>NW_026890511.1:0-1362500 GCF_963514075.1 Conger conger
TGCGGCGGGAGGGCTTAAGAGTGGGCCCCCGCGAGTCGGGTGGAGAGCCGGGTGTGGAGAGGAGTAGCGGAGGTTCCCAGTCAGAGTGGGAGTGGAGGTTCCTGGGCAGAGTGGGACTGGAAGTGCCCAGGCTGAGTGGAGTGAATGTGCCCTGGCTGAGTGGAGTGAATGTGCCCAGGCTGAGTGGAGTGAATGTGCCCAGGCTGAGTGGAGTGAATGTGCCCAGGCTGACTGGAGAGAATGTGCCCAGGCTGAGTGGATTGGAGGTGCCCAGGCTGAGTGGAGTGCAGGTTCCCAGGCAGAGTGGGACTGGAAGTGCCCAGGCTGAGTGGAGTGAATGTGCCCAGGCTGAGTGGAGTGAATGTTCCCAGGCTGAATGGGAGTCAATGTGCCTAGACAGAGTGGAGTGAATGTGCCCAGGCTGAGTGGAGTGGAGGTGCCCAGGCTGAGTGGAGTTGGGGTTCCCAGGCAGAGAGGGACTGGAAGTGCCCTGGCTGAGTGGAGTGAATGTGCCCAGGCTGCGTGGACTGGAGGTTCCCAGGCTGAGTGGAGTGCAGGTTCCCAGCAGAGTGGAATTGGAAGTACCCAGGCTGAGTGGAGTGGAGGTGCCCAGGCTGAGTGGAGTGCAGGTTCCCAGGCAGAGTGGGATTGGAAGTGCCCAGGCTGAGTGGAGTGAATGTGCCCAGGCTGAGTGGAGTGGAGGTGCCCAGTCCGAGTAGAGTTGGGGTTCCCTGGCAGAGTGGGACTGGAAGTGCCAAGGCTGAGTGGAGTGAATGTACCCAGGCTGAGTGGAGTGGAGGTGCCCAGGCTGAGTGGAGTGCTGGTTCCCAGGCAGAGTGGGATTGGAAGTTCCCAGGCTGAGTAGAGTGAATGTCCCCAGGCTGAGTGGATTGCATGTGCCCAGGCTGAGTGGAGTGCAGGTTCCCTGGCAGAGTGGGATTGGAAGTGCCCAGGCTGAGTGGAGTGAATGTGCCCAGGCTGAGTGGAGTGGAGGTGCCCAGGCCGAGTGGAGTGCAGGTTCCCAGGCAGAGTGGGACTGGAAGTGCCCAGGCGGAGTGGAGTGAATGTGCCCAGGCTGAATGGGAGTCAATGTGCCTAGACAGAGTGGAGTGAATGTGCCCGGCCGCCGGAGCCCGAAACGTGCGTTTCCCCATTGCCTTGAATGGGCGCGGAGAGAGGGGGGCGCTTTTTGGCTCGTGGCGCGGGCACCGTTGCGCCAAAGCGTCAAGTGTCACACCTCCCCGTGCTCGGGGCGGCCCCTTGGAGCTAACTGGCTGGGTCTGGAGGGGCTGCGAGGCCGCCCAGGAGAACGGGTCCAAACCGCGTTCCGATCGGACGAGAATTGAGGGTGGGACACAGTTCCGCGGTTCACTTTCCGCCCGGGCAAAGGGCCTATAACTTGCGGCGGGAGGGCTTAAGAGTGGGCCCCCGCGAGTCGGGTGGAGAGCCGGGTGTGGAGAGGAGTAGCGGAGGTTCCCAGTCAGAGTGGGAGTGCAGGTTCTCAGGCAGAGTGGGACTGGAAGTGCCCAGGCTGAGTGGAGTGAATGTGCCCAGGCTGAGTGGAGTGAATGTTCCCAGGCTGAATGGGAGTCAATGTGCCTAGACAGAGTGGAGTGAATGTGCCCAGGCTGAGTGGAGTGGAGGTGCCCAGGCTGAGTGGAGTTGGGGTTCCCAGGCAGAGAGGGACTGGAAGTGCCAAGGCTGAGTGGAGTGAATGTGCCCAGGCTGCGTGGAGTGGAGGTTCCCAGGCTGAGTGGAGTGCAGGCACCCAGGCAGAGTGGGATTGGAAGTGCCCAGGCTGAGTGGAGTGAATGTGCCCAGGCTGAGTGGAGTGGAGGTGCCCAGGCCGAGTGGAGTGCAGGTTCCCACGCAGAGTGGGACTGGAAGTGTCCAGGCTGAGTGGAGTGAATGTGCCCAGGCTGAGTGGAGTGGAGGTGCCCAGGCTGAGTGGAGTTGAAGTTCCCTGGCAGAGTGGGACTGGAAGTGCCAAGGCTGAGTGGAGTGAATGTGCCCAGGCAGAGTGGGATTGGAAGTGCCCAGGCTGAGTGGAGCGCAGGTTCCCAGGCAGAGTGTGACTGAAAGTGCCCAGGCTGAGTGGAGTGAATGTGCCCAGGCTGAATGGAGTGGAGGTGCCCAGGCTGAGTGGAGGTGCCCAGGCTGAGTGGAGTGCAGGTTCCCAGGCAGAGTGGGATTGGAAGTGCCCAGGCTGAGTGGAGTGAATGTGCCCAGGCTGAGTGGAGTGGAGGTGCCCAGGCCGAGTGGAGTGCAGGTTCCCAGGCAGAGTGGGACTGGAAGTGCCCAGGCGGAGTGGAGTGAATGTGCCCAGGCTGAATGGGAGTCAATGTGCCTAGACAGAGTGGAGTGAATGTGCCCGGCCGCCGGAGCCCGAAACGTGCGTTTCCCCATTGCCTTGAATGGGCGCGGAGAGAGGGGGGCGCTTTTTGGCTCGTGGCGCGGGCACCGTTGCGCCAAAGCGTCAAGTGTCACACCTCCCCGTGCTCGGGGCGGCCCCTTGGAGCTAACTAGCAGGGTCTGGAGGGGCTGCGAGGCCGCCCAGGAGAACGGGTCCAAACCGCGTTCCGATCGGACGAGAATTGAGGGCGGGACACAGTTCCGCGGTTCACTTTCCGCCCGGGCAAAGGGCCTATAACTTGCGGCGGGAGGGCTTAAGAGTGGGCCCCCGCGAGTCGGGTGGAGAGCCGGGTGTGGAGAGGAGTCGCGGAGGTTCCCAGTCAGAGTGGGAGTGGAGGTTCCTGGGCAGAGTGGGACTGGAAGTGCCCAGGCTGAGTGGAGTGAATGTGCCCTGGCTGAGTGGAGTGAATGTGCCCAGGCTGAGTGGAGTGAATGTGCCCAGGCTGAGTGGAGTGGAGGTGCCCAGGCTGAGTAGAGTGCAGGCACCCAGGCAGAGTGGGATTGGAGGTGCCCAGGCTGAGTGGAGTGCAGGTTCCCAGGCAGAGTGGGACTGGAAGTGCCCAGGCTGAGTGGAGTGAATGTGCCCAGGCTGAGTGGAGTGAATGTTCCCAGGCTGAATGGGAGTCAATGTGCCTAGACAGAGTGGAGTGAATGTGCCCAGGCTGAGTGGAGTGGAGGTGCCCAGGCTGAGTGGAGTTGGGGTTCCCAGGCAGAGAGGGACTGGAAGTGCCCTGGCTGAGTGGAGTGAATGTGCCCAGGCTGCGTGGACTGGAGGTTCCCAGGCTGAGTGGAGTGCAGGTTCCCAGCAGAGTGGAATTGGAAGTACCCAGGCTGAGTGGAGTGGAGGTGCCCAGGCTGAGTGGAGTGCAGGTTCCCAGGCAGAGTGGGATTGGAAGTGCCCAGGCTGAGTGGAGTGAATGTGCCCAGGCTGAGTGGAGTGGAGGTGCCCAGGCCGAGTAGAGTTGGGGTTCCCTGGCAGAGTGGGACTGGAAGTGCCAAGGCTGAGTGGAGTGAATGTACCCAGGCTGAGTGGAGTGGAGGTGCCCAGGCTGAGTGGGATTGGAAGTGCCCAGGCTGAGTGGAGTGAATGTGCCCAGGCTGAGTGGAATGGAGGTGCCCAGGCCGAGTGGAGTGCAGGTTCCCAGGCAGAGTGGGACTGGAAGTGCCCAGGCGGAGTGGAGTGAATGTGCCCAGGCTGAATGGGAGTCAATGTGCCTAGACAGAGTGGAGTGAATGTGCCCGGCCGCCGGAGCCCGAAACGTGCGTTTCCCCATTGCCTTGAATGGGCGCGGAGAGAGGGGGGCGCTTTTTGGCTCGTGGCGCGGGCACCGTTGCGCCAAAGCGTCAAGTGTCACACCTCCCCGTGCTCGGGGCGGCCCCTTGGAGCTAACTAGCTGGGTCTGGAGGGGCTGCGAGGCCGCCCAGGAGAACGGGTCCAAACCGCGTTCCGATCGGACAAGAATTGAGGGCGGGACACAGTTCCGCGGTTCACTTTCCGCCCGGGCAAAGGGCCTATAACTTGCGGCGGGAGGGCTTAAGAGTGGGCCCCCGCGAGTCGGGTGGAGAGCCGGGTGTGGAGAGGAGTAGCGGAGGTTCCCAGTCAGAGTGGGAGTGGAGGTTCCTGGGCAGAGTGGGACTGGAAGTGCCCAGGCTGAGTGGAGTGAATGTGCCCTGGCTGAGTGGAGTGAATGTTGCCAGGCTGAGTGGAGTGGAGGTGCCCAGGCCGAGTGGAGTGCAGGTTCCCAGGCAGAGTGGGACTGGAAGTGCCCAGGCTGAGTGGAGTGAATGTGCCCAGGCTGAGTGGAGTGGAGGTGCCCAGGCTGAGTGGAGTTGGGGTTCCCTGGCAGAGTGGGACTGGAAGTGCCAAGGCTGAGTGGAGTGAATGTGCCCAGGCTGAGTGGGACTGGAAGTGCCCAGGCTGAATGGGAGTCAATGTGCCTAGACAGAGTGGAGTGAATGTGCCCAGGCTGAGTGGAGTGGAGGTGCCCAGGCTGAGTGGAGTGCAGGTTCCCAGGCAGAGTGGGACTGGAAGTGCCCAGGCTGAGTGGAGTGAATGTGCCCAGGCTGAGTGGAGTGAATGTTCCCAGGCTGAATGGGAGTCAATGTGCCTAGACAGAGTGGAGTGAATGTGCCCAAGCTGAGTGGAGTGGAGGTGCCCAGGCTGAGTGGAGTTGGGGTTCCCAGGCAGAGAGGGACTGGAAGTGCCCTGGCTGAGTGGAGTGAATGTGCCCAGGCTGCGTGGACTGGAGGTTCCCAGGCTGAGTGGAGTGCAGGTTCCCAGCAGAGTGGAATTGGAAGTACCCAGGCTGAGTGGAGTGGAGGTGCCCAGGCTGAGTGGAGTGCAGGTTCCCAGGCAGAGTGGGATTGGAAGTGCCCAGGCTGAGTGGAGTGAATGTGCCCAGGCTGAGTGGAGTGGAGGTGCCCAGGCCGAGTGGAGTGCAGGTTCCCAGGCAGAGTGGGACTGGAAGTGCCCAGGCGGAGTGGAGTGAATGTGCCCAGGCTGAATGGGAGTCAATGTGCCTAGACAGAGTGGAGTGAATGTGCCCGGCCGCCGGAGCCCGAAACGTGCGTTTCCCCATTGCCTTGAATGGGCGCGGAGAGAGGGGGGGCGCTTTTTGGCTCGTGGCGCGGGCACCGTTGCTCCAAAGCGTCAAGTGTCACACCTCCCCGTGCTCGGGGCGGCCCCTTGGAGCTAACTAGCTGGGTCTGGAGGGGCTGCGAGGCCGCCCAGGAGAACGGGTCCAAACCGCGTTCCGATCGGACAAGAATTGAGGGCGGGACACAGTTCCGCGGTTCACTTTCCGCCCGGGCAAAGGGCCTATAACTTGCGGCGGGAGGGCTTAAGAGTGGGCCCCCGCGAGTCGGGTGGAGAGCCGGGTGTGGAGAGGAGTAGCGGAGGTTCCCAGTCAGAGTGGGAGTGGAGGTTCCTGGGCAGAGTGGGACTGGAAGTGCCCAGGCTGAGTGGAGTGAATGTGCCCTGGCTGAGTGGAGTGAATGTGCCCAGGCTGAGTGGAGTGAATGTGCCCAGGCTGACTGGAGAGAATGTGCCCAGGCTGAGTGGATTGGAGGTGCTCAGGCTGAGTGGAGTGCAGGTTCCCAGGCAGAGTGGGACTGGAAGTGCCCAGGCTGAGTGGAGTGAATGTGCCCAGGCTGAGTGGAGTGAATGTTCCCAGGCTGAATGGGAGTCAATGTGCCTAGACAGAGTGGAGTGAATGTGCCCAGGCTGAGTGGAGTGGAGGTGGCCAGGCTGAGTGGAGTTGGGGTTCCCAGGCAGAGAGGGACTGGAAGTGCCCTGGCTGAGTGGAGTGAATGTGCCCAGGCTGCGTGGACTGGAGGTTCCCAGGCTGAGTGGAGTGCAGGTTCCCAGCAGAGTGGAATTGGAAGTACCCAGGCAGAGTGGAGTGAATGTGCCCAGGCTGAGTGGAGTGGAGGTGCCCAGGCTGAGTGGAGTGCAGGTTCCCAGGCAGAGTGGGATTGGAAGTGCCCAGGCTGAGTGGAGTGAATGTGCCCAGGCTGAGTGGAGTGGAGGTGCCCAGGCCGAGTAGAGTTGGGGTTCCCTGGCAGAGTGGGACTGGAAGTGCCAAGGCTGAGTGGAGTGAATGTACCCAGGCTGAGTGGAGTGGAGGTGCCCAGGCTGAGTGGGATTGGAAGTGCCCAGGCTGAGTGGAGTGAATGTGCCCAGGCTGAGTGGAGTGGAGGTGCCCAGGCCGAGTGGAGTGCAGGTTCCCAGGCAGAGTGGGACTGGAAGTGCCCAGGCGGAGTGGAGTGAATGTGCCCAGGCTGAATGGGAGTCAATGTGCCTAGACAGAGTGGAGTGAATGTGCCCGGCCGGCGGAGCCCGAAACGTGCGTTTCCCCATTGCCTTGAATGGGCGCGGAGAGAGGGGGGCGCTTTTTGGCTCGTGGCGCGGGCACCGTTGCGCCAAAGCGTCAAGTGTCACACCTCCCCGTGCTCGGGGCGGCCCCTTGGAGCTAACTAGCTGGGTCTGGAGGGGCTGCGAGGCCGCCCAGGAGAACGGGTCGAAACCGCGTTCCGATCGGACAAGAATTGAGGGCGGGACACAGTTCCGCGGTTCACTTTCCGCCCGGGCAAAGGGCCTTTAACTTGCGGCGGGAGGGCTTAAGAGTGGGCCCCCGCGAGTCGGGTGGAGAGCCGGGTGTGGAGAGGAGTAGCGGAGGTTCCCAGTCAGAGTGGGAGTGGAGGTTCCTGGGCAGAGTGGGACTGGAAGTGCCCAGGCTGAGTGGAGTGAATGTGCCCTGGCTGAGTGGAGTGAATGTGCCCAGGCTGAGTGGAGTGAATGTGCCCAGGCTGAGTGGAGTGAATGTGCCCAGGCTGACTGGAGAGAATGTGCCCAGGCTGAGTGGATTGGAGGTGCCCAGGCTGAGTGGAGTGCAGGTTCCCAGGCAGAGTGGGACTGGAAGTGCCCAGGCTGAGTGGAGTGAATGTGCCCAGGCTGAGTGGAGTGAATGTTCCCAGGCTGAATGGGAGTCAATGTGCCTAGACAGAGTGGAGTGAATGTGCCCAGGCTGAGTGGAGTGGAGGTGCCCAGGCTGAGTGGAGTTGGGGTTCCCAGGCAGAGAGGGACTGGAAGTGCCCTGGCTGAGTGGAGTGAATGTGCCCAGGCTGCGTGGACTGGAGGTTCCCAGGCTGAGTGGAGTGCAGGTTCCCAGCAGAGTGGAATTGGAAGTACCCAGGCTGAGTGGAGTGGAGGTGCCCAGGCTGAGTGGAGTGCAGGTTCCCAGGCAGAGTGGGATTGGAAGTGCCCAGGCTGAGTGGAGTGAATGTGCCCAGGCTGAGTGGAGTGGAGGTGCCCAGTCCGAGTAGAGTTGGGGTTCCCTGGCAGAGTGGGACTGGAAGTGCCAAGGCTGAGTGGAGTGAATGTACCCAGGCTGAGTGGAGTGGAGGTGCCCAGGCTGAGTGGAGTGCTGGTTCCCAGGCAGAGTGGGATTGGAAGTTCCCAGGCTGAGTAGAGTGAATGTCCCCAGGCTGAGTGGATTGCATGTGCCCAGGCTGAGTGGAGTGCAGGTTCCCTGGCAGAGTGGGATTGGAAGTGCCCAGGCTGAGTGGAGTGAATGTGCCCAGGCTGAGTGGAGTGGAGGTGCCCAGGCCGAGTGGAGTGCAGGTTCCCAGGCAGAGTGGGACTGGAAGTGCCCAGGCGGAGTGGAGTGAATGTGCCCAGGCTGAATGGGAGTCAATGTGCCTAGACAGAGTGGAGTGAATGTGCCCGGCCGCCGGAGCCCGAAACGTGCGTTTCCCCATTGCCTTGAATGGGCGCGGAGAGAGGGGGGCGCTTTTTGGCTCGTGGCGCGGGCACCGTTGCGCCAAAGCGTCAAGTGTCACACCTCCCCGTGCTCGGGGCGGCCCCTTGGAGCTAACTGGCTGGGTCTGGAGGGGCTGCGAGGCCGCCCAGGAGAACGGGTCCAAACCGCGTTCCGATCGGACGAGAATTGAGGGTGGGACACAGTTCCGCGGTTCACTTTCCGCCCGGGCAAAGGGCCTATAACTTGCGGCGGGAGGGCTTAAGAGTGGGCCCCCGCGAGTCGGGTGGAGAGCCGGGTGTGGAGAGGAGTAGCGGAGGTTCCCAGTCAGAGTGGGAGTGGAGGTTCCTGGGCAGAGTGGGACTGGAAATGCCCAGGCTGAGTGGAGTGAATGTGCCCTGGCTGAGTGGAGTGAATGTGGCCAGGCTGAGTGGAGTGGAGGTGCCCAGGCTGAGTAGAGTGCAGGCACCCAGGCAGAGTGGGATTGGAAGTGCCCAGGCTGAGTGGAGTGAATGTGCCCAGGCTGAGTGGAGTGGAGGTGCCCAGGCCGAGTGGAGTGCAGGTTCCCAGGCAGAGTGGGACTGGAAGTGCCCAGGCTGAGTGGACTGAATGTGCCCAGGCTGAGTGGAGTGGAGGTGCCCAGGCTGAGTGGAGTTGGGGTTCCCTGGCAGAGTGGTACTGGAAGTGCCCAGGCTGAGTGGAGTGAATGTGCCCAGGCTGACTGGAGAGAATGTGCCCAGGCTGAGTGGATTGGAGGTGCCCAGGCTGAGTAGAGTTGGGGTTCCCTGGCAGAGTGGGACTGGAAGTGCCAACGGTGAGTGGAGTGAATGTGCCCAGGCTGAGTGGAGTGGAGGTGCCCAGGCTGAGTGGAGTTGGGGTTCCCTGGCAGAGTGGGACTGGAAGTGCCAACGCTGAGTGGAGTGAATGTGCGCCGGCTGAGTGGAGTGGAGGTGCCCAGGCTGAGTGGAGTGCAGGTTCCCAGGCAGAGTGGGATTGGAAGTGCCCAGGCTGAGTGGAGTAATGTACCCAGGCTGAGTGGAGTGCAGGTGCCCAGGCTGAGTGGAGTGCAGGTTCCCAGGCAGAGTGGGATTGGAAGTGCCCAGGCTGAGTGGAGTGAATGTGCCCAGGCTGAGTGGAGTGGAGGTGCCCAGGCCGAGTGGAGTGCAGGTTCCCAGGCAGAGTGGGACTGGAAGTTCCCAGGCGGAGTGGAGTGAATGTGCCCAGGCTGAATGGGAGTCAATGTGCCTAGACAGAGTGGAGTGAATGTGGAGAGGAGTAGCGGAGGTTCCTGGGCAGAGTGGGACTGGAAGTGCCCAGGCTGAGTGGAGTGAATGTGCCCTGGCTGAGTGGAGTGAATGTGCCCAGGCTGAGTGGAGTGGAGGTGCCCAGGCTGAGTAGAGTGGAGGCACCCGGGCAGAGTGGGATTGGAAGTGCCCAGGCTGAGTGGAGTGAATGTGCCCAGGATGAGTGGAGTGGAGGTGCCCAGGCCGAGTGGAGTGCAGGTTCCCAGGCAGAGTGGGACTGGAAGTGCCCAGGCTGAGTGGACTGAATGTGCCCAGGCTGAGTGGAGTGGAGGTGCCCAGGCTGAGTGGAGTTGGGGTTCCCTGGCAGAGTGGGACTGGAAGTGCCAAGGCTGAGTGGAGTGAATGTGCCCAGGCTGAGTGGAGTGGAGGTGCCCAGGCCGAGTGGAGTGCAGGTTCCCAGGCAGAGTGGGACTGAAAGTGCCCAGGCAGAGTGGAGTGAATGTGCCCAGGCTGAATGGAGTGGAGGTGCCCAGGCTGAGTGGAGGTGCCCAGGCTGAGTGGAGTGCAGGTTCCCAGGCAGAGTGGGATTGGAAGTGCCCAGGCTGAGTGGAGTGAATGTGCCCAGGCTGAGTGGAGTGAAGGTTCCCAGGCAGAGTGGGACTGGAAGTGCCCAGGCTGAGTGGAGTGAATGTGCCCAGGCTGAGTGGAGTGAATGTTCCCAGGCTGAATGGGAGTCAATGTGCCTAGACAGAGTGGAGTGAATGTGCCCAGGCTGAGTGGAGTGGAGGTGCCCAGGCTGAGTGGAGTTGGGGTTCCCAGGCAGAGAGGGACTGGAAGTGCCCTGGCTGAGTGGAGTGAATGTGCCCAGGCTGCGTGGACTGGAGGTTCCCAGGCTGAGTGGAGTGCAGGTTCCCAGCAGAGTGGAATTGGAAGTACCCAGGCTGAGTGGAGTGGAGGTGCCCAGGCTGAGTGGAGTGCAGGTTCCCAGGCAGAGTGGGATTGGAAGTGCCCAGGCTGAGTGGAGTGAATGTGCCCAGGCTGAGTGGAGTGGAGGTGCCCAGGCCGAGTAGAGTTGGGGTTCCCTGGCAGAGTGGGACTGGAAGTGCCAAGGCTGAGTGGAGTGAATGTACCCAGGCTGAGTGGAGTGGAGGTGCCCAGGCTGAGTGGGATTGGAAGTGCCCAGGCTGAGTGGAGTGAATGTGCCCAGGCTGATTGGAGTGGAGGTGCCCAGGCCGAGTGGAGTGCAGGTTCCCAGGCAGAGTGGGACTGGAAGTGCCCAGGCGGAGTGGAGTGAATGTGCCCAGGCTGAATGGGAGTCAATGTGCCTAGACAGAGTGGAGTGAATGTGCCCGGCCGCCGGAGCCCGAAACGTGCGTTTCCCCATTGCCTTGAATGGGCGCGGAGAGAGGGGGGCGCTTTTTGGCTCGTGGCGCGGGCACCGTTGCGCCAAAGCGTCAAGTGTCACACCTCCCCGTGCTCGGGGCGGCCCCTTGGAGCTAACTAGCTGGGTCTGGAGGGGCTGCGAGGCCGCCCAGGAGAACGGGTCCAAACCGCGTTCCGATCGGACGAGAATTGAGGGCGGGACACAGTTCCGCGGTTCACTTTCCGCCCGGGCAAAGGGCCTATAACTTGCGGCGGGAGGGCTTAAGAGTGGGCCCCCGCGAGTCGGGTGGAGAGCCGGGTGTGGAGAGGAGTAGCGGAGGTTCCCAGTCAGAGTGGGAGTGGAGGTTCCTGGGCAGAGTGGGACTGGAAGTGCCCAGGCTGAGTGGAGTGAATGTGCCCTGGCTGAGTGGAGTGAATGTGCCCAGGCTGAGTGGAGTGAATGTGCCCAGGCTGAGTGGAGTGAATGTGCCCAGGCTGACTGGAGAGAATGTGCCCAGGCTGAGTGGATTGGAGGTGCCCAGGCTGAGTGGAGTGCAGGTTCCCAGGCCGAGTGGGACTGGAAGTGCCCAGGCTGAGTGGAGTGAATGTGCCCAGGCTGAGTGGAGTGAATGTTCCCAGGCTGAATGGGAGTCAATGTGCCTAGACAGAGTGGAGTGAATGTGCCCAGGCTGAGTGGAGTGGAGGTGCCCAGGCTGAGTGGAGTTGGGGTTCCCAGGCAGAGAGGGACTGGAAGTGCCCTGGCTGAGTGGAGTGAATGTGCCCAGGCTGCGTGGACTGGAGGTTCCCAGGCTGAGTGGAGTGCAGGTTCCCAGCAGAGTGGAATTGGAAGTACCCAGGCTGAGTGGAGTGGAGGTGCCCAGGCTGAGTGGAGTGCAGGTTCCCAGGCAGAGTGGGATTGGAAGTGCCCAGGCTGAGTGGAGTGAATGTTCCCAGGCTGAGTGGAGTGGAGGTGCCCAGGCCGAGTAGAGTTGGGGTTCCCTGGCAGAGTGGGACTGGAAGTGCCAAGGCTGAGTGGAGTGAATGTACCCAGGCTGAGTGGAGTGGAGGTGCCCAGGCTGAGTGGAGTGCTGGTTCCCAGGCAGAGTGGGATTGGAAGTTCCCAGGCTGAGTAGAGTGAATGTCCCCAGGCTGAGTGGATTGCATGTGCCCAGGCTGAGTGGAGTGCAGGTTCCCTGGCAGAGTGGGATTGGAAGTGCCCAGGCTGAGTGGAGTGAATGTGCCCAGGCTGAGTGGAGTGGAGGTGCCCAGGCCGAGTGGAGTGCAGGTTCCCAGGCAGAGTGGGACTGGAAGTGCCCAGGCGGAGTGGAGTGAATGTGCCCAGGCTGAATGGGAGTCAATGTGCCTAGACAGAGTGGAGTGAATGTGCCCGGCCGCCGGAGCCCGAAACGTGCGTTTCCCCATTGCCTTGAATGGGCGCGGAGAGAGGGGGGCGCTTTTTGGCTCGTGGCGCGGGCACCGTTGCGCCAAAGCGTCAAGTGTCACACCTCCCCGTGCTCGGGGCGGCCCCTTGGAGCTAACTGGCTGGGTCTGGAGGGGCTGCGAGGCCGCCCAGGAGAACGGGTCCAAACCGCGTTCCGATCAGACGAGAATTGAGGGCGGGACACAGTTCCGCGGTTCACTTTCCGCCCGGGCAAAGGGCCTATAACTTGCGGCGGGAGGGCTTAAGAGTGGGCCCCCGCGAGTCGGGTTGAGAGCCGGGTGTGGAGAGGAGTAGCGGAGGTTCCCAGTCAGAGTGGGAGTGGAGGTTCCTGGGCAGAGTGGGACTGGAAGTGCCCAGGCTTAGTGGAGTGAATGTGGCCAGGCTGAGTGGAGTGGAGGTGCCCAGGCTGAGTAGAGTGCAGGCACCCAGGCAGAGTGGGATTGGAAGTGCCCAGGCTGAGTGGAGTGAATGTGCCCAGGCTGAGTGGAGTGGAGGTGCCCAGGCCGAGTGGAGTGCAGGTTCCCAGGCAGAGTGGGACTGGAAGTGCCCTGGCTGAGTGGACTGAATGTGCCCAGGCTGAGTGGAGTGGAGGTGCCCAGGCTGAGTGGAGTTGGGGTTCCCTGGCTGAGTGGGACTGGAAGTGCCAAGGCTGAGTGGAGTGAATGTGCCCAGGCTGAGTGGAGTGGAGGTGCCCAGGCCGAGTGGAGTGCAGGTTCCCAGGCAGAGTGGGACTGAAAGTGCCCAGGCTGAGTGAAGTGAATGTGCCCAGGCTGAATGGAGTGGAGGTGCCCAGGCTGAGTGGCGTGCAGGTTCCCTGGCAGAGTGGGATTGGAAGTGCCCAGGCTGAATGGGAGTCAATGTGCCTAGACAGAGTGGAGTGAATGTGCCCAGGCTGAGTGGAGTGGAGGTGCCCAGGCTGAGTGGAGTTGGGGTTCCCAGGCAGAGAGGGACTGGAAGTGCCCTGGCTGAGTGGAGTGAATGTGCCCAGGCTGCGTGGAGTGGAGGTTCCCAGGCTGAGTGGAGTGCAGGCACCCAGGCAGAGTGGGATTGGAAGTGCCCAGGCTGAGTGGAGTGAATGTGCCCAGGCTGAGTGGAGTGGAGGTGCCCAGGCCGAGTGGAGTGCAGGTTCCCAGGCAGAGTGGGACTGGAAGTGCCCAGGCTGAGTGGAGTGAATGTGCCCAGGCTGAGTGGAGTGGAGGTGCCCAGGCTGAGTGGAGTTGGGGTTCCCTGGCAGAGTGGGACTGGAAGTGCCAAGGCTGAGTGGAGTGGAGGTGCCCAAGCCGAGTGGAGTGCAGGTTCCCAGGCAGAGTGGGACTGGAAGTGCCCAGGCGGAGTGGAGTGAATGTGCCCAGGCTGAATGGGAGTCAATGTGCCTAGACAGAGTGGAGTGAATGTGCCCGGCCGCCGGAGCCCGAAACGTGCGTTTCCCCATTGCCTTGAATGGGCGCGGAGAGAGGGGGGCGCTTTTTGGCTCGTGGCGCGGGCACCGTTGCGCCAAAGCGTCAAGTGTCACACCTCCCCGTGCTCGGGGCGGCCCCTTGGAGCTAACTAGCAGGGTCTGGAGGGGCTGCGAGGCCGCCCAGGAGAACGGGTCCAAACCGCGTTCCGATCGGACGAGAATTGAGGGCGGGACACAGTTCCGCGGTTCACTTTCTGCCCGGGCAAAGGGCCTATAACTTGCGGCGGGAGGGCTTAAGAGTGGGCCCCCGCGAGTCGGGTGGAGAGCCGGGTGTGGAGAGGAGTCGCGGAGGTTCCCAGTCAGAGTGGGAGTGCAGGTTCCTGGGCAGAGTGGGACTGGAAGTGCCCAGGCTGAGTGGAGTGAATGTGCCCTGGCTGAGTGGAGTGAATGTGCCCAGGCTGAGTGGAGTGAATGTGCCCAGGCTGAGTGGAGTGAATGTGCCCAGGCTGAGTGGAGAGAATGTGCCCAGGCTGAGTGGATTGGAGGTGCCCAGGCTGAGTGGAGTGCAGGTTCCCAGGCAGAGTGGGACTGGAAGTGCCCAGGCTGAGTGGAGTGAATGTGCCCAGGCTGAGTGGAGTGAATGTTCCCAGGCTGAATGGGAGTCAATGTGCCTAGACAGAGTGGAGTGAATGTGCCCAGGCTGAGTGGAGTGGAGGTGCCCAGGCTGAGTGGAGTTGGGGTTCCCAGGCAGAGAGGGACTGGAAGTGCCCTGGCTGAGTGGAGTGAATGTGCCCAGCCGCCGGAGCCCGAAACGTGCGTTTCCCCATTGCCTTGAATGGGCGCGGAGAGAGGGGGGCGCTTTTTGGCTCGTGGCGCGGGCACCGTTGCGCCAAAGCGTCAAGTGTCACCCCTCCCCGTGCTCGGGGCGGCCCCTTGGAGCTAACTGGCTGGGTCTGGAGGGGCTGCGAGGCCGCCCAGGAGAACGGGTCCAAACCGCGTTCCGATCGGACGAGAATTGAGGACGGGACACAGTTCCGCGGTTCACTTTCCGCCCGGGCAAAGGGCCTATTACTTGCGGCGGGAGGGCTTAAGAGTGGGCCCCCGTGAGTCGGGTGGAGAGCCGGGTGTGGAGAGGAGTAGCGGAGGTTCCCAGTCAGAGTGGGAGTGGAGGTTCCTGGGCAGAGTGGGACTGGAAGTGCCCAGGCTGAGTGGAGTGAATGTGCCCTGGCTGAGTGGAGTGAATGTGGCCAGGCTGAGTGGAGTGGAGGTGCCCAGGCTGAGTGGAGTGCAGGCACCCAGGCAGAGTGGGATTGGAAGTTCCCAGGCTGAGTGGAGTGAATGTGCCCAGGCTGAGTGGAGTGGAGGTGCCCAGGCTGAGTGGAGTTGGGGTTCCCTGGCAGAGTGGGACTGGAAGTGCCAAGGCTGAGTGGAGTGAATGTGCCCAGGCTGAGTGGAGTGGAGGTGCCCAGGCCGAGTGGAGTGCAGGTTCCCAGGCAGAGTGGGACTGGAAGTGCCGAGGCGGAGTGGAGTGAATGTGCACAGGCTGAATGGGAGTCAATGTGCCTAGACAGAGTGGAGTGAATGTGCCCAGCCGCCGGAGCCCGAAACGTGCGTTTCCCCATTGCCTTGAATGGGCGCGGAGAGAGGGGGGCGCTTTTTGGCTCGTGGCGCGGGCACCGTTGCGCCAAAGCGTCAAGTGTCACCTCTCCCCGTGCTCGGGGCGGCCCTTTGGAGCTAACTGGCTGGGTCTGGAGGGGCTGCGAGGCCGCCCAGGAGAACGGGTCCAAACCGCGTTCCGATCGGACGAGAATTGAGGGCGGGACACATTTCCGCGGTTCACATTCCACCCGGGCAAAGGGCCTATTACTTGCGGCGGGAGGGCTTAAGAGTGGGCCCTCGCGAGTCGGGTGGAGAGCCGGGTGTGGAGAGGAGTAGCGGAGGTTCCCAGTCAGAGTGGGAGTGGAGGTTCCTGGGCAGAGTGGGAATGGAAGTGCCCAGGCTGAGTGGAGTGAATGTGCCCTGGCTGAGTGGAGTGAATGTGGCCAGGCTGAGTGGAGTGGAGGTGCCCAGGCTGAGTGGAGTGCAGGCACCCAGGCAGAGTGGGATTGGAAGTTCCCAGGCTGAGTGGAGTGGAGGTGCCCAGGCTGAGTGGAGTTGGGGTTCCCTGGCAGAGTGGGACTGGAAGTGCCAAGGCTGAGTGGAGTGAATGTGCCCAGGCTGAGTGGAGTGGAGGTGCCCAGGCTGAGTGGAGTGCAGGTTCCCAGGCAGGCAGAGTGGGATTGGAAGTGCCCAGGCTGAGTGGAGTGAATGTACCCAGGCTGAGTGGAGTGGAGGTGCCCAGGCTGAGTGGAGTGCAGGTTCCCAGGCAGAGTGGGATTGGAAGTGCCCAGGCTGAGTGGAGTGAATGTGCCCAGGCTGAGTGGAGTGGAGGTGCCCAGGCTGAGTGGAGTTGGGGTTCCCTGGCAGAGTGGGACTGGAAGTGCCAAGGCTGAGTGGAGTGAATGTGCCCAGGCTGAGTGGAGTGGAGGTGCCCAGGCCGAGTGGAGTGCAGGTTCCCAGGCAGAGTGGGACTGGAAGTGCCGAGGCGGAGTGGAGTGAATGTGCACAGGCTGAATGGGAGTCAATGTGCCTAGACAGAGTGGAGTGAATGTGCCCAGCCGCCGGAGCCCGAAACGTGCGTTTCCCCATTGCCTTGAATGGGCGCGGAGAGAGGGGGGCGCTTTTTGGCTCGTGGCGCGGGCACCGTTGCGCCAAAGCGTCAAGTGTCACCTCTCCCCGTGCTCGGGGCGGCCCTTTGGAGCTAACTGGCTGGGTCTGGAGGGGCTGCGAGGCCGCCCAGGAGAACGGGTCCAAACCGCGTTCCGATCGGACGAGAATTGAGGGCGGGACACATTTCCGCGGTTCACTTTCCACCCGGGCAAAGGGCCTATTACTTGCGGCGGGAGGGCTTAAGAGTGGGCCCTCGCGAGTCGGGTGGAGAGCCGGGTGTGGAGAGGAGTAGCGGAGGTTCCCAGTCAGAGTGGGAGTGGAGGTTCCTGGGCAGAGTGGGAATGGAAGTGCCCAGGCTGAGTGGAGTGAATGTGCCCTGGCTGAGTGGAGTGAATGTGGCCAGGCTGAGTGGAGTGGAGGTGCCCAGGCTGAGTGGAGTGCAGGCACCCAGGCAGAGTGGGATTGGAAGTTCCCAGGCTGAGTGGAGTGGAGGTGCCCAGGCTGAGTGGAGTTGGGGTTCCCTGGCAGAGTGGGACTGGAAGTGCCAAGGCTGAGTGGAGTGAATGTGCCCAGGCTGAGTGGAGTGGAGGTGCCCAGGCTGAGTGGAGTGCAGGTTCCCAGGCAGGCAGAGTGGGATTGGAAGTGCCCAGGCTGAGTGGAGTGAATGTACCCAGGCTGAGTGGAGTGGAGGTGCCCAGGCTGAGTGGAGTGCAGGTTCCCAGGCAGAGTGGGATTGGAAGTGCCCAGGCTGAGTGGAGTGAATGTGCCCAGGCTGAGTGGAGTGGAGGTGCCCAGGCTGAGTGGAGTTGGGGTTCCCTGGCAGAGTGGGACTGGAAGTGCCAAGGCTGAGTGGAGTGAATGTGCCCAGGCTGAGTGGAGTGGAGGTGCCCAGGCCGAGTGGAGTGCAGGTTCCCAGGCAGAGTGGGACTGGAAGTGCCCAGGCGGAGTGGAGTGAATGTGCCCTGGCTGAGTGGAGTGAATGTGCCCAGGCTGAGTGGAGTGAATGTGCCCAGGCTGAGTGGAGAGAATGTGCCCAGGCTGAGTGGAGCGAATGTGCCCAGGCTGAGTGGATTGGAGGTGCCCAGGCTGAGTGGAGTGCAGGCTCCCAGGCAGAGTGGGACTGGAAGTGCCCAGGCTGAGTGGAGTGAATGTGCCCAGGCTGAGTGGAGTGAATGATCCCAGGCTGAGTGGAGTGAATGTGCCCAGGCTGAGTGGAGAGAATGTGCCCAGGCTGAGTGGAGAGAATGTGCCCAGGCAGAGTGGATTGGAGGTGCCCAGGCTGAGTGGAGTGCAGGCTCCCAGGCAGAGTGGGACTGGAAGTGCCCAGGCTGAGTGGAGTGAATGTGCCCAGGCTGAGTGGAGTGAATGATCCCAGGCTGAATGGGAGTCAATGTGCCTAGACAGAGTGGAGTGAATGTGCCCAAGCTGAGTGGAGTGGAGGTGCCCAGGCTGAGTGGAGTTGGGGTTCCCAGGCAGAGAGGGACTGGAAGTGCCCTGGCTGAGTGGAGTGAATGTGCCCAGGCTGCGTGGAGTGGAGGTTCCCAGGCTGAGTGGAGTGCAGGTTCCCAGCAGAGTGGGATTGGAAGTGCCCAGGCTGAGTGGAGTGAATGTACCCAGGCTGAGTGGAGTGGAGGTGCCCAGGCCGAGTGGAGTGCAGGTTCCCAGGCAGAGTGGGACTGGAAGTGCCAAGGCTGAGTGGAGTGAATGTGCCCAGGCTGAATGGGAGTCAATGTGCCTAGACAGAGTGGAGTGAATGTGCCCAGCCGCCGGAGCCCGAAACGTGCGTTTCCCCATTGCCTTGAATGGGCGCGGAGAGAGGGGGGCGCTTTTTGGCTCGTGGCGCGGGCACCGTTGCGCCAAAGCGTCAAGTGTCACCCCTCCCCGTGCTCGGGGCGGCCCCTTGGAGCTAACTGGCTGGGTCTGGAGGGGCTGCGAGGCCGCCCAGGAGAACGGGTCCAAACCGCGTTCCGATCGGACGAGAATTGAGGACGGGACACAGTTCCGCGGTTCACTTTCCGCCCGGGCAAAGGGCCTATTACTTGCGGCGGGAGGGCTTAAGAGTGGGCCCCCGTGAGTCGGGTGGAGAGCCGGGTGTGGAGAGGAGTAGCGGAGGTTCCCAGTCAGAGTGGGAGTGGAGGTTCCTGGGCAGAGTGGGACTGGAAGTGCCCAGGCTGAGTGGAGTGAATGTGCCCTGGCTGAATGGAGTGGAGGTGCCCAGGCTGAGTGGAGTGCAGGTTCCCAGGCAGAGTGGGATTGGAAGTGCCCAGGCTGAATGGAGTGAATGTGCCCAGGCTGCGTGGAGTGGAGGTTCCCAGGCTGAGTGGAGTGCAGGTTCCCAGCAGAGTGGGACTGGAAGTGCCCAGGCTGAGTGGAGTGAATGTGCCCAGGCTGAGTGGAGTGAATGTGCCCAGGCAGAGTGGAGTGAATGTGCCGAGGCTGAGTGGAGTGGAGGTGCCCAGGCTGAGTGGAGTGCAGGTTCCCAGGCAGAGTGGGATTGGAAGTGCCCAGGCTGAGTGGAGTGAATGTGCCCAGGCTGAATGGAGTGGAGGTGCCCAGGCTGAGTGGAGTGCAGGTTCCCAGGCAGAGTGGGATTGGAAGTGCCCAGGCTGAGTGGAGTGAATGTGCCTAGGCTGAGTGGAGTGGAGGTGCCCAGGCTAAATGGAGTTGGGGTTCCCTGGCAGAGTGGGACTGGAAGTGCCAACGGTGAGTAGAGTGAATGTGCCCAGGCTGAGTGGAGTGGAGGTGCCCAGGCTGAGTGGAGTTGGGGTTCCCTGGCAGAGTGGGACTGGAAGTGCCCAGGCTGAGTGGAGTGAATGTGCCCAGGCTGAGTGGAGTGGAGGTGCCCAGGCCGAGTGGAGTGCAGGTTCCCAGGCAGAGTGGGACTGGAAGTGCCCAGGCTGAGTGGAGTGAATGTGCCCAGGCTGAGTGGAGTGGAGGTGCCCAGGCCGAGTGGAGTGCAGGTTCCCAGGCAGAGTGGGACTGGAAGTGCCCAGGCTGAGTGGAGTGAATGTGCCCAGGCTGAGTGGAGTGGAGGTGCCCAGGCTGAGTGTAGTTGGGGTTCCCTGGCAGAGTGGGACTGGAAGTGCCAAGGCTGAGTGGAGTGAATGTGCCCAGGCTGAGTGGAGTGGAGATGCCCAGGCCGAGTGGAGTGCAGGTTCCCAGGCAGAGTGTGACTGAAAGTGCCCAGGCTGAGTGGAGTGAATGTGCCCAGGCTGAATGGAGTGGAGGTGCCCAGGCTGAGTGGAGGTGCCAAGGCTGAGTGGAGTGAATGTGCCCAGGCAGAGTGGAGTGGAGGTGCCCAGGCTGAGTGGAGTTGGGGTTCCCTGGCAGAGTGGGACTGGAAGTGCCAAGGCTGAGTGGAGTGAATGTGCCCAGGCTGAGTGGAGTGGAGGTGCCCAGGCCGAGTGGAGTGCAGGTTCCGAGGCAGAGTGGGACTGCAAGTGCCCAGGCGGAGTGGAGTGAATGTGCCCAGGCTGAATGGAGTGGAGGTGCCCAGGCTGAGTGGAGTGCAGGTTCCCTGGCAGAGTGGGATTGGAAGTGCCCAGGCTGAGTGCAGTGAATGTGCCCAGGCTGAGTGGAGTGGAGGTGCCAGGCTGAGTGGAGTTGGGGTACCCTGGCAGAGTGGGACTGGAAGTGCCAAGGCTGAGTGGAGTGAATGTACCCAGGCTGAGTGGAGTGGAGGTGCCAGGCTGAGTGGAGTTGGGGTACCCTGGCAGAGTGGGACTGGAAGTGCCAAGGCTGAGTGGAGTGAATGTACCCAGGCTGAGTGGAGTGGAGGTGCCCAGGCTGAGTGGAGTGAATGTACCCAGGCTGAGTGGAGTGGAGGTGCCCAAGCTGAGTGGAGTGAATGTGCCCAGGCTGAGTGGAGTGAATGTGCCCAGGCAGAGTGGAGTGAATGTGCCGAGGCTGAGTGGAGTGGAGGTGCCCAGGCTGAGTGGAGTGCAGGTTCCCAGGCAGAGTGGGATTGGAAGTGCCCAGGCTGAGTGGAGTGAATGTGCCCAGGCTGAGTGGAGTGGAGGTGCCCAGGCCGAGTGGAGTGCAGGTTCCCAGGCAGAGTGGGACTGGAAGTGCCCAGGCGGAGTGGAGTGAATGTGCCCAGGCTGAATCGGAGTCAATGTGCCTAGACAGAGTGGAGTGAATGTGCCCGGCCGCCGGAGCCCGAAACGTGCGTTTCCCCATTGCCTTGAATGGGCGCGGAGAGAGGGGGGCGCTTTTTGGCTCGTGGCGCGGGCACCGTTGCGCCAAAGCGTCAAGTGTCACACCTCCCCGTGCTCGGGGCGGCCCCTTGGAGCTAACTAGCAGGGTCTGGAGGGGCTGCGAGGCCGCCCAGGAGAACGGGTCCAAACCGCGTTCCGATCGGACGAGAATTGAGGGCGGGACACAGTTCCGCGGTTCACTTTCCGCCCGGGCAAAGGGCCTATAACTTGCGGCGGGAGGGCTTAAGAGTGGGCCCCCGCGAGTCGGGTGGAGAGCCGGGTGTGGAGAGGAGTCGCGGAGGTTCCCAGTCAGAGTGGGAGTGCAGGTTCCTGGGCAGAGTGGGACTGGAAGTGCCCAGGCTGAGTGGAGTGAATGTGCCCTGGCTGAGTGGAGTGAATGTGCCCAGGCTGAGTGGAGTGAATGTGCCCAGGCTGAGTGGAGTGAATGTGCCCAGGCTGAGTGGAGAGAATGTGCCCAGGCTGAGTGGATTGGAGGTGCCCAGGCTGAGTGGAGTGCAGGTTCCCAGGCAGAGTGGGACTGGAAGTGCCCAGGCTGAGTGGAGTGAATGTGCCCAGGCTGAGTGGAGTGAATGTTCCCAGGCTGAATGGGAGTCAATGTGCCTAGACAGAGTGGAGTGAATGTGCCCAGGCTGAGTGGAGTGGAGGTGCCCAGGCTGAGTGGAGTTGGGGTTCCCAGGCAGAGAGGGACTGGAAGTGCCCTGGCTGAGTGGAGTGAATGTGCCCAGGCTGCGTGGAGTGGAGGTTCCCAGGCTGAGTGGAGTGCAGGTTCCCAGCAGAGTGGGATTGGAAGTGCCCAGGCTGAGTGGAGTGAATGTACCCAGGCTGAGTGGAGTGGAGGTGCCCAGGCCGAGTGGAGTGCAGGTTCCCAGGCAGAGTGGGACTGGAAGTGCCAAGGCTGAGTGGAGTGAATGTGCCCAGGCTGATTGGGAGTCAATGTGCCTAGACAGAGTGGAGTGAATGTGCCCAGCCGCCGGAGCCCGAAACGTGCGTTTCCCCATTGCCTTGAATGGGCGCGGAGAGAGGGGGGCGCTTTTTGGCTCGTGGCGCGGGCACCGTTGCGCCAAAGCGTCAAGTGTCACCCCTCCCCGTGCTCGGGGCGGCCCCTTGGAGCTAACTGGCTGGGTCTGGAGGGGCTGCGAGGCCGCCCAGGAGAACGGGTCCAAACCGCGTTCCGATCGGACGAGAATTGAGGACGGGACACAGTTCCGCGGTTCACTTTCCGCCCGGGCAAAGGGCCTATTACTTGCGGCGGGAGGGCTTAAGATTGGCCCCCGTGAGTCGGGTGGAGAGCCGGGTGTGGAGAGGAGTAGCGGAGGTTCCCAGTCAGAGTGGGAGTGGAGGTTCCTGGGCAGAGTGGGACTGGAAGTGCCCAGGCTGAGTGGAGTGAATGTGCCCTGGCTGAGTGGAGTGAATGTGGCCAGGCTGAGTGGAGTGGAGGTGCCCAGGCTGAGTGGAGTGCAGGCACCCAGGCAGAGTGGGATTGGAAGTTCCCAGGCTGAGTGGAGTGAATGTGCCCAGGCTGAGTGGAGTGGAAGTGCCCAGGCTGAGTGGAGTTGGGGTTCCCTGGCAGAGTGGGACTGGAAGTGCCAAGGCTGAGTGGAGTGAATGTGCCCAGGCTGAGTGGAGTGGAGGTGCCCAGGCCGAGTGGAGTGCAGGTTCCCAGGCAGAGTGGGACTGGAAGTGCCGAGGCGGAGTGGAGTGAATGTGCACAGGCTGAATGGGAGTCAATGTGCCTAGACAGAGTGGAGTGAATGTGCCCAGCCGCCAGAGCCCGAAACGTGCGTTTCCCCATTGCCTTGAATGGGCGCGGAGAGAGGGGGGCGCTTTTTGGCTCGTGGCGCGGGCACCGTTGCGCCAAAGCGTCAAGTGTCACCTCTCCCCGTGCTCGGGGCGGCCCTTTGGAGCTAACTGGCTGGGTCTGGAGGGGCTGCGAGGCCGCCCAGGAGAACGGGTCCAAACCGCGTTCCGATCGAACGAGAATTGAGGGCGGGACACAGTTCCGCGGTTCACTTTCCACCCGGGCAAAGGGCCTATTACTTGCGGCGGGAGGGCTTAAGAGTGGGCCCTCGCGAGTCGGGTGGAGAGCCGGGTGTGGAGAGGAGTAGCGGAGGTTCCCAGTCAGAGTGGGAGTGGAGGTTCCTGGGCAGAGTGGGAATGGAAGTGCCCAGGCTGAGTGGAGTGAATGTGCCCTGGCTGAGTGGAGTGAATGTGGCCAGGCTGAGTGGAGTGGAGGTGCCCAGGCTGAGTGGAGTGCAGGCACCCAGGCAGAGTGGGATTGGAAGTTCCCAGGCTGAGTGGAGTGGAGGTGCCCAGGCTGAGTGGAGTTGGGGTTCCCTGGCAGAGTGGGACTGGAAGTGCCAAGGCTGAGTGGAGTGAATGTGCCCAGGCTGAGTGGAGTGGAGGTGCCCAGGCTGAGTGGAGTGCAGGTTCCCAGGCAGGCAGAGTGGGATTGGAAGTGCCCAGGCTGAGTGGAGTGAATGTACCCAGGCTGAGTGGAGTGGAGGTGCCCAGGCTGAGTGGAGTGCAGGTTCCCAGGCAGAGTGGGATTGGAAGTGCCCAGGCTGAGTGGAGTGAATGTGCCCAGGCTGAGTGGAGTGGAGGTGCCCAGGCTGAGTGGAGTTGGGGTTCCCTGGCAGAGTGGGACTGGAAGTGCCAAGGCTGAGTGGAGTGAATGTGCCCAGGCTGAGTGGAGTGGAGGTGCCCAGGCCGAGTGGAGTGCAGGTTCCCAGGCAGAGTGGGACTGGAAGTGCCCAGGCGGAGTGGAGTGAATGTGCCCTGGCTGAGTGGAGTGAATGTGCCCAGGCTGAGTGGAGTGAATGTGCCCAGGCTGAGTGGAGAGAATGTGCCCAGGCTGAGTGGAGAGAATGTGCCCAGGCTGAGTGGATTGGAGGTGCCCAGGCTGAGTGGAGTGCAGGCTCCCAGGCAGAGTGGGACTGGAAGTGCCCAGGCTGAGTGGAGTGAATGTGCCCAGGCTGAGTGGAGTGAATGATCCCAGGCTGAATGGGAGTCAATGTGCCTAGACAGAGTGGAGTGAATGTGCCCAGGCTGAGTGGAGTGGAGGTTCCCAGGCAGAGTGGGACTGGAAGTGCCCAGGCTGAGTGGAGTGAATGTGCCCAGGCTGAATGGAGTGGAGGTGCCCAGGCTGAGTGGAGTGCAGGCACCCAGGCAGAGTGGGATTGGAAGTTCCCAGGCTGAGTGGAGTGAATGTGCCCAGGCTGAGTGGAGTGGAAGTGCCCAGGCTGAGTGGAGTTGGGGTTCCCTGGCAGAGTGGGACTGGAAGTGCCAAGGCTGAGTGGAGTGAATGTGCCCAGGCTGAGTGGAGTGGAGGTGCCCAGGCCGAGTGGAGTGCAGGTTCCCAGGCAGAGTGGGACTGGAAGTGCCGAGGCGGAGTGGAGTGAATGTGCACAGGCTGAATGGGAGTCAATGTGCCTAGACAGAGTGGAGTGAATGTGCCCAGCCGCCAGAGCCCGAAACGTGCGTTTCCCCATTGCCTTGAATGGGCGCGGAGAGAGGGGGGCGCTTTTTGGCTCGTGGCGCGGGCACCGTTGCGCCAAAGCGTCAAGTGTCACCTCTCCCCGTGCTCGGGGCGGCCCTTTGGAGCTAACTGGCTGGGTCTGGAGGGGCTGCGAGGCCGCCCAGGAGAACGGGTCCAAACCGCGTTCCGATCGAACGAGAATTGAGGGCGGGACACAGTTCCGCGGTTCACTTTCCACCCGGGCAAAGGGCCTATTACTTGCGGCGGGAGGGCTTAAGAGTGGGCCCTCGCGAGTCGGGTGGAGAGCCGGGTGTGGAGAGGAGTAGCGGAGGTTCCCAGTCAGAGTGGGAGTGGAGGTTCCTGGGCAGAGTGGGAATGGAAGTGCCCAGGCTGAGTGGAGTGAATGTGCCCTGGCTGAGTGGAGTGAATGTGGCCAGGCTGAGTGGAGTGGAGGTGCCCAGGCTGAGTGGAGTGCAGGCACCCAGGCAGAGTGGGATTGGAAGTTCCCAGGCTGAGTGGAGTGGAGGTGCCCAGGCTGAGTGGAGTTGGGGTTCCCTGGCAGAGTGGGACTGGAAGTGCCAAGGCTGAGTGGAGTGAATGTGCCCAGGCTGAGTGGAGTGGAGGTGCCCAGGCTGAGTGGAGTGCAGGTTCCCAGGCAGGCAGAGTGGGATTGGAAGTGCCCAGGCTGAGTGGAGTGAATGTACCCAGGCTGAGTGGAGTGGAGGTGCCCAGGCTGAGTGGAGTGCAGGTTCCCAGGCAGAGTGGGATTGGAAGTGCCCAGGCTGAGTGGAGTGAATGTGCCCAGGCTGAGTGGAGTGGAGGTGCCCAGGCTGAGTGGAGTTGGGGTTCCCTGGCAGAGTGGGACTGGAAGTGCCAAGGCTGAGTGGAGTGAATGTGCCCAGGCTGAGTGGAGTGGAGGTGCCCAGGCCGAGTGGAGTGCAGGTTCCCAGGCAGAGTGGGACTGGAAGTGCCCAGGCGGAGTGGAGTGAATGTGCCCTGGCTGAGTGGAGTGAATGTGCCCAGGCTGAGTGGAGTGAATGTGCCCAGGCTGAGTGGAGAGAATGTGCCCAGGCTGAGTGGAGAGAATGTGCCCAGGCTGAGTGGATTGGAGGTGCCCAGGCTGAGTGGAGTGCAGGCTCCCAGGCAGAGTGGGACTGGAAGTGCCCAGGCTGAGTGGAGTGAATGTGCCCAGGCTGAGTGGAGTGAATGATCCCAGGCTGAATGGGAGTCAATGTGCCTAGACAGAGTGGAGTGAATGTGCCCAGGCTGAGTGGAGTGGAGGTTCCCAGGCAGAGTGGGACTGGAAGTGCCCAGGCTGAGTGGAGTGAATGTGCCCAGGCTGAATGGAGTGGAGGTGCCCAGGCTGAGTGGAGTGCAGGTTCCCAGGCAGAGTGGGATTGGAAGTGCCCAGGCTGAATGGAGTGAATGTGCCCAGGCTGCGTGGAGTGGAGGTTGCCAGGCTGAGTGGAGTGCAGGTTCCCAGCAGAGTGGGACTGGAAGTGCCCAGGCTGAGTGGAGTGAATGTGCCCAGGCTGAGTGGAGTGAATGTGCCCAGGCAGAGTGGAGTGAATGTGCCCAGGCTGAGTGGAGTGGAGGTGCCCAGGCTGAGTGGAGTGCAGGTTCCCAGGCAGAGTGGGACTGGAAGTGCCCAGGCTGAGTGGAGTGAATGTGCCCAGGCTGAATGGAGTGGAGGTGCCCAGGCTGAGTGGAGTGCAGGTTCCCAGGCAGAGTGGGATTGGAAGTGCCCAGGCTGAGTGGAGTGAATGTGCCCAGGCTGAGTGGAGTGGAGGTGCCCAGGCTGAGTGGAGTTGGGGTTCCCTGGCAGAGTGGGACTGGAAGTGCCAAGGCTGAGTAGAGTGAATGTGCCCAGGCTGAGTGGAGTGGAGGTGCCCAGGCTGAGTGGAGTTGGGGTTCCCTGGCAGAGTGGGACTGGAAGTGCCCAGGCTGAGTGGAGTGAATGTGCCCAGGCTGAGTGGAGTGGAGGTGCCCAGGCCGAGTGGAGTGCAGGTTCCCAGGCAGAGTGGGACTGGAAGTGCCCAGGCTGAGTGGAGTGAATGTGCCCAGGCTGAGTGGAGTGGAGGTGCCCAGGCCGAGTGGAGTGCAGGTTCCCAGGCAGAGTGGGACTGGAAGTGCCCAGGCTGAGTGGAGTGAATGTGCCCAGGCTGAGTGGAATGGAGGTGCCCAGGCTGAGTGGAGTTGGGGTTCCCTGGCAGAGTGGGACTGGAAGTGCCAAGGCTGAGTGGAGTGAATGTGCCCAGGCTGAGTGGAGTGGAGATGCCCAGGCCGAGTGGAGTGCAGGTTCCCAGGCAGAGTGTGACTGAAAGTGCCCAGGCTGAGTGGAGTGAATGTGCCCAGGCTGAATGGAGTGGAGGTGCCCAGGCTGAGTGGAGGTGCCAAGGCTGAGTGGAGTGAATGTGCCCAGGCTGAGTGGAGTGGAGGTGCCCAGGCTGAGTGGAGTTGGGGTTCCCTGGCAGAGTGGGACTGGAAGTGCCAAGGCTGAGTGGAGTGAATGTGCCCAGGCTGAGTGGAGTGGAGGTGCCCAGGCCGAGTGGAGTGCAGGTTCCGAGGCAGAGTGGGACTGCAAGTGCCCAGGCGGAGTGGAGTGAATGTGCCCAGGCTGAATGGAGTGGAGGTGCCCAGGCTGAGTGGAGTGCAGGTTCCCTGGCAGAGTGGGATTGGAAGTGCCCAGGCTGAGTGCAGTGAATGTGCCCAGGCTGAGTGGAGTGGAGGTGCCAGGCTGAGTGGAGTTGGGGTACCCTGGCAGAGTGGGACTGGAAGTGCCAAGGCTGAGTGGAGTGAATGTACCCAGGCTGAGTGGAGTGGAGGTGCCCAGGCTGAGTGGAGGTGCCAAGGCTGAGTGGAGTGAATGTGCCCAGGCTGAGTGGAGTGGAGGTGCCCAGGCCGAGTGGAGTGCAGGTTCCCAGGCAGAGTGGGACTGGAAGTGCCCAGGCGGAGTGGAGTGAATGTGCCCAGGCTGAATGGGAGTCAATGTGCCTAGACAGAGTGGAGTGAATGTGCCCGGCCGCCGGAGCCCGAAACGTGCGTTTCCCCATTGCCTTGAATGGGCGCGGAGAGAGGGGGGCGCTTTTTGGCTCGTGGCGCGGGCACCGTTGCGCCAAAGCGTCAAGTGTCACACCTCCCCGTGCTCGGGGCGGCCCCTTGGAGCTAACTGGCTGGGTCTGGATGGGCTGCGAGGCCGCCCAGGAGAACGGGTCCAAACCGCGTTCCGATCGGACGAGAATTGAGGGCGGGACACAGTTCCGCGGTTCACTTTCCGCCCGGGCAAAGGGCCTATAACTTGCGGCGGGAGGGCTTAAGAGTGGGCCCCCGCGAGTCGGGTGGAGAGCCGGGTGTGGAGAGGAGTAGCGGAGGTTCCCAGTCAGAGTGGGAGTGGAGGTTCCTGGGCAGAGTGGGACTGGAAGTGCCCAGGCTGAGTGGAGTGAATGTGCCCTGGCTGAGTGGAGTGAATGTGGCCAGGCTGAGTGGAGTGGAGGTGCCCAGGCTGAGTGGAGTGCAGGCACCCAGGCAGAGTGGGATTGGAAGTGCCCAGGCTGAGTGGAGTGAATGTGCCCAGGCTGAGTGGAGTGGAGGTGCCCAGGCAGAGTGGGATTGGAAGTGCCCAGGCTGAGTGGAGTGAATGTGCCCAGGCTGAGTGGAGTGGAGGTGCCCAGGCTGAGTGGAGTGGAGGTGCCCAGGCCGAGTGGAGTGCAGGTTCCCAGGCAGAGTGGGACTGGAAGTGCCCAGGCGGAGTGGAGTGAATGTGCCCAGGCTGAATGGGAGTCAATGTGCCTAGACAGAGTGGAGTGAATGTGCCCGGCCGCCGGAGCCCGAAACGTGCGTTTCCCCATTGCCTTGAATGGGCGCGGAGAGAGGGGGGCGCTTTTTGGCTCGTGGCGCGGGCACCGTTGCGCCAAAGCGTCAAGTGTCACACCTCCCCGTGCTCGGGGCGGCCCCTTGGAGCTAACTGGCTGGGTCTGGATGGGCTGCGAGGCCGCCCAGGAGAACGGGTCCAAACCGCGTTCCGATCGGACGAGAATTGAGGGCGGGACACAGTTCCGCGGTTCACTTTCCGCCCGGGCAAAGGGCCTATAACTTGCGGCGGGAGGGCTTAAGAGTGGGCCCCCGCGAGTCGGGTGGAGAGCCGGGTGTGGAGAGGAGTAGCGGAGGTTCCCAGTCAGAGTGGGAGTGGAGGTTCCTGGGCAGAGTGGGACTGGAAGTGCCCAGGCTGAGTGGAGTGAATGTGCCCTGGCTGAGTGGAGTGAATGTGGCCAGGCTGAGTGGAGTGGAGGTGCCCAGGCTGAGTGGAGTGCAGGCACCCAGGCAGAGTGGGATTGGAAGTGCCCAGGCTGAGTGGAGTGAATGTGCCCAGGCTGAGTGGAGTGGAGGTGCCCAGGCAGAGTGGGATTGGAAGTGCCCAGGCTGAGTGGAGTGAATGTGCCCAGGCTGAGTGGAGTGGAGGTGCCCAGGCTGAGTGGAGTTGGGGTTCCCTGGCACAGTGGGACTGGAAGTGCCAAGGCTGAGTGGAGTGAATGTGCCCAGGCTGAGTGGAGTGGAGATGCCCAGGCCGAGTGGAGTGCAGGTTCCCAGGAAGAGTGGGACTGAAAGTGCCCAGGCTGAGTGGAGTGAATGTGCCCAGGCTGAATGGAGTGGAGGTGCCCAGGCTGAGTGGAGGTGCCAAGGCTGAGTGGAGTGAATGTGCCCAGGCTGAGTGGAGTGGAGGTGCCCAGGCTGAGTGGAGTTGGGGTTCCCTGGCTGAGTGGAGTGCAGGTTCCCTGGCAGAGTGGGATTGGAAGTGCCCAGGCTGAGTGCAGTGAATGTGCCCAGGCTGAGTGGAGTGGAGGTGCCAGGCTGAGTGGAGTTGGGGTACCCTGGCAGAGTGGGACTGGAAGTGCCAAGGCTGAGTGGAGTGAATGTACCCAGGCTGAGTGGAGTGGAGGTGCCCAGGCTGAGTGGAGTGAATGTACCCAGGCTGAGTGGAGTGGAGGTGCCCAAGCTGAGTGGAGTGAATGTGCCCAGGTTGAGTGGAGTGAATGTGCCCAGGCAGAGTGGAGTGAATGTGCCGAGGCTGAGTGGAGTGGAGGTGCCCAGGCTGAGTCGAGTGCAGGTTCCCAGGCAGAGTGGGATTGGAAGTGCCCAGGCTGAGTGGAGTGAATGTGCCCAGGCTGAGTGGAGTGGAGGTGCCCAGGCCGAGTGGAGTGCAGGTTCCCAGGCAGAGTGGGACTGGAAGTGCCCAGGCGGAGTGGAGTGAATGTGCCCAGGCTGAATGGGAGTCAATGTGCCTAGACAGAGTGGAGTGAATGTGCCCGGCCGCCGGAGCCCGAAACGTGCGTTTCCCCATTGCCTAGAATGGGCGCGGAGAGAGGGGGGCGCTTTTTGGCTCGTGGCGCGGGCACCGTTGCGCCAAAGCGTCAAGTGTCACACCTCCCCGTGCTCGGGGCGGCCCCTTGGAGCTAACTGGCTGGGTCTGGATGGGCTGCGAGGCCGCCCAGGAGAACGGGTCCAAACCGCGTTCCGATTGGACGAGAATTGAGGGCGGGACACAGTTCCGCGGTTCACTTTCCGCCCGGGCAAAGGGCCTATAACTTGCGGCGGGAGGGCTTAAGAGTGGGCCCCCGCGAGTCGGGTGGAGAGCCGGGTGTGGAGAGGAGTAGCGGAGGTTCCCAGTCAGAGTGGGAGTGGAGGTTCCTGGGCAGAGTGGGACTGGAAGTGCCCAGGCTGAGTGGAGTGAATGTGCCCTGGCTGAGTGGAGTGAATGTGGCCAGGCTGAGTGGAGTGGAGGTGCCCAGGCTGAGTGGAGTGCAGGCACCCAGGCAGAGTGGGATTGGAAGTGCCCAGGCTGAGTGGAGTGAATGTGCCCAGGCTGAGTGGAGTGGAGGTGCCCAGGCAGAGTGGGATTGGAAGTGCCCAGGCTGAGTGGAGTGAATGTGCCCAGGCTGAGTGGAGTGGAGGTGCCCAGGCTGAGTGGAGTTGGGGTTCCCTGGCACAGTGGGACTGGAAGTGCCAAGGCTGAGTGGAGTGAATGTGCCCAGGCTGAGTGGAGTGGAGATGCCCAGGCCGAGTGGAGTGCAGGTTCCCAGGCAGAGTGGGACTGAAAGTGCCCAGGCTGAGTGGAGTGAATGTGCTAGGCTGAATGGAGTGGAGGTGCCCAGGCTGAGTGGAGGTGCCAAGGCTGAGTGGAGTGAATGTGCCCAGGCTGAGTGGAGTGGAGGTGCCCAGGCTGAGTGGAGTTGGGGTTCCCTGGCAGAGTGGGACTGGAAGTGCCAAGGCTGAGTGGAGTGAATGTGCCCAGGCTGAGTGGAGTGGAGGTGCCCAGGCCGAGTGGAGTGCAGGTTCCGAGGCAGAGTGGGACTGCAAGTGCCCAGGCGGAGTGGAGTGAATGTGCCCAGGCTGAATGGAGTGGAGGTGCCCAGGCTGAGTGGAGTGCAGGTTCCCTGGCAGAGTGGGATTGGAAGTGCCCAGGCTGAGTGCAGTGAATGTGCCCAGGCTGAGTGGAGTGGAGGTGCCAGGCTGAGTGGAGTTGGGGTACCCTGGCAGAGTGGGACTGGAAGTGCCAAGGCTGAGTGGAGTGAATGTACCCAGGCTGAGTGGAGTGGAGGTGCCCAGGCTGAGTGGAGTGAATGTACCCAGGCTGAGTGGAGTGGAGGTGCCCAAGCTGAGTGGAGTGAATGTGCCCAGGCTGAGTGGAGTGAATGTGCCCAGGCAGAGTGGAGTGAATGTGCCGAGGCTGAGTGGAGTGGAGGTGCCCAGGCTGAGTCGAGTGCAGGTTCCCAGGCAGAGTGGGATTGGAAGTGCCCAGGCTGAGTGGAGTGAATGTGCCCAGGCTGAGTGGAGTGGAGGTGCCCAGGCCGAGTGGAGTGCAGGTTCCCAGGCAGAGTGGGACTGGAAGTGCCCAGGCGGAGTGGAGTGAATGTGCCCAGGCTGAATGGGAGTCAATGTGCCTAGACAGAGTGGAGTGAATGTGCCCGGCCGCCGGAGCCCGAAACGTGCGTTTCCCCATTGCCTTGAATGGGCGCGGAGAGAGGGGGGCGCTTTTTGGCTCGTGGCGCGGGCACCGTTGCGCCAAAGCGTCAAGTGTCACACCTCCCCGTGCTCGGGGCGGCCCCTTGGAGCTAACTGGCTGGGTCTGGATGGGCTGCGAGGCCGCCCAGGAGAACGGGTCCAAACCGCGTTCCGATCGGACGAGAATTGAGGGCGGGACACAGTTCCGCGGTTCACTTTCCGCCCGGGCAAAGGGCCTATAACTTGCGGCGGGAGGGCTTAAGAGTGGGCCCCCGCGAGTCGGGTGGAGAGCCGGGTGTGGAGAGGAGTAGCGGAGGTTCCCAGTCAGAGTGGGAGTGGAGGTTCCTGGGCAGAGTGGGACTGCAAGTGCCCAGGCTGAGTGGAGTGAATGTGCCCTGGCTGAGTGGAGTGAATGTGGCCAGGCTGAGTGGAGTGGAGGTGCCCAGGCTGAGTGGAGTGCAGGCACCCAGGCAGAGTGGGATTGGAAGTGCCCAGGCTGAGTGGAGTGAATGTGCCCAGGCTGAGTGGAGTGGAGGTGCCCAGGCAGAGTGGGATTGGAAGTGCCCAGGCTGAGTGGAGTGAATGTGCCCAGGCTGAGTGGAGTGGAGGTGCCCAGGCTGAGTGGAGTTGGGGTTCCCTGGCAGAGTGGGACTGGAAGTGCCAAGGCTGAGTGGAGTGAATGTGCCCAGGCTGAGTGGAGTGGAGATGCCCAGGCCGAGTGGAGTGCAGGTTCCCAGGCAGAGTGGGACTGAAAGTGCCCAGGCTGAGTGGAGTGAATGTGCCCAGGCTGAATGGAGTGGAGGTGCCCAGGCTGAGTGGAGGTGCCAAGGCTGAGTGGAGTGAATGTGCCCAGGCTGAGTGGAGTGGAGGTGCCCAGGCCGAGTGGAGTGCAGGTTCCCAGGCAGAGTGGGACTGGAAGTGCCCAGGCGTAGTGGAGTGAATGTGCCCAGGCTGAATGGAGTGGAGGTGCCCAGGCTGAGTGGAGTGCAGGTTCCCTGGCAGAGTGGGATTGGAAGTGCCCAGGCTGAGTGCAGTGAATGTGCCCAGACTGAGTGGAGTGGAGGTGCCAGGCTGAGTGGAGTTGGGGTACCCTGGCAGAGTGGGACTGGAAGTGCCAAGGCTGAGTGGAGTGAATGTACCCAGGCTGAGTGGAGTGGAGGTGCCCAGGCTGAGTGGAGTGCAGGTTCCCAGCAGAGTGGGACTGGAAGTGCCCAGGCTGAGTGGAGTGAATGTGCCCAGGCTGAGTGGAGTGAATGTGCCCAGGCAGAGTGGAGTGAATGTGCCGAGGCTGAGTGGAGTGGAGGTGCCCAGGCTGAGTGGAGTGCAGGTTCCCAGGCAGAGTGGGATTGGAAGTGCCCAGGCTGAGTGGAGTGAATGTGCCCAGGCTGAGTGGAGTGGAGGTGCCCAGGCCGAGTGGAGTGCAGGTTCCCAGGCAGAGTGGGACTGGAAGTGCCCAGGCGGAGTGGAGTGAATGTGCCCAGGCTGAATGGGAGTCAATGTGCCTAGACAGAGTGGAGTGAATTTGCCCGGCCGCCGGAGACCGAAACGTGCGTTTCCCCATTGCCTTGAATGGGCGCGGAGAGAGGGGGGCGCTTTTTGGCTCGTGGCGCGGGCACCGTTGCGCCAAAGCGTCAAGTGTCACACCTCCCCGTGCTCGGGGCGGCCCCTTTGGAGCTAACTGGCTGGGTCTGGAGGGGCTGCGAGACCGCCCAGGAGAACGGGTCCAAACCGCGTTCCGATCGGACGAGAATTGAGGGCGGGACACAGTTCCGCGGTTCACGTTCCGCCCGGGCAAAGGGCCTATAACTTGCGGCGGGAGGGCTTAAGAGTGGGCCCCCGCGAGTCGGGTGGAGAGCCGGGTGTGGAGAGGAGTAGCGGAGGTTCCCAGTCAGAGTGGGAGTGGAGGTTCCTGGGCAGAGTGGGACTGGAAGTGCCCAGGCTGAGTGGAGTGAATGTGCCCTGGCTGAGTGGAGTGAATGTGCCCAGGTGAGTGGAGTGAATGTGCCCAGGCAGAGTGGGATTGGAAGTGCCCAGGCTGAGTGGAGAGAATGTGCCCAGGCTGAGTGGATTGGAGGTGCCCAGGCTGAGTGGAGTGCAGGTTCCCAGGCAGAGTGGGACTGGAAGTGCCCAGGCTGAGTGGAGTGAATGTGCCCAGGCTGAGTGGAGTGAATTTTCCCAGGCTGAGTGGAGTTGGGGTTCCCTGGCAGAGTGGGACTGGAAGTGCCAAGGCTGAGTGGAGTGAATGTGCCCAGGCTGAGTGGAGTGGAGGTGCCCAGGTCGAGTGGAGTGCAGGTTCACAGGCAGAGTGGGACTGAAAGTGCCCAGGCTGAGTGGAGTGAATGTGGCCAGGCTGAGTGGAGTGCAGGCACCCAGGCAGAGTGGGATTGGAAGTGCCCAGGCTGAGTGGAGTGAATGTGCCCAGGCTGAGTGGAGTGGAGGTGCCCAGGCTGAGTGGAGTTGGGGTTCCCAGGCAGAGAGGGACTGGAAGTGCCCTGGCTGAGTGGAGTGAATGTGCCCAGGCTGCGTGGAGTGGAGGTTCCCAGGCTGAGTGGAGTGCAGGTTCCCAGCAGAGTGGGATTGGAAGTGCCCAGGCTGAGTGGAGTGAATGTACCCAGGCTGAGTGGAGTGGAGGGGCCCAGGCTGAGTGGAGTGCAGGTTCCCAGGCAGAGTGGGATTGGAAGTGCCCAGGCTGAGTGGAGTGAATGTGCCCAGGCTGAGTAGAGTTGGGGTTCCCTGGCATAGTGGGACTGGAAGTGCCAACGGTGAGTGGAGTGAATGTGCGCAGGCTGAGTGGAGTGGAGGTGCCCAGGCTGAGTGGAGTTGGGGTTCCCTGGCAGAGTGGGACTGGAAGTGCCAACGCTGAGTGGAGTGAATGTGCCCCGGCTGAGTGGAGTGGAGGTGCCCAGGCTGAGTGGAGTTGGGGTTCCCAGGCAGAGAGGGACTGGAAGTGCCCTGGATGAGTGGAGTGAATGTGCCAAGGCTGAATGGGAGTCAATGTGCCTAGACAGAGTGGAGTGAATGTGCCCAGGCTGAGTGGAGTGGAGGTGCCCAGGCTGAGTGGAGTTGGGGTTCCCAGGCAGAGAGGGACTGGAAGTGCCCTGGCTGAGTGGAGTGAATGTGCCCAGGCTGCGTGGAGTGAATGTGGCCAGGCTGAGTGGAGTGGAGGTGCCCAGGCTGAGTGGAGTGCAGGCACCCAGGCAGAGTGGGATTGGAAGTGCCCAGGCTGAGTGGAGTGAATGTGCCCAGGCTGAGTGGAGTGGAGGTGCCCAGGCTGAGTGGAGTTGGGGTTCCCTGGCAGAGTGGGACTGGAAGTGCCAAGGCTGAGTGGAGTGAATGTGCCCAGGCTGAGTGGAGTGGAGGTGCCCAGGCCGAGTGGAGTGCAGGTTCCCAGGCAGAGTATGACTGAAAGTGCCCAGGCTGAGTGGAGTTAATGTGCCCAGGCTGAATGGAGTGGAGGTGCCCAGGCTGAGTGGGGTGCAGGTTCCCTGGCAGAGTGGGATTGGAAGTGCCCAGGCTGAGTGCAGTGAATGTGCCCAGGCTGAGTGGAGTGGAGGTGCCCAGGCTGAGTGGAGTTGGGGTTCCCTGGCAGAGTGGGACTGGAAGTACCAAGGCTGAGTGGAGTGAATGTACCCAGGCTGAGTGGAGTGGAGGTGCCCAGGCTGAGTGGAGTGCAGGTTCCCAGCAGAGTGGGACTGGAAGTGCCCAGGCTGAGTGGAGTGAATGTGCCCAGGCTGAGTGGAGTGAATGTGCCCAGGCAGAGTGGAGTGCGGGTTCCCAGGCAGAGTGGGATTGGAAGTGCCCAGGCTGAGTGGAGTAATGTACCCGGGCTGAGTCGAGTGCAGGTGCCCAGGCTGAGAGGAGTGCAGGTTCCCAGGCTGAGTGGACTGAATGTGCCCAGGCTGAGTGGAGTGAATGTGCCCAGGCTGAGTGGAGTGAATGTGCCCAGGCTGAGTGGAGAGAATGTGCCCAGGCTGAGTGGATTGGAGGTGCCCAGGCTGAGTGGAGTGCAGGTTCCCAGGCAGAGTGGGACTGGAAGTGGCCAGGCTGAGTGGAGAGAATGTGCCCAGGCTGAGTGGAGTGAATGTGCCCAGGCTGAGTGGAGTGAATGATCCCAGGCTGAATGGGAGTCAATGTGCCTAGACAGAGTGGAGTGAATGTGCCCAGGCTGAGTGGAGTGGAGGTGCCCAGGCTGAGTGGAGTTGGGGTTCCCAGGCAGAGAGGGACTGGAAGTGCCCTGGCTGAGTGGAGTGAATGTGCCCAGGCTGCGTGGAGTGGAGGTTCCCAGGCTGAGTGGAGTGCAGGTTCCCAGCAGAGTGGGACTGGAAGTGCCCAGGCTGAGTGGAGTGAATGTGCCCAGGCTGAGTGGAGTGAATGTGCCCAGGCAGAGTGGAGTGAATGTGCCCAGGCTGAGTGGAGTGCAGGTTCCCAGGCAGAGTGGGACTGGAAGTGCCCAGGCTGAGTGGAGTGAATGTGCCCAGGCTGAGTGGAGTGGAGGTGCCCAGGCCGAGTGGAGTGCAGGTTCCCAGGCAGAGTGGGACTGGAAGTGCCCAGGCGGAGTGGAGTGAATGTGCCCAGGCTGGACAGAGTGGAGTGAATGTGCCCGGCCGCCGGAGCCCGAAACGTGCGTTTCCCCATTGCCTTGAATGGGCGCGGAGAGAGGGGGGCACTTTTTGGCTCGTGGCGCGGGCACCGTTGCGCCAAAGCGTCAAGTGTCACCCCTCCCCGTGCTCGGGGCGGCCCCTTGGAGCTAACTAGCGGGGTTTGGAGGGGCTGCGAGGCCGCCCAGGAGAACGGGTCCAAACCGCGTTCCGATCGGACGAGAATTGAGGGCGGGACAAAGTTCCGCGGTTCACTTTCCGCCCGGGCAAAGGGCCTATAACTTGCGGCGGGAGGGCTTAAGAGTGGGCCCCCGCGAGTCGGGTGGAGAGCCGGGTGTGGAGAGGAGTAGCGGAGGTTCCCAGTCAGAGTGGGAGTGGAGGTTCCTGGGCAGAGTGGGACTGGAAGTGCCCAGGCTGAGTGGAGTGAATGTGCCCTGGCTGAGTGGAGTGAATGTGGCCAGGCTGAGTGGAGTGGAGGTGCCCAGGCTGAGTGGAGTGCAGGCACCCAGGCAGAGTGGGATTGGAAGTGCCCAGGCTGAGTGGAGTGAATGTGCCCAGGCTGAGTGGAGTGGAGGTGCCCAGGCTGAGTGGAGTTGGGGTTCCCAGGCAGAGAGGGACTGGAAGTGCCCTGGCTGAGTGGAGTGAATGTGCCCAGGCTGCGTGGAGTGGAGGTTCCCAGGCTGAGTGGAGTGCAGGTTCCCAGCAGAGTGGGATTGGAAGTGCCCAGGCTGAGTGGAGTGAATGTACCCAGGCTGAGTGGAGTGGAGGGGCCCAGGCTGAGTGGAGTGCAGGTTCCCAGGCAGAGTGGGATTGGAAGTGCCCAGGCTGAGTGGAGTGAATGTGCCCAGGCTGAGTGGAGTGGAGGTGCCCAGGCTGAGTGGAGTTGGGGTTCCCTGGCAGAGTGGGACTGGAAGTGCCAAGGCTGAGTGGAGTGAATGTGCCCAGGCTGAGTGGAGTGGAGGTGCCCAGGCCGAGTGGAGTGCAGGTTCCCAGGCAGAGTGGGACTGAAAGTGCCCAGGCTGAGTGGAGTTAATGTGCCCAGGCTGAATGGAGTGGAGGTGCCCAGGCTGAGTGGGGTGCAGGTTCCCTGGCAGAGTGGGATTGGAAGTGCCCAGGCTGAGTGCAGTGAATGTGCCCAGGCTGAGTGGAGTGGAGGTGCCCAGGCTGAGTGGAGTTGGGGTTCCCTGGCAGAGTGGGACTGGAAGTACCAAGGCTGAGTGGAGTGAATGTACCCAGGCTGAGTGGAGTGGAGGTGCCCAGGCTGAGTGGAGTGCAGGTTCCCAGCAGAGTGGGACTGGAAGTGCCCAGGCTGAGTGGAGTGAATGTGCCCAGGCTGAGTGGAGTGAATGTGCCCAGGCACAGTGGAGTGCTGGTTCCCAGGCAGAGTGGGATTGGAAGTGCCCAGGCTGAGTGGAGTAATGTACCCGGGCTGAGTGGAGTGCAGGTGCCCAGGCTGAGAGGAGTGCAGGTTCCCAGGCTGAGTGGACTGAATGTGCCCAGGCTGAGTGGAGTGAATGTGCCCAGGCTGAGTGGAGTGAATGTGCCCAGGCTGAGTGGAGAGAAGGTGCCCAGGCTGAGTGGATTGGAGGTGCCCAGGCTGAGTGGAGTGCAGGTTCCCAGGCAGAGTGGGACTGGAAGTGCCCAGGCTGAGTGGAGAGAATGTGCCCAGGCTGAGTGGAGTGAATGTGCCCAGGCTGAGTGGAGTGAATGATCCCAGGCTGAATGGGAGTCAATGTGCCTAGACAGAGTGGAGTGAATGTGCCCAGGCTGAGTGGAGTGGAGGTGCCCAGGCTGAGTGGAGTTGGGGTTCCCAGGCAGAGAGGGACTGGAAGTGCCCTGGCTGAGTGGAGTGAATGTGCCCAGGCTGCGTGGAGTGGAGGTTCCCAGGCTGAGTGGAGTGCAGGTTCCCAGCAGAGTGGGACTGGAAGTGCCCAGGCTGAGTGGAGTGAATGTGCCCAGGCTGAGTGGAGTGAATGTGCCCAGGCAGAGTGGAGTGAATGTGCCCAGGCTGAGTGGAGTGGAGGTGCCCAGGCTGAGTGGAGTGCAGGTTCCCAGGCAGAGTGGGACTGGAAGTGCCCAGGCTGAGTGGAGTGAATGTGCCCAGGCTGAGTGGAGTGGAGGTGCCCAGGCCGAGTGGAGTGCAGGTTCCCAGGCAGAGTGGGACTGGAAGTGCCCAGGCGGAGTGGAGTGAATGTGCCCAGGCTGGACAGAGTGGAGTGAATGTGCCCGGCCGCCGGAGCCCGAAACGTGCGTTTCCCCATTGCCTTGAATGGGCGCGGAGAGAGGGGGGCACTTTTTGGCTCGTGGCGCGGGCACCGTTGCGCCAAAGCGTCAAGTGTCACCCCTCCCCGTGCTCGGGGCGGCCCCTTGGAGCTAACTAGCGGGGTTTGGAGGGGCTGCGAGGCCGCCCAGGAGAACGGGTCCAAACCGCGTTCCGATCGGACGAGAATTGAGGGCGGGACAAAGTTCCGCGGTTCACTTTCCGCCCGGGCAAAGGGCCTATAACTTGCGGCGGGAGGGCTTAAGAGTGGGCCCCCGCGAGTCGGGTGGAGAGCCGGGTGTGGAGAGGAGTAGCGGAGGTTCCCAGTCAGAGTGGGAGTGGAGGTTCCTGGGCAGAGTGGGACTGGAAGTGCCCAGGCTGAGTGGAGTGAATGTGCCCTGGCTGAGTGGAGTGAATGTGGCCAGGCTGAGTGGAGTGGAGGTGCCCAGGCTGAGTGGAGTGCAGGCACCCAGGCAGAGTGGGATTGGAAGTGCCCAGGCTGAGTGGAGTGAATGTGCCCAGGCTGAGTGGAGTGGAGGTGCCCAGGCTGAGTGGAGTTGGGGTTCCCAGGCAGAGAGGGACTGGAAGTGCCCTGGCTGAGTGGAGTGAATGTGCCCAGGCTGCGTGGAGTGGAGGTTCCCAGGCTGAGTGGAGTGCAGGTTCCCAGCAGAGTGGGATTGGAAGTGCCCAGGCTGAGTGGAGTGAATGTACCCAGGCTGAGTGGAGTGGAGGGGCCCAGGCTGAGTGGAGTGCAGGTTCCCAGCAGAGTGGGACTGGAAGTGCCCAGGCTGAGTGGAGTGAATGTGCCCAGGCTGAGTGGAGTGAATGTGCCCAGGCAGAGTGGAGTGAATGTGCCCAGGCTGAGTGGAGTGGAGGTGCCCAGGCTGAGTGGAGTGCAGGTTCCCAGGCAGAGTGGGACTGGAAGTGCCCAGGCTGAGTGGAGTGAATGTGCCCAGGCTGAGTGGAGTGGAGGTGCCCAGGCCGAGTGGAGTGCAGGTTCCCAGGCAGAGTGGGACTGGAAGTGCCCAGGCGGAGTGGAGTGAATGTGCCCAGGCTGGACAGAGTGGAGTGAATGTGCCCGGCCGCCGGAGCCCGAAACGTGCGTTTCCCCATTGCCTTGAATGGGCGCGGAGAGAGGGGGGCACTTTTTGGCTCGTGGCGCGGGCACCGTTGCGCCAAAGCGTCAAGTGTCACCCCTCCCCGTGCTCGGGGCGGCCCCTTGGAGCTAACTAGCGGGGTTTGGAGGGGCTGCGAGGCCGCCCAGGAGAACGGGTCCAAACCGCGTTCCGATCGGACGAGAATTGAGGGCGGGACAAAGTTCCGCGGTTCACTTTCCGCCCGGGCAAAGGGCCTATAACTTGCGGCGGGAGGGCTTAAGAGTGGGCCCCCGCGAGTCGGGTGGAGAGCCGGGTGTGGAGAGGAGTAGCGGAGGTTCCCAGTCAGAGTGGGAGTGGAGGTTCCTGGGCAGAGTGGGACTGGAAGTGCCCAGGCTGAGTGGAGTGAATGTGCCCTGGCTGAGTGGAGTGAATGTGGCCAGGCTGAGTGGAGTGGAGGTGCCCAGGCTGAGTGGAGTGCAGGCACCCAGGCAGAGTGGGATTGGAAGTGCCCAGGCTGAGTGGAGTGAATGTGCCCAGGCTGAGTGGAGTGGAGGTGCCCAGGCTGAGTGGAGTTGGGGTTCCCAGGCAGAGAGGGACTGGAAGTGCCCTGGCTGAGTGGAGTGAATGTGCCCAGGCTGAGTGGAGTGGAGGTTCCCAGGCTGAGTGGAGTGCAGGTTCCCAGCAGAGTGGGATTGGAAGTGCCCAGGCTGAGTGGAGTGAATGTACCCAGGCTGAGTGGAGTGGAGGGGCCCAGGCTGAGTGGAGTGCAGGTTCCCAGGCAGAGTGGGATTGGAAGTGCCCAGGCTGAGTGGATTGAATGTGCCCAGGCTGAGTGGAGTGGAGGTGCCCAGGCTGAGTAGAGTTGGGGTTCCCTGGCAGAGTGGGACTGGAAGTCCCAACGGTGAGTCGAGTGAATGTGCCCAGGCTGAGTGGAGTGGAGGTGCCCAGGCTGAGTGGAGTTGGGGTTCCCTGGCAGAGTGGGACTGGAAGTGCCAACGCTGAGTGGAGTGAATGTGCCCCGGCTGAGTGGAGTGGAGGTGCCCAGGCTGAGTGGAGTGCAGGTTCCCAGGCAGAGTGGGATTGGAAGTGCCCAGGCTGAGTGGAGTAATGTACCCAGGCTGAGTGGAGTGCAGGTGCCCAGGCTGAGTGGAGTGCAGGTTCCCAGGCAGAGTGGGATTGGAAGTTCCCAGGCTGAGTGGAGTGAATGTGCCCTGGCTGAGTGGAGTGAATGTGGCCAGGCTGAGTGGAGTGGAGGTGCCCAGGCTGAGTGGAGTGCAGGCACCCAGGCAGAGTGGGATTGGAAGTGCCCAGGCTGAGTGGAGTGAATGCGCCCAGGCTGAGTGGAGTGGAGGTGCCCAGGCAGAGTGGAGTTGGGGTTCCCTAGCAGAGTGGGACTGGAAGTGCCAAGGCTGAGTGGAGTGAATGTGCCCAGGCTGAGTGGAGTGGAGGTGCCCAGGCCGAGTGGAGTGCAGGTTCCCAGGCAGAGTGGGACTGGAAGTGCCCAGGCGGAGTGGAGTGAATGTGCCCAGGCTGAATGGGAGTCAATGTGCCTAGACAGAGTGGAGTGAATGTGCCCGGCCGCCGGAGCCCGAAACGTGCGTTTCCCCATTGCCTTGAATGGGCGCGGAGAGAGGGGGGCACTTTTTGGCTCGTGGCGCGGTCACCGTTGCGCCAAAGCGTCAGGTGTCACACCTCCCCGTGCTCGGGGCGGCCCCTTGGAGCTAACTAGCGGGGTTTGGAGGGGCTGCGAGGCCGCCCAGGAGAACGGGTCCAAACCGCGTTCCGATCGGACGAGAATTGAGGGCGGGACACAGTTCCGCGGTTCACTTTCCGCCCGGGCAAAGGGCCTATAACTTGCGGCGGGAGGGCTTAAGAGTGGGCCCCCGCGAGTCGGGTGGAGAGCCCGGTGTGGAGAGGAGTAGCGGAGGTTCCTGGGCAGAGTGGGACTGGAAGTGCCCAGGCTGAGTGGAGTGGAGGTGCCCAGGCTGAGTGGAGGTGCCCAGGCTGAGTGGAGGGCAGGTTCCCAGGCAGAGTGGGATTGGAAGTGCCCAGGCTGAGTGGAGTGAATGTGCCCAGGCTGAGTGGAGTGGAGGTGCCCAGGCCGAGTGGAGTGCAGGTTCCCAGGCAGAGTGGGACTGGAAGTGCCCAGGCGGAGTGGAGTGAATGTGCCCAGGCTGAATGGGAGTCAATGTGCCTAGACAGAGTGGAGTGAATGTGCCCGGCCGCCGGAGCCCGAAACGTGCGTTTCCCCATTGCCTTGAATGGGCGCGGAGAGAGGGGGGCGCTTTCTGGCTCGTGGCGCGGGCACCGTTGCGCCAAAGCGTCAAGTGTCACACCTCCCCGTGCTCGGGGCGGCCCCTTGGAGCTAACTAGCAGGGTCTGGAGGGGCTGCGAGGCCGCCCAGGAGAACGGGTCCAAACCGCGTTCCGATCGGACGAGAATTGAGGGCGGGACACAGTTCCGCGGTTCACTTTCCGCCCGGGCAAAGGGCCTATAACTTGCGGCGGGAGGGCTTAAGAGTGGGCCCCCACGAGTCGGGTGGAGAGCCGGGTGTGGAGAGGAGTAGCGGAGGTTCCCAGTCAGAGTGGGAGTGGAGGTTCCTGGGCAGAGTGGGACTGGAAGTGCCCAGGCTGAGTGGAGTGAATGTGCCCTGGCTGAGTGGAGTGAATGTGCCCAGGCTGAGTGGAGTGAATGTGCCCAGGCTGAGTGGAGTGAATGTGCCCAGGCTGACTGGAGAGAATGTGCCCAGGCTGAGTGGATTGGAGGTGCCCAGGCTGAGTGGAGTGCAGGTTCCCAGGCAGAGTGGGACTGGAAGTGCCCAGGCGGAGTGGAGTGAATGTGCCCAGGCTGAATGGGAGTCAATGTGCCTAGACAGAGTGGAGTGAATGTGCCCGGCCGCCGGAGCCCGAAACGTGCGTTTCCCCATTGCCTTGAATGGGCGCGGAGAGAGGGGGGCGCTTTCTGGCTCGTGGCGCGGGCACCGTTGCGCCAAAGCGTCAAGTGTCACACCTCCCCGTGCTCGGGGCGGCCCCTTGGAGCTAACTAGAAGGGTCTGGAGGGGCTGCGAGGCCGCCCAGGAGAACGGGTCCAAACCGCGTTCCGATCGGACGAGAATTGAGGGCGGGACACAGTTCCGCGGTTCACTTTCCGCCCGGGCAAAGGGCCTATAACTTGCGGCGGGAGGGCTTAAGAGTGGGCCCCCGCGAGTCGGGTGGAGAGCCGGGTGTGGAGAGGAGTAGCGGAGGTTCCCAGTCAGAGTGGGAGTGGAGGTTCCTGGGCAGAGTGGGACTGGAAGTGCCCAGGCTGAGTGGAGTGAATGTGCCCTGGCTGAGTGGAGTGAATGTGCCCAGGCTGAGTGGAGTGAATGTGCCCAGGCTGAGTGGAGTGAATGTGCCCAGGCTGACTGGAGAGAATGTGCCCAGGCTGAGTGGATTGGAGGTGCCCAGGCTGAGTGGAGTGCAGGTTCCCAGGCAGAGTGGGACTGGAAGTGCCCAGGCTGAGTGGAGTGAATGTGCCCAGGCTGAGTGGAGTGAATGTTCCCAGGCTGAATGGGAGTCAATGTGCCTAGACAGAGTGGAGTGAATGTGCCCAGGCTGAGTGGAGTGGAGGTGCCCAGGCTGAGAGGAGTTGGGGTTCCCAGGCAGAGAGGGACTGGAAGTGCCCTGGCTGAGTGGAGTGAATGTGCCCAGGCTGCGTGGACTGGAGGTTCCCAGGCTGAGTGGAGTGCAGGTTCCCAGCAGAGTGGAATTGGAAGTACCCAGGCTGAGTGGAGTGGAGGTGCCCAGGCTGAGTGGAGTGCAGGTTCCCAGGCAGAGTGGGATTGGAAGGGCCCAGGCTGAGTGGAGTGAATGTGCCCAGGCTGAGTGGAGTGGAGGTGCCCAGGCCGAGTAGAGTTGGGGTTCCCTGGCAGAGTGGGACTGGAAGTGCCAAGGCTGAGTGGAGTGAATGTACCCAGGCTGAGTGGAGTGGAGGTGCCCAGGCTGAGTGGGATTGGAAGTGCCCAGGCTGAGTGGAGTGAATGTGCCCAGGCTGAGTGGAGTGGAGGTGCCCAGGCTGAGTGGAGTTGGGGTTCCCTGGCAGAGTGGGACTGGAAGTGCCAAGGCTGAGTGGAGTGAATGTGCCCAGGCAGAGTGGGATTGGAAGTGCCCAGGCTGAGTGGAGTGCAGGTTCCCAGGCAGAGTGTGACTGAAAGTGCCCAGGCTGAGTGGAGTGAATGTGCCCAGGCTGAATGGAGTGGAGGTGCCCAGGCTGAGTGGAGGTGCCCAGGCTGAGTGGAGTGCAGGTTCCCAGGCAGAGTGGGATTGGAAGTGCCCAGGCTGAGTGGAGTGAATGTGCCCAGGCTGAGTGGAGTGGAGGTGCCCAGGCCGAGTGGAGTGCAGGTTCCCAGGCAGAGTGGGACTGGAAGTGCCCAGGCGGAGTGGAGTGAATGTGCCCAGGCTGAATGGGAGTCAATGTGCCTAGACAGAGTGGAGTGAATGTGCCCGGCCGCCGGAGCCCGAAACGTGCGTTTCCCCATTGCCTTGAATGGGCGCGGAGAGAGGGGGGCGCTTTTTGGCTCGTGGCGCGGGCACCGTTGCGCCAAAGCGTCAAGTGTCACACCTCCCCGTGCTCGGGGCGGCCCCTTGGAGCTAACTAGCAGGGTCTGGAGGGGCTGCGAGGCCGCCCAGGAGAACGGGTCCAAACCGCGTTCCGATCGGACGAGAATTGAGGGCGGGACACAGTTCCGCGGTTCACTTTCCGCCCGGGCAAAGGGCCTATAACTTGCGGCGGGAGGGCTTAAGAGTGGGCCCCCGCGAGTCGGGTGGAGAGCCGGGTGTGGAGAGGAGTCGCGGAGGTTCCCAGTCAGAGTGGGAGTGCAGGTTCCTGGGCAGAGTGGGACTGGAAGTGCCCAGGCTGAGTGGAGTGAATGTGCCCTGGCTGAGTGGAGTGAATGTGCCCAGGCTGAGTGGAGTGAATGTGCCCAGGCTGAGTGGAGTGAATGTGCCCAGGCTGAGTGGAGAGAATGTGCCCAGGCTGAGTGGATTGGAGGTGCCCAGGCTGAGTGGAGTGCAGGTTCCCAGGCAGAGTGGGACTGGAAGTGCCCAGGCTGAGTGGAGTGAATGTGCCCAGGCTGAGTGGAGTGAATGTTCCCAGGCTGAATGGGAGTCAATGTGCCTAGACAGAGTGGAGTGAATGTGCCCAGGCTGAGTGGAGTGGAGGTGCCCAGGCTGAGTGGAGTTGGGGTTCCCAGGCAGAGAGGGACTGGAAGTGCCCTGGCTGAGTGGAGTGAATGTGCCCAGGCTGCGTGGAGTGGAGGTTCCCAGGCTGAGTGGAGTGCAGGTTCCCAGCAGAGTGGGATTGGAAGTGCCCAGGCTGAGTGGAGTGAATGTACCCAGGCTGAGTGGAGTGGAGGTGCCCAGGCCGAGTGGAGTGCAGGTTCCCAGGCAGAGTGGGACTGGAAGTGCCAAGGCTGAGTGGAGTGAATGTGCCCAGGCTGAATGGGAGTCAATGTGCCTAGACAGAGTGGAGTGAATGTGCCCAGCCGCCGGAGCCCGAAACGTGCTTTTCCCCATTGCCTTGAATGGGCGCGGAGAGAGGGGGGCGCTTTTTGGCTCGTGGCGCGGGCACCGTTGCGCCAAAGCGTCAAGTGTCACCCCTCCCCGTGCTCGGGGCGGCCCCTTGGAGCTAACTGGCTGGGTCTGGAGGGGCTGCGAGGCCGCCCAGGAGAACGGGTCCAAACCGCGTTCCGATCGGACGAGAATTGAGGACGGGACACAGTTCCGCGGTTCACTTTCCGCCCGGGCAAAGGGCCTATTACTTGCGGCGGGAGGGCTTAAGAGTGGGCCCCCGTGAGTCGGGTGGAGAGCCGGGTGTGGAGAGGAGTAGCGGAGGTTCCCAGTCAGAGTGGGAGTGGAGGTTCCTGGGCAGAGTGGGACTGGAAGTGCCCAGGCTGAGTGGAGTGAATGTGCCCTGGCTGAGTGGAGTGAATGTGGCCAGGCTGAGTGGAGTGGAGGTGCCCAGGCTGAGTGGAGTGCAGGCACCCAGGCAGAGTGGGATTGGAAGTTCCCAGGCTGAGTGGAGTGAATGTGCCCAGGCTGAGTGGAGTGGAGGTGCCCAGGCTGAGTGGAGTTGGGGTTCCCTGGCAGAGTGGGACTGGAAGTGCCAAGGCTGAGTGGAGTGAATGTGCCCAGGCTGAGTGGAGTGGAGGTGCCCAGGCCGAGTGGAGTGCAGGTTCCCAGGCAGAGTGGGACTGGAAGTGCCGAGGCGGAGTGGAGTGAATGTGCCCAGGCTGAATGGGAGTCAATGTGCCTAGACAGAGTGGAGTGAATGTGCCCAGCCGCCGGAGCCCGAAACGTGCGTTTCCCCATTGCCTTGAATGGGCGCGGAGAGAGGGGGGCGCTTTTTGGCTCGTGGCGCGGGCACCGTTGCGCCAAAGCGTCAAGTGTCACCCCTCCCCGTGCTCGGGGCGGCCCTTTGGAGCTAACTGGCTGGGTCTGGAGGGGCTGCGAGGCCGCCCAGGAGAACGGGTCCAAACCGCGTTCCGATCGGACGAGAATTGAGGGCGGGACACAGTTCCGCGGTTCACTTTCCGCCCGGGCAAAGGGCCTATTACTTGCGGCGGGAGGGCTTAAGAGTGGGCCCTCGCGAGTCGGGTGGAGAGCCGGGTGTGGAGAGGAGTAGCGGAGGTTCCCAGTCAGAGTGGGAGTGGAGGTTCCTGGGCAGAGTGGGAATGGAAGTGCCCAGGCTGAGTGGAGTGAATGTGCCCTGGCTGAGTGGAGTGAATGTGGCCAGGCTGAGTGGAGTGGAGGTGCCCAGGCTGAGTGGAGTGCAGGCACCCAGGCAGAGTGGGATTGGAAGTTCCCAGGCTGAGTGGAGTGGAGGTGCCCAGGCTGAGTGGAGTTGGGGTTCCCTGGCAGAGTGGGACTGGAAGTGCCAAGGCTGAGTGGAGTGAATGTGCCCAGGCTGAGTGGAGTGGAGGTGCCCAGGCTGAGTGGAGTGCAGGTTCCCAGGCAGGCAGAGTGGGATTGGAAGTGCCCAGGCTGAGTGGAGTGAATGTGCCCAGGCTGAGTGGAGTGGAGGTGCCCAGGCTGAGTGGAGTTGGGGTTCCCAGGCAGAGAGGGACTGGAAGTGCCCTGGCTGAGTGGAGTGAATGTGCCCAGGCTGCGTGGAGTGGAGGTTCCCAGGCTGAGTGGAGTGCAGGTTCCCAGCAGAGTGGGATTGGAAGTGCCCAGGCTGAGTGGAGTGAATGTACCCAGGCTGAGTGGAGTGGAGGGGCCCAGGCTGAGTGGAGTGCAGGTTCCCAGGCAGAGTGGGATTGGAAGTGCCCAGGCTGAGTGGAGTGAATGTGCCCAGGCTGAGTGGAGTGGAGGTGCCCAGGCTGAGTAGAGTTGGGGTTCCCTGGCATAGTGGGACTGGAAGTGCCAACGGTGAGTGGAGTGAATGTGCCCAGGCTGAGTGGAGTGGAGGTGCCCAGGCTGAGTGGAGTTGGGGTTCCCTGGCAGAGTGGGACTGGAAGTGCCAACGCTGAGTGGAGTGAATGTGCCCCGGCTGAGTGGAGTGGAGGTGCCCAGGCTGAGTGGAGTTGGGGTTCCCAGGCAGAGAGGGACTGGAAGTGCCCTGGCTGAGTGGAGTGAATGTGCCAAGGCTGAATGGGAGTCAATGTGCCTAGACAGAGTGGAGTGAATGTGCCCAGGCTGAGTGGAGTGGAGGTGCCCAGGCTGAGTGGAGTTGGGGTTCCCAGGCAGAGAGGGACTGGAAGTGCCCTGGCTGAGTGGAGTGAATGTGCCCAGGCTGCGTGGAGTGAATGTGGCCAGGCTGAGTGGAGTGGAGGTGCCCAGGCTGAGTGGAGTGCAGGCACCCAGGCAGAGTGGGATTGGAAGTGCCCAGGCTGAGTGGAGTGAATGTGCCCAGGCTGAGTGGAGTGGAGGTGCCCAGGCTGAGTGGAGTTGGGGTTCCCTGGCGCGGGCACCGTTGCGCCAAAGCGTCAAGTGTCACCCCTCCCCGTGCTCGGGGCGGCCCCTTGGAGCTAACTGGCTGGGTCTGGAGGGGCTGCGAGGCCGCCCAGGAGAACGGGTCCAAACCGCGTTCCGATCGGACGAGAATTGAGGACGGGACACAGTTCCGCGGTTCACTTTCCGCCCGGGCAAAGGGCCTATTACTTGCGGCGGGAGGGCTTAAGAGTGGGCCCCCGTGAGTCGGGTGGAGAGCCGGGTGTGGAGAGGAGTAGCGGAGGTTCCCAGTCAGAGTGGGAGTGGAGGTTCCTGGGCAGAGTGGGACTGGAAGTGCCCAGGCTGAGTGGAGTGAATGTGCCCTGGCTGAGTGGAGTGAATGTGGCCAGGCTGAGTGGAGTGGAGGTGCCCAGGCTGAGTGGAGTGCAGGCACCCAGGCAGAGTGGGATTGGAAGTTCCCAGGCTGAGTGGAGTGAATGTGCCCAGGCTGAGTGGAGTGGAGGTGCCCAGGCTGAGTGGAGTTGGGGTTCCCTGGCAGAGTGGGACTGGAAGTGCCAAGGCTGAGTGGAGTGAATGTGCCCAGGCTGAATGGAGTGGAGGTGCCCAGGCTGAGTGGAGTGCAGGTTCCCTGGCAGAGTGGGATTGGAAGTGCCCAGGCTGAGTGCAGTGAATGTGCCCAGGCTGAGTGGAGTAAAGGTGCCAGGCTGAGTGGAGTTGGGGTACCCTGGCAGAGTGGGACTGGAAGTGCCAAGGCTGAGTGGAGTGAATGTACCCAGGCTGAGTGGAGTGGAGGTGCCCAGGCTGAGTGGAGTGAATGTACCCAGGCTGAGTGGAGTGGAGGTGCCCAAGCTGAGTGGAGTGAATGTGCCGGGGCTGAGTGGAGTGAATGTGCCCAGGCAGAGTGGAGTGAATGTGCCGAGGCTGAGTGGAGTGGAGGTGCCCAGGCTGAGTGGAGTGCAGGTTCCCAGGCAGAGTGGGATTGGAAGTGCCCAGGCTGAGTGGAGTGAATGTGCCCAGGCTGAGTGGAGTGGAGGTGCCCAGGCCGAGTGGAGTGCAGGTTCCCAGGCAGAGTGGGACTGGAAGTGCCCAGGCGGAGTGGAGTGAATGTGCCCAGGCTGAATGGGAGTCAATGTGCCTAGACAGAGTGGAGTGAATGTGCCCGGCCGCCGGAGCCCGAAACGTGCGTTTCCCCATTGCCTTGAATGGGCGCGGAGAGAGGGGGGCGCTTTTTGGCTCGTGGCGCGGGCACCGTTGCGCCAAAGCGTCAAGTGTCACACCTCCCCGTGCTCGGGGCGGCCCCTTGGAGCTAACTGGCTGGGTCTGGAGGGGCTGCGAGACCGCCCAGGAGAACGGGTCCAAACCGCGTTCCGATCGGACGAGAATTGAGGGCGGGACACAGTTCCGCGGTTCACTCTCCGCCCGGGCAAAGGGCCTATAACTTGCGGCGGGAGGGCTTAAGAGTGGGCCCCCGCGAGTCGGGTGGAGAGCCGGGTGTGGAGAGGAGTAGCGGAGGTTCCCAGTCAGAGTGGGAGTGGAGGTTCCTGGGCAGAGTGGGACTGGAAGTGCCCAGGCTGAGTGGAGTGAATGTGCCCTGGCTGAGTGGAGTGAATGTGCCCAGGCTGAGTGGAGTGAATGTGCCCAGGCTGAGTGGAGTGAATGTGCCCAGGCTGAGTGGAGTGAATGTGCCCAGGCTGAGTGGAGTGGAGGTGCCCAGGCCGAGTGGAGTGCAGGTTCCCAGGCAGAGTGGGACTGAAAGTGCCCAGGCTGAGTGGAGTGAATGTGCCCAGGCTGAATGGAGTGGAGGTGCCCAGGCTGAGTGGAGTGCAGGTTCCCTGGCAGAGTGGGATTGGAAGTGCCCAGGCTGAGTGGAGTGAATGTGCCCAGGCTGAGTGGAGTGGAGGTGCCCAGGCTGAGTGGAGGTGCCCAGGCTGAGTGGAGTGCAGGTTCCCAGGCAGAGTGGAGTGAAGGTACCCAGGCTGAGTGGAGTGGAGGTGCCCAGGCTGAGTGGAGTGCAGGTTCCCAGCAGAGTGGGACTGGAAGTGCCCAGGCTGAGTGGAGTGAATGTGCCCAGGATGAATGGAGTGGAGGTGCCCAGGCTGAGTGGAGGTGCCCAGGCTGAGTGGAGTGCAGGTTCCCAGGCAGAGTGGGATTGGAAGTGCCCAGGCTGAGTGGAGTGAATGTACCCAGGCTGAGTGGAGTGGAGGGGCCCAGGCTGAGTGGAGTGCAGGTTCCCAGGCAGAGTGGGATTGGAAGTGCCCAGGCTGAGTGGAGTGAATGTGCCCAGGCTGAGTGGAGTGGAGGTGCCCAGGCTGAGTAGAGTTGGGGTTCCCAGGCAGAGTGGGACTGGAAGTGCCAACGGTGAGTGGAGTGAATGTGCCCAGGCTGAGTGGAGTGGAGGTGCCCAGGCTGAGTGGAGTTGGGGTTCCCAGGCAGAGTGGGACTGGAAGTGCCAACGCTGAGTGGAGTGAATGTGCCCCGGCTGAGTGGAGTGGAGGTTCCCAGGCTGAGTGGAGTGCAGGTTCCCAGGCAGAGTGGGATTGGAAGTGCCCAGGCTGAGTGGAGTAATGTACCCAGGCTGAGTGGAGTGCTGGTGCCCAGGCTGAGTGGAGTGCAGGTTCCCAGGCAGAGTGGGATTGGAAGTGCCCAGGCTGAGTGGAGTGAATGTGCCCAGGCTGAGTGGAGTGGAGGTGCCCAGGCCGAGTGGAGTGCAGGTTCCCAGGCAGAGTGGGACTGGAAGTGCCCAGGCGGAGTGGAGTGAATGTGCCCAGGCTGAATGGGAGTCAATGTGCCTAGACAGAGTGGAGTGAATGTGCCCGGCCGCCGGAGCCCGAAACGTGCGTTTCCCCATTGCCTTGAATGGGCGCGGAGAGAGGGGGGCACTTTTTGGCTCGTGGCGCGGTCACCGTTGCGCCAAAGCGTCAAGTGTCACACCTCCCCGTGCTCGGGGCGGCCCCTTGGAGCTAACTAGCGGGGTTTGGAGGGGCTGCGAGGCCGCCCAGGAGAACGGGTCCAAACCGCGTTCCGATCGTACGAGAATTGAGGGCGGGACACAGTTCCGCGGTTCACTTTCCGCCCGGGCAAAGGGCCTATAACTTGCGGCGGGAGGGCTTAAGAGTGGGCCCCCGCGAGTCGGGTGGAGAGCCGGGTGTGGAGAGGAGTAGCGGAGGTTCCCAGTCAGAGTGGGAGTGGAGGTTCCTGGGCAGAGTGGGACTGGAAGTGCCCAGGCTGAGTGGAGTGAATGTGCCCTGGCTGAGTGGAGTGAATGATCCCAGGCTGAATGGGAGTCAATGTGCCTAGACAGAGTGGAGTGAATGTGCCCAGGCTGAGTGGAGTGGAGGTGCCCAGGCTGAGTCGAGTTGGGGTTCCCAGGCAGAGAGGGACTGGAAGTGCCCTGGCTGAGTGGAGTGAATTCTCCCCAGGCTGCGTGGAGTGGAGGTTCCCAGGCTGAGTGGAGTGCAGGTTCCCAGCAGAGTGGGACTGGAAGTGCCCAGGCTGAGTGGAGTGAATGTGCCCAGGCTGAGTGGAGTGAATGTGCCCAGGCAGAGTGGAGTGAATGTGCCCAGGCTGAGTGGAGTGGAGGTGCCCAGGCTGAGTGGAGTGCAGGTTCCCAGGCAGAGTGGGACTGGAAGTGCCCAGGCTGAGTGGAGTGAATGTGCCCAGGCTGAATGGAGTGGAGGTGCCCAGGCTGAGTGGAGCGCAGGTTCCCAGGCAGAGTGGGATTGGAAGTGCCCAGGCTGAGTGGAGTGAATGTGCCTAGGCTGAGTGGAGTGGAGGTGCCCAGGCTGAATGGAGTTGGGGTTCCCTGGCAGTGTGGGACTGGAAGTGCCAACGGTGAGTGGAGTGAATGTGCCCAAGCTGAGTGGAGTGGAGGTGCCAACGCTGAGTGGAGTGAATGTGCCCAGGCTGAGTGGAGCGCTGGTTCCCAGGCAGAGTGGGATTGGAAGTGCCCAGGCTGAGTGGAGTAATGTACCCAGGCTGAGTGGAGTGCAGGTGCCCAGGCTGAGAGGAGTGCAGGTTCCCAGGCAGAGTGGGATTGGAAGTGCCCAGGCTGAGTGGAGTAATGTACCCAGGCTGAGTGGAGTGCAGGTGCCCAGGCTGAGAGGAGTGCAGGTTCCCAGGCAGAGTGGGACTGGAAGTGCCAACGCTGAGTGGAGTGAATGTGCCCAGGCTGAGTGGAGCGCTGGTTCCCAGGCAGAGTGGGATTGGAAGTGCCCAGGCTGAGTGGAGTAATGTACCCAGGCTGAGTGGAGTGCAGGTGCCCAGGCTGAGAGGAGTGCAGGTTCCCAGGCAGAGTGGGATTGGAAGTGCCCAGGCTGAGTGGAGTGAATGTGCCCAGGCTGAGTGGAGTGGAGGTGCCCAGGCCGAGTGGAGTGCAGGTTCCCAGGCAGAGTGGGACTGGAAGTGCCCAGGCGGAGTGGAGTGAATGTGCCCAGGCTGAATGGGAGTCAATGTGCCTAGACAGAGTGGAGTGAATGTGCCCGGCCGCCGGAGCCCGAAACGTGCGTTTCCCCATTGCCTTGAATGGGCGCGGAGAGAGGGGGGCGCTTTTTGGCTCGTGGCGCGGGCACCGTTGCGCCAAAGCGTCAAGTGTCACACCTCCCCGTGCTCGGGGCGGCCCCTTGGAGCTAACTGGCTGGGTCTAGAGGGGCTGCGAGGCCGCCCAGGAGAACGGGTCCAAACCGCGTTCCGATCGGACGAGAATTGAGGGCGGGACACAGTTCCGCGGTTCACTTTCCGCCCGGGCAAAGGGCCTATAACTTGCGGCGGGAGGGCTTAAGAGTGGGCCCCCGCGAGTCGGGTGGAGAGCCGGGTGTGGAGAGGAGTAGCGGAGGTTCCCAGTCAGAGTGGGAGTGGAGGTTCCTGGGCAGAGTGGGACTGGAAGTGCCCAGGCTGAGTGGAGTGAATGTGCCCTGGCTGAGTGGAGTGAATGTGGCCAGGCTGAGTGGAGTGGAGGTGCCCAGGCTGAGTGGAGTGCAGGCACCCAGGCAGAGTGGGATTGGAAGTGCCCAGGCTGAGTGGAGTGAATGTGCCCAGGCTGAGTGGAGTGGAGGTGCCCAGGCCGAGTGGAGTGCAGGTTCCCAGGCAGAGTGGGACTGGAAGTGCCCAGGCTGAGTGGAGTGAATGTGCCCAGGCTGAGTGGAGTGGAGGTGCCCAGGCTGAGTGGAGTTGGGGTTCCCTGGCAGAGTGGGACGGGAAGTGCCAAGGCTGAGTGGAGTGAATGTGCCCAGGCTGAGTGGAGTGGAGATGCCCAGGCCGAGTGGAGTGCAGGTTCCCAGGCAGAGTGTGACTGAAAGTGCCCAGGCTGAGTGGAGTGAATGTGCCCAGGCTGAATGGAGTGGAGGTGCCCAGGCTGAGTGGAGTGAATGTGCCCAGGCTGAGTGGAGTGAATGTGCCCAGGCTGACTGGAGAGAATGTGCCCAGGCTGAGTGGATTGGAGGTGCCCAGGCTGAGTGGAGTGCAGGTTCCCAGGCAGAGTGGGACTGGAAGTGCCCAGGCTGAGTGGAGTGAATGTGCCCAGGCTGAGTGGAGTGAATGTTCCCAGGCTGAATGGGAGTCAATGTGCCGAGACAGAGTGGAGTGAATGTGCCCAGGCTGAGTGGAGTGGAGGTGCCCAGGCTGAGTGGAGTTGGGGTTCCCAGGCATAGAGGGACTGGAAGTGCCCTGGCTGAGTGGAGTAAATGTGCCCAGGCTGAATGGGATGCAATGTGCCTAGACAGAGTGGAGTGAATGTGCCCAGGCTGAGTGGAGTGGAGGTGCCCAGGCTGAGTGGAGTTGGGGTTCCCAGGCAGAGAGGGACTGGAAGTGCCCTGGCTGAGTGGAGTGAATGTGCCCAGGCTGCGTGGAGTGAATGTGGCCAGGCTGAGTGGAGTGGAGGTGCCCAGGCTGAGTGGAGTGCAGGCACCCAGGCAGAGTGGGATTGGAAGTGCCCAGGCTGAGTGGAGTGAATGTGCCCAGGCTGAGTGGAGTGGAGGTGCCCAGGCTGAGTGGAGTGCAGGTTCCCTGGCAGAGTGGGACTGGAAGTGCCAAGGCTGAGTGGAGTGAATGTGCCCAGGCTGAGTGGAGTGGAGGTGCCCAGGCCGAGTGGAGTGCAGGTTCCCAAGCAGAGTGGGACTGAAAGTGCCCAGGCTGAGTGGAGTTAATGTGCCCAGGCTGAATGGAGTGGAGGTGCCCAGGCTGAGTGGGGTGCAGGTTCCCTGGCAGAGTGGGATTGGAAGTGCCCAGGCTGAGTGCAGTGAATGTGCCCAGGCTGAGTGGAGTGGAGGTGCCCAGGCTGAGTGGAGTTGGGGTTCCCTGGCAGAGTGGGACTGGAAGTACCAAGGCTGAGTGGAGTGAATGTACCCAGGCTGAGTGGAGTGGAGGTGCCCAGGCTGAGTGGAGTGCAGGTTCCCAGCAGAGTGGGACTGGAAGTGCCCAGGCTGAGTGGAGTTAATGTGCCCAGGCTGAGTGGAGTGAATGTGCCCAGGCAGAGTGGGATTGGAAGTGCCCAGGCTGAGTGGAGTAATGTACCCGGGCTGAGTGGAGTGCAGGTGCCCATGCTGAGAGGAGTGCAGGTTCCCAGGCTGAGTGGACTGAATGTGCCCAGGCTGAGTGGAGTGAATGTGCCCAGGCTGAGTGGAGTGAATGTGCCCAGGCTGAGTGGAGAGAATGTGCCCAGGCTGAGTGGATTGGAGGTGCCCAGGCTGAGTGGAGTGCAGGTTCCCAGGCAGAGTGGGACTGGAAGTGCCCAGGCTGAGTGGAGAGAATGTGCCCAGGCTGAGTGGAGTGAATGTGCCCAGGCTGAGTGGAGTGAATGATCCCAGGCTGAATGGGAGTCAATGTGCCTAGACAGAGTGGAGTGAATGTGCCCAGGCTGAGTGGAGTGGAGGTGCCCAGGCTGAGTGGAGTTGGGGTTCCCAGGCAGAGAGGGACTGGAAGTGCCCTGGCTGAGTGGAGTGAATGTGCCCAGGCTGCGTGGAGTGGAGGTTCCCAGGCTGAGTGGAGTGCAGGTTCCCAGCAGAGTGGGACTGGAAGTGCCCAGGCTGAGTGGAGTGAATGTGCCCAGGCTGAGTGGAGTGAATGTGCCCAGGCAGAGTGGAGTGAATGTGCCCAGGCTGAGTGGAGTGGAGGTGCCCAGGCTGAGTGGAGTGCAGGTTCCCAGGCAGAGTGGGACTGGAAGTGCCCAGGCTGAGTGGAGTGAATGTGCCCAGGCTGAGTGGAGTGGAGGTGCCCAGGCCGAGTGGAGTGCAGGTTCCCAGGCAGAGTGGGACTGGAAGTGCCCAGGCGGAGTGGAGTGAATGTGCCCAGGCTGGACAGAGTGGAGTGAATGTGCCCGGCCGCCGGAGCCCGAAACGTGCGTTTCCCCATTGCCTTGAATGGGCGCGGAGAGAGGGGGGCACTTTTTGGCTCGTGGCGCGAGCACCGTTGCGCCAAAGCGTCAAGTGTCACCCCTCCCCGTGCTCGGGGCGGCCCCTTGGAGCTAACTAGCGGGGTTTGGAGGGGCTGCGAGGCCGCCCAGGAGAACGGGTCCAAACCGCGTTCCGATCGGACGAGAATTGAGGGCGGGACAAAGTTCCGCGGTTCACTTTCCGCCCGGGCAAAGGGCCTATAACTTGCGGCGGGAGGGCTTAAGAGTGGGCCCCCGCGAGTCGGGTGGAGAGCCGGGTGTGGAGAGGAGTAGCGGAGGTTCCCAGTCAGAGTGGGAGTGGAGGTTCCTGGGCAGAGTGGGACTGGAAGTGCCCAGGCTGAGTGGAGTGAATGTGCCCAGGCTGAGTGGAGTGAATGTTCCCAGGCTGAATGGGAGTCAATGTGCCTAGACAGAGTGGAGTGAATGTGCCCAGGCTGAGTGGAGTGGAGGTGCCCAGGCTGAGTGGAGTTGGGGTTCCCAGGCAGAGAGGGACTGGAAGTGCCCTGGCTGAGTGGAGTGAATGTGCCCAGGCTGCGTGGACTGGAGGTTCCCAGGCTGAGTGGAGTGCAGGTTCCCAGCAGAGTGGAATTGGAAGTACCCAGGCTGAGTGGAGTGGAGGTGCCCAGGCTGAGTGGAGTGCAGGTTCCCAGGCAGAGTGGGATTGGAAGTGCCCAGGCTGAGTGGAGTGAATGTGCCCAGGCTGAGTGGAGTGGAGGTGCCCAGGCCGAGTAGAGTTGGGGTTCCCTGGCAGAGTGGGACTGGAAGTGCCAAGGCTGAGTGGAGTGAATGTACCCAGGCTGAGTGGAGTGGAGGTGCCCAGGCTGAGTGGGATTGGATGTGCCCAGGCTGAGTGGAGTGAATGTGCCCAGGCTGAGTGGAGTGGAGGTGCCCAGGCTGAGTGGAGTTGGGGTTCCCTGGCAGAGTGGGACTGGAAGTGCCAAGGCTGAGTGGAGTGAATGTGCCCAGGCAGAGTGGGATTGGAAGTGCCCAGGCTGAGTGGAGTGCAGGTTCCCAGGCAGAGTGTGACTGAAAGTGCCCAGGCTGAGTGGAGTGAATGTGCCCAGGCTGAATGGAGTGGAGGTGCCCAGGCTGAGTGGAGGTGCCCAGGCTGAGTGGAGTGCAGGTTCCCAGGCAGAGTGGGATTGGAAGTGCCCAGGCTGAGTGGAGTGAATGTGCCCAGGCTGAGTGGAGTGGAGGTGCCCAGGCCGAGTGGAGTGCAGGTTCCCAGGCAGAGTGGGACTGGAAGTGCCCAGGCGGAGTGGAGTGAATGTGCCCAGGCTGAATGGGAGTCAATGTGCCTAGACAGAGTGGAGTGAATGTGCCCGGCCGCCGGAGCCCGAAACGTGCGTTTCCCCATTGCCTTGAATGGGCGCGGAGAGAGGGGGGCGCTTTTTGGCTCGTGGCGCGGGCACCGTTGCGCCAAAGCGTCAAGTGTCACACCTCCCCGTGCTCGGGGCGGCCCCTTGGAGCTAACTAGCAGGGTCTGGAGGGGCTGCGAGGCCGCCCAGGAGAACGGGTCCAAACCGCGTTCCGATCGGACGAGAATTGAGGGCGGGACACAGTTCCGCGGTTCACTTTCCGCCCGGGCAAAGGGCCTATAACTTGCGGCGGGAGGGCTTAAGAGTGGGCCCCCGCGAGTCGGGTGGAGAGCCGGGTGTGGAGAGGAGTCGCGGAGGTTCCCAGTCAGAGTGGGAGTGCAGGTTCCTGGGCAGAGTGGGACTGGAAGTGCCCAGGCTGAGTGGAGTGAATGTGCCCTGGCTGAGTGGAGTGAATGTGCCCAGGCTGAGTGGAGTGAATGTGCCCAGGCTGAGTGGAGTGAATGTGCCCAGGCTGACTGGAGAGAATGTGCCCAGGCTGAGTGGATTGGAGGTGCCCAGGCTGAGTGGAGTGCAGGTTCCCAGGCAGAGTGGGACTGGAAGTGCCCAGGCTGAGTGGAGTGAATGTGCCCAGGCTGAGTGGAGTGAATGTTCCCAGGCTGAATGGGAGTCAATGTGCCTAGACAGAGTGGAGTGAATGTGCCCAGGCTGAGTGGAGTGGAGGTGCCCAGGCTGAGTGGAGTTGGGGTTCCCAGGCAGAGAGGGACTGGAAGTGCCCTGGCTGAGTGGAGTGAATGTGCCCAGGCTGCGTGGAGTGGAGGTTCCCAGGCTGAGTGGAGTGCAGGTTCCCAGCAGAGTGGGATTGGAAGTGCCCAGGCTGAGTGGAGTGAATGTACCCAGGCTGAGTGGAGTGGAGGTGCCCAGGCCGAGTGGAGTGCAGGTTCCCAGGCAGAGTGGGACTGGAAGTGCCAAGGCTGAGTGGAGTGAATGTGCCCAGGCTGAATGGGAGTCAATGTGCCTAGACAGAGTGGAGTGAATGTGCCCAGCCGCCGGAGCCCGAAACGTGCGTTTCCCCATTGCCTTGAATGGGCGCGGAGAGAGGGGGGCGCTTTTTGGCTCGTGGCGCGGGCACCGTTGCGCCAAAGCGTCAAGTGTCACCCCTCCCCGTGCTCGGGGCGGCCCCTTGGAGCTAACTGGCTGGGTCTGGAGGGGCTGCGAGGCCGCCCAGGAGAACGGGTCCAAACCGCGTTCCGATCGGACGAGAATTGAGGACGGGACACAGTTCCGCGGTTCACTTTCCGCCCGGGCAAAGGGCCTATTACATGCGGCGGGAGGGCTTAAGAGTGGGCCCCCGTGAGTCGGGTGGAGAGCCGGGTGTGGAGAGGAGTAGCGGAGGTTCCCAGTCAGAGTGGGAGTGGAGGTTCCTGGGCAGAGTGGGACTGGAAGTGCCCAGGCTGAGTGGAGTGAATGTGCCCTGGCTGAGTGGAGTGAATGTGGCCAGGCTGAGTGGAGTGGAGGTGCCCAGGCTGAGTGGAGTGCAGGCACCCAGGCAGAGTGGGATTGGAAGTTCCCAGGCTGAGTGGAGTGAATGTGCCCAGGCTGAGTGGAGTGGAGGTGCCCAGGCTGAGTGGAGTTGGGGTTCCCTGGCAGAGTGGGACTGGAAGTGCCAAGGCTGAGTGGAGTGAATGTGCCCAGGCTGAGTGGAGTGGAGGTGCCCAGGCCGAGTGGAGTGCAGGTTCCCAGGCAGAGTGGGACTGGAAGTGCCGAGGCGGAGTGGAGTGAATGTGCCCAGGCTGAATGGGAGTCAATGTGCCTAGACAGAGTGGAGTGAATTTGCCCGGCCGCCGGAGCCCGAAACGTGCGTTTCCCCATTGCCTTGAATGGGCGCGGAGAGAGGGGGGGGCTTTTTGGCTCGTGGCGCGGGCACCGTTGCGCCAAAGCGTCAAGTGTCACCCCTCCCCGTGCTCGGGGCGGCCCTTTGGAGCTAACTGGCTGGGTCTGGAGGGGCTGCGAGGCCGCCCAGGTGAACGGGTCCAAACCGCGTTCCGATCGGACGAGAATTGAGGGCGGGACACAGTTCCGCGGTTCACTTTCCGCCCGGGCAAAGGGCCTATTACTTGCGGCGGGAGGGCTTAAGAGTGGGCCCTCGCGAGTCGGGTGGAGAGCCGGGTGTGGAGAGGAGTAGCGGAGGTTCCCAGTCAGAGTGGGAGTGGAGGTTCCTGGGCAGAGTGGGAATGGAAGTGCCCAGGCTGAGTGGAGTGAATGTGCCCTGGCTGAGTGGAGTGAATGTGGCCAGGCTGAGTGGAGTGGAGGTGCCCAGGCTGAGTGGAGTGCAGGCACCCAGGCAGAGTGGGATTGGAAGTTCCCAGGCTGAGTGGAGTGGAGGTGCCCAGGCTGAGTGGAGTTGGGGTTCCCTGGCAGAGTGGGACTGGAAGTGCCAAGGCTGAGTGGAGTGAATGTGCCCAGGCTGAGTGGAGTGGAGGTGCACAGGCTGAGTGGAGTGCAGGTTCCCAGGCAGGCAGAGTGGGATTGGAAGTGCCCAGGCTGAGTGGAGTGAATGTACCCTGGCTGAGTGGAGTGGAGGTGCCCAGGCTGAGTGGAGTGCAGGTTCCCAGGCAGAGTGGGATTGGAAGTGCCCAGGCTGAGTGGAGTGAATGTGCCCAGGCTGAGTGGAGTGGAGGTGCCCAGGCTGAGTGGAGTTGGGGTTCCCTGGCAGAGTGGGACTGGAAGTGCCAAGGCTGAGTGGAGTGAATGTGCCCAGGCTGAGTGGAGTGGAGGTGCCCAGGCCGAGTGGAGTGCAGGTTCCCAGGCAGAGTGGGACTGGAAGTGCCCAGGCGGAGTGGAGTGAATGTGCCCTGGCTGAGTGGAGTGAATGTGCCCAGGCTGAGTGGAGTGAATGTGCCCAGGCTGAGTGGAGAGAATGTGCCCAGGCTGAGTGGAGAGAATGTGCCCAGGCAGAGTGGAGTGAATGTGCCGAGGCTGAGTGGAGTGGAGGTGCCCAGGCTGAGTCGAGTGCAGGTTCCCAGGCAGAGTGGGATTGGAAGTGCCCAGGCTGAGTGGAGTGAATGTGCCCAGGCTGAGTGGAGTGGAGGTGCCCAGGCCGAGTGGAGTGCAGGTTCCCAGGCAGAGTGGGACTGGAAGTGCCCAGGCGGAGTGGAGTGAATGTGCCCAGGCTGAATGGGAGTCAATGTGCCTAGACAGAGTGGAGTGAATGTGCCCGGCCGCCGGAGCCCGAAACGTGCGTTTCCCCATTGCCTTGAATGGGCGCGGAGAGAGGGGGGCGCTTTTTGGCTCGTGGCGCGGGCACCGTTGCGCCAAAGCGTCAAGTGTCACACCTCCCCGTGCTCGGGGCGGCCCCTTGGAGCTAACTGGCTGGGTCTGGATGGGCTGCGAGGCCGCCCAGGAGAACGGGTCCAAACCGCGTTCCGATCGGACGAGAATTGAGGGCGGGACACAGTTCCGCGGTTCACTTTCCGCCCGGGCAAAGGGCCTATAACTTGCGGCGGGAGGGCTTAAGAGTGGGCCCCCGCGAGTCGGGTGGAGAGCCGGGTGTGGAGAGGAGTAGCGGAGGTTCCCAGTCAGAGTGGGAGTGGAGGTTCCTGGGCAGAGTGGGACTGGAAGTGCCCAGGCTGAGTGGAGTGAATGTGCCCTGGCTGAGTGGAGTGAATGTGGCCAGGCTGAGTGGAGTGGAGGTGCCCAGGCTGAGTGGAGTGCAGGCACCCAGGCAGAGTGGGATTGGAAGTGCCCAGGCTGAGTGGAGTGAATGTGCCCAGGCTGAGTGGAGTGGAGGTGCCCAGGCAGAGTGGGATTGGAAGTGCCCAGGCTGAGTGGAGTGAATGTGCCCAGGCTGAGTGGAGGTGCCCAGGCTGAGTGGAGTTGGGGTTCCCTGGCAGAGTGGGACTGGAAGTGCCAAGGCTGAGTGGAGTGAATGTGCCCAGGCTGAGTGGAGTGGAGATGCCCAGGCCGAGTGGAGTGCAGGTTCCCAGGCAGAGTGTGACTGAAAGTGCCCAGGCTGAGTGGAGTGAATGTGCCCAGGCTGAGTGGAGTGGAGGTGCCCAGGCTGAGTGGAGGTGCCAAGGCTGAGTGGAGTGAATGTGCCCAGGCTGAGTGGAGTGGAGGTGCCCAGGCTGAGTGGAGTTGGGGTTCCCTGGCAGAGTGGGACTGGAAGTGCCAAGGCTGAGTGGAGTGAATGTGCCCAGGCTGAGTGGAGTGGAGGTGCCCAGGCCGAGTGGAGTGCAAGTTCCGAGGCAGAGTGGGACTGCAAGTGCCCAGGCGGAGTGGAGTGAATGTGCCCAGGCTGAATGGAGTGGAGGTGCCCAGGCTGAGTGGAGTGCAGGTTCCCTGGCAGAGTGGGATTGGAAGTGCCCAGGCTGAGTGCAGTGAATGTGCCCAGGCTGAGTGGAGTAAAGGTGCCAGGCTGAGTGGAGTTGGGGTACCCTGGCAGAGTGGGACTGGAAGTGCCAAGGCTGAGTGGAGTGAATGTACCCAGGCTGAGTGGAGTGGAGGTGCCCAGGCTGAGTGGAGTGAATGTACCCAGGCTGAGTGGAGTGGAGGTGCCCAAGCTGAGTGGAGTGAATGTGCCCAGGCTGAGTGGAGTGAATGTGCCCAGGCAGAGTGGAGTGAATGTGCCGAGGCTGAGTGGAGTGGAGGTGCCCAGGCTGAGTGGAGTGCAGGTTCCCAGGCAGAGTGGGATTGGAAGTGCCCAGGCTGAGTGGAGTGAATGTGCCCAGGCTGAGTGGAGTGGAGGTGCCCAGGCCGAGTGGAGTGCAGGTTCCCAGGCAGAGTGGGACTGGAAGTGCCCAGGCGGAGTGGAGTGAATGTGCCCAGGCTGAATGGGAGTCAATGTGCCTAGACAGAGTGGAGTGAATGTGCCCGGCCGCCGGAGCCCGAAACGTGCGTTTCCCCATTGCCTTGAATGGGCGCGGAGAGAGGGGGGCGCTTTTTGGCTCGTGGCGCGGGCACCGTTGCGCCAAAGCGTCAAGTGTCACACCTCCCCGTGCTCGGGGCGGCCCCTTGGAGCTAACTGGCTGGGTCTGGAGGGGCTGCGAGACCGCCCAGGAGAACGGGTCCAAACCGCGTTCCGATCGGACGAGAATTGAGGGCGGGACACAGTTCCGCGGTTCACTTTCCGCCCGGGCAAAGGGCCTATAACTTGCGGCGGGAGGGCTTAAGAGTGGGCCCCCGCGAGTCGGGTGGAGAGCCGGGTGTGGAGAGGAGTAGCGGAGGTTCCCAGTCAGAGTGGGAGTGGAGGTTCCTGGGCAGAGTGGGACTGGAAGTGCCCAGGCTGAGTGGAGTGAATTTGCCCTGGCTGAGTGGAGTGAATGTGGCCAGGCTGAGTGGAGTGGAGGTGCCCAGGCTGAGTGGAGTGCAGGCACCCAGGCAGAGTGGGATTGGAAGTGCCCAGGCTGAGTGGAGTGAATGTGCCCAGGCTGAGTGGAGTGGAGGTGCCCAGGCTGAGTGGGATTGGAAGTGCCCAGGCTGAGTGGAGTGAATGTGCCCAGGCTGAGTGGAGTGGAGGTGCCCAGGCTGAGTGGAGTTGGGGTTCCCTGGCAGAGTGGGACTGGAAGTGCCAAGGCTGAGTGGAGTGAATGTGCCCAGGCTGAGTGGAGTGGAGGTGCCCAGGCTGAATGGAGTTGGGGTTCCCTGGCAGAGTGGGACTGGAAGTGCCAACGGTGAGTGGAGTGAATGTGCCCAGGCTGAGTGGAGTGGAGGTGCCCAGGCTGAGTGGAGTGCAGGCACCCAGGCAGAGTGGGATTGGAAGTGCCCAGGCTGAGTGGAGTGAATGTGCCCAGGCTGAGTGGAGTGGAGGTGCCCAGGCAGAGTGGGATTGGAAGTGCCCAGGCTGAGTGGAGTGAATGTGCCCAGGCTGAGTGGAGTGGAGGTGCCCAGGCTGAGTGGAGTTGGGGTTCCCTGGCAGAGTGGGATTGGAAGTGCCCAGGCTGAGTGCAGTGAATGTGCCCAGACTGAGTGGAGTGGAGGTGCCAGGCTGAGTGGAGTTGGGGTACCCTGGCAGAGTGGGACTGGAAGTGCCAAGGCTGAGTGGAGTGAATGTACCCAGGCTGAGTGGAGTGGAGGTGCCCAGGCTGAGTGGAGTGCAGGTTCCCAGCAGAGTGGGACTGGAAGTGCCCAGGCTGAGTGGAGTGAATGTGCCCAGGCTGAGTGGAGTGAATGTGCCCAGGCAGAGTGGAGTGAATGTGCCGAGGCTGAGTGGAGTGGAGGTGCCCAGGCTGAGTGGAGTGCAGGTTCCCAGGCAGAGTGGGATTGGAAGTGCCCAGGCTGAGTGGAGTGAATGTGCCCAGGCTGAGTGGAGTGGAGGTGCCCAGGCCGAGTGGAGTGCAGGTTCCCAGGCAGAGTGGGACTGGAAGTGCCCAGGCGGAGTGGAGTGAATGTGCCCAGGCTGAATGGGAGTCAATGTGCCTAGACAGAGTGGAGTGAATTTGCCCGGCCGCCGGAGACCGAAACGTGCGTTTCCCCATTGCCTTGAATGGGCGCGGAGAGAGGGGGGCGCTTTTTGGCTCGTGGCGCGGGCACCGTTGCGCCAAAGCGTCAAGTGTCACACCTCCCCGTGCTCGGGGCGGCCCCTTGGAGCTAACTGGCTGGGTCTGGAGGGGCTGCGAGACCGCCCAGGAGAACGGGTCCAAACCGCGTTCCGATCGGACGAGAATTGAGGGCGGGACACAGTTCCGCGGTTCACGTTCCGCCCGGGCAAAGGGCCTATAACTTGCGGCGGGAGGGCTTAAGAGTGGGCCCCCGCGAGTCGGGTGGAGAGCCGGGTGTGGAGAGGAGTAGCGGAGGTTCCCAGTCAGAGTGGGAGTGGAGGTTCCTGGGCAGAGTGGGACTGGAAGTGCCCAGGCTGAGTGGAGTGAATGTGCCCTGGCTGAGTGGAGTGAATGTGGCCAGGCTGAGTGGAGTGGAGGTGCCCAGGCTGAGTGGAGTGCAGGCACCCAGGCAGAGTGGGATTGGAAGTTCCCAGGCTGAGTGGAGTGAATGTGCCCAGGCTGAGTGGAGTGGAGGTGCCCAGGCTGAGTGGAGTTGGGGTTCCCTGGCAGAGTGGGACTGGAAGTGCCAAGGCTGAGTGGAGTGAATGTGCCCAGGCTGAGTGGAGTGGAGGTGCCCAGGCCGAGTGGAGTGCAGGTTCCCAGGCAGAGTGGGACTGGAAGTGCCGAGGCGGAGTGGAGTGAATGTGCCCAGGCTGAATGGGAGTCAATGTGCCTAGACAGAGTGGAGTGAATTTGCCCGGCCGCCGGAGCCCGAAACGTGCGTTTCCCCATTGCCTTGAATGGGCGCGGAGAGAGGGGGGGGCTTTTTGGCTCGTGGCGCGGGCACCGTTGCGCCAAAGCGTCAAGTGTCACCCCTCCCCGTGCTCGGGGCGGCCCTTTGGAGCTAACTGGCTGGGTCTGGAGGGGCTGCGAGGCCGCCCAGGTGAACGGGTCCAAACCGCGTTCCGATCGGACGAGAATTGAGGGCGGGACACAGTTCCGCGGTTCACTTTCCGCCCGGGCAAAGGGCCTATTACTTGCGGCGGGAGGGCTTAAGAGTGGGCCCTCGCGAGTCGGGTGGAGAGCCGGGTGTGGAGAGGAGTAGCGGAGGTTCCCAGTCAGAGTGGGAGTGGAGGTTCCTGGGCAGAGTGGGAATGGAAGTGCCCAGGCTGAGTGGAGTGAATGTGCCCTGGCTGAGTGGAGTGAATGTGGCCAGGCTGAGTGGAGTGGAGGTGCCCAGGCTGAGTGGAGTGCAGGCACCCAGGCAGAGTGGGATTGGAAGTTCCCAGGCTGAGTGGAGTGGAGGTGCCCAGGCTGAGTGGAGTTGGGGTTCCCTGGCAGAGTGGGACTGGAAGTGCCAAGGCTGAGTGGAGTGAATGTGCCCAGGCTGAGTGGAGTGGAGGTGCACAGGCTGAGTGGAGTGCAGGTTCCCAGGCAGGCAGAGTGGGATTGGAAGTGCCCAGGCTGAGTGGAGTGAATGTACCCTGGCTGAGTGGAGTGGAGGTGCCCAGGCTGAGTGGAGTGCAGGTTCCCAGGCAGAGTGGGATTGGAAGTGCCCAGGCTGAGTGGAGTGAATGTGCCCAGGCTGAGTGGAGTGGAGGTGCCCAGGCTGAGTGGAGTTGGGGTTCCCTGGCAGAGTGGGACTGGAAGTGCCAAGGCTGAGTGGAGTGAATGTGCCCAGGCTGAGTGGAGTGGAGGTGCCCAGGCCGAGTGGAGTGCAGGTTCCCAGGCAGAGTGGGACTGGAAGTGCCCAGGCGGAGTGGAGTGAATGTGCCCTGGCTGAGTGGAGTGAATGTGCCCAGGCTGAGTGGAGTGAATGTGCCCAGGCTGAGTGGAGAGAATGTGCCCAGGCTGAGTGGAGAGAATGTGCCCAGGCAGAGTGGAGTGAATGTGCCGAGGCTGAGTGGAGTGGAGGTGCCCAGGCTGAGTCGAGTGCAGGTTCCCAGGCAGAGTGGGATTGGAAGTGCCCAGGCTGAGTGGAGTGAATGTGCCCAGGCTGAGTGGAGTGGAGGTGCCCAGGCCGAGTGGAGTGCAGGTTCCCAGGCAGAGTGGGACTGGAAGTGCCCAGGCGGAGTGGAGTGAATGTGCCCAGGCTGAATGGGAGTCAATGTGCCTAGACAGAGTGGAGTGAATGTGCCCGGCCGCCGGAGCCCGAAACGTGCGTTTCCCCATTGCCTTGAATGGGCGCGGAGAGAGGGGGGCGCTTTTTGGCTCGTGGCGCGGGCACCGTTGCGCCAAAGCGTCAAGTGTCACACCTCCCCGTGCTCGGGGCGGCCCCTTGGAGCTAACTGGCTGGGTCTGGATGGGCTGCGAGGCCGCCCAGGAGAACGGGTCCAAACCGCGTTCCGATCGGACGAGAATTGAGGGCGGGACACAGTTCCGCGGTTCACTTTCCGCCCGGGCAAAGGGCCTATAACTTGCGGCGGGAGGGCTTAAGAGTGGGCCCCCGCGAGTCGGGTGGAGAGCCGGGTGTGGAGAGGAGTAGCGGAGGTTCCCAGTCAGAGTGGGAGTGGAGGTTCCTGGGCAGAGTGGGACTGGAAGTGCCCAGGCTGAGTGGAGTGAATGTGCCCTGGCTGAGTGGAGTGAATGTGGCCAGGCTGAGTGGAGTGGAGGTGCCCAGGCTGAGTGGAGTGCAGGCACCCAGGCAGAGTGGGATTGGAAGTGCCCAGGCTGAGTGGAGTGAATGTGCCCAGGCTGAGTGGAGTGGAGGTGCCCAGGCAGAGTGGGATTGGAAGTGCCCAGGCTGAGTGGAGTGAATGTGCCCAGGCTGAGTGGAGGTGCCCAGGCTGAGTGGAGTTGGGGTTCCCTGGCAGAGTGGGACTGGAAGTGCCAAGGCTGAGTGGAGTGAATGTGCCCAGGCTGAGTGGAGTGGAGATGCCCAGGCCGAGTGGAGTGCAGGTTCCCAGGCAGAGTGTGACTGAAAGTGCCCAGGCTGAGTGGAGTGAATGTGCCCAGGCTGAGTGGAGTGGAGGTGCCCAGGCTGAGTGGAGGTGCCAAGGCTGAGTGGAGTGAATGTGCCCAGGCTGAGTGGAGTGGAGGTGCCCAGGCTGAGTGGAGTTGGGGTTCCCTGGCAGAGTGGGACTGGAAGTGCCAAGGCTGAGTGGAGTGAATGTGCCCAGGCTGAGTGGAGTGGAGGTGCCCAGGCCGAGTGGAGTGCAGGTTCCGAGGCAGAGTGGGACTGCAAGTGCCCAGGCGGAGTGGAGTGAATGTGCCCAGGCTGAATGGAGTGGAGGTGCCCAGGCTGAGTGGAGTGCAGGTTCCCTGGCAGAGTGGGATTGGAAGTGCCCAGGCTGAGTGGAGTGAATGTGCCCAGGCTGAGTGGAGTGGAGGTGCCCAGGCTGAGTGGGATTGGAAGTGCCCAGGCTGAGTGGAGTGAATGTGCCCAGGCTGAGTGGAGTGGAGGTGCCCAGGCTGAGTGGAGTTGGGGTTCCCTGGCAGAGTGGGACTGGAAGTGCCAAGGCTGAGTGGAGTGAATGTGCCCAGGCTGAGTGGAGTGGAGGTGCCCAGGCTGAGTGGAGTGCAGGTTCCCTGGCAGAGTGGGATTGGAAGTGCCCAGGCTGAGTGGAGTGAATGTGCCCAGGCTGAGTGGAGTGGAGGTGCCCAGGCTGAGTGGGATTGGAAGTGCCCAGGCTGAGTGGAGTGAATGTGCCCAGGCTGAGTGGAGTGGAGGTGCCCAGGCTGAGTGGAGTTGGGGTTCCCTGGCAGAGTGGGACTGGAAGTGCCAAGGCTGAGTGGAGTGAATGTGCCCAGGCTGAGTGGAGTGGAGGTGCCCAGGCTGAATGGAGTTGGGGTTCCCTGGCAGAGTGGGACTGGAAGTGCCAACGGTGAGTGGAGTGAATGTGCCCAGGCTGAGTGGAGTGGAGGTGCCCAGGCTGAGTGGAGTGCAGGCACCCAGGCAGAGTGGGATTGGAAGTGCCCAGGCTGAGTGGAGTGAATGTGCCCAGGCTGAGTGGAGTGGAGGTGCCCAGGCAGAGTGGGATTGGAAGTGCCCAGGCTGAGTGGAGTGAATGTGCCCAGGCTGAGTGGAGTGGAGGTGCCCAGGCTGAGTGGAGTTGGGGTTCCCTGGCAGAGTGGGACTGGAAGTGCCAAGGCTGAGTGGAGTGAATGTGCCCAGGCTGAGTGGAGTGGAGGTGCCCAGGCCGAGTGGAGTGCAGGTTGCCAGGCAGAGTGGGACTGGAAGTGCCCAGGCGTAGTGGAGTGAATGTGCCCAGGCTGAATGGAGTGGAGGTGCCCAGGCTGAGTGGAGTGCAGGTTCCCTGGCAGAGTGGGACTGGAAGTGCCAAGGCTGAGTGGAGTGAATGTACCCAGGCTGAGTGGAGTGGAGGTGCCCAGGCTGAGTGGAGTGCAGGTTCCCAGCAGAGTGGGACTGGAAGTGCCCAGGCTGAGTGGAGTGAATGTGCCCAGGCTGAGTGGAGTGAATGTGCCCAGGCAGAGTGGAGTGAATGTGCCGAGGCTGAGTGGAGTGGAGGTGCCCAGGCTGAGTGGAGTGCAGGTTCCCAGGCAGAGTGGGATTGGAAGTGCCCAGGCTGAGTGGAGTGAATGTGCCCAGGCTGAGTGGAGTGGAGGTGCCCAGGCCGAGTGGAGTGCAGGTTCCCAGGCAGAGTGGGACTGGAAGTGCCCAGGCGGAGTGGAGTGAATGTGCCCAGGCTGAATGGGAGTCAATGTGCCTAGACAGAGTGGAGTGAATTTGCCCGGCCGCCGGAGACCGAAACGTGCGTTTCCCCATTGCCTTGAATGGGCGCGGAGAGAGGGGGGCGCTTTTTGGCTCGTGGCGCGGGCACCGTTGCGCCAAAGCGTCAAGTGTCACACCTCCCCGTGCTCGGGGCGGCCCCTTGGAGCTAACTGGCTGGGTCTGGAGGGGCTGCGAGACCGCCCAGGAGAACGGGTCCAAACCGCGTTCCGATCGGACGAGAATTGAGGGCGGGACACAGTTCCGCGGTTCACGTTCCGCCCGGGCAAAGGGCCTATAACTTGCGGCGGGAGGGCTTAAGAGTGGGCCCCCGCGAGTCGGGTGGAGAGCCGGGTGTGGAGAGGAGTAGCGGAGGTTCCCAGTCAGAGTGGGAGTGGAGGTTCCTGGGCAGAGTGGGACTGGAAGTGCCCAGGCTGAGTGGAGTGAATGTGCCCTGGCTGAGTGGAGTGAATGTGCCCAGGCTGAGTGGAGTGAATGTGCCCAGGCTGAGTGGAGTGAATGTGCCCAGGCTGAGTGGAGTGAATGTGCCCAGGCTGAGTGGAGTGGAGGTGCCCAGGCCGAGTGGAGTGCAGGTTCCCAGGCAGAGTGGGACTGAAAGTGCCCAGGCTGAGTGGAGTGAATGTGCCCAGGCTGAATGGAGTGGAGGTGCCCAGGCTGAGTGGAGTGCAGGTTCCCTGGCAGAGTGGGATTGGAAGTGCCCAGGCTGAGTGGAGTGAATGTGCCCAGGCTGAGTGGAGTGGAGGTGCCCAGGCTGAGTGGAGTTGGGGTTCCCTGGCAGAGTGGGACTGGAAGTGCCAAGGCTGAGTGGAGTGAAGGTACCCAGGCTGAGTGGAGTGGAGGTGCCCAGGCTGAGTGGAGTGCAGGTTCCCAGCAGAGTGGGACTGGAAGTGCCCAGGCTGAGTGGAGTGAATGTGCCCAGGATGAATGGAGTGGAGGTGCCCAGGCTGAGTGGAGGTGCCCAGGCTGAGTGGAGTGCAGGTTCCCAGGCAGAGTGGGATTGGAAGTGCCCAGGCTGAGTGGAGTGAATGTACCCAGGCTGAGTGGAGTGGAGGGGCCCAGGCTGAGTGGAGTGCAGGTTCCCAGGCAGAGTGGGATTGGAAGTGCCCAGGCTGAGTGGAGTGAATGTGCCCAGGCTGAGTGGAGTGGAGGTGCCCAGGCTGAGTAGAGTTGGGGTTCCCAGGCAGAGTGGGACTGGAAGTGCCAACGGTGAGTGGAGTGAATGTGCCCAGGCTGAGTGGAGTGGAGGTGCCCAGGCTGAGTGGAGTTGGGGTTCCCAGGCAGAGTGGGACTGGAAGTGCCAACGCTGAGTGGAGTGAATGTGCCCCGGCTGAGTGGAGTGGAGGTTCCCAGGCTGAGTGGAGTGCAGGTTCCCAGGCAGAGTGGGATTGGAAGTGCCCAGGCTGAGTGGAGTAATGTACCCAGGCTGAGTGGAGTGCTGGTGCCCAGGCTGAGTGGAGTGAATGTGCCCAGGCTGAGTGGAGTGAATGTGCCCAGGCTGAGTGGAGAGAATGTGCCCAGGCTGAGTGGATTGGAGGTGCCCAGGCTGAGTGGAGTGCAGGTTCCCAGGCAGAGTGGGACTGGAAGTGCCCAGGCTGAGTGGAGTGAATGTGCCCAGGCTGAGTGGAGTGAATGTTCCCAGGCTGAATGGGAGTCAATGTGCCTAGACAGAGTGGAGTGAATGTGCCCAGGCTGAGTGGAGTGGAGGTGCCCAGGCTGAGTGGAGTTGGGGTTCCCAGGCAGAGAGGGACTGGAAGTGCCCTGGCTGAGTGGAGTGAATGTGCCCAGGCTGCGTGGAGTGGAGGTTCCCAGGCTGAGTGGAGTGCAGGTTCCCAGCAGAGTGGGATTGGAAGTGCCCAGGCTGAGTGGAGTGAATGTACCCAGGCTGAGTGGAGTGGAGGTGCCCAGGCCGAGTGGAGTGCAGGTTCCCAGGCAGAGTGGGACTGGAAGTGCCAAGGCTGAGTGGAGTGAATGTGCCCAGGCTGAATGGGAGTCAATGTGCCTAGACAGAGTGGAGTGAATGTGCCCAGCCGCCGGAGCCCGAAACGTGCGTTTCCCCATTGCCTTGAATGGGCGCGGAGAGAGGGGGGCGCTTTTTGGCTCGTGGCGCGGGCACCGTTGCGCCAAAGCGTCAAGTGTCACCCCTCCCCGTGCTCAGGGCGGCCCCTTGGAGCTAACTGGCTGGGTCTGGAGGGGCTGCGAGGCCGCCCAGGAGAACGGGTCCAAACCGCGTTCCGATCGGACGAGAATTGAGGACGGGACACAGTTCCGCGGTTCACTTTCCGCCCGGGCAAAGGGCCTATTACATGCGGCGGGAGGGCTTAAGAGTGGGCCCCCGTGAGTCGGGTGGAGAGCCGGGTGTGGAGAGGAGTAGCGGAGGTTCCCAGTCAGAGTGGGAGTGGAGGTTCCTGGGCAGAGTGGGACTGGAAGTGCCCAGGCTGAGTGGAGTGAATGTGCCCTGGCTGAGTGGAGTGAATGTGGCCAGGCTGAGTGGAGTGGAGGTGCCCAGGCTGAGTGGAGTGCAGGCACCCAGGCAGAGTGGGATTGGAAGTTCCCAGGCTGAGTGGAGTGAATGTGCCCAGGCTGAGTGGAGTGGAGGTGCCCAGGCTGAGTGGAGTTGGGGTTCCCTGGCAGAGTGGGACTGGAAGTGCCAAGGCTGAGTGGAGTGAATGTGCCCAGGCTGAGTGGAGTGGAGGTGCCCAGGCCGAGTGGAGTGCAGGTTCCCAGGCAGAGTGGGACTGGAAGTGCCGAGGCGGAGTGGAGTGAATGTGCCCAGGCTGAATGGGAGTCAATGTGCCTAGACAGAGTGGAGTGAATTTGCCCGGCCGCCGGAGCCCGAAACGTGCGTTTCCCCATTGCCTTGAATGGGCGCGGAGAGAGGGGGGGGCTTTTTGGCTCGTGGCGCGGGCACCGTTGCGCCAAAGCGTCAAGTGTCACCCCTCCCCGTGCTCGGGGCGGCCCTTTGGAGCTAACTGGCTGGGTCTGGAGGGGCTGCGAGGCCGCCCAGGTGAACGGGTCCAAACCGCGTTCCGATCGGACGAGAATTGAGGGCGGGACACAGTTCCGCGGTTCACTTTCCGCCCGGGCAAAGGGCCTATTACTTGCGGCGGGAGGGCTTAAGAGTGGGCCCTCGCGAGTCGGGTGGAGAGCCGGGTGTGGAGAGGAGTAGCGGAGGTTCCCAGTCAGAGTGGGAGTGGAGGTTCCTGGGCAGAGTGGGAATGGAAGTGCCCAGGCTGAGTGGAGTGAATGTGCCCTGGCTGAGTGGAGTGAATGTGGCCAGGCTGAGTGGAGTGGAGGTGCCCAGGCTGAGTGGAGTGCAGGCACCCAGGCAGAGTGGGATTGGAAGTTCCCAGGCTGAGTGGAGTGGAGGTGCCCAGGCTGAGTGGAGTTGGGGTTCCCTGGCAGAGTGGGACTGGAAGTGCCAAGGCTGAGTGGAGTGAATGTGCCCAGGCTGAGTGGAGTGGAGGTGCACAGGCTGAGTGGAGTGCAGGTTCCCAGGCAGGCAGAGTGGGATTGGAAGTGCCCAGGCTGAGTGGAGTGAATGTACCCTGGCTGAGTGGAGTGGAGGTGCCCAGGCTGAGTGGAGTTGGGGTTCCCTGGCAGAGTGGGACTGGAAGTGCCAAGGCTGAGTGGAGTGAATGTGCCCAGGCTGAGTGGAGTGGAGGTGCCCAGGCCGAGTGGAGTGCAGGTTCCCAGGCAGAGTGGGACTGGAAGTGCCAAGGCGGAGTGGAGTGAATGTGCCCTGGCTGAGTGGAGTGAATGTGCCCAGGCTGAGTGGAGTGAATGTGCCCAGGCTGAGTGGAGAGAATGTGCCCAGGCTGAGTGGAGAGAATGTGCCCAGGCAGAGTGGAGTGAATGTGCCGAGGCTGAGTGGAGTGGAGGTGCCCAGGCTGAGTCGAGTGCAGGTTCCCAGGCAGAGTGGGATTGGAAGTGCCCAGGCTGAGTGGAGTGAATGTGCCCAGGCTGAGTGGAGTGGAGGTGCCCAGGCCGAGTGGAGTGCAGGTTCCCAGGCAGAGTGGGACTGGAAGTGCCCAGGCGGAGTGGAGTGAATGTGCCCAGGCTGAATGGGAGTCAATGTGCCTAGACAGAGTGGAGTGAATGTGCCCGGCCGCCGGAGCCCGAAACGTGCGTTTCCCCATTGCCTTGAATGGGCGCGGAGAGAGGGGGGCGCTTTTTGGCTCGTGGCGCGGGCACCGTTGCGCCAAAGCGTCAAGTGTCACACCTCCCCGTGCTCGGGGCGGCCCCTTGGAGCTAACTGGCTGGGTCTGGATGGGCTGCGAGGCCGCCCAGGAGAACGGGTCCAAACCGCGTTCCGATCGGACGAGAATTGAGGGCGGGACACAGTTCCGCGGTTCACTTTCCGCCCGGGCAAAGGGCCTATAACTTGCGGCGGGAGGGCTTAAGAGTGGGCCCCCGCGAGTCGGGTGGAGAGCCGGGTGTGGAGAGGAGTAGCGGAGGTTCCCAGTCAGAGTGGGAGTGGAGGTTCCTGGGCAGAGTGGGACTGGAAGTGCCCAGGCTGAGTGGAGTGAATGTGCCCTGGCTGAGTGGAGTGAATGTGGCCAGGCTGAGTGGAGTGGAGGTGCCCAGGCTGAGTGGAGTGCAGGCACCCAGGCAGAGTGGGATTGGAAGTGCCCAGGCTGAGTGGAGTGAATGTGCCCAGGCTGAGTGGAGTGGAGGTGCCCAGGCAGAGTGGGATTGGAAGTGCCCAGGCTGAGTGGAGTGAATGTGCCCAGGCTGAGTGGAGGTGTCCAGGCTGAGTGGAGTTGGGGTTCCCTGGCAGAGTGGGACTGGAAGTGCCAAGGCTGAGTGGAGTGAATGTGCCCAGGCTGAGTGGAGTGGAGATGCCCAGGCCGAGTGGAGTGCAGGTTCCCAGGCAGAGTGTGACTGAAAGTGCCCAGGCTGAGTGGAGTGAATGTGCCCAGGCTGAGTGGAGTGGAGGTGCCCAGGCTGAGTGGAGGTGCCAAGGCTGAGTGGAGTGAATGTGCCCAGGCTGAGTGGAGTGGAGGTGCCCAGGCTGAGTGGAGTTGGGGTTCCCTGGCAGAGTGGGACTGGAAGTGCCAAGGCTGAGTGGAGTGAATGTGCCCAGGCTGAGTGGAGTGGAGGTGCCCAGGCCGAGTGGAGTGCAGGTTCCGAGGCAGAGTGGGACTGCAAGTGCCCAGGCGGAGTGGAGTGAATGTGCCCAGGCTGAATGGAGTGGAGGTGCCCAGGCTGAGTGGAGTGCAGGTTCCCTGGCAGAGTGGGATTGGAAGTGCCCAGGCTGAGTGCAGTGAATGTGCCCAGGCTGAGTGGAGTAAAGGTGCCAGGCTGAGTGGAGTTGGGGTACCCTGGCAGAGTGGGACTGGAAGTGCCAAGGCTGAGTGGAGTGAATGTACCCAGGCTGAGTGGAGTGGAGGTGCCCAGGCTGAGTGGAGTGAATGTACCCAGGCTGAGTGGAGTGGAGGTGCCCAAGCTGAGTGGAGTGAATGTGCCCAGGCTGAGTGGAGTGAATGTGCCCAGGCAGAGTGGAGTGAATGTGCCGAGGCTGAGTGGAGTGGAGGTGCCCAGGCTGAGTGGAGTGCAGGTTCCCAGGCAGAGTGGGACTGGAAGTGCCCAGGCGGAGTGGAGTGAATGTGCCCAGGCTGAATGGGAATCAATGTGCCTAGACAGAGTGGAGTGAATGTGCCCGGCCGCCGGAGCCCGAAACGTGCGTTTCCCCATTGCCTTGAATGGGCGCGGAGAGAGGGGGGCGCTTTTTGGCTCGTGGCGCGGGCACCGTTGCGCCAAAGCGTCAAGTGTCACACCTCCCCGTGCTCGGGGCGGCCCCTTGGAGCTAACTGGCTGGGTCTGGAGGGGCTGCGAGACCGCCCAGGAGAACGGGTCCAAACCGCGTTCCGATCGGACGAGAATTGAGGGCGGGACACAGTTCCGCGGTTCACTTTCCGCCCGGGCAAAGGGCCTATAACTTGCGGCGGGAGGGCTTAAGAGTGGGCCCCCGCGAGTCGGGTGGAGAGCCGGGTGTGGAGAGGAGTAGCGGAGGTTCCCAGTCAGAGTGGGAGTGGAGGTTCCTGGGCAGAGTGGGACTGGAAGTGCCCAGGCTGAGTGGAGTGAATTTGCCCTGGCTGAGTGGAGTGAATGTGGCCAGGCTGAGTGGAGTGGAGGTGCCCAGGCTGAGTGGAGTGCAGGCACCCAGGCAGAGTGGGATTGGAAGTGCCCAGGCTGAGTGGAGTGAATGTGCCCAGGCTGAGTGGAGTGGAGGTGCCCAGGCTGAGTGGGATTGGAAGTGCCCAGGCTGAGTGGAGTGAATGTGCCCAGGCTGAGTGGAGTGGAGGTGCCCAGGCTGAGTGGAGTTGGGGTTCCCTGGCAGAGTGGGACTGGAAGTGCCAAGGCTGAGTGGAGTGAATGTGCCCAGGCTGAGTGGAGTGGAGGTGCCCAGGCTGAATGGAGTTGGGGTTCCCTGGCAGAGTGGGACTGGAAGTGCCAACGGTGAGTGGAGTGAATGTGCCCAGGCTGAGTGGAGTGGAGGTGCCCAGGCTGAGTGGAGTGCAGGCACCCAGGCAGAGTGGGATTGGAAGTGCCCAGGCTGAGTGGAGTGAATGTGCCCAGGCTGAGTGGAGTGGAGGTGCCCAGGCAGAGTGGGATTGGAAGTGCCCAGGCTGAGTGGAGTGAATGTGCCCAGGCTGAGTGGAGTGGAGGTGCCCAGGCTGAGTGGAGTTGGGGTTCCCTGGCAGAGTGGGACTGGAAGTGCCAAGGCTGAGTGGAGTGAATGTGCCCAGGCTGAGTGGAGTGGAGGTGCCCAGGCCGAGTGGAGTGCAGGTTGCCAGGCAGAGTGGGACTGGAAGTGCCCAGGCGTAGTGGAGTGAATGTGCCCAGGCTGAATGGAGTGGAGGTGCCCAGGCTGAGTGGAGTGCAGGTTCCCTGGCAGAGTGGGATTGGAAGTGCCCAGGCTGAGTGCAGTGAATGTGCCCAGACTGAGTGGAGTGGAGGTGCCAGGCTGAGTGGAGTTGGGGTACCCTGGCAGAGTGGGACTGGAAGTGCCAAGGCTGAGTGGAGTGAATGTACCCAGGCTGAGTGGAGTGGAGGTGCCCAGGCTGAGTGGAGTGCAGGTTCCCAGCAGAGTGGGACTGGAAGTGCCCAGGCTGAGTGGAGTGAATGTGCCCAGGCTGAGTGGAGTGAATGTGCCCAGGCAGAGTGGAGTGAATGTGCCGAGGCTGAGTGGAGTGGAGGTGCCCAGGCTGAGTGGAGTGCAGGTTCCCAGGCAGAGTGGGATTGGAAGTGCCCAGGCTGAGTGGAGTGAATGTGCCCAGGCTGAGTGGAGTGGAGGTGCCCAGGCCGAGTGGAGTGCAGGTTCCCAGGCAGAGTGGGACTGGAAGTGCCCAGGCGGAGTGGAGTGAATGTGCCCAGGCTGAATGGGAGTCAATGTGCCTAGACAGAGTGGAGTGAATTTGCCCGGCCGCCGGAGACCGAAACGTGCGTTTCCCCATTGCCTTGAATGGGCGCGGAGAGAGGGGGGCGCTTTTTGGCTCGTGGCGCGGGCACCGTTGCGCCAAAGCGTCAAGTGTCACACCTCCCCGTGCTCGGGGCGGCCCCTTGGAGCTAACTGGCTGGGTCTGGAGGGGCTGCGAGACCGCCCAGGAGAACGGGTCCAAACCGCGTTCCGATCGGACGAGAATTGAGGGCGGGACACAGTTCCGCGGTTCACGTTCCGCCCGGGCAAAGGGCCTATAACTTGCGGCGGGAGGGCTTAAGAGTGGGCCCCCGCGAGTCGGGTGGAGAGCCGGGTGTGGAGAGGAGTAGCGGAGGTTCCCAGTCAGAGTGGGAGTGGAGGTTCCTGGGCAGAGTGGGACTGGAAGTGCCCAGGCTGAGTGGAGTGAATGTGCCCTGGCTGAGTGGAGTGAATGTGCCCAGGCTGAGTGGAGTGAATGTGCCCAGGCTGAGTGGAGTGAATGTGCCCAGGCTGAGTGGAGTGAATGTGCCCAGGCTGAGTGGAGTGGAGGTGCCCAGGCCGAGTGGAGTGCAGGTTCCCAGGCAGAGTGGGACTGAAAGTGCCCAGGCTGAGTGGAGTGAATGTGCCCAGGCTGAATGGAGTGGAGGTGCCCAGGCTGAGTGGAGTGCAGGTTCCCTGGCAGAGTGGGATTGGAAGTGCCCAGGCTGAGTGGAGTGAATGTGCCCAGGCTGAGTGGAGTGGAGGTGCCCAGGCTGAGTGGAGTTGGGGTTCCCTGGCAGAGTGGGACTGGAAGTGCCAAGGCTGAGTGGAGTGAAGGTACCCAGGCTGAGTGGAGTGGAGGTGCCCAGGCTGAGTGGAGTGCAGGTTCCCAGCAGAGTGGGACTGGAAGTGCCCAGGCTGAGTGGAGTGAATGTGCCCAGGATGAATGGAGTGGAGGTGCCCAGGCTGAGTGGAGGTGCCCAGGCTGAGTGGAGTGCAGGTTCCCAGGCAGAGTGGGATTGGAAGTGCCCAGGCTGAGTGGAGTGAATGTACCCAGGCTGAGTGGAGTGGAGGGGCCCAGGCTGAGTGGAGTGCAGGTTCCCAGGCAGAGTGGGATTGGAAGTGCCCAGGCTGAGTGGAGTGAATGTGCCCAGGCTGAGTGGAGTGGAGGTGCCCAGGCTGAGTGGAGTTGGGGTTCCCTGGCAGAGTGGGACTGGAAGTGCCAACGGTGAGTGGAGTGAATGTGCCCAGGCTGAGTGGAGTGGAGGTGCCCAGGCTGAGTGGAGTTGGGGTTCCCAGGCAGAGTGGGACTGGAAGTGCCAACGCTGAGTGGAGTGAATGTGCCCCGGCTGAGTGGAGTGGAGGTTCCCAGGCTGAGTGGAGTGCAGGTTCCCAGGCAGAGTGGGATTGGAAGTGCCCAGGCTGAGTGGAGTAATGTACCCAGGCTGAGTGGAGTGCTGGTGCCCAGGCTGAGTGGAGTGCAGGTTCCCAGGCAGAGTGGGATTGGAAGTGCCCAGGCTGAGTGGAGTGAATGTGCCCAGGCTGAGTGGAGTGGAGGTGCCCAGGCCGAGTGGAGTGCAGGTTCCCAGGCAGAGTGGGACTGGAAGTGCCCAGGCGGAGTCGAGTGAATGTGCCCAGGCTGAATGGGAGTCAATGTGCCTAGACAGAGTGGAGTGAATGTGCCCGGCCGCCGGAGCCCGAAACGTGCGTTTCCCCATTGCCTTGAATGGGCGCGGAGAGAGGGGGGCACTTTTTGGCTCGTGGCGCGGTCACCGTTGCGCCAAAGCGTCAAGTGTCACACCTCCCCGTGCTCGGGGCGGCCCCTTGGAGCTAACTAGCGGGGTTTGGAGGGGCTGCGAGGCCGCCCAGGAGAACGGGTCCAAACCGCGTTCCGATCGTACGAGAATTGAGGGCGGGACACAGTTCCGCGGTTCACTTTCCGCCCGGGCAAAGGGCCTATAACTTGCGGCGGGAGGGCTTAAGAGTGGGCCCCCGCGAGTCGGGTGGAGAGCCGGGTGTGGAGAGGAGTAGCGGAGGTTCCCAGTCAGAGTGGGAGTGGAGGTTCCTGGGCAGAGTGGGACTGGAAGTGCCCAGGCTGAGTGGAGTGAATGTGCCCTAGCTGAGTGGAGTGAATGATCCCAGGCTGAATGGGAGTCAATGTGCCTAGACAGAGTGGAGTGAATGTGCCCAGGCTGAGTGGAGTGGAGGTGCCCAGGCTGAGTCGAGTTGGGGTTCCCAGGCAGAGAGGGACTGGAAGTGCCCTGGCTGAGTGGAGTGAATTCTCCCCAGGCTGCGTGGAGTGGAGGTTCCCAGGCTGAGTGGAGTGCAGGTTCCCAGCAGAGTGGGACTGGAAGTGCCCAGGCTGAGTGGAGTGAATGTGCCCAGGCTGAGTGGAGTGAATGTGCCCAGGCAGAGTGGAGTGAATGTGCCCAGGCTGAGTGGAGTGGAGGTGCCCAGGCTGAGTGGAGTGCAGGTTCCCAGGCAGAGTGGGACTGGAAGTGCCCAGGCTGAGTGGAGTGAATGTGCCCAGGCTGAATGGAGTGGAGGTGCCCAGGCTGAGTGGAGCGCAGGTTCCCAGGCAGAGTGGGATTGGAAGTGCCCAGGCTGAGTGGAGTGAATGTGCCTAGGCTGAGTGGAGTGGAGGTGCCCAGGCTGAATGGAGTTGGGGTTCCCTGGCAGTGTGGGACTGGAAGTGCCAACGGTGAGTGGAGTGAATGTGCCCAAGCTGAGTGGAGTGGAGGTGCCAACGCTGAGTGGAGTGAATGTGCCCAGGCTGAGTGGAGCGCTGGTTCCCAGGCAGAGTGGGATTGGAAGTGCCCAGGCTGAGTGGAGTAATGTACCCAGGCTGAGTGGAGTGCAGGTGCCCAGGCTGAGAGGAGTGCAGGTTCCCAGGCAGAGTGGGATTGGAAGTGCCCAGGCTGAGTGGAGTAATGTACCCAGGCTGAGTGGAGTGCAGGTGCCCAGGCTGAGAGGAGTGCAGGTTCCCAGGCTGAGTGGGATTGGAAGTGCCCAGGCTGAGTGGAGTGAATGTGCCCAGGCTGAGTGGAGTGGAGGTGCCCAGGCTGAGTAGAGTTGGGGTTCCCAGGCAGAGTGGGACTGGAAGTGCCAACGGTGAGTGGAGTGAATGTGCCCAGGCTGAGTGGAGTGGAGGTGCCCAGGCTGAGTGGAGTTGGGGTTCCCAGGCAGAGTGGGACTGGAAGTGCCAACGCTGAGTGGAGTGAATGTGCCCTGGCTGAGTGGAGTGAATGTGGCCAGGCTGAGTGGAGTGGAGGTGCCCAGGCTGAGTGGAGTGCAGGCACCCAGGCAGAGTGGGATTGGAAGTGCCCAGGCTGAGTGGAGTGAATGTGCCCTGGCTGAGTGGAGTGAATGTGCCCAGGCTGAGTGGAGTGAATGTGCCCAGGCTGAGTGGAGTGAATGTGCCCAGGCTGAGTGGAGTGAATGTGCCCAGGCTGAGTGGAGTGGAGGTGCCCAGGCCGAGTGGAGTGCAGGTTCCCAGGCAGAGTGGGACTGAAAGTGCCCAGGCTGAGTGGAGTGAATGTGCCCAGGCTGAATGGAGTGGAGGTGCCCAGGCTGAGTGGAGTTCAGGTTCCCTGGCAGAGTGGGATTGGAAGTGCCCAGGCTGAGTGGAGTGAATGTGCCCAGGCTGAGTGGAGTGGAGGTGCCCAGGCTGAGTGGAGTTGGGGTTCCCTGGCAGAGTGGGACTGGAAGTGCCAAGGCTGAGTGGAGTGAAGGTACCCAGGCTGAGTGGAGTGGAGGTGCCCAGGCTGAGTGGAGTGCAGGTTCCCAGCAGAGTGGGACTGGAAGTGCCCAGGCTGAGTGGAGTGAATGTGCCCAGGATGAATGGAGTGGAGGTGCCCAGGCTGAGTGGAGGTGCCCAGGCTGAGTGGAGTGCAGGTTCCCAGGCAGAGTGGGATTGGAAGTGCCCAGGCTGAGTGGAGTGAATGTACCCAGGCTGAGTGGAGTGGAGGGGCCCAGGCTGAGTGGAGTGCAGGTTCCCAGGCAGAGTGGGATTGGAAGTGCCCAGGCTGAGTGGAGTGAATGTGCCCAGGCTGAGTGGAGTGGAGGTGCCCAGGCTGAGTAGAGTTGGGGTTCCCAGGCAGAGTGGGACTGGAAGTGCCAACGGTGAGTGGAGTGAATGTGCCCAGGCTGAGTGGAGTGGAGGTGCCCAGGCTGAGTGGAGTTGGGGTTCCCAGGCAGAGTGGGACTGGAAGTGCCAACGCTGAGTGGAGTGAATGTGCCCCGGCTGAGTGGAGTGGAGGTTCCCAGGCTGAGTGGAGTGCAGGTTCCCAGGCAGAGTGGGATTGGAAGTGCCCAGGCTGAGTGGAGTAATGTACCCAGGCTGAGTGGAGTGCTGGTGCCCAGGCTGAGTGGAGTGCAGGTTCCCAGGCAGAGTGGGATTGGAAGTGCCCAGGCTGAGTGGAGTGAATGTGCCCAGGCTGAGTGGAGTGGAGGTGCCCAGGCCGAGTGGAGTGCAGGTTCCCAGGCAGAGTGGGACTGGAAGTGCCCAGGCGGAGTGGAGTGAATGTGCCCAGGCTGAATGGGAGTCAATGTGCCTAGACAGAGTGGAGTGAATGTGCCCGGCCGCCGGAGCCCGAAACGTGCGTTTCCCCATTGCCTTGAATGGGCGCGGAGAGAGGGGGGCACTTTTTGGCTCGTGGCGCGGTCACCGTTGCGCCAAAGCGTCAAGTGTCACACCTCCCCGTGCTCGGGGCGGCCCCTTGGAGCTAACTAGCGGGGTTTGGAGGGGCTGCGAGGCCGCCCAGGAGAACGGGTCCAAACCGCGTTCCGATCGTACGAGAATTGAGGGCGGGACACAGTTCCGCGGTTCACTTTCCGCCCGGGCAAAGGGCCTATAACTTGCGGCGGGAGGGCTTAAGAGTGGGCCCCCGCGAGTCGGGTGGAGAGCCGGGTGTGGAGAGGAGTAGCGGAGGTTCCCAGTCAGAGTGGGAGTGGAGGTTCCTAGGCAGAGTGGGACTGGAAGTGCCCAGGCTGAGTGGAGTGAATGTGCCCTGGCTGAGTGGAGTGAATGATCCCAGGCTGAATGGGAGTCAATGTGCCTAGACAGAGTGGAGTGAATGTGCCCAGGCTGAGTGGAGTGGAGGTGCCCAGGCTGAGTCGAGTTGGGGTTCCCAGGCAGAGAGGGACTGGAAGTGCCCTGGCTGAGTGGAGTGAATTCTCCCCAGGCTGCGTGGAGTGGAGGTTCCCAGGCTGAGTGGAGTGCAGGTTCCCAGCAGAGTGGGACTGGAAGTGCCCAGGCTGAGTGGAGTGAATGTGCCCAGGCTGAGTGGAGTGAATGTGCCCAGGCAGAGTGGAGTGAATGTGCCCAGGCTGAGTGGAGTGGAGGTGCCCAGGCTGAGTGGAGTGCAGGTTCCCAGGCAGAGTGGGACTGGTAGTGCCCAGGCTGAGTGGAGTGAATGTGCCCAGGCTGAATGGAGTGGAGGTGCCCAGGCTGAGTGGAGCGTAGGTTCCCAGGCAGAGTGGGATTGGAAGTGCCCAGGCTGAGTGGAGTGAATGTGCCTAGGCTGAGTGGAGTGGAGGTGCCCAGGCTGAATGGAGTTGGGGTTCCCTGGCAGTGTGGGACTGGAAGTGCCAACGGTGAGTGGAGTGAATGTGCCCAAGCTGAGTGGAGTGGAGGTGCCAACGCTGAGTGGAGTGAATGTGCCCAGGCTGAGTGGAGCGCTGGTTCCCAGGCAGAGTGGGATTGGAAGTGCCCAGGCTGAGTGGAGTAATGTACCCAGGCTGAGTGGAGTGCAGGTGCCCAGGCTGAGAGGAGTGCAGGTTCCCAGGCAGAGTGGGATTGGAAGTGCCCAGGCTGAGTGGAGTAATGTACCCAGGCTGAGTGGAGTGCAGGTGCCCAGGCTGAGAGGAGTGCAGGTTCCCAGGCAGAGTGGGACTGGAAGTGCCAACGCTGAGTGGAGTGAATGTGCCCAGGCTGAGTGGAGCGCTGGTTCCCAGGCAGAGTGGGATTGGAAGTGCCCAGGCTGAGTGGAGTAATGTACCCAGGCTGAGTGGAGTGCAGGTGCTCAGGCTGAGAGGAGTGCAGGTTCCCAGGCAGAGTGGGATTGGAAGTGCCCAGGCTGAGTGGAGTGAATGTGCCCAGGCTGAGTGGAGTGGAGGTGCCCAGGCCGAGTGGAGTGCAGGTTCCCAGGCAGAGTGGGACTGGAAGTGCCCAGGCGGAGTGGAGTGAATGTGCCCAGGCTGAATGGGAGTCAATGTGCCTAGACAGAGTGGAGTGAATGTGCCCGGCCGCCGGAGCCCGAAACGTGCGTTTCCCCATTGCCTTGAATGGGCGCGGAGAGAGGGGGGCGCTTTTTGGCTCGTGGCGCGGGCACCGTTGCGCCAAAGCGTCAAGTGTCACACCTCCCCGTGCTCGGGGCGGCCCCTTGGAGCTAACTGGCTGGGTCTAGAGGGGCTGCGAGGCCGCCCAGGAGAACGGGTCCAAACCGCGTTCCGATCGGACGAGAATTGAGGGCGGGACACAGTTCCGCGGTTCACTTTCCGCCCGGGCAAAGGGCCTATAACTTGCGGCGGGAGGGCTTAAGAGTGGGCCCCCGCGAGTCGGGTGGAGAGCCGGGTGTGGAGAGGAGTAGCGGAGGTTCCCAGTCAGAGTGGGAGTGGAGGTTCCTGGGCAGAGTGGGACTGGAAGTGCCCAGGCTGAGGTGAGTGAATGTGCCCTGGCTGAGTGGAGTGAATGTGGCCAGGCTGAGTGGAGTGGAGGTGCCCAGGCTGAGTGGAGTGCAGGCACCCAGGCAGAGTGGGATTGGAAGTGCCCAGGCTGAGTGGAGTGAATGTGCCCAGGCTGAGTGGAGTGGAGGTGCCCAGGACGAGTGGAGTGCAGGTTCCCAGGCAGAGTGGGACTGGAAGTGCCCAGGCTGAGTGGAGTGAATGTGCCCAGGCTGAGTGGAGTGGAGGTGCCCAGGCTGAGTGGAGTTGGGGTTCCATGGCAGAGTGGGACGGGAAGTGCCAAGGCTGAGTGGAGTGAATGTGCCCAGGCTGAGTGGAGTGGAGATGCCCAGGCCGAGTGGAGTGCAGGTTCCCAGGCAGAGTGTGACTGAAAGTGCCCAGGCTGAGTGGAGTGAATGTGCCCAGGCTGAATGGAGTGGAGGTGCCCAGGCTGAGTGGAGGTGCCCAGGCTGAGTGGAGTGCAGGTTCCCAGGCAGAGTGGGATTGGAAGTGCCCAGGCTGAGTGGAGTGAATGTGCCCAGGCTGAGTGGAGTGGAGGTGCCCAGGCCGAGTGGAGTGCAGGTTCCCAGGCAGAGTGGGACTGGAAGTGCCCAGGCGGAGTGGAGTGAATGTGCCCAGGCTGAATCGGAGTCAATGTGCCTAGACAGAGTGGAGTGAATGTGCCCGGCCGCCGGAGCCCGAAACGTGCGTTTCCCCATTGCCTTGAATGGGCGCGGAGAGAGGGGGGCGCTTTTTGGCTCGTGGCGCGGGCACCGTTGCGCCAAAGCGTCAAGTGTCACACCTCCCCGTGCTCGGGGCGGCCCCTTGGAGCTAACTAGCTGGGTCTGGAGGGGCTGCGAGGCCGCCCAGGAGAACGGGTCCAAACCGCGTTCCGATCGGACGAGAATTGAGGGCGGGACACAGTTCCGCGGTTCACTTTCCGCCCGGGCAAAGGGCCTATAACTTGCGGCGGGAGGGCTTAAGAGTGGGCCCCCGCGAGTCGGGTGGAGAGCCGGGTGTGGAGAGGAGTAGCGGAGGTTCCCAGTCAGAGAGGGAGTGGAGGTTCCTGGGCAGAGTGGGACTGGAAGTGCCCAGGCTGAGTGGAGTGAATGTGCCCTGGCTGAGTGGAGTGAATGTGCCCAGGCTGAGTGGAGTGAATGTGCCCAGGCTGAGTGGAGTGTATGTGCCCAGGCTGACTGGAGAGAATGTGCCCAGGCTGAGTGGATTGGAGGTGCCCAGGCTGAGTGGAGTGCAGGTTCCCAGGCAGAGTGGGACTGGAAGTGCCCAGGCTGAGTGGAGTGAATGTGCCCAGGCTGAGTGGAGTGAATGTTCCCAGGCTGAATGGGAGTCAATGTGCCGAGACAGAGTGGAGTGAATGTGCCCAGGCTGAGTGGAGTGGAGGTGCCCAGGCTGAGTGGAGTTGGGGTTCCCAGGCAGAGAGGGACTGGAAGTGCCCTGGCTGAGTGGAGTGAATGTGCCCAGGCTGAATGGGATGCAATGTGCCTAGACAGAGTGGAGTGAATGTGCCCAGGCTGAGTGGAGTGGAGGTGCCCAGGCTGAGTGGAGTTGGGGTTCCCAGGCAGAGAGGGACTGGAAGTGCCCTGGCTGAGTGGAGTGAATGTGCCCAGGCTGCGTGGAGTGAATGTGGCCAGGCTGAGTGGAGTGGAGGTGCCCAGGCTGAGTGGAGTGCAGGCACCCAGGCAGAGTGGGATTGGAAGTGCCCAGGCTGAGTGGAGTGAATGTGCCCAGGCTGAGTGGAGTGGAGGTGCCCAGGCTGAGTGGAGTGCAGGTTCCCTGGCAGAGTGGGACTGGAAGTGCCAAGGCTGAGTGGAGTGAATGTGCCCAGGCTGAGTGGAGTGGAGGTGCCCAGGCCGAGTGGAGTGCAGGTTCCCAGGCAGAGTGGGACTGAAAGTGCCCAGGCTGAGTGGAGTTAATGTGCCCAGGCTGAATGGAGTGGAGGTGCCCAGGCTGAGTGGGGTGCAGGTTCCCTGGCAGAGTGGGATTGGAAGTGCCCAGGCTGAGTGCAGTGAATGTGCCCAGGCTGAGTGGAGTGGAGGTGCCCAGGCTGAGTGGAGTTGGGGTTCCCTGGCAGAGTGGGACTGGAAGTACCAAGGCTGAGTGGAGTGAATGTACCCAGGCTGAGTGGAGTGGAGGTGCCCAGGCTGAGTGGAGTGCAGGTTCCCAGCAGAGTGGGACTGGAAGTGCCCAGGCTGAGTAGAGTTAATGTGCCCAGGCTGAGTGGAGTGAATGTGCCCAGGCAGAGTGGGATTGGAAGTGCCCAGGCTGAGTGGAGTAATGTACCCGGGCTGAGTGGAGTGCAGGTGCCCATGCTGAGAGGAGTGCAGGTTCCCAGGCTGAGTGGACTGAATGTGCCCAGGCTGAGTGGAGTGAATGTGCCCAGGCTGAGTGGAGTGAATGTGCCCAGGCTGAGTGGAGAGAATGTGCCCAGGCTGAGTGGATTGGAGGTGCCCAGGCTGAGTGGAGTGCAGGTTCCCAGGCAGAGTGGGACTGGAAGTGCCCAGGCTGAGTGGAGAGAATGTGCCCAGGCTGAGTGGAGTGAATGTGCCCAGGCTGAGTGGAGTGAATGATCCCAGGCTGAATGGGAGTCAATGTGCCTAGACAGAGTGGAGTGAATGTGCCCAGGCTGAGTGGAGTGGAGGTGCCCAGGCTGAGTGGAGTTGGGGTTCCCAGGCAGAGAGGGACTGGAAGTGCCCTGGCTGAGTGGAGTGAATGTGCCCAGGCTGCGTGGAGTGGAGGTTCCCAGGCTGAGTGGAGTGCAGGTTCCCAGCAGAGTGGGACTGGAAGTGCCCAGGCTGAGTGGAGTGAATGTGCCCAGGCTGAGTGGAGTGAATGTGCCCAGGCAGAGTGGAGTGAATGTGCCCAGGCTGAGTGGAGTGGAGGTGCCCAGGCTGAGTGGAGTGCAGGTTCCCAGGCAGAGTGGGACTGGAAGTGCCCAGGCTGAGTGGAGTGAATGTGCCCAGGCTGAGTGGAGTGGAGGTGCCCAGGCCGAGTGGAGTGCAGGTTCCCAGGCAGAGTGGGACTGGAAGTGCCCAGGCGGAGTGGAGTGAATGTGCCCAGGCTGGACAGAGTGGAGTGAATGTGCCCGGCCGCCGGAGCCCGAAACGTGCGTTTCCCCATTGCCTTGAATGGGCGCGGAGAGAGGGGGGCACTTTTTGGCTCGTGGCGCGAGCACCGTTGCGCCAAAGCGTCAAGTGTCACCCCTCCCCGTGCTCGGGGCGGCCCCTTGGAGCTAACTAGCGGGGTTTGGAGGGGCTGCGAGGCCGCCCAGGAGAACGGGTCCAAACCGCGTTCCGATCGGACGAGAATTGAGGGCGGGACAAAGTTCCGCGGTTCACTTTCCGCCCGGGCAAAGGGCCTATAACTTGCGGCGGGAGGGCTTAAGAGTGGGCCCCCGCGAGTCGGGTGGAGAGCCGGGTGTGGAGAGGAGTAGCGGAGGTTCCCAGTCAGAGTGGGAGTGGAGGTTCCTGGGCAGAGTGGGACTGGAAGTGCCCAGGCTGAGTGGAGTGAATGTGCCCTGGCTGAGTGGAGTGAATGTGGCCAGGCTGAGTGGAGTGGAGGTGCCCAGGCTGAGTGGAGTGCAGGCACCCAGGCAGAGTGGGATTGGAAGTGCCCAGGCTGAGTGGAGTGAATGTGCCCAGGCTGAGTGGAGTGGAGGTGCCCAGGCTGAGTGGAGTTGGGGTTCCCAGGCAGAGAGGGACTGGAAGTGCCCTGGCTGAGTGGAGTGAATGTGCCCAGGCTGCGTGGAGTGGAGGTTCCCAGGCTGAGTGGAGTGCAGGTTCCCAGCAGAGTGGGATTGGAAGTGCCAACGCTGAGTGGAGTGAATGTGCCCCGGCTGAGTGGAGTGGAGGTGCCCAGGCAGAGTGGAGTTGGGGTTCCCAGGCAGAGAGGGACTGGAAGTGCCCTGGCTGAGTGGAGTGAATGTGCCCAGGCTGAATGGGAGTCAATGTGCCTAGACAGAGTGGAGTGAATGTGCCCAGGCTGAGTGGAGTGGAGGTGCCCAGGCTGAGTGGAGTTGGGGTTCCCAGGCAGAGAGGGACTGGAAGTGCCCTGGCTGAGTGGAGTGAATGTGCCCAGGCTGCGTGGAGTGAATGTGGCCAGGTTGAGTGGAGTGGAGGTGCCCAGGCTGAGTGGAGTGCAGGCACCCAGGCAGAGTGGGATTGGAAGTGCCCAGGCTGAGTGGAGTGAATGTGCCCAGGCTGAGTGGAGTGGAGGTGCCCAGGCTGAGTGGAGTTGGGGTTCCCTGGCAGAGTGGGACTGGAAGTGCCAAGGCTGAGTGGAGTGAATGTGCCCAGGCTGAGTGGAGTGAATGTGCCCAGGCAGAGTGGGATTGGAAGTGCCCAGGCTGAGTGGAGTGCAGGTTCCCAGCAGAGTGGGACTGGAAGTGCCCAGGCTGAGTGGAGTGAATGTGCCCAGGCTGAGTGGAGTGAATGTGCCCAGGCAGAGTGGGATTGGAAGTGCCCAGGCTGAGTGGAGTAATGTACCCGGGCTGAGTGGAGTGCAGGTGCCCAGGCTGAGAGGAGTGCAGGTTCCCAGGCTGAGTGGACTGAATGTGCCCAGGCTGAGTGGAGTGAATGTGCCCAGGCTGAGTGGAGTGAATGTGCCCAGGCTGAGTGGAGAGAATGTGCCCAAGTTGAGTGGATTGGAGGTGCCCAGGCTGAGTGGAGTGCAGGTTCCCAGGCAGAGTGGGACTGGAAGTGCCCAGGCTGAGTGGAGAGAATGTGCCCAGGCTGAGTGGAGTGAATGTGCCTAGGCTGAGTGGAGTGAATGATCCCAGGCTGAATGGGAGTCAATGTGCCTAGACAGAGTGGAGTGAATGTGCCCAGGCTGAGTGGAGTGGAGGTGCCCAGGCTGAGTGGAGTTGGGGTTCCCAGGCAGAGAGGGACTGGAAGTGCCCTGGCTGAGTGGAGTGAATGTGCCCAGGCTGCGTGGAGTGAATGTGGCCAGGCTGAGTGGAGTGGAGGTGCCCAGGCTGAGTGGAGTGCAGGCACCCAGGCAGAGTGGGATTGGAAGTGCCCAGGCTGAGTGGAGTGAATGTGCCCAGGCTGAGTGGAGTGGAGGTGCCCAGGCTGAGTGGAGTTGGGGTTCCCTGGCATAGTGGGACTGGAAGTGCCAACGGTGAGTGAAGTGAATGTGCCCAGGCTGAGTGGAGTGGAGGTGCCCAGGCTGAGTGGAGTTGGGGTTCCCTGGCAGAGTGGGACTGGAAGTGCCAACGCTGAGTGTAGTGAATGTGCCCCGGCTGAGTGGAGTGGAGGTGCCCAGGCTGAGTGGAGTTGGGGTTCCCAGGCAGAGAGGGACTGGAAGTGCCCTGGCTGAGTGGAGTGAATGTGCCCAGGCTGCGTGGAGTGGAGGTTCCCAGGCTGAGTGGAGTGGAGGTTCCCAGCAGAGTGGGACTGGAAGTGCCCAGGCTGAGTGGAGTGAATGTGCCCAGGCTGAGTGGAGTGAATGTGCCCAGGCAGAGTGGAGTGAATGTGCCCAGGCTGAGTGGAGTGGAGGTGCCCAGGCTGAGTGGAGTGCAGGTTCCCAGGCAGAGTGGGACTGGAAGTGCCCAGGCTGAGTGGAGTGAATGTGCCCAGGCTGAGTGGAGTGGAGGTGCCCAGGCCGAGTGGAGTGCATGTTCCCAGGCAGAGTGGGACTGGAAGTGCCCAGGCGGAGTGGAGTGAATGTGCCCAGGCTGGACAGAGTGGAGTGAATGTTCCCAGCCGCCGGAGCCCGAAACGTGCGTTTCCCCATTGCCTTGAATGGGCGCGGAGAGAGGGGGGCACTTTTTGGCTCGTGGCGCGGGCACCGTTGCGCCAAAGCGTCAAGTGTCACCCCTCCCCGTGCTCGGGGCGGCCCCTTGGAGCTAACTAGCGGGGTTTGGAGGGGCTGCGAGGCCGCCCAGGAGAACGGGTCCAAACCGCGTTCCGATCGGACGAGAATTGAGGGCGGGACACAGTTCCGCGGTTCACTTTCCGCCCGGGCAAAGGGCCTATAACTTGCGGCGGGAGGGCTTAAGAGTGGGCCCCCGCGAGTCGGGTGGAGAGCCGGGTGTGGAGAGGAGTAGCGGAGGTTCCCAGTCAGAGTGGGAGTGGAGGTTCCTGGGCAGAGTGGGACTGGAAGTGCCCAGGCTGAGTGGAGTGAATGTGCCCTGGCTGAGTGGAGTGAATGTGGCCAGGCTGAGTGGAGTGGAGGTGCCCAGGCTGAGTGGAGTGCAGGCACCCAGGCAGAGTGGGATTGGAAGTGCCCAGGCTGAGTGGAGTGAATGTGCCCAGGCTGAGTGGAGTGGAGGTGCCCAGGCCGAGTGGAGTGCAGGTTCCCAGGCAGAGTGGGACTGGAAGTGCCCAGGCTGAGTGGAGTGAATGTGCCCAGGCTGAGTGGAGTGGAGGTGCCCAGGCTGAGTGGAGTTGGGGTTCCCTGGCAGAGTGGGACGGGAAGTGCCAAGGCTGAGTGGAGTGAATGTGCCCAGGCTGAGTGGAGTGGAGATGCCCAGGCCGAGTGGAGTGCAGGTTCCCAGGCAGAGTGTGACTGAAAGTGCCCAGGCTGAGTGGAGTGAATGTGCCCAGGCTGAATGGAGTGGAGGTGCCCAGGCTGAGTGGAGGTGCCCAGGCTGAGTGGAGTGCAGGTTCCCAGGCAGAGTGGGATTGGAAGTGCCCAGGCTGAGTGGAGTGAATGTGCCCAGGCTGAGTGGAGTGGAGGTGCCCAGGCCGAGTGGAGTGCAGGTTCCCAGGCAGAGTGGGACTGGAAGTGCCCAGGCGGAGTGGAGTGAATGTGCCCAGGCTGAATCGGAGTCAATGTGCCTAGACAGAGTGGAGTGAATGTGCCCGGCCGCCGGAGCCCGAAACGTGCGTTTCCCCATTGCCTTGAATGGGCGCGGAGAGAGGGGGGCGCTTTTTGGCTCGTGGCGCGGGCACCGTTGCGCCAAAGCGTCAAGTGTCACACCTCCCCGTGCTCGGGGCGGCCCCTTGGAGCTAACTAGCTGGGTCTGGAGGGGCTGCGAGGCCGCCCAGGAGAACGGGTCCAAACCGCGTTCCGATCGGACGAGAATTGAGGGCGGGACACAGTTCCGCGGTTCACTTTCCGCCCGGGCAAAGGGCCTATAACTTGCGGCGGGAGGGCTTAAGAGTGGGCCCCCGCGAGTCGGGTGGAGAGCCGGGTGTGGAGAGGAGTAGCGGAGGTTCCCAGTCAGAGAGGGAGTGGAGGTTCCTGGGCAGAGTGGGACTGGAAGTGCCCAGGCTGAGTGGAGTGAATGTGCCCTGGCTGAGTGGAGTGAATGTGCCCAGGCTGAGTGGAGTGAATGTGCCCAGGCTGAGTGGAGTGTATGTGCCCAGGCTGACTGGAGAGAATGTGCCCAGGCTGAGTGGATTGGAGGTGCCCAGGCTGAGTGGAGTGCAGGTTCCCAGGCAGAGTGGGACTGGAAGTGCCCAGGCTGAGTGGAGTGAATGTGCCCAGGCTGAATGGAGTGAATGTTACCAGGCTGAATGGGAGTCAATGTGCCGAGACAGAGTGGAGTGAATGTGCCCAGGCTGAGTGGAGTGGAGGTGCCCAGGCTGAGTGGAGTTGGGGTTCCCAGGCAGAGAGGGACTGGAAGTGCCCTGGCTGAGTGGAGTGAATGTGCCCAGGCTGAATGGGATGCAATGTGCCTAGACAGAGTGGAGTGAATGTGCCCAGGCTGAGTGGAGTGGAGGTGCCCAGGCTGAGTGGAGTTGGGGTTCCCAGGCAGAGAGGGACTGGAAGTGCCCTGGCTGAGTGGAGTGAATGTGCCCAGGCTGCGTGGAGTGAATGTGGCCAGGCTGAGTGGAGTGGAGGTGCCCAGGCTGAGTGGAGTGCAGGCACCCAGGCAGAGTGGGATTGGAAGTGCCCAGGCTGAGTGGAGTGAATGTGCCCAGGCTGAGTGGAGTGGAGGTGCCCAGGCTGAGTGGAGTGCAGGTTCCCTGGCAGAGTGGGACTGGAAGTGCCAAGGCTGAGTGGAGTGAATGTGCCCAGGCTGAGTGGAGTGGAGGTGCCCAGGCCGAGTGGAGTGCAGGTTCCCAGGCAGAGTGGGACTGAAAGTGCCCAGGCTGAGTGGAGTTAATGTGCCCAGGCTGAATGGAGTGGAGGTGCCCAGGCTGAGTGGGGTGCAGGTTCCCTGGCAGAGTGGGATTGGAAGTGCCCAGGCTGAGTGCAGTGAATGTGCCCAGGCTGAGTGGAGTGGAGGTGCCCAGGCTGAGTGGAGTTGGGGTTCCCTGGCAGAGTGGGACTGGAAGTACCAAGGCTGAGTGGAGTGAATGTACCCAGGCTGAGTGGAGTGGAGGTGCCCAGGCTGAGTGGAGTGCAGGTTCCCAGCAGAGTGGGACTGGAAGTGCCCAGGCTGAGTAGAGTTAATGTGCCCAGGCTGAGTGGAGTGAATGTGCCCAGGCAGAGTGGGATTGGAAGTGCCCAGGCTGAGTGGAGTAATGTACCCGGGCTGAGTGGAGTGCAGGTGCCCATGCTGAGAGGAGTGCAGGTTCCCAGGCTGAGTGGACTGAATGTGCCCAGGCTGAGTGGAGTGAATGTGCCCAGGCTGAGTGGAGTGAATGTGCCCAGGCTGAGTGGAGAGAATGTGCCCAGGCTGAGTGGATTGGAGGTGCCCAGGCTGAGTGGAGTGCAGGTTCCCAGGCAGAGTGGGACTGGAAGTGCCCAGGCTGAGTGGAGAGAATGTGCCCAGGCTGAGTGGAGTGAATGTGCCCAGGCTGAGTGGAGTGAATGATCCCAGGCTGAATGGGAGTCAATGTGCCTAGACAGAGTGGAGTGAATGTGCCCAGGCTGAGTGGAGTGGAGGTGCCCAGGCTGAGTGGAGTTGGGGTTCCCAGGCAGAGAGGGACTGGAAGTGCCCTGGCTGAGTGGAGTGAATGTGCCCAGGCTGCGTGGAGTGGAGGTTCCCAGGCTGAGTGGAGTGCAGGTTCCCAGCAGAGTGGGACTGGAAGTGCCCAGGCTGAGTGGAGTGAATGTGCCCAGGCTGAGTGGAGTGAATGTGCCCAGGCAGAGTGGAGTGAATGTGCCCAGGCTGAGTGGAGTGGAGGTGCCCAGGCTGAGTGGAGTGCAGGTTCCCAGGCAGAGTGGGACTGGAAGTGCCCAGGCTGAGTGGAGTGAATGTGCCCAGGCTGAGTGGAGTGGAGGTGCCCAGGCCGAGTGGAGTGCAGGTTCCCAGGCAGAGTGGGACTGGAAGTGCCCAGGCGGAGTGGAGTGAATGTGCCCAGGCTGGACAGAGTGGAGTGAATGTGCCCGGCCGCCGGAGCCCGAAACGTGCGTTTCCCCATTGCCTTGAATGGGCGCGGAGAGAGGGGGGCACTTTTTGGCTCGTGGCGCGAGCACCGTTGCGCCAAAGCGTCAAGTGTCACCCCTCCCCGTGCTCGGGGCGGCCCCTTGGAGCTAACTAGCGGGGTTTGGAGGGGCTGCGAGGCCGCCCAGGAGAACGGGTCCAAACCGCGTTCCGATCGGACGAGAATTGAGGGCGGGACAAAGTTCCGCGGTTCACTTTCCGCCCGGGCAAAGGGCCTATAACTTGCGGCGGGAGGGCTTAAGAGTGGGCCCCCGCGAGTCGGGTGGAGAGCCGGGTGTGGAGAGGAGTAGCGGAGGTTCCCAGTCAGAGTGGGAGTGGAGGTTCCTGGGCAGAGTGGGACTGGAAGTGCCCAGGCTGAGTGGAGTGAATGTGCCCTGGCTGAGTGGAGTGAATGTGGCCAGGCTGAGTGGAGTGGAGGTGCCCAGGCTGAGTGGAGTGCAGGCACCCAGGCAGAGTGGGATTGGAAGTGCCCAGGCTGAGTGGAGTGAATGTGCCCAGGCTGAGTGGAGTGGAGGTGCCCAGGCTGAGTGGAGTTGGGGTTCCCAGGCAGAGAGGGACTGGAAGTGCCCTGGCTGAGTGGAGTGAATGTGCCCAGGCTGCGTGGAGTGGAGGTTCCCAGGCTGAGTGGAGTGCAGGTTCCCAGCAGAGTGGGATTGGAAGTGCCAACGCTGAGTGGAGTGAATGTGCCCCGGCTGAGTGGAGTGGAGGTGCCCAGGCAGAGTGGAGTTGGGGTTCCCAGGCAGAGAGGGACTGGAAGTGCCCTGGCTGAGTGGAGTGAATGTGCCCAGGCTGAATGGGAGTCAATGTGCCTAGACAGAGTGGAGTGAATGTGCCCAGGCTGAGTGGAGTGGAGGTGCCCAGGCTGAGTGGAGTTGGGGTTCCCAGGCAGAGAGGGACTGGAAGTGCCCTGGCTGAGTGGAGTGAATGTGCCCAGGCTGCGTGGAGTGAATGTGGCCAGGCTGAGTGGAGTGGAGGTGCCCAGGCTGAGTGGAGTGCAGGCACCCAGGCAGAGTGGGATTGGAAGTGCCCAGGCTGAGTGGAGTGAATGTGCCCAGGCTGAGTGGAGTGGAGGTGCCCAGGCTGAGTGGAGTTGGGGTTCCCTGGCAGAGTGGGACTGGAAGTGCCAAGGCTGAGTGGAGTGAATGTGCCCAGGCTGAGTGGAGTGAATGTGCCCAGGCAGAGTGGGATTGGAAGTGCCCAGGCTGAGTGGAGTGCAGGTTCCCAGCAGAGTGGGACTGGAAGTGCCCAGGCTGAGTGGAGTGAATGTGCCCAGGCTGAGTGGAGTGAATGTGCCCAGGCAGAGTGGGATTGGAAGTGCCCAGGCTGAGTGGAGTAATGTACCCGGGCTGAGTGGAGTGCAGGTGCCCAGGCTGAGAGGAGTGCAGGTTCCCAGGCTGAGTGGACTGAATGTGCCCAGGCTGAGTGGAGTGAATGTGCCCAGGCTGAGTGGAGTGAATGTGCCCAGGCTGAGTGGAGAGAATGTGCCCAAGTTGAGTGGATTGGAGGTGCCCAGGCTGAGTGGAGTGCAGGTTCCCAGGCAGAGTGGGACTGGAAGTGCCCAGGCTGAGTGGAGAGAATGTGCCCAGGCTGAGTGGAGTGAATGTGCCTAGGCTGAGTGGAGTGAATGATCCCAGGCTGAATGGGAGTCAATGTGCCTAGACAGAGTGGAGTGAATGTGCCCAGGCTGAGTGGAGTGGAGGTGCCCAGGCTGAGTGGAGTTGGGGTTCCCAGGCAGAGAGGGACTGGAAGTGCCCTGGCTGAGTGGAGTGAATGTGCCCAGGCTGCGTGGAGTGAATGTGGCCAGGCTGAGTGGAGTGGAGGTGCCCAGGCTGAGTGGAGTGCAGGCACCCAGGCAGAGTGGGATTGGAAGTGCCCAGGCTGAGTGGAGTGAATGTGCCCAGGCTGAGTGGAGTGGAGGTGCCCAGGCTGAGTGGAGTTGGGGTTCCCTGGCATAGTGGGACTGGAAGTGCCAACGGTGAGTGAAGTGAATGTGCCCAGGCTGAGTGGAGTGGAGGTGCCCAGGCTGAGTGGAGTTGGGGTTCCCTGGCAGAGTGGGACTGGAAGTGCCAACGCTGAGTGTAGTGAATGTGCCCCGGCTGAGTGGAGTGGAGGTGCCCAGGCTGAGTGGAGTTGGGGTTCCCAGGCAGAGAGGGACTGGAAGTGCCCTGGCTGAGTGGAGTGAATGTGCCCAGGCTGCGTGGAGTGGAGGTTCCCAGGCTGAGTGGAGTGGAGGTTCCCAGCAGAGTGGGACTGGAAGTGCCCAGGCTGAGTGGAGTGAATGTGCCCAGGCTGAGTGGAGTGAATGTGCCCAGGCAGAGTGGAGTGAATGTGCCCAGGCTGAGTGGAGTGGAGGTGCCCAGGCTGAGTGGAGTGCAGGTTCCCAGGCAGAGTGGGACTGGAAGTGCCCAGGCTGAGTGGAGTGAATGTGCCCAGGCTGAGTGGAGTGGAGGTGCCCAGGCCGAGTGGAGTGCATGTTCCCAGGCAGAGTGGGACTGGAAGTGCCCAGGCGGAGTGGAGTGAATGTGCCCAGGCTGGACAGAGTGGAGTGAATGTTCCCAGCCGCCGGAGCCCGAAACGTGCGTTTCCCCATTGCCTTGAATGGGCGCGGAGAGAGGGGGGCACTTTTTGGCTCGTGGCGCGGGCACCGTTGCGCCAAAGCGTCAAGTGTCACCCCTCCCCGTGCTCGGGGCGGCCCCTTGGAGCTAACTAGCGGGGTTTGGAGGGGCTGCGAGGCCGCCCAGGAGAACGGGTCCAAACCGCGTTCCGATCGGACGAGAATTGAGGGCGGGACACAGTTCCGCGGTTCACTTTCCGCCCGGGCAAAGGGCCTATAACTTGCGGCGGGAGGGCTTAAGAGTGGGCCCCCGCGAGTCGGGTGGAGAGCCGGGTGTGGAGAGGAGTAGCGGAGGTTCCCAGTCAGAGTGGGAGTGGAGGTTCCTGGGCAGAGTGGGACTGGAAGTGCCCAGGCTGAGTGGAGTGAATGTGCCCAGGCTGAGTGGAGTGAATGTGGCCAGGCTGAGTGGAGTGGAGGTGCCCAGGCTGAGTGGAGTGCAGGCACCCAGGCAGAGTGGGATTGGAAGTGCCCAGGCTGAGTGGAGTGAATGTGCCCAGGCTGAGTGGAGTGGAGGTGCCCAGGCCGAGTGGAGTGCAGGTTCCCAGGCAGAGTGGGACTGGAAGTGCCCAGGCTGAGTGGAGTGAATGTGCCCAGGCTGAGTGGAGTGGAGGTGCCCAGGCTGAGTGGAGTTGGGGTTCCCTGGCAGAGTGGGACGGGAAGTGCCAAGGCTGAGTGGAGTGAATGTGCCCAGGCTGAGTGGAGTGGAGATGCCCAGGCCGAGTGGAGTGCAGGTTCCCAGGCAGAGTGTGACTGAAAGTGCCCAGGCTGAGTGGAGTGAATGTGCCCAGGCTGAATGGAGTGGAGGTGCCCAGGCTGAGTGGAGGTGCCCAGGCTGAGTGGAGTGCAGGTTCCCAGGCAGAGTGGGATTGGAAGTGCCCAGGCTGAGTGGAGTGAATGTGCCCAGGCTGAGTGGAGTGGAGGTGCCCAGGCCGAGTGGAGTGCAGGTTCCCAGGCAGAGTGGGACTGGAAGTGCCCAGGCGGAGTGGAGTGAATGTGCCCAGGCTGAATCGGAGTCAATGTGCCTAGACAGAGTGGAGTGAATGTGCCCGGCCGCCGGAGCCCGAAACGTGCGTTTCCCCATTGCCTTGAATGGGCGCGGAGAGAGGGGGGCGCTTTTTGGCTCGTGGCGCGGGCACCGTTGCGCCAAAGCGTCAAGTGTCACACCTCCCCGTGCTCGGGGCGGCCCCTTGGAGCTAACTAGCTGGGTCTGGAGGGGCTGCGAGGCCGCCCAGGAGAACGGGTCCAAACCGCGTTCCGATCGGACGAGAATTGAGGGCGGGACACAGTTCCGCGGTTCACTTTCCGCCCGGGCAAAGGGCCTATAACTTGCGGCGGGAGGGCTTAAGAGTGGGCCCCCGCGAGTCGGGTGGAGAGCCGGGTGTGGAGAGGAGTAGCGGAGGTTCCCAGTCAGAGAGGGAGTGGAGGTTCCTGGGCAGAGTGGGACTGGAAGTGCCCAGGCTGAGTGGAGTGAATGTGCCCTGGCTGAGTGGAGTGAATGTGCCCAGGCTGAGTGGAGTGAATGTGCCCAGGCTGAGTGGAGTGTATGTGCCCAGGCTGACTGGAGAGAATGTGCCCAGGCTGAGTGGATTGGAGGTGCCCAGGCTGAGTGGAGTGCAGGTTCCCAGGCAGAGTGGGACTGGAAGTGCCCAGGCTGAGTGGAGTGAATGTGCCCAGGCTGAGTGGAGTGAATGTTCCCAGGCTGAATGGGAGTCAATGTGCCGAGACAGAGTGGAGTGAATGTGCCCAGGCTGAGTGGAGTGGAGGTGCCCAGGCTGAGTGGAGTTGGGGTTCCCAGGCAGAGAGGGACTGGAAGTGCCCTGGCTGAGTGGAGTGAATGTGCCCAGGCTGAATGGGATGCAATGTGCCTAGACAGAGTGGAGTGAATGTGCCCAGGCTGAGTGGAGTGGAGGTGCCCAGGCTGAGTGGAGTTGGGGTTCCCAGGCAGAGAGGGACTGGAAGTGCCCTGGCTGAGTGGAGTGAATGTGCCAAGGCTGAATGGGAGTCAATGTGCCTAGACAGAGTGGAGTGAATGTGCCCAGGCTGAGTGGAGTGGAGGTGCCCAGGCTGAGTGGAGTTGGGGTTCCCAGGCAGAGAGGGACTGGAAGTGCCCTGGCTGAGTGGAGTGAATGTGCCCAGGCTGCGTGGAGTGAATGTGGCCAGGCTGAGTGGAGTGGAGGTGCCCAGGCTGAGTGGAGTGCAGGCACCCAGGCAGAGTGGGATTGGAAGTGCCCAGGCTGAGTGGAGTGAATGTGCCCAGGCTGAGTGGAGTGGAGGTGCCCAGGCTGAGTGGAGTTGGGGTTCCCTGGCAGAGTGGGACTGGAAGTGCCAAGGCTGAGTGGAGTGAATGTGCCCAGGCTGAGTGGAGTGGAGGTGCCCAGGCCGAGTGGAGTGCAGGTTCCCAGGCAGAGTGGGACTGAAAGTGCCCAGGCTGAGTGGAGTTAATGTGCCCAGGCTGAGTGGAGTGGAGGTGCCCAGGCTGAGTGGAGTTGGGGTTCCCTGGCAGAGTGGGACTGGAAGTGCCAAGGCTGAGTGGAGTGAATGTGCCCAGGCTGAGTGGAGTGGAGGTGCCCAGGCCGAGTGGAGTGCAGGTTCCCAGGCAGAGTGGGACTGAAAGTGCCCAGGCTGAGTGGAGTTAATGTGCCCAGGCTGAATGGAGTGGAGGTGCCCAGGCTGAGTGCGGTGCAGGTTCCCTGGCAGAGTGGGATTGGAAGTGCCCAGGCTGAGTGCAGTGAATGTGCCCAGGCTGAGTGGAGTGGAGGTGCCCAGGCTGAGTGGAGTTGGGGTTCCCTGGCAGAGTGGGACTGGAAGTGCCAAGGCTGAGTGGAGTGAATGTGCCCAGGCTGAGTGGAGTGGAGGTGCCCAGGCCGAGTGGAGTGCAGGTTCCCAGGCAGAGTGGGACTGAAAGTGCCCAGGCTGAGTGGAGTTAATGTGCCCAGGCTGAATGGAGTGGAGGTGCCCAGGCTGAGTGGGGTGCAGGTTCCCTGGCAGAGTGGGATTGGAAGTGCCCAGGCTGAGTGCAGTGAATGTGCCCAGGCTGAGTGGAGTGGAGGTGCCCAGGCTGAGTGGAGTTGGGGTTCCCTGGCAGAGTGGGACTGGAAGTACCAAGGCTGAGTGGAGTGAATGTACCCAGGCTGAGTGGAGTGGAGGTGCCCAGGCTGAGTGGAGTGCAGGTTCCCAGCAGAGTGGGACTGGAAGTGCCCAGGCTGAGTGGAGTGAATGTGCCCAGGCTGAGTGGAGTGAATGTGCCCAGGCAGAGTGGAGTGCTGGTTCCCTGGCAGAGTGGGATTGGAAGTGCCCAGGCTGAGTGGAGTAATGTACCCGGGCTGAGTGGAGTGCAGGTGCCCAGGCTGAGAGGAGTGCAGGTTCCCAGGCTGAGTGGACTGAATGTGCCCAGGCTGAGTGGAGTGAATGTGCCCAGGCTGAGTGGAGTGAATGTGCCCAGGCTGAGTGGAGAGAATGTGCCCAGGCTGAGTGGATTGGAGGTGCCCAGGCTGAGTGGAGTGCAGGTTCCCAGGCAGAGTGGGACTGGAAGTGCCCAGGCTGAGTGGAGAGAATGTGCCCAGGCTGAGTGGAGTGAATGTGCCCAGGCTGAGTGGAGTGAATGATCCCAGGCTGAATGGGAGTCAATGTGCCTAGACAGAGTGGAGTGAATGTGCCCAGGCTGAGTGGAGTGGAGGTGCCCAGGCTGAGTGGAGTTGGGGTTCCCAGGCATAGAGGGACTGGAAGTGCCCTGGCTGAGTGGAGTGAATGTGCCCAGGCTGCGTGGAGTGGAGGTTCCCAGGCTGAGTGGAGTGCAGGTTCCCAGCAGAGTGGGACTGGAAGTGCCCAGGCTGAGTGGAGTGAATGTGCCCAGGCTGAGTGGAGTGAATGTGCCCAGGCAGAGTGGAGTGAATGTGCCCAGGCTGAGTGGAGTGGAGGTGCCCAGGCTGAGTGGAGTGCAGGTTCCCAGGCAGAGTGGGACTGGAAGTGCCCAGGCTGAGTGGAGTGAATGTGCCCAGGCTGAGTGGAGTGGAGGTGCCCAGGCCGAGTGGAGTGCAGGTTCCCAGGCAGAGTGGGACTGGAAGTGCCCAGGCGGAGTGGAGTGAATGTGCCCAGGCTGGACAGAGTGGAGTGAATGTGCCCGGCCGCCGGAGCCCGAAACGTGCGTTTCCCCATTGCATTGAATGGGCGCGGAGAGAGGGGGGCACTTTTTGGCTCGTGGCGCGGGCACCGTTGCGCCAAAGCGTCAAGTGTCACCCCTCCCCGTGCTCGGGGCGGCCCCTTGGAGCTAACTAGCGGGGTTTGGAGGGGCTGCGAGGCCGCCCAGGAGAACGGGTGCAAACCGCGTTCCGATCGGACGAGAATTGAGGGCGGGACAAAGTTCCGCGGTTCACTTTCCGCCCGGGCAAAGGGCCTATAACTTGCGGCGGGAGGGCTTAAGAGTGGGCCCCCGCGAGTCGGCTGGAGAGCCGGGTGTGGAGAGGAGTAGCGGAGGTTCCCAGTCAGAGTGGGAGTGGAGGTTCCTGGGCAGAGTGGGACTGGAAGTGCCCAGGCTGAGTGGAGTGAATGTGCCCTGGCTGAGTGGAGTGAATGTGGCCAGGCTGAGTGGAGTGGAGGTGCCCAGGCTGAGTGGAGTGCAGGCACCCAGGCAGAGTGGGATTGGAAGTGCCCAGGCTGAGTGGAGTGAATGTGCCCAGGCTGAGTGGAGTGGAGGTGCCCAGGCTGAGTGGAGTTGGGGTTCCCAGGCAGAGAGGGACTGGAAGTGCCCTGGCTGAGTGGAGTGAATGTGCCCAGGCTGCGTGGAGTGGAGGTTCCCAGGCTGAGTGGAGTGCAGGTTCCCAGCAGAGTGGGATTGGAAGTGCCCAGGCTGAGTGGAGTGAATGTACCCAGGCTGAGTGGAGTGGAGGGGCCAAGGCTGAGTGGAGTGCAGGTTCCCAGGCAGAGTGGGATTGGAAGTGCCCAGGCTGAGTGGAGTGAATGTGCCCAGGCTGAGTGGAGTGGAGGTGCCCAGGCTGAGTAGAGTTGGGGTTCCCTGGCAGAGTGGGACTGGAAGTGCCAACGGTGAGTGGAGTGAATGTGCCCAGGCTGAGTGGAGTGGAGGTGCCCAGGCTGAGTGGAGTTGGGGTTCCCTGGCAGAGTGGGACTGGAAGTGCCAACGCTGAGTGGAGTGAATGTGCCCCGGCTGAGTGGAGTGGAGGTGCCCAGGCTGAGTGGAGTGCAGGTTCCCAGGCAGAGTGGGATTGGAAGTGCCCAGGCTGAGTGGAGTAATGTACCCAGGCTGAGTGGAGTGCAGGTGCCCAGGCTGAGTGGAGTGCAGGTTCCCAGGCAGAGTGGGATTGGAAGTGCCCAGGCTGAGTGGAGTGAATGTGCCCTGGCTGAGTGGAGTGAATGTGGCCAGGCTGAGTGGAGTGGAGGTGCCCAGGCTGAGTGGAGTGCAGGCACCCAGGCAGAGTGGTATTGGAAGTGCACAGGCTGAGTTGAGTGAATGTGCCCAGGCTGACTGGAGTGGAGGTGCCCAGGCTGAGTGGAGTTGGGGTTCCCTGGCAGAGTGGGACTGGAAGTGCCCAGGCTGAGTGGAGTGAATGTGCCCAGGCTGAGTGGAGTGAATGTTCCCAGGCTGAATGGGAGTCAATGTGCCTAGACAGAGTGGAGTGAATGTGCCCAGGCTGAGTGGAGTGGAGGTGCCCAGGCTGAGTGGAGTTGGGGTTCCCAGGCAGAGAGGGACTGGAAGTGCCCTGGCTGAGTGGAGTGAATGTTCCCAGGCTGAGTGGAGAGAATGTGCCAAGGCTGAGTGGAGAGAATGTGCCCAGGCTGAGTGGATTGGAGGTGCCCAGGCTGAGTGGAGTGCAGGTTCCCAGGCAGAGTGGGACTGGAAGTGCCAACGGTGAGTGGAGTGAATGTGCCCAGGCTGAGTGGAGTGGAGGTGCCCAGGCTGAGTGGAGTTGGGGTTCCCTGGCAGAGTGGGACTGGAAGTGCCAACGCTGAGTGGAGTGAATGTGCCCCGGCTGAGTGGAGTGGAAGTGCCCAGGCTGAGTGGAGTGCAGGTTCCCAGGCAGAGTGGGATTGGAAGTGCCCAGGCGGAGTGGAGTGAATGTGCCCAGGCTGAGTGGAGTGGAGGTGCCCAGGCTGAGTAGAGTTGGGGTTCCCTGGCAGAGTGGGACTGGAAGTGCCAACGGTGAGTGGAGTGAATGTGCCCAGGCTGAGTGGAGTGGAGGTGCCCAGGCTGAGTGGAGTTGGGGTTCCCAGGCAGAGAGGGACTGGAAGTGCCCTGGCTGAGTGGAGTGAATGTGCCCAGGCTGCGTGGAGTGGGTGTTCCCAGGCTGAGTGGAGTGCAGGTTCCCAGCAGAATGGGATTGGAAGTACCCAGGCTGAGTGGAGTGGAGGTGCCCAGGCTGAGTGGAGTTGGGGTTCCCAGGCAGAGAGGGAATGGAAGTGCCCTGGCTGAGTGGAGTGAATGTGCCCAGGCTGCGTGGAGTGGAGGTTCCCAGGCTGAGTGGAGTGCAGGTTCCCAGCAGAGTGGGATTGGAAGTACCCAGGCTGAGTGGAGTGGTTGTGCCCAGGCTGAGTGGAGTGCAGGTTCCCAGGCAGAGTGGGATTGGAAGTGGCCAGGCTGAGTGGAGTGAATGTGCCCAGGCTGAGTGGAGTGGAGGTGCCCAGGCTGAGTGGAGTTGGGGTTCCCTGGCAGAGTGGGACTGGAAGTGCCAAGGCTGAGTGGAGTGAATGTACCCAGGCTGAGTGGAGTGGAGGTGCCCAGGCTGAGTGGAGTGCTGGTTCCCAGGCAGAGTGGGATTGGAAGTTCCCAGGCTGAGTGGAGTGAATGTCCCCAGGCTGAGTGGATTGCATGTGCCCAGGCTGAGTGGAGTGCAGGTTCCCTGGCAGAGTGGGATTGGAAGTGCCCAGGTTGAGTGGAGTGAATGTGCCCAGGCTGACTGGAGTGGAGGTGCCCAGGCTGAGTGGAGTGCAGGTTCCCAGGCAGAGTGGGACTGGAAGTGCCCAGGCGGAGTGGAGTGAATGTGCCCAGGCTGAGTGGAGTTGGGGTTCCCAGGCAGAGAGGGACTGGAAGTGCCCTGGCTGAGTGGAGTGAATGTGCCCAGGCTGCGTGGAGTGAATGTGGCCAGGCTGAGTGGAGTGGAGGTGCCCAGGCTGAGTGGAGTGCAGGCACCCAGGCAGAGTGGGATTGGAAGTGCCCAGGCTGAGTGGAGTGAATGTGCCCAGGCTGAGTGGAGTGGAGGTGCCCAGGCTGAGTGGAGTTGGGGTTCCCTGGCAGAGTGGGACTGGAAGTGCCAAGGCTGAGTGGAGTGAATGTGCCCAGGCTGAGTGGAGTGGAGGTGCCCAGGCCGAGTGGAGTGCAGGTTCCCAGGCAGAGTGGGACTGAAAGTGCCCAGGCTGAGTGGAGTTAATGTGCCCAGGCTGAGTGGAGTGGAGGTGCCCAGGCTGAGTGGAGTTGGGGTTCCCTGGCAGAGTGGGACTGGAAGTGCCAAGGCTGAGTGGAGTGAATGTGCCCAGGCTGAGTGGAGTGGAGGTGCCCAGGCCGAGTGGAGTGCAGGTTCCCAGGCAGAGTGGGACTGAAAGTGCCCAGGCTGAGTGGAGTTAATGTGCCCAGGCTGAATGGAGTGGAGGTGCCCAGGCTGAGTGCGGTGCAGGTTCCCTGGCAGAGTGGGATTGGAAGTGCCCAGGCTGAGTGCAGTGAATGTGCCCAGGCTGAGTGGAGTGGAGGTGCCCAGGCTGAGTGGAGTTGGGGTTCCCTGGCAGAGTGGGACTGGAAGTGCCAAGGCTGAGTGGAGTGAATGTGCCCAGGCTGAGTGGAGTGGAGGTGCCCAGGCCGAGTGGAGTGCAGGTTCCCAGGCAGAGTGGGACTGAAAGTGCCCAGGCTGAGTGGAGTTAATGTGCCCAGGCTGAATGGAGTGGAGGTGCCCAGGCTGAGTGGGGTGCAGGTTCCCTGGCAGAGTGGGATTGGAAGTGCCCAGGCTGAGTGCAGTGAATGTGCCCAGGCTGAGTGGAGTGGAGGTGCCCAGGCTGAGTGGAGTTGGGGTTCCCTGGCAGAGTGGGACTGGAAGTACCAAGGCTGAGTGGAGTGAATGTACCCAGGCTGAGTGGAGTGGAGGTGCCCAGGCTGAGTGGAGTGCAGGTTCCCAGCAGAGTGGGACTGGAAGTGCCCAGGCTGAGTGGAGTGAATGTGCCCAGGCTGAGTGGAGTGAATGTGCCCAGGCAGAGTGGAGTGCTGGTTCCCTGGCAGAGTGGGATTGGAAGTGCCCAGGCTGAGTGGAGTAATGTACCCGGGCTGAGTGGAGTGCAGGTGCCCAGGCTGAGAGGAGTGCAGGTTCCCAGGCTGAGTGGACTGAATGTGCCCAGGCTGAGTGGAGTGAATGTGCCCAGGCTGAGTGGAGTGAATGTGCCCAGGCTGAGTGGAGAGAATGTGCCCAGGCTGAGTGGATTGGAGGTGCCCAGGCTGAGTGGAGTGCAGGTTCCCAGGCAGAGTGGGACTGGAAGTGCCCAGGCTGAGTGGAGAGAATGTGCCCAGGCTGAGTGGAGTGAATGTGCCCAGGCTGAGTGGAGTGAATGATCCCAGGCTGAATGGGAGTCAATGTGCCTAGACAGAGTGGAGTGAATGTGCCCAGGCTGAGTGGAGTGGAGGTGCCCAGGCTGAGTGGAGTTGGGGTTCCCAGGCATAGAGGGACTGGAAGTGCCCTGGCTGAGTGGAGTGAATGTGCCCAGGCTGCGTGGAGTGGAGGTTCCCAGGCTGAGTGGAGTGCAGGTTCCCAGCAGAGTGGGACTGGAAGTGCCCAGGCTGAGTGGAGTGAATGTGCCCAGGCTGAGTGGAGTGAATGTGCCCAGGCAGAGTGGAGTGAATGTGCCCAGGCTGAGTGGAGTGGAGGTGCCCAGGCTGAGTGGAGTGCAGGTTCCCAGGCAGAGTGGGACTGGAAGTGCCCAGGCTGAGTGGAGTGAATGTGCCCAGGCTGAGTGGAGTGGAGGTGCCCAGGCCGAGTGGAGTGCAGGTTCCCAGGCAGAGTGGGACTGGAAGTGCCCAGGCGGAGTGGAGTGAATGTGCCCAGGCTGGACAGAGTGGAGTGAATGTGCCCGGCCGCCGGAGCCCGAAACGTGCGTTTCCCCATTGCCTTGAATGGGCGCGGAGAGAGGGGGGCACTTTTTGGCTCGTGGCGCGGGCACCGTTGCGCCAAAGCGTCAAGTGTCACCCCTCCCCGTGCTCGGGGCGGCCCCTTGGAGCTAACTAGCGGGGTTTGGAGGGGCTGCGAGGCCGCCCAGGAGAACGGGTGCAAACCGCGTTCCGATCGGACGAGAATTGAGGGCGGGACAAAGTTCCGCGGTTCACTTTCCGCCCGGGCAAAGGGCCTATAACTTGCGGCGGGAGGGCTTAAGAGTGGGCCCCCGCGAGTCGGCTGGAGAGCCGGGTGTGGAGAGGAGTAGCGGAGGTTCCCAGTCAGAGTGGGAGTGGAGGTTCCTGGGCAGAGTGGGACTGGAAGTGCCCAGGCTGAGTGGAGTGAATGTGCCCTGGCTGAGTGGAGTGAATGTGGCCAGGCTGAGTGGAGTGGAGGTGCCCAGGCTGAGTGGAGTGCAGGCACCCAGGCAGAGTGGGATTGGAAGTGCCCAGGCTGAGTGGAGTGAATGTGCCCAGGCTGAGTGGAGTGGAGGTGCCCAGGCTGAGTGGAGTTGGGGTTCCCAGGCAGAGAGGGACTGGAAGTGCCCTGGCTGAGTGGAGTGAATGTGCCCAGGCTGCGTGGAGTGGAGGTTCCCAGGCTGAGTGGAGTGCAGGTTCCCAGCAGAGTGGGATTGGAAGTGCCCAGGCTGAGTGGAGTGAATGTACCCAGGCTGAGTGGAGTGGAGGGGCCAAGGCTGAGTGGAGTGCAGGTTCCCAGGCAGAGTGGGATTGGAAGTGCCCAGGCTGAGTGGAGTGAATGTGCCCAGGCTGAGTGGAGTGGAGGTGCCCAGGCTGAGTAGAGTTGGGGTTCCCTGGCAGAGTGGGACTGGAAGTGCCAACGGTGAGTGGAGTGAATGTGCCCAGGCTGAGTGGAGTGGAGGTGCCCAGGCTGAGTGGAGTTGGGGTTCCCTGGCAGAGTGGGACTGGAAGTGCCAACGCTGAGTGGAGTGAATGTGCCCCGGCTGAGTGGAGTGGAGGTGCCCAGGCTGAGTGGAGTGCAGGTTCCCAGGCAGAGTGGGATTGGAAGTGCCCAGGCTGAGTGGAGTAATGTACCCAGGCTGAGTGGAGTGCAGGTGCCCAGGCTGAGTGGAGTGCAGGTTCCCAGGCAGAGTGGGATTGGAAGTGCCCAGGCTGAGTGGAGTGAATGTGCCCTGGCTGAGTGGAGTGAATGTGGCCAGGCTGAGTGGAGTGGAGGTGCCCAGGCTGAGTGGAGTGCAGGCACCCAGGCAGAGTGGTATTGGAAGTGCACAGGCTGAGTTGAGTGAATGTGCCCAGGCTGACTGGAGTGGAGGTGCCCAGGCTGAGTGGAGTTGGGGTTCCCTGGCAGAGTGGGACTGGAAGTGCCCAGGCTGAGTGGAGTGAATGTGCCCAGGCTGAGTGGAGTGAATGTTCCCAGGCTGAATGGGAGTCAATGTGCCTAGACAGAGTGGAGTGAATGTGCCCAGGCTGAGTGGAGTGGAGGTGCCCAGGCTGAGTGGAGTTGGGGTTCCCAGGCAGAGAGGGACTGGAAGTGCCCTGGCTGAGTGGAGTGAATGTTCCCAGGCTGAGTGGAGAGAATGTGCCAAGGCTGAGTGGAGAGAATGTGCCCAGGCTGAGTGGATTGGAGGTGCCCAGGCTGAGTGGAGTGCAGGTTCCCAGGCAGAGTGGGACTGGAAGTGCCAACGGTGAGTGGAGTGAATGTGCCCAGGCTGAGTGGAGTGGAGGTGCCCAGGCTGAGTGGAGTTGGGGTTCCCTGGCAGAGTGGGACTGGAAGTGCCAACGCTGAGTGGAGTGAATGTGCCCCGGCTGAGTGGAGTGGAAGTGCCCAGGCTGAGTGGAGTGCAGGTTCCCAGGCAGAGTGGGATTGGAAGTGCCCAGGCGGAGTGGAGTGAATGTGCCCAGGCTGAGTGGAGTGGAGGTGCCCAGGCTGAGTAGAGTTGGGGTTCCCTGGCAGAGTGGGACTGGAAGTGCCAACGGTGAGTGGAGTGAATGTGCCCAGGCTGAGTGGAGTGGAGGTGCCCAGGCTGAGTGGAGTTGGGGTTCCCAGGCAGAGAGGGACTGGAAGTGCCCTGGCTGAGTGGAGTGAATGTGCCCAGGCTGCGTGGAGTGGGTGTTCCCAGGCTGAGTGGAGTGCAGGTTCCCAGCAGAGTGGGATTGGAAGTACCCAGGCTGAGTGGAGTGGAGGTGCCCAGGCTGAGTGGAGTTGGGGTTCCCAGGCAGAGAGGGAATGGAAGTGCCCTGGCTGAGTGGAGTGAATGTGCCCAGGCTGCGTGGAGTGGAGGTTCCCAGGCTGAGTGGAGTGCAGGTTCCCAGCAGAGTGGGATTGGAAGTACCCAGGCTGAGTGGAGTGGTTGTGCCCAGGCTGAGTGGAGTGCAGGTTCCCAGGCAGAGTGGGATTGGAAGTGGCCAGGCTGAGTGGAGTGAATGTGCCCAGGCTGAGTGGAGTGGAGGTGCCCAGGCTGAGTGGAGTTGGGGTTCCCTGGCAGAGTGGGACTGGAAGTGCCAAGGCTGAGTGGAGTGAATGTACCCAGGCTGAGTGGAGTGGAGGTGCCCAGGCTGAGTGGAGTGCTGGTTCCCAGGCAGAGTGGGATTGGAAGTTCCCAGGCTGAGTGGAGTGAATGTCCCCAGGCTGAGTGGATTGCATGTGCCCAGGCTGAGTGGAGTGCAGGTTCCCTGGCAGAGTGGGATTGGAAGTGCCCAGGTTGAGTGGAGTGAATGTGCCCAGGCTGACTGGAGTGGAGGTGCCCAGGCTGAGTGGAGTGCAGGTTCCCAGGCAGAGTGGGACTGGAAGTGCCCAGGCGGAGTGGAGTGAATGTGCCCAGGCTGAATGGGAGTCAATGTGCCTAGACAGAGTGGAGTGAATGTGCCCGGCCGCCGGAGCCCGAAACGTGCGTTTCCCCATTGCCTTGAATGGGCGCAAAGAGAGGGGGGCGCTTTTTGGCTCGTGGCGCGGGCACCGTTGCGCCAAAGCGTCAAGTGTCACACCTCCCCGTGCTCGGGGCGGCCCCTTGGAGCTAACTGGCTGGGTCTGGAGGGGCTGCGAGGCCGCCCAGGAGAACGGGTCCAAACCGCGTTCCGATCGGACGAGAATTGAGGGCGGGACACAGTTCCGCGGTTCACTTTCCGCCCGGGCAAAGGGCCTATAACTTGCGGCGGGAGGGCTTAAGAGTGGGACCCCGCGAGTCGGGTGGAGAGCCGGGTGTGGAGAGGAGTAGCGGAGTTTCCCAGTCAGAGTGGGAGTGGAGGTTCCTGGGCAGAGTGGGACTGGAAGTGCCCAGGCTGAGTGGAGTGAATGTGCCCAGGCTGAGTGGAGTGAATGTGCCCAGGCTGAGTGGAGTGGAGGTGCCCAGGCTGAGTAGAGCGCAGGCACCCAGGCAGAGTGGGATTGGAAGTGCCCAGGCTGAGTGGAGTGAATGTGCCCAGGCTGAGTGGAGTGGAGGTGCCCAGGCCGAGTGGAGTGCAGGTTCCCAGGCAGAGTGGGACTGGAAGTGCCCAGGCTGAGTGGAGTGAATGTGCCCAGGCTGAGTGGAGTGGAGGTGCCCAGGCTGAGTGGAGTTGGGGTTCCCTGGCAGAGTGGGACTGGAAGTGCCCAGGCTGAGTGGAGTGAATGTGCCCAGGCTGAGTGGAGTGGAGATGCCCAGGCCGAGTGGAGTGCAGGTTCCCAGGCAGAGTGTGACTGAAAGTGCCCAGGCTGAGTGGAGTGAATGTGCCCAGGCTGAATGGAGTGGAGGTGCCCAGGCTGAGTGGAGTGCAGGTTCCCTGGCAGAGTGGGATTGGAAGTGCCCAGGCTGAGTGGAGTGAATGTGCCCAGGCTGAGTGGAGTGGAGGTGCCCAGGCTGAGTGGAGTTGGGGTTCCCTGGCAGAGTGGGACTGGAAGTGCCAAGGCTGAGTGGAGTGAAGGTACCCAGGCTGAGTGCAGTGGAGGTGCCCAGGCTGAGTGGAGTGCAGGTTCCCAGCAGAGTGGGACTGGAAGTGCCCAGGCTGTGTGGAGTGAATGTGCCCAGGCTGAATGGAGTGGAGGTGCCCAGGCTGAGTGGAGGTGCCCAGGCTGAGTGGAGTTGGGGTTCCCTGGCAGAGTGGGACTGGAAGTGCCAACGCTGAGTGGAGTGAATGTGCCCCGGCTGAGTGGAGTGGAGGTGCCCAGGCTGAGTGGAGTGCAGGTTCCCAGGCAGAGTGGGATTGGAAGTGCCCAGGCTGAGTGGAGTGAATGTGCCTAGGCTGAGTGGAGTGGAGGTGCCCAGGCTGAATGGAGTTGGGGTTCCCTGGCAGAGTGGGACTGGAAGTGCCAACGGTGAGTGGAGTGAATGTGCCCAGGCTGAGTGGAGTGGAGGTGCCCAGGCTGAGTGGAGTTGGGGTTCCCTGGCAGAGTGGGACTGGAAGTGCCAACGCTGAGTGGAGTGAATGTGCCCAGGCTGAGTGGAGTGGAGGTGCCCAGGCTGAGTGGAGTGCTGGTTCCCAGGCAGAGTGGGATTGAAAGTGCCCAGGCTGAGTGGAGTAATGTACCCAGGCTGAGTCGAGTGCAGGTGCCCAGGCTGAGAGGAGTGCAGGCTCCCAGGCAGAGTGGGATTGGAAGTGCCCAGGCTGAGTGGAGTGAATGTGCCCAGGCTGAGTGGAGTGAATGTTCCCAGGCTGAATGGGAGTCAATGTGCCTAGACAGAGTGGAGTGAATGTGCCCAGGCTGAGTGGAGTGGAGGTGCCCAGGCTGAGTGGAGTTGGGGTTCCCAGGCAGAGAGGGACTGGAAGTGCCCTGGCTGAGTGGAGTGAATGTGCCCAGGCTGCGTGGAGTGGAGGTTCCCAGGCTGAGTGGAGTGCAGGTTCCCAGCAGAGTGGGATTGGAAGTACCCAGGCTGAGTGGAGTGGAGGTGCCCAGGCTGAGTGGAGTGCAGGTTCCCAGGCAGAGTGGGATTGGAAGTGCCCAGGCTGAGTGGAGTGAATGTGCCCAGGCTGAGTGGAGTGGAGGTGCCCAGGCTGAGTGGAGTTGGGGTTCCCTGGCAGAGTGGGACTGGAAGTGCCAAGGCTGAGTGGAGTGAATGTACCCAGGCTGAGTGGAGTGGAGGTGCCCAGGCTGAGTGGAGTGCTGGTTCCCAGGCAGAGTGGGATTGGAAGTTCCCAGGCTGAGTGGAGTGAATGTCCCCAGGCTGAGTGGATTGCATGTGCCCAGGCTGAGTGGAGTGCAGGTTCCCTGGCAGAGTGGGATTGGAAGTGCCCAGGCTGAGTGGAGTGAATGTGCCCAGGCTGAGTGGAGTGGAGGTGCCCAGGCCGAGTGGAGTGCAGGTTCCCAGGCAGAGTGGGACTGGAAGTGCCCAGGCGGAGTGGAGTGAATGTGCCCAGGCTGAATGGGAGTGAATGTGCCTAGACAGAGTGGAGTAAATGTGCCCGGCCGCCGGAGCCCGAAACGTGCGTTTCCCCATTGCCTTGAATGGGCGCAAAGAGAGGGGGGCGCTTTTTGGCTCGTGGCGCGGGCACCGTTGCGCCAAAGCGTCAAGTGTCACACCTCCCCGTGCTCGGGGCGGCCCCTTGGAGCTAACTGGCTGGGTCTGGAGGGGCTGCGAGGCCGCCCAGGAGAACGGGTCCAAACCGCGTTCCGATCGGACGAGAATTGAGGGCGGGACACAGTTCCGCGGTTCACTTTCCGCCCGGGCAAAGGGCCTATAACTTGCGGCGGGAGGGCTTAAGAGTGGGCCCCCGCGAGTCGGGTGGAGAGCCGGGTGTGGAGAGGAGTAGCGGAGTTTCCCAGTCAGAGTGGGAGTGGAGGTTCCTGGGCAGAGTGGGACTGGAAGTGCCCAGGCTGAGTGGAGTGAATGTGCCCAGGCTGAGTGGAGTGAATGTGCCCAGGCTGACTGGAGAGAATGTGCCCAGGCTGAGTGGATTGGAGGTGCCCAGGTTGAGTGGAGTGAATGTGCCCAGGCTGAATGGAGTGGAGGTGCCCAGGCTGAGTGGAGTGCAGGTTCCCAGGCAGAGTGGGATTGGAAGTGCCCAGGCTGAGTGGAGTGAATGTGCCTAAGCTGAGTGGAGTGGAGGTGCCCAGGCTGAATGGAGTTGGGGTTCCCTGGCAGAGTGGGACTGGAAGTGCCAACGGTGAGTGGAGTGAATGTGCCCAGGCTGAGTGGAGTGGAGGTGCCCAGGCTGAGTGGAGTGCAGGCACCCAGGCAGAGTGGGATTGGAAGTGCCCAGGCTGAGTGGAGTGAATGTGCCCAGGCTGAGTGGAGTGGAGGTGCCCAGGCAGAGTGGGATTGGAAGTGCCCAGGCTGAGTGGAGTGAATGTGCCCAGGCTGAGTGGAGTGGAGGTGCCCAGGCTGAGTGGAGTTGGGGTTCCCTGGCAGAGTGGGACTGGAAGTGCCAAGGCTGAGTGGAGTGAATGTGCCCAGGCTGAGTGGAGTGGAGGTGCCCAGGCCGAGTGGAGTGCAGGTTCCCAGGCAGAGTGGGACTGGAAGTGCCCAGGCGTAGTGGAGTGAATGTGCCCAGGCTGAATGGAGTGGAGGTGCCCAGGCTGAGTGGAGTGCAGGTTCCCTGGCAGAGTGGGATTGGAAGTGCCCAGGCTGAGTGCAGTGAATGTGCCCAGACTGAGTGGAGTGGAGGTGCCAGGCTGAGTGGAGTTGGGGTACCCTGGCAGAGTGGGACTGGAAGTGCCAAGGCTGAGTGGAGTGAATGTACCCAGGCTGAGTGGAGTGGAGGTGCCCAGGCTGAGTGGAGTGCAGGTTCCCAGCAGAGTGGGACTGGAAGTGCCCAGGCTGAGTGGAGTGAATGTGCCCAGGCTGAGTGGAGTGAATGTGCCCAGGCAGAGTGGAGTGAATGTGCCGAGGCTGAGTGGAGTGGAGGTGCCCAGGCTGAGTGGAGTGAATGTGCCCTGGCTGAGTGGAGTGAATGTGCCCTGGCTGAGTGGAGTGAATGTGCCCAGGCAGAGTGGGATTGGAAGTGCCCAGGCTGAGTGGAGAGAATGTGCCCAGGCTGAGTGGATTGGAGGTGCCCAGGCTGAGTGGAGTGCAGGTTCCCAGGCAGAGTGGGACTGGAAGTGCCCAGGCTGAGTGGAGTGAATGTGCCCAGGCTGAGTGGAGTGAATGTTCCCAGGCTGAGTGGAGTTGGGGTTCCCTGGCAGAGTGGGACTGGAAGTGCCGAGGCTGAGTGGAGTGAATGTGCCCAGGCTGAGTGGAGTGGAGGTGCCCAGGCCGAGTGGAGTGCAGGTTCCCAGGCAGAGTGGGACTGAAAGTGCCCAGGCTGAGTGGAGTGAATGTGCCCAGGCTGAATGGAGTGGAGGTGCCCAGGCTGAGTGGAGTGCAGGTTCCCTGGCAGAGTGGGATTGGAAGTGCCCAGGCTGAGTGGAGTGAATGTGCCCAGGCTGAGTGGAGTGGAGGTGCCCAGGCTGAGTGGAGTTGGGGTTCCCTGGCAGAGTGGGACTGGAAGTGCCAAGGCTGAGTGGAGTGAAGGTACCCAGGCTGAGTGGAGTGGAGGTGCCCAGGCTGAGTGGAGTGCAGGTTCCCAGCAGAGTGGGACTGGAAGTGCCCAGGCTGAGTGGAGTGAATGTGCCCAGGATGAATGGAGTGGAGGTGCCCAGGCTGAGTGGAGGTGCCCAGGCTGAGTGGAGTGCAGGTTCCCAGGCAGAGTGGGATTGGAAGTGCCCAGGCTGAGTGGAGTGAATGTACCCAGGCTGAGTGGAGTGGAGGGGCCCAGGCTGAGTGGAGTGCAGGTTCCCAGGCAGAGTGGGATTGGAAGTGCCCAGGCTGAGTGGAGTGAATGTGCCCAGGCTGAGTGGAGTGGAGGTGCCCAGGCTGAGTAGAGTTGGGGTTCCCAGGCAGAGTGGGACTGGAAGTGCCAACGGTGAGTGGAGTGAATGTGCCCAGGCTGAGTGGAGTGGAGGTGCCCAGGCTGAGTGGAGTTGGGGTTCCCAGGCAGAGTGGGACTGGAAGTGCCAACGCTGAGTGGAGTGAATGTGCCCCGGCTGAGTGGAGTGGAGGTTCCCAGGCTGAGTGGAGTGCAGGTTCCCAGGCAGAGTGGGATTGGAAGTGCCCAGGCTGAGTGGAGTAATGTACCCAGGCTGATTGGAGTGCTGGTGCCCAGGCTGAGTGGAGTGCAGGTTCCCAGGCAGAGTGGGATTGGAAGTGCCCAGGCTGAGTGGAGTGAATGTGCCCAGGCTGAGTGGAGTGGAGGTGCCCAGGCCGAGTGGAGTGCAGGTTCCCAGGCAGAGTGGGACTGGAAGTGCCCAGGCGGAGTGGAGTGAATGTGCCCAGGCTGAATGGGAGTCAATGTGCCTAGACAGAGTGGAGTGAATGTGCCCGGCCGCCGGAGCCCGAAACGTGCGTTTCCCCATTGCATTGAATGGGCGCGGAGAGAGGGGAGCACTTTTTGGCTCGTGGCGCGGTCACCGTTGCGCCAAAGCGTCAAGTGTCACACCTCCCCGTGCTCGGGGCGGCCCCTTGGAGCTAACTAGCGGGGTTTGGAGGGGCTGCGAGGCCGCCCAGGAGAACGGGTCCAAACCGCGTTCCGATCGGACGAGAATTGAGGGCGGGACACAGTTCCGCGGTTCACTTTCCGCCCGGGCAAAGGGCCTATAACTTGCGGCGGGAGGGCTTAAGAGTGGGCCCCCGCGAGTCGGGTGGAGAGCCGGGTGTGGAGAGGAGTAGCGGAGGTTCCCAGTCAGAGTGGGAGTGGAGGTTCCTGGGCAGAGTGGGACTGGAAGTGCCCAGGCTGAGTGGAGTGAATGTGCCCTGGCTGAGTGGAGTGAATGTGCCCAGGCTGAGTGGAGTGAATGTGCCCAGGCTGAGTGGAGTGAATGTGCCCAGGCTGAGTGGAGAGAATGTGCCCAGGCTGAGTGGATTGGAGGTGCCCAGGCTGAGTGGAGTGCAGATTCCCAGGCAGAGTGGGACTGGAAGTGCCCAGGCTGAGTGGAGTGAATGTGCCCAGGCTGAGTGGAGTGAATGATCCCAGGCTGAATGGGAGTCAATGTGCCTAGACAGAGTGGAGTGAATGTGCCCAGGCTGAGTGGAGTGGAGGTGCCCAGGCTGAGTCGAGTTGGGGTTCCCAGGCAGAGAGGGACTGGAAGTGCCCTGGCTGAGTGGAGTGAATTCTCCCCAGGCTGCGTGGAGTGGAGGTTCCCAGGCTGAGTGGAGTGCAGGTTCCCAGCAGAGTGGGACTGGAAGTGCCCAGGCTGAGTGGAGTGAATGTGCCCAGGCTGAGTGGAGTGAATGTGCCCAGGCAGAGTGGAGTGAATGTGCCCAGGCTGAGTGGAGTGGAGGTGCCCAGGCTGAGTGGAGTGCAGGTTCCCAGGCAGAGTGGGACTGGAAGTGCCCAGGCTGAGTGGAGTGAATGTGCCCAGGCTGAATGGAGTGGAGGTGCCCAGGCTGAGTGGAGCGCAGGTTCCCAGGCAGAGTGGGATTGGAAGTGCCCAGGCTGAGTGGAGTGAATGTGCCTAGGCTGAGTGGAGTGGAGGTGCCCAGGCTGAATGGAGTTGGGGTTCCCTGGCAGTGTGGGACTGGAAGTGCCAACGGTGAGTGGAGTGAATGTGCCCAAGCTGAGTGGAGTGGAGGTGCCAACGCTGAGTGGAGTGAATGTGCCCAGGCTGAGTGGAGCGCTGGTTCCCAGGCAGAGTGGGATTGGAAGTGCCCAGGCTGAGTGGAGTAATGTACCCAGGCTGAGTGGAGTGCAGGTGCCCAGGCTGAGAGGAGTGCAGGTTCCCAGGCAGAGTGGGATTGGAAGTGCCCAGGCTGAGTGGAGTTATGTACCCAGGCTGAGTGGAGTGCAGGTGCCCAGGCTGAGAGGAGTGCAGGTTCCCAGGCAGAGTGGGACTGGAAGTGCCAACGCTGAGTGGAGTGAATGTGCCCAGGCTGAGTGGAGCGCTGGTTCCCAGGCAGAGTGGGATTGGAAGTGCCCAGGCTGAGTGGAGTAATGTACTCAGGCTGAGTGGAGTGCAGGTGCCCAGGCTGAGAGGAGTGCAGGATCCCAGGCAGAGTGGGATTGGAAGTTCCCAGGCTGAGTGGAGTGAATGTGCCCAGGCTGAGTGGAGTGGAGGTGCCCAGGCCGAGTGGAGTGCAGGTTCCCAGGCAGAGTGGGACTGGAAGTGCCCAGGCGGAGTGGAGTGAATGTGCCCAGGCTGAATGGGAGTCAATGTGCCTAGACAGAGTGGAGTGAATGTGCCCGGCCGCCGGAGCCCGAAACGTGCGTTTCCCCATTGCCTTGAATGGGCGCGGAGAGAGGGGGGCGCTTTTTGGCTCGTGGCGCGGGCACCGTTGCGCCAAAGCGTCAAGTGTCACACCTCCCCGTGCTCGGGGCGGCCCCTTGGAGCTAACTGGCTGGGTCTAGAGGGGCTGCGAGGCCGCCCAGGAGAACGGGTCCAAACCGCGTTCCGATCGGACGAGAATTGAGGGCGGGACACAGTTCCGCGGTTAACTTTCCGTCCGGGCAAAGGGCCTATAACTTGCGGCGGGAGGGCTTAAGAGTGGGCCCCCGCGAGTCGGGTGGAGAGCCGGGTGTGGAGAGGAGTAGCGGAGGTTCCCAGTCAGAGTGGGAGTGGAGGTTCCTGGGCAGAGTGGGACTGGAAGTGCCCAGGCTGAGTGGAGTGAATGTGCCCTGGCTGAGTGGAGTGAATGTGGCCAGGCTGAGTGGAGTGGAGGTGCCCAGGCTGAGTGGAGTGCAGGCACCCAGGCAGAGTGGGATTGGAAGTGCCCAGGCTGAGTGGAGTGAATGTGCCCAGGCTGAGTGGAGTGGAGGTGCCCAGGCCGAGTGGAGTGCAGGTTCCCAGGCAGAGTGGGACTGGAAGTGCCCAGGCTGAGTGGAGTGAATGTGCCCAGGCTGAGTGGAGTGGAGGTGCCCAGGCTGAGTGGAGTTGGGGTTCCCTGGCAGAGTGGGACTGGAAGTGCCAAGGCTGAGTGGAGTGAATGTGCCCAGGCTGAGTGGAGTGGAGATGCCCAGGCCGAGTGGAGTGCAGGTTCCCAGGCAGAGTGTGACTGAAAGTGCCCAGGCTGAGTGGAGTGAATGTGCCCAGGCTGAATGGAGTGGAGGTGCCCAGGCTGAGTGGAGGTGCCCAGGCTGAGTGGAGTGCAGGTTCCCAGGCAGAGTGGGATTGGAAGTGCCCAGGCTGAGTGGAGTGAATGTGCCCAGGCTGAGTGGAGTGGAGGTGCCCAGGCCGAGTGGAGTGCAGGTTCCCAGGCAGAGTGGGACTGGAAGTGCCCAGGCGGAGTGGAGTGAATGTGCCCAGGCTGAATGGGAGTCAATGTGCCTAGACAGAGTGGAGTGAATGTGCCCGGCCGCCGGAGCCCGAAACGTGCGTTTCCCCATTGCCTTGAATGGGCGCGGAGAGAGGGGGGCGCTTTTTGGCTCGTGGCGCGGGCACCGTTGCGCCAAAGCGTCAAGTGTCACACCTCCCCGTGCTCGGGGCGGCCCCTTGGAGCTAACTAGCTGGGTCTGGAGGGGCTGCGAGGCCGCCCAGGAGAACGGGTCCAAACCGCGTTCCGATCGGACGAGAATTGAGGGCGGGACACAGTTCCGCGGTTCACTTTCCGCCCGGGCAAAGGGCCTATAACTTGCGGCGGGAGGGCTTAAGAGTGGGCCCCCGCGAGTCGGGTGGAGAGCCGGGTGTGGAGAGGAGTAGCGGAGGTTCCCAGTCAGAGAGGGAGTGGAGGTTCCTGGGCAGAGTGGGACTGGAAGTGCCCAGGCTGAGTGGAGTGAATGTGCCCTGGCTGAGTGGAGTGAATGTGCCCAGGCTGAGTGGAGTGAATGTGCCCAGGCTGAGTGGAGTGAATGTGCCCAGGCTGACTGGAGAGAATGTGCCCAGGCTGAGTGGATTGGAGGTGCCCAGGCTGAGTGGAGTGCAGGTTCCCAGGCAGAGTGGGACTGGAAGTGCCCAGGCTGAGTGGAGTGAATGTGCCCAGGCTGAGTGGAGTGAATGTTCCCAGGCTGAATGGGAGTCAATGTGCCGAGACAGAGTGGAGTGAATGTGCCCAGGCTGAGTGGAGTGGAGGTGCCCAGGCTGAGTGGAGTTGGGGTTCCCAGGCAGAGAGGGACTGGAAGTGCCCTGGCTGAGTGGAGTGAATGTGCCCAGGCTGAATGGGAGTCAATGTGCCTAGACAGAGTGGAGTGAATGTGCCCAGGCTGAGTGGAGTGGAGGTGCCCAGGCTGAGTGGAGTTGGGGTTCCTAGGCAGAGAGGGACTTGAAGTGCCCTGGCTGAGTGGAGTGAATGTGCCCAGGCTGCGTGGAGTGAATGTGGCCAGGCTGAGTGGAGTGGAGGTGCCCAGGCTGAGTGGAGTGCAGGCACCCAGGCAGAGTGGGATTGGAAGTGCCCAGGCTGAGTGGAGTGCAGGTTCCCTGGCAGAGTGGGACTGGAAGTGCCAAGGCTGAGTGGAGTGAATGTGCCCAGGCTGAGTGGAGTGGAGGTGCCCAGGCCGAGTGGAGTGCAGGTTCCCAGGCAGAGTGGGACTGAAAGTGCCCAGGCTGAGTGGAGTTAATGTGCCCAGGCTGAATGGAGTGGAGGTGCCCAGGCTGAGTGGGGTGCAGGTTCCCTGGCAGAGTGGGATTGGAAGTGCCCAGGCTGAGTGCAGTGAATGTGCCCAGGCTGAGTGGAGTGGAGGTGCCCAGGCTGAGTGGAGTTGGGGTTCCCTGGCAGAGTGGGACTGGAAGTACCAAGGCTGAGTGGAGTGAATGTACCCAGGCTGAGTGGAGTGGAGGTGCCCAGGCTGAGTGGAGTGCAGGTTCCCAGCAGAGTGGGACTGGAAGTGCCCAGGCTGAGTGGAGTGAATGTGCCCAGGCTGAGTGGAGTGAATGTGCCCAGGCAGAGTGGGATTGGAAGTGCCCAGACTGAGTGGAGTAATGTACCCGGGCTGAGTGGAGTGCAGGTGCCCAGGCTGAGAGGAGTGCAGGTTCCCAGGCTGAGTGGACTGAATGTGCCCAGGCTGAGTGGAGTGAATGTGCCCAGGCTAAGTGGAGTGAATGTGCCCAGGCTGAGTGGAGAGAATGTGCCCAGGCTGAGTGGATTGGAGGTGCCCAGGCTGAGTGGAGTGCAGGTTCCCAGGCAGAGTGGGACTGGAAGTGCCCAGGCTGAGTAGAGAGAATGTGCCCAGGCTGAGTGGAGTGAATGTGCCCAGGCTGAGTGGAGTGAATGATCCCAGGCTGAATGGGAGTCAATGTGCCTAGACAGAGTGGAGTGAATGTGCCCAGGCTGAGTGGAGTGGAGGTGCCCAGGCTGAGTGGAGTTGGGGTTCCCAGGCAGAGAGGGACTGGAAGTGCCCTGGCTGAGTGGAGTGAATGTGCCCAGGCTGCGTGGAGTGGAGGTTCCCAGGCTGAGTGGAGTGCAGGTTCCCAGCAGAGTGGGACTGGAAGTGCCCAGGCTGAGTGGAGTGAATGTGCCCAGGCTGAGTGGAGTGAATGTGCCCAGGCAGAGTGGAGTGAATGTGCCCAGGCTGAGTGGAGTGGAGGTGCCCAGGCTGAGTGGAGTGCAGGTTCCCAGGCAGAGTGGGACTGGAAGTGCCCAGGCTGAGTGGAGTGAATGTGCCCAGGCTGAGTGGAGTGGAGGTGCCCAGGCCGAGTGGAGTGCAGGTTCCCAGGCAGAGTGGGACTGGAAGTGCCCAGGCGGAGTGGAGTGAATGTGCCCAGGCTGGACAGAGTGGAGTGAATGTGCCCGGCCGCCGGAGCCCGAAACGTGCGTTTCCCCATTGCCTTGAATGGGCGCGGAGAGAGGGGCCACTTTTTGGCTCGTGGCGCGAGCACCGTTGCGCCAAAGCGTCAAGTTTCACCCCTCCCCGTGCTCGGGGCGGCCCCTTGGAGCTAACTAGCGGGGTTTGGAGGGGCTGCGAGGCCGCCCAGGAGAACGGGTCCAAACCGCGTTCCGATCGGACGAGAATTGAGGGCGGGACAAAGTTCCGCGGTTCACTTTCCGCCCTGGCAAAGGGCCTATAACTTGCGGCGGGAGGGCTTAAGAGTGGGCCCCCGCGAGTCGGGTGGAGAGCCGGGTGTGGAGAGGAGTAGCGGAGGTTCCCAGTCAGAGTGGGAGTGGAGGTTCCTGGGCAGAGTGGGACTGGAAGTGCCCAGGCTGAGTGGAGTGAATGTGCCCTGGCTGAGTGGAGTGAATGTGGCCAGGCTGAGTGGAGTGGAGGTGCCCAGGCTGAGTGGAGTGCAGGCACCCAGGCAGAGTGGGATTGGAAGTTCCCAGGCTGAGTGGAGTGAATGTGCCCAGGCTGAGTGGAGTGGAGGTGCCCAGGCTGAGTGGAGTTGGGGTTCCCAGGCAGAGAGGGACTGGAAGTGCCCTGGCTGAGTGGAGTGAATGTGCCCAGGCTGCGTGGAGTGGAGGTTCCCAGGCTGAGTGGAGTGCAGGTTCCCAGCAGAGTGGGATTGGAAGTGCCCAGGCTGAGTGGAGTGAATGTACCCAGGCTGAGTGGAGTGGAGGGGCCCAGGCTGAGTGGAGTGCAGGTTCCCAGGCAGAGTGGGATTGGAAGTGCCCAGGCTGAGTGGAGTGAATGTGCCCAGGCTGAGTGGAGTGGAGGTGCCCAGGCTGAGTAGAGTTGGGGTTCCCTGGCATAGTGGGACTGGAAGTGCCAACGGTGAGTGGAGTGAATGTGCCCAGGCTGAGTGGAGTGGAGGTGCCCAGGCTGAGTGGAGTTGGGGTTCCCTGGCAGAGTGGGACTGGAAGTGCCAACGCTGAGTGGAGTGAATGTGCCCCGGCTGAGTGGAGTGGAGGTGCCCAGGCAGAGTGGAGTTGGGGTTCCCAGGCAGAGAGGGACTGGAAGTGCCCTGGCTGAGTGGAGTGAATGTGCCCAGGCTGAATGGGAGTCAATGTGCCTAGACAGAGTGGAGTGAATGTGCCCAGGCTGAGTGGAGTGGAGGTGCCCAGGCTGTGTGGAGTTGGGGTTCCCAGGCAGAGAGGGACTGGAAGTGCCCTGGCTGAGTGGAGTGAATGTGCCCAGGCTGCGTGGAGTGAATGTGGCCAGGCTGAGTGGAGTGGAGGTGCCCAGGCTGAGTGGAGTGCAGGCACCCAGGCAGAGTGGGATTGGAAGTGCCCAGGCTGAGTGGAGTGAATGTGCCCAGGCTGAGTGGAGTGGAGGTGCCCAGGCTGAGTGGAGTTGGGGTTCCCTGGCAGAGTGGGACTGGAAGTGCCAAGGCTGAGTGGAGTGAATGTGCCCAGGCTGAGTGGAGTGAATGTGCCCAGGCAGAGTGGGATTGGAAGTGCCCAGGCTGAGTGGAGTGCAGGTTCCCAGCAGAGTGGGACTGGAAGTGCCCAGGCTGAGTGGAGTGAATGTGCCCAGGCTGAGTGGAGTAATGTACCCGGGCTGAGTGGAGTGCAGGTGCCCAGGCTGAGAGGAGTGCAGGTTCCCAGGCTGAGTGGACTGAATGTGCCCAGGCTGAGTGGAGTGAATGTGCCCAGGCTGAGTGGAGTGAATGTGCCCAGGCTGAGTGGAGAGAATGTGCCCAAGCTGAGTGGATTGGAGGTGCCCAGGCTGAGTGGAGTGAATGTGCCCAGGCTGAGTGGAGTGGAGGTGCCCAGGCTGAGTGGAGTTGGGGTTCCCTGGCAGAGTGGGACTGGAAGTGCCAAGGCTGAGTGGAGTGAATGTGCCCAGGCTGAGTGGAGTGAATGTGCCCAGGCAGAGTGGGATTGGAAGTGCCCAGGCTGAGTGGAGTGAAGTTTCCCAGCAGAGTGGGACTGGAAGTGCCCAGGCTGAGTGGAGTGAATGTGCCCAGGCTGAGTGGAGTGAATGTGCCCAGGCAGAGTGGGATTGGAAGTGCCCAGGCTGAGTGGAGTAATGTACCCGGGCTGAGTGGAGTGCAGGTGCCCAGGCTGAGAGGAGTGCAGGTTCCCAGGCTGAGTGGACTGAATGTGCCCAGGCTGAGTGGAGTGAATGTGCCCAGGCTGAGTGGAGTGAATGTGCCCAGGCTGAGTGGAGAGAATGTGCCCAAGCTGAGTGGATTGGAGGTGCCCAGGCTGAGTGGAGTGAATGTGCCCAGGCTGAGTGGAGTGGAGGTGCCCAGGCTGAGTGGAGTTGGGGTTCCCTGGCAGAGTGGGACTGGAAGTGCCAAGGCTGAGTGGAGTGAATGTGCCCAGGCTGAGTGGAGTGAATGTGCCCAGGCAGAGTGGGATTGGAAGTGCCCAGGCTGAGTGGAGTGCAGGTTCCCAGCAGAGTGGGACTGGAAGTGCCCAGGCTGAGTGGAGTGAATGTGCCCAGGCTGAGTGGAGTAATGTACCCGGGCTGAGTGGAGTGCAGGTGCCCAGGCTGAGAGGAGTGCAGGTTCCCAGGCTGAGTGGACTGAATGTGCCCAGGCTGAGTGGAGTGAATGTGCCCAGGCTGAGTGGAGTGAATGTGCCCAGGCTGAGTGGAGAGAATGTGCCCAAGCTGAGTGGATTGGAGGTGCCCAGGCTGAGTGGAGTGAATGTGCCCAGGCTGAGTGGAGTGGAGGTGCCCAGGCTGAGTGGAGTTGGGGTTCCCTGGCAGAGTGGGACTGGAAGTGCCAAGGCTGAGTGGAGTGAATGTGCCCAGGCTGAGTGGAGTGAATGTGCCCAGGCAGAGTGGGATTGGAAGTGCCCAGGCTGAGTGGAGTGAAGTTTCCCAGCAGAGTGGGACTGGAAGTGCCCAGGCTGAGTGGAGTGAATGTGCCCAGGCTGAGTGGAGTGAATGTGCCCAGGCAGAGTGGGATTGGAAGTGCCCAGGCTGAGTGGAGTAATGTACCCGGGCTGAGTGGAGTGCAGGTGCCCAGGCTGAGAGGAGTGCAGGTTCCCAGGCTGAGTGGACTGAATGTGCCCAGGCTGAGTGGAGTGAATGTGCCCAGGCTGAGTGGAGTGAATGTGCCCAGGCTGAGTGGAGAGAATGTGCCCAAGCTGAGTGGATTGGAGGTGCCCAGGCTGAGTGGAGTGCTGGGTCCCAGGCAGAGTGGGACTGGAAGTGCCCAGGCTGAGTGGAGAGAATGTGCCCAGGCTGAGTGGAGTGAATGTGCCTAGGCTGAGTGGAGTGAATGATCCCAGGCTGAATGGGAGTCAATGTGCCTAGACAGAGTGGAGTGAATGTGCCCAGGCTGAGTGGAGACGGAGGTGCCCAGGCTGAGTGGAGTTGGGGTTCCCAGGCAGAGAGGGACTGGAAGTGCCCTGGCTGAGTGGAGTGAATGTGCCCAGGCTGCGTGGAGTGGAGGTTCCCAGGCTGAGTGGAGTGCAGGTTCCCAGCAGAGTGGGACTGGAAGTGCCCAGGCTGAGTGGAGTGAATGTGCCCAGGCTGAGTGGAGTGAATGTGCCCAGGCAGAGTGGAGTGAATGTGCCCAGGCTGAGTGGAGTGGAGGTGCCCAGGCTGAGTGGAGTGCAGGTTCCCAGGCAGAGTGGGACTGGAAGTGCCCAGGCTGAGTGGAGTGAATGTGCCCAGGCTGAGTGGAGTGGAGGTGCCCAGGCCGAGTGGAGTGCAGGTTCCCAGGCAGAGTGGGACTGGAAGTGCCCAGGCGGAGTGGAGTGAATGTGCCCAGGCTGGACAGAGTGGAGTGAATGTGCCCGGCCGCCGGAGCCCGAAACGTGCGTTTCCCCATTGCCTTGAATGGGCGCGGAGAGAGGGGGGCACTTTTTGGCTCGTGGCGCGGGCACCGTTGCGCCAAAGCGTCAAGTGTCACCCCTCCTCGTGCTCGGGGCGGCCCCTTGGAGCTAACTAGCGGGGTTTGGAGGGGCTGCGAGGCCGCCCAGGAGAACGGGTCCAAACCGCGTTCCGATCGGACGAGAATTGAGGGCGGGACAAAGTTCCGCGGTTCACTTTCCGCCCGGGCAAAGGGCCTATAACTTGCGGCGGGAGGGCTTAAGAGTGGGCCCCCGCGAGTCGGGTGGAGAGCCGGGTGTGGAGAGGAGTAGCGGAGGTTCCCAGTCAGAGTGGGAGTGGAGGTTCCTGGGCAGAGTGGGACTGGAAGTGCCCAGGCTGAGTGGAGTGAATGTGCCCTGGCTGAGTGGAGTGAATGTGGCCAGGCTGAGTGGAGTGGAGGTGCCCAGGCTGAGTGGAGTGCAGGCACCCAGGCAGAGTGGGATTGGAAGTGCCCAGGCTGAGTGGAGTGAATGTGCGCAGGCTGAGTGGAGTGGAGGTGCCCAGGCTGAGTGGAGTTGGGGTTCCCAGGCAGAGAGGGACTGGAAGTGCCCTGGCTGAGTGGAGTGAATGTGCCCAGGCTGCGTGGAGTGGAGGTTCCCAGGCTGAGTGGAGTGCAGGTTCCCAGAAGAGTGGGATTGGAAGTGCCCAGGCTGAGTGGAGTGAATGTACCCAGGCTGAGTGGAGTGGATGGGGCCCAGGCTGAGTGGAGTGCAGGTTCCCAGGCAGAGTGGGATTGGAAGTGCCCAGGCTGAGTGGAGTGAATGTGCCCAGGCTGAGTGGAGTGGAGGTGCCCAGGCTGAGTAGAGTTGGGGTTCCCTGGCATAGTGGGACTGGAAGTGCCAACGGTGAGTGGAGTGAATGTGCCCAGGCTGAGTGGAGTGGAGGTGCCCAGGCTGAGTGGAGTTGGGGTTCCCTGGCAGAGTGGGACTGGAAGTGCCAACGCTGAGTGGAGTGAATGTGCCCCGGCTGAGTGGAGTGGAGGTGCCCAGGCTGAGTGGAGTTGGGGTTCCCAGGCAGAGAGGGACTGGAAGTGCCCTGGCTGAGTGGAGTGAATGTGCCCAGGCTGCGTGGAGTGGAGGTTCCCAGCCTGAGTGGAGTGCAGGTTCCCAGCAGAGTGGGACTGGAAGTGCCCAGGCTGAGTGGAGTGAATGTGCCCAGGCTGAGTGGAGTGAATGTGCCCAGGCAGAGTGGAGTGAATGTGCCCAGGCTGAGTGGAGTGGAGGTGCCCAGGCTGAGTGGAGTGCAGGTTCCCAGGCAGAGTGGGACTGGAAGTGCCCAGGCTGAGTGGAGTGAATGTGCCCAGGCTGAGAGGAGTGGAGGTGCCCAGGCCGAGTGGAGTGAATGTGCCCAGGCTGAGTGGAGTGGAGGTGCCCAGGCGGAGTGGAGTGAATGTGCCCAGGCTGAATGGGAGTCAATGTGCCTAGACAGAGTGGAGTGAATGTGCCCGTCCGCCGGAGCCCGAAACGTGCGTTTCCCCATTGCCTTGAATGGGCGCGGAGAGAGGGGGGCGCTTTTTGGCTCGTGGCGCGGGCACCGTTGCGCCAAAGCGTCAAGTGTCACACCTCCCCGTGCTCGGGGCGGCCCCTTGGAGCTAACTGGCTGGGTCTGGAGGGGCTGCGAGGCCGCCCAGGAGGACGGGTCCAAACCGCGTTCCGATCGGACGAGAATTGAGGGCGGGACACAGTTCCGCGGTTCACTTTCCGCCCTGGCAAAGGGCCTATAAATTGCGGCGGGAGGGCTTAAGAGTGGGCCCCCGCGAGTCGGGTGGAGAGCCGGGTGTGGAGAGGAGTAGCGGAGGTTCCCAGTCAGAGTGGGACTGGAAGTGCCCAGGCTGAGTGGAGTGAATGTGCCCAGGCTGAATGGAGTGGAGGTGCCCAGGCTGAGTGGAGTGCAGTTTCCCAGGCAGAGTGGGATTGGAAGTGCCCAGGCTGAGTGGAGTGAATGTGCCCAGGCTGAGTGGAGTGGAGGTGCCCAGGCCGAGTGGAGTGCAGGTTCCCAGGCAGAGTGGGACTGGAAGTGCCCAGGCTGAGTGGAGTGAATGTGCCCAGGCTGAGTGGAGTGAATGTTCCCAGGCTGAATGGGAGTCAATGTGCCTAGACAGAGTGGAGTGAATGTGCCCAGGCTGAGTGGAGTGGAGGTGCCCAGGCTGAGTGGAGTTGGGGTTCCCAGGCAGAGAGGGACTGGAAGTGCCCTGGCTGAGTGGAGTGAATGTGCCCAGGCTGCGTGGAGTGGAGGTTCCCAGGCTGAGTGGAGTGCAGGTTCCCAGCAGAGTGGGATTGGAAGTGCCCAGGCTGAGTGGAGTGAATGTACCCAGGCTGAGTGGAGTGGAGGTGCCCAGGCCGAGTGGAGTGCAGGTTCCCAGGCAGAGTGGGACTGGAAGTGCCAAGGCTGAGTGGAGTGAATGTGCCCAGGCTGAATGGGAGTCAATGTGCCTAGACAGAGTGGAGTGAATGTGCCCAGCCGCCGGAGCCCGAAACGTGCGTTTCCCCATTGCCTTGAATGGGCGCGGAGAGAGGGGGGCGCTTTTTGGCTCGTGGCGCGGGCACCGTTGCGCCAAAGCGTCAAGTGTCACCCCTCCCCGTGCTCGGGGCGGCCCCTTGGAGCTAACTGGCTGGGTCTGGAGGGGCTGCGAGGCCGCCCAGGAGAACGGGTCCAAACCGCGTTCCGATCGGACGAGAATTGAGGACGGGACACAGTTCCGCGGTTCACTTTCCGCCCGGGCAAAGGGCCTATTACTTGCGGCGGGAGGGCTTAAGAGTGGGCCCCCGTGAGTCGGGTGGAGAGCCGGGTGTGGAGAGGAGTAGCGGAGGTTCCCAGTCAGAGTGGGAGTGGAGGTTCCTGGGCAGAGTGGGACTGGAAGTGCCCAGGCTGAGTGGAGTGAATGTGCCCTGGCTGAGTGGAGTGAATGTGGCCAGGCTGAGTGGAGTGGAGGTGCCCAGGCTGAGTGGAGTGCAGGCACCCAGGCAGAGTGGGATTGGAAGTTCCCAGGCTGAGTGGAGTGAATGTGCCCAGGCTGAGTGGAGTGGAGGTGCCCAGGCTGAGTGGAGTTGGGGTTCCCTGGCAGAGTGGGACTGGAAGTGCCAAGGCTGAGTGGAGTGAATGTGCCCAGGCTGAGTGGAGTGGAGGTGCCCAGGCCGAGTGGAGTGCAGGTTCCCAGGCAGAGTGGGACTGGAAGTGCCGAGGCGGAGTGGAGTGAATGTGCCCAGGCTGAATGGGAGTCAATGTGCCTAGACAGAGTGGAGTGAATGTGCCCAGCCGCCGGAGCCCGAAACGTGCGTTTCCCCATTGCCTTGAATGGGCGCGGAGAGAGGGGGGCGCTTTTTGGCTCGTGGCGCGGGCACCGTTGCGCCAAAGCGTCAAGTGTCACCCCTCCCCGTGCTCGGGGCGGCCCTTTGGAGCTAACTGGCTGGGTCTGGAGGGGCTGCGAGGCCGCCCAGGAGAACGGGTCCAAACCGCGTTCCGATCGGACGAGAATTGAGGGCGGGACACAGTTCCGCGGTTCACTTTCCGCCCGGGCAAAGGGCCTATTACTTGCGGCGGGAGGGCTTAAGAGTGGGCCCTCGCGAGTCGGGTGGAGAGCCGGGTGTGGAGAGGAGTAGCGGAGGTTCCCAGTCAGAGTGGGAGTGGAGGTTCCTGGGCAGAGTGGGAATGGAAGTGCCCAGGCTGAGTGGAGTGAATGTGCCCTGGCTGAGTGGAGTGAATGTGGCCAGGCTGAGTGGAGTGGAGGTGCCCAGGCTGAGTGGAGTGCAGGCACCCAGGCAGAGTGGGATTGGAAGTTCCCAGGCTGAGTGGAGTGGAGGTGCCCAGGCTGAGTGGAGTTGGGGTTCCCTGGCAGAGTGGGACTGGAAGTGCCAAGGCTGAGTGGAGTGAATGTGCCCAGGCTGAGTGGAGTGGAGGTGCCCAGGCTGAGTGGAGTGCAGGTTCCCAGGCAGGCAGAGTGGGATTGGAAGTGCCCAGGCTGAGTGGAGTGAATGTGCCCAGGCTGAGTGGAGTGGAGGTGCCCAGGCTGAGTGGAGTTGGGGTTCCCAGGCAGAGAGGGACTGGAAGTGCCCTGGCTGAGTGGAGTGAATGTGCCCAGGCTGCGTGGAGTGGAGGTTCCCAGGCTGAGTGGAGTGCAGGTTCCCAGCAGAGTGGGATTGGAAGTGCCCAGGCTGAGTGGAGTGAATGTACCCAGGCTGAGTGGAGTGGAGGGGCCCAGGCTGAGTGGAGTGCAGGTTCCCAGGCAGAGTGGGATTGGAAGTGCCCAGGCTGAGTGGAGTGAATGTGCCCAGGCTGAGTGGAGTGGAGGTGCCCAGGCTGAGTAGAGTTGGGGTTCCCTGGCATAGTGGGACTGGAAGTGCCAACGGTGAGTGGAGTGAATGTGCCCAGGCTGAGTGGAGTGGAGGTGCCCAGGCTGAGTGGAGTTGGGGTTCCCTGGCAGAGTGGGACTGGAAGTGCCAACGCTGAGTGGAGTGAATGTGCCCCGGCTGAGTGGAGTGGAGGTGCCCAGGCTGAGTGGAGTTGGGGTTCCCAGGCAGAGAGGGACTGGAAGTGCCCTGGCTGAGTGGAGTGAATGTGCCAAGGCTGAATGGGAGTCAATGTGCCTAGACAGAGTGGAGTGAATGTGCCCAGGCTGAGTGGAGTGGAGGTGCCCAGGCTGAGTGGAGTTGGGGTTCCCAGGCAGAGAGGGACTGGAAGTGCCCTGGCTGAGTGGAGTGAATGTGCCCAGGCTGCGTGGAGTGAATGTGGCCAGGCTGAGTGGAGTGGAGGTGCCCAGGCTGAGTGGAGTGCAGGCACCCAGGCAGAGTGGGATTGGAAGTGCCCAGGCTGAGTGGAGTGAATGTGCCCAGGCTGAGTGGAGTGGAGGTGCCCAGGCTGAGTGGAGTTGGGGTTCCCTGGCGCGGGCACCGTTGCGCCAAAGCGTCAAGTGTCACCCCTCCCCGTGCTCGGGGCGGCCCCTTGGAGCTAACTGGCTGGGTCTGGAGGGGCTGCGAGGCCGCCCAGGAGAACGGGTCCAAACCGCGTTCCGATCGGACGAGAATTGAGGACGGGACACAGTTCCGCGGTTCACTTTCCGCCCGGGCAAAGGGCCTATTACTTGCGGCGGGAGGGCTTAAGAGTGGGCCCCCGTGAGTCGGGTGGAGAGCCGGGTGTGGAGAGGAGTAGCGGAGGTTCCCAGTCAGAGTGGGAGTGGAGGTTCCTGGGCAGAGTGGGACTGGAAGTGCCCAGGCTGAGTGGAGTGAATGTGCCCTGGCTGAGTGGAGTGAATGTGGCCAGGCTGAGTGGAGTGGAGGTGCCCAGGCTGAGTGGAGTGCAGGCACCCAGGCAGAGTGGGATTGGAAGTTCCCAGGCTGAGTGGAGTGAATGTGCCCAGGCTGAGTGGAGTGGAGGTGCCCAGGCTGAGTGGAGTTGGGGTTCCCTGGCAGAGTGGGACTGGAAGTGCCAAGGCTGAGTGGAGTGAATGTGCCCAGGCTGAATGGAGTGGAGGTGCCCAGGCTGAGTGGAGTGCAGGTTCCCTGGCAGAGTGGGATTGGAAGTGCCCAGGCTGAGTGCAGTGAATGTGCCCAGGCTGAGTGGAGTAAAGGTGCCAGGCTGAGTGGAGTTGGGGTACCCTGGCAGAGTGGGACTGGAAGTGCCAAGGCTGAGTGGAGTGAATGTACCCAGGCTGAGTGGAGTGGAGGTGCCCAGGCTGAGTGGAGTGAATGTACCCAGGCTGAGTGGAGTGGAGGTGCCCAAGCTGAGTGGAGTGAATGTGCCGGGGCTGAGTGGAGTGAATGTGCCCAGGCAGAGTGGAGTGAATGTGCCGAGGCTGAGTGGAGTGGAGGTGCCCAGGCTGAGTGGAGTGCAGGTTCCCAGGCAGAGTGGGATTGGAAGTGCCCAGGCTGAGTGGAGTGAATGTGCCCAGGCTGAGTGGAGTGGAGGTGCCCAGGCCGAGTGGAGTGCAGGTTCCCAGGCAGAGTGGGACTGGAAGTGCCCAGGCGGAGTGGAGTGAATGTGCCCAGGCTGAATGGGAGTCAATGTGCCTAGACAGAGTGGAGTGAATGTGCCCGGCCGCCGGAGCCCGAAACGTGCGTTTCCCCATTGCCTTGAATGGGCGCGGAGAGAGGGGGGCGCTTTTTGGCTCGTGGCGCGGGCACCGTTGCGCCAAAGCGTCAAGTGTCACACCTCCCCGTGCTCGGGGCGGCCCCTTGGAGCTAACTGGCTGGGTCTGGAGGGGCTGCGAGACCGCCCAGGAGAACGGGTCCAAACCGCGTTCCGATCGGACGAGAATTGAGGGCGGGACACAGTTCCGCGGTTCACTCTCCGCCCGGGCAAAGGGCCTATAACTTGCGGCGGGAGGGCTTAAGAGTGGGCCCCCGCGAGTCGGGTGGAGAGCCGGGTGTGGAGAGGAGTAGCGGAGGTTCCCAGTCAGAGTGGGAGTGGAGGTTCCTGGGCAGAGTGGGACTGGAAGTGCCCAGGCTGAGTGGAGTGAATGTGCCCTGGCTGAGTGGAGTGAATGTGCCCAGGCTGAGTGGAGTGAATGTGCCCAGGCTGAGTGGAGTGAATGTGCCCAGGCTGAGTGGAGTGAATGTGCCCAGGCTGAGTGGAGTGGAGGTGCCCAGGCCGAGTGGAGTGCAGGTTCCCAGGCAGAGTGGGACTGAAAGTGCCCAGGCTGAGTGGAGTGAATGTGCCCAGGCTGAATGGAGTGGAGGTGCCCAGGCTGAGTGGAGTGCAGGTTCCCTGGCAGAGTGGGATTGGAAGTGCCCAGGCTGAGTGGAGTGAATGTGCCCAGGCTGAGTGGAGTGGAGGTGCCCAGGCTGAGTGGAGTTGGGGTTCCCTGGCAGAGTGGGACTGGAAGTGCCAAGGCTGAGTGGAGTGAAGGTACCCAGGCTGAGTGGAGTGGAGGTGCCCAGGCTGAGTGGAGTGCAGGTTCCCAGCAGAGTGGGACTGGAAGTGCCCAGGCTGAGTGGAGTGAATGTGCCCAGGATGAATGGAGTGGAGGTGCCCAGGCTGAGTGGAGGTGCCCAGGCTGAGTGGAGTGCAGGTTCCCAGGCAGAGTGGGATTGGAAGTGCCCAGGCTGAGTGGAGTGAATGTACCCAGGCTGAGTGGAGTGGAGGGGCCCAGGCTGAGTGGAGTGCAGGTTCCCAGGCAGAGTGGGATTGGAAGTGCCCAGGCTGAGTGGAGTGAATGTGCCCAGGCTGAGTGGAGTGGAGGTGCCCAGGCTGAGTAGAGTTGGGGTTCCCAGGCAGAGTGGGACTGGAAGTGCCAACGGTGAGTGGAGTGAATGTGCCCAGGCTGAGTGGAGTGGAGGTGCCCAGGCTGAGTGGAGTTGGGGTTCCCAGGCAGAGTGGGACTGGAAGTGCCAACGCTGAGTGGAGTGAATGTGCCCCGGCTGAGTGGAGTGGAGGTTCCCAGGCTGAGTGGAGTGCAGGTTCCCAGGCAGAGTGGGATTGGAAGTGCCCAGGCTGAGTGGAGTAATGTACCCAGGCTGAGTGGAGTGCTGGTGCCCAGGCTGAGTGGAGTGCAGGTTCCCAGGCAGAGTGGGATTGGAAGTGCCCAGGCTGAGTGGAGTGAATGTGCCCAGGCTGAGTGGAGTGGAGGTGCCCAGGCCGAGTGGAGTGCAGGTTCCCAGGCAGAGTGGGACTGGAAGTGCCCAGGCGGAGTGGAGTGAATGTGCCCAGGCTGAATGGGAGTCAATGTGCCTAGACAGAGTGGAGTGAATGTGCCCGGCCGCCGGAGCCCGAAACGTGCGTTTCCCCATTGCCTTGAATGGGCGCGGAGAGAGGGGGGCACTTTTTGGCTCGTGGCGCGGTCACCGTTGCGCCAAAGCGTCAAGTGTCACACCTCCCCGTGCTCGGGGCGGCCCCTTGGAGCTAACTAGCGGGGTTTGGAGGTGCTGCGAGGCCGCCCAGGAGAACGGGTCCAAACCGCGTTCCGATCGTACGAGAATTGAGGGCGGGACACAGTTCCGCGGTTCACTTTCCGCCCGGGCAAAGGGCCTATAACTTGCGGCGGGAGGGCTTAAGAGTGGGCCCCCGCGAGTCGGGTGGAGAGCCGGGTGTGGAGAGGAGTAGCGGAGGTTCCCAGTCAGAGTGGGAGTGGAGGTTCCTGGGCAGAGTGGGACTGGAAGTGCCCAGGCTGAGTGGAGTGAATGTGCCCTGGCTGAGTGGAGTGAATGATCCCAGGCTGAATGGGAGTCAATGTGCCTAGACAGAGTGGAGTGAATGTGCCCAGGCTGAGTGGAGTGGAGGTGCCCAGGCTGAGTCGAGTTGGGGTTCCCAGGCAGAGAGGGACTGGAAGTGCCCTGGCTGAGTGGAGTGAATTCTCCCCAGGCTGCGTGGAGTGGAGGTTCCCAGGCTGAGTGGAGTGCAGGTTCCCAGCAGAGTGGGACTGGAAGTGCCCAGGCTGAGTGGAGTGAATGTGCCCAGGCTGAGTGGAGTGAATGTGCCCAGGCAGAGTGGAGTGAATGTGCCCAGGCTGAGTGGAGTGGAGGTGCCCAGGCTGAGTGGAGTGCAGGTTCCCAGGCAGAGTGGGACTGGAAGTGCCCAGGCTGAGTGGAGTGAATGTGCCCAGGCTGAATGGAGTGGAGGTGCCCAGGCTGAGTGGAGCGCAGGTTCCCAGGCAGAGTGGGATTGGAAGTGCCCAGGCTGAGTGGAGTGAATGTGCCTAGGCTGAGTGGAGTGGAGGTGCCCAGGCTGAATGGAGTTGGGGTTCCCTGGCAGTGTGGGACTGGAAGTGCCAACGGTGAGTGGAGTGAATGTGCCCAAGCTGAGTGGAGTTAATGTGCCCAGGCTGAATGGAGTGGAGGTGCCCAGGCTGAGTGGGGTGCAGGTTCCCTGGCAGAGTGGGATTGGAAGTGCCCAGGCTGAGTGCAGTGAATGTGCCCAGGCTGAGTGGAGTGGAGGTGCCCAGGCTGAGTGGAGTTGGGGTTCCCTGGCAGAGTGGGACTGGAAGTACCAAGGCTGAGTGGAGTGAATGTACCCAGGCTGAGTGGAGTGGAGGTGCCCAGGCTGAGTGGAGTGCAGGTTCCCAGCAGAGTGGGACTGGAAGTGCCCAGGCTGAGTGGAGTTAATGTGCCCAGGCTGAGTGGAGTGAATGTGCCCAGGCAGAGTGGGATTGGAAGTGCCCAGGCTGAGTGGAGTAATGTACCCGGGCTGAGTGGAGTGCAGGTGCCCATGCTGAGAGGAGTGCAGGTTCCCAGGCTGAGTGGACTGAATGTGCCCAGGCTGAGTGGAGTGAATGTGCCCAGGCTGAGTGGAGTGAATGTGCCCAGGCTGAGTGGAGAGAATGTGCCCAGGCTGAGTGGATTGGAGGTGCCCAGGCTGAGTGGAGTGCAGGTTCCCAGGCAGAGTGGGACTGGAAGTGCCCAGGCTGAGTGGAGAGAATGTGCCCAGGCTGAGTGGAGTGAATGTGCCCAGGCTGAGTGGAGTGAATGATCCCAGGCTGAATGGGAGTCAATGTGCCTAGACAGAGTGGAGTGAATGTGCCCAGGCTGAGTGGAGTGGAGGTGCCCAGGCTGAGTGGAGTTGGGGTTCCCAGGCAGAGAGGGACTGGAAGTGCCCTGGCTGAGTGGAGTGAATGTGCCCAGGCTGCGTGGAGTGGAGGTTCCCAGGCTGAGTGGAGTGCAGGTTCCCAGCAGAGTGGGACTGGAAGTGCCCAGGCTGAGTGGAGTGAATGTGCCCAGGCTGAGTGGAGTGAATGTGCCCAGGCAGAGTGGAGTGAATGTGCCCAGGCTGAGTGGAGTGGAGGTGCCCAGGCTGAGTGGAGTGCAGGTTCCCAGGCAGAGTGGGACTGGAAGTGCCCAGGCTGAGTGGAGTGAATGTGCCCAGGCTGAGTGGAGTGGAGGTGCCCAGGCCGAGTGGAGTGCAGGTTCCCAGGCAGAGTGGGACTGGAAGTGCCCAGGCGGAGTGGAGTGAATGTGCCCAGGCTGGACAGAGTGGAGTGAATGTGCCCGGCCGCCGGAGCCCGAAACGTGCGTTTCCCCATTGCCTTGAATGGGCGCGGAGAGAGGGGGGCACTTTTTGGCTCGTGGCGCGAGCACCGTTGCGCCAAAGCGTCAAGTGTCACCCCTCCCCGTGCTCGGGGCGGCCCCTTGGAGCTAACTAGCGGGGTTTGGAGGGGCTGCGAGGCCGCCCAGGAGAACGGGTCCAAACCGCGTTCCGATCGGACGAGAATTGAGGGCGGGACAAAGTTCCGCGGTTCACTTTCCGCCCGGGCAAAGGGCCTATAACTTGCGGCGGGAGGGCTTAAGAGTGGGCCCCCGCGAGTCGGGTGGAGAGCCGGGTGTGGAGAGGAGTAGCGGAGGTTCCCAGTCAGAGTGGGAGTGGAGGTTCCTGGGCAGAGTGGGACTGGAAGTGCCCAGGCTGAGTGGAGTGAATGTGCCCAGGCTGAGTGGAGTGAATGTTCCCAGGCTGAATGGGAGTCAATGTGCCTAGACAGAGTGGAGTGAATGTGCCCAGGCTGAGTGGAGTGGAGGTGCCCAGGCTGAGTGGAGTTGGGGTTCCCAGGCAGAGAGGGACTGGAAGTGCCCTGGCTGAGTGGAGTGAATGTGCCCAGGCTGCGTGGACTGGAGGTTCCCAGGCTGAGTGGAGTGCAGGTTCCCAGCAGAGTGGAATTGGAAGTACCCAGGCTGAGTGGAGTGGAGGTGCCCAGGCTGAGTGGAGTGCAGGTTCCCAGGCAGAGTGGGATTGGAAGTGCCCAGGCTGAGTGGAGTGAATGTGCCCAGGCTGAGTGGAGTGGAGGTGCCCAGGCCGAGTAGAGTTGGGGTTCCCTGGCAGAGTGGGACTGGAAGTGCCAAGGCTGAGTGGAGTGAATGTACCCAGGCTGAGTGGAGTGGAGGTGCCCAGGCTGAGTGGGATTGGAAGTGCCCAGGCTGAGTGGAGTGAATGTGCCCAGGCTGAGTGGAGTGGAGGTGCCCAGGCTGAGTGGAGTTGGGGTTCCCTGGCAGAGTGGGACTGGAAGTGCCAAGGCTGAGTGGAGTGAATGTGCCCAGGCAGAGTGGGATTGGAAGTGCCCAGGCTGAGTGGAGTGCAGGTTCCCAGGCAGAGTGTGACTGAAAGTGCCCAGGCTGAGTGGAGTGAATGTGCCCAGGCTGAATGGAGTGGAGGTGCCCAGGCTGAGTGGAGGTGCCCAGGCTGAGTGGAGTGCAGGTTCCCAGGCAGAGTGGGATTGGAAGTGCCCAGGCTGAGTGGAGTGAATGTGCCCAGGCTGAGTGGAGTGGAGGTGCCCAGGCCGAGTGGAGTGCAGGTTCCCAGGCAGAGTGGGACTGGAAGTGCCCAGGCGGAGTGGAGTGAATGTGCCCAGGCTGAATGGGAGTCAATGTGCCTAGACAGAGTGGAGTGAATGTGCCCGGCCGCCGGAGCCCGAAACGTGCGTTTCCCCATTGCCTTGAATGGGCGCGGAGAGAGGGGGGCGCTTTTTGGCTCGTGGCGCGGGCACCGTTGCGCCAAAGCGTCAAGTGTCACACCTCCCCGTGCTCGGGGCGGCCCCTTGGAGCTAACTAGCAGGGTCTGGAGGGGCTGCGAGGCCGCCCAGGAGAACGGGTCCAAACCGCGTTCCGATCGGACGAGAATTGAGGGCGGGACACAGTTCCGCGGTTCACTTTCCGCCCGGGCAAAGGGCCTATAACTTGCGGCGGGAGGGCTTAAGAGTGGGCCCCCGCGAGTCGGGTGGAGAGCCGGGTGTGGAGAGGAGTCGCGGAGGTTCCCAGTCAGAGTGGGAGTGCAGGTTCCTGGGCAGAGTGGGACTGGAAGTGCCCAGGCTGAGTGGAGTGAATGTGCCCTGGCTGAGTGGAGTGAATGTGCCCAGGCTGAGTGGAGTGAATGTGCCCAGGCTGAGTGGAGTGAATGTGCCCAGGCTGAGTGGAGAGAATGTGCCCAGGCTGAGTGGATTGGAGGTGCCCAGGCTGAGTGGAGTGCAGGTTCCCAGGCAGAGTGGGACTGGAAGTGCCCAGGCTGAGTGGAGTGAATGTGCCCAGGCTGAGTGGAGTGAATGTTCCCAGGCTGAATGGGAGTCAATGTGCCTAGACAGAGTGGAGTGAATGTGCCCAGGCTGAGTGGAGTGGAGGTGCCCAGGCTGAGTGGAGTTGGGGTTCCCAGGCAGAGAGGGACTGGAAGTGCCCTGGCTGAGTGGAGTGAATGTGCCCAGGCTGCGTGGAGTGGAGGTTCCCAGGCTGAGTGGAGTGCAGGTTCCCAGCAGAGTGGGATTGGAAGTGCCCAGGCTGAGTGGAGTGAATGTACCCAGGCTGAGTGGAGTGGAGGTGCCCAGGCCGAGTGGAGTGCAGGTTCCCAGGCAGAGTGGGACTGGAAGTGCCAAGGCTGAGTGGAGTGAATGTGCCCAGGCTGAATGGGAGTCAATGTGCCTAGACAGAGTGGAGTGAATGTGCCCAGCCGCCGGAGCCCGAAACGTGCGTTTCCCCATTGCCTTGAATGGGCGCGGAGAGAGGGGGGCGCTTTTTGGCTCGTGGCGCGGGCACCGTTGCGCCAAAGCGTCAAGTGTCACCCCTCCCCGTGCTCGGGGCGGCCCCTTGGAGCTAACTGGCTGGGTCTGGAGGGGCTGCGAGGCCGCCCAGGAGAACGGGTCCAAACCGCGTTCCGATCGGACGAGAATTGAGGACGGGACACAGTTCCGCGGTTCACTTTCCGCCCGGGCAAAGGGCCTATTACATGCGGCGGGAGGGCTTAAGAGTGGGCCCCCGTGAGTCGGGTGGAGAGCCGGGTGTGGAGAGGAGTAGCGGAGGTTCCCAGTCAGAGTGGGAGTGGAGGTTCCTGGGCAGAGTGGGACTGGAAGTGCCCAGGCTGAGTGGAGTGAATGTGCCCTGGCTGAGTGGAGTGAATGTGGCCAGGCTGAGTGGAGTGGAGGTGCCCAGGCTGAGTGGAGTGCAGGCACCCAGGCAGAGTGGGATTGGAAGTTCCCAGGCTGAGTGGAGTGAATGTGCCCAGGCTGAGTGGAGTGGAGGTGCCCAGGCTGAGTGGAGTTGGGGTTCCCTGGCAGAGTGGGACTGGAAGTGCCAAGGCTGAGTGGAGTGAATGTGCCCAGGCTGAGTGGAGTGGAGGTGCCCAGGCCGAGTGGAGTGCAGGTTCCCAGGCAGAGTGGGACTGGAAGTGCCGAGGCGGAGTGGAGTGAATGTGCCCAGGCTGAATGGGAGTCAATGTGCCTAGACAGAGTGGAGTGAATTTGCCCGGCCGCCGGAGCCCGAAACGTGCGTTTCCCCATTGCCTTGAATGGGCGCGGAGAGAGGGGGGGGCTTTTTGGCTCGTGGCGCGGGCACCGTTGCGCCAAAGCGTCAAGTGTCACCCCTCCCCGTGCTCGGGGCGGCCCTTTGGAGCTAACTGGCTGGGTCTGGAGGGGCTGCGAGGCCGCCCAGGTGAACGGGTCCAAACCGCGTTCCGATCGGACGAGAATTGAGGGCGGGACACAGTTCCGCGGTTCACTTTCCGCCCGGGCAAAGGGCCTATTACTTGCGGCGGGAGGGCTTAAGAGTGGGCCCTCGCGAGTCGGGTGGAGAGCCGGGTGTGGAGAGGAGTAGCGGAGGTTCCCAGTCAGAGTGGGAGTGGAGGTTCCTGGGCAGAGTGGGAATGGAAGTGCCCAGGCTGAGTGGAGTGAATGTGCCCTGGCTGAGTGGAGTGAATGTGGCCAGGCTGAGTGGAGTGGAGGTGCCCAGGCTGAGTGGAGTGCAGGCACCCAGGCAGAGTGGGATTGGAAGTTCCCAGGCTGAGTGGAGTGGAGGTGCCCAGGCTGAGTGGAGTTGGGGTTCCCTGGCAGAGTGGGACTGGAAGTGCCAAGGCTGAGTGGAGTGAATGTGCCCAGGCTGAGTGGAGTGGAGGTGCACAGGCTGAGTGGAGTGCAGGTTCCCAGGCAGGCAGAGTGGGATTGGAAGTGCCCAGGCTGAGTGGAGTGAATGTACCCTGGCTGAGTGGAGTGGAGGTGCCCAGGCTGAGTGGAGTGCAGGTTCCCAGGCAGAGTGGGATTGGAAGTGCCCAGGCTGAGTGGAGTGAATGTGCCCAGGCTGAGTGGAGTGGAGGTGCCCAGGCTGAGTGGAGTTGGGGTTCCCTGGCAGAGTGGGACTGGAAGTGCCAAGGCTGAGTGGAGTGAATGTGCCCAGGCTGAGTGGAGTGGAGGTGCCCAGGCCGAGTGGAGTGCAGGTTCCCAGGCAGAGTGGGACTGGAAGTGCCCAGGCGGAGTGGAGTGAATGTGCCCTGGCTGAGTGGAGTGAATGTGCCCAGGCTGAGTGGAGTGAATGTGCCCAGGCTGAGTGGAGAGAATGTGCCCAGGCTGAGTGGAGAGAATGTGCCCAGGCTGAGTGGATTGGAGGTGCCCAGGCTGAGTGGAGTGCAGGTTCCCAGGCAGAGTGGGACTGGAAGTGCCCAGGCTGAGTGGAGAGAATGTGCCCAGGCTGAGTGGAGTGAATGTGCCCAGGCTGAGTGGAGTGAATGATCCCAGGCTGAATGGGAGTCAATGTGCCTAGACAGAGTGGAGTGAATGTGCCCAGGCTGAGTGGAGTGGAGGTGCCCAGGCTGAGTGGAGTTGGGGTTCCCAGGCAGAGAGGGACTGGAAGTGCCCTGGCTGAGTGGAGTGAATGTGCCCAGGCTGCGTGGAGTGGAGGTTCCCAGGCTGAGTGGAGTGCAGGTTCCCAGCAGAGTGGGACTGGAAGTGCCCAGGCTGAGTGGAGTGAATGTGCCCAGGCTGAGTGGAGTGAATGTGCCCAGGCAGAGTGGAGTGAATGTGCCCAGGCTGAGTGGAGTGGAGGTGCCCAGGCTGAGTGGAGTGCAGGTTCCCAGGCAGAGTGGGACTGGAAGTGCCCAGGCTGAGTGGAGTGAATGTGCCCAGGCTGAGTGGAGTGGAGGTGCCCAGGCCGAGTGGAGTGCAGGTTCCCAGGCAGAGTGGGACTGGAAGTGCCCAGGCGGAGTGGAGTGAATGTGCCCAGGCTGGACAGAGTGGAGTGAATGTGCCCGGCCGCCGGAGCCCGAAACGTGCGTTTCCCCATTGCCTTGAATGGGCGCGGAGAGAGGGGGGCACTTTTTGGCTCGTGGCGCGAGCACCGTTGCGCCAAAGCGTCAAGTGTCACCCCTCCCCGTGCTCGGGGCGGCCCCTTGGAGCTAACTAGCTGGGTCTGGAGGGGCTGCGAGGCCGCCCAGGAGAACGGGTCCAAACCGCGTTCCGATCGTACGAGAATTGAGGGCGGGACACAGTTCCGCGGTTCACTTTCCGCCCGGGCAAAGGGCCTATAACTTGCGGCGGGAGGGCTTAAGAGTGGGCCCCCGCGAGTCGGGTGGAGAGCCGGGTGTGGAGAGGAGTAGCGGAGGTTCCCAGTCAGAGTGGGAGTGGAGGTTCCTGGGCAGAGTGGGACTGGAAGTGCCCAGGCTGAGTGGAGTGAATGTGCCCTGGCTGAGTGGAGTGAATGATCCCAGGCTGAATGGGAGTCAATGTGCCTAGACAGAGTGGAGTGAATGTGCCCAGGCTGAGTGGAGTGGAGGTGCCCAGGCTGAGTCGAGTTGGGGTTCCCAGGCAGAGAGGGACTGGAAGTGCCCTGGCTGAGTGGAGTGAATTCTCCCCAGGCTGCGTGGAGTGGAGGTTCCCAGGCTGAGTGGAGTGCAGGTTCCCAGCAGAGTGGGACTGGAAGTGCCCAGGCTGAGTGGAGTGAATGTGCCCAGGCTGAGTGGAGTGAATGTGCCCAGGCAGAGTGGAGTGAATGTGCCCAGGCTGAGTGGAGTGGAGGTGCCCAGGCTGAGTGGAGTGCAGGTTCCCAGGCAGAGTGGGACTGGAAGTGCCCAGGCTGAGTGGAGTGAATGTGCCCAGGCTGAATGGAGTGGAGGTGCCCAGGCTGAGTGGAGCGCAGGTTCCCAGGCAGAGTGGGATTGGAAGTGCCCAGGCTGAGTGGAGTGAATGTGCCTAGGCTGAGTGGAGTGGAGGTGCCCAGGCTGAATGGAGTTGGGGTTCCCTGGCAGTGTGGGACTGGAAGTGCCAACGGTGAGTGGAGTGAATGTGCCCAAGCTGAGTGGAGTTAATGTGCCCAGGCTGAATGGAGTGGAGGTGCCCAGGCTGAGTGGGGTGCAGGTTCCCTGGCAGAGTGGGATTGGAAGTGCCCAGGCTGAGTGCAGTGAATGTGCCCAGGCTGAGTGGAGTGGAGGTGCCCAGGCTGAGTGGAGTTGGGGTTCCCTGGCAGAGTGGGACTGGAAGTACCAAGGCTGAGTGGAGTGAATGTACCCAGGCTGAGTGGAGTGGAGGTGCCCAGGCTGAGTGGAGTGCAGGTTCCCAGCAGAGTGGGACTGGAAGTGCCCAGGCTGAGTGGAGTTAATGTGCCCAGGCTGAGTGGAGTGAATGTGCCCAGGCAGAGTGGGATTGGAAGTGCCCAGGCTGAGTGGAGTAATGTACCCGGGCTGAGTGGAGTGCAGGTGCCCATGCTGAGAGGAGTGCAGGTTCCCAGGCTGAGTGGACTGAATGTGCCCAGGCTGAGTGGAGTGAATGTGCCCAGGCTGAGTGGAGTGAATGTGCCCAGGCTGAGTGGAGAGAATGTGCCCAGGCTGAGTGGATTGGAGGTGCCCAGGCTGAGTGGAGTGCAGGTTCCCAGGCAGAGTGGGACTGGAAGTGCCCAGGCTGAGTGGAGAGAATGTGCCCAGGCTGAGTGGAGTGAATGTGCCCAGGCTGAGTGGAGTGAATGATCCCAGGCTGAATGGGAGTCAATGTGCCTAGACAGAGTGGAGTGAATGTGCCCAGGCTGAGTGGAGTGGAGGTGCCCAGGCTGAGTGGAGTTGGGGTTCCCAGGCAGAGAGGGACTGGAAGTGCCCTGGCTGAGTGGAGTGAATGTGCCCAGGCTGCGTGGAGTGGAGGTTCCCAGGCTGAGTGGAGTGCAGGTTCCCAGCAGAGTGGGACTGGAAGTGCCCAGGCTGAGTGGAGTGAATGTGCCCAGGCTGAGTGGAGTGAATGTGCCCAGGCAGAGTGGAGTGAATGTGCCCAGGCTGAGTGGAGTGGAGGTGCCCAGGCTGAGTGGAGTGCAGGTTCCCAGGCAGAGTGGGACTGGAAGTGCCCAGGCTGAGTGGAGTGAATGTGCCCAGGCTGAGTGGAGTGGAGGTGCCCAGGCCGAGTGGAGTGCAGGTTCCCAGGCAGAGTGGGACTGGAAGTGCCCAGGCGGAGTGGAGTGAATGTGCCCAGGCTGGACAGAGTGGAGTGAATGTGCCCGGCCGCCGGAGCCCGAAACGTGCGTTTCCCCATTGCCTTGAATGGGCGCGGAGAGAGGGGGGCACTTTTTGGCTCGTGGCGCGAGCACCGTTGCGCCAAAGCGTCAAGTGTCACCCCTCCCCGTGCTCGGGGCGGCCCCTTGGAGCTAACTAGCGGGGTTTGGAGGGGCTGCGAGGCCGCCCAGGAGAACGGGTCCAAACCGCGTTCCGATCGGACGAGAATTGAGGGCGGGACAAAGTTCCGCGGTTCACTTTCCGCCCGGGCAAAGGGCCTATAACTTGCGGCGGGAGGGCTTAAGAGTGGGCCCCCGCGAGTCGGGTGGAGAGCCGGGTGTGGAGAGGAGTAGCGGAGGTTCCCAGTCAGAGTGGGAGTGGAGGTTCCTGGGCAGAGTGGGACTGGAAGTGCCCAGGCTGAGTGGAGTGAATGTGCCCAGGCTGAGTGGAGTGAATGTTCCCAGGCTGAATGGGAGTCAATGTGCCTAGACAGAGTGGAGTGAATGTGCCCAGGCTGAGTGGAGTGGAGGTGCCCAGGCTGAGTGGAGTTGGGGTTCCCAGGCAGAGAGGGACTGGAAGTGCCCTGGCTGAGTGGAGTGAATGTGCCCAGGCTGCGTGGACTGGAGGTTCCCAGGCTGAGTGGAGTGCAGGTTCCCAGCAGAGTGGAATTGGAAGTACCCAGGCTGAGTGGAGTGGAGGTGCCCAGGCTGAGTGGAGTGCAGGTTCCCAGGCAGAGTGGGATTGGAAGTGCCCAGGCTGAGTGGAGTGAATGTGCCCAGGCTGAGTGGAGTGGAGGTGCCCAGGCCGAGTAGAGTTGGGGTTCCCTGGCAGAGTGGGACTGGAAGTGCCAAGGCTGAGTGGAGTGAATGTACCCAGGCTGAGTGGAGTGGAGGTGCCCAGGCTGAGTGGGATTGGAAGTGCCCAGGCTGAGTGGAGTGAATGTGCCCAGGCTGAGTGGAGTGGAGGTGCCCAGGCTGAGTGGAGTTGGGGTTCCCTGGCAGAGTGGGACTGGAAGTGCCAAGGCTGAGTGGAGTGAATGTGCCCAGGCAGAGTGGGATTGGAAGTGCCCAGGTTGAGTGGAGTGCAGGTTCCCAGGCAGAGTGTGACTGAAAGTGCCCAGGCTGAGTGGAGTGAATGTGCCCAGGCTGAATGGAGTGGAGGTGCCCAGGCTGAGTGGAGGTGCCCAGGCTGAGTGGAGTGCAGGTTCCCAGGCAGAGTGGGATTGGAAGTGCCCAGGCTGAGTGGAGTGAATGTGCCCAGGCTGAGTGGAGTGGAGGTGCCCAGGCCAAGTGGAGTGCAGGTTCCCAGGCAGAGTGGGACTGGAAGTGCCCAGGCGGAGTGGAGTGAATGTGCCCAGGCTGAATGGGAGTCAATGTGCCTAGACAGAGTGGAGTGAATGTGCCCGGCCGCCGGAGCCCGAAACGTGCGTTTCCCCATTGCCTTGAATGGGCGCGGAGAGAGGGGGGCGCTTTTTGGCTCGTGGCGCGGGCACCGTTGCGCCAAAGCGTCAAGTGTCACACCTCCCCGTGCTCGGGGCGGCCCCTTGGAGCTAACTAGCAGGGTCTGGAGGGGCTGCGAGGCCGCCCAGGAGAACGGGTCCAAACCGCGTTCCGATCGGACGAGAATTGAGGGCGGGACACAGTTCCGCGGTTCACTTTCCGCCCGGGCAAAGGGCCTATAACTTGCGGCGGGAGGGCTTAAGAGTGGGCCCCCGCGAGTCGGGTGGAGAGCCGGGTGTGGAGAGGAGTCGCGGAGGTTCCCAGTCAGAGTGGGAGTGCAGGTTCCTGGGCAGAGTGGGACTGGAAGTGCCCAGGCTGAGTGGAGTGAATGTGCCCTAGCTGAGTGGAGTGAATGTGCCCAGGCTGAGTGGAGTGAATGTGCCCAGGCTGAGTGGAGTGAATGTGCCCAGGCTGAGTGGAGAGAATGTGCCCAGGCTGAGTGGATTGGAGGTGCCCAGGCTGAGTGGAGTGCAGGTTCCCAGGCAGAGTGGGACTGGAAGTGCCCAGGCTGAGTGGAGTGAATGTGCCCAGGCTGAGTGGAGTGAATGTTCCCAGGCTGAATGGGAGTCAATGTGCCTAGACAGAGTGGAGTGAATGTGCCCAGGCTGAGTGGAGTGGAGGTGCCCAGGCTGAGTGGAGTTGGGGTTCCCAGGCAGAGAGGGACTGGAAGTGCCCTGGCTGAGTGGAGTGAATGTGCCCAGGCTGCGTGGAGTGGAGGTTCCCAGGCTGAGTGGAGTGCAGGTTCCCAGCAGAGTGGGATTGGAAGTGCCCAGGCTGAGTGGAGTGAATGTACCCAGGCTGAGTGGAGTGGAGGTGCCCAGGCCGAGTGGAGTGCAGGTTCCCAGGCAGAGTGGGACTGGAAGTGCCAAGGCTGAGTGGAGTGAATGTGCCCAGGCTGAATGGGAGTCAATGTGCCTAGACAGAGTGGAGTGAATGTGCCCAGCCGCCGGAGCCCGAAACGTGCGTTTCCCCATTGCCTTGAATGGGCGCGGAGAGAGGGGGGCGCTTTTTGGCTCGTGGCGCGGGCACCGTTGCGCCAAAGCGTCAAGTGTCACCCCTCCCCGTGCTCGGGGCGGCCCCTTGGAGCTAACTGGCTGGGTCTGGAGGGGCTGCGAGGCCGCCCAGGAGAACGGGTCCAAACCGCGTTCCGATCGGACGAGAATTGAGGACGGGACACAGTTCCGCGGTTCACTTTCCGCCCGGGCAAAGGGCCTATTACATGCGGCGGGAGGGCTTAAGAGTGGGCCCCCGTGAGTCGGGTGGAGAGCCGGGTGTGGAGAGGAGTAGCGGAGGTTCCCAGTCAGAGTGGGAGTGGAGGTTCCTGGGCAGAGTGGGACTGGAAGTGCCCAGGCTGAGTGGAGTGAATGTGCCCTGGCTGAGTGGAGTGAATGTGGCCAGGCTGAGTGGAGTGGAGGTGCCCAGGCTGAGTGGAGTGCAGGCACCCAGGCAGAGTGGGATTGGAAGTTCCCAGGCTGAGTGGAGTGAATGTGCCCAGGCTGAGTGGAGTGGAGGTGCCCAGGCTGAGTGGAGTTGGGGTTCCCTGGCAGAGTGGGACTGGAAGTGCCAAGGCTGAGTGGAGTGAATGTGCCCAGGCTGAGTGGAGTGGAGGTGCCCAGGCCGAGTGGAGTGCAGGTTCCCAGGCAGAGTGGGACTGGAAGTGCCGAGGCGGAGTGGAGTGAATGTGCCCAGGCTGAATGGGAGTCAATGTGCCTAGACAGAGTGGAGTGAATTTGCCCGGCCGCCGGAGCCCGAAACGTGCGTTTCCCCATTGCCTTGAATGGGCGCGGAGAGAGGGGGGGGCTTTTTGGCTCGTGGCGCGGGCACCGTTGCGCCAAAGCGTCAAGTGTCACCCCTCCCCGTGCTCGGGGCGGCCCTTTGGAGCTAACTGGCTGGGTCTGGAGGGGCTGCGAGGCCGCCCAGGTGAACGGGTCCAAACCGCGTTCCGATCGGACGAGAATTGAGGGCGGGACACAGTTCCGCGGTTCACTTTCCGCCCGGGCAAAGGGCCTATTACTTGCGGCGGGAGGGCTTAAGAGTGGGCCCTCGCGAGTCGGGTGGAGAGCCGGGTGTGGAGAGGAGTAGCGGAGGTTCCCAGTCAGAGTGGGAGTGGAGGTTCCTGGGCAGAGTGGGAATGGAAGTGCCCAGGCTGAGTGGAGTGAATGTGCCCTGGCTGAGTGGAGTGAATGTGGCCAGGCTGAGTGGAGTGGAGGTGCCCAGGCTGAGTGGAGTGCAGGCACCCAGGCAGAGTGGGATTGGAAGTTCCCAGGCTGAGTGGAGTGGAGGTGCCCAGGCTGAGTGGAGTTGGGGTTCCCTGGCAGAGTGGGACTGGAAGTGCCAAGGCTGAGTGGAGTGAATGTGCCCAGGCTGAGTGGAGTGGAGGTGCACAGGCTGAGTGGAGTGCAGGTTCCCAGGCAGGCAGAGTGGGATTGGAAGTGCCCAGGCTGAGTGGAGTGAATGTACCCTGGCTGAGTGGAGTGGAGGTGCCCAGGCTGAGTGGAGTGCAGGTTCCCAGGCAGAGTGGGATTGGAAGTGCCCAGGCTGAGTGGAGTGAATGTGCCCAGGCTGAGTGGAGTGGAGGTGCCCAGGCTGAGTGGAGTTGGGGTTCCCTGGCAGAGTGGGACTGGAAGTGCCAAGGCTGAGTGGAGTGAATGTGCCCAGGCTGAGTGGAGTGGAGGTGCCCAGGCCGAGTGGAGTGCAGGTTCCCAGGCAGAGTGGGACTGGAAGTGCCCAGGCGGAGTGGAGTGAATGTGCCCTGGCTGAGTGGAGTGAATGTGCCCAGGCTGAGTGGAGTGAATGTGCCCAGGCTGAGTGGAGAGAATGTGCCCAGGCTGAGTGGAGAGAATGTGCCCAGGCAGAGTGGAGTGAATGTGCCGAGGCTGAGTGGAGTGGAGGTGCCCAGGCTGAGTCGAGTGCAGGTTCCCAGGCAGAGTGGGATTGGAAGTGCCCAGGCTGAGTGGAGTGAATGTGCCCAGGCTGAGTGGAGTGGAGGTGCCCAGGCCGAGTGGAGTGCAGGTTCCCAGGCAGAGTGGGACTGGAAGTGCCCAGGCGGAGTGGAGTGAATGTGCCCAGGCTGAATGGGAGTCAATGTGCCTAGACAGAGTGGAGTGAATGTGCCCGGCCGCCGGAGCCCGAAACGTGCGTTTCCCCATTGCCTTGAATGGGCGCGGAGAGAGGGGGGCGCTTTTTGGCTCGTGGCGCGGGCACCGTTGCGCCAAAGCGTCAAGTGTCACACCTCCCCGTGCTCGGGGCGGCCCCTTGGAGCTAACTGGCTGGGTCTGGATGGGCTGCGAGGCCGCCCAGGAGAACGGGTCCAAACCGCGTTCCGATCGGACGAGAATTGAGGGCGGGACACAGTTCCGCGGTTCACTTTCTGCCCGGGCAAAGGGCCTATAACTTGCGGCGGGAGGGCTTAAGAGTGGGCCCCCGCGAGTCGGGTGGAGAGCCGGGTGTGGAGAGGAGTAGCGGAGGTTCCCAGTCAGAGTGGGAGTGGAGGTTCCTGGGCAGAGTGGGACTGGAAGTGCCCAGGCTGAGTGGAGTGAATGTGCCCTGGCTGAGTGGAGTGAATGTGGCCAGGCTGAGTGGAGTGGAGGTGCCCAGGCTGAGTGGAGTGCAGGCACCCAGGCAGAGTGGGATTGGAAGTGCCCAGGCTGAGTGGAGTGAATGTGCCCAGGCTGAGTGGAGTGGAGGTGCCCAGGCAGAGTGGGATTGGAAGTGCCCAGGCTGAGTGGAGTGAATGTGCCCAGGCTGAGTGGAGGTGCCCAGGCTGAGTGGAGTTGGGGTTCCCTGGCAGAGTGGGACTGGAAGTGCCAAGGCTGAGTGGAGTGAATGTGCCCAGGCTGAGTGGAGTGGAGATGCCCAGGCCGAGTGGAGTGCAGGTTCCCAGGCAGAGTGTGACTGAAAGTGCCCAGGCTGAGTGGAGTGAATGTGCCCAGGCTGAGTGGAGTGGAGGTGCCCAGGCTGAGTGGAGGTGCCAAGGCTGAGTGGAGTGAATGTGCCCAGGCTGAGTGGAGTGGAGGTGCCCAGGCTGAGTGGAGTTGGGGTTCCCTGGCAGAGTGGGACTGGAAGTGCCAAGGCTGAGTGGAGTGAATGTGCCCAGGCTGAGTGGAGTGGAGGTGCCCAGGCCGAGTGGAGTGCAAGTTCCGAGGCAGAGTGGGACTGCAAGTGCCCAGGCGGAGTGGAGTGAATGTGCCCAGGCTGAATGGAGTGGAGGTGCCCAGGCTGAGTGGAGTGCAGGTTCCCTGGCAGAGTGGGATTGGAAGTGCCCAGGCTGAGTGCAGTGAATGTGCCCAGGCTGAGTGGAGTAAAGGTGCCAGGCTGAGTGGAGTTGGGGTACCCTGGCAGAGTGGGACTGGAAGTGCCAAGGCTGAGTGGAGTGAATGTACCCAGGCTGAGTGGAGTGGAGGTGCCCAGGCTGAGTGGAGTGAATGTACCCAGGCTGAGTGGAGTGGAGGTGCCCAAGCTGAGTGGAGTGAATGTGCCCAGGCTGAGTGGAGTGAATGTGCCCAGGCAGAGTGGAGTGAATGTGCCGAGGCTGAGTGGAGTGGAGGTGCCCAGGCTGAGTGGAGTGCAGGTTCCCAGGCAGAGTGGGATTGGAAGTGCCCAGGCTGAGTGGAGTGAATGTGCCCAGGCTGAGTGGAGTGGAGGTGCCCAGGCCGAGTGGAGTGCAGGTTCCCAGGCAGAGTGGGACTGGAAGTGCCCAGGCGGAGTGGAGTGAATGTGCCCAGGCTGAATGGGAGTCAATGTGCCTAGACAGAGTGGAGTGAATGTGCCCGGCCGCCGGAGCCCGAAACGTGCGTTTCCCCATTGCCTTGAATGGGCGCGGAGAGAGGGGGGCGCTTTTTGGCTCGTGGCGCGGGCACCGTTGCGCCAAAGCGTCAAGTGTCACACCTCCCCGTGCTCGGGGCGGCCCCTTGGAGCTAACTGGCTGGGTCTGGAGGGGCTGCGAGACCGCCCAGGAGAACGGGTCCAAACCGCGTTCCGATCGGACGAGAATTGAGGGCGGGACACAGTTCCGCGGTTCACTTTCCGCCCGGGCAAAGGGCCTATAACTTGCGGCGGGAGGGCTTAAGAGTGGGCCCCCGCGAGTCGGGTGGAGAGCCGGGTGTGGAGAGGAGTAGCGGAGGTTCCCAGTCAGAGTGGGAGTGGAGGTTCCTGGGCAGAGTGGGACTGGAAGTGCCCAGGCTGAGTGGAGTGAATTTGCCCTGGCTGAGTGGAGTGAATGTGGCCAGGCTGAGTGGAGTGGAGGTGCCCAGGCTGAGTGGAGTGCAGGCACCCAGGCAGAGTGGGATTGGAAGTGCCCAGGCTGAGTGGAGTGAATGTGCCCAGGCTGAGTGGAGTGGAGGTGCCCAGGCTGAGTGGGATTGGAAGTGCCCAGGCTGAGTGGAGTGAATGTGCCCAGGCTGAGTGGAGTGGAGGTGCCCAGGCTGAGTGGAGTTGGGGTTCCCTGGCAGAGTGGGACTGGAAGTGCCAAGGCTGAGTGGAGTGAATGTGCCCAGGCTGAGTGGAGTGGAGGTGCCCAGGCTGAATGGAGTTGGGGTTCCCTGGCAGAGTGGGACTGGAAGTGCCAACGGTGAGTGGAGTGAATGTGCCCAGGCTGAGTGGAGTGGAGGTGCCCAGGCTGAGTGGAGTGCAGGCACCCAGGCAGAGTGGGATTGGAAGTGCCCAGGCTGAGTGGAGTGAATGTGCCCAGGCTGAGTGGAGTGGAGGTGCCCAGGCAGAGTGGGATTGGAAGTGCCCAGGCTGAGTGGAGTGAATGTGCCCAGGCTGAGTGGAGTGGAGGTGCCCAGGCTGAGTGGAGTTGGGGTTCCCTGGCAGAGTGGGATTGGAAGTGCCCAGGCTGAGTGCAGTGAATGTGCCCAGACTGAGTGGAGTGGAGGTGCCAGGCTGAGTGGAGTTGGGGTACCCTGGCAGAGTGGGACTGGAAGTGCCAAGGCTGAGTGGAGTGAATGTACCCAGGCTGAGTGGAGTGGAGGTGCCCAGGCTGAGTGGAGTGCAGGTTCCCAGCAGAGTGGGACTGGAAGTGCCCAGGCTGAGTGGAGTGAATGTGCCCAGGCTGAGTGGAGTGAATGTGCCCAGGCAGAGTGGAGTGAATGTGCCGAGGCTGAGTGGAGTGGAGGTGCCCAGGCTGAGTGGAGTGCAGGTTCCCAGGCAGAGTGGGATTGGAAGTGCCCAGGCTGAGTGGAGTGAATGTGCCCAGGCTGAGTGGAGTGGAGGTGCCCAGGCCGAGTGGAGTGCAGGTTCCCAGGCAGAGTGGGACTGGAAGTGCCCAGGCGGAGTGGAGTGAATGTGCCCAGGCTGAATGGGAGTCAATGTGCCTAGACAGAGTGGAGTGAATTTGCCCGGCCGCCGGAGACCGAAACGTGCGTTTCCCCATTGCCTTGAATGGGCGCGGAGAGAGGGGGGCGCTTTTTGGCTCGTGGCGCGGGCACCGTTGCGCCAAAGCGTCAAGTGTCACACCTCCCCGTGCTCGGGGCGGCCCCTTGGAGCTAACTGGCTGGGTCTGGAGGGGCTGCGAGACCGCCCAGGAGAACGGGTCCAAACCGCGTTCCGATCGGACGAGAATTGAGGGCGGGACACAGTTCCGCGGTTCACGTTCCGCCCGGGCAAAGGGCCTATAACTTGCGGCGGGAGGGCTTAAGAGTGGGCCCCCGCGAGTCGGGTGGAGAGCCGGGTGTGGAGAGGAGTAGCGGAGGTTCCCAGTCAGAGTGGGAGTGGAGGTTCCTGGGCAGAGTGGGACTGGAAGTGCCCAGGCTGAGTGGAGTGAATGTGCCCTGGCTGAGTGGAGTGAATGTGGCCAGGCTGAGTGGAGTGGAGGTGCCCAGGCTGAGTGGAGTGCAGGCACCCAGGCAGAGTGGGATTGGAAGTTCCCAGGCTGAGTGGAGTGAATGTGCCCAGGCTGAGTGGAGTGGAGGTGCCCAGGCTGAGTGGAGTTGGGGTTCCCTGGCAGAGTGGGACTGGAAGTGCCAAGGCTGAGTGGAGTGAATGTGCCCAGGCTGAGTGGAGTGGAGGTGCCCAGGCCGAGTGGAGTGCAGGTTCCCAGGCAGAGTGGGACTGGAAGTGCCGAGGCGGAGTGGAGTGAATGTGCCCAGGCTGAATGGGAGTCAATGTGCCTAGACAGAGTGGAGTGAATTTGCCCGGCCGCCGGAGCCCGAAACGTGCGTTTCCCCATTGCCTTGAATGGGCGCGGAGAGAGGGGGGGGCTTTTTGGCTCGTGGCGCGGGCACCGTTGCGCCAAAGTGTCAAGTGTCACCCCTCCCCGTGCTCGGGGCGGCCCTTTGGAGCTAACTGGCTGGGTCTGGAGGGGCTGCGAGGCCGCCCAGGTGAACGGGTCCAAACCGCGTTCCGATCGGACGAGAATTGAGGGCGGGACACAGTTCCGCGGTTCACTTTCCGCCCGGGCAAAGGGCCTATTACTTGCGGCGGGAGGGCTTAAGAGTGGGCCCTCGCGAGTCGGGTGGAGAGCCGGGTGTGGAGAGGAGTAGCGGAGGTTCCCAGTCAGAGTGGGAGTGGAGGTTCCTGGGCAGAGTGGGAATGGAAGTGCCCAGGCTGAGTGGAGTGAATGTGCCCTGGCTGAGTGGAGTGAATGTGGCCAGGCTGAGTGGAGTGGAGGTGCCCAGGCTGAGTGGAGTGCAGGCACCCAGGCAGAGTGGGATTGGAAGTTCCCAGGCTGAGTGGAGTGGAGGTGCCCAGGCTGAGTGGAGTTGGGGTTCCCTGGCAGAGTGGGACTGGAAGTGCCAAGGCTGAGTGGAGTGAATGTGCCCAGGCTGAGTGGAGTGGAGGTGCACAGGCTGAGTGGAGTGCAGGTTCCCAGGCAGGCAGAGTGGGATTGGAAGTGCCCAGGCTGAGTGGAGTGAATGTACCCTGGCTGAGTGGAGTGGAGGTGCCCAGGCTGAGTGGAGTGCAGGTTCCCAGGCAGAGTGGGATTGGAAGTGCCCAGGCTGAGTGGAGTGAATGTGCCCAGGCTGAGTGGAGTGGAGGTGCCCAGGCTGAGTGGAGTTGGGGTTCCCTGGCAGAGTGGGACTGGAAGTGCCAAGGCTGAGTGGAGTGAATGTGCCCAGGCTGAGTGGAGTGGAGGTGCCCAGGCCGAGTGGAGTGCAGGTTCCCAGGCAGAGTGGGACTGGAAGTGCCCAGGCGGAGTGGAGTGAATGTGCCCTGGCTGAGTGGAGTGAATGTGCCCAGGCTGAGTGGAGTGAATGTGCCCAGGCTGAGTGGAGAGAATGTGCCCAGGCTGAGTGGAGAGAATGTGCCCAGGCAGAGTGGAGTGAATGTGCCGAGGCTGAGTGGAGTGGAGGTGCCCAGGCTGAGTCGAGTGCAGGTTCCCAGGCAGAGTGGGATTGGAAGTGCCCAGGCTGAGTGGAGTGAATGTGCCCAGGCTGAGTGGAGTGGAGGTGCCCAGGCCGAGTGGAGTGCAGGTTCCCAGGCAGAGTGGGACTGGAAGTGCCCAGGCGGAGTGGAGTGAATGTGCCCAGGCTGAATGGGAGTCAATGTGCCTAGACAGAGTGGAGTGAATGTGCCCGGCCGCCGGAGCCCGAAACGTGCGTTTCCCCATTGCCTTGAATGGGCGCGGAGAGAGGGGGGCGCTTTTTGGCTCGTGGCGCGGGCACCGTTGCGCCAAAGCGTCAAGTGTCACACCTCCCCGTGCTCGGGGCGGCCCCTTGGAGCTAACTGGCTGGGTCTGGATGGGCTGCGAGGCCGCCCAGGAGAACGGGTCCAAACCGCGTTCCGATCGGACGAGAATTGAGGGCGGGACACAGTTCCGCGGTTCACTTTCCGCCCGGGCAAAGGGCCTATAACTTGCGGCGGGAGGGCTTAAGAGTGGGCCCCCGCGAGTCGGGTGGAGAGCCGGGTGTGGAGAGGAGTAGCGGAGGTTCCCAGTCAGAGTGGGAGTGGAGGTTCCTGGGCAGAGTGGGACTGGAAGTGCCCAGGCTGAGTGGAGTGAATGTGCCCTGGCTGAGTGGAGTGAATGTGGCCAGGCTGAGTGGAGTGGAGGTGCCCAGGCTGAGTGGAGTGCAGGCACCCAGGCAGAGTGGGATTGGAAGTGCCCAGGCTGAGTGGAGTGAATGTGCCCAGGCTGAGTGGAGTGGAGGTGCCCAGGCAGAGTGGGATTGGAAGTGCCCAGGCTGAGTGGAGTGAATGTGCCCAGGCTGAGTGGAGGTGCCCAGGCTGAGTGGAGTTGGGGTTCCCTGGCAGAGTGGGACTGGAAGTGCCAAGGCTGAGTGGAGTGAATGTGCCCAGGCTGAGTGGAGTGGAGATGCCCAGGCCGAGTGGAGTGCAGGTTCCCAGGCAGAGTGTGACTGAAAGTGCCCAGGCTGAGTGGAGTGAATGTGCCCAGGCTGAGTGGAGTGGAGGTGCCCAGGCTGAGTGGAGGTGCCAAGGCTGAGTGGAGTGAATGTGCCCAGGCTGAGTGGAGTGGAGGTGCCCAGGCTGAGTGGAGTTGGGGTTCCCTGGCAGAGTGGGACTGGAAGTGCCAAGGCTGAGTGGAGTGAATGTGCCCAGGCTGAGTGGAGTGGAGGTGCCCAGGCCGAGTGGAGTGCAGGTTCCGAGGCAGAGTGGGACTGCAAGTGCCCAGGCGGAGTGGAGTGAATGTGCCCAGGCTGAATGGAGTGGAGGTGCCCAGGCTGAGTGGAGTGCAGGTTCCCTGGCAGAGTGGGATTGGAAGTGCCCAGGCTGAGTGGAGTGAATGTGCCCAGGCTGAGTGGAGTGGAGGTGCCCAGGCTGAGTGGGATTGGAAGTGCCCAGGCTGAGTGGAGTGAATGTGCCCAGGCTGAGTGGAGTGGAGGTGCCCAGGCTGAGTGGAGTTGGGGTTCCCTGGCAGAGTGGGACTGGAAGTGCCAAGGCTGAGTGGAGTGAATGTGCCCAGGCTGAGTGGAGTGGAGGTGCCCAGGCTGAGTGGAGTGCAGGTTCCCTGGCAGAGTGGGATTGGAAGTGCCCAGGCTGAGTGGAGTGAATGTGCCCAGGCTGAGTGGAGTGGAGGTGCCCAGGCTGAGTGGGATTGGAAGTGCCCAGGCTGAGTGGAGTGAATGTGCCCAGGCTGAGTGGAGTGGAGGTGCCCAGGCTGAGTGGAGTTGGGGTTCCCTGGCAGAGTGGGACTGGAAGTGCCAAGGCTGAGTGGAGTGAATGTGCCCAGGCTGAGTGGAGTGGAGGTGCCCAGGCTGAATGGAGTTGGGGTTCCCTGGCAGAGTGGGACTGGAAGTGCCAACGGTGAGTGGAGTGAATGTGCCCAGGCTGAGTGGAGTGGAGGTGCCCAGGCTGAGTGGAGTGCAGGCACCCAGGCAGAGTGGGATTGGAAGTGCCCAGGCTGAGTGGAGTGAATGTGCCCAGGCTGAGTGGAGTGGAGGTGCCCAGGCAGAGTGGGATTGGAAGTGCCCAGGCTGAGTGGAGTGAATGTGCCCAGGCTGAGTGGAGTGGAGGTGCCCAGGCTGAGTGGAGTTGGGGTTCCCTGGCAGAGTGGGACTGGAAGTGCCAAGGCTGAGTGGAGTGAATGTGCCCAGGCTGAGTGGAGTGGAGGTGCCCAGGCCGAGTGGAGTGCAGGTTGCCAGGCAGAGTGGGACTGGAAGTGCCCAGGCGTAGTGGAGTGAATGTGCCCAGGCTGAATGGAGTGGAGGTGCCCAGGCTGAGTGGAGTGCAGGTTCCCTGGCAGAGTGGGATTGGAAGTGCCCAGGCTGAGTGCAGTGAATGTGCCCAGACTGAGTGGAGTGGAGGTGCCAGGCTGAGTGGAGTTGGGGTACCCTGGCAGAGTGGGACTGGAAGTGCCAAGGCTGAGTGGAGTGAATGTACCCAGGCTGAGTGGAGTGGAGGTGCCCAGGCTGAGTGGAGTGCAGGTTCCCAGCAGAGTGGGACTGGAAGTGCCCAGGCTGAGTGGAGTGAATGTGCCCAGGCTGAGTGGAGTGAATGTGCCCAGGCAGAGTGGAGTGAATGTGCCGAGGCTGAGTGGAGTGGAGGTGCCCAGGCTGAGTGGAGTGCAGGTTCCCAGGCAGAGTGGGATTGGAAGTGCCCAGGCTGAGTGGAGTGAATGTGCCCAGGCTGAGTGGAGTGGAGGTGCCCAGGCCGAGTGGAGTGCAGGTTCCCAGGCAGAGTGGGACTGGAAGTGCCCAGGCGGAGTGGAGTGAATGTGCCCAGGCTGAATGGGAGTCAATGTGCCTAGACAGAGTGGAGTGAATTTGCCCGGCCGCCGGAGACCGAAACGTGCGTTTCCCCATTGCCTTGAATGGGCGCGGAGAGAGGGGGGCGCTTTTTGGCTCGTGGCGCGGGCACCGTTGCGCCAAAGCGTCAAGTGTCACACCTCCCCGTGCTCGGGGCGGCCCCTTGGAGCTAACTGGCTGGGTCTGGAGGGGCTGCGAGACCGCCCAGGAGAACGGGTCCAAACCGCGTTCCGATCGGACGAGAATTGAGGGCGGGACACAGTTCCGCGGTTCACGTTCCGCCCGGGCAAAGGGCCTATAACTTGCGGCGGGAGGGCTTAAGAGTGGGCCCCCGCGAGTCGGGTGGAGAGCCGGGTGTGGAGAGGAGTAGCGGAGGTTCCCAGTCAGAGTGGGAGTGGAGGTTCCTGGGCAGAGTGGGACTGGAAGTGCCCAGGCTGAGTGCAGTGAATGTGCCCTGGCTGAGTGGAGTGAATGTGCCCAGGCTGAGTGGAGTGAATGTGCCCAGGCTGAGTGGAGTGAATGTGCCCAGGCTGAGTGGAGTGAATGTGCCCAGGCTGAGTGGAGTGGAGGTGCCCAGGCCGAGTGGAGTGAAGGTTCCCAGGCAGAGTGGGACTGAAAGTGCCCAGGCTGAGTGGAGTGAATGTGCCCAGGCTGAATGGAGTGGAGGTGCCCAGGCTGAGTGGAGTGCAGGTTCCCTGGCAGAGTGGGATTGGAAGTGCCCAGGCTGAGTGGAGTGAATGTGCCCAGGCTGAGTGGAGTGGAGGTGCCCAGGCTGAGTGGAGTTGGGGTTCCCTGGCAGAGTGGGACTGGAAGTGCCAAGGCTGAGTGGAGTGAAGGTACCCAGGCTGAGTGGAGTGGAGGTGCCCAGGCTGAGTGGAGTGCAGGTTCCCAGCAGAGTGGGACTGGAAGTGCCCAGGCTGAGTGGAGTGAATGTGCCCAGGATGAATGGAGTGGAGGTGCCCAGGCTGAGTGGAGGTGCCCAGGCTGAGTGGAGTGCAGGTTCCCAGGCAGAGTGGGATTGGAAGTGCCCAGGCTGAGTGGAGTGAATGTACCCAGGCTGAGTGGAGTGGAGGGGCCCAGGCTGAGTGGAGTGCAGGTTCCCAGGCAGAGTGGGATTGGAAGTGCCCAGGCTGAGTGGAGTGAATGTGCCCAGGCTGAGTGGAGTGGAGGTGCCCAGGCTGAGTAGAGTTGGGGTTCCCAGGCAGAGTGGGACTGGAAGTGCCAACGGTGAGTGGAGTGAATGTGCCCAGGCTGAGTGGAGTGGAGGTGCCCAGGCTGAGTGGAGTTGGGGTTCCCAGGCAGAGTGGGACTGGAAGTGCCAACGCTGAGTGGAGTGAATGTGCCCCGGCTGAGTGGAGTGGAGGTTCCCAGGCTGAGTGGAGTGCAGGTTCCCAGGCAGAGTGGGATTGGAAGTGCCCAGGCTGAGTGGAGTAATGTACCCAGGCTGAGTGGAGTGCTGGTGCCCAGGCTGAGTGGAGTGAATGTGCCCAGGCTGAGTGGAGTGAATGTGCCCAGGCTGAGTGGAGAGAATGTGCCCAGGCTGAGTGGATTGGAGGTGCCCAGGCTGAGTGGAGTGCAGGTTCCCAGGCAGAGTGGGACTGGAAGTGCCCAGGCTGAGTGGAGTGAATGTGCCCAGGCTGAGTGGAGTGAATGTTCCCAGGCTGAATGGGAGTCAATGTGCCTAGACAGAGTGGAGTGAATGTGCCCAGGCTGAGTGGAGTGGAGGTGCCCAGGCTGAGTGGAGTTGGGGTTCCCAGGCAGAGAGGGACTGGAAGTGCCCTGGCTGAGTGGAGTGAATGTGCCCAGGCTGCGTGGAGTGGAGGTTCCCAGGCTGAGTGGAGTGCAGGTTCCCAGCAGAGTGGGATTGGAAGTGCCCAGGCTGAGTGGAGTGAATGTACCCAGGCTGAGTGGAGTGGAGGTGCCCAGGCCGAGTGGAGTGCAGGTTCCCAGGCAGAGTGGGACTGGAAGTGCCAAGGCTGAGTGGAGTGAATGTGCCCAGGCTGAATGGGAGTCAATGTGCCTAGACAGAGTGGAGTGAATGTGCCCAGCCGCCGGAGCCCGAAACGTGCGTTTCCCCATTGCCTTGAATGGGCGCGGAGAGAGGGGGGCGCTTTTTGGCTCGTGGCGCGGGCACCGTTGCGCCAAAGCGTCAAGTGTCACCCCTCCCCGTGCTCAGGGCGGCCCCTTGGAGCTAACTGGCTGGGTCTGGAGGGGCTGCGAGGCCGCCCAGGAGAACGGGTCCAAACCGCGTTCCGATCGGACGAGAATTGAGGACGGGACACAGTTCCGCGGTTCACTTTCCGCCCGGGCAAAGGGCCTATTACATGCGGCGGGAGGGCTTAAGAGTGGGCCCCCGTGAGTCGGGTGGAGAGCCGGGTGTGGAGAGGAGTAGCGGAGGTTCCCAGTCAGAGTGGGAGTGGAGGTTCCTGGGCAGAGTGGGACTGGAAGTGCCCAGGCTGAGTGGAGTGAATGTGCCCTGGCTGAGTGGAGTGAATGTGGCCAGGCTGAGTGGAGTGGAGGTGCCCAGGCTGAGTGGAGTGCAGGCACCCAGGCAGAGTGGGATTGGAAGTTCCCAGGCTGAGTGGAGTGAATGTGCCCAGGCTGAGTGGAGTGGAGGTGCCCAGGCTGAGTGGAGTTGGGGTTCCCTGGCAGAGTGGGACTGGAAGTGCCAAGGCTGAGTGGAGTGAATGTGCCCAGGCTGAGTGGAGTGGAGGTGCCCAGGCCGAGTGGAGTGCAGGTTCCCAGGCAGAGTGGGACTGGAAGTGCCGAGGCGGAGTGGAGTGAATGTGCCCAGGCTGAATGGGAGTCAATGTGCCTAGACAGAGTGGAGTGAATTTGCCCGGCCGCCGGAGCCCGAAACGTGCGTTTCCCCATTGCCTTGAATGGGCGCGGAGAGAGGGGGGGGCTTTTTGGCTCGTGGCGCGGGCACCGTTGCGCCAAAGCGTCAAGTGTCACCCCTCCCCGTGCTCGGGGCGGCCCTTTGGAGCTAACTGGCTGGGTCTGGAGGGGCTGCGAGGCCGCCCAGGTGAACGGGTCCAAACCGCGTTCCGATCGGACGAGAATTGAGGGCGGGACACAGTTCCGCGGTTCACTTTCCGCCCGGGCAAAGGGCCTATTACTTGCGGCGGGAGGGCTTAAGAGTGGGCCCTCGCGAGTCGGGTGGAGAGCCGGGTGTGGAGAGGAGTAGCGGAGGTTCCCAGTCAGAGTGGGAGTGGAGGTTCCTGGGCAGAGTGGGAATGGAAGTGCCCAGGCTGAGTGGAGTGAATGTGCCCTGGCTGAGTGGAGTGAATGTGGCCAGGCTGAGTGGAGTGGAGGTGCCCAGGCTGAGTGGAGTGCAGGCACCCAGGCAGAGTGGGATTGGAAGTTCCCAGGCTGAGTGGAGTGGAGGTGCCCAGGCTGAGTGGAGTTGGGGTTCCCTGGCAGAGTGGGACTGGAAGTGCCAAGGCTGAGTGGAGTGAATGTGCCCAGGCTGAGTGGAGTGGAGGTGCACAGGCTGAGTGGAGTGCAGGTTCCCAGGCAGGCAGAGTGGGATTGGAAGTGCCCAGGCTGAGTGGAGTGAATGTACCCTGGCTGAGTGGAGTGGAGGTGCCCAGGCTGAGTGGAGTTGGGGTTCCCTGGCAGAGTGGGACTGGAAGTGCCAAGGCTGAGTGGAGTGAATGTGCCCAGGCTGAGTGGAGTGGAGGTGCCCAGGCCGAGTGGAGTGCAGGTTCCCAGGCAGAGTGGGACTGGAAGTGCCAAGGCGGAGTGGAGTGAATGTGCCCTGGCTGAGTGGAGTGAATGTGCCCAGGCTGAGTGGAGTGAATGTGCCCAGGCTGAGTGGAGAGAATGTGCCCAGGCTGAGTGGAGAGAATGTGCCCAGGCAGAGTGGAGTGAATGTGCCGAGGCTGAGTGGAGTGGAGGTGCCCAGGCTGAGTCGAGTGCAGGTTCCCAGGCAGAGTGGGATTGGAAGTGCCCAGGCTGAGTGGAGTGAATGTGCCCAGGCTGAGTGGAGTGGAGGTGCCCAGGCCGAGTGGAGTGCAGGTTCCCAGGCAGAGTGGGACTGGAAGTGCCCAGGCGGAGTGGAGTGAATGTGCCCAGGCTGAATGGGAGTCAATGTGCCTAGACAGAGTGGAGTGAATGTGCCCGGCCGCCGGAGCCCGAAACGTGCGTTTCCCCATTGCCTTGAATGGGCGCGGAGAGAGGGGGGCGCTTTTTGGCTCGTGGCGCGGGCACCGTTGCGCCAAAGCGTCAAGTGTCACACCTCCCCGTGCTCGGGGCGGCCCCTTGGAGCTAACTGGCTGGGTCTGGATGGGCTGCGAGGCCGCCCAGGAGAACGGGTCCAAACCGCGTTCCGATCGGACGAGAATTGAGGGCGGGACACAGTTCCGCGGTTCACTTTCCGCCCGGGCAAAGGGCCTATAACTTGCGGCGGGAGGGCTTAAGAGTGGGCCCCCGCGAGTCGGGTGGAGAGCCGGGTGTGGAGAGGAGTAGCGGAGGTTCCCAGTCAGAGTGGGAGTGGAGGTTCCTGGGCAGAGTGGGACTGGAAGTGCCCAGGCTGAGTGGAGTGAATGTGCCCTGGCTGAGTGGAGTGAATGTGGCCAGGCTGAGTGGAGTGGAGGTGCCCAGGCTGAGTGGAGTGCAGGCACCCAGGCAGAGTGGGATTGGAAGTGCCCAGGCTGAGTGGAGTGAATGTGCCCAGGCTGAGTGGAGTGGAGGTGCCCAGGCAGAGTGGGATTGGAAGTGCCCAGGCTGAGTGGAGTGAATGTGCCCAGGCTGAGTGGAGGTGTCCAGGCTGAGTGGAGTTGGGGTTCCCTGGCAGAGTGGGACTGGAAGTGCCAAGGCTGAGTGGAGTGAATGTGCCCAGGCTGAGTGGAGTGGAGATGCCCAGGCCGAGTGGAGTGCAGGTTCCCAGGCAGAGTGTGACTGAAAGTGCCCAGGCTGAGTGGAGTGAATGTGCCCAGGCTGAGTGGAGTGGAGGTGCCCAGGCTGAGTGGAGGTGCCAAGGCTGAGTGGAGTGAATGTGCCCAGGCTGAGTGGAGTGGAGGTGCCCAGGCTGAGTGGAGTTGGGGTTCCCTGGCAGAGTGGGACTGGAAGTGCCAAGGCTGAGTGGAGTGAATGTGCCCAGGCTGAGTGGAGTGGAGGTGCCCAGGCCGAGTGGAGTGCAGGTTCCGAGGCAGAGTGGGACTGCAAGTGCCCAGGCGGAGTGGAGTGAATGTGCCCAGGCTGAATGGAGTGGAGGTGCCCAGGCTGAGTGGAGTGCAGGTTCCCTGGCAGAGTGGGATTGGAAGTGCCCAGGCTGAGTGCAGTGAATGTGCCCAGGCTGAGTGGAGTAAAGGTGCCAGGCTGAGTGGAGTTGGGGTACCCTGGCAGAGTGGGACTGGAAGTGCCAAGGCTGAGTGGAGTGAATGTACCCAGGCTGAGTGGAGTGGAGGTGCCCAGGCTGAGTGGAGTGAATGTACCCAGGCTGAGTGGAGTGGAGGTGCCCAAGCTGAGTGGAGTGAATGTGCCCAGGCTGAGTGGAGTGAATGTGCCCAGGCAGAGTGGAGTGAATGTGCCGAGGCTGAGTGGAGTGGAGGTGCCCAGGCTGAGTGGAGTGCAGGTTCCCAGGCAGAGTGGGATTGGAAGTGCCCAGGCTGAGTGGAGTGAATGTGCCCAGGCTGAGTGGAGTGGAGGTGCCCAGGCCGAGTGGAGTGCAGGTTCCCAGGCAGAGTGGGACTGGAAGTGCCCAGGCGGAGTGGAGTGAATGTGCCCAGGCTGAATGGGAATCAATGTGCCTAGACAGAGTGGAGTGAATGTGCCCGGCCGCCGGAGCCCGAAACGTGCGTTTCCCCATTGCCTTGAATGGGCGCGGAGAGAGGGGGGCGCTTTTTGGCTCGTGGCGCGGGCACCGTTGCGCCAAAGCGTCAAGTGTCACACCTCCCCGTGCTCGGGGCGGCCCCTTGGAGCTAACTGGCTGGGTCTGGAGGGGCTGCGAGACCGCCCAGGAGAACGGGTCCAAACCGCGTTCCGATCGGACGAGAATTGAGGGCGGGACACAGTTCCGCGGTTCACTTTCCGCCCGGGCAAAGGGCCTATAACTTGCGGCGGGAGGGCTTAAGAGTGGGCCCCCGCGAGTCGGGTGGAGAGCCGGGTGTGGAGAGGAGTAGCGGAGGTTCCCAGTCAGAGTGGGAGTGGAGGTTCCTGGGCAGAGTGGGACTGGAAGTGCCCAGGCTGAGTGGAGTGAATTTGCCCTGGCTGAGTGGAGTGAATGTGGCCAGGCTGAGTGGAGTGGAGGTGCCCAGGCTGAGTGGAGTGCAGGCACCCAGGCAGAGTGGGATTGGAAGTGCCCAGGCTGAGTGGAGTGAATGTGCCCAGGCTGAGTGGAGTGGAGGTGCCCAGGCTGAGTGGGATTGGAAGTGCCCAGGCTGAGTGGAGTGAATGTGCCCAGGCTGAGTGGAGTGGAGGTGCCCAGGCTGAGTGGAGTTGGGGTTCCCTGGCAGAGTGGGACTGGAAGTGCCAAGGCTGAGTGGAGTGAATGTGCCCAGGCTGAGTGGAGTGGAGGTGCCCAGGCTGAATGGAGTTGGGGTTCCCTGGCAGAGTGGGACTGGAAGTGCCAACGGTGAGTGGAGTGAATGTGCCCAGGCTGAGTGGAGTGGAGGTGCCCAGGCTGAGTGGAGTGCAGGCACCCAGGCAGAGTGGGATTGGAAGTGCCCAGGCTGAGTGGAGTGAATGTGCCCAGGCTGAGTGGAGTGGAGGTGCCCAGGCAGAGTGGGATTGGAAGTGCCCAGGCTGAGTGGAGTGAATGTGCCCAGGCTGAGTGGAGTGGAGGTGCCCAGGCTGAGTGGAGTTGGGGTTCCCTGGCAGAGTGGGACTGGAAGTGCCAAGGCTGAGTGGAGTGAATGTGCCCAGGCTGAGTGGAGTGGAGGTGCCCAGGCCGAGTGGAGTGCAGGTTGCCAGGCAGAGTGGGACTGGAAGTGCCCAGGCGTAGTGGAGTGAATGTGCCCAGGCTGAATGGAGTGGAGGTGCCCAGGCTGAGTGGAGTGCAGGTTCCCTGGCAGAGTGGGATTGGAAGTGCCCAGGCTGAGTGCAGTGAATGTGCCCAGACTGAGTGGAGTGGAGGTGCCAGGCTGAGTGGAGTTGGGGTACCCTGGCAGAGTGGGACTGGAAGTGCCAAGGCTGAGTGGAGTGAATGTACCCAGGCTGAGTGGAGTGGAGGTGCCCAGGCTGAGTGGAGTGCAGGTTCCCAGCAGAGTGGGACTGGAAGTGCCCAGGCTGAGTGGAGTGAATGTGCCCAGGCTGAGTGGAGTGAATGTGCCCAGGCAGAGTGGAGTGAATGTGCCGAGGCTGAGTGGAGTGGAGGTGCCCAGGCTGAGTGGAGTGCAGGTTCCCAGGCAGAGTGGGATTGGAAGTGCCCAGGCTGAGTGGAGTGAATGTGCCCAGGCTGAGTGGAGTGGAGGTGCCCAGGCCGAGTGGAGTGCAGGTTCCCAGGCAGAGTGGGACTGGAAGTGCCCAGGCGGAGTGGAGTGAATGTGCCCAGGCTGAATGGGAGTCAATGTGCCTAGACAGAGTGGAGTGAATTTGCCCGGCCGCCGGAGACCGAAACGTGCGTTTCCCCATTGCCTTGAATGGGCGCGGAGAGAGGGGGGCGCTTTTTGGCTCGTGGCGCGGGCACCGTTGCGCCAAAGCGTCAAGTGTCACACCTCCCCGTGCTCGGGGCGGCCCCTTGGAGCTAACTGGCTGGGTCTGGAGGGGCTGCGAGACCGCCCAGGAGAACGGGTCCAAACCGCGTTCCGATCGGACGAGAATTGAGGGCGGGACACAGTTCCGCGGTTCACGTTCCGCCCGGGCAAAGGGCCTATAACTTGCGGCGGGAGGGCTTAAGAGTGGGCCCCCGCGAGTCGGGTGGAGAGCCGGGTGTGGAGAGGAGTAGCGGAGGTTCCCAGTCAGAGTGGGAGTGGAGGTTCCTGGGCAGAGTGGGACTGGAAGTGCCCAGGCTGAGTGGAGTGAATGTGCCCTGGCTGAGTGGAGTGAATGTGCCCAGGCTGAGTGGAGTGAATGTGCCCAGGCTGAGTGGAGTGAATGTGCCCAGGCTGAGTGGAGTGAATGTGCCCAGGCTGAGTGGAGTGGAGGTGCCCAGGCCGAGTGGAGTGCAGGTTCCCAGGCAGAGTGGGACTGAAAGTGCCCAGGCTGAGTGGAGTGAATGTGCCCAGGCTGAATGGAGTGGAGGTGCCCAGGCTGAGTGGAGTGCAGGTTCCCTGGCAGAGTGGGATTGGAAGTGCCCAGGCTGAGTGGAGTGAATGTGCCCAGGCTGAGTGGAGTGGAGGTGCCCAGGCTGAGTGGAGTTGGGGTTCCCTGGCAGAGTGGGACTGGAAGTGCCAAGGCTGAGTGGAGTGAAGGTACCCAGGCTGAGTGGAGTGGAGGTGCCCAGGCTGAGTGGAGTGCAGGTTCCCAGCAGAGTGGGACTGGAAGTGCCCAGGCTGAGTGGAGTGAATGTGCCCAGGATGAATGGAGTGGAGGTGCCCAGGCTGAGTGGAGGTGCCCAGGCTGAGTGGAGTGCAGGTTCCCAGGCAGAGTGGGATTGGAAGTGCCCAGGCTGAGTGGAGTGAATGTACCCAGGCTGAGTGGAGTGGAGGGGCCCAGGCTGAGTGGAGTGCAGGTTCCCAGGCAGAGTGGGATTGGAAGTGCCCAGGCTGAGTGGAGTGAATGTGCCCAGGCTGAGTGGAGTGGAGGTGCCCAGGCTGAGTGGAGTTGGGGTTCCCTGGCAGAGTGGGACTGGAAGTGCCAACGGTGAGTGGAGTGAATGTGCCCAGGCTGAGTGGAGTGGAGGTGCCCAGGCTGAGTGGAGTTGGGGTTCCCAGGCAGAGTGGGACTGGAAGTGCCAACGCTGAGTGGAGTGAATGTGCCCCGGCTGAGTGGAGTGGAGGTTCCCAGGCTGAGTGGAGTGCAGGTTCCCAGGCAGAGTGGGATTGGAAGTGCCCAGGCTGAGTGGAGTAATGTACCCAGGCTGAGTGGAGTGCTGGTGCCCAGGCTGAGTGGAGTGCAGGTTCCCAGGCAGAGTGGGATTGGAAGTGCCCAGGCTGAGTGGAGTGAATGTGCCCAGGCTGAGTGGAGTGGAGGTGCCCAGGCCGAGTGGAGTGCAGGTTCCCAGGCAGAGTGGGACTGGAAGTGCCCAGGCGGAGTCGAGTGAATGTGCCCAGGCTGAATGGGAGTCAATGTGCCTAGACAGAGTGGAGTGAATGTGCCCGGCCGCCGGAGCCCGAAACGTGCGTTTCCCCATTGCCTTGAATGGGCGCGGAGAGAGGGGGGCACTTTTTGGCTCGTGGCGCGGTCACCGTTGCGCCAAAGCGTCAAGTGTCACACCTCCCCGTGCTCGGGGCGGCCCCTTGGAGCTAACTAGCGGGGTTTGGAGGGGCTGCGAGGCCGCCCAGGAGAACGGGTCCAAACCGCGTTCCGATCGTACGAGAATTGAGGGCGGGACACAGTTCCGCGGTTCACTTTCCGCCCGGGCAAAGGGCCTATAACTTGCGGCGGGAGGGCTTAAGAGTGGGCCCCCGCGAGTCGGGTGGAGAGCCGGGTGTGGAGAGGAGTAGCGGAGGTTCCCAGTCAGAGTGGGAGTGGAGGTTCCTAGGCAGAGTGGGACTGGAAGTGCCCAGGCTGAGTGGAGTGAATGTGCCCTGGCTGAGTGGAGTGAATGATCCCAGGCTGAATGGGAGTCAATGTGCCTAGACAGAGTGGAGTGAATGTGCCCAGGCTGAGTGGAGTGGAGGTGCCCAGGCTGAGTCGAGTTGGGGTTCCCAGGCAGAGAGGGACTGGAAGTGCCCTGGCTGAGTGGAGTGAATTCTCCCCAGGCTGCGTGGAGTGGAGGTTCCCAGGCTGAGTGGAGTGCAGGTTCCCAGCAGAGTGGGACTGGAAGTGCCCAGGCTGAGTGGAGTGAATGTGCCCAGGCTGAGTGGAGTGAATGTGCCCAGGCAGAGTGGAGTGAATGTGCCCAGGCTGAGTGGAGTGGAGGTGCCCAGGCTGAGTGGAGTGCAGGTTCCCAGGCAGAGTGGGACTGGTAGTGCCCAGGCTGAGTGGAGTGAATGTGCCCAGGCTGAATGGAGTGGAGGTGCCCAGGCTGAGTGGAGCGTAGGTTCCCAGGCAGAGTGGGATTGGAAGTGCCCAGGCTGAGTGGAGTGAATGTGCCTAGGCTGAGTGGAGTGGAGGTGCCCAGGCTGAATGGAGTTGGGGTTCCCTGGCAGTGTGGGACTGGAAGTGCCAACGGTGAGTGGAGTGAATGTGCCCAAGCTGAGTGGAGTGGAGGTGCCAACGCTGAGTGGAGTGAATGTGCCCAGGCTGAGTGGAGCGCTGGTTCCCAGGCAGAGTGGGATTGGAAGTGCCCAGGCTGAGTGGAGTAATGTACCCAGGCTGAGTGGAGTGCAGGTGCCCAGGCTGAGAGGAGTGCAGGTTCCCAGGCAGAGTGGGATTGGAAGTGCCCAGGCTGAGTGGAGTAATGTACCCAGGCTGAGTGGAGTGCAGGTGCCCAGGCTGAGAGGAGTGCAGGTTCCCAGGCAGAGTGGGACTGGAAGTGCCAACGCTGAGTGGAGTGAATGTGCCCAGGCTGAGTGGAGCGCTGGTTCCCAGGCAGAGTGGGATTGGAAGTGCCCAGGCTGAGTGGAGTAATGTACCCAGGCTGAGTGGAGTGCAGGTGCTCAGGCTGAGAGGAGTGCAGGTTCCCAGGCAGAGTGGGATTGGAAGTGCCCAGGCTGAGTGGAGTGAATGTGCCCAGGCTGAGTGGAGTGGAGGTGCCCAGGCCGAGTGGAGTGCAGGTTCCCAGGCAGAGTGGGACTGGAAGTGCCCAGGCGGAGTGGAGTGAATGTGCCCAGGCTGAATGGGAGTCAATGTGCCTAGACAGAGTGGAGTGAATGTGCCCGGCCGCCGGAGCCCGAAACGTGCGTTTCCCCATTGCCTTGAATGGGCGCGGAGAGAGGGGGGCGCTTTTTGGCTCGTGGCGCGGGCACCGTTGCGCCAAAGCGTCAAGTGTCACACCTCCCCGTGCTCGGGGCGGCCCCTTGGAGCTAACTGGCTGGGTCTAGAGGGGCTGCGAGGCCGCCCAGGAGAACGGGTCCAAACCGCGTTCCGATCGGACGAGAATTGAGGGCGGGACACAGTTCCGCGGTTCACTTTCCGCCCGGGCAAAGGGCCTATAACTTGCGGCGGGAGGGCTTAAGAGTGGGCCCCCGCGAGTCGGGTGGAGAGCCGGGTGTGGAGAGGAGTAGCGGAGGTTCCCAGTCAGAGTGGGAGTGGAGGTTCCTGGGCAGAGTGGGACTGGAAGTGCCCAGGCTGAGGTGAGTGAATGTGCCCTGGCTGAGTGGAGTGAATGTGGCCAGGCTGAGTGGAGTGGAGGTGCCCAGGCTGAGTGGAGTGCAGGCACCCAGGCAGAGTGGGATTGGAAGTGCCCAGGCTGAGTGGAGTGAATGTGCCCAGGCTGAGTGGAGTGGAGGTGCCCAGGACGAGTGGAGTGCAGGTTCCCAGGCAGAGTGGGACTGGAAGTGCCCAGGCTGAGTGGAGTGAATGTGCCCAGGCTGAGTGGAGTGGAGGTGCCCAGGCTGAGTGGAGTTGGGGTTCCCTGGCAGAGTGGGACGGGAAGTGCCAAGGCTGAGTGGAGTGAATGTGCCCAGGCTGAGTGGAGTGGAGATGCCCAGGCCGAGTGGAGTGCAGGTTCCCAGGCAGAGTGTGACTGAAAGTGCCCAGGCTGAGTGGAGTGAATGTGCCCAGGCTGAATGGAGTGGAGGTGCCCAGGCTGAGTGGAGGTGCCCAGGCTGAGTGGAGTGCAGGTTCCCAGGCAGAGTGGGATTGGAAGTGCCCAGGCTGAGTGGAGTGAATGTGCCCAGGCTGAGTGGAGTGGAGGTGCCCAGGCCGAGTGGAGTGCAGGTTCCCAGGCAGAGTGGGACTGGAAGTGCCCAGGCGGAGTGGAGTGAATGTGCCCAGGCTGAATCGGAGTCAATGTGCCTAGACAGAGTGGAGTGAATGTGCCCGGCCGCCGGAGCCCGAAACGTGCGTTTCCCCATTGCCTTGAATGGGCGCGGAGAGAGGGGGGCGCTTTTTGGCTCGTGGCGCGGGCACCGTTGCGCCAAAGCGTCAAGTGTCACACCTCCCCGTGCTCGGGGCGGCCCCTTGGAGCTAACTAGCTGGGTCTGGAGGGGCTGCGAGGCCGCCCAGGAGAACGGGTCCAAACCGCGTTCCGATCGGACGAGAATTGAGGGCGGGACACAGTTCCGCGGTTCACTTTCCGCCCGGGCAAAGGGCCTATAACTTGCGGCGGGAGGGCTTAAGAGTGGGCCCCCGCGAGTCGGGTGGAGAGCCGGGTGTGGAGAGGAGTAGCGGAGGTTCCCAGTCAGAGAGGGAGTGGAGGTTCCTGGGCAGAGTGGGACTGGAAGTGCCCAGGCTGAGTGGAGTGAATGTGCCCTGGCTGAGTGGAGTGAATGTGCCCAGGCTGAGTGGAGTGAATGTGCCCAGGCTGAGTGGAGTGTATGTGCCCAGGCTGACTGGAGAGAATGTGCCCAGGCTGAGTGGATTGGAGGTGCCCAGGCTGAGTGGAGTGCAGGTTCCCAGGCAGAGTGGGACTGGAAGTGCCCAGGCTGAGTGGAGTGAATGTGCCCAGGCTGAGTGGAGTGAATGTTCCCAGGCTGAATGGGAGTCAATGTGCCGAGACAGAGTGGAGTGAATGTGCCCAGGCTGAGTGGAGTGGAGGTGCCCAGGCTGAGTGGAGTTGGGGTTCCCAGGCAGAGAGGGACTGGAAGTGCCCTGGCTGAGTGGAGTGAATGTGCCCAGGCTGAATGGGATGCAATGTGCCTAGACAGAGTGGAGTGAATGTGCCCAGGCTGAGTGGAGTGGAGGTGCCCAGGCTGAGTGGAGTTGGGGTTCCCAGGCAGAGAGGGACTGGAAGTGCCCTGGCTGAGTGGAGTGAATGTGCCCAGGCTGCGTGGAGTGAATGTGGCCAGGCTGAGTGGAGTGCAGGTTCCCTGGCAGAGTGGGACTGGAAGTGCCAAGACTGAGTGGAGTGAATGTGCCCAGGCTGAGTGGAGTGGAGGTGCCCAGGCCGAGTGGAGTGCAGGTTCCCAGGCAGAGTGGGACTGAAAGTGCCCAGGCTGAGTGGAGTTAATGTGCCCAGGCTGAATGGAGTGGAGGTGCCCAGGCTGAGTGGGGTGCAGGTTCCCTGGCAGAGTGGGATTGGAAGTGCCCAGGCTGAGTGCAGTGAATGTGCCCAGGCTGAGTGGAGTGGAGGTGCCCAGGCTGAGTGGAGTGCAGGTTCCCTGGCAGAGTGGGACTGGAAGTGCCAAGGCTGAGTGGAGTGAATGTGCCCAGGCTGAGTGGAGTGGAGGTGCCCAGGCCGAGTGGAGTGCAGGTTCCCAGGCAGAGTGGGACTGAAAGTGCCCAGGCTGAGTGGAGTTAATGTGCCCAGGCTGAATGGAGTGGAGGTGCCCAGGCTGAGTGGGGTGCAGGTTCCCTGGCAGAGTGGGATTGGAAGTGCCCAGGCTGAGTGCAGTGAATGTGCCCAGGCTGAGTGGAGTGGAGGTGCCCAGGCTGAGTGGAGTTGGGGTTCCCTGGCAGAGTGGGACTGGAAGTACCAAGGCTGAGTGGAGTGAATGTACCCAGGCTGAGTGGAGTGGAGGTGCCCAGGCTGAGTGGAGTGCAGGTTCCCAGCAGAGTGGGACTGGAAGTGCCCAGGCTGAGTAGAGTTAATGTGCCCAGGCTGAGTGGAGTGAATGTGCCCAGGCAGAGTGGGATTGGAAGTGCCCAGGCTGAGTGGAGTAATGTACCCGGGCTGAGTGGAGTGCAGGTGCCCATGCTGAGAGGAGTGCAGGTTCCCAGGCTGAGTGGACTGAATGTGCCCAGGCTGAGTGGAGTGAATGTGCCCAGGCTGAGTGGAGTGAATGTGCCCAGGCTGAGTGGAGAGAATGTGCCCAGGCTGAGTGGATTGGAGGTGCCCAGGCTGAGTGGAGTGCAGGTTCCCAGGCAGAGTGGGACTGGAAGTGCCCAGGCTGAGTGGAGAGAATGTGCCCAGGCTGAGTGGAGTGAATGTGCCCAGGCTGAGTGGAGTGAATGATCCCAGGCTGAATGGGAGTCAATGTGCCTAGACAGAGTGGAGTGAATGTGCCCAGGCTGAGTGGAGTGGAGGTGCCCAGGCTGAGTGGAGTTGGGGTTCCCAGGCAGAGAGGGACTGGAAGTGCCCTGGCTGAGTGGAGTGAATGTGCCCAGGCTGCGTGGAGTGGAGGTTCCCAGGCTGAGTGGAGTGCAGGTTCCCAGCAGAGTGGGACTGGAAGTGCCCAGGCTGAGTGGAGTGAATGTGCCCAGGCTGAGTGGAGTGAATGTGCCCAGGCAGAGTGGAGTGAATGTGCCCAGGCTGAGTGGAGTGGAGGTGCCCAGGCTGAGTGGAGTGCAGGTTCCCAGGCAGAGTGGGACTGGAAGTGCCCAGGCTGAGTGGAGTGAATGTGCCCAGGCTGAGTGGAGTGGAGGTGCCCAGGCCGAGTGGAGTGCAGGTTCCCAGGCAGAGTGGGACTGGAAGTGCCCAGGCGGAGTGGAGTGAATGTGCCCAGGCTGGACAGAGTGGAGTGAATGTGCCCGGCCGCCGGAGCCCGAAACGTGCGTTTCCCCATTGCCTTGAATGGGCGCGGAGAGAGGGGGGCACTTTTTGGCTCGTGGCGCGAGCACCGTTGCGCCAAAGCGTCAAGTGTCACCCCTCCCCGTGCTCGGGGCGGCCCCTTGGAGCTAACTAGCGGGGTTTGGAGGGGCTGCGAGGCCGCCCAGGAGAACGGGTCCAAACCGCGTTCCGATCGGACGAGAATTGAGGGCGGGACAAAGTTCCGCGGTTCACTTTCCGCCCGGGCAAAGGGCCTATAACTTGCGGCGGGAGGGCTTAAGAGTGGGCCCCCGCGAGTCGGGTGGAGAGCCGGGTGTGGAGAGGAGTAGCGGAGGTTCCCAGTCAGAGTGGGAGTGGAGGTTCCTGGGCAGAGTGGGACTGGAAGTGCCCAGGCTGAGTGGAGTGAATGTGCCCTGGCTGAGTGGAGTGAATGTGGCCAGGCTGAGTGGAGTGGAGGTGCCCAGGCTGAGTGGAGTGCAGGCACCCAGGCAGAGTGGGATTGGAAGTGCCCAGGCTGAGTGGAGTGAATGTGCCCAGGCTGAGTGGAGTGGAGGTGCCCAGGCTGAGTGGAGTTGGGGTTCCCAGGCAGAGAGGGACTGGAAGTGCCCTGGCTGAGTGGAGTGAATGTGCCCAGGCTGCGTGGAGTGGAGGTTCCCAGGCTGAGTGGAGTGCAGGTTCCCAGCAGAGTGGGATTGGAAGTGCCAACGCTGAGTGGAGTGAATGTGCCCCGGCTGAGTGGAGTGGAGGTGCCCAGGCAGAGTGGAGTTGGGGTTCCCAGGCAGAGAGGGACTGGAAGTGCCCTGGCTGAGTGGAGTGAATGTGCCCAGGCTGAATGGGAGTCAATGTGCCTAGACAGAGTGGAGTGAATGTGCCCAGGCTGAGTGGAGTGGAGGTGCCCAGGCTGAGTGGAGTTGGGGTTCCCAGGCAGAGAGGGACTGGAAGTGCCCTGGCTGAGTGGAGTGAATGTGCCCAGGCTGCGTGGAGTGAATGTGGCCAGGCTGAGTGGAGTGGAGGTGCCCAGGCTGAGTGGAGTGCAGGCACCCAGGCAGAGTGGGATTGGAAGTGCCCAGGCTGAGTGGAGTGAATGTGCCCAGGCTGAGTGGAGTGGAGGTGCCCAGGCTGAGTGGAGTTGGGGTTCCCTGGCAGAGTGGGACTGGAAGTGCCAAGGCTGAGTGGAGTGAATGTGCCCAGGCTGAGTGGAGTGAATGTGCCCAGGCAGAGTGGGATTGGAAGTGCCCAGGCTGAGTGGAGTGCAGGTTCCCAGCAGAGTGGGACTGGAAGTGCCCAGGCTGAGTGGAGTGAATGTGCCCAGGCTGAGTGGAGTGAATGTGCCCAGGCAGAGTGGGATTGGAAGTGCCCAGGCTGAGTGGAGTAATGTACCCGGGCTGAGTGGAGTGCAGGTGCCCAGGCTGAGAGGAGTGCAGGTTCCCAGGCTGAGTGGACTGAATGTGCCCAGGCTGAGTGGAGTGAATGTGCCCAGGCTGAGTGGAGTGAATGTGCCCAGGCTGAGTGGAGAGAATGTGCCCAAGTTGAGTGGATTGGAGGTGCCCAGGCTGAGTGGAGTGCAGGTTCCCAGGCAGAGTGGGACTGGAAGTGCCCAGGCTGAGTGGAGAGAATGTGCCCAGGCTGAGTGGAGTGAATGTGCCTAGGCTGAGTGGAGTGAATGATCCCAGGCTGAATGGGAGTCAATGTGCCTAGACAGAGTGGAGTGAATGTGCCCAGGCTGAGTGGAGTGGAGGTGCCCAGGCTGAGTGGAGTTGGGGTTCCCAGGCAGAGAGGGACTGGAAGTGCCCTGGCTGAGTGGAGTGAATGTGCCCAGGCTGCGTGGAGTGAATGTGGCCAGGCTGAGTGGAGTGGAGGTGCCCAGGCTGAGTGGAGTGCAGGCACCCAGGCAGAGTGGGATTGGAAGTGCCCAGGCTGAGTGGAGTGAATGTGCCCAGGCTGAGTGGAGTGGAGGTGCCCAGGCTGAGTGGAGTTGGGGTTCCCTGGCATAGTGGGACTGGAAGTGCCAACGGTGAGTGAAGTGAATGTGCCCAGGCTGAGTGGAGTGGAGGTGCCCAGGCTGAGTGGAGTTGGGGTTCCCTGGCAGAGTGGGACTGGAAGTGCCAACGCTGAGTGTAGTGAATGTGCCCCGGCTGAGTGGAGTGGAGGTGCCCAGGCTGAGTGGAGTTGGGGTTCCCAGGCAGAGAGGGACTGGAAGTGCCCTGGCTGAGTGGAGTGAATGTGCCCAGGCTGCGTGGAGTGGAGGTTCCCAGGCTGAGTGGAGTGGAGGTTCCCAGCAGAGTGGGACTGGAAGTGCCCAGGCTGAGTGGAGTGAATGTGCCCAGGCTGAGTGGAGTGAATGTGCCCAGGCAGAGTGGAGTGAATGTGCCCAGGCTGAGTGGAGTGGAGGTGCCCAGGCTGAGTGGAGTGCAGGTTCCCAGGCAGAGTGGGACTGGAAGTGCCCAGGCTGAGTGGAGTGAATGTGCCCAGGCTGAGTGGAGTGGAGGTGCCCAGGCCGAGTGGAGTGCATGTTCCCAGGCAGAGTGGGACTGGAAGTGCCCAGGCGGAGTGGAGTGAATGTGCCCAGGCTGGACAGAGTGGAGTGAATGTTCCCAGCCGCCGGAGCCCGAAACGTGCGTTTCCCCATTGCCTTGAATGGGCGCGGAGAGAGGGGGGCACTTTTTGGCTCGTGGCGCGGGCACCGTTGCGCCAAAGCGTCAAGTGTCACCCCTCCCCGTGCTCGGGGCGGCCCCTTGGAGCTAACTAGCGGGGTTTGGAGGGGCTGCGAGGCCGCCCAGGAGAACGGGTCCAAACCGCGTTCCGATCGGACGAGAATTGAGGGCGGGACACAGTTCCGCGGTTCACTTTCCGCCCGGGCAAAGGGCCTATAACTTGCGGCGGGAGGGCTTAAGAGTGGGCCCCCGCGAGTCGGGTGGAGAGCCGGGTGTGGAGAGGAGTAGCGGAGGTTCCCAGTCAGAGTGGGAGTGGAGGTTCCTGGGCAGAGTGGGACTGGAAGTGCCCAGGCTGAGTGGAGTGAATGTGCCCTGGCTGAGTGGAGTGAATGTGGCCAGGCTGAGTGGAGTGGAGGTGCCCAGGCTGAGTGGAGTGCAGGCACCCAGGCAGAGTGGGATTGGAAGTGCCCAGGCTGAGTGGAGTGAATGTGCCCAGGCTGAGTGGAGTGGAGGTGCCCAGGCCGAGTGGAGTGCAGGTTCCCAGGCAGAGTGGGACTGGAAGTGCCCAGGCTGAGTGGAGTGAATGTGCCCAGGCTGAGTGGAGTGGAGGTGCCCAGGCTGAGTGGAGTTGGGGTTCCCTGGCAGAGTGGGACGGGAAGTGCCAAGGCTGAGTGGAGTGAATGTGCCCAGGCTGAGTGGAGTGGAGATGCCCAGGCCGAGTGGAGTGCAGGTTCCCAGGCAGAGTGTGACTGAAAGTGCCCAGGCTGAGTGGAGTGAATGTGCCCAGGCTGAATGGAGTGGAGGTGCCCAGGCTGAGTGGAGGTGCCCAGGCTGAGTGGAGTGCAGGTTCCCAGGCAGAGTGGGATTGGAAGTGCCCAGGCTGAGTGGAGTGAATGTGCCCAGGCTGAGTGGAGTGGAGGTGCCCAGGCCGAGTGGAGTGCAGGTTCCCAGGCAGAGTGGGACTGGAAGTGCCCAGGCGGAGTGGAGTGAATGTGCCCAGGCTGAATCGGAGTCAATGTGCCTAGACAGAGTGGAGTGAATGTGCCCGGCCGCCGGAGCCCGAAACGTGCGTTTCCCCATTGCCTTGAATGGGCGCGGAGAGAGGGGGGCGCTTTTTGGCTCGTGGCGCGGGCACCGTTGCGCCAAAGCGTCAAGTGTCACACCTCCCCGTGCTCGGGGCGGCCCCTTGGAGCTAACTAGCTGGGTCTGGAGGGGCTGCGAGGCCGCCCAGGAGAACGGGTCCAAACCGCGTTCCGATCGGACGAGAATTGAGGGCGGGACACAGTTCCGCGGTTCACTTTCCGCCCGGGCAAAGGGCCTATAACTTGCGGCGGGAGGGCTTAAGAGTGGGCCCCCGCGAGTCGGGTGGAGAGCCGGGTGTGGAGAGGAGTAGCGGAGGTTCCCAGTCAGAGAGGGAGTGGAGGTTCCTGGGCAGAGTGGGACTGGAAGTGCCCAGGCTGAGTGGAGTGAATGTGCCCTGGCTGAGTGGAGTGAATGTGCCCAGGCTGAGTGGAGTGAATGTGCCCAGGCTGAGTGGAGTGTATGTGCCCAGGCTGACTGGAGAGAATGTGCCCAGGCTGAGTGGATTGGAGGTGCCCAGGCTGAGTGGAGTGCAGGTTCCCAGGCAGAGTGGGACTGGAAGTGCCCAGGCTGAGTGGAGTGAATGTGCCCAGGCTGAATGGAGTGAATGTTACCAGGCTGAATGGGAGTCAATGTGCCGAGACAGAGTGGAGTGAATGTGCCCAGGCTGAGTGGAGTGGAGGTGCCCAGGCTGAGTGGAGTTGGGGTTCCCAGGCAGAGAGGGACTGGAAGTGCCCTGGCTGAGTGGAGTGAATGTGCCCAGGCTGAATGGGATGCAATGTGCCTAGACAGAGTGGAGTGAATGTGCCCAGGCTGAGTGGAGTGGAGGTGCCCAGGCTGAGTGGAGTTGGGGTTCCCAGGCAGAGAGGGACTGGAAGTGCCCTGGCTGAGTGGAGTGAATGTGCCCAGGCTGCGTGGAGTGAATGTGGCCAGGCTGAGTGGAGTGGAGGTGCCCAGGCTGAGTGGAGTGCAGGCACCCAGGCAGAGTGGGATTGGAAGTGCCCAGGCTGAGTGGAGTGAATGTGCCCAGGCTGAGTGGAGTGGAGGTGCCCAGGCTGAGTGGAGTGCAGGTTCCCTGGCAGAGTGGGACTGGAAGTGCCAAGGCTGAGTGGAGTGAATGTGCCCAGGCTGAGTGGAGTGGAGGTGCCCAGGCCGAGTGGAGTGCAGGTTCCCAGGCAGAGTGGGACTGAAAGTGCCCAGGCTGAGTGGAGTTAATGTGCCCAGGCTGAATGGAGTGGAGGTGCCCAGGCTGAGTGGGGTGCAGGTTCCCTGGCAGAGTGGGATTGGAAGTGCCCAGGCTGAGTGCAGTGAATGTGCCCAGGCTGAGTGGAGTGGAGGTGCCCAGGCTGAGTGGAGTTGGGGTTCCCTGGCAGAGTGGGACTGGAAGTACCAAGGCTGAGTGGAGTGAATGTACCCAGGCTGAGTGGAGTGGAGGTGCCCAGGCTGAGTGGAGTGCAGGTTCCCAGCAGAGTGGGACTGGAAGTGCCCAGGCTGAGTAGAGTTAATGTGCCCAGGCTGAGTGGAGTGAATGTGCCCAGGCAGAGTGGGATTGGAAGTGCCCAGGCTGAGTGGAGTAATGTACCCGGGCTGAGTGGAGTGCAGGTGCCCATGCTGAGAGGAGTGCAGGTTCCCAGGCTGAGTGGACTGAATGTGCCCAGGCTGAGTGGAGTGAATGTGCCCAGGCTGAGTGGAGTGAATGTGCCCAGGCTGAGTGGAGAGAATGTGCCCAGGCTGAGTGGATTGGAGGTGCCCAGGCTGAGTGGAGTGCAGGTTCCCAGGCAGAGTGGGACTGGAAGTGCCCAGGCTGAGTGGAGAGAATGTGCCCAGGCTGAGTGGAGTGAATGTGCCCAGGCTGAGTGGAGTGAATGATCCCAGGCTGAATGGGAGTCAATGTGCCTAGACAGAGTGGAGTGAATGTGCCCAGGCTGAGTGGAGTGGAGGTGCCCAGGCTGAGTGGAGTTGGGGTTCCCAGGCAGAGAGGGACTGGAAGTGCCCTGGCTGAGTGGAGTGAATGTGCCCAGGCTGCGTGGAGTGGAGGTTCCCAGGCTGAGTGGAGTGCAGGTTCCCAGCAGAGTGGGACTGGAAGTGCCCAGGCTGAGTGGAGTGAATGTGCCCAGGCTGAGTGGAGTGAATGTGCCCAGGCAGAGTGGAGTGAATGTGCCCAGGCTGAGTGGAGTGGAGGTGCCCAGGCTGAGTGGAGTGCAGGTTCCCAGGCAGAGTGGGACTGGAAGTGCCCAGGCTGAGTGGAGTGAATGTGCCCAGGCTGAGTGGAGTGGAGGTGCCCAGGCCGAGTGGAGTGCAGGTTCCCAGGCAGAGTGGGACTGGAAGTGCCCAGGCGGAGTGGAGTGAATGTGCCCAGGCTGGACAGAGTGGAGTGAATGTGCCCGGCCGCCGGAGCCCGAAACGTGCGTTTCCCCATTGCCTTGAATGGGCGCGGAGAGAGGGGGGCACTTTTTGGCTCGTGGCGCGAGCACCGTTGCGCCAAAGCGTCAAGTGTCACCCCTCCCCGTGCTCGGGGCGGCCCCTTGGAGCTAACTAGCGGGGTTTGGAGGGGCTGCGAGGCCGCCCAGGAGAACGGGTCCAAACCGCGTTCCGATCGGACGAGAATTGAGGGCGGGACAAAGTTCCGCGGTTCACTTTCCGCCCGGGCAAAGGGCCTATAACTTGCGGCGGGAGGGCTTAAGAGTGGGCCCCCGCGAGTCGGGTGGAGAGCCGGGTGTGGAGAGGAGTAGCGGAGGTTCCCAGTCAGAGTGGGAGTGGAGGTTCCTGGGCAGAGTGGGACTGGAAGTGCCCAGGCTGAGTGGAGTGAATGTGCCCTGGCTGAGTGGAGTGAATGTGGCCAGGCTGAGTGGAGTGGAGGTGCCCAGGCTGAGTGGAGTGCAGGCACCCAGGCAGAGTGGGATTGGAAGTGCCCAGGCTGAGTGGAGTGAATGTGCCCAGGCTGAGTGGAGTGGAGGTGCCCAGGCTGAGTGGAGTTGGGGTTCCCAGGCAGAGAGGGACTGGAAGTGCCCTGGCTGAGTGGAGTGAATGTGCCCAGGCTGCGTGGAGTGGAGGTTCCCAGGCTGAGTGGAGTGCAGGTTCCCAGCAGAGTGGGATTGGAAGTGCCAACGCTGAGTGGAGTGAATGTGCCCCGGCTGAGTGGAGTGGAGGTGCCCAGGCAGAGTGGAGTTGGGGTTCCCAGGCAGAGAGGGACTGGAAGTGCCCTGGCTGAGTGGAGTGAATGTGCCCAGGCTGAATGGGAGTCAATGTGCCTAGACAGAGTGGAGTGAATGTGCCCAGGCTGAGTGGAGTGGAGGTGCCCAGGCTGAGTGGAGTTGGGGTTCCCAGGCAGAGAGGGACTGGAAGTGCCCTGGCTGAGTGGAGTGAATGTGCCCAGGCTGCGTGGAGTGAATGTGGCCAGGCTGAGTGGAGTGGAGGTGCCCAGGCTGAGTGGAGTGCAGGCACCCAGGCAGAGTGGGATTGGAAGTGCCCAGGCTGAGTGGAGTGAATGTGCCCAGGCTGAGTGGAGTGGAGGTGCCCAGGCTGAGTGGAGTTGGGGTTCCCTGGCAGAGTGGGACTGGAAGTGCCAAGGCTGAGTGGAGTGAATGTGCCCAGGCTGAGTGGAGTGAATGTGCCCAGGCAGAGTGGGATTGGAAGTGCCCAGGCTGAGTGGAGTGCAGGTTCCCAGCAGAGTGGGACTGGAAGTGCCCAGGCTGAGTGGAGTGAATGTGCCCAGGCTGAGTGGAGTGAATGTGCCCAGGCAGAGTGGGATTGGAAGTGCCCAGGCTGAGTGGAGTAATGTACCCGGGCTGAGTGGAGTGCAGGTGCCCAGGCTGAGAGGAGTGCAGGTTCCCAGGCTGAGTGGACTGAATGTGCCCAGGCTGAGTGGAGTGAATGTGCCCAGGCTGAGTGGAGTGAATGTGCCCAGGCTGAGTGGAGAGAATGTGCCCAAGTTGAGTGGATTGGAGGTGCCCAGGCTGAGTGGAGTGCAGGTTCCCAGGCAGAGTGGGACTGGAAGTGCCCAGGCTGAGTGGAGAGAATGTGCCCAGGCTGAGTGGAGTGAATGTGCCTAGGCTGAGTGGAGTGAATGATCCCAGGCTGAATGGGAGTCAATGTGCCTAGACAGAGTGGAGTGAATGTGCCCAGGCTGAGTGGAGTGGAGGTGCCCAGGCTGAGTGGAGTTGGGGTTCCCAGGCAGAGAGGGACTGGAAGTGCCCTGGCTGAGTGGAGTGAATGTGCCCAGGCTGCGTGGAGTGAATGTGGCCAGGCTGAGTGGAGTGGAGGTGCCCAGGCTGAGTGGAGTGCAGGCACCCAGGCAGAGTGGGATTGGAAGTGCCCAGGCTGAGTGGAGTGAATGTGCCCAGGCTGAGTGGAGTGGAGGTGCCCAGGCTGAGTGGAGTTGGGGTTCCCTGGCATAGTGGGACTGGAAGTGCCAACGGTGAGTGAAGTGAATGTGCCCAGGCTGAGTGGAGTGGAGGTGCCCAGGCTGAGTGGAGTTGGGGTTCCCTGGCAGAGTGGGACTGGAAGTGCCAACGCTGAGTGTAGTGAATGTGCCCCGGCTGAGTGGAGTGGAGGTGCCCAGGCTGAGTGGAGTTGGGGTTCCCAGGCAGAGAGGGACTGGAAGTGCCCTGGCTGAGTGGAGTGAATGTGCCCAGGCTGCGTGGAGTGGAGGTTCCCAGGCTGAGTGGAGTGGAGGTTCCCAGCAGAGTGGGACTGGAAGTGCCCAGGCTGAGTGGAGTGAATGTGCCCAGGCTGAGTGGAGTGAATGTGCCCAGGCAGAGTGGAGTGAATGTGCCCAGGCTGAGTGGAGTGGAGGTGCCCAGGCTGAGTGGAGTGCAGGTTCCCAGGCAGAGTGGGACTGGAAGTGCCCAGGCTGAGTGGAGTGAATGTGCCCAGGCTGAGTGGAGTGGAGGTGCCCAGGCCGAGTGGAGTGCATGTTCCCAGGCAGAGTGGGACTGGAAGTGCCCAGGCGGAGTGGAGTGAATGTGCCCAGGCTGGACAGAGTGGAGTGAATGTTCCCAGCCGCCGGAGCCCGAAACGTGCGTTTCCCCATTGCCTTGAATGGGCGCGGAGAGAGGGGGGCACTTTTTGGCTCGTGGCGCGGGCACCGTTGCGCCAAAGCGTCAAGTGTCACCCCTCCCCGTGCTCGGGGCGGCCCCTTGGAGCTAACTAGCGGGGTTTGGAGGGGCTGCGAGGCCGCCCAGGAGAACGGGTCCAAACCGCGTTCCGATCGGACGAGAATTGAGGGCGGGACACAGTTCCGCGGTTCACTTTCCGCCCGGGCAAAGGGCCTATAACTTGCGGCGGGAGGGCTTAAGAGTGGGCCCCCGCGAGTCGGGTGGAGAGCCGGGTGTGGAGAGGAGTAGCGGAGGTTCCCAGTCAGAGTGGGAGTGGAGGTTCCTGGGCAGAGTGGGACTGGAAGTGCCCAGGCTGAGTGGAGTGAATGTGCCCAGGCTGAGTGGAGTGAATGTGGCCAGGCTGAGTGGAGTGGAGGTGCCCAGGCTGAGTGGAGTGCAGGCACCCAGGCAGAGTGGGATTGGAAGTGCCCAGGCTGAGTGGAGTGAATGTGCCCAGGCTGAGTGGAGTGGAGGTGCCCAGGCCGAGTGGAGTGCAGGTTCCCAGGCAGAGTGGGACTGGAAGTGCCCAGGCTGAGTGGAGTGAATGTGCCCAGGCTGAGTGGAGTGGAGGTGCCCAGGCTGAGTGGAGTTGGGGTTCCCTGGCAGAGTGGGACGGGAAGTGCCAAGGCTGAGTGGAGTGAATGTGCCCAGGCTGAGTGGAGTGGAGATGCCCAGGCCGAGTGGAGTGCAGGTTCCCAGGCAGAGTGTGACTGAAAGTGCCCAGGCTGAGTGGAGTGAATGTGCCCAGGCTGAATGGAGTGGAGGTGCCCAGGCTGAGTGGAGTGCAGGTTCCCAGGCAGAGTGGGATTGGAAGTGCCCAGGCTGAGTGGAGTGAATGTGCCCAGGCTGAGTGGAGTGGAGGTGCCCAGGCCGAGTGGAGTGCAGGTTCCCAGGCAGAGTGGGACTGGAAGTGCCCAGGCGGAGTGGAGTGAATGTGCCCAGGCTGAATCGGAGTCAATGTGCCTAGACAGAGTGGAGTGAATGTGCCCGGCCGCCGGAGCCCGAAACGTGCGTTTCCCCATTGCCTTGAATGGGCGCGGAGAGAGGGGGGCGCTTTTTGGCTCGTGGCGCGGGCACCGTTGCGCCAAAGCGTCAAGTGTCACACCTCCCCGTGCTCGGGGCGGCCCCTTGGAGCTAACTAGCTGGGTCTGGAGGGGCTGCGAGGCCGCCCAGGAGAACGGGTCCAAACCGCGTTCCGATCGGACGAGAATTGAGGGCGGGACACAGTTCCGCGGTTCACTTTCCGCCCGGGCAAAGGGCCTATAACTTGCGGCGGGAGGGCTTAAGAGTGGGCCCCCGCGAGTCGGGTGGAGAGCCGGGTGTGGAGAGGAGTAGCGGAGGTTCCCAGTCAGAGAGGGAGTGGAGGTTCCTGGGCAGAGTGGGACTGGAAGTGCCCAGGCTGAGTGGAGTGAATGTGCCCTGGCTGAGTGGAGTGAATGTGCCCAGGCTGAGTGGAGTGAATGTGCCCAGGCTGAGTGGAGTGTATGTGCCCAGGCTGACTGGAGAGAATGTGCCCAGGCTGAGTGGATTGGAGGTGCCCAGGCTGAGTGGAGTGCAGGTTCCCAGGCAGAGTGGGACTGGAAGTGCCCAGGCTGAGTGGAGTGAATGTGCCCAGGCTGAGTGGAGTGAATGTTCCCAGGCTGAATGGGAGTCAATGTGCCGAGACAGAGTGGAGTGAATGTGCCCAGGCTGAGTGGAGTGGAGGTGCCCAGGCTGAGTGGAGTTGGGGTTCCCAGGCAGAGAGGGACTGGAAGTGCCCTGGCTGAGTGGAGTGAATGTGCCCAGGCTGAATGGGATGCAATGTGCCTAGACAGAGTGGAGTGAATGTGCCCAGGCTGAGTGGAGTGGAGGTGCCCAGGCTGAGTGGAGTTGGGGTTCCCAGGCAGAGAGGGACTGGAAGTGCCCTGGCTGAGTGGAGTGAATGTGCCAAGGCTGAATGGGAGTCAATGTGCCTAGACAGAGTGGAGTGAATGTGCCCAGGCTGAGTGGAGTGGAGGTGCCCAGGCTGAGTGGAGTTGGGGTTCCCAGGCAGAGAGGGACTGGAAGTGCCCTGGCTGAGTGGAGTGAATGTGCCCAGGCTGCGTGGAGTGAATGTGGCCAGGCTGAGTGGAGTGGAGGTGCCCAGGCTGAGTGGAGTGCAGGCACCCAGGCAGAGTGGGATTGGAAGTGCCCAGGCTGAGTGGAGTGAATGTGCCCAGGCTGAGTGGAGTGGAGGTGCCCAGGCTGAGTGGAGTTGGGGTTCCCTGGCAGAGTGGGACTGGAAGTGCCAAGGCTGAGTGGAGTGAATGTGCCCAGGCTGAGTGGAGTGGAGGTGCCCAGGCCGAGTGGAGTGCAGGTTCCCAGGCAGAGTGGGACTGAAAGTGCCCAGGCTGAGTGGAGTTAATGTGCCCAGGCTGAGTGGAGTGGAGGTGCCCAGGCTGAGTGGAGTTGGGGTTCCCTGGCAGAGTGGGACTGGAAGTGCCAAGGCTGAGTGGAGTGAATGTGCCCAGGCTGAGTGGAGTGGAGGTGCCCAGGCCGAGTGGAGTGCAGGTTCCCAGGCAGAGTGGGACTGAAAGTGCCCAGGCTGAGTGGAGTTAATGTGCCCAGGCTGAATGGAGTGGAGGTGCCCAGGCTGAGTGCGGTGCAGGTTCCCTGGCAGAGTGGGATTGGAAGTGCCCAGGCTGAGTGCAGTGAATGTGCCCAGGCTGAGTGGAGTGGAGGTGCCCAGGCTGAGTGGAGTTGGGGTTCCCTGGCAGAGTGGGACTGGAAGTGCCAAGGCTGAGTGGAGTGAATGTGCCCAGGCTGAGTGGAGTGGAGGTGCCCAGGCCGAGTGGAGTGCAGGTTCCCAGGCAGAGTGGGACTGAAAGTGCCCAGGCTGAGTGGAGTTAATGTGCCCAGGCTGAATGGAGTGGAGGTGCCCAGGCTGAGTGGGGTGCAGGTTCCCTGGCAGAGTGGGATTGGAAGTGCCCAGGCTGAGTGCAGTGAATGTGCCCAGGCTGAGTGGAGTGGAGGTGCCCAGGCTGAGTGGAGTTGGGGTTCCCTGGCAGAGTGGGACTGGAAGTACCAAGGCTGAGTGGAGTGAATGTACCCAGGCTGAGTGGAGTGGAGGTGCCCAGGCTGAGTGGAGTGCAGGTTCCCAGCAGAGTGGGACTGGAAGTGCCCAGGCTGAGTGGAGTGAATGTGCCCAGGCTGAGTGGAGTGAATGTGCCCAGGCAGAGTGGAGTGCTGGTTCCCTGGCAGAGTGGGATTGGAAGTGCCCAGGCTGAGTGGAGTAATGTACCCGGGCTGAGTGGAGTGCAGGTGCCCAGGCTGAGAGGAGTGCAGGTTCCCAGGCTGAGTGGACTGAATGTGCCCAGGCTGAGTGGAGTGAATGTGCCCAGGCTGAGTGGAGTGAATGTGCCCAGGCTGAGTGGAGAGAATGTGCCCAGGCTGAGTGGATTGGAGGTGCCCAGGCTGAGTGGAGTGCAGGTTCCCAGGCAGAGTGGGACTGGAAGTGCCCAGGCTGAGTGGAGAGAATGTGCCCAGGCTGAGTGGAGTGAATGTGCCCAGGCTGAGTGGAGTGAATGATCCCAGGCTGAATGGGAGTCAATGTGCCTAGACAGAGTGGAGTGAATGTGCCCAGGCTGAGTGGAGTGGAGGTGCCCAGGCTGAGTGGAGTTGGGGTTCCCAGGCATAGAGGGACTGGAAGTGCCCTGGCTGAGTGGAGTGAATGTGCCCAGGCTGCGTGGAGTGGAGGTTCCCAGGCTGAGTGGAGTGCAGGTTCCCAGCAGAGTGGGACTGGAAGTGCCCAGGCTGAGTGGAGTGAATGTGCCCAGGCTGAGTGGAGTGAATGTGCCCAGGCAGAGTGGAGTGAATGTGCCCAGGCTGAGTGGAGTGGAGGTGCCCAGGCTGAGTGGAGTGCAGGTTCCCAGGCAGAGTGGGACTGGAAGTGCCCAGGCTGAGTGGAGTGAATGTGCCCAGGCTGAGTGGAGTGGAGGTGCCCAGGCCGAGTGGAGTGCAGGTTCCCAGGCAGAGTGGGACTGGAAGTGCCCAGGCGGAGTGGAGTGAATGTGCCCAGGCTGGACAGAGTGGAGTGAATGTGCCCGGCCGCCGGAGCCCGAAACGTGCGTTTCCCCATTGCCTTGAATGGGCGCGGAGAGAGGGGGGCACTTTTTGGCTCGTGGCGCGGGCACCGTTGCGCCAAAGCGTCAAGTGTCACCCCTCCCCGTGCTCGGGGCGGCCCCTTGGAGCTAACTAGCGGGGTTTGGAGGGGCTGCGAGGCCGCCCAGGAGAACGGGTGCAAACCGCGTTCCGATCGGACGAGAATTGAGGGCGGGACAAAGTTCCGCGGTTCACTTTCCGCCCGGGCAAAGGGCCTATAACTTGCGGCGGGAGGGCTTAAGAGTGGGCCCCCGCGAGTCGGCTGGAGAGCCGGGTGTGGAGAGGAGTAGCGGAGGTTCCCAGTCAGAGTGGGAGTGGAGGTTCCTGGGCAGAGTGGGACTGGAAGTGCCCAGGCTGAGTGGAGTGAATGTGCCCTGGCTGAGTGGAGTGAATGTGGCCAGGCTGAGTGGAGTGGAGGTGCCCAGGCTGAGTGGAGTGCAGGCACCCAGGCAGAGTGGGATTGGAAGTGCCCAGGCTGAGTGGAGTGAATGTGCCCAGGCTGAGTGGAGTGGAGGTGCCCAGGCTGAGTGGAGTTGGGGTTCCCAGGCAGAGAGGGACTGGAAGTGCCCTGGCTGAGTGGAGTGAATGTGCCCAGGCTGCGTGGAGTGGAGGTTCCCAGGCTGAGTGGAGTGCAGGTTCCCAGCAGAGTGGGATTGGAAGTGCCCAGGCTGAGTGGAGTGAATGTACCCAGGCTGAGTGGAGTGGAGGGGCCAAGGCTGAGTGGAGTGCAGGTTCCCAGGCAGAGTGGGATTGGAAGTGCCCAGGCTGAGTGGAGTGAATGTGCCCAGGCTGAGTGGAGTGGAGGTGCCCAGGCTGAGTAGAGTTGGGGTTCCCTGGCAGAGTGGGACTGGAAGTGCCAACGGTGAGTGGAGTGAATGTGCCCAGGCTGAGTGGAGTGGAGGTGCCCAGGCTGAGTGGAGTTGGGGTTCCCTGGCAGAGTGGGACTGGAAGTGCCAACGCTGAGTGGAGTGAATGTGCCCCGGCTGAGTGGAGTGGAGGTGCCCAGGCTGAGTGGAGTGCAGGTTCCCAGGCAGAGTGGGATTGGAAGTGCCCAGGCTGAGTGGAGTAATGTACCCAGGCTGAGTGGAGTGCAGGTGCCCAGGCTGAGTGGAGTGCAGGTTCCCAGGCAGAGTGGGATTGGAAGTGCCCAGGCTGAGTGGAGTGAATGTGCCCTGGCTGAGTGGAGTGAATGTGGCCAGGCTGAGTGGAGTGGAGGTGCCCAGGCTGAGTGGAGTGCAGGCACCCAGGCAGAGTGGTATTGGAAGTGCACAGGCTGAGTTGAGTGAATGTGCCCAGGCTGACTGGAGTGGAGGTGCCCAGGCTGAGTGGAGTTGGGGTTCCCTGGCAGAGTGGGACTGGAAGTGCCCAGGCTGAGTGGAGTGAATGTGCCCAGGCTGAGTGGAGTGAATGTTCCCAGGCTGAATGGGAGTCAATGTGCCTAGACAGAGTGGAGTGAATGTGCCCAGGCTGAGTGGAGTGGAGGTGCCCAGGCTGAGTGGAGTTGGGGTTCCCAGGCAGAGAGGGACTGGAAGTGCCCTGGCTGAGTGGAGTGAATGTTCCCAGGCTGAGTGGAGAGAATGTGCCAAGGCTGAGTGGAGAGAATGTGCCCAGGCTGAGTGGATTGGAGGTGCCCAGGCTGAGTGGAGTGCAGGTTCCCAGGCAGAGTGGGACTGGAAGTGCCAACGGTGAGTGGAGTGAATGTGCCCAGGCTGAGTGGAGTGGAGGTGCCCAGGCTGAGTGGAGTTGGGGTTCCCTGGCAGAGTGGGACTGGAAGTGCCAACGCTGAGTGGAGTGAATGTGCCCCGGCTGAGTGGAGTGGAAGTGCCCAGGCTGAGTGGAGTGCAGGTTCCCAGGCAGAGTGGGATTGGAAGTGCCCAGGCGGAGTGGAGTGAATGTGCCCAGGCTGAGTGGAGTGGAGGTGCCCAGGCTGAGTAGAGTTGGGGTTCCCTGGCAGAGTGGGACTGGAAGTGCCAACGGTGAGTGGAGTGAATGTGCCCAGGCTGAGTGGAGTGGAGGTGCCCAGGCTGAGTGGAGTTGGGGTTCCCAGGCAGAGAGGGACTGGAAGTGCCCTGGCTGAGTGGAGTGAATGTGCCCAGGCTGCGTGGAGTGGGTGTTCCCAGGCTGAGTGGAGTGCAGGTTCCCAGCAGAGTGGGATTGGAAGTACCCAGGCTGAGTGGAGTGGAGGTGCCCAGGCTGAGTGGAGTTGGGGTTCCCAGGCAGAGAGGGAATGGAAGTGCCCTGGCTGAGTGGAGTGAATGTGCCCAGGCTGCGTGGAGTGGAGGTTCCCAGGCTGAGTGGAGTGCAGGTTCCCAGCAGAGTGGGATTGGAAGTACCCAGGCTGAGTGGAGTGGTTGTGCCCAGGCTGAGTGGAGTGCAGGTTCCCAGGCAGAGTGGGATTGGAAGTGGCCAGGCTGAGTGGAGTGAATGTGCCCAGGCTGAGTGGAGTGGAGGTGCCCAGGCTGAGTGGAGTTGGGGTTCCCTGGCAGAGTGGGACTGGAAGTGCCAAGGCTGAGTGGAGTGAATGTACCCAGGCTGAGTGGAGTGGAGGTGCCCAGGCTGAGTGGAGTGCTGGTTCCCAGGCAGAGTGGGATTGGAAGTTCCCAGGCTGAGTGGAGTGAATGTCCCCAGGCTGAGTGGATTGCATGTGCCCAGGCTGAGTGGAGTGCAGGTTCCCTGGCAGAGTGGGATTGGAAGTGCCCAGGTTGAGTGGAGTGAATGTGCCCAGGCTGACTGGAGTGGAGGTGCCCAGGCTGAGTGGAGTGCAGGTTCCCAGGCAGAGTGGGACTGGAAGTGCCCAGGCGGAGTGGAGTGAATGTGCCCAGGCTGAGTGGAGTTGGGGTTCCCAGGCAGAGAGGGACTGGAAGTGCCCTGGCTGAGTGGAGTGAATGTGCCCAGGCTGCGTGGAGTGAATGTGGCCAGGCTGAGTGGAGTGGAGGTGCCCAGGCTGAGTGGAGTGCAGGCACCCAGGCAGAGTGGGATTGGAAGTGCCCAGGCTGAGTGGAGTGAATGTGCCCAGGCTGAGTGGAGTGGAGGTGCCCAGGCTGAGTGGAGTTGGGGTTCCCTGGCAGAGTGGGACTGGAAGTGCCAAGGCTGAGTGGAGTGAATGTGCCCAGGCTGAGTGGAGTGGAGGTGCCCAGGCCGAGTGGAGTGCAGGTTCCCAGGCAGAGTGGGACTGAAAGTGCCCAGGCTGAGTGGAGTTAATGTGCCCAGGCTGAGTGGAGTGGAGGTGCCCAGGCTGAGTGGAGTTGGGGTTCCCTGGCAGAGTGGGACTGGAAGTGCCAAGGCTGAGTGGAGTGAATGTGCCCAGGCTGAGTGGAGTGGAGGTGCCCAGGCCGAGTGGAGTGCAGGTTCCCAGGCAGAGTGGGACTGAAAGTGCCCAGGCTGAGTGGAGTTAATGTGCCCAGGCTGAATGGAGTGGAGGTGCCCAGGCTGAGTGCGGTGCAGGTTCCCTGGCAGAGTGGGATTGGAATTGCCCAGGCTGAGTGCAGTGAATGTGCCCAGGCTGAGTGGAGTGGAGGTGCCCAGGCTGAGTGGAGTTGGGGTTCCCTGGCAGAGTGGGACTGGAAGTGCCAAGGCTGAGTGGAGTGAATGTGCCCAGGCTGAGTGGAGTGGAGGTGCCCAGGCCGAGTGGAGTGCAGGTTCCCAGGCAGAGTGGGACTGAAAGTGCCCAGGCTGAGTGGAGTTAATGTGCCCAGGCTGAATGGAGTGGAGGTGCCCAGGCTGAGTGGGGTGCAGGTTCCCTGGCAGAGTGGGATTGGAAGTGCCCAGGCTGAGTGCAGTGAATGTGCCCAGGCTGAGTGGAGTGGAGGTGCCCAGGCTGAGTGGAGTTGGGGTTCCCTGGCAGAGTGGGACTGGAAGTACCAAGGCTGAGTGGAGTGAATGTACCCAGGCTGAGTGGAGTGGAGGTGCCCAGGCTGAGTGGAGTGCAGGTTCCCAGCAGAGTGGGACTGGAAGTGCCCAGGCTGAGTGGAGTGAATGTGCCCAGGCTGAGTGGAGTGAATGTGCCCAGGCAGAGTGGAGTGCTGGTTCCCTGGCAGAGTGGGATTGGAAGTGCCCAGGCTGAGTGGAGTAATGTACCCGGGCTGAGTGGAGTGCAGGTGCCCAGGCTGAGAGGAGTGCAGGTTCCCAGGCTGAGTGGACTGAATGTGCCCAGGCTGAGTGGAGTGAATGTGCCCAGGCTGAGTGGAGTGAATGTGCCCAGGCTGAGTGGAGAGAATGTGCCCAGGCTGAGTGGATTGGAGGTGCCCAGGCTGAGTGGAGTGCAGGTTCCCAGGCAGAGTGGGACTGGAAGTGCCCAGGCTGAGTGGAGAGAATGTGCCCAGGCTGAGTGGAGTGAATGTGCCCAGGCTGAGTGGAGTGAATGATCCCAGGCTGAATGGGAGTCAATGTGCCTAGACAGAGTGGAGTGAATGTGCCCAGGCTGAGTGGAGTGGAGGTGCCCAGGCTGAGTGGAGTTGGGGTTCCCAGGCATAGAGGGACTGGAAGTGCCCTGGCTGAGTGGAGTGAATGTGCCCAGGCTGCGTGGAGTGGAGGTTCCCAGGCTGAGTGGAGTGCAGGTTCCCAGCAGAGTGGGACTGGAAGTGCCCAGGCTGAGTGGAGTGAATGTGCCCAGGCTGAGTGGAGTGAATGTGCCCAGGCAGAGTGGAGTGAATGTGCCCAGGCTGAGTGGAGTGGAGGTGCCCAGGCTGAGTGGAGTGCAGGTTCCCAGGCAGAGTGGGACTGGAAGTGCCCAGGCTGAGTGGAGTGAATGTGCCCAGGCTGAGTGGAGTGGAGGTGCCCAGGCCGAGTGGAGTGCAGGTTCCCAGGCAGAGTGGGACTGGAAGTGCCCAGGCGGAGTGGAGTGAATGTGCCCAGGCTGGACAGAGTGGAGTGAATGTGCCCGGCCGCCGGAGCCCGAAACGTGCGTTTCCCCATTGCCTTGAATGGGCGCGGAGAGAGGGGGGCACTTTTTGGCTCGTGGCGCGGGCACCGTTGCGCCAAAGCGTCAAGTGTCACCCCTCCCCGTGCTCGGGGCGGCCCCTTGGAGCTAACTAGCGGGGTTTGGAGGGGCTGCGAGGCCGCCCAGGAGAACGGGTGCAAACCGCGTTCCGATCGGACGAGAATTGAGGGCGGGACAAAGTTCCGCGGTTCACTTTCCGCCCGGGCAAAGGGCCTATAACTTGCGGCGGGAGGGCTTAAGAGTGGGCCCCCGCGAGTCGGCTGGAGAGCCGGGTGTGGAGAGGAGTAGCGGAGGTTCCCAGTCAGAGTGGGAGTGGAGGTTCCTGGGCAGAGTGGGACTGGAAGTGCCCAGGCTGAGTGGAGTGAATGTGCCCTGGCTGAGTGGAGTGAATGTGGCCAGGCTGAGTGGAGTGGAGGTGCCCAGGCTGAGTGGAGTGCAGGCACCCAGGCAGAGTGGGATTGGAAGTGCCCAGGCTGAGTGGAGTGAATGTGCCCAGGCTGAGTGGAGTGGAGGTGCCCAGGCTGAGTGGAGTTGGGGTTCCCAGGCAGAGAGGGACTGGAAGTGCCCTGGCTGAGTGGAGTGAATGTGCCCAGGCTGCGTGGAGTGGAGGTTCCCAGGCTGAGTGGAGTGCAGGTTCCCAGCAGAGTGGGATTGGAAGTGCCCAGGCTGAGTGGAGTGAATGTACCCAGGCTGAGTGGAGTGGAGGGGCCAAGGCTGAGTGGAGTGCAGGTTCCCAGGCAGAGTGGGATTGGAAGTGCCCAGGCTGAGTGGAGTGAATGTGCCCAGGCTGAGTGGAGTGGAGGTGCCCAGGCTGAGTAGAGTTGGGGTTCCCTGGCAGAGTGGGACTGGAAGTGCCAACGGTGAGTGGAGTGAATGTGCCCAGGCTGAGTGGAGTGGAGGTGCCCAGGCTGAGTGGAGTTGGGGTTCCCTGGCAGAGTGGGACTGGAAGTGCCAACGCTGAGTGGAGTGAATGTGCCCCGGCTGAGTGGAGTGGAGGTGCCCAGGCTGAGTGGAGTGCAGGTTCCCAGGCAGAGTGGGATTGGAAGTGCCCAGGCTGAGTGGAGTAATGTACCCAGGCTGAGTGGAGTGCAGGTGCCCAGGCTGAGTGGAGTGCAGGTTCCCAGGCAGAGTGGGATTGGAAGTGCCCAGGCTGAGTGGAGTGAATGTGCCCTGGCTGAGTGGAGTGAATGTGGCCAGGCTGAGTGGAGTGGAGGTGCCCAGGCTGAGTGGAGTGCAGGCACCCAGGCAGAGTGGTATTGGAAGTGCACAGGCTGAGTTGAGTGAATGTGCCCAGGCTGACTGGAGTGGAGGTGCCCAGGCTGAGTGGAGTTGGGGTTCCCTGGCAGAGTGGGACTGGAAGTGCCCAGGCTGAGTGGAGTGAATGTGCCCAGGCTGAGTGGAGTGAATGTTCCCAGGCTGAATGGGAGTCAATGTGCCTAGACAGAGTGGAGTGAATGTGCCCAGGCTGAGTGGAGTGGAGGTGCCCAGGCTGAGTGGAGTTGGGGTTCCCAGGCAGAGAGGGACTGGAAGTGCCCTGGCTGAGTGGAGTGAATGTTCCCAGGCTGAGTGGAGAGAATGTGCCAAGGCTGAGTGGAGAGAATGTGCCCAGGCTGAGTGGATTGGAGGTGCCCAGGCTGAGTGGAGTGCAGGTTCCCAGGCAGAGTGGGACTGGAAGTGCCAACGGTGAGTGGAGTGAATGTGCCCAGGCTGAGTGGAGTGGAGGTGCCCAGGCTGAGTGGAGTTGGGGTTCCCTGGCAGAGTGGGACTGGAAGTGCCAACGCTGAGTGGAGTGAATGTGCCCCGGCTGAGTGGAGTGGAAGTGCCCAGGCTGAGTGGAGTGCAGGTTCCCAGGCAGAGTGGGATTGGAAGTGCCCAGGCGGAGTGGAGTGAATGTGCCCAGGCTGAGTGGAGTGGAGGTGCCCAGGCTGAGTAGAGTTGGGGTTCCCTGGCAGAGTGGGACTGGAAGTGCCAACGGTGAGTGGAGTGAATGTGCCCAGGCTGAGTGGAGTGGAGGTGCCCAGGCTGAGTGGAGTTGGGGTTCCCAGGCAGAGAGGGACTGGAAGTGCCCTGGCTGAGTGGAGTGAATGTGCCCAGGCTGCGTGGAGTGGGTGTTCCCAGGCTGAGTGGAGTGCAGGTTCCCAGCAGAGTGGGATTGGAAGTACCCAGGCTGAGTGGAGTGGAGGTGCCCAGGCTGAGTGGAGTTGGGGTTCCCAGGCAGAGAGGGAATGGAAGTGCCCTGGCTGAGTGGAGTGAATGTGCCCAGGCTGCGTGGAGTGGAGGTTCCCAGGCTGAGTGGAGTGCAGGTTCCCAGCAGAGTGGGATTGGAAGTACCCAGGCTGAGTGGAGTGGTTGTGCCCAGGCTGAGTGGAGTGCAGGTTCCCAGGCAGAGTGGGATTGGAAGTGGCCAGGCTGAGTGGAGTGAATGTGCCCAGGCTGAGTGGAGTGGAGGTGCCCAGGCTGAGTGGAGTTGGGGTTCCCTGGCAGAGTGGGACTGGAAGTGCCAAGGCTGAGTGGAGTGAATGTACCCAGGCTGAGTGGAGTGGAGGTGCCCAGGCTGAGTGGAGTGCTGGTTCCCAGGCAGAGTGGGATTGGAAGTTCCCAGGCTGAGTGGAGTGAATGTCCCCAGGCTGAGTGGATTGCATGTGCCCAGGCTGAGTGGAGTGCAGGTTCCCTGGCAGAGTGGGATTGGAAGTGCCCAGGTTGAGTGGAGTGAATGTGCCCAGGCTGACTGGAGTGGAGGTGCCCAGGCTGAGTGGAGTGCAGGTTCCCAGGCAGAGTGGGACTGGAAGTGCCCAGGCGGAGTGGAGTGAATGTGCCCAGGCTGAATGGGAGTCAATGTGCCTAGACAGAGTGGAGTGAATGTGCCCGGCCGCCGGAGCCCGAAACGTGCGTTTCCCCATTGCCTTGAATGGGCGCAAAGAGAGGGGGGCGCTTTTTGGCTCGTGGCGCGGGCACCGTTGCGCCAAAGCGTCAAGTGTCACACCTCCCCGTGCTCGGGGCGGCCCCTTGGAGCTAACTGGCTGGGTCTGGAGGGGCTGCGAGGCCGCCCAGGAGAACGGGTCCAAACCGCGTTCCGATCGGACGAGAATTGAGGGCGGGACACAGTTCCGCGGTTCACTTTCCGCCCGGGCAAAGGGCCTATAACTTGCGGCGGGAGGGCTTAAGAGTGGGACCCCGCGAGTCGGGTGGAGAGCCGGGTGTGGAGAGGAGTAGCGGAGTTTCCCAGTCAGAGTGGGAGTGGAGGTTCCTGGGCAGAGTGGGACTGGAAGTGCCCAGGCTGAGTGGAGTGAATGTGCCCAGGCTGAGTGGAGTGAATGTGCCCAGGCTGAGTGGAGTGGAGGTGCCCAGGCTGAGTAGAGCGCAGGCACCCAGGCAGAGTGGGATTGGAAGTGCCCAGGCTGAGTGGAGTGAATGTGCCCAGGCTGAGTGGAGTGGAGGTGCCCAGGCCGAGTGGAGTGCAGGTTCCCAGGCAGAGTGGGACTGGAAGTGCCCAGGCTGAGTGGAGTGAATGTGCCCAGGCTGAGTGGAGTGGAGGTGCCCAGGCTGAGTGGAGTTGGGGTTCCCTGGCAGAGTGGGACTGGAAGTGCCCAGGCTGAGTGGAGTGAATGTGCCCAGGCTGAGTGGAGTGGAGATGCCCAGGCCGAGTGGAGTGCAGGTTCCCAGGCAGAGTGTGACTGAAAGTGCCCAGGCTGAGTGGAGTGAATGTGCCCAGGCTGAATGGAGTGGAGGTGCCCAGGCTGAGTGGAGTGCAGGTTCCCTGGCAGAGTGGGATTGGAAGTGCCCAGGCTGAGTGGAGTGAATGTGCCCAGGCTGAGTGGAGTGGAGGTGCCCAGGCTGAGTGGAGTTGGGGTTCCCTGGCAGAGTGGGACTGGAAGTGCCAAGGCTGAGTGGAGTGAAGGTACCCAGGCTGAGTGCAGTGGAGGTGCCCAGGCTGAGTGGAGTGCAGGTTCCCAGCAGAGTGGGACTGGAAGTGCCCAGGCTGTGTGGAGTGAATGTGCCCAGGCTGAATGGAGTGGAGGTGCCCAGGCTGAGTGGAGGTGCCCAGGCTGAGTGGAGTTGGGGTTCCCTGGCAGAGTGGGACTGGAAGTGCCAACGCTGAGTGGAGTGAATGTGCCCCGGCTGAGTGGAGTGGAGGTGCCCAGGCTGAGTGGAGTGCAGGTTCCCAGGCAGAGTGGGATTGGAAGTGCCCAGGCTGAGTGGAGTGAATGTGCCTAGGCTGAGTGGAGTGGAGGTGCCCAGGCTGAATGGAGTTGGGGTTCCCTGGCAGAGTGGGACTGGAAGTGCCAACGGTGAGTGGAGTGAATGTGCCCAGGCTGAGTGGAGTGGAGGTGCCCAGGCTGAGTGGAGTTGGGGTTCCCTGGCAGAGTGGGACTGGAAGTGCCAACGCTGAGTGGAGTGAATGTGCCCAGGCTGAGTGGAGTGGAGGTGCCCAGGCTGAGTGGAGTGCTGGTTCCCAGGCAGAGTGGGATTGAAAGTGCCCAGGCTGAGTGGAGTAATGTACCCAGGCTGAGTCGAGTGCAGGTGCCCAGGCTGAGAGGAGTGCAGGCTCCCAGGCAGAGTGGGATTGGAAGTGCCCAGGCTGAGTGGAGTGAATGTGCCCAGGCTGAGTGGAGTGAATGTTCCCAGGCTGAATGGGAGTCAATGTGCCTAGACAGAGTGGAGTGAATGTGCCCAGGCTGAGTGGAGTGGAGGTGCCCAGGCTGAGTGGAGTTGGGGTTCCCAGGCAGAGAGGGACTGGAAGTGCCCTGGCTGAGTGGAGTGAATGTGCCCAGGCTGCGTGGAGTGGAGGTTCCCAGGCTGAGTGGAGTGCAGGTTCCCAGGCAGAGTGGGATTGGAAGTGCCCAGGCTGAGTGGAGTGAATGTGCCCAGGCTGAGTGGAGTGGAGGTGCCCAGGCTGAGTGGAGTTGTGGTTCCCTGGCAGAGTGGGACTGGAAGTGCCAAGGCTGAGTGGAGTGAATGTACCCAGGCTGAGTGGAGTGGAGGTGCCCAGGCTGAGTGGAGTGCTGGTTCCCAGGCAGAGTGGGATTGGAAGTTCCCAGGCTGAGTGGAGTGAATGTCCCCAGGCTGAGTGGATTGCATGTGCCCAGGCTGAGTGGAGTGCAGGTTCCCTGGCAGAGTGGGATTGGAAGTGCCCAGGCTGAGTGGAGTGAATGTGCCCAGGCTGAGTGGAGTGGAGGTGCCCAGGCCGAGTGGAGTGCAGGTTCCCAGGCAGAGTGGGACTGGAAGTGCCCAGGCGGAGTGGAGTGAATGTGCCCAGGCTGAATGGGAGTGAATGTGCCTAGACAGAGTGGAGTAAATGTGCCCGGCCGCCGGAGCCCGAAACGTGCGTTTCCCCATTGCCTTGAATGGGCGCAAAGAGAGGGGGGCGCTTTTTGGCTCGTGGCGCGGGCACCGTTGCGCCAAAGCGTCAAGTGTCACACCTCCCCGTGCTCGGGGCGGCCCCTTGGAGCTAACTGGCTGGGTCTGGAGGGGCTGCGAGGCCGCCCAGGAGAACGGGTCCAAACCGCGTTCCGATCGGACGAGAATTGAGGGCGGGACACAGTTCCGCGGTTCACTTTCCGCCCGGGCAAAGGGCCTATAACTTGCGGCGGGAGGGCTTAAGAGTGGGCCCCCGCGAGTCGGGTGGAGAGCCGGGTGTGGAGAGGAGTAGCGGAGTTTCCCAGTCAGAGTGGGAGTGGAGGTTCCTGGGCAGAGTGGGACTGGAAGTGCCCAGGCTGAGTGGAGTGAATGTGCCCAGGCTGAGTGGAGTGAATGTGCCCAGGCTGACTGGAGAGAATGTGCCCAGGCTGAGTGGATTGGAGGTGCCCAGGTTGAGTGGAGTGAATGTGCCCAGGCTGAATGGAGTGGAGGTGCCCAGGCTGAGTGGAGTGCAGGTTCCCAGGCAGAGTGGGATTGGAAGTGCCCAGGCTGAGTGGAGTGAATGTGCCTAAGCTGAGTGGAGTGGAGGTGCCCAGGCTGAATGGAGTTGGGGTTCCCTGGCAGAGTGGGACTGGAAGTGCCAACGGTGAGTGGAGTGAATGTGCCCAGGCTGAGTGGAGTGGAGGTGCCCAGGCTGAGTGGAGTGCAGGCACCCAGGCAGAGTGGGATTGGAAGTGCCCAGGCTGAGTGGAGTGAATGTGCCCAGGCTGAGTGGAGTGGAGGTGCCCAGGCAGAGTGGGATTGGAAGTGCCCAGGCTGAGTGGAGTGAATGTGCCCAGGCTGAGTGGAGTGGAGGTGCCCAGGCTGAGTGGAGTTGGGGTTCCCTGGCAGAGTGGGACTGGAAGTGCCAAGGCTGAGTGGAGTGAATGTGCCCAGGCTGAGTGGAGTGGAGGTGCCCAGGCCGAGTGGAGTGCAGGTTCCCAGGCAGAGTGGGACTGGAAGTGCCCAGGCGTAGTGGAGTGAATGTGCCCAGGCTGAATGGAGTGGAGGTGCCCAGGCTGAGTGGAGTGCAGGTTCCCTGGCAGAGTGGGATTGGAAGTGCCCAGGCTGAGTGCAGTGAATGTGCCCAGACTGAGTGGAGTGGAGGTGCCAGGCTGAGTGGAGTTGGGGTACCCTGGCAGAGTGGGACTGGAAGTGCCAAGGCTGAGTGGAGTGAATGTACCCAGGCTGAGTGGAGTGGAGGTGCCCAGGCTGAGTGGAGTGCAGGTTCCCAGCAGAGTGGGACTGGAAGTGCCCAGGCTGAGTGGAGTGAATGTGCCCAGGCTGAGTGGAGTGAATGTGCCCAGGCAGAGTGGAGTGAATGTGCCGAGGCTGAGTGGAGTGGAGGTGCCCAGGCTGAGTGGAGTGAATGTGCCCTGGCTGAGTGGAGTGAATGTGCCCTGGCTGAGTGGAGTGAATGTGCCCAGGCAGAGTGGGATTGGAAGTGCCCAGGCTGAGTGGAGAGAATGTGCCCAGGCTGAGTGGATTGGAGGTGCCCAGGCTGAGTGGAGTGCAGGTTCCCAGGCAGAGTGGGACTGGAAGTGCCCAGGCTGAGTGGAGTGAATGTGCCCAGGCTGAGTGGAGTGAATGTTCCCAGGCTGAGTGGAGTTGGGGTTCCCTGGCAGAGTGGGACTGGAAGTGCCGAGGCTGAGTGGAGTGAATGTGCCCAGGCTGAGTGGAGTGGAGGTGCCCAGGCCGAGTGGAGTGCAGGTTCCCAGGCAGAGTGGGACTGAAAGTGCCCAGGCTGAGTGGAGTGAATGTGCCCAGGCTGAATGGAGTGGAGGTGCCCAGGCTGAGTGGAGTGCAGGTTCCCTGGCAGAGTGGGATTGGAAGTGCCCAGGCTGAGTGGAGTGAATGTGCCCAGGCTGAGTGGAGTGGAGGTGCCCAGGCTGAGTGGAGTTGGGGTTCCCTGGCAGAGTGGGACTGGAAGTGCCAAGGCTGAGTGGAGTGAAGGTACCCAGGCTGAGTGGAGTGGAGGTGCCCAGGCTGAGTGGAGTGCAGGTTCCCAGCAGAGTGGGACTGGAAGTGCCCAGGCTGAGTGGAGTGAATGTGCCCAGGATGAATGGAGTGGAGGTGCCCAGGCTGAGTGGAGGTGCCCAGGCTGAGTGGAGTGCAGGTTCCCAGGCAGAGTGGGATTGGAAGTGCCCAGGCTGAGTGGAGTGAATGTACCCAGGCTGAGTGGAGTGGAGGGGCCCAGGCTGAGTGGAGTGCAGGTTCCCAGGCAGAGTGGGATTGGAAGTGCCCAGGCTGAGTGGAGTGAATGTGCCCAGGCTGAGTGGAGTGGAGGTGCCCAGGCTGAGTAGAGTTGGGGTTCCCAGGCAGAGTGGGACTGGAAGTGCCAACGGTGAGTGGAGTGAATGTGCCCAGGCTGAGTGGAGTGGAGGTGCCCAGGCTGAGTGGAGTTGGGGTTCCCAGGCAGAGTGGGACTGGAAGTGCCAACGCTGAGTGGAGTGAATGTGCCCCGGCTGAGTGGAGTGGAGGTTCCCAGGCTGAGTGGAGTGCAGGTTCCCAGGCAGAGTGGGATTGGAAGTGCCCAGGCTGAGTGGAGTAATGTACCCAGGCTGATTGGAGTGCTGGTGCCCAGGCTGAGTGGAGTGCAGGTTCCCAGGCAGAGTGGGATTGGAAGTGCCCAGGCTGAGTGGAGTGAATGTGCCCAGGCTGAGTGGAGTGGAGGTGCCCAGGCCGAGTGGAGTGCAGGTTCCCAGGCAGAGTGGGACTGGAAGTGCCCAGGCGGAGTGGAGTGAATGTGCCCAGGCTGAATGGGAGTCAATGTGCCTAGACAGAGTGGAGTGAATGTGCCCGGCCGCCAGAGCCCGAAACGTGCGTTTCCCCATTGCATTGAATGGGCGCGGAGAGAGGGGAGCACTTTTTGGCTCGTGGCGCGGTCACCGTTGCGCCAAAGCGTCAAGTGTCACACCTCCCCGTGCTCGGGGCGGCCCCTTGGAGCTAACTAGCGGGGTTTGGAGGGGCTGCGAGGCCGCCCAGGAGAACGGGTCCAAACCGCGTTCCGATCGGACGAGAATTGAGGGCGGGACACAGTTCCGCGGTTCACTTTCCGCCCGGGCAAAGGGCCTATAACTTGCGGCGGGAGGGCTTAAGAGTGGGCCCCCGCGAGTCGGGTGGAGAGCCGGGTGTGGAGAGGAGTAGCGGAGGTTCCCAGTCAGAGTGGGAGTGGAGGTTCCTGGGCAGAGTGGGACTGGAAGTGCCCAGGCTGAGTGGAGTGAATGTGCCCTGGCTGAGTGGAGTGAATGTGCCCAGGCTGAGTGGAGTGAATGTGCCCAGGCTGAGTGGAGTGAATGTGCCCAGGCTGAGTGGAGAGAATGTGCCCAGGCTGAGTGGATTGGAGGTGCCCAGGCTGAGTGGAGTGCAGATTCCCAGGCAGAGTGGGACTGGAAGTGCCCAGGCTGAGTGGAGTGAATGTGCCCAGGCTGAGTGGAGTGAATGATCCCAGGCTGAATGGGAGTCAATGTGCCTAGACAGAGTGGAGTGAATGTGCCCAGGCTGAGTGGAGTGGAGGTGCCCAGGCTGAGTCGAGTTGGGGTTCCCAGGCAGAGAGGGACTGGAAGTGCCCTGGCTGAGTGGAGTGAATTCTCCCCAGGCTGCGTGGAGTGGAGGTTCCCAGGCTGAGTGGAGTGCAGGTTCCCAGCAGAGTGGGACTGGAAGTGCCCAGGCTGAGTGGAGTGAATGTGCCCAGGCTGAGTGGAGTGAATGTGCCCAGGCAGAGTGGAGTGAATGTGCCCAGGCTGAGTGGAGTGGAGGTGCCCAGGCTGAGTGGAGTGCAGGTTCCCAGGCAGAGTGGGACTGGAAGTGCCCAGGCTGAGTGGAGTGAATGTGCCCAGGCTGAATGGAGTGGAGGTGCCCAGGCTGAGTGGAGCGCAGGTTCCCAGGCAGAGTGGGATTGGAAGTGCCCAGGCTGAGTGGAGTGAATGTGCCTAGGCTGAGTGGAGTGGAGGTGCCCAGGCTGAATGGAGTTGGGGTTCCCTGGCAGTGTGGGACTGGAAGTGCCAACGGTGAGTGGAGTGAATGTGCCCAAGCTGAGTGGAGTGGAGGTGCCAACGCTGAGTGGAGTGAATGTGCCCAGGCTGAGTGGAGCGCTGGTTCCCAGGCAGAGTGGGATTGGAAGTGCCCAGGCTGAGTGGAGTAATGTACCCAGGCTGAGTGGAGTGCAGGTGCCCAGGCTGAGAGGAGTGCAGGTTCCCAGGCAGAGTGGGATTGGAAGTGCCCAGGCTGAGTGGAGTTATGTACCCAGGCTGAGTGGAGTGCAGGTGCCCAGGCTGAGAGGAGTGCAGGTTCCCAGGCAGAGTGGGACTGGAAGTGCCAACGCTGAGTGGAGTGAATGTGCCCAGGCTGAGTGGAGCGCTGGTTCCCAGGCAGAGTGGGATTGGAAGTGCCCAGGCTGAGTGGAGTAATGTACTCAGGCTGAGTGGAGTGCAGGTGCCCAGGCTGAGAGGAGTGCAGGATCCCAGGCAGAGTGGGATTGGAAGTTCCCAGGCTGAGTGGAGTGAATGTGCCCAGGCTGAGTGGAGTGGAGGTGCCCAGGCCGAGTGGAGTGCAGGTTCCCAGGCAGAGTGGGACTGGAAGTGCCCAGGCGGAGTGGAGTGAATGTGCCCAGGCTGAATGGGAGTCAATGTGCCTAGACAGAGTGGAGTGAATGTGCCCGGCCGCCGGAGCCCGAAACGTGCGTTTCCCCATTGCCTTGAATGGGCGCGGAGAGAGGGGGGCGCTTTTTGGCTCGTGGCGCGGGCACCGTTGCGCCAAAGCGTCAAGTGTCACACCTCCCCGTGCTCGGGGCGGCCCCTTGGAGCTAACTGGCTGGGTCTAGAGGGGCTGCGAGGCCGCCCAGGAGAACGGGTCCAAACCGCGTTCCGATCGGACGAGAATTGAGGGCGGGACACAGTTCCGCGGTTAACTTTCCGTCCGGGCAAAGGGCCTATAACTTGCGGCGGGAGGGCTTAAGAGTGGGCCCCCGCGAGTCGGGTGGAGAGCCGGGTGTGGAGAGGAGTAGCGGAGGTTCCCAGTCAGAGTGGGAGTGGAGGTTCCTGGGCAGAGTGGGACTGGAAGTGCCCAGGCTGAGTGGAGTGAATGTGCCCTGGCTGAGTGGAGTGAATGTGGCCAGGCTGAGTGGAGTGGAGGTGCCCAGGCTGAGTGGAGTGCAGGCACCCAGGCAGAGTGGGATTGGAAGTGCCCAGGCTGAGTGGAGTGAATGTGCCCAGGCTGAGTGGAGTGGAGGTGCCCAGGCCGAGTGGAGTGCAGGTTCCCAGGCAGAGTGGGACTGGAAGTGCCCAGGCTGAGTGGAGTGAATGTGCCCAGGCTGAGTGGAGTGGAGGTGCCCAGGCTGAGTGGAGTTGGGGTTCCCTGGCAGAGTGGGACTGGAAGTGCCAAGGCTGAGTGGAGTGAATGTGCCCAGGCTGAGTGGAGTGGAGATGCCCAGGCCGAGTGGAGTGCAGGTTCCCAGGCAGAGTGTGACTGAAAGTGCCCAGGCTGAGTGGAGTGAATGTGCCCAGGCTGAATGGAGTGGAGGTGCCCAGGCTGAGTGGAGGTGCCCAGGCTGAGTGGAGTGCAGGTTCCCAGGCAGAGTGGGATTGGAAGTGCCCAGGCTGAGTGGAGTGAATGTGCCCAGGCTGAGTGGAGTGGAGGTGCCCAGGCCGAGTGGAGTGCAGGTTCCCAGGCAGAGTGGGACTGGAAGTGCCCAGGCGGAGTGGAGTGAATGTGCCCAGGCTGAATGGGAGTCAATGTGCCTAGACAGAGTGGAGTGAATGTGCCCGGCCGCCGGAGCCCGAAACGTGCGTTTCCCCATTGCCTTGAATGGGCGCGGAGAGAGGGGGGCGCTTTTTGGCTCGTGGCGCGGGCACCGTTGCGCCAAAGCGTCAAGTGTCACACCTCCCCGTGCTCGGGGCGGCCCCTTGGAGCTAACTAGCTGGGTCTGGAGGGGCTGCGAGGCCGCCCAGGAGAACGGGTCCAAACCGCGTTCCGATCGGACGAGAATTGAGGGCGGGACACAGTTCCGCGGTTCACTTTCCGCCCGGGCAAAGGGCCTATAACTTGCGGCGGGAGGGCTTAAGAGTGGGCCCCCGCGAGTCGGGTGGAGAGCCGGGTGTGGAGAGGAGTAGCGGAGGTTCCCAGTCAGAGAGGGAGTGGAGGTTCCTGGGCAGAGTGGGACTGGAAGTGCCCAGGCTGAGTGGAGTGAATGTGCCCTGGCTGAGTGGAGTGAATGTGCCCAGGCTGAGTGGAGTGAATGTGCCCAGGCTGAGTGGAGTGAATGTGCCCAGGCTGACTGGAGAGAATGTGCCCAGGCTGAGTGGATTGGAGGTGCCCAGGCTGAGTGGAGTGCAGGTTCCCAGGCAGAGTGGGACTGGAAGTGCCCAGGCTGAGTGGAGTGAATGTGCCCAGGCTGAGTGGAGTGAATGTTCCCAGGCTGAATGGGAGTCAATGTGCCGAGACAGAGTGGAGTGAATGTGCCCAGGCTGAGTGGAGTGGAGGTGCCCAGGCTGAGTGGAGTTGGGGTTCCCAGGCAGAGAGGGACTGGAAGTGCCCTGGCTGAGTGGAGTGAATGTGCCCAGGCTGAATGGGAGTCAATGTGCCTAGACAGAGTGGAGTGAATGTGCCCAGGCTGAGTGGAGTGGAGGTGCCCAGGCTGAGTGGAGTTGGGGTTCCTAGGCAGAGAGGGACTTGAAGTGCCCTGGCTGAGTGGAGTGAATGTGCCCAGGCTGCGTGGAGTGAATGTGGCCAGGCTGAGTGGAGTGGAGGTGCCCAGGCTGAGTGGAGTGCAGGCACCCAGGCAGAGTGGGATTGGAAGTGCCCAGGCTGAGTGGAGTGCAGGTTCCCTGGCAGAGTGGGACTGGAAGTGCCAAGGCTGAGTGGAGTGAATGTGCCCAGGCTGAGTGGAGTGGAGGTGCCCAGGCCGAGTGGAGTGCAGGTTCCCAGGCAGAGTGGGACTGAAAGTGCCCAGGCTGAGTGGAGTTAATGTGCCCAGGCTGAATGGAGTGGAGGTGCCCAGGCTGAGTGGGGTGCAGGTTCCCTGGCAGAGTGGGATTGGAAGTGCCCAGGCTGAGTGCAGTGAATGTGCCCAGGCTGAGTGGAGTGGAGGTGCCCAGGCTGAGTGGAGTTGGGGTTCCCTGGCAGAGTGGGACTGGAAGTACCAAGGCTGAGTGGAGTGAATGTACCCAGGCTGAGTGGAGTGGAGGTGCCCAGGCTGAGTGGAGTGCAGGTTCCCAGCAGAGTGGGACTGGAAGTGCCCAGGCTGAGTGGAGTGAATGTGCCCAGGCTGAGTGGAGTGAATGTGCCCAGGCAGAGTGGGATTGGAAGTGCCCAGACTGAGTGGAGTAATGTACCCGGGCTGAGTGGAGTGCAGGTGCCCAGGCTGAGAGGAGTGCAGGTTCCCAGGCTGAGTGGACTGAATGTGCCCAGGCTGAGTGGAGTGAATGTGCCCAGGCTAAGTGGAGTGAATGTGCCCAGGCTGAGTGGAGAGAATGTGCCCAGGCTGAGTGGATTGGAGGTGCCCAGGCTGAGTGGAGTGCAGGTTCCCAGGCAGAGTGGGACTGGAAGTGCCCAGGCTGAGTAGAGAGAATGTGCCCAGGCTGAGTGGAGTGAATGTGCCCAGGCTGAGTGGAGTGAATGATCCCAGGCTGAATGGGAGTCAATGTGCCTAGACAGAGTGGAGTGAATGTGCCCAGGCTGAGTGGAGTGGAGGTGCCCAGGCTGAGTGGAGTTGGGGTTCCCAGGCAGAGAGGGACTGGAAGTGCCCTGGCTGAGTGGAGTGAATGTGCCCAGGCTGCGTGGAGTGGAGGTTCCCAGGCTGAGTGGAGTGCAGGTTCCCAGCAGAGTGGGACTGGAAGTGCCCAGGCTGAGTGGAGTGAATGTGCCCAGGCTGAGTGGAGTGAATGTGCCCAGGCAGAGTGGAGTGAATGTGCCCAGGCTGAGTGGAGTGGAGGTGCCCAGGCTGAGTGGAGTGCAGGTTCCCAGGCAGAGTGGGACTGGAAGTGCCCAGGCTGAGTGGAGTGAATGTGCCCAGGCTGAGTGGAGTGGAGGTGCCCAGGCCGAGTGGAGTGCAGGTTCCCAGGCAGAGTGGGACTGGAAGTGCCCAGGCGGAGTGGAGTGAATGTGCCCAGGCTGGACAGAGTGGAGTGAATGTGCCCGGCCGCCGGAGCCCGAAACGTGCGTTTCCCCATTGCCTTGAATGGGCGCGGAGAGAGGGGCCACTTTTTGGCTCGTGGCGCGAGCACCGTTGCGCCAAAGCGTCAAGTTTCACCCCTCCCCGTGCTCGGGGCGGCCCCTTGGAGCTAACTAGCGGGGTTTGGAGGGGCTGCGAGGCCGCCCAGGAGAACGGGTCCAAACCGCGTTCCGATCGGACGAGAATTGAGGGCGGGACAAAGTTCCGCGGTTCACTTTCCGCCCTGGCAAAGGGCCTATAACTTGCGGCGGGAGGGCTTAAGAGTGGGCCCCCGCGAGTCGGGTGGAGAGCCGGGTGTGGAGAGGAGTAGCGGAGGTTCCCAGTCAGAGTGGGAGTGGAGGTTCCTGGGCAGAGTGGGACTGGAAGTGCCCAGGCTGAGTGGAGTGAATGTGCCCTGGCTGAGTGGAGTGAATGTGGCCAGGCTGAGTGGAGTGGAGGTGCCCAGGCTGAGTGGAGTGCAGGCACCCAGGCAGAGTGGGATTGGAAGTTCCCAGGCTGAGTGGAGTGAATGTGCCCAGGCTGAGTGGAGTGGAGGTGCCCAGGCTGAGTGGAGTTGGGGTTCCCAGGCAGAGAGGGACTGGAAGTGCCCTGGCTGAGTGGAGTGAATGTGCCCAGGCTGCGTGGAGTGGAGGTTCCCAGGCTGAGTGGAGTGCAGGTTCCCAGCAGAGTGGGATTGGAAGTGCCCAGGCTGAGTGGAGTGAATGTACCCAGGCTGAGTGGAGTGGAGGGGCCCAGGCTGAGTGGAGTGCAGGTTCCCAGGCAGAGTGGGATTGGAAGTGCCCAGGCTGAGTGGAGTGAATGTGCCCAGGCTGAGTGGAGTGGAGGTGCCCAGGCTGAGTAGAGTTGGGGTTCCCTGGCATAGTGGGACTGGAAGTGCCAACGGTGAGTGGAGTGAATGTGCCCAGGCTGAGTGGAGTGGAGGTGCCCAGGCTGAGTGGAGTTGGGGTTCCCTGGCAGAGTGGGACTGGAAGTGCCAACGCTGAGTGGAGTGAATGTGCCCCGGCTGAGTGGAGTGGAGGTGCCCAGGCAGAGTGGAGTTGGGGTTCCCAGGCAGAGAGGGACTGGAAGTGCCCTGGCTGAGTGGAGTGAATGTGCCCAGGCTGAATGGGAGTCAATGTGCCTAGACAGAGTGGAGTGAATGTGCCCAGGCTGAGTGGAGTGGAGGTGCCCAGGCTGTGTGGAGTTGGGGTTCCCAGGCAGAGAGGGACTGGAAGTGCCCTGGCTGAGTGGAGTGAATGTGCCCAGGCTGCGTGGAGTGAATGTGGCCAGGCTGAGTGGAGTGGAGGTGCCCAGGCTGAGTGGAGTGCAGGCACCCAGGCAGAGTGGGATTGGAAGTGCCCAGGCTGAGTGGAGTGAATGTGCCCAGGCTGAGTGGAGTGGAGGTGCCCAGGCTGAGTGGAGTTGGGGTTCCCTGGCAGAGTGGGACTGGAAGTGCCAAGGCTGAGTGGAGTGAATGTGCCCAGGCTGAGTGGAGTGAATGTGCCCAGGCAGAGTGGGATTGGAAGTGCCCAGGCTGAGTGGAGTGCAGGTTCCCAGCAGAGTGGGACTGGAAGTGCCCAGGCTGAGTGGAGTGAATGTGCCCAGGCTGAGTGGAGTAATGTACCCGGGCTGAGTGGAGTGCAGGTGCCCAGGCTGAGAGGAGTGCAGGTTCCCAGGCTGAGTGGACTGAATGTGCCCAGGCTGAGTGGAGTGAATGTGCCCAGGCTGAGTGGAGTGAATGTGCCCAGGCTGAGTGGAGAGAATGTGCCCAAGCTGAGTGGATTGGAGGTGCCCAGGCTGAGTGGAGTGAATGTGCCCAGGCTGAGTGGAGTGGAGGTGCCCAGGCTGAGTGGAGTTGGGGTTCCCTGGCAGAGTGGGACTGGAAGTGCCAAGGCTGAGTGGAGTGAATGTGCCCAGGCTGAGTGGAGTGAATGTGCCCAGGCAGAGTGGGATTGGAAGTGCCCAGGCTGAGTGGAGTGAAGTTTCCCAGCAGAGTGGGACTGGAAGTGCCCAGGCTGAGTGGAGTGAATGTGCCCAGGCTGAGTGGAGTGAATGTGCCCAGGCAGAGTGGGATTGGAAGTGCCCAGGCTGAGTGGAGTAATGTACCCGGGCTGAGTGGAGTGCAGGTGCCCAGGCTGAGAGGAGTGCAGGTTCCCAGGCTGAGTGGACTGAATGTGCCCAGGCTGAGTGGAGTGAATGTGCCCAGGCTGAGTGGAGTGAATGTGCCCAGGCTGAGTGGAGAGAATGTGCCCAAGCTGAGTGGATTGGAGGTGCCCAGGCTGAGTGGAGTGAATGTGCCCAGGCTGAGTGGAGTGGAGGTGCCCAGGCTGAGTGGAGTTGGGGTTCCCTGGCAGAGTGGGACTGGAAGTGCCAAGGCTGAGTGGAGTGAATGTGCCCAGGCTGAGTGGAGTGAATGTGCCCAGGCAGAGTGGGATTGGAAGTGCCCAGGCTGAGTGGAGTGCAGGTTCCCAGCAGAGTGGGACTGGAAGTGCCCAGGCTGAGTGGAGTGAATGTGCCCAGGCTGAGTGGAGTAATGTACCCGGGCTGAGTGGAGTGCAGGTGCCCAGGCTGAGAGGAGTGCAGGTTCCCAGGCTGAGTGGACTGAATGTGCCCAGGCTGAGTGGAGTGAATGTGCCCAGGCTGAGTGGAGTGAATGTGCCCAGGCTGAGTGGAGAGAATGTGCCCAAGCTGAGTGGATTGGAGGTGCCCAGGCTGAGTGGAGTGAATGTGCCCAGGCTGAGTGGAGTGGAGGTGCCCAGGCTGAGTGGAGTTGGGGTTCCCTGGCAGAGTGGGACTGGAAGTGCCAAGGCTGAGTGGAGTGAATGTGCCCAGGCTGAGTGGAGTGAATGTGCCCAGGCAGAGTGGGATTGGAAGTGCCCAGGCTGAGTGGAGTGAAGTTTCCCAGCAGAGTGGGACTGGAAGTGCCCAGGCTGAGTGGAGTGAATGTGCCCAGGCTGAGTGGAGTGAATGTGCCCAGGCAGAGTGGGATTGGAAGTGCCCAGGCTGAGTGGAGTAATGTACCCGGGCTGAGTGGAGTGCAGGTGCCCAGGCTGAGAGGAGTGCAGGTTCCCAGGCTGAGTGGACTGAATGTGCCCAGGCTGAGTGGAGTGAATGTGCCCAGGCTGAGTGGAGTGAATGTGCCCAGGCTGAGTGGAGAGAATGTGCCCAAGCTGAGTGGATTGGAGGTGCCCAGGCTGAGTGGAGTGCTGGGTCCCAGGCAGAGTGGGACTGGAAGTGCCCAGGCTGAGTGGAGAGAATGTGCCCAGGCTGAGTGGAGTGAATGTGCCTAGGCTGAGTGGAGTGAATGATCCCAGGCTGAATGGGAGTCAATGTGCCTAGACAGAGTGGAGTGAATGTGCCCAGGCTGAGTGGAGACGGAGGTGCCCAGGCTGAGTGGAGTTGGGGTTCCCAGGCAGAGAGGGACTGGAAGTGCCCTGGCTGAGTGGAGTGAATGTGCCCAGGCTGCGTGGAGTGGAGGTTCCCAGGCTGAGTGGAGTGCAGGTTCCCAGCAGAGTGGGACTGGAAGTGCCCAGGCTGAGTGGAGTGAATGTGCCCAGGCTGAGTGGAGTGAATGTGCCCAGGCAGAGTGGAGTGAATGTGCCCAGGCTGAGTGGAGTGGAGGTGCCCAGGCTGAGTGGAGTGCAGGTTCCCAGGCAGAGTGGGACTGGAAGTGCCCAGGCTGAGTGGAGTGAATGTGCCCAGGCTGAGTGGAGTGGAGGTGCCCAGGCCGAGTGGAGTGCAGGTTCCCAGGCAGAGTGGGACTGGAAGTGCCCAGGCGGAGTGGAGTGAATGTGCCCAGGCTGGACAGAGTGGAGTGAATGTGCCCGGCCGCCGGAGCCCGAAACGTGCGTTTCCCCATTGCCTTGAATGGGCGCGGAGAGAGGGGGGCACTTTTTGGCTCGTGGCGCGGGCACCGTTGCGCCAAAGCGTCAAGTGTCACCCCTCCTCGTGCTCGGGGCGGCCCCTTGGAGCTAACTAGCGGGGTTTGGAGGGGCTGCGAGGCCGCCCAGGAGAACGGGTCCAAACCGCGTTCCGATCGGACGAGAATTGAGGGCGGGACAAAGTTCCGCGGTTCACTTTCCGCCCGGGCAAAGGGCCTATAACTTGCGGCGGGAGGGCTTAAGAGTGGGCCCCCGCGAGTCGGGTGGAGAGCCGGGTGTGGAGAGGAGTAGCGGAGGTTCCCAGTCAGAGTGGGAGTGGAGGTTCCTGGGCAGAGTGGGACTGGAAGTGCCCAGGCTGAGTGGAGTGAATGTGCCCTGGCTGAGTGGAGTGAATGTGGCCAGGCTGAGTGGAGTGGAGGTGCCCAGGCTGAGTGGAGTGCAGGCACCCAGGCAGAGTGGGATTGGAAGTGCCCAGGCTGAGTGGAGTGAATGTGCGCAGGCTGAGTGGAGTGGAGGTGCCCAGGCTGAGTGGAGTTGGGGTTCCCAGGCAGAGAGGGACTGGAAGTGCCCTGGCTGAGTGGAGTGAATGTGCCCAGGCTGCGTGGAGTGGAGGTTCCCAGGCTGAGTGGAGTGCAGGTTCCCAGAAGAGTGGGATTGGAAGTGCCCAGGCTGAGTGGAGTGAATGTACCCAGGCTGAGTGGAGTGGATGGGGCCCAGGCTGAGTGGAGTGCAGGTTCCCAGGCAGAGTGGGATTGGAAGTGCCCAGGCTGAGTGGAGTGAATGTGCCCAGGCTGAGTGGAGTGGAGGTGCCCAGGCTGAGTAGAGTTGGGGTTCCCTGGCATAGTGGGACTGGAAGTGCCAACGGTGAGTGGAGTGAATGTGCCCAGGCTGAGTGGAGTGGAGGTGCCCAGGCTGAGTGGAGTTGGGGTTCCCTGGCAGAGTGGGACTGGAAGTGCCAACGCTGAGTGGAGTGAATGTGCCCCGGCTGAGTGGAGTGGAGGTGCCCAGGCTGAGTGGAGTTGGGGTTCCCAGGCAGAGAGGGACTGGAAGTGCCCTGGCTGAGTGGAGTGAATGTGCCCAGGCTGCGTGGAGTGGAGGTTCCCAGCCTGAGTGGAGTGCAGGTTCCCAGCAGAGTGGGACTGGAAGTGCCCAGGCTGAGTGGAGTGAATGTGCCCAGGCTGAGTGGAGTGAATGTGCCCAGGCAGAGTGGAGTGAATGTGCCCAGGCTGAGTGGAGTGGAGGTGCCCAGGCTGAGTGGAGTGCAGGTTCCCAGGCAGAGTGGGACTGGAAGTGCCCAGGCTGAGTGGAGTGAATGTGCCCAGGCTGAGAGGAGTGGAGGTGCCCAGGCCGAGTGGAGTGAATGTGCCCAGGCTGAGTGGAGTGGAGGTGCCCAGGCGGAGTGGAGTGAATGTGCCCAGGCTGAATGGGAGTCAATGTGCCTAGACAGAGTGGAGTGAATGTGCCCAGGCTGAGTGGAGTGGAGGTGCCCAGGCTGAGTGGAGTTGGGGTTCCCAGGCAGAGAGGGACTGGAAGTGCCCTGGCTGAGTGGAGTGAATGTTCCCAGGCTGAGTGGAGAGAATGTGTCCAGGCTGAGTGGATTGGAGGTGCCCAGGCTGAGTGGAGTGCAGGTTCCCAGGCAGAGTGGGACTGGAAGTGCCAACGGTGAGTGGAGTGAATGTGCCCAGGCTGAGTGGAGTGGAGGTGCCCAGGCTGAGTGGAGTTGGGGTTCCCTGGCAGAGTGGGACTGGAAGTGCCAACGCTGAGTGGAGTGAATGTGCCCCGGCTGAGTGGAGTGGAAGTGCCCAGGCTGAGTGGAGTGCAGGTTCCCAGGCAGAGTGGGATTGGAAGTGCCCAGGCGGAGTGGAGTGAATGTGCCCAGGCTGAGTGGAGTGGAGGTGCCCAGGCTGAGTAGAGTTGGGGTTCCCTGGCAGAGTGGGACTGGAAGTGCCAACGGTGAGTGGAGTGAATGTGCCCAGGCTGAGTGGAGTGGAGGTGCCCAGGCTGAGTGGAGTTGGGGTTCCCAGGCAGAGAGGGACTGGAAGTGCCCTGGCTGAGTGGAGTGAATGTGCCCAGGCTGCGTGGAGTGGAGGTTCCCAGGCTGAGTGGAGTGCAGGTTCCCAGCAGAGTGGGATTGGAAGTACCCAGGCTGAGTGGAGTGGAGGTGCCCAGGCTGAGTGGAGTTGGGGTTCCCAGGCAGAGAGGGAATGGAAGTGCCCTGGCTGAGTGGAGTGAATGTGCCCAGGCTGCGTGGAGTGGAGGTTCCCAGGCTGAGTGGAGTGCAGGTTCCCAGCAGGGCTGAGTGGAGTGCTGGTTCCCAGGCAGAGTGGGATTGGAAGTTCCCAGGCTGAGTGGAGTGAATGTCCCCAGGCTGAGTGGATTGCATGTGCCCAGGCTGAGTGGAGTGCAGGTTCCCTGGCAGAGTGGGATTGGAAGTGCCCAGGCTGAGTGGAGTGAATGTGCCCAGGCTGACTGGAGTGGAGGTGCCCAGGCCGAGTGGAGTGCAGGTTCCCAGCAGAGTGGGATTGGAAGTACCCAGGCTGAGTGGAGTGGTGGTGCCCAGGCTGAGTGGAGTGCAGGTTCCCAGGCAGAGTGCGATTGGAAGTGCCCAGGCTGAGTGGAGTGAATGTGCCCAGGCTGATTGGAGTGGAGGTGCCCAGGCTGAGTGGAGTTGGGGTTCCCTGGCAGAGTGGGACTGGAAGTGCCCAGGCTGAGTGGAGTGAATGTACCCAGGCTGAGTGGAGTGGAGGTGCCCAGGCTGAGTGGAGTGCTGGTTCCCAGGCAGAGTGGGATTGGAGGTTCCCAGGCTGAGTGGAGTGCAGGTTCCCAGCAGAGTGGGATTGGAAGTACCCAGGCTGAGTGGAGTGGAGGTGCCCAGGCTGAGTGGAGTTGGGGTTCCCAGGCAGAGAGGGAATGGAAGTGCCCTGGCTGAGTGGAGTGAATGTGCCCAGGCTGCGTGGAGTGGAGGTTCCCAGGCTGAGTGGAGTGCAGGTTCCCAGCAGAGTGGGATTGGAAGTACCCAGGCTGAGTGGAGTGGTGGTGCCCAGGCTGAGTGGAGTGCAGGTTCCCAGGCAGAGTGCGATTGGAAGTGCCCAGGCTGAGTGGAGTGAATGTGCCCAGGCTGATTGGAGTGGAGGTGCCCAGGCTGAGTGGAGTTGGGGTTCCCTGGCAGAGTGGGACTGGAAGTGCCCAGGCTGAGTGGAGTGAATGTACCCAGGCTGAGTGGAGTGGAGGTGCCCAGGCTGAGTGGAGTGCTGGTTCCCAGGCAGAGTGGGATTGGAAGTTCCCAGGCTGAGTGGAGTGAATGTCCCCAGGCTGAGTGGATTGCATGTGCCCAGGCTGAGTGGAGTGCAGGTTCCCTGGCAGAGTGGGATTGGAAGTGCCCAGGCTGAGTGGAGTGAATGTGCCCAGGCTGACTGGAGTGGAGGTGCCCAGGCCGAGTGGAGTGCAGGTTCCCAGCAGAGTGGGATTGGAAGTACCCAGGCTGAGTGGAGTGGTGGTGCCCAGGCTGAGTGGAGTGCAGGTTCCCAGGCAGAGTGCGATTGGAAGTGCCCAGGCTGAGTGGAGTGAATGTGCCCAGGCTGATTGGAGTGGAGGTGCCCAGGCTGAGTGGAGTTGGGGTTCCCTGGCAGAGTGGGACTGGAAGTGCCCAGGCTGAGTGGAGTGAATGTACCCAGGCTGAGTGGAGTGGAGGTGCCCAGGCTGAGTGGAGTGCTGGTTCCCAGGCAGAGTGGGATTGGAAGTTCCCAGGCTGAGTGGAGTGAATGTCCCCAGGCTGAGTGGATTGCATGTGCCCAGGCTGAGTGGAGTGCAGGTTCCCTGGCAGAGTGGGATTGGAAGTGCCCAGGCTGAGTGGAGTGAATGTGCCCAGGCTGACTGGAGTGGAGGTGCCCAGGCCGAGTGGAGTGCAGGTTCCCAGGCAGAGTGGGACTGGAAGTGCCCAGGCTGAGTGGAGTGAATGTGCCCTGGCTGAGTGGAGTGAATGTGCCCAGGCTGAGTGGAGTGAATGTGCCCAGGCTGAGTGGAGTGGAGGTGCCCAGGCTGAGTGGAGTTGGGGTTCCCTGGCAGAGTGGGACTGGAAGTGCCAAGGCTGAGTGGAGTGAATGTACCCAGGCTGAGTGGAGTGGAGGTGCCCAGGCTGAGTGGAATGCTGGTTCCCAGGCAGAGTGGGATTGGAAGTTCCCAGGCTGAGTGGAGTGAATGTCCCCAGGCTGAGTGGAGTGGAGGTGCCCAGGCTGAGTGGAATGCTGGTTCCCAGGCAGAGTGGGATTGGAAGTTCCCAGGCTGAGTGGAGTGAATGTCCCCAGGCTGAGTGGATTGCATGTGCCCAGGCTGAGTGGAGTGCAGGTTCCCTGGCAGAGTGGGATTGGAAGTGCCCAGGCTGAGTGGAGTGAATGTGCCCAGGCTGACTGGAGTGGAGGTGCCCAGGCCGAGTGGAGTGCAGGTTCCCAGGCAGAGTGGGACTGGAAGTGCCCAGGGGGAGTGGAGTGAATGTGCCCAGGCTGAATGGGAGTCAATGTGCCTAGACAGAGTGGAGTGAATGTGCCCGGCCGCCGGAGCCCGAAACGTGCGTTTCCCCATTGCCTTGAATGGGCGCGGAGAGAGGGGGGCGCTTTTTGGCTCGTGGCGCGGACACCGTTGCGCCAAAGCGTCAAGTGTCACAATTCCCCGTGCTCGGGGCGGCCCCTTGGTGCTTACTGGCTGGGTCTGGAGGGGCTGCGAGGCCGCCCAGGAGAACGGGTCCAAACCGCGTTCCGATCGGACGAGAATTGAGTGCGGGACACAGTTCCGCGGTTCACTTTCCGCCCGGGCAAAGGGCCTATAACTTGCGGCGGGAGGGCTTAAGAGTGGGCCCCCGCGAGTCGGGTGGAGAGCCGGGTGTGGAGAGGAGTAGCGGAGGTTCCCAGTCAGAGTGGGAGTGGAGGTTCCTGGGCAGAGTGGGACTGGAGGTGCCCAGGCTGAGTGGAGTGAATGTGCCCTGGCTGAGTGGAGTGAATGTGGCCAGGCTGAGTGGAGTGGAGGTGCCCAGGCCGAGTGGAGTTCCTGCTTCCCAGGCAGAGTGGGACTGGAAGTGCCCAGGCTGAGTGGAGTGAATGTGCCCAGGCTGAGTGGAGTGGAGGTGCCCAGGCTGAGTGGAGTTGGGGTTCCCTGGCAGAGTGGGACTGGAAGTGCCAAGGCTGAGTGGAGTGAATGTGCCCAGGCTGAGTGGAGTGGAGGTGCCCAGGCTGAGTGGAGTGCAGGTTCCTAGGCAGAGTGGGATTGGAAGTACCCAGGCTGAGTGCAGTGAATGTGCCCAGGCTGAGTGGAGTGGAGGTGCCCAGGCTGAGTGGAGTTGGGGTTCCCTGGCAGAGTGGGACTGGAAGTGCCAAAGCTGAGTGGAGTGAATGTGCCCAGGCTGAGTGGAGTGGAGATGCCCAGGCCGAGTGGAGTGCAGGTTCCCAGGCAGAGTGTGACTGAAAGTGCCCAGGCTGAGTGGAGTGAATGTGCCCAGGCTGAGTGGAGTGCAGGTTCCCAGGCAGAGTGGGATTGGAAGTGCCCAGGCTGAGTGCAGTGAATGTGCCCAGGCTGAGTGGAGTGGAGGTGCCCAGGCTGAGTGGAGTTGGGGTTCCCTGGCAGAGTGGGACTGGAAGTGCCAAGGCTGAGTGGGGTGAATGTGCCCAGGCTGAGTGGAGTGGAGGTGCCCAGGCCGAGTGGAGTGCAGGTTCCCAGGCAGAGTGGGACTGGAAGTGCCGAGGCGGAGTGGAGTGAATGTGCCCAGGCTGAATGGGAGTCAATGTGCCTAGACAGAGTGGAGTGAATGTACCCAGGCTGAGTGGAGTGGAGGTGCCCAGGCTGAGTGGAGTGCAGGTTCCCAGGCAGAGTGGGACTGGAAGTGCCCAGGCGGAGTGGAGTGAATGTGCCCAGGCTGAATGGGAGTCAATGTGCATAGACAGAGTGGAGTGAATGTGCCCGGCCGCCGGAGCCCGAAACGTGCGTTTCCCCATTGCCTTGAATGGGCCCGGAGAGAGGGGGGCGCTTTTTGGCTCGTGGCGCGGGCACCGTTCCGCCAAAGCGTCAAGTGTCAAACCTCCCCGTGCTCGGGGCGGCCCCTTGGAGCTAACTGGCTGGGTCTGGTGGGGCTGCGAGGCCGCCCAGGAGAACGGGTCCAAACCGCGTTCCGATCGGACGAGAATTGAGGGCGGGACACAGTTCCGCGGTTCACTTTCCGCCCGGGCAAAGGGCCTATAACTTGCGGCGGGAGGGCTTAAGAGTGGGCCCCCGCAGGTCGGGTGGAGAGCCGGGTGTGGAGAGGAGTAGCGGAGGTTCCCAGTCAGAGTGGGAGTGGAGGTTCCTGGGCAGAGTGGGACTGGAAGTGCCCAGGCTGAGTGGAGTGAATGTGCCCTGGCTGAGTGGAGTGAATGTGCCCAGGCTGAGTGGAGTGGAGGTGCCCAGGCTGAGAAGAGTGCAGGCACCCAGGCAGAGTGGGATTGGAAGTGCCCAGGCTGAGTGGAGTGAATGTGCCCAGGCTGAGTGGAGTGGAGGTGCCCAGGCCGAGTGGAGTGCAGGTTCCCAGGCAGAGTGGGACTGGAAGTGCTCAGGCTGAGTGGAGTGAATGTGCCCAGGCTGAGTGGAGTGGAGGTGCCCAGGCTGAGTGGAGTTGGGGTTCCCTGGCAGAGTGGGACTGGAAGTGCCAAGGCTGAGTGGAGTGAATGTGCCCAGGCTGAGTGGAGTGGCGGTGCCCAGGCCGAGTGGAGTGCAGGTTCCCAGGCAGAGTGGGACTGAAAGTGCCCAGGCTGAGTGGAGTGAATGTGCCCAGGCTGAATGGAGTGGAGGTGCCCAGGCTGAGTGGAGTGCAGGTTCCCTGGCAGAGTGGGATTGGAAGTGCCCAGGCTGAGTGGAGTGAATGTGCCCAGGCTGAGTGGAGTGGAGGTGCCCAGGCTGAGTGGAGTTGGGGGTCCCTGGCAGAGTGGGACTGGAAGTGCCAAGGCTGAGTGGAGTGAAGGTACCCAGGCTGAGTGGAGTGGAGGTGCCCAGGCTGAGTGGAGGTGCCCAGGCTGAGTGGAGTGCAAGTTCCCAGGCAGAGTGAGATTGGAAGTGCCCAGGCTGAGTGGAGTGAATGTACCCAGGCTGAGTGGAGTGGAGGGGCCCAGGCTGATTGGAGTGCAGGTTCCCAGGCAGAGTGGGATTGGAAGTGCCCAGGCTGAGTGGAGTGGAGGTGCCCAGGCTGAGTAGAGTTGGGGTTCCCTGGCAGAGTGGGACTGGAAGTGCCAACGGTGAGTGGAGTGAATGTGCCCAGGCTGAGTGGAGTGGAGGTGCCCAGGCTGAGTGGAGTTGGGGTTCCCTGGCAGAGTGGGACTGGAAGTGCCAACGCTGAGTGGAGTGAATGTGCCCCCGGCTGAGTGGAGTGGAGGTGCCCAGGCTGAGTGGAGCGCAGGTTCCCAGGCAGAGTGGGATTGGAAGTGCCCAGGCTGAGTGGAGTAATGTACCCAGGCTGAGTGGAGTGCAGGTGCCCAGGCTGAGTGGAGTGCAGGTTCCCAGGCAGAGTGGGATTGGAAGCGCCCAGGCTGAGTGGAGTGAATGTGCCCAGGCTGAGTGGAGTGGAGGTGCCCAGGCCCAGTGGAGTGCAGGTTCCCAGGCAGAGTGGGACTGGAAGTGCCCAGGCGGAGTGGAGTGAATGTGCCCAGGCTGAATGGGAGTCAATGTGCCTAGACAGAGTGGAGTGAATGTGCCCGGCCGCCGGAGCCCGAAACGTGCGTTTCCCCATTGCCTTGAATGGGCGCGGAGAGAGGGGGGCGCTTTTTGGCTCGTGGCGCGGGCACCGTTGCGCCAAAGCATCAAGTGTCACCCCTCCCCGTGCTCGGGGCGGCCCCTTGGAGCTAACTGGCTGGGTCTGGAGGGGCTGCGAGGCCGCCCAGGAGAACGGGTCCAAACCGCATTCCGATCGGACGAGAATTGAGGGCGGGACACAGTTCCGCGGTTCACTTTCCGCCCGGGCAAAGGGCCTATAACTTGCGGCGGGAGGGCTTAAGAGTGGGCCCCCGCGAGTCGGGTGGAGAGCCGGGTGTGGAGAGGAGTAGCGGAGGTTCCCAGTCAGAGTGGGAGTGGAGGTTCCTGGGCAGAGTGGGAATGGAAGTGCCCAGGCTGAGTGGAGTGAATGTGCCCTGGCTGAGTGGAGTGAATGTGGCCAGGCTGAGTGGAGTGGAGGTGCCCAGGCTGAGTGGAGTGCAGGCACCCAGGCAGAGTGGGATTGGAAGTGCCCAGGCTGAGTGGAGTGAATGTGCCCAGGCTGAGTGGAGTGGAGGTGCCCAGACCGAGTGGAGTGCAGGTTCCCAGGCAGAGTGGGACTGGAAGTGCCCAGGCTGAGTGGAGTGAATGTGCCCAGGCTGAGTGGAGTGGAGGTGCCCAGGCTGAGTGGATTTGGGGTTCCCTGGCAGAGTGGGACTGGAAGTGCCAAGGCTGAGTGGAGTGAATGTGCCCAGGCTGAGTGGAGTGGAGGTGCCCAGGCGGAGTGGAGTGAATGTGCCCTGGCTGAGTGGAGTGAATGTGCCCAGGCTGAGTGGAGTGAATGTGCCCAGGCTGAGTGGAGAGAATGTGCCCAGGCTGAGTGGAGAGAATGTGCCCAGGCTGAGTGGATTGGAGGTGCCCAGGCTGAGTGGAGTGCAGGTTCCCAGGCAGAGTGGGACTGGAAGTGCCCAGGCTGAGTGGAGTGAATGTGCCCAGGCTGAGTGGAGTGAATGTTCCCAGGCTGAATGGGAGTCAATGTGCCTAGACAGAGTGGAGTGAATGTGCCCAGGCTGAGTGGAGTGGAGGTGCCCAGGCTGAGTGGAGTTGGGGTTCCCAGGCAGAGAGGGACTGGAAGTGCCCTGGCTGAGTGGAGTGAATGTGCCCAGGCTGCGTGGACTGGAGGTTCCCAGGCTGAGTGGAGTGCAGGTTCCCAGCAGAGTGGAATTGGAAGTACCCAGGCTGAGTGGAGTGGAGGTGCCCAGGCTGAGTGGAGTGCAGGTTCCCAGGCAGAGTGGGACTGGAAGTGCCCAGGCTGAGTGGAGTGAATGTGCCCAGGCTGAGTGGAGTGAATGTGCCCAGGCAGAGTGGAGTGAATGTGCCCAGGCTGAGTGGAGTGGAGGTGCCCAGGCTGAGTGGAGTGCAGGTTCCCAGGCAGAGTGGGACTGGAAGTGCCCAGGCTGAGTGGAGTGAATGTGCCCAGGCTGAATGGAGTGGAGGTGCCCAGGCTGAGTGGAGTGCAGGCACCCAGGCAGAGTGGGATTGGAAGTGCCCAGGCTGAGTGGAGTGAATGCGCCCAGGCTGAGTGGAGTGGAGGTGCCCAGGCAGAGTGGAGTTGGGGTTCCCTAGCAGAGTGGGACTGGAAGTGCCAAGGCTGAGTGGAGTGAATGTGCCCAGGCTGAGTGGAGTGGAGGTGCCCAGGCCGAGTGGAGTGCAGGTTCCCAGGCAGAGTGGGACTGGAAGTGCCCAGGCGGAGTGGAGTGAATGTGCCCAGGCTGAATGGGAGTCAATGTGCCTAGACAGAGTGGAGTGAAAGTGCCCGGCCGCCGGAGCCCGAAACGTGCGTTTCCCCATTGCCTTGAATGGGCGCGGAGAGAGGGGGGGCGCTTTTTGGCTCGTGGCGCGGGCACCGTTGCGCCAAAGCGTCAAGTGTCACCCCTCCCCGTGCTCGGGGCGGCCCCTTGGAGCTAACTGGCTGGGTCTGGAGGGGCTGCGAGGCCGCCCAGGAGAACGGGTCAAAACCGCGTTCCGATCGGATGAGAATTGAGGGCGGGACACAGTTCCGCGGTTCACTTTCCGCCGGGGAAAAGGGCCTATAACTTGCGGCGGGAGGGCTTAAGAGTGGGCCCCTGCGAGTCGGGTGGAGAGCCGGGTGTGGAGAGGAGTAGCGGAGGTTCCCAGTCAGAGTGGGAGTGGAGGTTCCTGGGCAGAGTGGGACTGGAAGTGCCCAGGCTGAGTGGAGTGAATGTGCCCTGGCTGAGTGGAGTGAATGTGGCCAGGCTGAGTGGAGTGGAGGTGCCCAGGCTGAGTGGAGTGCAGGCACCCAGGCAGAGTGGGATTGGAAGTGCCCAGGCTGAGTGGAGTGGAGGTGCCCAGGCTGAGTGGAGTTGGGGTTCCCTGGCAGAGTGGGACTGGAAGTGCCAAGGCTGAGTGGAGTGAATGTGCCCAGGCTGAGTGGAGTGGAGGTGCCCAGGCCGAGTGGAGTGCAGGTTCCCAGGCAGAGTGGGACTGAAAGTCCCCAGGCTGAGAGGAGTGAATGTGCCCAGGCTGAATGGAGTGGAGGTGCCCAGGCTGAGTGGAGTGCAGGTTCCCTGGCAGAGTGGGATTGGAAGTGCCCAGGCTGAGTGCAGTGAATGTGCCCAGGCTGAGTGGAGTGGAGGTGCCCAGGCTGAGTGGAGTTGGGGTTCCCTGGCAGAGTGGGACTGGAAGTGCCCAGGCTGAGTGGAGTGAATGTGCCCAGGCTGAGTGGAGTGAATGTTCCCAGGCTGAATGGGAGTCAATGTGCCTAGACAGAGTGGAGTGAATGTGCCCAGGCTGAGTGGAGTGGAGGTGCCCAGGCTGAGTGGAGTTGGGGTTCCCAGGCAGAGAGGGACTGGAAGTGCCCTGGCTGAGTGGAGTGAATGTTCCCAGGCTGAGTGGAGAGAATGTGCCAAGGCTGAGTGGAGAGAATGTGCCCAGGCTGAGTGGATTGGAGGTGCCCAGGCTGAGTGGAGTGCAGGTTCCCAGGCAGAGTGGGACTGGAAGTGCCAACGGTGAGTGGAGTGAATGTGCCCAGGCTGAGTGGAGTGGAGGTGCCCAGGCTGAGTGGAGTTGGGGTTCCCTGGCAGAGTGGGACTGGAAGTGCCAACGCTGAGTGGAGTGAATGTGCCCCGGCTGAGTGGAGTGGAAGTGCCCAGGCTGAGTGGAGTGCAGGTTCCCAGGCAGAGTGGGATTGGAAGTGCCCAGGCGGAGTGGAGTGAATGTGCCCAGGCTGAGTGGAGTGGAGGTGCCCAGGCTGAGTAGAGTTGGGGTTCCCTGGCAGAGTGGGACTGGAAGTGCCAACGGTGAGTGGAGTGAATGTGCCCAGGCTGAGTGGAGTGGAGGTGCCCAGGCTGAGTGGAGTTGGGGTTCCCAGGCAGAGAGGGACTGGAAGTGCCCTGGCTGAGTGGAGTGAATGTGCCCAGGCTGCGTGGAGTGGAGGTTCCGAGGCTGAGTGGAGTGCAGGTTCCCAGCAGAGTGCGATTGGAAGTACCCAGGCTGAGTGGAGTGGAGGTGCCCAGGCTGAGTGGAGTTGGGGTTCCCAGGCAGAGAGGGAATGGAAGTGCCCTGGCTGAGTGGAGTGAATGTGCCCAGGCTGCGTGGAGTGGAGGTTCCCAGGCTGAGTGGAGTGCAGGTTCCCAGCAGAGTGGGATTGGAAGTACCCAGGCTGAGTGGAGTGGTGGTGCCCAGGCTGAGTGGAGTGCAGGATCCCAGGCAGAGTGGGATTGGAAGTGCCCAGGCTGAGTGGAGTGAATGTGCCCAGGCTGAGTGGAGTGGAGGTGCCCAGGCTGAGTGGAGTTGGGGTTCCCTGGCAGAGTGGGACTGGAAGTGCCCAGGCTGAGTGGAGTGAATGTACCCAGGCTGAGTGGAGTGGAGGTGCCCAGGCTGAGTGGAGTGCTGGTTCCCAGGCAGAGTGGGATTGGAAGTTCCCAGGCTGAGTGGAGTGAATGTCCCCAGGCTGAGTGGATTGCATGTGCCCAGGCTGAGTGGAGTGCAGGTTCCCTGGCAGAGTGGGATTGGAAGTGCCCAGGCTGAGTGGAGTGAATGTGCCCAGGCTGACTGGAGTGGAGGTGCCCAGGCCGAGTGGAGTGCAGGTTCCCAGGCAGAGTGGGACTGGAAGTGCCCAGGCGGAGTGGAGTGAATGTGCCCAGGCTGAATGGGAGTCAATGTGCCTAGACAGAGTGGAGTGAATGTGCCCGGCCGCCGGAGCCCGAAACGTGCGTTTCCCCATTGCCTTGAATGGGCGCGGAGAGAAGGGGGCGCTTTTTGGCTCGTGGCGCGGGCACCGTTGCGCCAAAGCGTCAAGTGTCACACCTCCCCGTGCTCGGGGCGGCCCATTGGAGCTAAGGGGCTGGGTCTGGAGGGGCTGCGAGGCCGCCCAGGAGAACGGGTCCAAACCGCGTTCCGATCGGACGAGAATTGAGGGCGGGACACAGTTCCGCGGTTCACTTTCCGCCCGGGCAAAGGGCCTATAACTTGCGGCGGGAGGGCTTAAGAGTGGGCCCCCGCGAGTCGGGTGGAGAGCCGGGTGTGGAGAGGAGTAGCGGAGGTTCCAAGTCAGAGTGGGAGTGGAGGTTCCTGGGCAGAGTGGGACTGGAAGTGCCAAGGCTGAGTGGAGTGAATGTGCCCTGGCTGAGTGGAGTGAATGTGCCCAGGCTGAGTGGAGTGAATGTGCCCAGGCTGAGTGGAGTGAATGTGCCCAGGCTGACTGGAGTGAATGTGCCCAGGCTGAGTGGATTGGAGGTGCCCAGGCTGAGTGGAGTGCAGGTTCCCAGGCAGAGTGGGACTGGAAGTGCCCAGGCTGAGTGGAGTGAATGTGCCCAGGCTGAGTGGAGTGAATGTTCCCAGGCTGAATGGGAGTCAATGTGCCTAGACAGAGTGGAGTGAATGTGCCCAGGCTGAGTGGAGTGGAGGTGCCCAGGCTGAGTGGAGTTGGGGTTCCCAGGCAGAGAGGGACTGGAAGTGCCCTGGCTGAGTGGAGTGAATGTGCCCAGGCTGAGTGGAGTGAATGTGCCCAGGCTGAGTGGAGTGAATGTGCCCAGGCTGACTGGAGAGAATGTGCCCAGGCTGAGTGGATTGGAGGTGCCCAGGCTGAGTGGAGTGCAGGTTCCCAGGCAGAGTGGGACTGGAAGTGCCCAGGCTGAGTGGAGTGAATGTGCCCAGGCTGAGTGGAGTGGAGGTGACCAGGCTGAGTGGAGTTGGGGTTCCCTGGCAGAGTGGGACTAGAAGTGCCAAGGCTGGGTGGAGTGAATGTGCCCAGGCTGAGTGGAGTGGAGATGCCCAGGCCGAGTGGAGTGCAGGTTCCCAGGCAGAGTGTGACTGAAAGTGCCCAGGCTGAGTGGAGTGAATGTGCCCAGGCTGAATGGAGTGGAGGTGCCCAGGCTGAGTGGAGGTGCCCAGGCTGAGTGGAGTGCAGGTTCCCAGGCAGAGTGGGACTGGAAGTGCCCAGGCGGAGTGGAGTGAATGTGCCCAGGCTGAATGGGAGTCAATGTGCCTAGACAGAGTGGAGTGAATGTGCCCGGCCGCCGGAGCCCGAAACGTGCGTTTCCCCATTGCCTTGAATGGGCGCAAAGAGAGGGGGGCGCTTTTTGGCTCGTGGCGCGGGCACCGTTGCGCCAAAGCGTCAAGTGTCACACCTCCCCGTGCTCGGGGCGGCCCCTTGGAGCTAACTGGCTGGGTCTGGAGGGGCTGCGAGGCCGCCCAGGAGAACGGGTCCAAACCGCTTTCCGATCGGACGAGAATTGAGGGCGGGACACAGTTCCGCGGTTCACTTTCCGCCCGGGCAAAGGGCCTATTACTTGCGGCGGGAGGGCTTAAGAGTGGGCCCCCGCGAGTCGGGTGGAGAGCCGGGTGTGGAGAGGAGTAGCGGAGTTTCCCAGTCAGAGTGGGAGTGGAGGTTCCTGGGCAGAGTGGGACTGGAAGTGCCCAGGCTGAGTGGAGTGAATGTGCCCTGGCTGAGTGGAGTGAATGTGCCCAGGCTGAGTGGAGTGGAGGTGCCCAGGCTGAGTAGAGCGCAGGCACCCAGGCAGAGTGGGATTGGAAGTGCCCAGGCTGAGTGGAGTGAATGTGCCCAGGCTGAGTGGAGTGGAGGTGCCCAGGCCGAGTGGAGTGCAGGTTCTCAGGCAGAGTGGGACTGGAAGTGCCCAGGCTGAGTGGAGTGAATGTGCCCAGGCTGAGTGGAGTGGAGGTGCCCAGGCTGAGTGGAGTTGGGGTTCCCTGGCAGAGTGGGACTGGAAGTGCCAAGGCTGAGTGGAGTGAATGTGCCCAGGCTGAGTGGAGTGGAGATGCCCAGGCCGAGTGGAGTGCAGGTTCCCAGGCAGAGTGTGACTGAAAGTGCCCGGGCTGAGTGGAGTGAATGTGCCCAGGCTGAATGGAGTGGAGGTGCCCAGGCTGAGTGGAGTGCAGGTTCCCTGGCAGAGTGGGATTGGAAGTGCCCAGGCTGAGTGGAGTGAATGTGCCCAGGCTGAGTGGAGTGGAGGTGCCCAGGCTGAGTGGAGTTGGGGTTCCCTGGCAGAGTGGGACTGGAAGTGCCAAGGCTGAGTGGAGTGAAGGTACCCAGGCTGAGTGGAGTGGAGGTGCCCAGGCTGAGTGGAGTGCAGGTTCCCAGCAGAGTGGGACTGGAAGTGCCCAGGCTGTGTGGAGTGAATGTGCCCAGGCTGAATGGAGTGGAGGTGCCCAGGCTGAGTGGAGGTGCCCAGGCTGAGTGGAGTTGGGGTTCCCTGGCAGAGTGGGACTGGAAGTGCCAACGCTGAGTGGAGTGAATGTGCCCCGGCTGAGTGGAGTGGAGGTGCCCAGGCTGAGTGGAGTGCAGGTTCCCAGGCAGAGTGGGATTGGAAGTGCCCAGGCTGAGTGGAGTGAATGTGCCTAGGCTGAGAGGAGTGGAGGTGCCCAGGCTGAATGGAGTTGGGGTTCCCTGGCAGAGTGGGACTGGAAGTGCCAACGGTGAGTGGAGTGAATGTGCCCAGGCTGAGTGGAGTGGAGGTGCCCAGGCTGAGTGGAGTTGGGGTTCCCTGGCAGAGTGTGACTGGAAGTGCCAACGCTGAGTGGAGTGAATGTGCCCAGGCTGAGTGGAGTGGAGGTGCCCAGGCTGAGTGGAGTGCTGGTTCCCAGGCAGAGTGGGATTGGAAGTGCCCAGGCTGAGTGCAGTGAATGTGCCCAGACTGAGTGGAGTGGAGGTGCCAGGCTGAGTGGAGTTGGGGTACCCTGGCAGAGTGGGACTGGAAGTGCCAAGGCTGAGTGGAGTGAATGTACCCAGGCTGAGTGGAGTGGAGGTGCCCAGGCTGAGTGGAGTGCAGGTTCCCAGCAGAGTGGGACTGGAAGTGCCCAGGCTGAGTGGAGTGAATGTGCCCAGGCTGAGTGGAGTGAATGTGCCCAGGCAGAGTGGAGTGAATGTGCCGAGGCTGAGTGGAGTGGAGGTGCCCAGGCTGAGTGGAGTGCAGGTTCCCAGGCAGAGTGGGATTGGAAGTGCCCAGGCTGAGTGGAGTGAATGTGCCCAGGCTGAGTGGAGTGGAGGTGCCCAGGCCGAGTGGAGTGCAGGTTCCCAGGCAGAGTGGGACTGGAAGTGCCCAGGCGGAGTGGAGTGAATGTGCCCAGGCTGAATGGGAGTCAATGTGCCTAGACAGAGTGGAGTGAATTTGCCCGGCCGCCGGAGACCGAAACGTGCGTTTCCCCATTGCCTTGAATGGGCGCGGAGAGAGGGGGGCGCTTTTTGGCTCGTGGCGCGGGCACCGTTGCGCCAAAGCGTCAAGTGTCACACCTCCCCGTGCTCGGGGCGGCCCCTTGGAGCTAACTGGCTGGGTCTGGAGGGGCTGCGAGACCGCCCAGGAGAACGGGTCCAAACCGCGTTCCGATCGGACGAGAATTGAGGGCGGGACACAGATCCGCGGTTCACGTTCCGCCCGGGCAAAGGGCCTATAACTTGCGGCGGGAGGGCTTAAGAGTGGGCCCCCGCGAGTCGGGTGGAGAGCCGGGTGTGGAGAGGAGTAGCGGAGGTTCCCAGTCAGAGTGGGAGTGGAGGTTCCTGGGCAGAGTGGGACTGGAAGTGCCCAGGCTGAGTGGAGTGAATGTGCCCTGGCTGAGTGGAGTGAATGTGCCCAGGCTGAGTGGAGTGAATGTGCCCAGGCAGAGTGGGATTGGAAGTGCCCAGGCTGAGTGGAGAGAATGTGCCCAGGCTGAGTGGATTGGAGGTGCCCAGGCTGAGTGGAGTGCAGGTTCCCAGGCAGAGTGGGACTGGAAGTGCCCAGGCTGAGTGGAGTGAATGTGCCCAGGCTGAGTGGAGTGAATGTTCCCAGGCTGAGTGGAGTTGGGGTTCCCTGGCAGAGTGGGACTGGAAGTGCCAAGGCTGAGTGGAGTGAATGTGCCCAGGCTGAGTGGAGTGGAGGTGCCCAGGCCGAGTGGAGTGCAGGTTCCCAGGCAGAGTGGGACTGAAAGTGCCCAGGCTGAGTGGAGTGAATGTGCCCAGGCTGAATGGAGTGGAGGTGCCTAGGCTGAGTGGAGTGCAGGTTCCCTGGCAGAGTGGGATTGGAAGTGCCCAGGCTGAGTGGAGTGAATGTGCCCAGGCTGAGTGGAGTGGAGGTGCCCAGGCTGAGTGGAGTTGGGGTTCCCTGGCAGAGTGGGACTGGAAGTGCCAAGGCTGAGTGGAGTGAAGGTACCCAGGCTGAGTGGAGTGGAGGTGCCCAGGCTGAGTGGAGTGCAGGTTCCCAGCAGAGTGGGACTGGAAGTGCCCAGGCTGAGTGGAGTGAATGTGCCCAGGATGAATGGAGTGGAGGTGCCCAGGCTGAGTGGAGGTGCCCAGGCTGAGTGGAGTGCAGGTTCCCAGGCAGAGTGGGATTGGAAGTGCCCAGGCTGAGTGGAGTGAATGTACCCAGGCTGAGTGGAGTGGAGGGGCCCAGGCTGAGTGGAGTGCAGGTTCCCAGGCAGAGTGGGATTGGAAGTGCCCAGGCTGAGTGGAGTGAATGTGCCCAGGCTGAGTGGAGTGGAGGTGCCCAGGCTGAGTAGAGTTGGGGTTCCCAGGCAGAGTGGGACTGGAAGTGCCAACGGTGAGTGGAGTGAATGTGCCCAGGCTGAGTGGAGTGGAGGTGCCCAGGCTGAGTGGAGTTGGGGTTCCCAGGCAGAGTGGGACTGGAAGTGCCAACGCTGAGTGGAGTGAATGTGCCCCGGCTGAGTGGAGTGGAGGTTCCCAGGCTGAGTGGAGTGCAGGTTCCCAGGCAGAGTGGGACTGAAAGTGCCCAGGCTGAGTGGAGTGAATGTGCCCAGGCTGAGTGGAGAGAATGTGCCCAGGCTGAGTGGATTGGAGGTGCCCAGGCTGAGTGGAGTGCAGGTTCCCAGGCAGAGTGGGACTGGAAGTGCCCAGGCTGAGTAGAGAGAATGTGCCCAGGCTGAGTGGAGTGAATGTGCCCAGGCTGAGTGGAGTGAATGATCCCAGGCTGAATGGGAGTCAATGTGCCTAGACAGAGTGGAGTGAATGTGCCCAGGCTGAGTGGAGTGGAGGTGCCCAGGCTGAGTGGAGTTGGGGTTCCCAGGCAGAGAGGGACTGGAAGTGCCCTGGCTGAGTGGAGTGAATGTGCCCAGGCTGCGTGGAGTGGAGGTTCCCAGGCTGAGTGGAGTGCAGGTTCCCAGCAGAGTGGGACTGGAAGTGCCCAGGCTGAGTGGAGTGAATGTGCCCAGGCTGAGTGGAGTGAATGTGCCCAGGCAGAGTGGAGTGAATGTGCCCAGGCTGAGTGGAGTGCAGGTTCCCAGGCAGAGTGGGACTGGAAGTGCCCAGGCTGAGTGGAGTGAATGTGCCCAGGCTGAGTGGAGTGGAGGTGCCCAGGCCGAGTGGAGTGCAGGTTCCCAGGCAGAGTGGGACTGGAAGTGCCCAGGCGGAGTGGAGTGAATGTGCCCAGGCTGGACAGAGTGGAGTGAATGTGCCCGGCCGCCGGAGCCTGAAACGTGCGTTTTCCCATTGCCTTGAATGGGCGCGGAGAGAGGGGGGCACTTTTTGGCTCGTGGCGCGAGCACCGTTGCGCCAAAGCGTCAAGTGTCACCCCTCCCCGTGCTCGGGGCGGCCCCTTGGAGCTAACTAGCGGGGTTTGGAGGGGCTGCGAGGCCGCCCAGGAGAACGGGTCCAAACCGCGTTCCGATCGGACGAGAATTGAGGGCGGGACAAAGTTCCGCGGTTCACTTTCCGCCCTGGCAAAGGGCCTATAACTTGCGGCGGGAGGGCTTAAGAGTGGGCCCCCGCGAGTCGGGTGGAGAGCCGGGTGTGGAGAGGAGTAGCGGAGGTTCCCAGTCAGAGTGGGAGTGGAGGATCCTGGGCAGAGTGGGACTGGAAGTGCCCAGGCTGAGTGGAGTGAATGTGCCCTGGCTGAGTGGAGTGAATGTGGCCAGGCTGAGTGGAGTGGAGGTGCCCAGGCTGAGTGGAGTGCAGGCACCCAGGCAGAGTGGGATTGGAAGTGCCCAGGCTGAGTGGAGTGAATGTGCCCAGGCTGAGTGGAGTGGAGGTGCCCAGGCTGAGTGGAGTTGGGGTTCCCAGGCAGAGAGGGACTGGAAGTGCCCTGGCTGAGTGGAGTGAATGTGCCCAGGCTGCGTGGAGTGGAGGTTCCCAGGCTGAGTGGAGTGCAGGTTCCCAGCAGAGTGGGATTGGAAGTGCCCAGGCTGAGTGGAGTGAATGTACCCAGGCTGAGTGGAGTGGAGGGGCCCAGGCTGAGTGGAGTGCAGGTTCCCAGGCAGAGTGGGATTGGAAGTGCCCAGGCTGAGTGGAGTGAATGTGCCCAGGCTGAGTGGAGTGGAGGTGCCCAGGCTGAGTAGAGTTGGGGTTCCCTGGCATAGTGGGACTGGAAGTGCCAACGGTGAGTGGAGTGAATGTGCCCAGGCTGAGTGGAGTGGAGGTGCCCAGGCTGAGTGGAGTTGGGGTTCCCTGGCAGAGTGGGACTGGAAGTGCCAACGCTGAGTGGAGTGAATGTGCCCCGGCTGAGTGGAGTGGAGGTGCCCAGGCAGAGTGGAGTTGGGGTTCCCAGGCAGAGAGGGACTGGAAGTGCCCTGGCTGAGTGGAGTGAATGTGCCCAGGCTGAATGGGAGTCAATGTGCCTAGACAGAGTGGAGTGAATGTGCCCAGGCTGAGTGGAGTGGAGGTGCCCAGGCTGAGTGGAGTTGGGGTTCCCAGGCAGAGAGGGACTGGAAGTGCCCTGGCTGAGTGGAGTGAATGTGCCGAGGCTGCGTGGAGTGAATGTGGCCAGGCTGAGTGGAGTGGAGGTGCCCAGGCTGAGTGGAGTGCAGGCACCCAGGCAGAGTGGGATTGGAAGTGCCCAGGCTGAGTGGAGTGAATGTGCCCAGGCTGAGTGGAGTGGAGGTGCCCAGGCTGAGTGGAGTTGGGGTTCCCTGGCAGAGTGGGACTGGAAGTGCCAAGGCTGAGTGGAGTGAATGTGCCCAGGCTGAGTGGAGTGAATGTGCCCAGGCAGAGTGGGATTGGAAGTGCCCAGGCTGAGTGGAGTGCAGGTTCCCAGCAGAGTGGGACTGGAAGTGCCCAGGCTGAGTGGAGTGAATGTGCCCAGGCTGAGTGGAGTGAATGTGCCCAGGCAGAGTGGGATTGGAAGTGCCCAGGCTGAGTGGAGTAATGTACCCGGGCTGAGTGGAGTGCAGGTGCCCAGGCTGAGAGGAGTGCAGGTTCCCAGGCTGAGTGGACTGAATGTGCCCAGGCTGAGTGGAGTGAATGTGCCCAGGCTGAGTGGAGTGAATGTGCCCAGGCTGAGTGGAGAGAATGTGCCCAAGCTGAGTGGATTGGAGGTGCCCAGGCTGAGTGGAGTGAATGTGCCCAGGCTGAGTGGAGTGGAGGTGCCCAGGCTGAGTGGAGTTGGGGTTCCCTGGCAGAGTGGGACTGGAAGTGCCAAGGCTGAGTGGAGTGAATGTGCCCAGGCTGAGTGGAGTGAATGTGCCCAGGCAGAGTGGGATTGGAAGTGCCCAGGCTGAGTGGAGTGCAGGTTCCCAGCAGAGTGGGACTGGAAGTGCCCAGGCTGAGTGGAGTGAATGTGCCCAGGCTGAGTGGAGTGAATGTGCCCAGGCAGAGTGGGACTGGAAGTGCCCAGACTGAGTGGAGTGAATGTGCCCAGGCTGAGTGGAGTGGAGGTGCCCAGGCTGAGTGGAGTTGGGGTTCCCTGGCAGAGTGGGACTGGAAGTGCCAAGGCTGAGTGGAGTGAATGTGCCCAGGCTGAGTGGAGTGGCGGTGCCCAGGCCGAGTGGAGTGCAGGTTCCCAGGCAGAGTGGGACTGAAAGTGCCCAGGCTGAGTGGAGTGAATGTGCCCAGGCTGAATGGAGTGGAGGTGCCCAGGCTGAGTGGAGTGCAGGTTCCCTGGCAGAGTGGGATTGGAAGTGCCCAGGCTGAGTGGAGTGAATGTGCCCAGGCTGAGTGGAGTGGAGGTGCCCAGGCTGAGTGGAGTTGGGGGTCCCTGGCAGAGTGGGACTGGAAGTGCCAAGGCTGAGTGGAGTGAAGGTACCCAGGCTGAGTGGAGTGGAGGTGCCCAGGCTGAGTGGAGTGCAGGTTCCCAGCAGAGTGGGACTGGAAGTGCCCAGGCTGAGTGGAGTGAATGTGCCCAGGCTGAATGGAGTGGAGGTGCCCAGGCTGAGTGGAGGTGCCCAGGCTGAGTGGAGTGCAAGTTCCCAGGCAGAGTGAGATTGGAAGTGCCCAGGCTGAGTGGAGTGAATGTACCCAGGCTGAGTGGAGTGGAGGGGCCCAGGCTGAGTGGAGTGCAGGTTCCCAGGCAGAGTGGGATTGGAAGTGCCCAGGCTGAGTGGAGTGGAGGTGCCCAGGCTGAGTAGAGTTGGGGTTCCCTGGCAGAGTGGGACTGGAAGTGCCAACGGTGAGTGGAGTGAATGTGCCCAGGCTGAGTGGAGTGGAGGTGCCCAGGCTGAGTGGAGTTGGGGTTCCCTGGCAGAGTGGGACTGGAAGTGCCAACGCTGGGTGGAGTGAATGTGCCCCCGGCTGAGTGGAGTGGAGGTGCCCAGGCTGAGTGGAGCGCAGGTTCCCAGGCAGAGTGGGATTGGAAGTGCCCAGGCTGAGTGGAGTGGAGGTGCCCAAGCCGAGTGGAGTGCAGGTTCCCAGGCAGAGTGGGACTGGAAGTGCCCAGGCGGAGTGGAGTGAATGTGCCCAGGCTGAATGGGAGTCAATGTGCCTAGACAGAGTGGAGTGAAAGTGCCCGGCCGCCGGAGCCCGAAACGTGCGTTTCCCCATTGCCTTGAATGGGCGCGGAGAGAGGGGGGCGCTTTTTGGCTCGTGGCGCGGGCACCGTTGCGCCAAAGCGTCAAGTGTCACCCCTCCCCGTGCTCGGGGCGGCCCCTTGGAGCTAACTGGCTGGGTCTTTAGGGGCTGCGAGGCCGCCCAGGAGAACGGGTCCAAACCGCGTTCCGATCGGACGAGAATTGAGGGCGGGACACAGTTCCGCGGTTCACTTTCCGCCGGGGAAAAGGGCCTATAACTTGCGGCGGGAGGGCTTAAGAGTGGGCCCCTGCGAGTCGGGTGGAGAGCCGGGTGTGGAGAGGAGTAGCGGAGGTTCCCAGTCAGAGTGGGAGTGGAGGTTCCTGGGCAGAGTGGGACTGGAAGTGCCCAGGCTGAGTGGAGTGAATGTGCCCTGGCTGAGTGGAGTGAATGTGGCCAGGCTGAGTGGAGTGGAGGTGCCCAGGCTGAGTGGAGTGCAGGCACCCAGGCAGAGTGGGATTGGAAGTGCCCAGGCTGAGTGGAGTGGAGGTGCCCAGGCTGAGTGGAGTTGGGGTTCCCTGGCAGAGTGGGACTGGAAGTGCCAAGGCTGAGTGGAGTGAATGTGCCCAGGCTGAGTGGAGTGGAGGTGCCCAGGCCGAGTGGAGTGCAGGTTCCCAGGCAGAGTGGGACTGAAAGTCCCCAGGCTGAGAGGAGTGAATGTGCCCAGGCTGAATGGAGTGGAGGTGCCCAGGCTGAGTGGAGTGCAGGTTCCCTGGCAGAGTGGGATTGGAAGTGCCCAGGCTGAGTGCAGTGAATGTGCCCAGGCTGAGTGGAGTGGAGGTGCCCAGGCTGAGTGGAGTTGGGGTTCCCTGGCAGAGTGGGACTGGAAGTGCCCAGGCTGAGTGGAGTGAATGTGCCCAGGCTGAGTGGAGTGAATGTTCCCATGCTGAATGGGAGTCAATGTGCCTAGACAGAGTGGAGTGAATGTGCCCAGGCTGAGTGGAGTGGAGGTGCCCAGGCTGAGTGGAGTTGGGGTTCCCAGGCAGAGAGGGACTGGAAGTGCCCTGGCTGAGTGGAGTGAATGTTCCCAGGCTGAGTGGAGAGAATGTGCCAAGGCTGAGTGGAGAGAATGTGCCCAGGCTGAGTGGATTGGAGGTGCCCAGGCTGAGTGGAGTGCAGGTTCCCAGGCAGAGTGGGACTGGAAGTGCCAACGGTGAGTGGAGTGAATGTGCCCAGGCTGAGTGGAGTGGAGGTGCCCAGGCTGAGTGGAGTTGGGGTTCCCTGGCAGAGTGGGACTGGAAGTGCCAACGCTGAGTGGAGTGAATGTGCCCCGGCTGAGTGGAGTGGAAGTGCCCAGGCTGAGTGGAGTGCACGTTCCCAGGCAGAGTGGGATTGGAAGTGCCCAGGCGGAGTGGAGTGAATGTGCCCAGGCTGAGTGGAGTGGAGGTGCCCAGGCTGAGTGGAGTGCAGGTTCCCAGCAGAGTGGGACTGGAAGTGCCCAGGCTGTGTGGAGTGAATGTGCCCAGGCTGAATGGAGTGGAGGTGCCCAGGCTGAGTGGAGGTGCCCAGGCTGAGTGGAGTTGGGGTTCCCTGGCAGAGTGGGACTGGAAGTGCCAACGCTGAGTGGAGTGAATGTGCCCCGGCTGAGTGGAGTGGAGGTGCCCAGACTGAGTGGAGTGCAGGTTCCCAGGCAGAGTGGGATTGGAAGTGCCCAGGCTGAGTGGAGTGAATGTGCCTAGGCTGAGTGGAGTGGAGGTGCCCAGGCTGAATGGAGTTGGGGTTCCCTGGCAGAGTGGGACTGGAAGTGCCAACGGTGAGTGGAGTGAATGTGCCCAGGCTGAGTGGAGTGGAGGTGCCCAGGCTGAGTGGAGTTGGGGTTCCCTGGCAGAGTGTGACTGGAAGTGCCAACGCTGAGTGGAGTGAATGTGCCCAGGCTGAGTGGAGTGGAGGTGCCCAGGCTGAGTGGAGTGCTGGTTCCCAGGCAGAGTGGGATTGGAAGTGCCCAGGCTGAGTGCAGTGAATGTGCCCAGACTGAGTGGAGTGGAGGTGCCAGGCTGAGTGGAGTTGGGGTACCCTGGCAGAGTGGGACTGGAAGTGCCAAGGCTGAGTGGAGTGAATGTACCCAGGCTGAGTGGAGTGGAGGTGCCCAGGCTGAGTGGAGTGCAGGTTCCCAGCAGAGTGGGACTGGAAGTGCCCAGGCTGAGTGGAGTGAATGTGCCCAGGCTGAGTGGAGTGAATGTGCCCAGGCAGAGTGGAGTGAATGTGCCGAGGCTGAGTGGAGTGGAGGTGCCCAGGCTGAGTGGAGTGCAGGTTCCCAGGCAGAGAGGGATTGGAAGTGCCCAGGCTGAGTGGAGTGAATGTGCCCAGGCTGAGTGGAGTGGAGGTGCCCAGGCCGAGTGGAGTGCAGGTTCCCAGGCAGAGTGGGACTGGAAGTGCCCAGGCGGAGTGGAGTGAATGTGCCCAGGCTGAATGGGAGTCAATGTGCCTAGACAGAGTGGAGTGCAGGTTCCCAGGCAGAGTGGGACTGGAAGTGCCCAGGCGGAGTGGAGTGAATGTGCCCAGGCTGAATGGGAGTCAATGTGCCTAGACAGAGTGGAGTGCAGGTTCCCAGGCAGAGTGGGACTGAAAGTGCCCAGGCTGAGTGGAGTGAATGTGCCCAGGCTGAGTGGAGAGAATGTGCCCAGGCTGAGTGGATTGGAGGTGCCCAGGCTGAGTGGAGTGCAGGTTTCCAGGCAGAGTGGGACTGGAAGTGCCCAGGCTGAGTAGAGAGAATGTGCCCAGGCTGAGTGGAGTGAATGTGCCCAGGCTGAGTGGAGTGAATGATCCCAGGCTGAATGGGAGTCAATGTGCCTAGACAGAGTGGAGTGAATGTGCCCAGGCTGAGTGGAGTGGAGGTGCCCAGGCTGAGTGGAGTTGGGGTTCCCAGGCAGAGAGGGACTGGAAGTGCCCTGGCTGAGTGGAGTGAATGTGCCCAGGCTGCGTGGAGTGGAGGTTCCCAGGCTGAGTGGAGTGCAGGTTCCCAGCAGAGTGGGACTGGAAGTGCCCAGGCTGAGTGGAGTGAATGTGCCCAGGCTGAGTGGAGTGAATGTGCCCAGGCAGAGTGGAGTGAATGTGCCCAGGCTGAGTGGAGTGCAGGTTCCCAGGCAGAGTGGGACTGGAAGTGCCCAGGCTGAGTGGAGTGAATGTGCCCAGGCTGAGTGGAGTGGAGGTGCCCAGGCCGAGTGGAGTGCAGGTTCCCAGGCAGAGTGGGACTGGAAGTGCCCAGGCGGAGTGGAGTGAATGTGCCCAGGCTGGACAGAGTGGAGTGAATGTGCCCGGCCGCCGGAGCCCGAAACGTGCGTTTTCCCATTGCCTTGAATGGGCGCGGAGAGAGGGGGGCACTTTTTGGCTCGTGGCGCGAGCACCGTTGCGCCAAAGCGTCAAGTGTCACCCCTCCCCGTGCTCGGGGCGGCCCCTTGGAGCTAACTAGCGGGGTTTGGAGGGGCTGCGAGGCCGCCCAGGAGAACGGGTCCAAACCGCGTTCCGATCGGACGAGAATTGAGGGCGGGACAAAGTTCCGCGGTTCACTTTCCGCCCTGGCAAAGGGCCTATAACTTGCGGCGGGAGGGCTTAAGAGTGGGCCCCCGCGAGTCGGGTGGAGAGCCGGGTGTGGAGAGGAGTAGCGGAGGTTCCCAGTCAGAGTGGGAGTGGAGGTTCCTGGGCAGAGTGGGACTGGAAGTGCCCAGGCTGAGTGGAGTGAATGTGCCCTGGCTGAGTGGAGTGAATGTGGCCAGGCTGAGTGGAGTGGAGGTGCCCAGGCTGAGTGGAGTGCAGGCACCCAGGCAGAGTGGGATTGGAAGTGCCCAGGCTGAGTGGAGTGAATGTGCCCAGGCTGAGTGGAGTGGAGGTGCCCAGGCTGAGTGGAGTTGGGGTTCCCAGGCAGAGAGGGACTGGAAGTGCCCTGGCTGAGTGGAGTGAATGTGCCCAGGCTGCGTGGAGTGGAGGTTCCCAGGCTGAGTGGAGTGCAGGTTCCCAGCAGAGTGGGATTGGAAGTGCCCAGGCTGAGTGGAGTGAATGTACCCAGGCTGAGTGGAGTGGAGGGGCCCAGGCTGAGTGGAGTGCAGGTTCCCAGGCAGAGTGGGATTGGAAGTGCCCAGGCTGAGTGGAGTGAATGTGCCCAGGCTGAGTGGAGTGGAGGTGCCCAGGCTGAGTAGAGTTGGGGTTCCCTGGCATAGTGGGACTGGAAGTGCCAACGGTGAGTGGAGTGAATGTGCCCAGGCTGAGTGGAGTGGAGGTGCCCAGGCTGAGTGGAGTTGGGGTTCCCTGGCAGAGTGGGACTGGAAGTGCCAACGCTGAGTGGAGTGAATGTGCCCCGGCTGAGTGGAGTGGAGGTGCCCAGGCAGAGTGGAGTTGGGGTTCCCAGGCAGAGAGGGACTGGAAGTGCCCTGGCTGAGTGGAGTGAATGTGCCCAGGCTGAATGGGAGTCAATGTGCCTAGACAGAGTGGAGTGAATGTGCCCAGGCTGAGTGGAGTGGAGGTGCCCAGGCTGAGTGGAGTTGGGGTTCCCAGGCAGAGAGGGACTGGAAGTGCCCTGGCTGAGTGGAGTGAATGTGCCCAGGCTGCGTGGAGTGAATGTGGCCAGGCTGAGTGGAGTGGAGGTGCCCAGGCTGAGTGGAGTGCAAGCACCCAGGCAGAGTGGGATTGGAAGTGCCCAGGCTGAGTGGAGTGAATGTGCCCAGGCTGAGTGGAGTGGAGGTGCCCAGGCTGAGTGGAGTTGGGGTTCCCTGGCAGAGTGGGACTGGAAGTGCCAAGGCTGAGTGGAGTGAATGTGCCCAGGCTGAGTGGAGTGAATGTGCCCAGGCAGAGTGGGATTGGAAGTGCCCAGGCTGAGTGGAGTGCAGGTTCCCAGCAGAGTGGGACTGGAAGTGCCCAGGCTGAGTGGAGTGAATGTGCCCAGGCTGAGTGGAGTGAATGTGCCCAGGCAGAGTGGGATTGGAAGTGCCCAGGCTGAGTGGAGTAATGTACCCGGGCTGAGTGGAGTGCAGGTGCCCAGGCTGAGAGGAGTGCAGGTTCCCAGGCTGAGTGGACTGAATGTGCCCAGGCTGAGTGGAGTGAATGTGCCCAGGCTGAGTGGAGTGAATGTGCCCAGGCTGAGTGGAGAGAATGTGCCCAAGCTGAGTGGATTGGAGGTGCCCAGGCTGAGTGGAGTGAATGTGCCCAGGCTGAGTGGAGTGGAGGTGCCCAGGCTGAGTGGAGTTGGGGTTCCCTGGCAGAGTGGGACTGGAAGTGCCAAGGCTGAGTGGAGTGATTGTGCCCAGGCTGAGTGGAGTGAATGTGCCCAGGCAGAGTGGGATTGGAAGTGCCCAGGCTGAGTGGAGTGCAGGTTCCCAGCAGAGTGGGACTGGAAGTGCCCAGGCTGAGTGGAGTGAATGTGCCCAGGCTGAGTGGAGTGAATGTGCCCAGGCAGAGTGGGATTGGAAGTGCCCAGGCTGAGTGGAGTAATGTACCCGGGCTGAGTGGAGTGCAGGTGCCCAGGCTGAGAGGAGTGCAGGTGCCCAGGCTGAGAGGAGTGCAGGTTCCCAGGCTGAGTGGACTGAATGTGCCCAGGCTGAGTGGAGTGAATGTGCCCAGGCTGAGTGGAGTGAATGTGCCCAGGCTGAGTGGAGAGAATGTGCCCAAGCTGAGTGGATTGGAGGTGCCCAGGCTGAGTGGAGTGCAGGGTCCCAGGCAGAGTGGGACTGGAAGTGCCCAGGCTGTGTGGAGAGAATGTGCCCAGGCTGAGTGGAGTGAATGTGCCTAGGCTGAGTGGAGTGAATGATCCCAGGCTGAATGGGAGTCAATGTGCCTAGACAGAGTGGAGTGAATGTGCCCAGGCTGAGTGGAGTGGAGGTGCCCAGGCTGAGTGGAGTTGGGGTTCCCAGGCAGAGAGGGACTGGAAGTGCCCTGGCTGAGTGGAGTGAATGTGCCCAGGCTGCGTGGAGTGGAGGTTCCCAGGCTGAGTGGAGTGCAGGTTCCCAGCAGAGTGGGACTGGAAGTGCCCAGGCTGAGTGGAGTGAATGTGCCCAGGCTGAGTGGAGTGAATGTGCCCAGGCAGAGTGGAGTGAATGTGCCCAGGCTGAGTGGAGTGGAGGTGCCCAGGCTGAGTGGAGTGCAGGTTCCCAGGCAGAGTGGGACTGGAAGTGCCCAGGCTGAGTGGAGTGAATGTGCCCAGGCTGAGTGGAGTGGAGGTGCCCAGGCCGAGTGGAGTGCAGGTTCCCAGGCAGAGTGGGACTGGAAGTGCCCAGGCGGAGTGGAGTGAATGTGCCCAGGCTGGACAGAGGGGAGTGAATGTACCCGGCCGCCGGAGCCCGAAACGTGCGTTTCCCCATTGCCTTGAATGGGCGCGGAGAGAGGGGGGCACTTTTTGGCTCGTGGCGCGGGCACCGTTGCGCCAAAGCGTCAAGTGTCACCCCTCCCCGTGCTCGGGGCGGCCCCTTGGAGCTAACTAGCGGGGTTTGGAGGGGCTGCGAGGCCGCCCAGGAGAACGGGTCCAAACCGCGTTCCGATCGGACGAGAATTGAGGGCGGGACAAAGTTCCGCGGTTCACTTTCCGCCCGGGCAAAGGGCCTATAACTTGCGGCGGGAGGGCTTAAGAGTGGGCCCCCGCGAGTCGGGTGGAGAGCCGGGTGTGGAGAGGAGTAGCGGAGGTTCCCAGTCAGAGTGGGAGTGGAGGTTCCTGGGCAGAGTGGGACTGGAAGTGCCCAGGCTGAGTGGAGTGAATGTGCCCTGGCTGAGTGGAGTGAATGTGGCCAGGCTGAGTGGAGTGGAGGTGCCCAGGCTGAGTGGAGTGCAGGCACCCAGGCAGAGTGGGATTGGAAGTGCCCAGGCTGAGTGGAGTGAATGTGCGCAGGCTGAGTGGAGTGGAGGTACCCAGGCTGAGTGGAGTTGGGGTTCCCAGGCAGAGAGGGACTGGAAGTGCCCTGGCTGAGTGGAGTGAATGTGCCCAGGCTGCGTGGAGTGGAGGTTCCCAGGCTGAGTGGAGTGCAGGTTCCCAGCAGAGTGGGATTGGAAGTGCCCAGGCTGAGTGGAGTGAATGTACCCAGGCTGAGTGGAGTGGAGGGGCCCAGGCTGAGTGGAGTGCAGGTTCCCAGGCAGAGTGGGATTGGAAGTGCCCAGGCTGAGTGGAGTGAATGTGCCCAGGCTGAGTGGAGTGGAGGTGCCCAGGCTGAGTAGAGTTGGGGTTCCCTGGCATAGTGGGACTGGAAGTGCCAACGGTGAGTGGAGTGAATGTGCCCAGGCTGAGTGGAGTGGAGGTGCCCAGGCTGAGTGGAGTTGGGGTTCCCTGGCAGAGTGGGACTGGAAGTGCCAACGCTGAGTGGAGTGAATGTGCCCCGGCTGAGTGGAGTGGAGGTGCCCAGGCTGAGTGGAGTTGGGGTTCCCAGGCAGAGAGGGACTGGAAGTGCCCTGGCTGAGTGGAGTGAATGTGCCCAGGCTGCGTGGAGTGGAGGTTCCCAGGCTGAGTGGAGTGCAGGTTCCCAGCAGAGTGGGACTGGAAGTGCCCAGGCTGAGTGGAGTGAATGTGCCCAGGCTGAGTGGAGTGAATGTGCCCAGGCAGAGTGGAGTGAATGTGCCCAGGCTGAGTGGAGTGGAGGTGCCCAGGCTGAGTGGAGTGCAGGTTCCCAGGCAGAGTGGGACTGGAAGTGCCCAGGCTGAGTGGAGTGAATGTGCCCAGGCTGAGTGGAGTGGAGGTGCCCAGGCCGAGTGGAGTGCAGGTTCCCAGGCAGAGTGGGACTGGAAGTGCCCAGGCGGAGTGGAGTGAATGTGCCCAGGCTGGACAGAGTGGAGTGAATGTGCCCGGCCGCCGGAGCCCGAAACGTGCGTTTCCCCATTGCCTTGAATGGGCGCGGAGAGAGGGGGGCACTTTTTGGCTCGTGGCGCGGGCACCGTTGCGCCAAAGCGTCAAGTGTCACCCCTCCCCGTGCTCGGGGCGGCCCCTTGGAGCTAACTAGCGGGGTTTGGAGGGGCTGCGAGGCCGCCCAGGAAAACGGGTCCAAACCGCGTTCCGATCGGACGAGAATTGAGGGCGGGACAAAGTTCCGCGGTTCACTTTCCGCCCGGGCAAAGGGCCTATAACTTGCGGCGGGAGGGCTTAAGAGTGGGCCCCCGCGAGTCGGGTGGAGAGCCGGGTGTGGAGAGGAGTAGCGGAGGTTCCCAGTCAGAGTGGGAGTGGAGGTTCCTGGGCAGAGTGGGACTGGAAGTGCCCAGGCTGAGTGGAGTGAATGTGCCCTGGCTGAGTGGAGTGAATGTGGCCAGGCTGAGTGGAGTGGAGGTGCCCAGGCTGAGTGGAGTGCAGGCACCCAGGCAGTGTGGGATTGGAAGTGCCCAGGCTGAGTGGAGTGAATGTGCCCAGGCTGAGTGGAGTGGAGGTGCCCAGGCTGAGTGGAGTTGGGGTTCCCAGGCAGAGAGGGACTGGAAGTGCCCTGGCTGAGTGGAGTGAATGTGCCCAGGCTGCGTGGAGTGGAGGTTCCCAGGCTGAGTGGAGTGCAGGTTCCCAGCAGAGTGGGATTGGAAGTGCCCAGGCTGAGTGGAGTGAATGTACCCAGGCTGAGTGGAGTGGAGGGGCCCAGGCTGAGTGGAGTGCAGGTTCCCAGGCAGAGTGGGATTGGAAGTGCCCAGGCTGAGTGGAGTGAATGTGCCCAGGCTGAGTGGAGTGGAGGTGCCCAGGCTGAGTAGAGTTGGGGTTCCCTGGCAGAGTGGGACTGGAAGTGCCAACGGTGAGTGGAGTGAATGTGCCCAGGCTGAGTGGAGTGGAGGTGCCCAGGCTGAGTGGAGTTGGGGTTCCCTGGCAGAGTGGGACTGGAAGTGCCAACGCTGAGTGGAGTGAATGTGCCCAGGCTGAGTGGAGTGGAGGTGCCCAGGCTGAGTGGAGTGCAGGTTCCCAGGCAGAGTGGGATTGGAAGTGCCCAGGCTGAGTGGAGTAATGTACCCAGGCTGAGTGGAGTGCAGGTGCCCAGGCTGAGTGGAGTGCAGGTTCCCAGGCAGAGTGGGATTGGAAGTGCCCAGGCTGAGTGGAGTGAATGTGCCCTGGCTGAGTGGAGTGAATGTGGCCAGGCTGAGTGGAGTGGAGGTGCCCAGGCTGAGTGGAGTGCAGGCACCCAGGCAGAGTGGGATTGGAAGTGCCCAGGCTGAGTGGAGTGAATGCGCCCAGGCTGAGTGGAGTGGAGGTGCCCAGGCAGAGTGGAGTTGGGGTTCCCTAGCAGAGTGGGACTGGAAGTGCCAAGGCTGAGTGGAGTGAATGTGCCCAGGCTGAGTGGAGTGGAGGTGCCCAGGCCGAGTGGAGTGCAGGTTCCCAGGCAGAGTGGGACTGGAAGTGCCCAGGCGGAGTGGAGTGAATGTGCCCAGGCTGAATGGGAGTCAATGTGCCTAGACAGAGTGGAGTGAATGTGCCCGGCCGCCGGAGCCCGAAACGTGCGTTTCCCCATTACCTTGAATGGGCGCGGAGAGAGGGGGGCGCTTTTTGGCTCGTGGCGCGGGCACCGTTGCGCCAAAGCGTCAAGTGTCACCCCTCCCCGTGCTCGGGGCGGCCCCTTGGAGCTAACTGGCTGGGTCTGGAGGGGCTGCGAGGCCGCCCAGGAGAACGGGTCCAAACCGCGTTCCGATCGGACGAGAATTGAGGGCGGGACACAGTTCCGCGGTTCACTTTCCGCCGGGGAAAAGGGCCTATAACTTGCGGCGGGAGGGCTTAAGAGTGGGCCCCTGCGAGTCGGGTGGAGAGCCGGGTGTGGAGAGGAGTAGCGGAGGTTCCCAGTCAGAGTGGGAGTGGAGGTTCCTGGGCAGAGTGGGACTGGAAGTGCCCAGGCTGAGTGGAGTGAATGTGCCCTGGCTGAGTGGAGTGAATGTGGCCAGGCTGAGTGGAGTGGAGGTGCCCAGGCTGAGTGGAGTTGGGGTTCCCTGGCAGAGTGGGACTGGAAGTGCCAAGGCTGAGTGGAGTGAATGTGCCCAGGCTGAGTGGAGTGGAGGTGCCCAGGCCGAGTGGAGTGCAGGTTCCCAGGCAGAGTGGGACTGAAAGTCCCCAGGCTGAGAGGAGTGAATGTGCCCAGGCTGAATGGAGTGGAGGTGCCCAGGCTGAGTGGAGTGCAGGTTCCCTGGCAGAGTGGGATTGGAAGTGCCCAGGCTGAGTGCAGTGAATGTGCCCAGGCTGAGTGGAGTGGAGGTGCCCAGGCTGAGTGGAGTTGGGGTTCCCTGGCAGAGTGGGACTGGAAGTGCCAAGGCTAAGTGGAGTGAATGTACCAAGGCTGAGTGGAGTGGAGGTGCCCAGGCTGAGTGGAGTGCAGGTCCCCAGCAGAGTGGGACTGGAAGTGCCCAGGCTGAGTGGAGTGAATGTGCCCAGGCTGAGTGGAGTGAATGTGCCCAGGCAGAGTGGAGTGAATGTGCCCAGGCTGAGTGGAGTGGAGGTGCCCAGGCTGAGTGGAGTGCAGGTTCCCAGCAGAGTGGGACTGGAAGTGCCCAGGCTGAGTGGAGTGAATGTGCCCAGGCTGAGAGGAGTGAATGTGCCCAGGCAGAGAGGAGTGAATGTGCCCAGGCTGAGTGGAGTGGAGGTGCCCAGGCGGAGTGGAGTGAATGTGCCCAGGCTGAATGGGAGTCAATGTGCCTAGACAGAGTGGAGTGAATGTGCCCGGCCGCCGGAGCCCGAAACGTGCGTTTCCCCATTGCCTTGAATGGGCGCGGAGAGAGGGGGGCGCTTTTTGGCTCGTGGCGCGGGCACCGTTGCGCCAAAGCGTCAAGTGTCACACCTCCCCGTGCTCGGGGCGGCCCCTTGGAGCTAACTGGCTGGGTCTGGAGGGGCTGCGAGGCCGCCCAGGAGAACGGGTCCAAACCGCGTTCCGATCGGACGAGAATTGAGGGCGGGACACAGTTCCGCGGTTCACTTTCCGCCCGGGCAAAGGGCCTATAACTTGCGGCGGGAGGGCTTAAGAGTGGGCCCCCGCGAGTCGGGTGGAGAGCCGGGTGTGGAGAGGAGTAGCGGAGGTTCCCAGTCAGAGTGGGAGTGGAGGTTCCTGGGCAGAGTGGGACTGGAAGTGCCCAGGCTGAGTGGAGTGAATGTGCCCTGGCTGAGTGGAGTGAATGTGGCCAGGCTGAGTGGAGTGGAGGTGCCCAGGCTGAGTGGAGTGCAGGCACCCAGGCAGAGTGGGATTGGAAGTGCCCAGGCTGAGTGGAGTGGAGGTGCCCAGGCTGAGTGGAGTTGGGGTTCCCTGGCAGAGTGGGACTGGAAGTGCCAAGGCTGAGTGGAGTGAATGTGCCCAGGCTGAGTGGAGTGGAGGTGCCCAGGCCGAGTGGAGTGCAGGTTCCCAGGCAGAGTGGGACTGAAAGTCCCCAGGCTGAGAGGAGTGAATGTGCCCAGGCTGAATGGAGTGGAGGTGCCCAGGCTGAGTGGAGTGCAGGTTCCCTGGCAGAGTGGGATTGGAAGTGCCCAGGCTGAGTGCAGTGAATGTGCCCAGGCTGAGTGGAGTGGAGGTGCCCTGGCTGAGTGGAGTTGGGGTTCCCTGGCAGAGTGGGACTGGAAGTGCCAAGGCTGAGTGGAGTGAATGTACCCAGGCTGAGTGGAGTGGAGGTGCCCAGGCTGAGTGGAGTGCAGGTCCCCAGCAGAGTGGGACTGGAAGTGCCCAGGCTGAGTGGAGTGAATGTGCCCAGGCTGAGTGGAGTGAATGTGCCCAGGCAGAGTGGAGTGAATGTGCCCAGGCTGAGTGGAGTGGAGGTGCCCAGGCTGAGTGGAGTGCAGGTTCCCAGCAGAGTGGGACTGGAAGTGCCCAGGCTGAGTGGAGTGAATGTGCCCAGGCTGAGAGGAGTGAATGTGCCCAGGCAGAGAGGAGTGAATGTGCCCAGGCTGAGTGGAGTGGAGGTGCCCAGGCGGAGTGGAGTGAATGTGCCCAGGCTGAATGGGAGTCAATGTGCCTAGACAGAGTGGAGTGAATGTGCCCGTCCGCCGGAGCCCGAAACGTGCGTTTCCCCATTGCCTTGAATGGGCGCGGAGAGAGGGGGGCGCTTTTTGGCTCGTGGCGCGGGCACCGTTGCGCCAAAGCGTCAAGTGTCACACCTCCCCGTGCTCGGGGCGGCCCCTTGGAGCTAACTGGCTGGGTCTGGAGGGGCTGCGAGGCCGCCCAGGAGGACGGGTCCAAACCGCGTTCCGATCGGACGAGAATTGAGGGCGGGACACAGTTCCGCGGTTCACTTTCCGCCCTGGCAAAGGGCCTATAAATTGCGGCGGGAGGGCTTAAGAGTGGGCCCCCGCGAGTCGGGTGGAGAGCCGGGTGTGGAGAGGAGTAGCGGAGGTTCCCAGTCAGAGTGGGACTGGAAGTGCCCAGGCTGAGTGGAGTGAATGTGCCCAGGCTGAATGGAGTGGAGGTGCCCAGGCTGAGTGGAGTGCAGTTTCCCAGGCAGAGTGGGATTGGAAGTGCCCAGGCTGAGTGGAGTGAATGTGCCCAGGCTGAGTGGAGTGGAGGTGCCCAGGCCGAGTGGAGTGCAGGTTCCCAGGCAGAGTGGGACTGGAAGTGCCCAGGCGGAGTGGAGTGAATGTGCCCAGGCTGAATGGGAGTCAATGTGCCTAGACAGAGTGGAGTGAATGTGCCCTGCTGCCGGAGCCCGAAACGTGCGTTTCCCCATTGCCTTGAATGGGCGCGGAGAGAGGGGGGCGCTTTTTGGCTCGTGGCGCGGGCACCGTTGCGCCAAAGCGTCAAGTGTCACACCTCCCCGTGCTCGGGGCGGCCCCTTGGAGCTAACTGGCTGGGTCTGGAGGGGCTGCGAGGCCGCCCAGGAGAACGGGTCCAAACCGCGTTCCGATCGGACGAGAATTGAGGGCGGGACACAGTTCCGCGGTTCACTTTCCGCCCGGGCAAAGGGCCTATAACTTGCGGCGGGAGGGCTTAAGAGTGGGCCCCCGCGAGTCGGGTGGAGAGCCGGGTGTGGAGAGGAGTAGCGGAGGTTCCCAGTCAGAGTGGGAGTGGAGGTTCCTGGGCAGAGTGGGACTGGAAGTGCCCAGGCTGAGTGGAGTGAATGTGCCCTGGCTGAGTGGAGTGAATGTGGCCAGGCTGAGTGGAGTGGAGGTGCCCAGGATGAGTGGAGTGCAGGCACCCAGGCAGAGTGGGATTGGAAGTGCCCAGGCTGAGTGGAGTGAATGTGCCCAGGCTGAGTGGAGTGGAGGTGCCCAGGCTGAGTGGAGTTGGGGTTCCCTGGCAGAGTGGGACTGGAAGTGCCCAGGCTGAGTGGAGTGAATGTGCCCAGGCTGAGTGGAGTGGAGGTGCCCAGGCCGAGTGGAGTGCAGGTTCCCAGGCAGAGTGGGACTGGAAGTGCCGAGGCGGAGTGGAGTGAATGTGCCCAGGCTGAATGGGAGTCAATGTGCCTAGACAGAGTGGAGTGAATGTGCCCGGCCGCCGGAGCCCGAAACGTGCGTTTCCCCATTGCCTTGAATGGGCGCGGAGAGAGGGGGGCGCTTTTTGGCTCGTGGCAAGAGCACCGTTGCGCCAAAGCGTCAAGTGTCACCTTTCCCCGTGCTCGGGGCGGCCCCTTGGAGCTAACTGGCTGGGTCTGGAGGGGCTGCGAGGCCGCCCTGGAGAACGGGTCCAAACCGCGTTCCGATCGGACGAGAATTGAGGGCGGGACACAGTTCCGCGGTTCACTTTCCGCCCGGGCAAAGGGCCTATAACTTGCGGCGGGAGGGCTTAAGAGTGGGCCCCCGCGAGTCGGGTGGAGAGCCGGGTGTGGAGAGGAGTAGCGGAGGTTCCCAGTCAGAGTGGGAGTGGAGGTTCCTGGGCAGAGTGGGACTGGAAGTGCCCAGGCTGAGTGGAGTGAATGTGCCCAGGCTGAGTGGAGTGAATGTTCCCAGGCTGAATGGGAGTCAATGTGCCTAGACAGAGTGGAGTGAATGTGCCCAGGCTGAGTGGAGTGGAGGTGCCCAGGCTGAGTGGAGTTGGGGTTCCCAGGCAGAGAGGGACTGGAAGTGCCCTGGCTGAGTGGAGTGAATGTTCCCAGGCTGAGTGGAGAGAATGTGTCCAGGCTGAGTGGATTGGAGGTGCCCAGGCTGAGTGGAGTGCAGGTTCCCAGGCAGAGTGGGACTGGAAGTGCCAACGGTGAGTGGAGTGAATGTGCCCAGGCTGAGTGGAGTGGAGGTGCCCAGGCTGAGTGGAGTTGGGGTTCCCTGGCAGAGTGGGACTGGAAGTGCCAACGCTGAGTGGAGTGAATGTGCCCCGGCTGAGTGGAGTGGAAGTGCCCAGGCTGAGTGGAGTGCAGGTTCCCAGGCAGAGTGGGATTGGAAGTGCCCAGGCGGAGTGGAGTGAATGTGCCCAGGCTGAGTGGAGTGGAGGTGCCCAGGCTGAGTAGAGTTGGGGTTCCCTGGCAGAGTGGGACTGGAAGTGCCAACGGTGAGTGGAGTGAATGTGCCCAGGCTGAGTGGAGTGGAGGTGCCCAGGCTGAGTGGAGTTGGGGTTCCCAGGCAGAGAGGGACTGGAAGTGCCCTGGCTGAGTGGAGTGAATGTGCCCAGGCTGCGTGGAGTGGAGGTTCCCAGGCTGAGTGGAGTGCAGGTTCCCAGCAGAGTGGGATTGGAAGTACCCAGGCTGAGTGGAGTGGAGGTGCCCAGGCTGAGTGGAGTTGGGGTTCCCAGGCAGAGAGGGAATGGAAGTGCCCTGGCTGAGTGGAGTGAATGTGCCCAGGCTGCGTGGAGTGGAGGTTCCCAGGCTGAGTGGAGTGCAGGTTCCCAGCAGAGTGGGATTGGAAGTACCCAGGCTGAGTGGAGTGGTGGTGCCCAGGCTGAGTGGAGTGCAGGTTCCCAGGCAGAGTGCGATTGGAAGTGCCCAGGCTGAGTGGAGTGAATGTGCCCAGGCTGAGTGGAGTGGAGGTGCCCAGGCTGAGTGGAGTTGGGGTTCCCTGGCAGAGTGGGACTGGAAGTGCCCAGGCTGAGTGGAGTGAATGTACCCAGGCTGAGTGGAGTGGAGGTGCCCAGGCTGAGTGGAGTGCTGGTTCCCAGGCAGAGTGGGATTGGAAGTTCCCAGGCTGAGTGGAGTGAATGTCCCCAGGCTGAGTGGATTGCATGTGCCCAGGCTGAGTGGAGTGCAGGTTCCCTGGCAGAGTGGGATTGGAAGTGCCCAGGCTGAGTGGAGTGAATGTGCCCAGGCTGACTGGAGTGGAGGTGCCCAGGCCGAGTGGAGTGCAGGTTCCCAGGCAGAGTGGGACTGGAAGTGCCCAGGCGGAGTGGAGTGAATGTGCCCAGGCTGAATGGGAGTCAATGTGCCTAGACAGAGTGGAGTGAATGTGCCCGGCCGCCGGAGCCCGAAACGTGCGTTTCCCCATTGCCTTGAATGGGCGCGGAGAGAGGGGGGCGCTTTTTGGCTCGTGGCGCGGGCACCGTTGCGCCAAAGCGTCAAGTGTCACACCTCCCCGTGCTCGGGGCGGCCCATTGGAGCTAAGGGGCTGGGTCTGGAGGGGCTGCGAGGCCGCCCAGGAGAACGGGTCCAAACCGCGTTCCGATCGGACGAGAATTGAGGGCGGGACACAGTTCCGCGGTTCACTTTCCGCCCGGGCAAAGGGCCTATAACTTGCGGCGGGAGGGCTTAAGAGTGGGCCCCCGCGAGTCGGGTGGAGAGCCGGGTGTGGAGAGGAGTAGCGGAGGTTCCAAGTCAGAGTGGGAGTGGAGGTTCCTGGGCAGAGTGGGACTGGAAGTGCCCAGGCTGAGTGGAGTGAATGTGCCCTGGCTGAGTGGAGTGAATGTGCCCAGGCTGAGTGGAGTGAATGTGCCCAGGCTGAGTGGAGTGAATGTGCCCAGGCTGACTGGAGAGAATGTGCCCAGGCTGAGTGGATTGGAGGTGCCCAGGCTGAGTGGAGTGCAGGTTCCCAGGCAGAGTGGGACTGGAAGTGCCCAGGCTGAGTGGAGTGAATGTGCCCAGGCTGAGTGGAGTGAATGTTCCCAGGCTGAATGGGAGTCAATGTGCCTAGACAGAGTGGAGTGAATGTGCCCAGGCTGAGTGGAGTGGAGGTGCCCAGGCTGAGTGGAGTTGGGGTTCCCAGGCAGAGAGGGACTGGAAGTGCCCTGGCTGAGTGGAGTGAATGTGCCCAGGCTGCGTGGAGTGGAGGTTCCCAGGCTGAGTGGAGTGCAGGTTCCCAGCAGAGTGGGATTGGAAGTACCCAGGCTGAGTGGAGTGGAGGTGCCCAGGCTGAGTGGAGTGCAGGTTCCCAGGCAGAGTGGGATTGGAAGTGCCCAGGCTGAGTGGAGTGAATGTGCCCAGGCTGAGTGGAGTGGAGGTGCCCAGGCTGAGTGGAGTTGGGGTTCCCTGGCAGAGTGGGACTGGAAGTGCCAAGGCTGAGTGGAGTGAATGTACCCAGGCTGAGTGGAGTGGAGGTGCCCAGGCTGAGTGGAGCCCGAAACGTGCGTTTCCCCATTGCCTTGAATGGGCGCGGAGAGAGGGGGGCGCTTTTTGGCTCGTGGCAAGAGCACCGTTGCGCCAAAGCGTCAAGTGTCACCTTTCCCCGTGCTCGGGGCGGCCCCTTGGAGCTAACTGGCTGGGTCTGGAGGGGCTGCGAGGCCGCCCTGGAGAACGGGTCCAAACCGCGTTCCGATCGGACGAGAATTGAGGGCGGGACACAGTTCCGCGGTTCACTTTCCGCCCGGGCAAAGGGCCTATAACTTGCGGCGGGAGGGCTTAAGAGTGGGCCCCCGCGAGTCGGGTGGAGAGCCGGGTGTGGAGAGGAGTAGCGGAGGTTCCCAGTCAGAGTGGGAGTGGAGGTTCCTGGGCAGAGTGGGACTGGAAGTGCCCAGGCTGAGTGGAGTGAATGTGCCCAGGCTGAGTGGAGTGAATGTTCCCAGGCTGAATGGGAGTCAATGTGCCTAGACAGAGTGGAGTGAATGTGCCCAGGCTGAGTGGAATGGAGGTGCCCAGGCTGAGTGGAGTTGGGGTTCCCAGGCAGAGAGGGACTGGAAGTGCCCTGGCTGAGTGGAGTGAATGTTCCCAGGCTGAGTGGAGAGAATGTGTCCAGGCTGAGTGGATTGGAGGTGCCCAGGCTGAGTGGAGTGCAGGTTCCCAGGCAGAGTGGGACTGGAAGTGCCAACGGTGAGTGGAGTGAATGTGCCCAGGCTGAGTGGAGTGGAGGTGCCCAGGCTGAGTGGAGTTGGGGTTCCCTGGCAGAGTGGGACTGGAAGTGCCAACGCTGAGTGGAGTGAATGTGCCCCGGCTGAGTGGAGTGGAAGTGCCCAGGCTGAGTGGAGTGCAGGTTCCCAGGCAGAGTGTGATTGGAAGTGCCCAGGCGGAGTGGTGTGAATGTGCCCAGGCTGAGTGGAGTGGAGGTGCCCAGGCTGAGTAGAGTTGGGGTTCCCTGGCAGAGTGGGACTGGAAGTGCCAACGGTGAGTGGAGTGAATGTGCCCAGGCTGAGTGGAGTGGAGGTGCCCAGGCTGAGTGGAGTTGGGGTTCCCAGGCAGAGAGGGACTGGAAGTGCCCTGGCTGAGTGGAGTGAATGTGCCCAGGCTGCGTGGAGTGGAGGTTCCCAGGCTGAGTGGAGTGCAGGTTCCCAGCAGAGTGGGATTGGAAGTACCCAGGCTGAGTGGAGTGGAGGTGCCCAGGCTGAGTGGAGTTGGGGTTCCCAGGCAGAGAGGGAATCGAAGTGCCCTGGCTGAGTGGAGTGAATGTGCCCAGGCTGCGTGGAGTGGAGGTTCCCAGGCTGAGTGGAGTGCAGGTTCCCAGCAGAGTGGGATTGGAAGTACCCAGGCTGAGTGGAGTGGTGGTGCCCAGGCTGAGTGGAGTGCAGGTTCCCAGGCAGAGTGCGATTGGAAGTGCCCAGGCTGAGTGGAGTGAATGTGCCCAGGCTGAGTGGAGTGGAGGTGCCCAGGCTGAGTGGAGTTGGGGTTCCCTGGCAGAGTGGGACTGGAAGTGCCCAGGCTGAGTGGAGTGAATGTACCCAGGCTGAGTGGAGTGGAGGTGCCCAGGCTGAGTGGAGTGCTGGTTCCCAGGCAGAGTGGGATTGGAAGTTCCCAGGCTGAGTGGAGTGAATGTCCCCAGGCTGAGTGGATTGCATGTGCCCAGGCTGAGTGGAGTGCAGGTTCCCTGGCAGAGTGGGATTGGAAGTGCCCAGGCTGAGTGGAGTGAATGTGCCCAGGCTGACTGGAGTGGAGGTGCCCAGGCCGAGTGGAGTGCAGGTTCCCAGGCAGAGTGGGACTGGAAGTGCCCAGGCGGAGTGGAGTGAATGTGCCCAGGCTGAATGGGAGTCAATGTGCCTAGACAGAGTGGAGTGAATGTGCCCGGCCGCCGGAGCCCGAAACGTGCGTTTCCCCATTGCCTTGAATGGGCGCGGAGAGAGGGGGGCGCTTTTTGGCTCGTGGCGCGGGCACCGTTGCGCCAAAGCGTCAAGTGTCACACCTCCCCGTGCTCGGGGCGGCCCATTGGAGCTAAGGGGCTGGGTCTGGAGGGGCTGCGAGGCCGCCCAGGAGAACGGGTCCAAACCGCGTTCCGATCGGACGAGAATTGAGGGCGGGACACAGTTCCGCGGTTCACTTTCCGCCCGGGCAAAGGGCCTATAACTTGCGGCGGGAGGGCTTAAGAGTGGGCCCCCGCGAGTCGGGTGGAGAGCTGGGTGTGGAGAGGAGTAGCGGAGGTTCCAAGTCAGAGTGGGAGTGGAGGTTCCTGGGCAGAGTGGGACTGGAAGTGCCCAGGCTGAGTGGAGTGAATGTGCCCTGGCTGAGTGGAGTGAATGTGCCCAGGCTGAGTGGAGTGAATGTGCCCAGGCTGAGTGGAGTGAATGTGCCCAGGCTGACTGGAGAGAATGTGCCCAGGCTGAGTGGATTGGAGGTGCCCAGGCTGAGTGGAGTGCAGGTTCCCAGGCAGAGTGGGACTGGAAGTGCCCAGGCTGAGTGGAGTGAATGTGCCCAGGCTGAGTGGAGTGAATGTTCCCAGGCTGAATGGGAGTCAATGTGCCTAGACAGAGTGGAGTGAATGTGCCCAGGCTGAGTGGAGTGGAGGTGCCCAGGCTGAGTGGAGTTGGGGTTCCCAGGCAGAGAGGGACTGGAAGTGCCCTGGCTGAGTGGAGTGAATGTGCCCAGGCTGCGTGGAGTGGAGGTTCCCAGGCTGAGTGGAGTGCAGGTTCCCAGCAGAGTGGGATTGGAAGTACCCAGGCTGAGTGGAGTGGAGGTGCCCAGGCTGAGTGGAGTGCAGGTTCCCAGGCAGAGTGGGATTGGAAGTGCCCAGGCTGAGTGGAGTGAATGTGCCCAGGCTGAGTGGAGTGGAGGTGCCCAGGCTGAGTGGAGTTGGGGTTCCCTGGCAGAGTGGGACTGGAAGTGCCAAGGCTGAGTGGAGTGAATGTACCCAGGCTGAGTGGAGTGGAGGTGCCCAGGCTGAGTGGAGCCCGAAACGTGCGTTTCCCCATTGCCTTGAATGGGCGCGGAGAGAGGGGGGCGCTTTTTGGCTCGTGGCGCGGGCACCGTTGCGCCAAAGCGTCAAGTGTCACACCTCCCCGTGCTCGGGGCGGCCCCTTGGAGCTAACTGGCTGGGTCTAGAGGGGCTGCGAGGCCGCCCAGGAGAACGGGTCCAAACCGCGTTCCGATCGGACGAGAATTGAGGGCGGGACACAGTTCCGCGGTTCACTTTCCGCCCGGGCAAAGGGCCTATAACTTGCGGCGGGAGGGCTTAAGAGTGGGCCCCCGCGAGTCGGGTGGAGAGCCGGGTGTGGAGAGGAGTAGCGGAGGTTCCAAGTCAGAGTGGGAGTGGAGGTTCCTGGGCAGAGTGGGACTGGAAGTGCCCAGGCTGAGTGGAGTGAATGTGCCCTGGCTGAGTGGAGTGAATGTGCCCAGGCTGAGTGGAGTGAATGTGCCCAGGCTGAGTGGAGTGAATGTGCCCAGGCTGACTGGAGAGAATGTGCCCAGGCTGAGTGGATTGGAGGTGCCCAGGCTGAGTGGAGTGCAGGTTCCCAGGCAGAGTGGGACTGGAAGTGCCCAGGCTGAGTGGAGTGAATGTGCCCAGGCTGAGTGGAGTGAATGTTCCCAGGCTGAATGGGAGTCAATGTGCCTAGACAGAGTGGAGTGAATGTGCCCAGGCTGAGTGGAGTGGAGGTGCCCAGGCTGAGTGGAGTTGGGGTTCCCAGGCAGAGAGGGACTGGAAGTGCCCTGGCTGAGTGGAGTGAATGTGCCCAGGCTGCGTGGAGTGGAGGTTCCCAGGCTGAGTGGAGTGCAGGTTCCCAGCAGAGTGGGATTGGAAGTACCCAGGCTGAGTGGAGTGGAGGTGCCCAGGCTGAGTGGAGTGCAGGTTCCCAGGCAGAGTGGGATTGGAAGTGCCCAGGCTGAGTGGAGTGAATGTGCCCAGGCTGAGTGGAGTGGAGGTGCCCAGGCTGAGTGGAGTTGGGGTTCCCTGGCAGAGTGGGACTGGAAGTGCCAAGGCTGAGTGGAGTGAATGTACCCAGGCTGAGTGGAGTGGAGGTGCCCAGGCTGAGTGGAGTGCTGGTTCCCAGGCAGAGTGGGATTGGAAGTTCCCAGGCTGAGTGGAGTGAATGTCCCCAGGCTGAGTGGATTGCATGTGCCCAGGCTGAGTGGAGTGCAGGTTCCCTGGCAGAGTGGGATTGGAAGTGCCCAGGCTGAGTGGAGTGAATGTGCCCAGGCTGACTGGAGTGGAGGTGCCCAGGCTGAGTGGAGTGCAGGTTCCCAGGCAGAGTGGGACTGGAAGTGCCCAGGCGGAGTGGAGTGAATGTGCCCAGGCTGAATGGGAGTCAATGTGCCTAGACAGAGTGGAGTGAATGTGCCCGGCCGCCGGAGCCCGAAACGTGCGTTTCCCCATTGCCTTGAATGGGCGCAAAGAGAGGGGGGCGCTTTTTGGCTTGTGGCGCGGGCACCGTTGCGCCAAAGCGTCAAGTGTCACACCTCCCCGTGCTCGGGGCGGCCCCTTGGAGCTAACTGGCTGGGTCTGGAGGGGCTGCGAGGCCGCCCAGGAGAACGGGTCCAAACCGCGTTCCGATCGGACGAGAATTGAGGGCGGGACACAGTTCCGCGGTTCACTTTCCGCCCGGGCAAAGGGCCTATAACTTGCGGCGGGAGGGCTTAAGAGTGGGCCCCCGCGAGTCGGGTGGAGAGCCGGGTGTGGAGAGGAGTAGCGGAGTTTCCCAGTCAGAGTGGGAGTGGAGGTTCCTGGGCAGAGTGGGACTGGAAGTGCCCAGGCTGAGTGGAGTGAATGTGCCCTGGCTGAGTGGAGTGAATGTGCCCAGGCTGAGTGGAGTGGAGGTGCCCAGGCTGAGTAGAGCGCAGGCACCCAGGCAGAGTGGGATTGGAAGTGCCAAGGCTGAGTGGAGTGAATGTGCCCAGGCTGAGTGGAGTGGAGATGCCCAGGCCGAGTGGAGTGCAGGTTCCCAGGCAGAGTGTGACTGAAAGTGCCCAGGCTGAGTGGAGTGAATGTGCCCAGGCTGAATGGAGTGGAGGTGCCCAGGCTGAGTGGAGTGCAGGTTCCCTGGCAGAGTGGGATTGGAAGTGCCCAGGCTGAGTGGAGTGAATGTGCCCAGGCTGAGTGGAGTGGAGGTGCCCAGGCTGAGTGGAGTTGGGGTTCCCTGGCAGAGTGGGACTGGAAGTGCCAAGGCTGAGTGGAGTGAAGGTACCCAGGCTGAGTGGAGTGGAGGTGCCCAGGCTGAGTGGAGTGCAGGTTCCCAGCAGAGTGGGACTGGAAGTGCCCAGGCTGTGTGGAGTGAATGTGCCCAGGCTGAATGGAGTGGAGGTGCCCAGGCTGAGTGGAGTTGGGGTTCCCTGGCAGAGTGGGACTGGAAGTGCCAACGCTGAGTGGAGTGAATGTGCCCCGGCTGAGTGGAAAGGAGGTGCCCAGGCTGAGTGGAGTGCAGGTTCCCAGGCAGAGTGGGATTGGAAGTGCCCAGGCTGAGTGGAGTGAATGTGCCTAGGATGAGTGGAGTGGAGGTGCCCAGGCTGAATGGAGTAGGGGTTCCCTGGCAGAGTGGGACTGGAAGTGCCAACGGTGAGTGGAGTGAATGTGCCCAGGCTGAGTGGAGTGGAGGTGCCCAGGCTGAGTGGAGTTGGGGTTCCCTGGCAGAGTGGGACTGGAAGTGCCAACGCTGAGTGGAGTGAATGTGCCCAGGCTGAGTGGAGTGGAGGTGCCCAGGCTGAGTGGAGTGCTGGTTCCCAGGCAGAGTGGGATTGAAAGTGCCCAGGCTGAGTGGAGTAATGTACCCAGGCTGAGTGGAGTGCAGGTGCCCAGGCTGAGAGGAGTGCAGGCTCCCAGGCAGAGTGGGATTGGAAGTGCCCAGGCTGAGTGGAGTGAATGTGCCCAGGCTGAGTGGAGTGAATGTTCCCAGGCTGAATGGGAGTCAATGTGCCTAGACAGAGTGGAGTGAATGTGCCCAGGCTGAGTGGAGTGGAGGTGCCCAGGCTGAGTGGAGTTGGGGTTCCCAGGCAGAGAGGGACTGGAAGTGCCCTGGCTGAGTGGAGTGAATGTGCCCAGGCTGCGTGGAGTGGAGGTTCCCAGGCTGAGTGGAGTGCAGGTTCCCAGCAGAGTGGGATTGGAAGTACCCAGGCTGAGTGGAGTGGAGGTGCCCAGGCTGAGTGGAGTGCAGGTTCCCAGGCAGAGTGGGATTGGAAGTGCCCAGGCTGAGTGGAGTGAATGTGCCCAGGCTGAGTGGAGTGGAGGTGCCCAGGCTGAGTGGAGTTGGGGTTCCCTGGCAGAGTGGGACTGGAAGTGCCAAGGCTGAGTGGAGTGAATGTACGCAGGCTGAGTGGAGTGGAGGTGCCCAGGCTGAGTGGAGTGCTGGTTCCCAGGCAGAGTGGGATTGGAAGTTCCCAGGCTGAGTGGAGTGAATGTCCCCAGGCTGAGTGGATTGCATGTGCCCAGGCTGAGTGGAGTGCAGGTTCCCTGGCAGAGTGGGATTGGAAGTGCCCAGGCTGAGTGGAGTGAATGTGCCCAGGCTGACTGGAGTGGAGGTGCCCAGGCCGAGTGGAGTGCAGGTTCCCAGGCAGAGTGGGACTGGAAGTGCCCAGGCGGAGTGGAGTGAATGTGCCCAGGCTGAATGGGAGTCAATGTGCCTAGACAGAGTGGAGTGAATGTGCCCAGGCTGAGTGGAGTGGAGGTGCCCAGGCTGAGTGGAGTGCAGGTTCCCAGCAGAGTGGGACTGGAAGTGCCCAGGCTGAGTGGAGTGAATGTGCCCAGGCTGAGTGGAGTGAATGTGCCCAGGCAGAGTGGAGTGAATGTGCCCAGGCTGAGTGGAGTGGAGGTGCCCAGGCCGAGTGGAGTGCAGGTTCCCAGGCAGAGTGGAGTGAATGTTCCCAGGCTGAATGGGAGTCAATGTGCCTAGACAGAGTGGAGTGAATGTGCCCAGGCTGAGTGGAGTGGAGGTGCCCAGGCTGAGTGGAGTGCAGGTTCCCAGGCAGAGTGGGATTGGAAGTGCCCAGGCTGAGTGGAGTGAATGTGCCCAGGCTGAATGGGAGTCAATGTGCCTAGACAGAGTGGAGTGAATGTGCCCAGCCGCCGGAGCCCGAAACGTGCGTTTCCCCATTGCCTTGAATGGGCGCGGAGAGAGGGGGGCGCTTTTTGGCTCGTGGCGCGGGCACCGTTGCGCCAAAGCGTCAAGTGTCACCCCTCCCCGTGCTCGGGGCGGCCCCTTGGAGCTAACTGGCTGGGTCTGGAGGGGCTGCGAGACCGCCCAGGAGAACGGGTCCAAACCGCGTTCCGATCGGACGAGAATTGAGGGCGGGACACAGTTCCGCGGTTCACTTTCCGCCCGGGCAAAGGGTCTATTACTTGCGGCGGGAGGGCTTAAGAGTGGGCCCCCGTGAGTCGGGTGGAGAGCCGGGTGTGGAGAGGAGTAGCGGAGGTTCCCAGTCAGAGTGGGAGTGGAGGTTCCTGGGCAGAGTGGGACTGGAAGTGCCCAGGCTGAGTGGAGTGAATGTGCCCTGGCTGAGTGGAGTGAATGTGGCCAGGCTGAGTGGAGTGGAGGTGCCCAGGCTGAGTGGAGTGCAGGTTCCCAGGCAGAGTGGGATTGGAAGTGCCCAGGCTGAGTGGAGTGAATGTGCCCAGGCTGAGTGGAGTGGAGGTGCCCAGGCTGAGTGGAGTTGGGGTTCCCTGGCAGAGTGGGACTGGAAGTGTCAAGGCTGAGTGGAGTGAATGTGCCCAGGCTGAGTGGAGTGGAGGTGCCCAGGCCGAGTGGAGTGCAGGTTCCGAGGCAGAGTGGGACTGGAAGTGCCCAGGCGGAGTGGAGTGAAGGTACCCAGGCTGAGTGTAGTGGAGGTGCCCAGGCTGAGTGGAGTGCAGGTTCCCAGCAGAGTGGGACTGGAAGTGCCCAGGCTGAGTGGAGTGAATGTGCCCAGGCTGAATGGAGTGGAGGTGCCCAGGCTGAGTGGAGTGCAGGTTCCCAGCAGAGTGGGATTGGAAGCGCCCAGGCTGAGTGGAGTGAATGTGCCCAGGCTGAGTGGAGTGGAGGTGCCCAGGCCCAGTGGAGTGCAGGTTCCCAGGCAGAGTGGGACTGGAAGTGCCCAGGCGGAGTGGAGTGAATGTGCCCAGGCTGAATGGAGTGGAGGTGCCCAGGCTGAGTGGAGGTGCCCAGGCTGAGTGGAGTGCAAGTTCCCTGGCAGAGTGAGATTGGAAGTGCCCAGGCTGAGTGGAGTGAATGTACCCAGGCTGAGTGGAGTGGAGGTGCCCAGGCTGAGTGGAGTGCAGGTTCCCAGGCAGAGTGGGATTGGAAGTGCCCAGGCTGAGTGGAGTGGAGGTGCCCAGGCTGAGTGGAGTTGGGGTTCCCTGGCAGAGTGGGACTGGAAGTGCCAAGGCTGAGTGGAGTGAATGTGCCCAGGCTGAGTGGAGTGGAGGTGCCCAGGCCGAGTGGAGTGCAGGTTCCCAGGCAGAGTGGGACTGAAAGTCCCCAGGCTGAGAGGAGTGAATGTGCCCAGGCTGAATGGAGTGGAGGTGCCCAGGCTGAGTGGAGTGCAGGTTCCCTGGCAGAGTGGGATTGGAAGTGCCCAGGCTGAGTGCAGTGAATGTGCCCAGGCTGAGTGGAGTGGAGGTGCCCTGGCTGAGTGGAGTTGGGGTTCCCTGGCAGAGTGGGACTGGAAGTGCCAAGGCTGAGTGGAGTGAATGTACCCAGGCTGAGTGGAGTGGAGGTGCCCAGGCTGAGTGGAGTGCAGGTCCCCAGCAGAGTGGGACTGGAAGTGCCCAGGCTGAGTGGAGTGAATGTGCCCAGGCTGAGTGGAGTGAATGTGCCCAGGCAGAGTGGAGTGAATGTGCCCAGGCTGAGTGGAGTGGAGGTGCCCAGGCTGAGTGGAGTGCAGGTTCCCAGCAGAGTGGGACTGGAAGTGCCCAGGCTGAGTGGAGTGAATGTGCCCAGGCTGAGAGGAGTGAATGTGCCCAGGCAGAGAGGAGTGAATGTGCCCAGGCTGAGTGGAGTGGAGGTGCCCAGGCGGAGTGGAGTGAATGTGCCCAGGCTGAATGGGAGTCAATGTGCCTTGACAGAGTGGAGTGAATGTGCCCGTCCGCCGGAGCCCGAAACGTGCGTTTCCCCATTGCCTTGAATGGGCGCGGAGAGAGGGGGGCGCTTTTTGGCTCGTGGCGCGGGCACCGTTGCGCCAAAGCGTCAAGTGTCACACCTCCCCGTGCTCGGGGCGGCCCCTTGGAGCTAACTGGCTGGGTCTGGAGGGGCTGCGAGGCCGCCCAGGAGGACGGGTCCAAACCGCGTTCCGATCGGACGAGAATTGAGGGCGGGACACAGTTCCGCGGTTCACTTTCCGCCCTGGCAAAGGGCCTATAAATTGCGGCGGGAGGGCTTAAGAGTGGGCCCCCGCGAGTCGGGTGGAGAGCCGGGTGTGGAGAGGAGTAGCGGAGGTTCCCAGTCAGAGTGGGACTGGAAGTGCCCAGGCTGAGTGGAGTGAATGTGCCCAGGCTGAATGGAGTGGAGGTGCCCAGGCTGAGTGGAGTGCAGTTTCCCAGGCAGAGTGGGATTGGAAGTGCCCAGGCTGAGTGGAGTGAATGTGCCCAGGCTGAGTGGAGTGGAGGTGCCCAGGCCGAGTGGAGTGCAGGTTCCCAGGCAGAGTGGGACTGGAAGTGCCCAGGCGGAGTGGAGTGAATGTGCCCAGGCTGAATGGGAGTCAATGTGCCTAGACAGAGTGGAGTGAATGTGCCCTGCTGCCGGAGCCCGAAACGTGCGTTTCCCCATTGCCTTGAATGGGCGCGGAGAGAGGGGGGCGCTTTTTGGCTCGTGGCGCGGGCACCGTTGCGCCCAAGCGTCAAGTGTCACACCTCCCCGTGCTCGGGGCGGCCCCTTGGAGCTAACTGGCTGGGTCTGGACGGGCTGCGAGGCCGCCCAGGAGAACGGGTCCAAACCGCGTTCCGATCGGACGAGAATTGAGGGCGGGACACAGTTCCGCGGTTCACTTTCCGCCCGGGCAAAGGGCCTATAACTTGCGGCGGGAGGGCTTAAGAGTGGGCCCCCGCGAGTCGGGTGGAGAGCCGGGTGTGGAGAGGAGTAGCGGAGGTTCCCAGTCAGAGTGGGAGTGGAGGTTCCTGGGCAGAGTGGGACTGGAAGTGCCCAGGCTGAGTGGAGTGAATGTGCCCTGGCTGAGTGGAGTGAATGTGGCCAGGCTGAGTGGAGTGGAGGTGCCCAGGATGAGTGGAGTGCAGGCACCCAGGCAGAGTGGGATTGGAAGTGCCCAGGCTGAGTGGAGTGAATGTGCCCAGGCTGAGTGGAGTGGAGGTGCCCAGGCTGAGTGGAGTTGGGGTTCCCTGGCAGAGTGGGACTGGAAGTGCCCAGGCTGAGTGGAGTGAATGTGCCCAGGCTGAGTGGAGTGGAGGTGCCCAGGCCGAGTGGAGTGCAGGTTCCCAGGCAGAGTGGGACTGGAAGTGCCGAGGCGGAGTGGAGTGAATGTGCCCAGGCTGAATGGGAGTCAATGTGCCTAGACAGAGTGGAGTGAATGTGCCCGGCCGCCGGAGCCCGAAACGTGCGTTTCCCCATTGCCTTGAATGGGCGCGGAGAGAGGGGGGCGCTTTTTGGCTCGTGGCAAGAGCACCGTTGCGCCAAAGCGTCAAGTGTCACCTTTCCCCGTGCTCGGGGCGGCCCCTTGGAGCTAACTGGCTGGGTCTGGAGGGGCTGCGAGGCCGCCCTGGAGAACGGGTCCAAACCGCGTTCCGATCGGACGAGAATTGAGGGCGGGACACAGTTCCGCGGTTCACTTTCCGCCCGGGCAAAGGGCCTATAACTTGCGGCGGGAGGGCTTAAGAGTGGGCCCCCGCGAGTCGGGTGGAGAGCCGGGTGTGGAGAGGAGTAGCGGAGGTTCCCAGTCAGAGTGGGAGTGGAGGTTCCTGGGCAGAGTGGGACTGGAAGTGCCCAGGCTGAGTGGAGTGAATGTGCCCAGGCTGAGTGGAGTGAATGTTCCCAGGCTGAATGGGAGTCAATGTGCCTAGACAGAGTGGAGTGAATGTGCCCAGGCTGAGTGGAGTGGAGGTGCCCAGGCTGAGTGGAGTTGGGGTTCCCAGGCAGAGAGGGACTGGAAGTGCCCTGGCTGAGTGGAGTGAATGTTCCCAGGCTGAGTGGAGAGAATGTGTCCAGGCTGAGTGGATTGGAGGTGCCCAGGCTGAGTGGAGTGCAGGTTCCCAGGCAGAGTGGGACTGGAAGTGCCAACGGTGAGTGGAGTGAATGTGCCCAGGCTGAGTGGAGTGGAGGTGCCCAGGCTGAGTGGAGTTGGGGTTCCCTGGCAGAGTGGGACTGGAAGTGCCAACGCTGAGTGGAGTGAATGTGCCCCGGCTGAGTGGAGTGGAAGTGCCCAGGCTGAGTGGAGTGCAGGTTCCCAGGCAGAGTGGGATTGGAAGTGCCCAGGCGGAGTGGAGTGAATGTGCCCAGGCTGAGTGGAGTGGAGGTGCCCAGGCTGAGTAGAGTTGGGGTTCCCTGGCAGAGTGGGACTGGAAGTGCCAACGGTGAGTGGAGTGAATGTGCCCAGGCTGAGTGGAGTGGAGGTGCCCAGGCTGAGTGGAGTTGGGGTTCCCAGGCAGAGAGGGACTGGAAGTGCCCTGGCTGAGTGGAGTGAATGTGCCCAGGCTGCGTGGAGTGGAGGTTCCCAGGCTGAGTGGAGTGCAGGTTCCCAGCAGAGTGGGATTGGAAGTACCCAGGCTGAGTGGAGTGGAGGTGCCCAGGCTGAGTGGAGTTGGGGTTCCCAGGCAGAGAGGGAATGGAAGTGCCCTGGCTGAGTGGAGTGAATGTGCCCAGGCTGCGTGGAGTGGAGGTTCCCAGGCTGAGTGGAGTGCAGGTTCCCAGCAGAGTGGGATTGGAAGTACCCAGGCTGAGTGGAGTGGTGGTGCCCAGGCTGAGTGGAGTGCAGGTTCCCAGGCAGAGTGCGATTGGAAGTGCCCAGGCTGAGTGGAGTGAATGTGCCCAGGCTGAGTGGAGTGGAGGTGCCCAGGCTGAGTGGAGTTGGGGTTCCCTGGCAGAGTGGGACTGGAAGTGCCCAGGCTGAGTGGAGTGAATGTACCCAGGCTGAGTGGAGTGGAGGTGCCCAGGCTGAGTGGAGTGCTGGTTCCCAGGCAGAGTGGGATTGGAAGTTCCCAGGCTGAGTGGAGTGAATGTCCCCAGGCTGAGTGGATTGCATGTGCCCAGGCTGAGTGGAGTGCAGGTTCCCTGGCAGAGTGGGATTGGAAGTGCCCAGGCTGAGTGGAGTGAATGTGCCCAGGCTGACTGGAGTGGAGGTGCCCAGGCCGAGTGGAGTGCAGGTTCCCAGGCAGAGTGGGACTGGAAGTGCCCAGGCGGAGTGGAGTGAATGTGCCCAGGCTGAATGGGAGTCAATGTGCCTAGACAGAGTGGAGTGAATGTGCCCGGCCGCCGGAGCCCGAAACGTGCGTTTCCCCATTGCCTTGAATGGGCGCGGAGAGAGGGGGGCGCTTTTTGGCTCGTGGCGCGGGCACCGTTGCGCCAAAGCGTCAAGTGTCACACCTCCCCGTGCTCGGGGCAGCCCATTGGAGCTAAGGGGCTGGGTCTGGAGGGGCTGCGAGGCCGCCCAGGAGAACGGGTCCAAACCGCGTTCCGATCGGACGAGAATTGAGGGCGGGACACAGTTCCGCGGTTCACTTTCCGCCCGGGCAAAGGGCCTATAACTTGCGGCGGGAGGGCTTAAGAGTGGGCCCCCGCGAGTCGGGTGGAGAGCCGGGTGTGGAGAGGAGTAGCGGAGGTTCCAAGTCAGAGTGGGAGTGGAGGTTCCTGGGCAGAGTGGGACTGGAAGTGCCCAGGCTGAGTGGAGTGAATGTGCCCTGGCTGAGTGGAGTGAATGTGCCCAGGCTGAGTGGAGTGAATGTGCCCAGGCTGAGTGGAGTGAATGTGCCCAGGCTGACTGGAGAGAATGTGCCCAGGCTGAGTGGATTGGAGGTGCCCAGGCTGAGTGGAGTGCAGGTTCCCAGGCAGAGTGGGACTGGAAGTGCCCAGGCTGAGTGGAGTGAATGTGCCCAGGCTGAGTGGAGTGAATGTTCCCAGGCTGAATGGGAGTCAATGTGCCTAGACAGAGTGGAGTGAATGTGCCCAGGCTGAGTGGAGTGGAGGTGCCCAGGCTGAGTGGAGTTGGGGTTCCCAGGCAGAGAGGGACTGGAAGTGCCCTGGCTGAGTGGAGTGAATGTGCCCAGGCTGCGTGGAGTGGAGGTTCCCAGGCTGAGTGGAGTGCAGGTTCCCAGCAGAGTGGGATTGGAAGTACCCAGGCTGAGTGGAGTGGAGGTGCCCAGGCTGAGTGGAGTGCAGGTTCCCAGGCAGAGTGGGATTGGAAGTGCCCAGGCTGAGTGGAGTGAATGTGCCCAGGCTGAGTGGAGTGGAGGTGCCCAGGCTGAGTGGAGTTGGGGTTCCCTGGCAGAGTGGGACTGGAAGTGCCAAGGCTGAGTGGAGTGAATGTACCCAGGCTGAGTGGAGTGGAGGTGCCCAGGCTGAGTGGAGCCCGAAACGTGCGTTTCCCCATTGCCTTGAATGGGCGCGGAGAGAGGGGGGCGCTTTTTGGCTCGTGGCAAGAGCACCGTTGCGCCAAAGCGTCAAGTGTCACCTTTCCCCGTGCTCGGGGCGGCCCCTTGGAGCTAACTGGCTGGGTCTGGAGGGGCTGCGAGGCCGCCCTGGAGAACGGGTCCAAACCGCGTTCCGATCGGACGAGAATTGAGGGCGGGACACAGTTCCGCGGTTCACTTTCCGCCCGGGCAAAGGGCCTATAACTTGCGGCGGGAGGGCTTAAGAGTGGGCCCCCGCGAGTCGGGTGGAGAGCCGGGTGTGGAGAGGAGTAGCGGAGGTTCCCAGTCAGAGTGGGAGTGGAGGTTCCTGGGCAGAGTGGGACTGGAAGTGCCCAGGCTGAGTGGAGTGAATGTGCCCAGGCTGAGTGGAGTGAATGTTCCCAGGCTGAATGGGAGTCAATGTGCCTAGACAGAGTGGAGTGAATGTGCCCAGGCTGAGTGGAGTGGAGGTGCCCAGGCTGAGTGGAGTTGGGGTTCCCAGGCAGAGAGGGACTGGAAGTGCCCTGGCTGAGTGGAGTGAATGTTCCCAGGCTGAGTGGAGAGAATGTGTCCAGGCTGAGTGGATTGGAGGTGCCCAGGCTGAGTGGAGTGCAGGTTCCCAGGCAGAGTGGGACTGGAAGTGCCAACGGTGAGTGGAGTGAATGTGCCCAGGCTGAGTGGAGTGGAGGTGCCCAGGCTGAGTGGAGTTGGGGTTCCCTGGCAGAGTGGGACTGGAAGTGCCAACGCTGAGTGGAGTGAATGTGCCCCGGCTGAGTGGAGTGGAAGTGCCCAGGCTGAGTGGAGTGCAGGTTCCCAGGCAGAGTGGGATTGGAAGTGCCCAGGCGGAGTGGAGTGAATGTGCCCAGGCTGAGTGGAGTGGAGGTGCCCAGGCTGAGTAGAGTTGGGGTTCCCTGGCAGAGTGGGACTGGAAGTGCCAACGGTGAGTGGAGTGAATGTGCCCAGGCTGAGTGGAGTGGAGGTGCCCAGGCTGAGTGGAGTTGGGGTTCCCAGGCAGAGAGGGACTGGAAGTGCCCTGGCTGAGTGGATTGAATGTGCCCAGGCTGCGTGGAGTGGAGGTTCCCAGGCTGAGTGGAGTGCAGGTTCCCAGCAGAGTGGGATTGGAAGTACCCAGGCTGAGTGGAGTGGAGGTGCCCAGGCTGAGTGGAGTTGGGGTTCCCAGGCAGAGAGGGAATGGAAGTGCCCTGGCTGAGTGGAGTGAATGTGCCCAGGCTGCGTGGAGTGGAGGTTCCCAGGCTGAGTGGAGTGCAGGTTCCCAGCAGAGTGGGATTGGAAGTACCCAGGCTGAGTGGAGTGGTGGTGCCCAGGCTGAGTGGAGTGCAGGTTCCCAGGCAGAGTGCGATTGGAAGTGCCCAGGCTGAGTGGAGTGAATGTGCCCAGGCTGAGTGGAGTGGAGGTGCCCAGGCTGAGTGGAGTTGGGGTTCCCTGGCAGAGTGGGACTGGAAGTGCCCAGGCTGAGTGGAGTGAATGTACCCAGGCTGAGTGGAGTGGAGGTGCCCAGGCTGAGTGGAGTGCTGGTTCCCAGGCAGAGTGGGATTGGAAGTTCCCAGGCTGAGTGGAGTGAATGTCCCCAGGCTGAGTGGATTGCATGTGCCCAGGCTGAGTGGAGTGCAGGTTCCCTGGCAGAGTGGGATTGGAAGTGCCCAGGCTGAGTGGAGTGAATGTGCCCAGGCTGACTGGAGTGGAGGTGCCCAGGCCGAGTGGAGTGCAGGTTCCCAGGCAGAGTGGGACTGGAAGTGCCCAGGCGGAGTGGAGTGAATGTGCCCAGGCTGAATGGGAGTCAATGTGCCTAGACAGAGTGGAGTGAATGTGCCCGGCCGCCGGAGCCCGAAACGTGCGTTTCCCCATTGCCTTGAATGGGCGCGGAGAGAGGGGGGCGCTTTTTGGCTCGTGGCGCGGGCACCGTTGCGCCAAAGCGTCAAGTGTCACACCTCCCCGTGCTCGGGGCGGCCCATTGGAGCTAAGGGGCTGGGTCTGGAGGGGCTGCGAGGCCGCCCAGGAGAACGGGTCCAAACCGCGTTCCGATCGGACGAGAATTGAGGGCGGGACACAGTTCCGCGGTTCACTTTCCGCCCGGGCAAAGGGCCTATAACTTGCGGCGGGAGGGCTTAAGAGTGGGCCCCCGCGAGTCGGGTGGAGAGCTGGGTGTGGAGAGGAGTAGCGGAGGTTCCAAGTCAGAGTGGGAGTGGAGGTTCCTGGGCAGAGTGGGACTGGAAGTGCCCAGGCTGAGTGGAGTGAATGTGCCCTGGCTGAGTGGAGTGAATGTGCCCAGGCTGAGTGGAGTGAATGTGCCCAGGCTGAGTGGAGTGAATGTGCCCAGGCTGACTGGAGAGAATGTGCCCAGGCTGAGTGGATTGGAGGTGCCCAGGCTGAGTGGAGTGCAGGTTCCCAGGCAGAGTGGGACTGGAAGTGCCCAGGCTGAGTGGAGTGAATGTGCCCAGGCTGAGTGGAGTGAATGTTCCCAGGCTGAATGGGAGTCAATGTGCCTAGACAGAGTGGAGTGAATGTGCCCAGGCTGAGTGGAGTGGAGGTGCCCAGGCTGAGTGGAGTTGGGGTTCCCAGGCAGAGAGGGACTGGAAGTGCCCTGGCTGAGTGGAGTGAATGTGCCCAGGCTGCGTGGAGTGGAGGTTCCCAGGCTGAGTGGAGTGCAGGTTCCCAGCAGAGTGGGATTGGAAGTACCCAGGCTGAGTGGAGTGGAGGTGCCCAGGCTGAGTGGAGTGCAGGTTCCCAGGCAGAGTGGGATTGGAAGTGCCCAGGCTGAGTGGAGTGAATGTGCCCAGGCTGAGTGGAGTGGAGGTGCCCAGGCTGAGTGGAGTTGGGGTTCCCTGGCAGAGTGGGACTGGAAGTGCCAAGGCTGAGTGGAGTGAATGTACCCAGGCTGAGTGGAGTGGAGGTGCCCAGGCTGAGTGGAGCCCGAAACGTGCGTTTCCCCATTGCCTTGAATGGGCGCGGAGAGAGGGGGGCGCTTTTTGGCTCGTGGCGCGGGCACCGTTGCGCCAAAGCGTCAAGTGTCACACCTCCCCGTGCTCGGGGCGGCCCCTTGGAGCTAACTGGCTGGGTCTAGAGGGGCTGCGAGGCCGCCCAGGAGAACGGGTCCAAACCGCGTTCCGATCGGACGAGAATTGAGGGCGGGACACAGTTCCGCGGTTCACTTTCCGCCCGGGCAAAGGGCCTATAACTTGCGGCGGGAGGGCTTAAGAGTGGGCCCCCGCGAGTCGGGTGGAGAGCCGGGTGTGGAGAGGAGTAGCGGAGGTTCCAAGTCAGAGTGGGAGTGGAGGTTCCTGGGCAGAGTGGGACTGGAAGTGCCCAGGCTGAGTGGAGTGAATGTGCCCTGGCTGAGTGGAGTGAATGTGCCCAGGCTGAGTGGAGTGAATGTGCCCAGGCTGAGTGGAGTGAATGTGCCCAGGCTGACTGGAGAGAATGTGCCCAGGCTGAGTGGATTGGAGGTGCCCAGGCTGAGTGGAGTGCAGGTTCCCAGGCAGAGTGGGACTGGAAGTGCCCAGGCTGAGTGGAGTGAATGTGCCCAGGCTGAGTGGAGTGAATGTTCCCAGGCTGAATGGGAGTCAATGTGCCTAGACAGAGTGGAGTGAATGTGCCCAGGCTGAGTGGAGTGGAGGTGCCCAGGCTGAGTGGAGTTGGGGTTCCCAGGCAGAGAGGGACTGGAAGTGCCCTGGCTGAGTGGAGTGAATGTGCCCAGGCTGCGTGGAGTGGAGGTTCCCAGGCTGAGTGGAGTGCAGGTTCCCAGCAGAGTGGGATTGGAAGTACCCAGGCTGAGTGGAGTGGAGGTGCCCAGGCTGAGTGGAGTGCAGGTTCCCAGGCAGAGTGGGATTGGAAGTGCCCAGGCTGAGTGGAGTGAATGTGCCCAGGCTGAGTGGAGTGGAGGTGCCCAGGCTGAGTGGAGTTGGGGTTCCCTGGCAGAGTGGGACTGGAAGTGCCAAGGCTGAGTGGAGTGAATGTACCCAGGCTGAGTGGAGTGGAGGTGCCCAGGCTGAGTGGAGTGCTGGTTCCCAGGCAGAGTGGGATTGGAAGTTCCCAGGCTGAGTGGAGTGAATGTCCCCAGGCTGAGTGGATTGCATGTGCCCAGGCTGAGTGGAGTGCAGGTTCCCTGGCAGAGTGGGATTGGAAGTGCCCAGGCTGAGTGGAGTGAATGTGCCCAGGCTGACTGGAGTGGAGGTGCCCAGGCTGAGTGGAGTGCAGGTTCCCAGGCAGAGTGGGACTGGAAGTGCCCAGGCGGAGTGGAGTGAATGTGCCCAGGCTGAATGGGAGTCAATGTGCCTAGACAGAGTGGAGTGAATGTGCCCGGCCGCCGGAGCCCGAAACGTGCGTTTCCCCATTGCCTTGAATGGGCGCAAAGAGAGGGGGGCGCTTTTTGGCTTGTGGCGCGGGCACCGTTGCGCCAAAGCGTCAAGTGTCACACCTCCCCGTGCTCGGGGCGGCCCCTTGGAGCTAACTGGCTGGGTCTGGAGGGGCTGCGAGGCCGCCCAGGAGAACGGGTCCAAACCGCGTTCCGATCGGACGAGAATTGAGGGCGGGACACAGTTCCGCGGTTCACTTTCCGCCCGGGCAAAGGGCCTATAACTTGCGGCGGGAGGGCTTAAGAGTGGGCCCCCGCGAGTCGGGTGGAGAGCCGGGTGTGGAGAGGAGTAGCGGAGTTTCCCAGTCAGAGTGGGAGTGGAGGTTCCTGGGCAGAGTGGGACTGGAAGTGCCCAGGCTGAGTGGAGTGAATGTGCCCTGGCTGAGTGGAGTGAATGTGCCCAGGCTGAGTGGAGTGGAGGTGCCCAGGCTGAGTAGAGCGCAGGCACCCAGGCAGAGTGGGATTGGAAGTGCCCAGGCTGAGTGGAGTGAATGTGCCCAGGCTGAGTGGAGTGGAGGTGCCCAGGCCGAGTGGAGTGCAGGTTCCCAGGCAGAGTGGGACTGGAAGTGCCCAGGCTGAGTGGAGTGAATGTGCCCAGGCTGAGTGGAGTGGAGGTGCCCAGGCTGAGTGGAGTTGGGGTTCCCTGGCAGAGTGGGACTGGAAGTGCCAAGGCTGAGTGGAGTGAATGTGCCCAGGCTGAGTGGAGTGGAGATGCCCAGGCCGAGTGGAGTGCAGGTTCCCAGGCAGAGTGTGACTGAAAGTGCCCAGGCTGAGTGGAGTGAATGTGCCCAGGCTGAATGGAGTGGAGGTGCCCAGGCTGAGTGGAGTGCAGGTTCCCTGGCAGAGTGGGATTGGAAGTGCCCAGGCTGAGTGGAGTGAATGTGCCCAGGCTGAGTGGAGTGGAGGTGCCCAGGCTGAGTGGAGTTGGGGTTCCCTGGCAGAGTGGGACTGGAAGTGCCAAGGCTGAGTGGAGTGAAGGTACCCAGGCTGAGTGGAGTGGAGGTGCCCAGGCTGAGTGGAGTGCAGGTTCCCAGCAGAGTGGGACTGGAAGTGCCCAGGCTGTGTGGAGTGAATGTGCCCAGGCTGAATGGAGTGGAGGTGCCCAGGCTGAGTGGAGTTGGGGTTCCCTGGCAGAGTGGGACTGGAAGTGCCAACGCTGAGTGGAGTGAATGTGCCCCGGCTGAGTGGAAAGGAGGTGCCCAGGCTGAGTGGAGTGCAGGTTCCCAGGCAGAGTGGGATTGGAAGTGCCCAGGCTGAGTGGAGTGAATGTGCCTAGGATGAGTGGAGTGGAGGTGCCCAGGCTGAATGGAGTAGGGGTTTCCTGGCAGAGTGGGACTGGAAGTGCCAACGGTGAGTGGAGTGAATGTGCCCAGGCTGAGTGGAGTGGAGGTGCCCAGGCTGAGTGGAGTTGGGGTTCCCTGGCAGAGTGGGACTGGAAGTGCCAACGCTGAGTGGAGTGAATGTGCCCAGGCTGAGTGGAGTGGAGGTGCCCAGGCTGAGTGGAGTGCTGGTTCCCAGGCAGAGTGGGATTGAAAGTGCCCAGGCTGAGTGGAGTAATGTACCCAGGCTGAGTGGAGTGCAGGTGCCCAGGCTGAGAGGAGTGCAGGCTCCCAGGCAGAGTGGGATTGGAAGTGCCCAGGCTGAGTGGAGTGAATGTGCCCAGGCTGAGTGGAGTGAATGTTCCCAGGCTGAATGGGAGTCAATGTGCCTAGACAGAGTGGAGTGAATGTGCCCAGGCTGAGTGGAGTGGAGGTGCCCAGGCTGAGTGGAGTTGGGGTTCCCAGGCAGAGAGGGACTGGAAGTGCCCTGGCTGAGTGGAGTGAATGTGCCCAGGCTGCGTGGAGTGGAGGTTCCCAGGCTGAGTGGAGTGCAGGTTCCCAGCAGAGTGGGATTGGAAGTACCCAGGCTGAGTGGAGTGGAGGTGCCCAGGCTGAGTGGAGTGCAGGTTCCCAGGCAGAGTGGGATTGGAAGTGCCCAGGCTGAGTGGAGTGAATGTGCCCAGGCTGAGTGGAGTGGAGGTGCCCAGGCTGAGTGGAGTTGGGGTTCCCTGGCAGAGTGGGACTGGAAGTGCCAAGGCTGAGTGGAGTGAATGTACGCAGGCTGAGTGGAGTGGAGGTGCCCAGGCTGAGTGGAGTGCTGGTTCCCAGGCAGAGTGGGATTGGAAGTTCCCAGGCTGAGTGGAGTGAATGTCCCCAGGCTGAGTGGATTGCATGTGCCCAGGCTGAGTGGAGTGCAGGTTCCCTGGCAGAGTGGGATTGGAAGTGCCCAGGCTGAGTGGAGTGAATGTGCCCAGGCTGACTGGAGTGGAGGTGCCCAGGCCGAGTGGAGTGCAGGTTCCCAGGCAGAGTGGGACTGGAAGTGCCCAGGCGGAGTGGAGTGAATGTGCCCAGGCTGAATGGGAGTCAATGTGCTTAGACAGAGTGGAGTGAATGTGCCCAGGCTGAGTGGAGTGGAGGTGCCCAGGCTGAGTGGAGTTGGGGTTCCCAGGCAGAGAGGGACTGGAAGTGCCCTGGCTGAGTGGAGTGAATGTGCCCAAGCTGCGTGGAGTGGAGGTTCCCAGGCTGAGTGGAGTGCAGGTTCCCAGCAGAGTGGGACTGGAAGTGCCCAGGCTGAGTGGAGTGAATGTGCCCAGGCTGAGTGGAGTGAATGTGCCCAGGCAGAGTGGAGTGAATGTGCCCAGGCTGAGTGGAGTGGAGGTGCCCAGGCCGAGTGGAGTGCAGGTTCCCAGGCAGAGTGGAGTGAATGTTCCCAGGCTGAATGGGAGTCAATGTGCCTAGACAGAGTGGAGTGAATGTGCCCAGGCTGAGTGGAGTGGAGGTGCCCAGGCTGAGTGGAGTGCAGGTTCCCAGGCAGAGTGGGATTGGAAGTGCCCAGGCTGAGTGGAGTGAATGTGCCCAGGCTGAATGGGAGTCAATGTGCCTAGACAGAGTGGAGTGAATGTGCCCAGCCGCCGGAGCCCGAAACGTGCGTTTCCCCATTGCCTTGAATGGGCGCGGAGAGAGGGGGGCGCTTTTTGGCTCGTGGCGCGGGCACCGTTGCGCCAAAGCGTCAAGTGTCACCCCTCCCCGTGCTCGGGGCGGCCCCTTGGAGCTAACTGGCTGGGTCTGGAGGGGCTGCGAGACCGCCCAGGAGAACGGGTCCAAACCGCGTTCCGATCGGACGAGAATTGAGGGCGGGACACAGTTCCGCGGTTCACTTTCCGCCCGGGCAAAGGGTCTATTACTTGCGGCGGGAGGGCTTAAGAGTGGGCCCCCGTGAGTCGGGTGGAGAGCCGGGTGTGGAGAGGAGTAGCGGAGGTTCCCAGTCAGAGTGGGAGTGGAGGTTCCTGGGCAGAGTGGGACTGGAAGTGCCCAGGCTGAGTGGAGTGAATGTGCCCTGGCTGAGTGGAGTGAATGTGGCCAGGCTGAGTGGAGTGGAGGTGCCCAGGCTGAGTGGAGTGCAGGTTCCCAGGCAGAGTGGGATTGGAAGTGCCCAGGCTGAGTGGAGTGAATGTGCCCAGGCTGAGTGGAGTGGAGGTGCCCAGGCTGAGTGGAGTTGGGGTTCCCTGGCAGAGTGGGACTGGAAGTGTCAAGGCTGAGTGGAGTGAATGTGCCCAGGCTGAGTGGAGTGGAGGTGCCCAGGCCGAGTGGAGTGCAGGTTCCGAGGCAGAGTGGGACTGGAAGTGCCCAGGCGGAGTGGAGTGAAGGTACCCAGGCTGAGTGTAGTGGAGGTGCCCAGGCTGAGTGGAGTGCAGGTTCCCAGCAGAGTGGGACTGGAAGTGCCCAGGCTGAGTGGAGTGAATGTGCCCAGGCTGAATGGAGTGGAGGTGCCCAGGCTGAGTGGAGTGCAGGTTCCCAGCAGAGTGGGATTGGAAGCGCCCAGGCTGAGTGGAGTGAATGTGCCCAGGCTGAGTGGAGTGGAGGTGCCCAGGCCCAGTGGAGTGCAGGTTCCCTGGCAGAGTGGGACTGGAAGTGCCCAGGCGGAGTGGAGTGAATGTGCCCAGGCTGAATGGAGTGGAGGTGCCCAGGCTGAGTGGAGGTGCCCAGGCTGAGTGGAGTGCAAGTTCCCAGGCAGAGTGAGATTGGAAGTGCCCAGGCTGAGTGGAGTGAATGTACCCAGGCTGAGTGGAGTGGAGGGGCCCAGGCTGAGTGGAGTGCAGGTTCCCAGGCAGAGTGGGATTGGAAGTGCCCAGGCTGAGTGGAGTGGAGGTGCCCAGGCTGAGTAGAGTTGGGGTTCCCTGGCAGAGTGGGACTGGAAGTGCCAACGGTGAGTGGAGTGAATGTGCCCAGGCTGAGTGGAGTGGAGGTGCCCAGGCTGAGTGGAGTTGGGGTTCCCTGGCAGAGTGGGACTGGAAGTGCCAACGCTGAGTGGAGTGAATGTGCCCCCGGCTGAGTGGAGTGGAGGTGCCCAGGCTGAGTGGAGCGCAGGTTCCCAGGCAGAGTGGGATTGGAAGTGCCCAGGCTGAGTGGAGTAATGTACCCAGGCTGAGTGGAGTGCAGGTGCCCAGGCTGAGTGGAGTGCAGGTTCCCAGGCAGAGTGGGATTGGAAGCGCCCAGGCTGAGTGGAGTGAATGTGCCCAGGCTGAGTGGAGTGGAGGTGCCCAGGCCCAGTGGAGTGCAGGTTCCCAGGCAGAGTGGGACTGGAAGTGCCCAGGCGGAGTGGAGTGAATGTGCCCAGGCTGAATGGGAGTCAATGTGCCTAGACAGAGTGGAGTGAATGTGCCCGGCCGCCGGAGCCCGAAACGTGCGTTTCCCCATTACCTTGAATGGGCGCGGAGAGAGGGGGGCGCTTTTTGGCTCGTGGCGCGGGCACCGTTGCGCCAAAGCATCAAGTGTCACCCCTCCCCGTGCTCGGGGCGGCCCCTTGGAGCTAACTGGCTGGGTCTGGAGGGGCTGCGAGGCCGCCCAGGAGAACGGGTCCAAACCGCATTCCGATCGGACGAGAATTGAGGGCGGGACACAGTTCCGCGGTTCACTTTCCGCCCGGGCAAAGGGCCTATAACTTGCGGCGGGAGGGCTTAAGAGTGGGCCCCCGCGAGTCGGGTGGAGAGCCGGGTGTGGAGAGGAGTAGCGGAGGTTCCCAGTCAGAGTGGGAGTGGAGGTTCCTGGGCAGAGTGGGAATGGAAGTGCCCAGGCTGAGTGGAGTGAATGTGCCCTGGCTGAGTGGAGTGAATGTGGCCAGGCTGAGTGGAGTGGAGGTGCCCAGGCTGAGTGGAGTGCAGGCACCCAGGCAGAGTGGGATTGGAAGTGCCCAGGCTGAGTGGAGTGAATGTGCCCAGGCTGAGTGGAGTGGAGGTGCCCAGACCGAGTGGAGTGCAGGTTCCCAGGCAGAGTGGGACTGGAAGTGCCCAGGCTGAGTGGAGTGAATGTGCCCAGGCTGAGTGGAGTGGAGGTGCCCAGGCTGAGTGGATTTGGGGTTCCCTGGCAGAGTGGGACTGGAAGTGCCAAGGCTGAGTGGAGTGAATGTGCCCAGGCTGAGTGGAGTGGAGGTGCCCAGGCGGAGTGGAGTGAATGTGCCCTGGCTGAGTGGAGTGAATGTGCCCAGGCTGAGTGGAGTGAATGTGCCCAGGCTGAGTGGAGAGAATGTGCCCAGGCTGAGTGGAGAGAATGTGCCCAGGCTGAGTGGATTGGAGGTGCCCAGGCTGAGTGGAGTGCAGGTTCCCAGGCAGAGTGGGACTGGAAGTGCCCAGGCTGAGTGGAGTGAATGTGCCCAGGCTGAGTGGAGTGAATGATCCCAGGCTGAATGGGAGTCAATGTGCCTAGACAGAGTGGAGTGAATGTGCCCAGGCTGAGTGGAGTGGAGGTGCCCAGGCTGAGTGGAGTTGGGGTTCCCTGGCAGAGAGGGACTGGAAGTGCCCTGGCTGAGTGGAGTGAATGTGCCCAAGCTGCGTGGAGTGGAGGTTCCCAGGCTGAGTGGAGTGCAGGTTCCCAGCAGAGTGGGACTGGAAGTGCCCAGGCTGAGTGGAGTGAATGTGCCCAGGCTGAGTGGAGTGAATGTGCCCAGGCAGAGTGGAGTGAATGTGCCCAGGCTGAGTGGAGTGGAGGTGCCCAGTCTGAGTGGAGTGCAGGTTCCCAGGCAGAGTGGGACTGGAAGTGCCCAGGCTGAGTGGAGTGAATGTCCCCAGGCTGAATGGAGTGGAGGTGCCCAGGCTGAGTGGAGTGCAGGCACCCAGGCAGAGTGGGATTGGAAGTGCCCAGGCTGAGTGGAGTGAATGCGCCCAGGCTGAGTGGAGTGGAGGTGCCCAGGCAGAGTGGAGTTGGGGTTCCCTAGCAGAGTGGGACTGGAAGTGCCAAGGCTGAGTGGAGTGAATGTGCCCAGGCTGAGTGGAGTGGAGGTGCCCAGGCCGAGTGGAGTGCAGGTTCCCAGGCAGAGTGGGACTGGAAGTGCCCAGGCGGAGTGGAGTGAATGTGCCCAGGCTGAATGGGAGTCAATGTGCCTAGACAGAGTGGAGTGAATGTGCCCGGCCGCCGGAGCCCGAAACGTGCGTTTCCCCATTGCCTTGAATGGGCGCGGAGAGAGGGGGGCGCTTTTTGGCTCGTGGCGCGGGCACCGTTGCGCCAAAGCGTCAAGTGTCACCCCTCCCCGTGCTCGGGGCGGCCCCTTGGAGCTAACTGGCTGGGTCTGGAGGAGCTGCGAGGCCGCCCAGGAGAACGGGTCCAAACCGCGTTCCGATCGGACGAGAATTGAGGGCGGGACACAGTTCCGCGGTTCACTTTCCGCCGGGGAAAATGGCCTATAACTTGCGGCGGGAGGGCTTAAGAGTGGGCCCCTGCGAGTCGGGTGGAGAGCCGGGTGTGGAGAGGAGTAGCGGAGGTTCCCAGTCAGAGTGGGAGTGGAGGTTCCTGGGCAGAGTGGGACTGGAAGTGCCCAGGCTGAGTGGAGTGAATGTGCCCTGGCTGAGTGGAGTGAATGTGGCCAGGCTGAGTGGAGTGGAGGTGCCCAGGCTGAGTGGAGTGCAGGCACCCAGGCAGAGTGGGATTGGAAGTGCCCAGGCTGAGTGGAGTGGAGGTGCCCAGGCTGAGTGGAGTTGGGGTTCCCTGGCAGAGTGGGACTGGAAGTGCCAAGGCTGAGTGGAGTGAATGTGCCCAGGCTGAGTGGAGTGGAGGTGCCCAGGCCGAGTGGAGTGCAGGTTCCCAGGCAGAGTGGGACTGAAAGTCCCCAGGCTGAGAGGAGTGAATGTGCCCAGGCTGAATGGAGTGGAGGTGCCCAGGCTGAGTGGAGTGCAGGTTCCCTGGCAGAGTGGGATTGGAAGTGCCCAGGCTGAGTGCAGTGAATGTGCCCAGGCTGAGTGGAGTGGAGGTGCCCAGGCTGAGTGGAGTTGGGGTTCCCTGGCAGAGTGGGACTGGAAGTGCCCAGGCTGAGTGGAGTGAATGTGCCCAGGCTGAGTGGAGTGAATGTTCCCAGGCTGAATGGGAGTCAATGTGCCTAGACAGAGTGGAGTGAATGTGCCCAGGCTGAGTGGAGTGGAGGTGCCCAGGCTGAGTGGAGTTGGGGTTCCCAGGCAGAGAGGGACTGGAAGTGCCCTGGCTGAGTGGAGTGAATGTTCCCAGGCTGAGTGGAGAGAATGTGCCAAGGCTGAGTGGAGAGAATGTGCCCAGGCTGAGTGGATTGGAGGTGCCCAGGCTGAGTGGAGTGCAGGTTCCCAGGCAGAGTGGGACTGGAAGTGCCAACGGTGAGTGGAGTGAATGTGCCCAGGCTGAGTGGAGTGGAGGTGCCCAGGCTGAGTGGAGTTGGGGTTCCCTGGCAGAGTGGGACTGGAAGTGCCAACGCTGAGTGGAGTGAATGTGCCCCGGCTGAGTGGAGTGGAAGTGCCCAGGCTGAGTGGAGTGCAGGTTCCCAGGCAGAGTGGGATTGGAAGTGCCCAGGCGGAGTGGAGTGAATGTGCCCAGGCTGAGTGGAGTGGAGGTGCCCAGGCTGAGTAGAGTTGGGGTTCCCTGGCAGAGTGGGACTGGAAGTGCCAACGGTGAGTGGAGTGAATGTGCCCAGGCTGAGTGGAGTGGAGGTGCCCAGGCTGAGTGGAGTTGGGGTTCCCAGGCAGAGAGGGACTGGAAGTGCCCTGGCTGAGTGGAGTGAATGTGCCCAGGCTGCGTGGAGTGGAGGTTCCCAGGCTGAGTGGAGTGCAGGTTCCCAGCAGAGTGGGATTGGAAGTACCCAGGCTGAGTGGAGTGGAGGTGCCCAGGCTGAGTGGAGTTGGGGTTCCCAGGCAGAGAGGGAATGGAAGTGCCCTGGCTGAGTGGAGTGAATGTGCCCAGGCTGCGTGGAGTGGAGGTTCCCAGGCTGAGTGGAGTGCAGGTTCCCAGCAGAGTGGGATTGGAAGTACCCAGGCTGAGTGGAGTGGTGGTGCCCAGGCTGAGTGGAGTGCAGGTTCCCAGGCAGAGTGGGATTGGAAGTGCCCAGGCTGAGTGGAGTGAATGTGCCCAGGCTGAGTGGAGTGGAGGTGCCCAGGCTGAGTGGAGTTGGGGTTCCCTGGCAGAGTGGGACTGGAAGTGCCCAGGCTGAGTGGAGTGAATGTACCCAGGCTGAGTGGAGTGGAGGTGCCCAGGCTGAGTGGAGTGCTGGTTCCCAGGCAGAGTGGGATTGGAAGTTCCCAGGCTGAGTGGAGTGAATGTCCCCAGGCTGAGTGGATTGCATGTGCCCAGGCTGAGTGGAGTGCAGGTTCCCTGGCAGAGTGGGATTGGAAGTGCCCAGGCTGAGTGGAGTGAATGTGCCCAGGCTGACTGGAGTGGAGGTGCCCAGGCCGAGTGGAGTGCAGGTTCCCAGGCAGAGTGGGACTGGAAGTGCCCAGGCGGAGTGGAGTGAATGTGCCCAGGCTGAATGGGAGTCAATGTGCCTAGACAGAGTGGAGTGAATGTGCCCGGCCGCCGGAGCCCGAAACGTGCGTTTCCCCATTGCCTTGAATGGGCGCGGAGAGAGGGGGGCGCTTTTTGGCTCGTGGCGCGGGCACCGTTGCGCCAAAGCGTCAAGTGTCACACCTCCCCGTGCTCGGGGCGGCCCATTGGAGCTAAGGGGCTGGGTCTGGAGGGGCTGCGAGGCCGCCCAGGAGAACGGGTCCAAACCGCGTTCCGATCGGACGAGAATTGAGGGCGGGACACAGTTCCGCGGTTCACTTTCCGCCCGGGCAAAGGGCCTATAACTTGCGGCGGGAGGGCTTAAGAGTGGGCCCCCGCGAGTCGGGTGGAGAGCCGGGTGTGGAGAGGAGTAGCGGAGGTTCCAAGTCAGAGTGGGAGTGGAGGTTCCTGGGCAGAGTGGGACTGGAAGTGCCCAGGCTGAGTGGAGTGAATGTGCCCTGGCTGAGTGGAGTGAATGTGCCCAGGCTGAGTGGAGTGAATGTGCCCAGGCTGAGTGGAGTGAATGTGCCCAGGCTGACTGGAGTGAATGTGCCCAGGCTGAGTGGATTGGAGGTGCCCAGGCTGAGTGGAGTGCAGGTTCCCAGGCAGAGTGGGACTGGAAGTGCCCAGGCTGAGTGGAGTGAATGTGCCCAGGCTGAGTGGAGTGAATGTTCCCAGGCTGAATGGGAGTCAATGTGCCTAGACAGAGTGGAGTGAATGTGCCCAGGCTGAGTGGAGTGGAGGTGCCCAGGCTGAGTGGAGTTGGGGTTCCCAGGCAGAGAGGGACTGGAAGTGCCCTGGCTGAGTGGAGTGAATGTGCCCAGGCTGCGTGGAGTGGAGGTTCCCAGGCTGAGTGGAGTGCAGGTTCCCAGCAGAGTGGGATTGGAAGTACCCAGGCTGAGTGGAGTGGAGGTGCCCAGGCTGAGTGGAGTGCAGGTTCCCAGGCAGAGTGGGATTGGAAGTGGCCAGGCTGAGTGGAGTGAATGTGCCCAGGCTGAGTGGAGTGGAGGTGCCCAGGCTGAGTGGAGTTGGGGTTCCCTGGCAGAGTGGGACTGGAAGTGCCAAGGCTGAGTGGAGTGAATGTACCCAGGCTGAGTGGAGTGGAGGTGCCCAGGCTGAGTGGAGTGCTGGTTCCCAGGCAGAGTGGGATTGGAAGTTCCCAGGCTGAGTGGAGTGAATGTCCCCAGGCTGAGTGGATTGCATGTGCCCAGGCTGAGTGGAGTGCAGGTTCCCTGGCAGAGTGGGATTGGAAGTGCCCAGGCTGAGTGGAGTGAATGTGCCCAGGCTGACTGGAGTGGAGGTGCCCAGGCTGAGTGGAGTGCAGGTTCCCAGGCAGAGTGGGACTGGAAGTGCCCAGGCGGAGTGGAGTGAATGTGCCCAGGCTGAATGGGAGTCAATGTGCCTAGACAGAGTGGAGTGAATGTGCCCGGCCGCCGGAGCCCGAAACGTGCGTTTCCCCATTGCCTTGAATGGGCGCAAAGAGAGGGGGGCGCTTTTTGGCTCGTGGCGCGGGCACCGTTGCGCCAAAGCGTCAAGTGTCACACCTCCCCGTGCTCGGGGCGGCCCCTTGGAGCTAACTGGCTGGGTCTGGAGGGGCTGCGAGGCCGCCCAGGAGAACTGGTCCAAACCGCGTTCCGATCGGACGAGAATTGAGGGCGGGACACAGTTCCGGGGTTCACTTTCCGCCCGGGCAAAGGGCCTATTACTTGCGGCGGGAGGGCTTAAGAGTGGGCCCCCGCGAGTCGGGTGGAGAGCCGGGTGTGGAGAGGAGTAGCGGAGTTTCCCAGTCAGAGTGGGAGTGGAGGTTCCTGGGCAGAGTGGGACTGGAAGTGCCCAGGCTGAGTGGAGTGAATGTGCCCTGGCTGAGTGGAGTGAATGTGCCCAGGCTGAGTGGAGTGGAGGTGCCCAGGCTGAGTAGAGCGCAGGCACCCAGGCAGAGTGGGATTGGAAGTGCCCAGGCTGAGTGGAGTGAATGTGCCCAGGCTGAGTGGAGTGGAGGTGCCCAGGCCGAGTGGAGTGCAGGTTCTCAGGCAGAGTGGGACTGGAAGTGCCCAGGCTGAGTGGAGTGAATGTGCCCAGGCTGAGTGGAGTGGAGGTGCCCAGGCTGAGTGGAGTTGGGGCTCCCTGGCAGAGTGGGACTGGAAGTGCCAAGGCTGAGTGGAGTGAATGTGCCCAGGCTGAGTGGAGTGGAGATGCCCAGGCCGAGTGGAGTGCAGGTTCCCAGGCAGAGTGTGACTGAAAGTGCCCAGGCTGAGTGGAGTGAATGTGCCCAGGCTGAATGGAGTGGAGGTGCCCAGGCTGAGTGGAGTGCAGGTTCCCTGGCAGAGTGGGATTGGAAGTGCCCAGGCTGAGTGGAGTGAATGTGCCCAGGCTGAGTGGAGTGGAGGTGCCCAGGCTGAGTGGAGTTGGGGTTCCCTGGCAGAGTGGGACTGGAAGTGCCAAGGCTGAGTGGAGTGAAGGTACCCAGGCTGAGTGGAGTGGAGGTGCCCAGGCTGAGTGGAGTGCAGGTTCCCAGCAGAGTGGGACTGGAAGTGCCCAGGCTGTGTGGAGTGAATGTGCCCAGGCTGAATGGAGTGGAGGTGCCCAGGCTGAGTGGAGGTGCCCAGGCTGAGTGGAGTTGGGGTTCCCTGGCAGAGTGCGACTGAAAGTGCCCAGGCTGAGTGGAGTGAATGTGCCCAGGCTGAATGGAGTGGAGATGCCCAGGCCGAGTGGAGTGCAGGTTCCCAGGCAGAGTGTGACTGAAAGTGCCCAGGCTGAGTGGAGTGAATGTGCCCAGGCTGAGTGGAGTGGAGGTGCCCAGGCCGAGTGGAGTGCAGGTTCTCAGGCAGAGTGGGACTGGAAGTGCCCAGGCTGAGTGGAGTGAATGTGCCTAGGCTGAGTGGAGTGGAGGTGCCCAGGCTGAATGGAGTTGGGGTTCCCTGGCAGAGTGGGACTGGAAGTGCCAACGGTGAGTGGAGTGAATGTGCCCAGGCTGAGTGGAGTGGAGGTGCCCAGGCTGAGTGGAGTTGGGGTTCCCTGGCAGAGTGTGACTGGAAGTGCCAACGCTGAGTGGAGTGAATGTGCCCAGGCTGAGTGGAGTGGAGGTGCCCAGGCTGAGTGGAGTGCTGGTTCCCAGGCAGAGTGGGATTGGAAGTGCCCAGGCTGAGTGCAGTGAATGTGCCCAGACTGAGTGGAGTGGAGGTGCCAGGCTGAGTGGAGTTGGGGTACCCTGGCAGAGTGGGACTGGAAGTGCCAAGGCTGAGTGGAGTGAATGTACCCAGGCTGAGTGGAGTGGAGGTGCCCAGGCTGAGTGGAGTGCAGGTTCCCAGCAGAGTGGGACTGGAAGTGCCCAGGCTGAGTGGAGTGAATGTGCCCAGGCTGAGTGGAGTGAATGTGCCCAGGCAGAGTGGAGTGAATGTGCCGAGGCTGAGTGGAGTGGAGGTGCCCAGGCTGAGTGGAGTGCAGGTTCCCAGGCAGAGTGGGATTGGAAGTGCCCAGGCTGAGTGGAGTGAATGTGCCCAGGCTGAGTGGAGTGGAGGTGCCCAGGCCGAGTGGAGTGCAGGTTCCCAGGCAGAGTGGGACTGGAAGTGCCCAGGTGGAGTGGAGTGAATGTGCCCAGGCTGAATGGGAGTCAATGTGCCTAGACAGAGTGGAGTGAATTTGCCCGGCCGCCGGAGACCGAAACGTGCGTTTCCCCATTGCCTTGAATGGGCGCGGAGAGAGGGGGGCGCTTTTTGGCTCGTGGCGCGGGCACCGTTGCGCCAAAGCGTCAAGTGTCACACCTCCCCGTGCTCGGGGCGGCCCCTTGGAGCTAACTGGCTGGGTCTGGAGGGGCTGCGAGACCGCCCAGGAGAACGGGTCCAAACCGCGTTCCGATCGGACGAGAATTGAGGGCGGGACACAGATCCGCGGTTCACGTTCCGCCCGGGCAAAGGGCCTATAACTTGCGGCGGGAGGGCTTAAGAGTGGGCCCCCGCGAGTCGGGTGGAGAGCCGGGTGTGGAGAGGAGTAGCGGAGGTTCCCAGTCAGAGTGGGAGTGGAGGTTCCTGGGCAGAGTGGGACTGGAAGTGCCCAGGCTGAGTGGAGTGAATGTGCCCTGGCTGAGTGGAGTGAATGTGCCCAGGCTGAGTGGAGTGAATGTGCCCAGGCAGAGTGGGATTGGAAGTGCCCAGGCTGAGTGGAGAGAATGTGCCCAGGCTGAGTGGATTGGAGGTGCCCAGGCTGAGTGGAGTGCAGGTTCCCAGGCAGAGTGGGACTGGAAGTGCCCAGGCTGAGTGGAGTGAATGTGCCCAGGCTGAGTGGAGTGAATGTTCCCAGGCTGAGTGGAGTTGGGGTTCCCTGGCAGAGTGGGACTGGAAGTGCCAAGGCTGAGTGGAGTGAATGTGCCCAGGCTGAGTGGAGTGGAGGTGCCCAGGCCGAGTGGAGTGCAGGTTCCCAGGCAGAGTGGGACTGAAAGTGCCCAGGCTGAGTGGAGTGAATGTGCCCAGGCTGAATGGAGTGGAGGTGCCCAGGCTGAGTGGAGTGCAGGTTCCCTGGCAGAGTGGGATTGGAAGTGCCCAGGCTGAGTGGAGTGAATGTGCCCAGGCTGAGTGGAGTGGAGGTGCCCAGGCTGAGTGGAGTTGGGGTTCCCTGGCAGAGTGGGACTGGAAGTGCCAAGGCTGAGTGGAGTGAAGGTACCCAGGCTGAGTGGAGTGGAGGTGCCCAGGCTGAGTGGAGTGCAGGTTCCCAGCAGAGTGGGACTGGAAGTGCCCAGGCTGAGTGGAGTGAATGTGCCCAGGATGAATGGAGTGGAGGTGCCCAGGCTGAGTGGAGGTGCCCAGGCTGAGTGGAGTGCAGGTTCCCAGGCAGAGTGGGATTGGAAGTGCCCAGGCTGAGTGGAGTGAATGTACCCAGGCTGAGTGGAGTGGAGGGGCCCAGGCTGAGTGGAGTGCAGGTTCCCAGGCAGAGTGGGATTGGAAGTGCCCAGGCTGAGTGGAGTGAATGTGCCCAGGCTGAGTGGAGTGGAGGTGCCCAGGCTGAGTAGAGTTGGGGTTCCCAGGCAGAGTGGGACTGGAAGTGCCAACGGTGAGTGGAGTGAATGTGCCCAGGCTGAGTGGAGTGGAGGTGCCCAGGCTGAGTGGAGTTGGGGTTCCCAGGCAGAGTGGGACTGGAAGTGCCAACGCTGAGTGGAGTGAATGTGCCCCGGCTGAGTGGAGTGGAGGTTCCCAGGCTGAGTGGAGTGCAGGTTCCCAGGCAGAGTGGGATTGGAAGTGCCCAGGCTGAGTGGAGTAATGTACCCAGGCTGAGTGGAGTGCTGGTGCCCAGGCTGAGTGGAGTGCAGGTTCCCAGGCAGAGTGGGATTGGAAGTGCCCAGGCTGAGTGGAGTGAATGTGCCCAGGCTGAGTGGAGTGGAGGTGCCCAGGCCGAGTGGAGTGCAGGTTCCCAGGCAGAGTGGGACTGGAAGTGCCCAGGCGGAGTGGAGTGAATGTGCCCAGGCTGAATGGGAGTCAATGTGCCTAGACAGAGTGGAGTGAATGTGCCCGGCCGCCGGAGCCCGAAACGTGCGTTTCCCCATTGCATTGAATGGGCGCGGAGAGAGGGGGGCACTTTTTGGCTCGTGGCGCGGTCACCGTTGCGCCAAAGCGTCAAGTGTCACACCTCCCCGTGCTCGGGGCGGCCCCTTGGAGCTAACTAGCGGGGTTTGGAGGGGCTGCGAGGCCGCCCAGGAGAACGGGTCCAAACCGCGTTCCGATCGGACGAGAATTGAGGGCGGGACACAGTTCCGCGGTTCACTTTCCGCCCGGGCAAAGGGCCTATAACTTGCGGCGGGAGGGCTTAAGAGTGGGCCCCCGCGAGTCGGGTGGAGAGCCGGGTGTGGAGAGGAGTAGCGGAGGTTCCCAGTCAGAGTGGGAGTGGAGGTTCCTGGGCAGAGTGGGACTGGAAGTGCCCAGGCTGAGTGGAGTGAATGTGCCCTGGCTGAGTGGAGTGAATGTGCCCAGGCTGAGTGGAGTGAATGTGCCCAGGCTGAGTGGAGTGAATGTGCCCAGGCTGAGTGGAGAGAATGTGCCCAGGCTGAGTGGATTGGAGGTGCCCAGGCTGAGTGGAGTGCAGATTCCCAGGCAGAGTGGGACTGGAAGTGCCCAGGCTGAGTGGAGTGAATGTGCCCAGGCTGAGTGGAGTGAATGATCCCAGGCTGAATGGGAGTCAATGTGCCTAGACAGAGTGGAGTGAATGTGCCCAGGCTGAGTGGAGTGGAGGTGCCCAGGCTGAGTCGAGTTGGGGTTCCCAGGCAGAGAGGGACTGGAAGTGCCCTGGCTGAGTGGAGTGAATTCTCCCCAGGCTGCGTGGAGTGGAGGTTCCCAGGCTGAGTGGAGTGCAGGTTCCCAGCAGAGTGGGACTGGAAGTGCCCAGGCTGAGTGGAGTGAATGTGCCCAGGCTGAGTGGAGTGAATGTGCCCAGGGAGAGTGGAGTGAATGTGCCCAGGCTGAGTGGAGTGGAGGTGCCCAGGCTGAGTGGAGTGCAGGTTCCCAGGCAGAGTGGGACTGGAAGTGCCCAGGCTGAGTGGAGTGAATGTGCCCAGGCTGAATGGAGTGGAGGTGCCCAGGCTGAGTGGAGCGCAGGTTCCCAGGCAGAGTGGGATTGGAAGTGCCCAGGCTGAGTGGAGTGAATGTGCCTAGGCTGAGTGGAGTGGAGGTGCCCAGGCTGAATGGAGTTGGGGTTCCCTGGCAGTGTGGGACTGGAAGTGCCAACGGTGAGTGGAGTGAATGTGCCCAAGCTGAGTGGAGTGGAGGTGCCAACGCTGAGTGGAGTGAATGTGCCCAGGCTGAGTGGAGCGCTGGTTCCCAGGCAGAGTGGGATTGGAAGTGCCCAGGCTGAGTGGAGTAATGTACCCAGGCTGAGTGGAGTGCAGGTGCCCAGGCTGAGAGGAGTGCAGGTTCCCAGGCAGAGTGGGATTGGAAGTGCCCAGGCTGAGTGGAGTAATGTACCCAGGCTGAGTGGAGTGCAGGTGCCCAGGCTGAGAGGAGTGCAGGTTCCCAGGCAGAGTGGGACTGGAAGTGCCAACGCTGAGTGGAGTGAATGTGCCCAGGCTGAGTGGAGCGCTGGTTCCCAGGCAGAGTGGGATTGGAAGTGCCCAGGCTGAGTGGAGTAATGTACCCAGGCTGAGTGGAGTGCAGGTGCCCAGGCTGAGAGGAGTGCAGGTTCCCAGGCAGAGTGGGATTGGAAGTGCCCAGGCTGAGTGGAGTGAATGTGCCCAGGCTGAGTGGAGTGGAGGTGCCCAGGCCGAGTGGAGTGCAGGTTCCCAGGCAGAGTGGGACTGGAAGTGCCCAGGCGGAGTGGAGTGAATGTGCCCAGGCTGAATGGGAGTCAATGTGCCTAGACAGAGTGGAGTGAATGTGCCCGGCCGCCGGAGCCCGAAACGTGCGTTTCCCCATTGCCTTGAATGGGCGCGGAGAGAGGGGGGCGCTTTTTGGCTCGTTGCGCGGGCACCGTTGCGCCAAAGCGTCAAGTGTCAGACCTCCCCGTGCTCGGGGCGGCCCCTTGGAGCTAACTAGCTGGGTCTGGAGGGGCTGCGAGGCCGCCCAGGAGAACGGGTCCAAACCGCGTTCCGATCGGACGAGAATTGAGGGCGGGACACAGTTCCGCGGTTCACTTTCCGCCCGGGCAAATGGCCTATAACTTGCGGCGGGAGGGCTTAAGAGTGGGCCCCCGCGAGTCGGGTGGAGAGCCGGGTGTGGAGAGGAGTAGCGGAGGTTCCCAGTCAGAGAGGGAGTGGAGGTTCCTGGGCAGAGTGGGACTGGAAGTGCCCAGGCTGAGTGGAGTGAATGTGCCCTGGCTGAGTGGAGTGAATGTGCCCAGGCTGAGTGGAGTGAATGTGCCCAGGCTGAGTGGAGTGAATGTGCCCAGGCTGACTGGAGAGAATGTGCCCAGGCTGAGTGGATTGGAGGTGCCCAGGCTGAGTGGAGTGCAGGTTCCCAGGCAGAGTGGGACTGGAAGTGCCCAGGCTGAGTGGAGTGAATGTGCCCAGGCTGAGTGGAGTGAATGTTCCCAGGCTGAATGGGAGTCAATGTGCCGAGGCAGAGTGGAGTGAATGTGCCCAGGCTGAGTGGAGTGGAGGTGCCCAGGCTGAGTGGAGTTGGGGTTCCCAGGCAGAGAGGGACTGGAAGTGCCCTGGCTGAGTGGAGTGAATGTGCCCAGGCTGAATGGGAGTCAATGTGCCTAGACAGAGTGGAGTGAATGTGCCCAGGCTGAGTGGAGTTGGGGTTCCCAGGCAGAGAGGGACTGGAAGTGCCCTGGCTGAGTGGAGTGAATGTGCCCAGGCTGCGTGGAGTGAATGTGGCCAGGCTGAGTGGAGTGGAGGTGCCCAGGCTGAGTGGAGTGCAGGCACCCAGGCAGAGTGGGATTGGAAGTGCCCAGGCTGAGTGGAGTGAATGTGCCCAGGCTGAGTGGAGTGGAGGTGCCCAGGCTGAGTGGAGTGCAGGTTCCCTGGCACAGTGGGACTGGAAGTGCCAAGGCTGAGTGGAGTGAATGTGCCCAGGCTGAGTGGAGTGGAGGTGCCCAGGCCGAGTGGAGTGCAGGTTCCCAGGCAGAGTGGGACTGAAAGTGCCCAGGCTGAGTGGAGTTAATGTGCCCAGGCTGAATGGAGTGGAGGTGCCCAGGCTGAGTGGGGTGCTGGTTCCCTGGCAGAGTGGGATTGGAAGTGCCCAGGCTGAGTGCAGTGAATGTGCCCAGGCTGAGTGGAGTGGAGGTGCCCAGGCTGAGTGGAGTTGGGGTTCCCTGGCAGAGTGGGACTGGAAGTACCAAGGCTGAGTGGAGTGAATGTACCCAGGCTGAGTGGAGTGGAGGTGCCCAGGCTGAGTGGAGTGCAGGTTCCCAGCAGAGTGGGACTGGAAGTGCCCAGGCTGAGTGGAGTGAATGTGCCCAGGCTGAGTGGAGTGAATGTGCCCAGGCAGAGTGGGATTGGAAGTGCCCAGGCTGAGTGGAGTAATGTACCCGGGCTGAGTGGAGTGCAGGTGCCCAGGCTGAGAGGAGTGCAGGTTCCCAGGCTGAGTGGACTGAATGTGCCCAGGCTGAGTGGAGTGAATGTGCCCAGGCTGAGTGGAGTGAATGTGCCCAGGCTGAGTGGAGAGAATGTGCCCAGGCTGAGTGGATTGGAGGTGCCCAGGCTGAGTGGAGTGCAGGTTCCCAGGCAGAGTGGGACTGGAAGTGCCCAGGCTGAGTAGAGAGAATGTGCCCAGGCTGAGTGGAGTGAATGTGCCCAGGCTGAGTGGAGTGAATGATCCCAGGCTGAATGGGAATCAATGTGCCTAGACAGAGTGGAGTGAATGTGCCCAGGCTGAGTGGAGTGGAGGTGCCCAGGCTGAGTGGAGTTGGGGTTCCCAGGCAGAGAGGGACTGGAAGTGCCCTGGCTGAGTGGAGTGAATGTGCCCAGGCTGCGTGGAGTGGAGGTTCCCAGGCTGAGTGGAGTGCAGGTTCCCAGCAGAGTGGGACTGGAAGTGCCCAGGCTGAGTGGAGTGAATGTGCCCAGGCTGAGTGGAGTGAATGTGCCCAGGCAGAGTGGAGTGAATGTGCCCAGGCTGAGTGGAGTGCAGGTTCCCAGGCAGAGTGGGACTGGAAGTGCCAACGGTGAGTGGAGTGAATGTGCCCAGGCTGAGTGGAGTGGAGGTGCCCAGGCTGAGTGGAGTTGGGGTTCCCTGGCAGAGTGGGACTGGAAGTGCCAACGCTGAGTGGAGTGAATGTGCCCCGGCTGAGTGGAGTGGAGGTGCCCAGGCAGAGTGGAGTTGGGGTTCCCAGGCAGAGAGGGACTGGAAGTGCCCTGGCTGAGTGGAGTGAATGTGCCCAGGCTGAATGGGAGTCAATGTGCCTAGACAGAGTGGAGTGAATGTGCCCAGGCTGAGTGGAGAGGAGGTGCCCAGGCTGAGTGGAGTTGGGGTTCCCAGGCAGAGAGGGACTGGAAGTGCCCTGGCTGAGTGGAGTGAATGTGCCCAGGCTGCGTGGAGTGAATGTGGCCAGGCTGAGTGGAGTGGAGGTGCCCAGGCTGAGTGGAGTGCAGGCACCCAGGCAGAGTGGGATTGGAAGTGCCCAGGCTGAGTGGAGTGAATGTGCCCAGGCTGAGTGGAGTGGAGGTGCCCAGGCTGAGTGGAGTTGGGGTTCCCTGGCAGAGTGGGACTGGAAGTGCCAAGGCTGAGTGGAGTGAATGTGCCCAGGCTGAGTGGAGTGAATGTGCCCAGGCAGAGTGGGATTGGAAGTGCCCAGGCTGAGTGGAGTGCAGGTTCCCAGCAGAGTGGGACTGGAAGTGCCCAGGCTGAGTGGAGTGAATGTGCCCAGGCTGAGTGGAGTGAATGTGCCCAGGCAGAGTGGGATTGGAAGTGCCCAGGCTGAGTGGAGTAATGTACCCGGGCTGAGTGGAGTGCAGGTGCCCAGGCTGAGAGGAGTGCAGGTTCCCAGGCTGAGTGGACTGAATGTGCCCAGGCTGAGTGGAGTGAATGTGCCCAGGCTGAGTGGAGTGAATGTGCCCAGGCTGAGTGGAGAGAATGTGCCCAAGCTGAGTGGATTGGAGGTGCCCAGGCTGAGTGGAGTGAATGTGCCCAGGCTGAGTGGAGTGGAGGTGCCCAGGCTGAGTGGAGTTGGGGTTCCCTGGCAGAGTGGGACTGGAAGTGCCAAGGCTGAGTGGAGTGAATGTGCCCAGGCTGAGTGGAGTGAATGTGCCCAGGCAGAGTGGGATTGGAAGTGCCCAGGCTGAGTGGAGTGCAGGTTCCCAGCAGAGTGGGACTGGAAGTGCCCAGGCTGAGTGGAGTGAATGTGCCCAGGCTGAGTGGAGTGAATGTGCCCAGGCAGAGTGGGATTGGAAGTGCCCAGGCTGAGTGGAGTAATGTACCCGGGCTGAGTGGAGTGCAGGTGCCCAGGCTGAGAGGAGTGCAGGTTCCCAGGCTGAGTGGACTGAATGTGCCCAGGCTGAGTGGAGTGAATGTGCCCAGGCTGAGTGGAGTGAATGTGCCCAGGCTGAGTGGAGAGAATGTGCCCAAGCTGAGTGGATTGGAGGTGCCCAGGCTGAGTGGAGTGCAGGGTCCCAGGCAGAGTGGGACTGGAAGTGCCCATGCTGTGTGGAGAGAATGTGCCCAGGCTGAGTGGAGTGAATGTGCCTAGGCTGAGTGGAGTGAATGATCCCAGGCTGAATGGGAGTCAATGTGCCTAGACAGAGTGGAGTGAATGTGCCCAGGCTGAGTGGAGTGGAGGTGCCCAGGCTGAGTGGAGTTGGGGTTTCCAGGCAGAGAGGGACTGGAAGTGCCCTGGCTGAGTGGAGTGAATGTGCCCAGGCTGCGTGGAGTGGAGGTTCCCAGGCTGAGTGGAGTGCAGGTTCCCAGCAGAGTGGGACTGGAAGTGCCCAGGCTGAGTGGAGTGAATGTGCCCAGGCTGAGTGGAGTGAATGTGCCCAGGCAGAGTGGAGTGAATGTGCCCAGGCTGAGTGGAGTGGAGGTGCCCAGGCTGAGTGGAGTGCAGGTTCCCAGGCAGAGTGGGACTGGAAGTGCCCAGGCTGAGTGGAGTGAATGTGCCCAGGCTGAGTGGAGTGGAGGTGCCCAGGCCGAGTGGAGTGCAGGTTCCCAGGCAGAGTGGGACTGGAAGTGCCCAGGCGGAGTGGAGTGAATGTGCCCAGGCTGGACAGAGTGGAGTGAATGTGCCCGGCCGCCGGAGCCCGAAACGTGCGTTTCCCCATTGCCTTGAATGGGCGCGGAGAGAGGGGGGCACTTTTTGGCTCGTGGCGCGGGCACCGTTGCGCCAAAGCGTCAAGTGTCACCCCTCCCCGTGCTCGGGGCGGCCCCTTGGAGCTAACTAGCGGGGTTTGGAGGGGCTGCGAGGCCGCCCAGGAGAACGGGTCCAAACCGCGTTCCGATCGGACGAGAATTGAGGGCGGGACAAAGTTCCGCGGTTCACTTTCCGCCCGGGCAAAGGGCCTATAACTTGCGGCGGGAGGGCTTAAGAGTGGGCCCCCGCGAGTCGGGTGGAGAGCCGGGTGTGGAGAGGAGTAGCGGAGGTTCCCAGTCAGAGTGGGAGTGGAGGTTCCTGGGCAGAGTGGCACTGGAAGTGCCCAGGCTGAGTGGAGTGAATGTGCCCTGGCTGAGTGGAGTGAATGTGGCCAGGCTGAGTGGAGTGGAGGTGCCCAGGCTGAGTGGAGTGAATGTGGCCAGGCTGAGTGGAGTGGAGGTGCCCAGGCTGAGTGGAGTGCAGGCACCCAGGCAGAGTGGGATTGGAAGTGCCCAGGCTGAGTGGAGTGAATGTGCCCAGGCTGAGTGGAGTGGAGGTGCCCAGGCTGAGTGGAGTTGGGGTTCCCAGGCAGAGAGGGACTGGAAGTGCCCTGGCTGAGTGGAGTGAATGTGCCCAGGCTGCGTGGAGTGGAGGTTCCCAGGCTGAGTGGAGTGCAGGTTCCCAGCAGAGTGGGATTGGAAGTGCCCAGGCTGAGTGGAGTGAATGTACCCAGGCTGAGTGGAGTGGAGGGGCCCAGGCTGAGTGGAGTGCAGGTTCCCAGGCAGAGTGGGACTGGAAGTGCCCAGGCTGAGTGGAGTGAATGTGCCCAGGCTGAGTGGAGTGGAGGTGCCCAGGCTGAGTAGAGTTGGGGTTCCCTGGCATAGTGGGACTGGAAGTGCCAACGGTGAGTGGAGTGAATGTGCCCAGGCTGAGTGGAGTGGAGGTGCCCAGGCTGAGTGGAGTTGGGGTTCCCTGGCAGAGTGGGAGTGGAAGTGCCAACGCTGAGTGGAGTGAATGTGCCCCGGCTGAGTGGAGTGGAGGTGCCCAGGCTGAGTGGAGTTGGGGTTCCCAGGCAGAGAGGGACTGGAAGTGCCCTGGCTGAGTGGAGTGAATGTGCCAAGGCTGAATGGGAGTCAATGTGCCTAGACAGAGTGGAGTGAATGTGCCCAGGCTGAGTGGAGTGGAGGTGCCCAGGCTGAGTGGAGTTGGGGTTCCCAGGCAGAGAGGGACTGGAAGTGCCCTGGCTGAGTGGAGTGAATGTGCCCAGGCTGCGTGGAGTGAATGTGGCCAGGCTGAGTGGAGTGGAGGTGCCCAGGCTGAGTGGAGTGCAGGCACCCAGGCAGAGTGGGATTGGAAGTGCCCAGGCTGAGTGGAGTGAATGTGCCCAGGCTGAGTGGAGTGGAGGTGCCCAGGCTGAGTGGAGTTGGGGTTCCCTGGCAGAGTGGGACTAAAAGTGCCAAGGCTGAGTGGAGTGAATGTGCCCAGGCTGAGTGGAGTGGAGGTGCCCAGGCCGAGTGGAGTGCAGGTTCCCAGGCAGAGTGGGACTGAAAGTGCCCAGGCTGAGTGGAGTTAATGTGCCCAGGCTGAGTGGAGTGGAGGTGCCCAGGCTGAGTGGAGTTGGGGTTCCCTGGCAGAGTGGGACTGGAAGTGCCAAGGCTGAGTGGAGTGAATGTGCCCAGGCTGAGTGGAGTGGAGGTGCCCAGGCCGAGTGGAGTGCAGGTTCCCAGGCAGAGTGGGACTGAAAGTGCCCAGGCTGAGTGGAGTTAATGTGCCCAGGCTGAATGGAGTGGAGGTGCCCAGGCTGAGTGGGGTGCAGGTTCCCTGGCAGAGTGGGATTGGAAGTGCCCAGGCTGAGTGCAGTGAATGTGCCCAGGCTGAGTGGAGTGGAGGTGCCCAGGCTGAGTGGAGTTGGGGTTCCCTGGCAGAGTGGGACTGGAAGTACCAAGGCTGAGTGGAGTGAATGTACCCAGGCTGAGTGGAGTGGAGGTGCCCAGGCTGAGTGGAGTGCAGGTTCCCAGCAGAGTGGGACTGGAAGTGCCCAGGCTGAGTGGAGTGAATGTGCCCAGGCTGAGTGGAGTGAATGTGCCCAGGCAGAGTGGAGTGCTGGTTCCCAGGCAGAGTGGGATTGGAAGTGCCCAGGCTGAGTGGAGTAATGTACCCGGGCTGAGTGGAGTGCAGGTGCCCAGGCTGAGAGGAGTGCAGGTTCCCAGGCTGAGTGGACTGAATGTGCCCAGGCTGAGTGGAGTGAATGTGCCCAGGCTGAGTGGAGTGAATGTGCCCAGGCTGAGTGGAGAGAATGTGCCCAGGCTGAGTGGATTGGAGGTGCCCAGGCTGAGTGGAGTGCAGGTTCCCAGGCAGAGTGGGACTGGAAGTGCCCAGGCTGAGTGGAGAGAATGTGCCCAGGCTGAGTGGAGTGAATGTGCCCAGGCTGAGTGGAGTGAATGATCCCAGGCTGAATGGGAGTCAATGTGCCTAGACAGAGTGGAGTGAATGTGCCCAGGCTGAGTGGAGTGGAGGTGCCCAGGTTGAGTGGAGTTGGGGTTCCCAGGCAGAGAGGGACTGGAAGTGCCCTGGCTGAGTGGAGTGAATGTGCCCAGGCTGCGTGGAGTGGAGGTTCCCAGGCTGAGTGGAGTGCAGGTTCCCAGCAGAGTGGGACTGGAAGTGCCCAGGCTGAGTGGAGTGAATGTGCCCAGGCTGAGTGGAGTGAATGTGCCCAGGCAGAGTGGAGTGAATGTGCCCAGGCTGAGTGGAGTGGAGGTGCCCAGGCTGAGTGGAGTTGGGGTTCCCTGGCAGAGTGGGACTGGAAGTGCCAAGGCTGAGTGGAGTGAAGGTACCCAGGCTGAGTGGAGTGGAGGTGCCCAGGCTGAGTGGAGTGCAGGTTCCCAGCAGAGTGGGACTGGAAGTGCCCAGGCTGAGTGGAGTGAATGTGCCCAGGCTGAATGGAGTGGAGGTGCCCAGGCTGAGTGGAGGTGCCCAGGCTGAGTGGAGTGCAGGTTCCCAGGCAGAGTGGGACTGGAAGTGCCCAGGCGGAGTGGAGTGAATGTGCCCAGGCTGAATGGGAGTCAATGTGCCTAGACAGAGTGGAGTGAATGTGCCCGGCCGCCGGAGCCCGAAACGTGCGTTTCCCCATTGCCTTGAATGGGCGCGGAGAGAGGGGGGCACTTTTTGGCTCGTGGCGCGGTCACCGTTGCGCCAAAGCGTCAAGTGTCACACCTCCCCGTGCTCGGGGCGGCCCCTTGGAGCTAACTAGCGGGGTTTGGAGGGGCTGCGAGGCCGCCCAGGAGAACGGGTCCAAACCGCGTTCCGATCGGACGAGAATTGAGGGCGGGACACAGTTCCGCGGTTCACTTTCCGCCCGGGCAAAGGGCCTATAACTTGCGGCGGGAGGGCTTAAGAGTGGGCCCCCGCGAGTCGGGTGGAGAGCCGGGTGTGGAGAGGAGTAGCGGAGGTTCCCAGTCAGAGTGGGAGTGGAGGTTCCTGGGCAGAGTGGGACTGGAAGTGCCCAGGCTGAGTGGAGTGAATGTGCCCTGGCTGAGTGGAGTGAATGTGCCCAGGCTGAGTGGAGTGGAGGTGCCCAGGCTGAGTAGAGTGCAGGCACCCAGGCAGAGTGGGATTGGAAGTGCCCAGGCTGAGTGGAGTGAATGTGCCCAGGCTGAGTGGAGTGGAGGTGCCCAGGCCGAGTGGAGTGCAGGTTCCCAGGCAGAGTGGGACTGGAAGTGCCCAGGCTGAGTGGACTGAATGTGCCCAGGCTGAGTGGAGTGGAGGTGCCCAGGCTGAGTGGAGTTGGGGTTCCCTGGCAGAGTGGGACTGGAAGTGCCAAGGCTGAGTGGAGTGAATGTGCCCAGGCTGAGTGGAGTGGAGGTGCCCAGGCCGAGTGGAGTGCAGGTTCCCACGCAGAGTGGGACTGGAAGTGCCCAGGCGGAGTGGAGTGAATGTGCCCAGGCTGAATGGGAGTCAATGTGCCTAGACAGAGTCGAGTGAATGTGCCCAGGCTGAGTGGAGTGGAGGTGCCAAGGCTGAGTGGAGTTGGGGTTCCCAGGCAGAGAGGGACTGGAAGTGCCCTGGCTGAGAGGAGTGAATGTGCCCAGGCTGCGTGGACTGGAGGTTCCCAGGCTGAGTGGAGTGAAGGTTCCCAGCAGAGTGGGATTGGAAGTACCCAGGCTGAGTGGAGTGGAGGTGCCCAGGCTGAGTGGAGTGCAGGTTCCCAGGCAGAGTGGGATTGGAAGTGCCCAGGCTGAGTGGAGTGAATGTGCCCAGGCTGAGTGGAGTGGAGGTGCCCAGGCTGAGTGGAGTTGGGGTTCCCTGGCAGAGTGGGACTGGAAGTGCCAAGGCTGAGTGGAGTGAATGTACCCAGGCTGAGTGGAGTGGAGGTGCCCAGGCTGAGTGGAGTGCTGGTTCCCAGGCAGAGTGGGATTGGAAGTGCCCAGGCTGAGTGGAGTAATGTACCCAGGCTGAGTGGAGTGCAGGTGCCCAGGCTGAGAGGAGTGCAGGTTCCAAGGCAGAGTGGGATTGGAAGTGCCCAGGCTGAGTGCAGTGAATGTGCCCAGGCTGAGTGGAGTGGAGGTGCCCAGGCCGAGTGGAGTGCAGGTTCCCAGGCAGAGTGGGACTGAAAGTGCCCAGGCTGAGTGGAGTGAATGTGCCCAGGCTGAATGGAGTGGAGGTGCCCAGGCTGAGTGGAGTGCAGGTTCCCTGGCAGAGTGGGATTGGAAGTGTCCAGGCTGAGTGGAGTGGAGGTGCCCAGGCCGAGTGGAGTTGCGGTTCCCTGGCAGAGTGGGACTGGAAGTGCCACGGCTGAGTGGAGTGAATGTGCCCAGGCTGAGTGGAGTGGAGGTGCCCAGACCGAGTGGAGTGCAGGTTCCCAGGCAGAGTGGGACTGGAAGTGCCGAGGCGGAGTGGAGTGAATGTGCCCAGGCTGAGTGGAGTGAATGTGCCCAGGCTGAGTGGAGTGAATGTGCCCAGGCAGAGTGGAGTGAATGTGCCCAGGCTGAGTGGAGTGGAGGTGCCCAGGCTGAGTGGAGTGCAGGTTCCCAGGCAGAGTGGGATTGGAAGTGCCCAGGCTGAGTGGAGTGAATGTGCCCAGGCTGAGTGGTGTGGAGGTGCCCAGGCCGAGTGGAGTGCAGGTTCCCACGCAGAGTGGGACTGGAAGTGCCCAGGCGGAGTGGAGTGAATGTTCCCAGGCTGAATGGGAGTCAATGTGCCGAGGCAGAGTGGAGTGAATGTGCCCAGGCTGAGTGGAGTGGAGGTGCCCAGGCTGAGTGGAGTTGGGGTTCCCAGGCAGAGAGGGACTGGAAGTGCCCTGGCTGAGTGGAGTGAATGTGCCCAGGCTGAATGGGAGTCAATGTGCCTAGACAGAGTGGAGTGAATGTGCCCAGGCTGAGTGGAGTTGGGGTTCCCAGGCAGAGAGGGACTGGAAGTGCCCTGGCTGAGTGGAGTGAATGTGCCCAGGCTGCGTGGAGTGAATGTGGCCAGGCTGAGTGGAGTGGAGGTGCCCAGGCTGAGTGGAGTGCAGGCACCCAGGCAGAGTGGGATTGGAAGTGCCCAGGCTGAGTGGAGTGAATGTGCCCAGGCTGAGTGGAGTGGAGGTGCCCAGGCTGAGTGGAGTGCAGGTTCCCTGGCACAGTGGGACTGGAAGTGCCAAGGCTGAGTGGAGTGAATGTGCCCAGGCTGAGTGGAGTGGAGGTGCCCAGGCCGAGTGGAGTGCAGGTTCCCAGGCAGAGTGGGACTGAAAGTGCCCAGGCTGAGTGGAGTTAATGTGCCCAGGCTGAATGGAGTGGAGGTGCCCAGGCTGAGTGGGGTGCTGGTTCCCTGGCAGAGTGGGATTGGAAGTGCCCAGGCTGAGTGCAGTGAATGTGCCCAGGCTGAGTGGAGTGGAGGTGCCCAGGCTGAGTGGAGTTGGGGTTCCCTGGCAGAGTGGGACTGGAAGTACCAAGGCTGAGTGGAGTGAATGTACCCAGGCTGAGTGGAGTGGAGGTGCCCAGGCTGAGTGGAGTGCAGGTTCCCAGCAGAGTGGGACTGGAAGTGCCCAGGCTGAGTGGAGTGAATGTGCCCAGGCTGAGTGGAGTGAATGTGCCCAGGCAGAGTGGGATTGGAAGTGCCCAGGCTGAGTGGAGTAATGTACCCGGGCTGAGTGGAGTGCAGGTGCCCAGGCTGAGAGGAGTGCAGGTTCCCAGGCTGAGTGGACTGAATGTGCCCAGGCTGAGTGGAGTGAATGTGCCCAGGCTGAGTGGAGTGAATGTGCCCAGGCTGAGTGGAGAGAATGTGCCCAGGCTGAGTGGATTGGAGGTGCCCAGGCTGAGTGGAGTGCAGGTTCCCAGGCAGAGTGGGACTGGAAGTGCCCAGGCTGAGTAGAGAGAATGTGCCCAGGCTGAGTGGAGTGAATGTGCCCAGGCTGAGTGGAGTGAATGATCCCAGGCTGAATGGGAATCAATGTGCCTAGACAGAGTGGAGTGAATGTGCCCAGGCTGAGTGGAGTGGAGGTGCCCAGGCTGAGTGGAGTTGGGGTTCCCAGGCAGAGAGGGACTGGAAGTGCCCTGGCTGAGTGGAGTGAATGTGCCCAGGCTGCGTGGAGTGGAGGTTCCCAGGCTGAGTGGAGTGCAGGTTCCCAGCAGAGTGGGACTGGAAGTGCCCAGGCTGAGTGGAGTGAATGTGCCCAGGCTGAGTGGAGTGAATGTGCCCAGGCAGAGTGGAGTGAATGTGCCCAGGCTGAGTGGAGTGCAGGTTCCCAGGCAGAGTGGGACTGGAAGTGCCAACGGTGAGTGGAGTGAATGTGCCCAGGCTGAGTGGAGTGGAGGTGCCCAGGCTGAGTGGAGTTGGGGTTCCCTGGCAGAGTGGGACTGGAAGTGCCAACGCTGAGTGGAGTGAATGTGCCCCGGCTGAGTGGAGTGGAGGTGCCCAGGCAGAGTGGAGTTGGGGTTCCCAGGCAGAGAGGGACTGGAAGTGCCCTGGCTGAGTGGAGTGAATGTGCCCAGGCTGAATGGGAGTCAATGTGCCTAGACAGAGTGGAGTGAATGTGCCCAGGCTGAGTGGAGAGGAGGTGCCCAGGCTGAGTGGAGTTGGGGTTCCCAGGCAGAGAGGGACTGGAAGTGCCCTGGCTGAGTGGAGTGAATGTGCCCAGGCTGCGTGGAGTGAATGTGGCCAGGCTGAGTGGAGTGGAGGTGCCCAGGCTGAGTGGAGTGCAGGCACCCAGGCAGAGTGGGATTGGAAGTGCCCAGGCTGAGTGGAGTGAATGTGCCCAGGCTGAGTGGAGTGGAGGTGCCCAGGCTGAGTGGAGTTGGGGTTCCCTGGCAGAGTGGGACTGGAAGTGCCAAGGCTGAGTGGAGTGAATGTGCCCAGGCTGAGTGGAGTGAATGTGCCCAGGCAGAGTGGGATTGGAAGTGCCCAGGCTGAGTGGAGTGCAGGTTCCCAGCAGAGTGGGACTGGAAGTGCCCAGGCTGAGTGGAGTGAATGTGCCCAGGCTGAGTGGAGTGAATGTGCCCAGGCAGAGTGGGATTGGAAGTGCCCAGGCTGAGTGGAGTAATGTACCCGGGCTGAGTGGAGTGCAGGTGCCCAGGCTGAGAGGAGTGCAGGTTCCCAGGCTGAGTGGACTGAATGTGCCCAGGCTGAGTGGAGTGAATGTGCCCAGGCTGAGTGGAGTGAATGTGCCCAGGCTGAGTGGAGAGAATGTGCCCAAGCTGAGTGGATTGGAGGTGCCCAGGCTGAGTGGAGTGAATGTGCCCAGGCTGAGTGGAGTGGAGGTGCCCAGGCTGAGTGGAGTTGGGGTTCCCTGGCAGAGTGGGACTGGAAGTGCCAAGGCTGAGTGGAGTGAATGTGCCCAGGCTGAGTGGAGTGAATGTGCCCAGGCTGAGTGGAGTGGAGGTTCCCAGGCAGAGTGGGACTGAAAGTGCCCAGGCTGAGTGGAGTGAATGTGCCCAGGCTGAGTGGAGTGGAGATGCCCAGGCCGAGTGGAGTGCAGGTTCCCAGGCAGAGTGTGACTGAAAGTGCCCAGGCTGAGTGGAGTGAATGTGCCCAGGCTGAATGGAGTGGAGGTGCCCAGGCTGAGTGGAGGTGCCCAGGCTGAGTGGAGTGCAGGTTCCCAGGCAGAGTGGGACTGGAAGTGCCCAGGCTGAGTGGAGTGAATGTGCCCAGGCTGAGTGGAGTGGAGGTGCCCAGGCTGAGTGGAGTTGGGGTTCCCTGGCAGAGTGGGACTGGAAGTGCCAAGGCTGAGTGGAGTGAATGTGCCCAGGCTGAGTGGAGTGGAGATGCCCAGGCCGAGTGGAGTGCAGGTTCCCAGGCAGAGTGTGACTGAAAGTGCCCAGGCTGAGTGGAGTGAATGTGCCCAGGCTGAATGGAGTGGAGGTGCCCAGGCTGAGTGGAGGTGCCCAGGCTGAGTGGAGTGCAGGTTCCCAGGCAGAGTGGGATTGGAAGTGCCCAGGCTGAGTGGAGTGAATGTGCCCAGGCTGAGTGGAGTGGAGGTGCCCAGGCCGAGTGGAGTGCAGGTTCCCAGGCAGAGTGGGACTGGAAGTGCCCAGGCTGAGTGGAGTGAATGTGCCCTGGCTGAGTGGAGTGAATGTGCCCAGGCTGAGTGGAGTGAATGTGCCCAGGCTGAGTGGAGTGAATGTGCCCAGGCTGACTGGAGAGAATGTGCCCAGGCTGAGTGGATTGGAGGTGCCCAGGCTGAGTGGAGTGCAGGTTCCCAGGCAGAGTGTGACTGAAAGTGCCGAGGCTGAGTGGAGTGAATGTGCCCAGGCTGAATGGAGTGGAGGTGCCCAGGCTGAGTGGAGGTGCCCAGGCTGAGTGGAGTGCAGGTTCCCAGGCAGAGTGGGATTGGAAGTGCCCAGGCTGAGTGGAGTGAATGTGCCCAGGCTGAGTGGAGTGGAGGTGCCCAGGCCGAGTGGAGTGCAGGTTCCGAGGCAGAGTGGGACTGGAAGTGCCCAGGCTGAGTGGAGTGAATGTGCCCTGGCTGAGTGGAGTGAATGTGCCCAGGCTGAGTGGAGTGAATGTGCCCAGGCTGAGTGGAGTGAATGTGCCCAGGCTGACTGGAGAGAATGTGCCCAGGCTGAGTGGATTGGAGGTGCCCAGGCTGAGTGGAGTGCAGGTTCCCAGGCAGAGTGGGACTGGAAGTGCCCAGGCTGAGTGGAGTTGGGGTTCCCTGGCAGAGTGTGACTGAAAGTGCCCAGGCTGAGTGGAGTGAATGTGCCCCGGCTGAATGGAGTGGAGGTGCCCAGGCTGAGTGGAGGTGCCCAGGCTGAGTGGAGTGCAGGTTCCCAGGCAGAGTGGGATTGGAAGTGCACAGGCTGAGTGGAGTGAATGTGCCCAGGCTGAGTGGAGTGGAGGTGCCCAGGCCGAGTGGAGTGCAGGTTCCCAGGCAGAGTGGGACTGGCAGTGCCCAGGCGGAGTGGAGTGAATGTGCCCAGGCTGAATGGGAGTCAATGTGCCTAGACAGAGTGGAGTGAATGTGCCCGGCCGCCGGAGCCCGAAACGTGCGTTTCCCCATTGCCTTGAATGGGCGCGGAGAGAGGGGGGCGCTTTTTGGCTCGTGGCGCGGGCACCGTTGCGCCAAAGCGTCAAGTGTCACACCTCCCCGTGCTCGGGGCGGCCCCTTGGAGCTAACTAGCAGGGTCTGGAGGGGCTGCGAGGCCGCCCAGGAGAACGGGTCCAAACCGCGTTCCGATCGGACGAGAATTGAGGGCGGGACACAGTTCCGCGGTTCACTTTCCGCCCGGGCAAAGGGCCTATAACTTGCGGCGGGAGGGCTTAAGAGTGGGCCCCCGCGAGTCGGGTGGAGAGCCGGGTGTGGAGAGGAGTAGCGGAGGTTCCCAGTCAGAGTGAAAGTGGAGGTTCCTGGGCAGAGTGGGACTGGAAGTGCCCAGGCTGAGTGGAGTGAATGTGCCCTGGCTGAGTGGAGTGAATGTGGCCAGGCTGAGTGGAGTGAATGTGCCCTGGCTGAGTGGAGTGAATGTGCCCTGGCTGACTGGAGAGAATGTACCCAGGCTGAGTGGATTGGAGGTGCCCAGGCTGAGTGGAGTGCAGGTTCCCAGGCAGAGTGGGACTGGAAGTGCCCAGGCTGAGTGGAGTGAATGTGCCCAGGCTGAGTGGAGTGAATGTTCCCAGGCTGAATGGGAGTCAATGTGCCTAGACAAAGTGGAGTGAATGTGCCCAGGCTGAGTGGAGTGGAGGTGCCCAGGCTGAGTGGAGTTGGGGTTCCCAGGCAGAGAGGGACTGGAAGTGCCCTGGCTGAGTGGAGTGAATGTGCCCAGGCTGAGTGGAGTGGAGGTGCCCAGGCCGAGTGGAGTGCAGGTTCCCAGGCAGAGTGGGACTGGAAGTGCCCAGGCTGATTGGACTGAATGTGCCCAGGCTGAGTGGAGTGGAGGTGCCCAGGCTGAGTGGAGTTGGGGTTCCCTGGCAGAGTGGGACTGGAAGTGCCAAGGCTGAGTGGAGTGAATGTGCCCAGGCTGAGTGGAGTGGAGGTGCCCAGGCCGAGTGGAGTGCAGGTTCCCAGGCAGAGTGGGACTGAAAGTGCCCAGGCTGAGTGGAGTGAATGTGCCCAGGCTGAATGGAGTGGAGGTGCCCAGGCTGAGTGGAGTGCAGGTTCCCTGGCAGAGTGGGATTGGAAGTGTCCAGGCTGAGTGGAGTGGAGGTGCCCAGGCCGAGTGGAGTTGCGGTTCCCTGGCAGAGTGGGACTGGAAGTGCCACGGCTGAGTGGAGTGAATGTGCCCAGGCTGAGTGGAGTGGAGGTGCCCAGACCGAGTGGAGTGCAGGTTCCCAGGCAGAGTGGGACTGGAAGTGCCGAGGCGGAGTGGAGTGAATGTGCCCAGGCTGAGTGGAGTGAATGTGCCCAGGCTGAGTGGAGTGAATGTGCCCAGGCAGAGTGGAGTGAATGTGCCCAGGCTGAGTGGAGTGGAGGTGCCCAGGCTGAGTGGAGTGCAGGTTCCCAGGCAGAGTGGGATTGGAAGTGCCCAGGCTGAGTGGAGTGAATGTGCCCAGGCTGAGTGGTGTGGAGGTGCCCAGGCCGAGTGGAGTGCAGGTTCCCACGCAGAGTGGGACTGGAAGTGCCCAGGCGGAGTGGAGTGAATGTTCCCAGGCTGAATGGGAGTCAATGTGCCGAGGCAGAGTGGAGTGAATGTGCCCAGGCTGAGTGGAGTGGAGGTGCCCAGGCTGAGTGGAGTTGGGGTTCCCAGGCAGAGAGGGACTGGAAGTGCCCTGGCTGAGTGGAGTGAATGTGCCCAGGCTGAATGGGAGTCAATGTGCCTAGACAGAGTGGAGTGAATGTGCCCAGGCTGAGTGGAGTTGGGGTTCCCAGGCAGAGAGGGACTGGAAGTGCCCTGGCTGAGTGGAGTGAATGTGCCCAGGCTGCGTGGAGTGAATGTGGCCAGGCTGAGTGGAGTGGAGGTGCCCAGGCTGAGTGGAGTGCAGGCACCCAGGCAGAGTGGGATTGGAAGTGCCCAGGCTGAGTGGAGTGAATGTGCCCAGGCTGAGTGGAGTGGAGGTGCCCAGGCTGAGTGGAGTGCAGGTTCCCTGGCACAGTGGGACTGGAAGTGCCAAGGCTGAGTGGAGTGAATGTGCCCAGGCTGAGTGGAGTGGAGGTGCCCAGGCCGAGTGGAGTGCAGGTTCCCAGGCAGAGTGGGACTGAAAGTGCCCAGGCTGAGTGGAGTTAATGTGCCCAGGCTGAATGGAGTGGAGGTGCCCAGGCTGAGTGGGGTGCTGGTTCCCTGGCAGAGTGGGATTGGAAGTGCCCAGGCTGAGTGCAGTGAATGTGCCCAGGCTGAGTGGAGTGGAGGTGCCCAGGCTGAGTGGAGTTGGGGTTCCCTGGCAGAGTGGGACTGGAAGTACCAAGGCTGAGTGGAGTGAATGTACCCAGGCTGAGTGGAGTGGAGGTGCCCAGGCTGAGTGGAGTGCAGGTTCCCAGCAGAGTGGGACTGGAAGTGCCCAGGCTGAGTGGAGTGAATGTGCCCAGGCTGAGTGGAGTGAATGTGCCCAGGCAGAGTGGGATTGGAAGTGCCCAGGCTGAGTGGAGTAATGTACCCGGGCTGAGTGGAGTGCAGGTGCCCAGGCTGAGAGGAGTGCAGGTTCCCAGGCTGAGTGGACTGAATGTGCCCAGGCTGAGTGGAGTGAATGTGCCCAGGCTGAGTGGAGTGAATGTGCCCAGGCTGAGTGGAGAGAATGTGCCCAGGCTGAGTGGATTGGAGGTGCCCAGGCTGAGTGGAGTGCAGGTTCCCAGGCAGAGTGGGACTGGAAGTGCCCAGGCTGAGTAGAGAGAATGTGCCCAGGCTGAGTGGAGTGAATGTGCCCAGGCTGAGTGGAGTGAATGATCCCAGGCTGAATGGGAATCAATGTGCCTAGACAGAGTGGAGTGAATGTGCCCAGGCTGAGTGGAGTGGAGGTGCCCAGGCTGAGTGGAGTTGGGGTTCCCAGGCAGAGAGGGACTGGAAGTGCCCTGGCTGAGTGGAGTGAATGTGCCCAGGCTGCGTGGAGTGGAGGTTCCCAGGCTGAGTGGAGTGCAGGTTCCCAGCAGAGTGGGACTGGAAGTGCCCAGGCTGAGTGGAGTGAATGTGCCCAGGCTGAGTGGAGTGAATGTGCCCAGGCAGAGTGGAGTGAATGTGCCCAGGCTGAGTGGAGTGCAGGTTCCCAGGCAGAGTGGGACTGGAAGTGCCAACGGTGAGTGGAGTGAATGTGCCCAGGCTGAGTGGAGTGGAGGTGCCCAGGCTGAGTGGAGTTGGGGTTCCCTGGCAGAGTGGGACTGGAAGTGCCAACGCTGAGTGGAGTGAATGTGCCCCGGCTGAGTGGAGTGGAGGTGCCCAGGCAGAGTGGAGTTGGGGTTCCCAGGCAGAGAGGGACTGGAAGTGCCCTGGCTGAGTGGAGTGAATGTGCCCAGGCTGAATGGGAGTCAATGTGCCTAGACAGAGTGGAGTGAATGTGCCCAGGCTGAGTGGAGAGGAGGTGCCCAGGCTGAGTGGAGTTGGGGTTCCCAGGCAGAGAGGGACTGGAAGTGCCCTGGCTGAGTGGAGTGAATGTGCCCAGGCTGCGTGGAGTGAATGTGGCCAGGCTGAGTGGAGTGGAGGTGCCCAGGCTGAGTGGAGTGCAGGCACCCAGGCAGAGTGGGATTGGAAGTGCCCAGGCTGAGTGGAGTGAATGTGCCCAGGCTGAGTGGAGTGGAGGTGCCCAGGCTGAGTGGAGTTGGGGTTCCCTGGCAGAGTGGGACTGGAAGTGCCAAGGCTGAGTGGAGTGAATGTGCCCAGGCTGAGTGGAGTGAATGTGCCCAGGCAGAGTGGGATTGGAAGTGCCCAGGCTGAGTGGAGTGCAGGTTCCCAGCAGAGTGGGACTGGAAGTGCCCAGGCTGAGTGGAGTGAATGTGCCCAGGCTGAGTGGAGTGAATGTGCCCAGGCAGAGTGGGATTGGAAGTGCCCAGGCTGAGTGGAGTAATGTACCCGGGCTGAGTGGAGTGCAGGTGCCCAGGCTGAGAGGAGTGCAGGTTCCCAGGCTGAGTGGACTGAATGTGCCCAGGCTGAGTGGAGTGAATGTGCCCAGGCTGAGTGGAGTGAATGTGCCCAGGCTGAGTGGAGAGAATGTGCCCAAGCTGAGTGGATTGGAGGTGCCCAGGCTGAGTGGAGTGAATGTGCCCAGGCTGAGTGGAGTGGAGGTGCCCAGGCTGAGTGGAGTTGGGGTTCCCTGGCAGAGTGGGACTGGAAGTGCCAAGGCTGAGTGGAGTGAATGTGCCCAGGCTGAGTGGAGTGAATGTGCCCAGGCTGAGTGGAGTGGAGGTTCCCAGGCAGAGTGGGACTGAAAGTGCCCAGGCTGAGTGGAGTGAATGTGCCCAGGCTGAGTGGAGTGGAGATGCCCAGGCCGAGTGGAGTGCAGGTTCCCAGGCAGAGTGTGACTGAAAGTGCCCAGGCTGAGTGGAGTGAATGTGCCCAGGCTGAATGGAGTGGAGGTGCCCAGGCTGAGTGGAGGTGCCCAGGCTGAGTGGAGTGCAGGTTCCCAGGCAGAGTGGGACTGGAAGTGCCCAGGCTGAGTGGAGTGAATGTGCCCAGGCTGAGTGGAGTGGAGGTGCCCAGGCTGAGTGGAGTTGGGGTTCCCTGGCAGAGTGGGACTGGAAGTGCCAAGGCTGAGTGGAGTGAATGTGCCCAGGCTGAGTGGAGTGGAGATGCCCAGGCCGAGTGGAGTGCAGGTTCCCAGGCAGAGTGTGACTGAAAGTGCCCAGGCTGAGTGGAGTGAATGTGCCCAGGCTGAATGGAGTGGAGGTGCCCAGGCTGAGTGGAGGTGCCCAGGCTGAGTGGAGTGCAGGTTCCCAGGCAGAGTGGGATTGGAAGTGCCCAGGCTGAGTGGAGTGAATGTGCCCAGGCTGAGTGGAGTGGAGGTGCCCAGGCCGAGTGGAGTGCAGGTTCCCAGGCAGAGTGGGACTGGAAGTGCCCAGGCTGAGTGGAGTGAATGTGCCCTGGCTGAGTGGAGTGAATGTGCCCAGGCTGAGTGGAGTGAATGTGCCCAGGCTGAGTGGAGTGAATGTGCCCAGGCTGACTGGAGAGAATGTGCCCAGGCTGAGTGGATTGGAGGTGCCCAGGCTGAGTGGAGTGCAGGTTCCCAGGCAGAGTGTGACTGAAAGTGCCGAGGCTGAGTGGAGTGAATGTGCCCAGGCTGAATGGAGTGGAGGTGCCCAGGCTGAGTGGAGGTGCCCAGGCTGAGTGGAGTGCAGGTTCCCAGGCAGAGTGGGATTGGAAGTGCCCAGGCTGAGTGGAGTGAATGTGCCCAGGCTGAGTGGAGTGGAGGTGCCCAGGCCGAGTGGAGTGCAGGTTCCGAGGCAGAGTGGGACTGGAAGTGCCCAGGCTGAGTGGAGTGAATGTGCCCTGGCTGAGTGGAGTGAATGTGCCCAGGCTGAGTGGAGTGAATGTGCCCAGGCTGAGTGGAGTGAATGTGCCCAGGCTGACTGGAGAGAATGTGCCCAGGCTGAGTGGATTGGAGGTGCCCAGGCTGAGTGGAGTGCAGGTTCCCAGGCAGAGTGGGACTGGAAGTGCCCAGGCTGAGTGGAGTTGGGGTTCCCTGGCAGAGTGTGACTGAAAGTGCCCAGGCTGAGTGGAGTGAATGTGCCCCGGCTGAATGGAGTGGAGGTGCCCAGGCTGAGTGGAGGTGCCCAGGCTGAGTGGAGTGCAGGTTCCCAGGCAGAGTGGGATTGGAAGTGCACAGGCTGAGTGGAGTGAATGTGCCCAGGCTGAGTGGAGTGAATGTGCCCAGGCTGAGTGGAGTGGAGGTTCCCAGGCTGAGTAGAGTTGGGGTTCCCTGGCAGAGTGGGACTGGAAGTGCCAACGGTGAGTGGAGTGAATGTGCCCAGGCTGAGTGGAGTGGAGGTGCCCAGGCTGAGTAGAGTTGGGGTTCCCTGGCAGAGTGGGACTGGAAGTGCCAACGGTGAGTGGAGTGAATGTGCCCAGGCTGAGTGGAGTGGAGGTGCCCAGGCTGAGTGGAGTTGGGGTTCCCTGGCAGAGTGGGACTGGAAGTGCCAACGCTGAGTGGAGTGAATGTGCCCCGGCTGAGTGGAGTGGAGGTGCCCAGGCTGAGTGGAGTGCAGGTTCCCAGGCAGAGTGGGATTGGAAGTGCCCAGGCTGAGTGGAGTAATGTACCCAGGCTGAGTGGAGTGCAGGTGCCCAGGCTGAGTGGAGTGCAGGTTCCCAGGCAGAGTGGGACTGGAAGTGCCCAGGCGGAGTGGAGTGAATGTGCCCAGGCTGAATGGGAGTCAATGTGCCTAGACAGAGTGGAGTGAATGTGCCCGGCCGCCGGAGCCCGAAACGTGCGTTTCCCCATTGCCTTGAATGGGCGCGGAGAGAGGGGGGCGCTTTTTGGCTCGTGGCGCGGGCACTGTTGCGCCAAAGCGTCAAGTGTCACACCTCCCCGTGCTCGGGGCGGCCCCTTGGAGCTAACTGGCTGGGTCTGGAGGGGCTGCGAGGCCGCCCAGGAGAACGGGTCCAAACCGCGTTCCGATCGGACGAGAATTGAGGGCGGGACACAGTTCCGCGGTTCACTTTCCGCCTGGGCAAAGGGCCTATAACTTGCGGCGGGAGGGCTTAAGAGTGGGCCCCCGCGAGTCGGGTGGAGAGCCGGGTGTGGAGAGGAGTAGCGGAGGTTCCCAGTCTGAGTGGGAGTGGAGGTTCCTGGGCAGAATGGGACTGGAAGTGCCCAGGCTGAGTGGAGTGAATGTGCCCTGGCTGAGTGGAGTGAATGTGCCCAGGCTGAGTGGAGTGGAGGTGCACAGGCTGAGTGGAGTGCAGGCACCCAGGCAGAGTGGGATTGGAAGTGCCCAGGCTGAGTGGAGTGAATGTGCCAAGGCTGAGTGGAGTGGAGGTGCCCAGGCCGAGTGGAGTGCAGGTTCCCAGGCAGAGTGGGACTGGAAGTGCCCAGGCTGAGTGGAGTGAATGTGCCCAGGCTGAGTGGAGTGGAGGTGCCCAGGCTGAGTGGAGTTGGGGTTCCCAGGCAGAGAGGGACTGGAAGTGCCCTGGCTGAGTGGAGTGAATGTGCCCAGGCTGCGTGGAGTGGAGGTTCCCAGGCTGAGTGGAGTGCAGGTTCCCAGCAGAGTGGGATTGGAAGTGCCCAGGCTGAGTGGAGTGAATGTACCCAGGCTGAGTGGAGTGGAGGGGCCCAGGCTGAGTGGAGTGCAGGTTCCCAGGCAGAGTGGGATTGGAAGTGCCCAGGCTGAGTGGAGTGAATGTGCCCAGGCTGAGTGGAGTGGAGGTGCCCAGGCTGAGTAGAGTTGGGGTTCCCTGGCAGAGTGGGACTGGAAGTGCCAACGGTGAGTGGAGTGAATGTGCCCAGGCTGAGTGGAGTGGAGGTGCCCAGGCTGAGTGGAGTTGGGGTTCCCTGGCAGAGTGGGACTGGAAGTGCCAACGCTGAGTGGAGTGAATGTGCCCCGGCTGAGTGGAGTGGAGGTGCCCAGGCTGAGTGGAGTGCAGGTTCCCAGGCAGAGTGGGATTGGAAGTGCCCAGGCTGAGTGGAGTAATGGACCCAGGCTGAGTGGAGTGCAGGTGCCCAGGCTGAGTGGAGTGCAGGTTCCCAGGCAGAGTGGGATTGGAAGTGCCCAGGCTGAGTGGAGTGAATGTGCCCAGGCTGAGTGGAGTGGAGGTGCCCAGGCCGAGTGGAGTGCAGGTTCCCAGGCAGAGTGGGACTGGAAGTGCCCAGGCGGAGTGGAGTGAATGTGCCCAGGCTGAATGGGAGTCAATGTGCCTAGACAGAGTGGAGTGAATGTGCCCGGCCGCCGGAGCCCGAAATGTGCGTTTCCCCATAGCCTTGAATGGGCGCGGAGAGAGGGGGGCGCTTTTTGGCTCGTGGCGCGGGCACCGTTGTGCCAAAGCGTCAAGTGTCACAACTCCCTGTGCTCGGGGCGGCCCCTTGGAGCTAACTGGCTGGGTCTCGAGGGGCTGCGAGGCCGCCCAGGAGAACGGGTCCAAACCGCGTTCCGATCGGACGAGAATTGAGGGCGGGACACAGTTCCGCGGTTCACTTTCCGCCCGGGCAAAGGGCCTATAACTTGCGGCGGGAGGGCTTAAGAGTGGGCCCCCGCGAGTCGGGTGGAGAGCCGGGTGTGGAGAGGAGTAGCGGAGGTTCCCAGTCAGAGTGGGAGTGGAGGTTCCTGGGCAGAGTGGGACTGGAAGTGCCCAGGCTGAGTGGAGTGAATGTGCCCTGGCTGAGTGGAGTGAATGTGCCCAGGCTGAGTGGAGTGAATGTGCCCAGGCTGAGTGGAGTGAATGTGCCCAGGCTGAGTGGAGAGAATGTGCCCAGGCTGAGTGGATTGGAGGTGCCCAGGCTGAGTGGAGTGCAGGTTCCCAGGCAGAGTGGGACTGGAAGTGCCCAGGCTGAGTGGAGTGAATGTGCCCAGGCTGAGTGGAGTGAATGTTCCCAGGCTGAATGGGAGTCAATGTGCCTAGACAGAGTGGAGTGAATGTGCCCAGGCTGAGTGGAGTGGAGGTGCCCAGGCTGAGTGGAGTTGGGGTTCCCAGGCAGAGAGGGACTGGAAGTGCCCTGGCTGAGTGGAGTGAATGTGCTCAGGCAGCGTGGAGTGGAGGTTCCCAGGCTGAGTGGAGTGCAGGTTCCCAGCAGAGTGGGATTGGAAGTGCCCAGGCTGAGTGGAGTGAATGTACCCAGGCTGAGTGGAGTGGAGGGGCCCAGGCTGAGTGGAGTGCAGGTTCCCAGGCAGAGTGGGATTGGAAGTGCCCAGGCTGAGTGGAGTGAATGTGCCCAGGCTGAGTGGAGTGGAGGTGCCCAGGCCGAGTGGAGTGCTGGTTCCCAGGCAGAGTGGGACTGGAAGTGCCCAGGCTGAGTGGAGTGAATGTGCCCAGGCTGAGTGGAGTGGAGGTGCCCAAGCTGAGTGGAGTTGGGGTTCCCTGGCAGAGTGGGACTGGAAGTGCCAAGGCTGAGTGGAGTGAATGTGCCCAGGCTGAGTGGAGTGGAGATGCCCAGGCCGAGTGGAGTGCAGGTTCCCAGGCAGAGTGTGACTGAAAGTGCCCAGGCTGAGTGGAGTGAATGTGCCCAGGCTGAATGGAGTGGAGGTGCCCAGGCTGAGTGGAGGTGCCCAGGCTGAGTGGAGTGCAGGTTCCCAGGCAGAGTGGGATTGGAAGTGCCCAGGCTGAGTGGAGTGAATGTGCCCAGGCTGAGTGGAGTGGAGATGCCCAGGCCGAGTGGAGTGCAGGTTCCCAGGCAGAGTGGGACTGGAAGTGCCCAGGCTGAGTGGAGTGAATGTGCCCAGGCTGAGTGGAGTGGAGGTGCCCAGGCTGAGTGGAGTTGGGGTTCCCAGGCAGAGAGGGACTGGAAGTGCCCTGGCTGAGTGGAGTGAATGTGCCCAGGCTGCGTGGAGTGGAGGTTCCCAGGCTGAGTGGAGTGCAGGTTCCCAGCAGAGTGGGATTGGAAGTGCCCAGGCTGAGTGGAGTGAATGTACCCAGGCTGAGTGGAGTGGAGGGGCCCAGGCTGAGTGGAGTGCAGGTTCCCAGGCAGAGTGGGATTGGAAGTGCCCAGGCTGAGTGGAGTGAATGTGCCCAGGCTGAGTGGAGTGGAGGTGCCCAGGCTGAGTAGAGTTGGGGTTCCCTGGCAGAGTGGGACTGGAAGTGCCAACGGTGAGTGGAGTGAATGTGCCCAGGCTGAGTGGAGTGGAGGTGCCCAGGCTGAGTGGAGTTGGGGTTCCCTGGCAGAGTGGGACTGGAAGTGCCAACGCTGAGTGGAGTGAATGTGCCCCGGCTGAGTGGAGTGGAGGTGCCCAGGCTGAGTGGAGTGCAGGTTCCCAGGCAGAGTGGGATTGGAAGTGCCCAGGCTGAGTGGAGTAATGGACCCAGGCTGAGTGGAGTGCAGGTGCCCAGGCTGAGTGGAGTGCAGGTTCCCAGGCAGAGTGGGATTGGAAGTGCCCAGGCTGAGTGGAGTGAATGTGCCCAGGCTGAGTGGAGTGGAGGTGCCCAGGCCGAGTGGAGTGCAGGTTCCCAGGCAGAGTGGGACTGGAAGTGCCCAGGCGGAGTGGAGTGAATGTGCCCAGGCTGAATGGGAGTCAATGTGCCTAGACAGAGTGGAGTGAATGTGCCCGGCCGCCGGAGCCCGAAATGTGCGTTTCCCCATAGCCTTGAATGGGCGCGGAGAGAGGGGGGCGCTTTTTGGCTCGTGGCGCGGGCACCGTTGTGCCAAAGCGTCAAGTGTCACAACTCCCTGTGCTCGGGGCGGCCCCTTGGAGCTAACTGGCTGGGTCTCGAGGGGCTGCGAGGCCGCCCAGGAGAACGGGTCCAAACCGCGTTCCGATCGGACGAGAATTGAGGGCGGGACACAGTTCCGCGGTTCACTTTCCGCCCGGGCAAAGGGCCTATAACTTGCGGCGGGAGGGCTTAAGAGTGGGCCCCCGCGAGTCGGGTGGAGAGCCGGGTGTGGAGAGGAGTAGCGGAGGTTCCCAGTCAGAGTGGGAGTGGAGGTTCCTGGGCAGAGTGGGACTGGAAGTGCCCAGGCTGAGTGGAGTGAATGTGCCCTGGCTGAGTGGAGTGAATGTGCCCAGGCTGAGTGGAGTGAATGTGCCCAGGCTGAGTGGAGTGAATGTGCCCAGGCTGAGTGGAGAGAATGTGCCCAGGCTGAGTGGATTGGAGGTGCCCAGGCTGAGTGGAGTGCAGGTTCCCAGGCAGAGTGGGACTGGAAGTGCCCAGGCTGAGTGGAGTGAATGTGCCCAGGCTGAGTGGAGTGAATGTTCCCAGGCTGAATGGGAGTCAATGTGCCTAGACAGAGTGGAGTGAATGTGCCCAGGCTGAGTGGAGTGGAGGTGCCCAGGCTGAGTGGAGTTGGGGTTCCCAGGCAGAGAGGGACTGGAAGTGCCCTGGCTGAGTGGAGTGAATGTGCTCAGGCAGCGTGGAGTGGAGGTTCCCAGGCTGAGTGGAGTGCAGGTTCCCAGCAGAGTGGGATTGGAAGTGCCCAGGCTGAGTGGAGTGAATGTACCCAGGCTGAGTGGAGTGGAGGGGCCCAGGCTGAGTGGAGTGCAGGTTCCCAGGCAGAGTGGGATTGGAAGTGCCCAGGCTGAGTGGAGTGAATGTGCCCAGGCTGAGTGGAGTGGAGGTGCCCAGGCCGAGTGGAGTGCTGGTTCCCAGGCAGAGTGGGACTGGAAGTGCCCAGGCTGAGTGGAGTGAATGTGCCCAGGCTGAGTGGAGTGGAGGTGCCCAAGCTGAGTGGAGTTGGGGTTCCCTGGCAGAGTGGGACTGGAAGTGCCAAGGCTGAGTGGAGTGAATGTGCCCAGGCTGAGTGGAGTGGAGATGCCCAGGCCGAGTGGAGTGCAGGTTCCCAGGCAGAGTGTGACTGAAAGTGCCCAGGCTGAGTGGAGTGAATGTGCCCAGGCTGAATGGAGTGGAGGTGCCCAGGCTGAGTGGAGGTGCCCAGGCTGAGTGGAGTGCAGGTTCCCAGGCAGAGTGGGATTGGAAGTGCCCAGGCTGAGTGGAGTGAATGTGCCCAGGCTGAGTGGAGTGGAGATGCCCAGGCCGAGTGGAGTGCAGGTTCCCAGGCAGAGTGGGACTGGAAGTCCCCAGGCGGAGTGGAGTGAATGTGCCCAGGCTGAATGGGAGTCAATGTGCCTAGACAGAGTGGATTGAATGTGCCCGGCCGCCGGAGCCCGAAACTTGCGTTTCCCCATTGCCTTGAATGGGCGCGGAGAGAGGGGGGCGCTTTTTGGCTCGTGGCGCGGGCACCGTTGCGCCAAAGCGTCAAGTGTCACACCTCCCCGTGCTCGGGGCGGCCCCTTGGAGCTAACTAGCTGGGTCTGGAGGGGCTGCGAGGCCGCCCAGGAGAACTGGTCCAAACCGCGTTCCGATCGGACGAGAATTGAGGGCGGGACACAGTTCCGCGGTTCACTTTCCGCCCGGGCAAAGGGCCTATAACTTGCGGCGGGAGGGCTTAAGAGTGGGCCCCCGCGAGTCGGGTGGAGAGCCGGGTGTGGAGAGGAGTAGCGGAGGTTCCCAGTCAGAGTGGGAGTGGAGGTTCCTGGGCAGAGTGGGAATGGAAGTGCCCAGGCTGAGTGGAGTGAATGTGCCCTGGCTGAGTGGAGTGAATGTGGCCAGGCTGAGTGGAGTGGAGGTGCCCAGGCTGAGTGGAGTGCAGGCACCCAGGCAGAGTGGGATTGGAAGTGCCCAGGCTGAGTGGAGTGAATGTGCCCAGGCTGAGTGGAGTGGAGGTGCCCAGGCCGAGTGGAGTGCAGGTTCCCAGGCAGAGTGGGATTGGAAGTGCCCAGGCTGAGTGGAGTGAATGTGCCCAGGCTGAGTGGAGTGGAGGTGCCCAGGCTGAGTGGAGTTGGGGTTCCCTGGCAGAGTGGGACTGGAAGTGCCAAGGCTGAGTGGAGTGAATGTGCGCAGGCTGAGTGGAGTGGAGGTGCCCAGGCTGAGTGGAGTGCAGGTTCCCAGGCAGAGTGGGATTGGAAGTGCCCAGGCTGAGTGGAGTGAATGTACCCAGGCTGAGTGGAGTGGAGGTTTCCAGGCTGAGTGGAGTGCAGGTTCCCAGGCAGAGTGGGATTGGAAGTGCCCAGGCTGAGTGGAGTGAATGTGCCCAGGCTGAGTGGAGTGGAGGTGCCCAGGCTGAGTGGAGTTGGGGTTCCCTGGCAGAGTGGGACTGGAAGTGCCAAGGCTGAGTGGAGTGAATGTGCCCAGGCTGAGTGGAGTGGAGGTGCCCAGGCCGAGTGGAGTGCAGGTTCCCAGGCAGAGTGGGACTGGAAGTGCCCAGGCGGAGTGGAGTGAATGTGCCCTGGCTGAGTGGAGTGAATGTGCCCAGGCTGAGTGGAGTGAATGTGCCCAGGCTGAGTGGAGAGAATGTGCCCAGGCTGAGTGGATTGGAGGTGCCCAGGCTGAGTGGAGTGCAGGTTCCCAGGCAGAGTGGGACTGGAAGTGCCCAGGCTGAGTGGAGTGAATGTGCCCAGGCTGAGTGGAGTGAATGATCCCAGGCTGAATGGGAGTCAATGTGCCTAGACAGAGTGGAGTGAATGTGCCCAGGCTGAGTGGAGTGGAGGTGCCCAGGCTGAGTGGAGTTGGGGTTCCCAGGCAGAGAGGGACTGGAAGTGCCCTGGCTGAGTGGAGTGAATGTGCCCAGGCTGCGTGGAGTGGAGGTGCCCAGGCCGAGTGGAGTGAAGGTTCCCAGTCAGAGTGGGATTGGAAGTGCCCAGGCTGAGTGGAGTGAATGTGCCCAGGCTGAGTGGAGTGGAGGTGCCCAGGCTGAGTGGAGTTGGGGTTCCCTGGCAGAGTGGGACTGGATGTGCCAAGGCTGAGTGGAGTGAATGTGACCAGGCTGAGTGGAGTGGAGGTGCCCAGGCTGAGTGGAGTGCAGGTTCCCAGGCAGAGTGGGATTGGAAGTGCCCAGGCTGAGTGGAGTGAATGTACCCAGGCTGAGTGGAGTGGAGGTGTCCAGGCTGAGTGGAGTGCAGGTTCCCAGGCAGAGTGGGACTGAAAGTGCCGAGGCTGAGTGGAGTGAATGTGCCCAGGCTGAGTGGAGTGGAGGTGCCCAGGCTGAGTGGAGTTGGGGTTCCCTGGCAGAGTGGGACTGGAAGTGCCAAGGCTGAGTGGAGTGAATGTGCCCAGGCTGAGTGGATTGGAGGTGCCCAGGCTGAGTGGAGTGCAGGTTCCCAGGCAGAGTGGGACTGGAAGTGCCCTGGCTGAGTGGAGTGGAGGTGCCCAGGCTGAGTGGAGTGCAGGTTCCCAGGCAGAGTGGGACTGGATGTGCCCAGGCGGAGTGGAGTGAATGTGCCCAGGCTGAATGGGAGTCAATGTGCCTAGACAGAGTGGAGTGAATGTGCCCAGGCTGAGTGGAGTGGAGGTGCCCAGGCTGAGTGGAGTTGGGGTTCCCAGGCAGAGAGGGACTGGAAGTGCCCTGGCTGAGTGGAGTGAATGTGCCCAGGCTGCGTGGAGTGGAGGTTCCCAGGCTGAGTGGAGTGCAGGTTCCCAGCAGAGTGGGACTGGAAGTGCCCAGGCTGAGTGGAGTGAATGTGCCCAGGCTGAGTGGAGTGAATGTGCCCAGGCAGAGTGGAGTGAATGTGCCCAGTCTGAGTGGAGTGGAGGTGCCCAGGCTGAGTGGAGTGCAGGTTCCCAGGCAGAGTGGGACTGGAAGTGCCCAGGCTGAGTGGAGTGAATGTGCCCAGGCTGAATGGAGTGGAGGTGCCCAGGCTGAGTGGAGTGCAGGTTCCCAGGCAGAGTGGGATTGGAAGTGCCCAGGCTGAGTGGAGTGAATGTGCCTAGGCTGAGTGGAGTGGAGGTGCCCAGGCTGAATGGAGTTGGGGTTCCCTGGCAGAGTGGGACTGGAAGTGCCAACGCTGAGTGGAGTGAATGTGCCCAGGCTGAGTGGAGTGGAGGTGCCCAGGCTGAGTGGAGTTGGGGTTCCCTGGCAGAGTGGGACTGGAAGTGCCAACGCTGAGTGGAGTGAATGTGCCCAGGCTGAGTGGAGTGGAGGTGCCCAGGCTGAGTGGAGTGCTGGTTCGCAGGCAGAGTGGGATTGGAAGTGCCCAGGCTGAGTGGAGTAATGTACTCAGGCTGAGTGGAGTGCAGGTGCCCAGGCTGAGAGGAGTGCAGGTTCCCAGGCAGAGTGGGATTGGAAGTGCCCAGGCTGAGTGGAGTGAATGTGCCCAGGCTGAGTGGAGTGGAGGTGCCCAGGCCGAGTGGAGTGCAGGTTCCCAGGCAGAGTGGGACTGGTAGTGCCCAGGCGGAGTGGAGTGAATGTACCCAGGCTGAATGGGAGTCAATGTGCCTAGACAGAGTGGAGTGAATGTGCCCGGCCGCCGGAGCCCGAAACGTGCGTTTCCCCATTGCCTTGAATGGGCGGAGAGAGGGGGGCGCTTTTTGGCTCGTGGCGCGGGCACCGTTGCGCCAAAGCGTCAAGTGTCACACCTCCCCGTGCTCGGGGCGGCCCCTTGGAGCTAACTGGCTGGGTCTAGAGGGGCTGCGAGGCCGCCCAGGAGACCGGGTCCAAACCGCGTTCCGATCGGACGAGAATTGAGGGCGGGACACAGTTCCGCGGTTCACTTTCCGCCCGGGCAAAGGGCCTATAACTTGCGGCGGGAGGGCTTAAGAGTGGGCCCCCGCGAGTCGGGTGGAGAGCCGGGTGTGGAGAGGAGTAGCGGAGGTTCCCAGTCAGAGTGGGAGTGGAGGTTCCTGGGCAGAGTGGGACTGGAAGTGCCCAGGCTGAGTGGAGTGAATGTGCCCTGGCTGAGTGGAGTGAATGTGGCCAGGCTGAGTGGAGTGGAGGTGCCCAGGCTGAGTGGAGTGAAGGCACCCAGGCAGAGTGGGATTGGAATTGCCCAGGCTGAGTGGAGTGAATGTGCCCAGGCTGAGTGCAGTGGAGGTGCCCAGGCCGAGTGGAGTGCAGGTTCCCAGGCAGAGTGGGACTGGAAGTGCCCAGGCTGAGTGGAGTGAATGTGCCCAGGCTGAGTGGAGTGGAGGTGCCCAGGCTGAGTGGAGTTGGGGTTCCCTGGCAGAGTGGGACTGGAAGTGCCAAGGCTGAGTGGAGTGAATGTGCCCAGGCTGAGTGGAGTGGAGATGCCCAGGCCGAGTGGAGTGCAGGTTCCCAGGCAGAGTGTGACTGAAAGTGCCCAGGCTGAGTGGAGTGAATGTGCCCAGGCTGAATGGAGTGGAGGTGCCCAGGCTGAGTGGAGGTGCCCAGGCTGAGTGGAGTGCAGGTTCCCAGGCAGAGTGGGATTGGAAGTGCCCAGGCTGAGTGGAGTGAATGTGCCCAGGCTGAGTGGAGTGGAGGTGCCCAGGCCGAGTGGAGTGCAGGTTCCCAGGCAGAGTGGGACTGGAAGTGCCCAGGCTGAGTGGAGTGAATGTGCCCTGGCTGAGTGGAGTGAATGTGCCCAGGCTGAGTGGAGTGAATGTGCCCAGGCTGAGTGGAGTGAATGTGCCCAGGCTGACTGGAGAGAATGTGCCCAGGCTGAGTGGATTGGAGGTGCCCAGGCTGAGTGGAGTGCAGGTTCCCAGCAGAGTGGGACTGGAAGTGCCCAGGCTGAGTGGAGTGAATGTGCCCAGGCTGAGTGGAGTGAATGTTCCCAGGCTGAATGGGAGTCAATGTGCCTAGACAGAGTGGAGTGAATGTGCCCAGGCTGAGTGGAGTGGAGGTGCCCAGGCTGAGTGGAGTTGGGGTTCCCAGGCAGAGAGGGACTGGAAGTGCCCTGGCTGAGAGGAGGGAATGTGCCCAGGCTGCGTGGACTGGAGGTTCCCAGGCTGAGTGGAGTGAAGGTTCCCAGCAGAGTGGGATTGGAAGTACCCAGGCTGAGTGGAGTGGAGGTGCCCAGGCTGAGTGGAGTGCAGGTTCCCAGACAGAGTGGGATTGGAAGTGCCCAGGCTGAGTGGAGTGAATGTGCCCAGGCTGAGTGGAGTGGAGGTGCCCAGGCTGAGTGGAGTTGGGGTTCCCTGGCAGAGTGGGACTGGAAGTGCCAAGGCTGAGTGGAGTGAATGTACCCAGGCTGAGTGGAGTGGAGGTGCCCAGGCTGAGTGGAGTGCTGGTTCCCAGGCAGAGTGGGATTGGAGTGCCCAGGCTGAGTGGAGTAATGTACCCAGGCTGAGTGGAGTGCAGGTGCCCAGGCTGAGAGGAGTGCAGGTTCCAAGGCAGAGTGGGATTGGAAGTGCCCAGGCTGAGTGCAGTGAATGTGCCCAGGCTGAGTGGAGTGGAGGTGCCCAGGCCGAGTGGAGTGCAGGTTCCCAGGCAGAGTGGGACTGGAAGTGCCCAGGCGGAGTGGAGTGAATGTGCCCAGGCTGAATGGGAGTCAATGTGCCTAGACAGAGTGGAGTGAATGTGCCCGGCCGCCGGAGCCCGAAACGTGCGTTTCCCCATTGCCTTGAATGGGCGCGGAGAGAGGGGGGCGCTTTTTGGCTCGTGGCGCGGGCACCGTTGCGCCAAAGCGTCAAGTGTCACCCCTCCCCGTGCTCGGGGCGGCCCCTTGGAGCTAACTGGCTGGGTCTGGAGGGGCTGCGAGGCCGCCCAGGAGAACGGGTCCAAACCGCGTTCCGATCGGACGAGAATTGAGGGCGGGACACAGTTCCGCGGTTCACTTTCCGCCCGGGCAAAGGGCCTATAACTTGCGGCGGGATGGCTTAAGAGTGGGCCCCCGCGAGTCGGGTGGAGAGCCGGGTGTGGAGAGGAGTAGCGGAGGTTCCCAGTCAGAGTGGGAGTGGAGGTTCCTGGGCAGAGTGGGACTGGAAGTGCCCAGGCTGAGTGGAGTGAATGTGCCCTGGCTGAGTGGAGTGAATGTGCCCAGGTTGAGTGGATTGCAGGTTCCCAGGCAGAGTGGGACTGGAAGTGCCCAGGCTGAGTGGAGTGAATGTGCCCAGGCTGAGTGGAGTGGAGGTGCCCAGGCTTAGTGGAGTGCAGGTTCCCAGGCAGAGTGGGATTGGAAGTGCCCAGGCTGAGTGGAGTGAATGTGCCCAGGCTGAGTGGAGTGGAGGTGCCCAGGCTGAGTAGAGTTGGGGTTCCCTGGCAGAGTGGGACTGGAAGTGCCCAGGCTGAGTGGAGTGAATGTCCCCAGGCTGAGTGGATTGCATGTGCCCAGGCTGAGTGGAGTGCAGGTTCCCTGGCAGAGTGGGATTGGAAGTGCCCAGGCTGAGTGGAGTGAATGTGCCCAGGCTGAGTGGAGTGGAGGTGCCCAGGCCGAGTGGAGTGCAGGTTCCCAGGCAGAGTGGGACTGGAAGTGCCCAGGCGGAGTGGAGTGAATGTGCCCAGGCTGAGTGGAGTGGAGGTGCCCAGGCTGAGTGGAGTTGGGGTTCCCTGGCAGAGTGGGAATGGAAGTGCCAAGGCTGAGTGGAGTGAAGGTACCCAGGCTGAGTGGAGTGGAGGTGCCCAGGCTGAGTAAAGTGCAGGTTCCCAGCAGAGTGGGACTGGAAGTGCCCAGGCTGAGTGGAGTGAATGTGCCCAGGCTGAATGGAGTGGAGGTGCCCAGGCTGAGTGGAGGTGCCCAGGCTGAGTGGAGTGCAGGTTCCCAGGCAGAGTGGGATTGGAAGTGCCCAGGCTGAGTGGAGTGAATGTACCCAGGCTGAGTGGAGTGGAGGGGCCCAGGCTGAGTGGAGTGCAGGTTCCCAGGCAGAGTGGGATTGGAAGTGCCCAGGCTGAGTGGAGTGAATGTGCCCAGGCTGAGTGGAGTGGAGGTGCCCAGGCTGAGTAGAGTTGGGGTTCCCTGGCAGAGTGGGACTGGAAGTGCCAACGGTGAGTGGAGTGAATGTGCCCAGGCTGAGTGGAGTGGAGGTGCCCAGGCCGAGTGGAGTGCAGGTTCCCAGGCAGAGTGGGACTGGAAGTGCCCAGGCGGAGTGGAGTGAATGTGCCCAGGCTGAATGGGAGTCAATGTGCCTAGACAGAGTGGAGTGAATGTGCCCGGCCGCCGGAGCCCGAAACGTGCGTTTCCCCATTGCCTTGAATGGGCGCGGAGAGAGGGGGGCACTTTTTGGCTCGTGGCGCGGTCACCGTTGCGCCAAAGCGTCAAGTGTCACACCTCCCCGTGCTCGGGGCGGCCCCTTGGAGCTAACTAGCGGGGTTTGGAGGGGCTGCGAGGCCGCCCAGGAGAACGGGTCCAAACCGCGTTCCGATCGGACGAGAATTGAGGGCGGGACACAGTTCCGCGGTTCACTTTCCGCCCGGGCAAAGGGCCTATAACTTGCGGCGGGAGGGCTTAAGAGTGGGCCCCCGCGAGTCGGGTGGAGAGCCGGGTGTGGAGAGGAGTAGCGGAGGTTCCCAGTCAGAGTGGGAGTGGAGGTTCCTGGGCAGAGTGGGACTGGAAGTGCCCAGGCTGAGTGGAGTGAATGTGCCCTGGCTGAGTGGAGTGAATGTGCCCAGGCTGAGTGGAGTGGAGGTGCCCAGGCTGAGTAGAGTGCAGGCACCCAGGCAGAGTGGGATTGGAAGTGCCCAGGCGGAGTGGAGTGAATGTGCCCAGGCTGAGTGGAGTGGAGGTGCCCAGGCCGAGTGGAGTGCAGGTTCCCAGGCAGAGTGGGACTGGAAGTGCCCAGGCTGAGTGGACTGAATGTGCCCAGGCTGAGTGGAGTGGAGGTGCCCAGGCTGAGTGGAGTTGGGGTTCCCTGGCAGAGTGGGACTGGAAGTGCCAAGGCTGAGTGGAGTGAATCTGCCCAGGCTGAGTGGAGTGGAGGTGCCCAGGCCGAGTGGAGTGCAGGTTCCCAGGCAGAGTGGGACTGAAAGTGCCCAGGCTGAGTGGAGTGAATGTGCCCAGGAAGTTGGAGTGGAGGTGCTCAGGCTGAGTGGAGTGCAGGTTCCCTGGCAGAGTGGGATTGGAAGTGTCCAGGCTGAGTGGAGTGAATGTGCCCAGGCTGAGTGGAGTGGAGGTGCCCAGGCTGAGTGGAGTTGGGGTTCCCTGGCAGAGTGGGACTGGAAGTGCCCAGGCTGAGTGGAGTGAATGTGCCCAGGCTGAGTGGAGTGGAGGTGCCCAGGCTTAGTGGAGTGCAGGTTCCCAGGCAGAGTGGGATTGGAAGTGCCCAGGCTGAGTGGAGTGAATGTGCCCAGGCTGAGTGGAGTGGAGGTGCCCAGGCTGAGTAGAGTTGGGGTTCCCTGGCAGAGTGGGACTGGAAGTGCCCAGGCTGAGTGGAGTGAATGTCCCCAGGCTGAGTGGATTGCATGTGCCCAGGCTGAGTGGAGTGCAGGTTCCCTGGCAGAGTGGGATTGGAAGTGCCCAGGCTGAGTGGAGTGAATGTGCCCAGGCTGAGTGGAGTGGAGGTGCCCAGGCCGAGTGGAGTGCAGGTTCCCAGGCAGAGTGGGACTGGAAGTGCCCAGGCGGAGTGGAGTGAATGTGCCCAGGCTGAGTGGAGTGGAGGTGCCCAGGCTGAGTGGAGTTGGGGTTCCCTGGCAGAGTGGGAATGGAAGTGCCAAGGCTGAGTGGAGTGAAGGTACCCAGGCTGAGTGGAGTGGAGGTGCCCAGGCTGAGTAAAGTGCAGGTTCCCAGCAGAGTGGGACTGGAAGTGCCCAGGCTGAGTGGAGTGAATGTGCCCAGGCTGAATGGAGTGGAGGTGCCCAGGCTGAGTGGAGGTGCCCAGGCTGAGTGGAGTGCAGGTTCCCAGGCAGAGTGGGATTGGAAGTGCCCAGGCTGAGTGGAGTGAATGTACCCAGGCTGAGTGGAGTGGAGGGGCCCAGGCTGAGTGGAGTGCAGGTTCCCAGGCAGAGTGGGATTGGAAGTGCCCAGGCTGAGTGGAGTGAATGTGCCCAGGCTGAGTGGAGTGGAGGTGCCCAGGCTGAGTAGAGTTGGGGTTCCCTGGCAGAGTGGGACTGGAAGTGCCAACGGTGAGTGGAGTGAATGTGCCCAGGCTGAGTGGAGTGGAGGTGCCCAGGCCGAGTGGAGTGCAGGTTCCCAGGCAGAGTGGGACTGGAAGTGCCCAGGCGGAGTGGAGTGAATGTGCCCAGGCTGAGTGGAGTGGAGGTGCCCAGGCTGAGTGGAGTTGGGGTTCCCTGGCAGAGTGGGAATGGAAGTGCCAAGGCTGAGTGGAGTGAAGGTACCCAGGCTGAGTGGAGTGGAGGTGCCCAGGCTGAGTAAAGTGCAGGTTCCCAGCAGAGTGGGACTGGAAGTGCCCAGGCTGAGTGGAGTGAATGTGCCCAGGCTGAATGGAGTGGAGGTGCCCAGGCTGAGTGGAGGTGCCCAGGCTGAGTGGAGTGCAGGTTCCCAGGCAGAGTGGGATTGGAAGTGCCCAGGCTGAGTGGAGTGAATGTACCCAGGCTGAGTGGAGTGGAGGGGCCCAGGCTGAGTGGAGTGCAGGTTCCCAGGCAGAGTGGGATTGGAAGTGCCCAGGCTGAGTGGAGTGAATGTGCCCAGGCTGAGTGGAGTGGAGGTGCCCAGGCTGAGTAGAGTTGGGGTTCCCTGGCAGAGTGGGACTGGAAGTGCCAACGGTGAGTGGAGTGAATGTGCCCAGGCTGAGTGGAGTGGAGGTGCCCAGGCCGAGTGGAGTGCAGGTTCCCAGGCAGAGTGGGACTGGAAGTGCCCAGGCGGAGTGGAGTGAATGTGCCCAGGCTGAATGGGAGTCAATGTGCCTAGACAGAGTGGAGTGAATGTGCCCGGCCGCCGGAGCCCGAAACGTGCGTTTCCCCATTGCCTTGAATGGGCGCGGAGAGAGGGGGGCACTTTTTGGCTCGTGGCGCGGTCACCGTTGCGCCAAAGCGTCAAGTGTCACACCTCCCCGTGCTCGGGGCGGCCCCTTGGAGCTAACTAGCGGGGTTTGGAGGGGCTGCGAGGCCGCCCAGGAGAACGGGTCCAAACCGCGTTCCGATCGGACGAGAATTGAGGGCGGGACACAGTTCCGCGGTTCACTTTCCGCCCGGGCAAAGGGCCTATAACTTGCGGCGGGAGGGCTTAAGAGTGGGCCCCCGCGAGTCGGGTGGAGAGCCGGGTGTGGAGAGGAGTAGCGGAGGTTCCCAGTCAGAGTGGGAGTGGAGGTTCCTGGGCAGAGTGGGACTGGAAGTGCCCAGGCTGAGTGGAGTGAATGTGCCCTGGCTGAGTGGAGTGAATGTGCCCAGGCTGAGTGGAGTGGAGGTGCCCAGGCTGAGTAGAGTGCAGGCACCCAGGCAGAGTGGGATTGGAAGTGCCCAGGCGGAGTGGAGTGAATGTGCCCAGGCTGAGTGGAGTGGAGGTGCCCAGGCCGAGTGGAGTGCAGGTTCCCAGGCAGAGTGGGACTGGAAGTGCCCAGGCTGAGTGGACTGAATGTGCCCAGGCTGAGTGGAGTGGAGGTGCCCAGGCTGAGTGGAGTTGGGGTTCCCTGGCAGAGTGGGACTGGAAGTGCCAAGGCTGAGTGGAGTGAATCTGCCCAGGCTGAGTGGAGTGGAGGTGCCCAGGCCGAGTGGAGTGCAGGTTCCCAGGCAGAGTGGGACTGAAAGTGCCCAGGCTGAGTGGAGTGAATGTGCCCAGGAAGTTGGAGTGGAGGTGCTCAGGCTGAGTGGAGTGCAGGTTCCCTGGCAGAGTGGGATTGGAAGTGTCCAGGCTGAGTGGAGTGAATGTGCCCAGGCTGAGTGGAGTGGAGGTGCCCAGGCTGAGTGGAGTTGGGGTTCCCTGGCAGAGTGGGACTGGAAGTGCCAAGGCTGAGTGGAGTGAAGGTACCCAGGCTGAGTGGAGTGGAGGTGCCCAGGCTGAGTGGAGTGCAGGTTCCCAGCAGAGTGGGACTGGAAGTGCCCAGGCTGAGTGGAGTGAATGTTCCCAGGCTGAATGGAGTGGAGGTGCCCAGGCTGAGTGGAGGTGCCCAGGCTGAGTGGAGTGCAGGTTCCCAGGCAGAGTGGGATTAGAAGTGCCCAGGCTGAGTGGAGTGAATGTACCCAGGCTGAGTGGAGTGGAGGGGCCCAGGCTGAGTGGAGTGCAGGTTCCCAGGCAGAGTGGGATTGGAAGTGCCCAGGCTGAGTGGAGTGAATGTGCCCAGGCTGAGTGGAGTGGAGGTGCCCAGGCTGAGTAGAGTTGGGGTTCCCTGGCAGAGTGGGACTGGAAGTGCCAACGGTGAGTGGAGTGAATGTGCCCAGGCTGAGTGGAGTGGAGGTGCCCAGGCTGAGTGGAGTTGGGTTTCCCTGGCAGAGTGGGACTGGAAGTGCCAACGCTGAGTGGAGTGAATGTGCCCCGGCTGAGTGGAGTGGAGGTGCCCAGGCTGAGTGGAGTGCAGGTTCCCAGGCAGAGTGGGATTGGAAGTGCCCAGGCTGAGTGGAGTAATGTACCCAGGCTGAGTGGAGTGCAGGTGCCCAGGCTGAGTGGAGTGCAGGTTCCCAGGCAGAGTGGGATTGGAAGTGCCCAGGCTGAGTGGAGTGAATGGGCCCAGGCTGAGTGGAGTGGAGGTGCCCAGGCCGAGTGGAGTTGGGGTTCCCTGGCAGAGTGGGACTGGAAGTGCCAAGGCTGAGTGGAGTGAATGTGCCCAGGCTGAGTGGAGTGGAGGTGCCCAGACCGAGTGGAGTGCAGGTTCCCAGGCAGAGTGGGACTGGAAGTGCCGAGGCGGAGTGGAGTGAATGTGCCCAGGCTGAGTGGAGTGAATGTGCCCAGGCTGAGTGGAGTGAATGTGCCCAGGCAGAGTGGAGTGAATGTGCCCAGGCTGAGTGGAGTGGAGGTGCCCAGGCTGAGTGGAGTGCAGGTTCCCAGGCAGAGTGGGATTGGAAGTGCCCAGGCTGAGTGGAGTGAATGTGCCCAGGCTGAGTGGAGTGGAGGTGCCCAGGCCGAGTGGAGTGCAGGTTCCCACGCAGAGTGGGACTGGAAGTGCCCAGGCGGAGTGGAGTGAATGTGCCCAGGCTGAATGGGAGTCAATGTGCCTAGACAGAGTCGAGTGAATGTGCCCAGGCTGAGTGGAGTGGAGGTGCCCAGGCTGAGTGGAGTTGGGGTTCCCAGGCAGAGAGGGACTGGAAGTGCCCTGGCTGAGAGGAGTGAATGTGCCCAGGCTGCGTGGACTGGAGGTTCCCAGGCTGAGTGGAGTGAAGGTTCCCAGCAGAGTGGGATTGGAAGTACCCAGGCTGAGTGGAGTGGAGGTGCCCAGGCTGAGTGGAGTGCAGGTTCCCAGGCAGAGTGGGATTGGAAGTGCCCAGGCTGAGTGGAGTGAATGTGCCCAGGCTGAGTGGAGTGGAGGTGCCCAGGCTGAGTGGAGTTGGGGTTCCCTGGCAGAGTGGGACTGGAAGTGCCAAGGCTGAGTGGAGTGAATGTACCCAGGCTGAGTGGAGTGGAGGTGCCCAGGCTGAGTGGAGTGCTGGTTCCCAGGCAGAGTGGGATTGGAAGTGCCCAGGCTGAGTGGAGTAATGTACCCAGGCTGAGTGGAGTGCAGGTGCCCAGGCTGAGAGGAGTGCAGGTTCCAAGGCAGAGTGGGATTGGAAGTGCCCAGGCTGAGTGCAGTGAATGTGCCCAGGCTGAGTGGAGTGGAGGTGCCCAGGCCGAGTGGAGTGCAGGTTCCCAGGCAGAGTGGGACTGGAAGTGCCCAGGCGGAGTGGAGTGAATGTGCCCAGGCTGAATGGGAGTCAATGTGCCTAGACAGAGTGGAGTGAATGTGCCCGGCCGCCGGAGCCCGAAACGTGCGTTTCCCCATTGCCTTGAATGGGCGCGGAGAGAGGGGGGCGCTTTTTGGCTCGTGGCGCGGGCACCGTTGCGCCAAAGCGTCAAGTGTCACCCACCCCCGTGCTCGGGGCGGCCCCTTGGAGCTAACTGGCTGGGTCTGGAGGGGCTGCGAGGCCGCCCAGGAGAACGGGTCCAAACCGCGTTCCGATCGGACGAGAATTGAGGGTGGGAGACAGTTCCGCGGTTCACTTTCCGCCCGGGCAAAGGGCCTATAACTTGCGGCGGGAGGGCTTAAGAGTGGGCCCCCGCGAGTCGGGTGGAGAGCCGGGTGTGGAGAGGAGTAGCGGAGGTTCCCAGTCAGAGTGGGAGTGGAGGTTCCTGGGCAGAGTGGGACTGGAAGTGCCCAGGCTGAGTGGAGTGAATGTGCTCTGGCTGAGTGGAGTGAATGTGGCCAGGCTGAGTGGAGTGGAGGTGCCCAGGCTGAGTGGAGTGAAGGCACCCAGGCAGAGTGGGATTGGAAGTGCCCAGGCTGAGTGGAGTGAATGTGCCCAGGCTGAGTGGAGTGGAGGTGCACAGGCCGAGTGGAGTGCAGGTTCCCAGGCAGAGTGGGACTGGAAGTGCCCAGGCTGAGTGGAGTGAATGTGCCCAGGCTGAGTGGGGTGGAGGTGCCCAGGCTGAGTGGAGTTGGGGTTCCCTGGCAGAGTGGGACTGGAAGTGCCAAGGCTGAGTGGAGTGAATGTGCCCAGGCTGAGTGGAGTGGAGATGCCCAGGCCGAGTGGAGTGCAGGTTCCCAGGCAGAGTGTGACTGAAAGTGCCCAGGCTGAGTGGAGTGAATGTGCCCAGGCTGAATGGAGTGGAGGTGCCCAGGCTGAGTGGAGGTGCCCAGGCTGAGTGGAGTGCAGGTTCCCAGGCAGAGTGGGATTGGAAGTGCCCAGGCTGAGTGGAGTGAATGTGCCCAGGCTGAGTGGAGTGGAGGTGCCCAGGCCGAGTGGAGTGCAGGTTCCCAGGCAGAGTGGGACTGGAAGTGCCCAGGCTGAGTGGAGTGAATGTGCCCTGGCTGAGTGGAGTGAATGTGCCCAGGCTGAGTGGAGTGAATGTGCCCAGGCTGAGTGGAGTGAATGTGCCCAGGCTGACTGGAGAGAATGTGCCCAGGCTGAGTGGATTGGAGGTGCCCAGGATGAGTGGAGTTGGGGTTCCCTGGCAGAGTGGGACTGGAAGTGCCAAGGCTGAGTGGAGTGAATGTACCCAGGCTGAGTGGAGTGGAGGTTCCCAGGCAGAGTGGGAGTGGAGGTTCCTGGGCAGAGTGGGACTGGAAGTGCCCAGGCTGAGTGGAGTGAATGTGCCCAGGCTGAGTGGAGTGAATGTGCCCAGGTTGAGTGGAGTGAATGTGCCCAGGCTGAGTGGAGTGGAGGTGCCAAGGCCGAGTGGAGTGCTGGTTCCCGGGCAGAGTGGGATTGGAAGTGCCCAGGCTGAGTGGAGTGAATGTGCCCAGGCTGAGTGGAGTGGAGGTGCCCAGGCTGAGTGGAGTGTGGGTTCCCTGGCAGAGTGGGACTGGAAGTGCCAAGGCTGAGTGGAGTGAATGTACCCAGGCTGAGTGGAGTGAATGTGCCCAGGCTGAATGGAGTGGAGGTGCCCAGGCTGAGTGGAGTGCAGGTTCCCTGGCAGAGTGGGATTGGAAGTGCCCAGGCTGAGTGCAGTGAATGTGCCCAGGCTGAGTGGAGTGGAGGTGCCCAGGCTGAGTGGAGTGCAGGTTCCCAGTAGAGTGGGACTGGAAGTGCCCAGGCTGAGTGGAGTGAATGTGCCCAGGCTGAGTGGAGTGAATGTGCCCAGGCTGAGTGGAGTGGAGGTGCCCAGGCTGAGTGGAGTGCAGGTTCCCAGGCAGAGTGGGATTGGAAGTGCCCAGGCTGAGTGGAGTGAATGTGCCCAGGCTGAGTGGAGTGGAGGTGCCCAGGCCGAGTGGAGTGCAGGTTCCCAGGCAGAGTGGGACTGGAAGTGCCCAGGCTGAGTGGACTGAATGTGCCCAGGCTGAGTGGAGTGGAGGTGCCCAGGCTGAGTGGAGTTGGGGTTCCCTGGCAGAGTGGGACTGGAAGTGCCAAGGCTGAGTGGAGTGAATGTGCCCAGGCTGAGTGGAGTGGAGGTGCCCAGGCCGAGTGGAGTGCAGGTTCCCAGGCAGAGTGGGACTGAAAGTGCCCAGGCTGAGTGGAGTGAATGTGCCCAGGAAGATTGGAGTGGAGGTGCCCAGGCTGAGTGGAGTGTAGGTTCCCTGGCAGAGTGGGATTGGAAGTGTCCAGGCTGAGTGGAGTGAATGTGCCCAGGCTGAGTGGAGTGGAGGTGCCCAGGCTGAGTGGAGTTGGGGTTCCCTGGCAGAGTGGGACTGGAAGTGCCAAGGCTGAGTGGAGTGAAGGTACCCAGGCTGAGTGGAGTGGAGGAGCCCAGGCTGAGTGGAGTGCAGGTTCCCAGCAGAGTGGGACTGGAAGTGCCCAGGCTGAGTGGAGTGAATGTGCCCAGGCTGAATGGAGTGGAGGTGCCCAGGCTGAGTGGAGGTGCCCAGGCTGAGTGGAGTGCAGGTTCCCAGGCAGAGTGGGATTAGAAGTGCCCAGGCTGAGTGGAGTGAATGTACCCAGGCTGAGTGGAGTGGAGGGGCCCAGGCTGAGTGGAGTGCAGGTTCCCAGGCAGAGTGGGATTGGAAGTGCCCAGGCTGAGTGGAGTGAATGTGCCCAGGCTGAGTGGAGTGGAGGTTCCCAGGCAGAGTGGGACTGAAAGTGCCCAGGCTGAGTGGAGTGAATGTGCCCAGGCTGAGTGGAGTGGAGATGCCCAGGCCGAGTGGAGTGCAGGTTCCCAGGCAGAGTGTGACTGAAAGTGCCCAGGCTGAGTGGAGTGAATGTGCCCAGGCTGAATGGAGTGGAGGTGCCCAGGCTGAGTGGAGGTGCCCAGGCTGAGTGGAGTGCAGGTTCCCAGGCAGAGTGGGACTGGAAGTGCCCAGGCTGAGTGGAGTGAATGTGCCCAGGCTGAGTGGAGTGGAGGTGCCCAGGCTGAGTGGAGTTGGGGTTCCCTGGCAGAGTGGGACTGGAAGTGCCAAGGCTGAGTGGAGTGAATGTGCCCAGGCTGAGTGGAGTGGAGATGCCCAGGCCGAGTGGAGTGCAGGTTCCCAGGCAGAGTGTGACTGAAAGTGCCCAGGCTGAGTGGAGTGAATGTGCCCAGGCTGAATGGAGTGGAGGTGCCCAGGCTGAGTGGAGGTGCCCAGGCTGAGTGGAGTGCAGGTTCCCAGGCAGAGTGGGATTGGAAGTGCCCAGGCTGAGTGGAGTGAATGTGCCCAGGCTGAGTGGAGTGGAGGTGCCCAGGCCGAGTGGAGTGCAGGTTCCCAGGCAGAGTGGGACTGGAAGTGCCCAGGCTGAGTGGAGTGAATGTGCCCTGGCTGAGTGGAGTGAATGTGCCCAGGCTGAGTGGAGTGAATGTGCCCAGGCTGAGTGGAGTGAATGTGCCCAGGCTGACTGGAGAGAATGTGCCCAGGCTGAGTGGATTGGAGGTGCCCAGGCTGAGTGGAGTGCAGGTTCCCAGGCAGAGTGTGACTGAAAGTGCCGAGGCTGAGTGGAGTGAATGTGCCCAGGCTGAATGGAGTGGAGGTGCCCAGGCTGAGTGGAGGTGCCCAGGCTGAGTGGAGTGCAGGTTCCCAGGCAGAGTGGGATTGGAAGTGCCCAGGCTGAGTGGAGTGAATGTGCCCAGGCTGAGTGGAGTGGAGGTGCCCAGGCCGAGTGGAGTGCAGGTTCCGAGGCAGAGTGGGACTGGAAGTGCCCAGGCTGAGTGGAGTGAATGTGCCCTGGCTGAGTGGAGTGAATGTGCCCAGGCTGAGTGGAGTGAATGTGCCCAGGCTGAGTGGAGTGAATGTGCCCAGGCTGACTGGAGAGAATGTGCCCAGGCTGAGTGGAGTGGAGGTGCCCAGGCTGAGTAGAGCGCAGGCACCCAGGCAGAGTGGGATTGGAAGTGCCCAGGCTGAGTGGAGTGAATGTGCCCAGGCTGAGTGGAGTGGAGGTGCCCAGGCCGAGTGGAGTGCAGGTTCTCAGGCAGAGTGGGACTGGAAGTGCCCAGGCTGAGTGGAGTGAATGTGCCCAGGCTGAGTGGAGTGGAGGTTCCCAGTCAGAGTGGGAGTGGAGGTTCCTGGGCAGAGTGGGACTGGAAGTGCCAACGCTGAGTGGAGTGAATGTGCCCCGGCTGAGTGGAGTGGAGGTGCCCAGGCAGAGTGGAGTTGGGGTTCCCAGGCAGAGAGGGACTGGAAGTGCCCTGGCTGAGTGGAGTGAATGTGCCCAGGCTGAATGGGAGTCAATGTGCCTAGACAGAGTGGAGTGAATGTGCCCAGGCTGAGTGGAGAGGAGGTGCCCAGGCTGAGTGGAGTTGGGGTTCCCAGGCAGAGAGGGACTGGAAGTGCCCTGGCTGAGTGGAGTGAATGTGCCCAGGCTGCGTGGAGTGAATGTGGCCAGGCTGAGTGGAGTGGAGGTGCCCAGGCTGAGTGGAGTGCAGGCACCCAGGCAGAGTGGGATTGGAAGTGCCCAGGCTGAGTGGAGTGAATGTGCCCAGGCTGAGTGGAGTGGAGGTGCCCAGGCTGAGTGGAGTTGGGGTTCCCTGGCAGAGTGGGACTGGAAGTGCCAAGGCTGAGTGGAGTGAATGTGCCCAGGCTGAGTGGAGTGAATGTGCCCAGGCAGAGTGGGATTGGAAGTGCCCAGGCTGAGTGGAGTGCAGGTTCCCAGCAGAGTGGGACTGGAAGTGCCCAGGCTGAGTGGAGTGAATGTGCCCAGGCTGAGTGGAGTGAATGTGCCCAGGCAGAGTGGGATTGGAAGTGCCCAGGCTGAGTGGAGTAATGTACCCGGGCTGAGTGGAGTGCAGGTGCCCAGGCTGAGAGGAGTGCAGGTTCCCAGGCTGAGTGGACTGAATGTGCCCAGGCTGAGTGGAGTGAATGTGCCCAGGCTGAGTGGAGTGAATGTGCCCAGGCTGAGTGGAGAGAATGTGCCCAAGCTGAGTGGATTGGAGGTGCCCAGGCTGAGTGGAGTGAATGTGCCCAGGCTGAGTGGAGTGGAGGTGCCCAGGCTGAGTGGAGTTGGGGTTCCCTGGCAGAGTGGGACTGGAAGTGCCAAGGCTGAGTGGAGTGAATGTGCCCAGGCTGAGTGGAGTGAATGTGCCCAGGCTGAGTGGAGTGGAGGTTCCCAGGCAGAGTGGGACTGAAAGTGCCCAGGCTGAGTGGAGTGAATGTGCCCAGGCTGAGTGGAGTGGAGATGCCCAGGCCGAGTGGAGTGCAGGTTCCCAGGCAGAGTGTGACTGAAAGTGCCCAGGCTGAGTGGAGTGAATGTGCCCAGGCTGAATGGAGTGGAGGTGCCCAGGCTGAGTGGAGGTGCCCAGGCTGAGTGGAGTGCAGGTTCCCAGGCAGAGTGGGACTGGAAGTGCCCAGGCTGAGTGGAGTGAATGTGCCCAGGCTGAGTGGAGTGGAGGTGCCCAGGCTGAGTGGAGTTGGGGTTCCCTGGCAGAGTGGGACTGGAAGTGCCAAGGCTGAGTGGAGTGAATGTGCCCAGGCTGAGTGGAGTGGAGATGCCCAGGCCGAGTGGAGTGCAGGTTCCCAGGCAGAGTGTGACTGAAAGTGCCCAGGCTGAGTGGAGTGAATGTGCCCAGGCTGAATGGAGTGGAGGTGCCCAGGCTGAGTGGAGGTGCCCAGGCTGAGTGGAGTGCAGGTTCCCAGGCAGAGTGGGATTGGAAGTGCCCAGGCTGAGTGGAGTGAATGTGCCCAGGCTGAGTGGAGTGGAGGTGCCCAGGCCGAGTGGAGTGCAGGTTCCCAGGCAGAGTGGGACTGGAAGTGCCCAGGCTGAGTGGAGTGAATGTGCCCTGGCTGAGTGGAGTGAATGTGCCCAGGCTGAGTGGAGTGAATGTGCCCAGGCTGAGTGGAGTGAATGTGCCCAGGCTGACTGGAGAGAATGTGCCCAGGCTGAGTGGATTGGAGGTGCCCAGGCTGAGTGGAGTGCAGGTTCCCAGGCAGAGTGTGACTGAAAGTGCCGAGGCTGAGTGGAGTGAATGTGCCCAGGCTGAATGGAGTGGAGGTGCCCAGGCTGAGTGGAGGTGCCCAGGCTGAGTGGAGTGCAGGTTCCCAGGCAGAGTGGGATTGGAAGTGCCCAGGCTGAGTGGAGTGAATGTGCCCAGGCTGAGTGGAGTGGAGGTGCCCAGGCCGAGTGGAGTGCAGGTTCCGAGGCAGAGTGGGACTGGAAGTGCCCAGGCTGAGTGGAGTGAATGTGCCCTGGCTGAGTGGAGTGAATGTGCCCAGGCTGAGTGGAGTGAATGTGCCCAGGCTGAGTGGAGTGAATGTGCCCAGGCTGACTGGAGAGAATGTGCCCAGGCTGAGTGGATTGGAGGTGCCCAGGCTGAGTGGAGTGCAGGTTCCCAGGCAGAGTGGGACTGGAAGTGCCCAGGCTGAGTGGAGTTGGGGTTCCCTGGCAGAGTGTGACTGAAAGTGCCCAGGCTGAGTGGAGTGAATGTGCCCCGGCTGAATGGAGTGGAGGTGCCCAGGCTGAGTGGAGGTGCCCAGGCTGAGTGGAGTGCAGGTTCCCAGGCAGAGTGGGATTGGAAGTGCACAGGCTGAGTGGAGTGAATGTGCCCAGGCTGAGTGGAGTGGAGGTGCCCAGGCCGAGTGGAGTGCAGGTTCCCAGGCAGAGTGGGACTGGCAGTGCCCAGGCGGAGTGGAGTGAATGTGCCCAGGCTGAATGGGAGTCAATGTGCCTAGACAGAGTGGAGTGAATGTGCCCGGCCGCCGGAGCCCGAAACGTGCGTTTCCCCATTGCCTTGAATGGGCGCGGAGAGAGGGGGGCGCTTTTTGGCTCGTGGCGCGGGCACCGTTGCGCCAAAGCGTCAAGTGTCACACCTCCCCGTGCTCGGGGCGGCCCCTTGGAGCTAACTAGCAGGGTCTGGAGGGGCTGCGAGGCCGCCCAGGAGAACGGGTCCAAACCGCGTTCCGATCGGACGAGAATTGAGGGCGGGACACAGTTCCGCGGTTCACTTTCCGCCCGGGCAAAGGGCCTATAACTTGCGGCGGGAGGGCTTAAGAGTGGGCCCCCGCGAGTCGGGTGGAGAGCCGGGTGTGGAGAGGAGTAGCGGAGGTTCCCAGTCAGAGTGAAAGTGGAGGTTCCTGGGCAGAGTGGGACTGGAAGTGCCCAGGCTGAGTGGAGTGAATGTGCCCTGGCTGAGTGGAGTGAATGTGGCCAGGCTGAGTGGAGTGAATGTGCCCTGGCTGAGTGGAGTGAATGTGCCCTGGCTGACTGGAGAGAATGTACCCAGGCTGAGTGGATTGGAGGTGCCCAGGCTGAGTGGAGTGCAGGTTCCCAGGCAGAGTGGGACTGGAAGTGCCCAGGCTGAGTGGAGTGAATGTGCCCAGGCTGAGTGGAGTGAATGTTCCCAGGCTGAATGGGAGTCAATGTGCCTAGACAAAGTGGAGTGAATGTGCCCAGGCTGAGTGGAGTGGAGGTGCCCAGGCTGAGTGGAGTTGGGGTTCCCAGGCAGAGAGGGACTGGAAGTGCCCTGGCTGAGTGGAGTGAATGTGCCCAGGCTGAGTGGAGTGGAGGTGCCCAGGCCGAGTGGAGTGCAGGTTCCCAGGCAGAGTGGGACTGGAAGTGCCCAGGCTGAGTGGAGTGAATGTGCCCAGGCTGAGTGGAGTGGAGGTGCCCAGGCTGAGTGGAGTTGGGGTTCCCTGGCAGAGTGGGACTGGAAGTGCCAAGGCTGAGTGGAGTGAATGTGCCCAGGCAGAGTGGGATTGGAAGTGCCCAGGCTGAGTGGAGTGCAGGTTCCCAGGCAGAGTGTGACTGAAAGTGCCGAGGCTGAGTGGAGTGAATGTGCCCAGGCTGAATGGAGTGGAGGTGCCCAGGCTGAGTGGAGTGAATGTGCCCAGGCTGAGTGGAGTGGAGGTGCCCAGGCCGAGTGGAGTGCAGGTTCCCAGGCAGAGTGGGACTGGAAGTGCCCAGGCGGAGTGGAGTGAATGTGCCCAGGCTGAATGGGAGTCAATGTGCCTAGACAGAGTGGAGTGAATGTGCCCGGCCGCCGGAGCCCGAAACGTGCGTTTCCCCATCGCCTTGAATGGGCGCGGAGAGAGGGGGGCGCTTTTTGGCTCGTGGCGCGGGCACCGTTGCGCCAAAGCGTCAAGTGTCACACCTCCCCGTGCTCGGGGCGGCCCCTTGGAGCTAACTGGCTGGGTCTAGAGGGGCTGCGAGGCCGCCCAGGAGAACGGGTCCAAACCGCGTTCCGATCGGACGAGAATTGAGGGCGGGACACAGTTCCGCGGTTCACTTTCCGCCCGGGCAAAGGGCCTATAACTTGCGGCGGGAGGGCTTAAGAGTGGGCCCCCGCGAGTCGGGTGGAGAGCCGGGTGTGGAGAGGAGTAGCGGAGGTTCCCAGTCAGAGTGGGAGTGGAGGTTCCTGGGCAGAGTGGGACTGGAAGTGCCCAGGCTGAGTGGAGTGAATGTGCCCTGGCTGAGTGGAGTGAATGTGCCCAGGCTGAGTGGAGTGAATGTGCCCAGGCTGAGTGGAGTGAATGTGCCCAGGCTGAGTGGAGAGAATGTGCCCAGGCTGAGTGGATTGGAGGTGCCCAGGCTGAGTGGAGTGCAGGTTCCCAGGCAGAGTGGGACTGGAAGTGCCCAGGCTGAGTGGAGTGGAGGTTCCCAGGCTGAGTGGAGTGCAGGTTCCCAGCAGAGTGGGATTGGAAGTGCCCAGGCTGAGTGGAGTGAATGTACCCAGGCTGAGTGGAGTGGAGGGGCCCAGGCTGAGTGGAGTGCAGGTTCCCAGGCAGAGTGGGATTGGAAGTGCCCAGGCTGAGTGGAGTGAATGTGCCCAGGCTGAGTGGAGTGGAGGTTCCCAGGCTGAGTAGAGTTGGGGTTCCCTGGCAGAGTGGGACTGGAAGTGCCAACGGTGAGTGGAGTGAATGTGCCCAGGCTGAGTGGAGTGGAGGTGCCCAGGCTGAGTAGAGTTGGGGTTCCCTGGCAGAGTGGGACTGGAAGTGCCAACGGTGAGTGGAGTGAATGTGCCCAGGCTGAGTGGAGTGGAGGTGCCCAGGCTGAGTGGAGTTGGGGTTCCCTGGCAGAGTGGGACTGGAAGTGCCAACGCTGAGTGGAGTGAATGTGCCCCGGCTGAGTGGAGTGGAGGTGCCCAGGCTGAGTGGAGTGCAGGTTCCCAGGCAGAGTGGGATTGGAAGTGCCCAGGCTGAGTGGAGTAATGTACCCAGGCTGAGTGGAGTGCAGGTGCCCAGGCTGAGTGGAGTGCAGGTTCCCAGGCAGAGTGGGACTGGAAGTGCCCAGGCGGAGTGGAGTGAATGTGCCCAGGCTGAATGGGAGTCAATGTGCCTAGACAGAGTGGAGTGAATGTGCCCGGCCGCCGGAGCCCGAAACGTGCGTTTCCCCATTGCCTTGAATGGGCGCGGAGAGAGGGGGGCGCTTTTTGGCTCGTGGCGCGGGCACTGTTGCGCCAAAGCGTCAAGTGTCACACCTCCCCGTGCTCGGGGCGGCCCCTTGGAGCTAACTGGCTGGGTCTGGAGGGGCTGCGAGGCCGCCCAGGAGAACGGGTCCAAACCGCGTTCCGATCGGACGAGAATTGAGGGCGGGACACAGTTCCGCGGTTCACTTTCCGCCCGGGCAAAGGGCCTATAACTTGCGGCGGGAGGGCTTAAGAGTGGGCCCCCGCGAGTCGGGTGGAGAGCCGGGTGTGGAGAGGAGTAGCGGAGGTTCCCAGTCTGAGTGGGAGTGGAGGTTCCTGGGCAGAATGGGACTGGAAGTGCCCAGGCTGAGTGGAGTGAATGTGCCCTGGCTGAGTGGAGTGAATGTGCCCAGGCTGAGTGGAGTGGAGGTGCACAGGCTGAGTGGAGTGCAGGCACCCAGGCAGAGTGGGATTGGAAGTGCCCAGGCTGAGTGGAGTGAATGTGCCAAGGCTGAGTGGAGTGGAGGTGCCCAGGCCGAGTGGAGTGCAGGTTCCCAGGCAGAGTGGGACTGGAAGTGCCCAGGCTGAGTGGAGTGAATGTGCCCAGGCTGAGTGGAGTGGAGGTGCCCAGGCTGAGTGGAGTTGGGGTTCCCAGGCAGAGAGGGACTGGAAGTGCCCTGGCTGAGTGGAGTGAATGTGCCCAGGCTGCGTGGAGTGGAGGTTCCCAGGCTGAGTGGAGTGCAGGTTCCCAGCAGAGTGGGATTGGAAGTGCCCAGGCTGAGTGGAGTGAATGTACCCAGGCTGAGTGGAGTGGAGGGGCCCAGGCTGAGTGGAGTGCAGGTTCCCAGGCAGAGTGGGATTGGAAGTGCCCAGGCTGAGTGGAGTGAATGTGCCCAGGCTGAGTGGAGTGGAGGTGCCCAGGCTGAGTAGAGTTGGGGTTCCCTGGCAGAGTGGGACTGGAAGTGCCAACGGTGAGTGGAGTGAATGTGCCCAGGCTGAGTGGAGTGGAGGTGCCCAGGCTGAGTGGAGTTGGGGTTCCCTGGCAGAGTGGGACTGGAAGTGCCAACGCTGAGTGGAGTGAATGTGCCCCGGCTGAGTGGAGTGGAGGTGCCCAGGCTGAGTGGAGTGCAGGTTCCCAGGCAGAGTGGGATTGGAAGTGCCCAGGCTGAGTGGAGTAATGGACCCAGGCTGAGTGGAGTGCAGGTGCCCAGGCTGAGTGGAGTGCAGGTTCCCAGGCAGAGTGGGATTGGAAGTGCCCAGGCTGAGTGGAGTGAATGTGCCCAGGCTGAGTGGAGTGGAGGTGCCCAGGCCGAGTGGAGTGCAGGTTCCCAGGCAGAGTGGGACTGGAAGTGCCCAGGCGGAGTGGAGTGAATGTGCCCAGGCTGAATGGGAGTCAATGTGCCTAGACAGAGTGGAGTGAATGTGCCCGGCCGCCGGAGCCCGAAATGTGCGTTTCCCCATAGCCTTGAATGGGCGCGGAGAGAGGGGGGCGCTTTTTGGCTCGTGGCGCGGGCACCGTTGTGCCAAAGCGTCAAGTGTCACAACTCCCTGTGCTCGGGGCGGCCCCTTGGAGCTAACTGGCTGGGTCTCGAGGGGCTGCGAGGCCGCCCAGGAGAACGGGTCCAAACCGCGTTCCGATCGGACGAGAATTGAGGGCGGGACACAGTTCCGCGGTTCACTTTCCGCCCGGGCAAAGGGCCTATAACTTGCGGCGGGAGGGCTTAAGAGTGGGCCCCCGCGAGTCGGGTGGAGAGCCGGGTGTGGAGAGGAGTAGCGGAGGTTCCCAGTCAGAGTGGGAGTGGAGGTTCCTGGGCAGAGTGGGACTGGAAGTGCCCAGGCTGAGTGGAGTGAATGTGCCCTGGCTGAGTGGAGTGAATGTGCCCAGGCTGAGTGGAGTGGAGGTGCCCAGGCTGAGTAGAGTGCAGGCACCCAGGCAGAGTGGGATTGGAAGTGCCCAGGCGGAGTGGAGTGAATGTGCCCAGGCTGAGTGGAGTGGAGGTGCCCAGGCCGAGTGGAGTGCAGGTTCCCAGGCAGAGTGGGACTGGAAGTGCCCAGGCTGAGTGGACTGAATGTGCCCAGGCTGAGTGGAGTGGAGGTGCCCAGGCTGAGTGGAGTTGGGGTTCCCTGGCAGAGTGGGACTGGAAGTGCCAAGGCTGAGTGGAGTGAATCTGCCCAGGCTGAGTGGAGTGGAGGTGCCCAGGCCGAGTGGAGTGCAGGTTCCCAGGCAGAGTGGGACTGAAAGTGCCCAGGCTGAGTGGAGTGAATGTGCCCAGGAAGTTGGAGTGGAGGTGCTCAGGCTGAGTGGAGTGCAGGTTCCCTGGCAGAGTGGGATTGGAAGTGTCCAGGCTGAGTGGAGTGAATGTGCCCAGGCTGAGTGGAGTGGAGGTGCCCAGGCTGAGTGGAGTTGGGGTTCCCTGGCAGAGTGGGACTGGAAGTGCCAAGGCTGAGTGGAGTGAAGGTACCCAGGCTGAGTGGAGTGGAGGTGCCCAGGCTGAGTGGAGTGCAGGTTCCCAGCAGAGTGGGACTGGAAGTGCCCAGGCTGAGTGGAGTGAATGTTCCCAGGCTGAATGGAGTGGAGGTGCCCAGGCTGAGTGGAGGTGCCCAGGCTGAGTGGAGTGCAGGTTCCCAGGCAGAGTGGGATTAGAAGTGCCCAGGCTGAGTGGAGTGAATGTACCCAGGCTGAGTGGAGTGGAGGGGCCCAGGCTGAGTGGAGTGCAGGTTCCCAGGCAGAGTGGGATTGGAAGTGCCCAGGCTGAGTGGAGTGAATGTGCCCAGGCTGAGTGGAGTGGAGGTGCCCAGGCTGAGTAGAGTTGGGGTTCCCTGGCAGAGTGGGACTGGAAGTGCCAACGGTGAGTGGAGTGAATGTGCCCAGGCTGAGTGGAGTGGAGGTGCCCAGGCTGAGTGGAGTTGGGTTTCCCTGGCAGAGTGGGACTGGAAGTGCCAACGCTGAGTGGAGTGAATGTGCCCCGGCTGAGTGGAGTGGAGGTGCCCAGGCTGAGTGGAGTGCAGGTTCCCAGGCAGAGTGGGATTGGAAGTGCCCAGGCTGAGTGGAGTAATGTACCCAGGCTGAGTGGAGTGCAGGTGCCCAGGCTGAGTGGAGTGCAGGTTCCCAGGCAGAGTGGGATTGGAAGTGCCCAGGCTGAGTGGAGTGAATGGGCCCAGGCTGAGTGGAGTGGAGGTGCCCAGGCCGAGTGGAGTTGGGGTTCCCTGGCAGAGTGGGACTGGAAGTGCCAAGGCTGAGTGGAGTGAATGTGCCCAGGCTGAGTGGAGTGGAGGTGCCCAGACCGAGTGGAGTGCAGGTTCCCAGGCAGAGTGGGACTGGAAGTGCCGAGGCGGAGTGGAGTGAATGTGCCCAGGCTGAGTGGAGTGAATGTGCCCAGGCTGAGTGGAGTGAATGTGCCCAGGCAGAGTGGAGTGAATGTGCCCAGGCTGAGTGGAGTGGAGGTGCCCAGGCTGAGTGGAGTGCAGGTTCCCAGGCAGAGTGGGATTGGAAGTGCCCAGGCTGAGTGGAGTGAATGTGCCCAGGCTGAGTGGAGTGGAGGTGCCCAGGCCGAGTGGAGTGCAGGTTCCCACGCAGAGTGGGACTGGAAGTGCCCAGGCGGAGTGGAGTGAATGTGCCCAGGCTGAATGGGAGTCAATGTGCCTAGACAGAGTCGAGTGAATGTGCCCAGGCTGAGTGGAGTGGAGGTGCCCAGGCTGAGTGGAGTTGGGGTTCCCAGGCAGAGAGGGACTGGAAGTGCCCTGGCTGAGAGGAGTGAATGTGCCCAGGCTGCGTGGACTGGAGGTTCCCAGGCTGAGTGGAGTGAAGGTTCCCAGCAGAGTGGGATTGGAAGTACCCAGGCTGAGTGGAGTGGAGGTGCCCAGGCTGAGTGGAGTGCAGGTTCCCAGGCAGAGTGGGATTGGAAGTGCCCAGGCTGAGTGGAGTGAATGTGCCCAGGCTGAGTGGAGTGGAGGTGCCCAGGCTGAGTGGAGTTGGGGTTCCCTGGCAGAGTGGGACTGGAAGTGCCAAGGCTGAGTGGAGTGAATGTACCCAGGCTGAGTGGAGTGGAGGTGCCCAGGCTGAGTGGAGTGCTGGTTCCCAGGCAGAGTGGGATTGGAAGTGCCCAGGCTGAGTGGAGTAATGTACCCAGGCTGAGTGGAGTGCAGGTGCCCAGGCTGAGAGGAGTGCAGGTTCCAAGGCAGAGTGGGATTGGAAGTGCCCAGGCTGAGTGCAGTGAATGTGCCCAGGCTGAGTGGAGTGGAGGTGCCCAGGCCGAGTGGAGTGCAGGTTCCCAGGCAGAGTGGGACTGGAAGTGCCCAGGCGGAGTGGAGTGAATGTGCCCAGGCTGAATGGGAGTCAATGTGCCTAGACAGAGTGGAGTGAATGTGCCCGGCCGCCGGAGCCCGAAACGTGCGTTTCCCCATTGCCTTGAATGGGCGCGGAGAGAGGGGGGCGCTTTTTGGCTCGTGGCGCGGGCACCGTTGCGCCAAAGCGTCAAGTGTCACCCACCCCCGTGCTCGGGGCGGCCCCTTGGAGCTAACTGGCTGGGTCTGGAGGGGCTGCGAGGCCGCCCAGGAGAACGGGTCCAAACCGCGTTCCGATCGGACGAGAATTGAGGGTGGGAGACAGTTCCGCGGTTCACTTTCCGCCCGGGCAAAGGGCCTATAACTTGCGGCGGGAGGGCTTAAGAGTGGGCCCCCGCGAGTCGGGTGGAGAGCCGGGTGTGGAGAGGAGTAGCGGAGGTTCCCAGTCTGAGTGGGAGTGGAGGTTCCTGGGCAGAATGGGACTGGAAGTGCCCAGGCTGAGTGGAGTGAATGTGCCCTGGCTGAGTGGAGTGAATGTGCCCAGGCTGAGTGGAGTGGAGGTGCACAGGCTGAGTGGAGTGCAGGCACCCAGGCAGAGTGGGATTGGAAGTGCCCAGGCTGAGTGGAGTGAATGTGCCAAGGCTGAGTGGAGTGGAGGTGCCCAGGCCGAGTGGAGTGCAGGTTCCCAGGCAGAGTGGGACTGGAAGTGCCCAGGCTGAGTGGAGTGAATGTGCCCAGGCTGAGTGGAGTGGAGGTGCCCAGGCTGAGTGGAGTTGGGGTTCCCAGGCAGAGAGGGACTGGAAGTGCCCTGGCTGAGTGGAGTGAATGTGCCCAGGCTGCGTGGAGTGGAGGTTCCCAGGCTGAGTGGAGTGCAGGTTCCCAGCAGAGTGGGATTGGAAGTGCCCAGGCTGAGTGGAGTGAATGTACCCAGGCTGAGTGGAGTGGAGGGGCCCAGGCTGAGTGGAGTGCAGGTTCCCAGGCAGAGTGGGATTGGAAGTGCCCAGGCTGAGTGGAGTGAATGTGCCCAGGCTGAGTGGAGTGGAGGTGCCCAGGCTGAGTAGAGTTGGGGTTCCCTGGCAGAGTGGGACTGGAAGTGCCAACGGTGAGTGGAGTGAATGTGCCCAGGCTGAGTGGAGTGGAGGTGCCCAGGCTGAGTGGAGTTGGGGTTCCCTGGCAGAGTGGGACTGGAAGTGCCAACGCTGAGTGGAGTGAATGTGCCCCGGCTGAGTGGAGTGGAGGTGCCCAGGCTGAGTGGAGTGCAGGTTCCCAGGCAGAGTGGGATTGGAAGTGCCCAGGCTGAGTGGAGTAATGGACCCAGGCTGAGTGGAGTGCAGGTGCCCAGGCTGAGTGGAGTGCAGGTTCCCAGGCAGAGTGGGATTGGAAGTGCCCAGGCTGAGTGGAGTGAATGTGCCCAGGCTGAGTGGAGTGGAGGTGCCCAGGCCGAGTGGAGTGCAGGTTCCCAGGCAGAGTGGGACTGGAAGTGCCCAGGCGGAGTGGAGTGAATGTGCCCAGGCTGAATGGGAGTCAATGTGCCTAGACAGAGTGGAGTGAATGTGCCCGGCCGCCGGAGCCCGAAATGTGCGTTTCCCCATAGCCTTGAATGGGCGCGGAGAGAGGGGGGCGCTTTTTGGCTCGTGGCGCGGGCACCGTTGTGCCAAAGCGTCAAGTGTCACAACTCCCTGTGCTCGGGGCGGCCCCTTGGAGCTAACTGGCTGGGTCTCGAGGGGCTGCGAGGCCGCCCAGGAGAACGGGTCCAAACCGCGTTCCGATCGGACGAGAATTGAGGGCGGGACACAGTTCCGCGGTTCACTTTCCGCCCGGGCAAAGGGCCTATAACTTGCGGCGGGAGGGCTTAAGAGTGGGCCCCCGCGAGTCGGGTGGAGAGCCGGGTGTGGAGAGGAGTAGCGGAGGTTCCCAGTCAGAGTGGGAGTGGAGGTTCCTGGGCAGAGTGGGACTGGAAGTGCCCAGGCTGAGTGGAGTGAATGTGCCCTGGCTGAGTGGAGTGAATGTGCCCAGGCTGAGTGGAGTGGAGGTGCCCAGGCTGAGTAGAGTGCAGGCACCCAGGCAGAGTGGGATTGGAAGTGCCCAGGCGGAGTGGAGTGAATGTGCCCAGGCTGAGTGGAGTGGAGGTGCCCAGGCCGAGTGGAGTGCAGGTTCCCAGGCAGAGTGGGACTGGAAGTGCCCAGGCTGAGTGGACTGAATGTGCCCAGGCTGAGTGGAGTGGAGGTGCCCAGGCTGAGTGGAGTTGGGGTTCCCTGGCAGAGTGGGACTGGAAGTGCCAAGGCTGAGTGGAGTGAATCTGCCCAGGCTGAGTGGAGTGGAGGTGCCCAGGCCGAGTGGAGTGCAGGTTCCCAGGCAGAGTGGGACTGAAAGTGCCCAGGCTGAGTGGAGTGAATGTGCCCAGGAAGTTGGAGTGGAGGTGCTCAGGCTGAGTGGAGTGCAGGTTCCCTGGCAGAGTGGGATTGGAAGTGTCCAGGCTGAGTGGAGTGAATGTGCCCAGGCTGAGTGGAGTGGAGGTGCCCAGGCTGAGTGGAGTTGGGGTTCCCTGGCAGAGTGGGACTGGAAGTGCCAAGGCTGAGTGGAGTGAAGGTACCCAGGCTGAGTGGAGTGGAGGTGCCCAGGCTGAGTGGAGTGCAGGTTCCCAGCAGAGTGGGACTGGAAGTGCCCAGGCTGAGTGGAGTGAATGTTCCCAGGCTGAATGGAGTGGAGGTGCCCAGGCTGAGTGGAGGTGCCCAGGCTGAGTGGAGTGCAGGTTCCCAGGCAGAGTGGGATTAGAAGTGCCCAGGCTGAGTGGAGTGAATGTACCCAGGCTGAGTGGAGTGGAGGGGCCCAGGCTGAGTGGAGTGCAGGTTCCCAGGCAGAGTGGGATTGGAAGTGCCCAGGCTGAGTGGAGTGAATGTGCCCAGGCTGAGTGGAGTGGAGGTGCCCAGGCTGAGTAGAGTTGGGGTTCCCTGGCAGAGTGGGACTGGAAGTGCCAACGGTGAGTGGAGTGAATGTGCCCAGGCTGAGTGGAGTGGAGGTGCCCAGGCTGAGTGGAGTTGGGTTTCCCTGGCAGAGTGGGACTGGAAGTGCCAACGCTGAGTGGAGTGAATGTGCCCCGGCTGAGTGGAGTGGAGGTGCCCAGGCTGAGTGGAGTGCAGGTTCCCAGGCAGAGTGGGATTGGAAGTGCCCAGGCTGAGTGGAGTAATGTACCCAGGCTGAGTGGAGTGCAGGTGCCCAGGCTGAGTGGAGTGCAGGTTCCCAGGCAGAGTGGGATTGGAAGTGCCCAGGCTGAGTGGAGTGAATGGGCCCAGGCTGAGTGGAGTGGAGGTGCCCAGGCCGAGTGGAGTTGGGGTTCCCTGGCAGAGTGGGACTGGAAGTGCCAAGGCTGAGTGGAGTGAATGTGCCCAGGCTGAGTGGAGTGGAGGTGCCCAGACCGAGTGGAGTGCAGGTTCCCAGGCAGAGTGGGACTGGAAGTGCCGAGGCGGAGTGGAGTGAATGTGCCCAGGCTGAGTGGAGTGAATGTGCCCAGGCTGAGTGGAGTGAATGTGCCCAGGCAGAGTGGAGTGAATGTGCCCAGGCTGAGTGGAGTGGAGGTGCCCAGGCTGAGTGGAGTGCAGGTTCCCAGGCAGAGTGGGATTGGAAGTGCCCAGGCTGAGTGGAGTGAATGTGCCCAGGCTGAGTGGAGTGGAGGTGCCCAGGCCGAGTGGAGTGCAGGTTCCCACGCAGAGTGGGACTGGAAGTGCCCAGGCGGAGTGGAGTGAATGTGCCCAGGCTGAATGGGAGTCAATGTGCCTAGACAGAGTCGAGTGAATGTGCCCAGGCTGAGTGGAGTGGAGGTGCCCAGGCTGAGTGGAGTTGGGGTTCCCAGGCAGAGAGGGACTGGAAGTGCCCTGGCTGAGAGGAGTGAATGTGCCCAGGCTGCGTGGACTGGAGGTTCCCAGGCTGAGTGGAGTGAAGGTTCCCAGCAGAGTGGGATTGGAAGTACCCAGGCTGAGTGGAGTGGAGGTGCCCAGGCTGAGTGGAGTGCAGGTTCCCAGGCAGAGTGGGATTGGAAGTGCCCAGGCTGAGTGGAGTGAATGTGCCCAGGCTGAGTGGAGTGGAGGTGCCCAGGCTGAGTGGAGTTGGGGTTCCCTGGCAGAGTGGGACTGGAAGTGCCAAGGCTGAGTGGAGTGAATGTACCCAGGCTGAGTGGAGTGGAGGTGCCCAGGCTGAGTGGAGTGCTGGTTCCCAGGCAGAGTGGGATTGGAAGTGCCCAGGCTGAGTGGAGTAATGTACCCAGGCTGAGTGGAGTGCAGGTGCCCAGGCTGAGAGGAGTGCAGGTTCCAAGGCAGAGTGGGATTGGAAGTGCCCAGGCTGAGTGCAGTGAATGTGCCCAGGCTGAGTGGAGTGGAGGTGCCCAGGCCGAGTGGAGTGCAGGTTCCCAGGCAGAGTGGGACTGGAAGTGCCCAGGCGGAGTGGAGTGAATGTGCCCAGGCTGAATGGGAGTCAATGTGCCTAGACAGAGTGGAGTGAATGTGCCCGGCCGCCGGAGCCCGAAACGTGCGTTTCCCCATTGCCTTGAATGGGCGCGGAGAGAGGGGGGCGCTTTTTGGCTCGTGGCGCGGGCACCGTTGCGCCAAAGCGTCAAGTGTCACCCACCCCCGTGCTCGGGGCGGCCCCTTGGAGCTAACTGGCTGGGTCTGGAGGGGCTGCGAGGCCGCCCAGGAGAACGGGTCCAAACCGCGTTCCGATCGGACGAGAATTGAGGGTGGGAGACAGTTCCGCGGTTCACTTTCCGCCCGGGCAAAGGGCCTATAACTTGCGGCGGGAGGGCTTAAGAGTGGGCCCCCGCGAGTCGGGTGGAGAGCCGGGTGTGGAGAGGAGTAGCGGAGGTTCCCAGTCAGAGTGGGAGTGGAGGTTCCTGGGCAGAGTGGGACTGGAAGTGCCCAGGCTGAGTGGAGTGAATGTGCTCTGGCTGAGTGGAGTGAATGTGGCCAGGCTGAGTGGAGTGGAGGTGCCCAGGCTGAGTGGAGTGAAGGCACCCAGGCAGAGTGGGATTGGAAGTGCCCAGGCTGAGTGGAGTGAATGTGCCCAGGCTGAGTGGAGTGGAGGTGCACAGGCCGAGTGGAGTGCAGGTTCCCAGGCAGAGTGGGACTGGAAGTGCCCAGGCTGAGTGGAGTGAATGTGCCCAGGCTGAGTGGGGTGGAGGTGCCCAGGCTGAGTGGAGTTGGGGTTCCCTGGCAGAGTGGGACTGGAAGTGCCAAGGCTGAGTGGAGTGAATGTGCCCAGGCTGAGTGGAGTGGAGATGCCCAGGCCGAGTGGAGTGCAGGTTCCCAGGCAGAGTGTGACTGAAAGTGCCCAGGCTGAGTGGAGTGAATGTGCCCAGGCTGAATGGAGTGGAGGTGCCCAGGCTGAGTGGAGGTGCCCAGGCTGAGTGGAGTGCAGGTTCCCAGGCAGAGTGGGATTGGAAGTGCCCAGGCTGAGTGGAGTGAATGTGCCCAGGCTGAGTGGAGTGGAGGTGCCCAGGCCGAGTGGAGTGCAGGTTCCCAGGCAGAGTGGGACTGGAAGTGCCCAGGCTGAGTGGAGTGAATGTGCCCTGGCTGAGTGGAGTGAATGTGCCCAGGCTGAGTGGAGTGAATGTGCCCAGGCTGAGTGGAGTGAATGTGCCCAGGCTGACTGGAGAGAATGTGCCCAGGCTGAGTGGATTGGAGGTGCCCAGGATGAGTGGAGTTGGGGTTCCCTGGCAGAGTGGGACTGGAAGTGCCAAGGCTGAGTGGAGTGAATGTACCCAGGCTGAGTGGAGTGGAGGTTCCCAGGCAGAGTGGGAGTGGAGGTTCCTGGGCAGAGTGGGACTGGAAGTGCCCAGGCTGAGTGGAGTGAATGTGCCCAGGCTGAGTGGAGTGAATGTGCCCAGGTTGAGTGGAGTGAATGTGCCCAGGCTGAGTGGAGTGGAGGTGCCAAGGCCGAGTGGAGTGCTGGTTCCCGGGCAGAGTGGGATTGGAAGTGCCCAGGCTGAGTGGAGTGAATGTGCCCAGGCTGAGTGGAGTGGAGGTGCCCAGGCTGAGTGGAGTGTGGGTTCCCTGGCAGAGTGGGACTGGAAGTGCCAAGGCTGAGTGGAGTGAATGTACCCAGGCTGAGTGGAGTGAATGTGCCCAGGCTGAATGGAGTGGAGGTGCCCAGGCTGAGTGGAGTGCAGGTTCCCTGGCAGAGTGGGATTGGAAGTGCCCAGGCTGAGTGCAGTGAATGTGCCCAGGCTGAGTGGAGTGGAGGTGCCCAGGCTGAGTGGAGTGCAGGTTCCCAGTAGAGTGGGACTGGAAGTGCCCAGGCTGAGTGGAGTGAATGTGCCCAGGCTGAGTGGAGTGAATGTGCCCAGGCTGAGTGGAGTGGAGGTGCCCAGGCTGAGTGGAGTGCAGGTTCCCAGGCAGAGTGGGATTGGAAGTGCCCAGGCTGAGTGGAGTGAATGTGCCCAGGCTGAGTGGAGTGGAGGTGCCCAGGCCGAGTGGAGTGCAGGTTCCCAGGCAGAGTGGGACTGGAAGTGCCCAGGCTGAGTGGACTGAATGTGCCCAGGCTGAGTGGAGTGGAGGTGCCCAGGCTGAGTGGAGTTGGGGTTCCCTGGCAGAGTGGGACTGGAAGTGCCAAGACTGAGTGGAGTGAATGTGCCCAGGCTGAGTGGAGTGGAGGTGCCCAGGCCGAGTGGAGTGCAGGTTCCCAGGCAGAGTGGGACTGAAAGTGCCCAGGCTGAGTGGAGTGAATGTGCCCAGGAAGATTGGAGTGGAGGTGCCCAGGCTGAGTGGAGTGTAGGTTCCCTGGCAGAGTGGGATTGGAAGTGTCCAGGCTGAGTGGAGTGAATGTGCCCAGGCTGAGTGGAGTGGAGGTGCCCAGGCTGAGTGGAGTTGGGGTTCCCTGGCAGAGTGGGACTGGAAGTGCCAAGGCTGAGTGGAGTGAAGGTACCCAGGCTGAGTGGAGTGGAGGAGCCCAGGCTGAGTGGAGTGCAGGTTCCCAGCAGAGTGGGACTGGAAGTGCCCAGGCTGAGTGGAGTGAATGTGCCCAGGCTGAATGGAGTGGAGGTGCCCAGGCTGAGTGGAGGTGCCCAGGCTGAGTGGAGTGCAGGTTCCCAGGCAGAGTGGGATTAGAAGTGCCCAGGCTGAGTGGAGTGAATGTACCCAGGCTGAGTGGAGTGGAGGGGCCCAGGCTGAGTGGAGTGCAGGTTCCCAGGCAGAGTGGGATTGGAAGTGCCCAGGCTGAGTGGAGTGAATGTGCCCAGGCTGAGTGGAGTGGAGGTTCCCAGGCAGAGTGGGACTGAAAGTGCCCAGGCTGAGTGGAGTGAATGTGCCCAGGCTGAGTGGAGTGGAGATGCCCAGGCCGAGTGGAGTGCAGGTTCCCAGGCAGAGTGTGACTGAAAGTGCCCAGGCTGAGTGGAGTGAATGTGCCCAGGCTGAATGGAGTGGAGGTGCCCAGGCTGAGTGGAGGTGCCCAGGCTGAGTGGAGTGCAGGTTCCCAGGCAGAGTGGGACTGGAAGTGCCCAGGCTGAGTGGAGTGAATGTGCCCAGGCTGAGTGGAGTGGAGGTGCCCAGGCTGAGTGGAGTTGGGGTTCCCTGGCAGAGTGGGACTGGAAGTGCCAAGGCTGAGTGGAGTGAATGTGCCCAGGCTGAGTGGAGTGGAGATGCCCAGGCCGAGTGGAGTGCAGGTTCCCAGGCAGAGTGTGACTGAAAGTGCCCAGGCTGAGTGGAGTGAATGTGCCCAGGCTGAATGGAGTGGAGGTGCCCAGGCTGAGTGGAGGTGCCCAGGCTGAGTGGAGTGCAGGTTCCCAGGCAGAGTGGGATTGGAAGTGCCCAGGCTGAGTGGAGTGAATGTGCCCAGGCTGAGTGGAGTGGAGGTGCCCAGGCCGAGTGGAGTGCAGGTTCCCAGGCAGAGTGGGACTGGAAGTGCCCAGGCTGAGTGGAGTGAATGTGCCCTGGCTGAGTGGAGTGAATGTGCCCAGGCTGAGTGGAGTGAATGTGCCCAGGCTGAGTGGAGTGAATGTGCCCAGGCTGACTGGAGAGAATGTGCCCAGGCTGAGTGGATTGGAGGTGCCCAGGCTGAGTGGAGTGCAGGTTCCCAGGCAGAGTGTGACTGAAAGTGCCGAGGCTGAGTGGAGTGAATGTGCCCAGGCTGAATGGAGTGGAGGTGCCCAGGCTGAGTGGAGGTGCCCAGGCTGAGTGGAGTGCAGGTTCCCAGGCAGAGTGGGATTGGAAGTGCCCAGGCTGAGTGGAGTGAATGTGCCCAGGCTGAGTGGAGTGGAGGTGCCCAGGCCGAGTGGAGTGCAGGTTCCGAGGCAGAGTGGGACTGGAAGTGCCCAGGCTGAGTGGAGTGAATGTGCCCTGGCTGAGTGGAGTGAATGTGCCCAGGCTGAGTGGAGTGAATGTGCCCAGGCTGAGTGGAGTGAATGTGCCCAGGCTGACTGGAGAGAATGTGCCCAGGCTGAGTGGAGTGGAGGTGCCCAGGCTGAGTAGAGCGCAGGCACCCAGGCAGAGTGGGATTGGAAGTGCCCAGGCTGAGTGGAGTGAATGTGCCCAGGCTGAGTGGAGTGGAGGTGCCCAGGCCGAGTGGAGTGCAGGTTCTCAGGCAGAGTGGGACTGGAAGTGCCCAGGCTGAGTGGAGTGAATGTGCCCAGGCTGAGTGGAGTGGAGGTTCCCAGTCAGAGTGGGAGTGGAGGTTCCTGGGCAGAGTGGGACTGGAAGTGCCAACGCTGAGTGGAGTGAATGTGCCCCGGCTGAGTGGAGTGGAGGTGCCCAGGCAGAGTGGAGTTGGGGTTCCCAGGCAGAGAGGGACTGGAAGTGCCCTGGCTGAGTGGAGTGAATGTGCCCAGGCTGAATGGGAGTCAATGTGCCTAGACAGAGTGGAGTGAATGTGCCCAGGCTGAGTGGAGAGGAGGTGCCCAGGCTGAGTGGAGTTGGGGTTCCCAGGCAGAGAGGGACTGGAAGTGCCCTGGCTGAGTGGAGTGAATGTGCCCAGGCTGCGTGGAGTGAATGTGGCCAGGCTGAGTGGAGTGGAGGTGCCCAGGCTGAGTGGAGTGCAGGCACCCAGGCAGAGTGGGATTGGAAGTGCCCAGGCTGAGTGGAGTGAATGTGCCCAGGCTGAGTGGAGTGGAGGTGCCCAGGCTGAGTGGAGTTGGGGTTCCCTGGCAAAGTGTGACTGGAAGTGCCAAGGCTGAGTGGAGTGAATGTGCCCAGGCTGAGTGGAGTGAATGTGCCCAGGCAGAGTGGGATTGGAAGTGCCCAGGCTGAGTGGAGTGCAGGTTCCCAGCAGAGTGGGACTGGAAGTGCCCAGGCTGAGTGGAGTGAATGTGCCCAGGCTGAGTGGAGTGAATGTGCCCAGGCAGAGTGGGATTGGAAGTGCCCAGGCTGAGTGGAGTAATGTACCCGGGCTGAGTGGAGTGCAGGTGCCCAGGCTGAGAGGAGTGCAGGTTCCCAGGCTGAGTGGACTGAATGTGCCCAGGCTGAGTGGAGTGAATGTGCCCAGGCTGAGTGGAGTGAATGTGCCCAGGCTGAGTGGAGAGAATGTGCCCAAGCTGAGTGGATTGGAGGTGCCCAGGCTGAGTGGAGTGAATGTGCCCAGGCTGAGTGGAGTGGAGGTGCCCAGGCTGAGTGGAGTTGGGGTTCCCTGGCAGAGTGGGACTGGAAGTGCCAAGGCTGAGTGGAGTGAATGTGCCCAGGCTGAGTGGAGTGAATGTGCCCAGGCTGAGTGGAGTGGAGGTTCCCAGGCAGAGTGGGACTGAAAGTGCCCAGGCTGAGTGGAGTGAATGTGCCCAGGCTGAGTGGAGTGGAGATGCCCAGGCCGAGTGGAGTGCAGGTTCCCAGGCAGAGTGTGACTGAAAGTGCCCAGGCTGAGTGGAGTGAATGTGCCCAGGCTGAATGGAGTGGAGGTGCCCAGGCTGAGTGGAGGTGCCCAGGCTGAGTGGAGTGCAGGTTCCCAGGCAGAGTGGGACTGGAAGTGCCCAGGCTGAGTGGAGTGAATGTGCCCAGGCTGAGTGGAGTGGAGGTGCCCAGGCTGAGTGGAGTTGGGGTTCCCTGGCAGAGTGGGACTGGAAGTGCCAAGGCTGAGTGGAGTGAATGTGCCCAGGCTGAGTGGAGTGGAGATGCCCAGGCCGAGTGGAGTGCAGGTTCCCAGGCAGAGTGTGACTGAAAGTGCCCAGGCTGAGTGGAGTGAATGTGCCCAGGCTGAATGGAGTGGAGGTGCCCAGGCTGAGTGGAGGTGCCCAGGCTGAGTGGAGTGCAGGTTCCCAGGCAGAGTGGGATTGGAAGTGCCCAGGCTGAGTGGAGTGAATGTGCCCAGGCTGAGTGGAGTGGAGGTGCCCAGGCCGAGTGGAGTGCAGGTTCCCAGGCAGAGTGGGACTGGAAGTGCCCAGGCTGAGTGGAGTGAATGTGCCCTGGCTGAGTGGAGTGAATGTGCCCAGGCTGAGTGGAGTGAATGTGCCCAGGCTGAGTGGAGTGAATGTGCCCAGGCTGACTGGAGAGAATGTGCCCAGGCTGAGTGGATTGGAGGTGCCCAGGCTGAGTGGAGTGCAGGTTCCCAGGCAGAGTGTGACTGAAAGTGCCGAGGCTGAGTGGAGTGAATGTGCCCAGGCTGAATGGAGTGGAGGTGCCCAGGCTGAGTGGAGGTGCCCAGGCTGAGTGGAGTGCAGGTTCCCAGGCAGAGTGGGATTGGAAGTGCCCAGGCTGAGTGGAGTGAATGTGCCCAGGCTGAGTGGAGTGGAGGTGCCCAGGCCGAGTGGAGTGCAGGTTCCGAGGCAGAGTGGGACTGGAAGTGCCCAGGCTGAGTGGAGTGAATGTGCCCTGGCTGAGTGGAGTGAATGTGCCCAGGCTGAGTGGAGTGAATGTGCCCAGGCTGAGTGGAGTGAATGTGCCCAGGCTGACTGGAGAGAATGTGCCCAGGCTGAGTGGATTGGAGGTGCCCAGGCTGAGTGGAGTGCAGGTTCCCAGGCAGAGTGGGACTGGAAGTGCCCAGGCTGAGTGGAGTTGGGGTTCCCTGGCAGAGTGTGACTGAAAGTGCCCAGGCTGAGTGGAGTGAATGTGCCCCGGCTGAATGGAGTGGAGGTGCCCAGGCTGAGTGGAGGTGCCCAGGCTGAGTGGAGTGCAGGTTCCCAGGCAGAGTGGGATTGGAAGTGCACAGGCTGAGTGGAGTGAATGTGCCCAGGCTGAGTGGAGTGGAGGTGCCCAGGCCGAGTGGAGTGCAGGTTCCCAGGCAGAGTGGGACTGGCAGTGCCCAGGCGGAGTGGAGTGAATGTGCCCAGGCTGAATGGGAGTCAATGTGCCTAGACAGAGTGGAGTGAATGTGCCCGGCCGCCGGAGCCCGAAACGTGCGTTTCCCCATTGCCTTGAATGGGCGCGGAGAGAGGGGGGCGCTTTTTGGCTCGTGGCGCGGGCACCGTTGCGCCAAAGCGTCAAGTGTCACACCTCCCCGTGCTCGGGGCGGCCCCTTGGAGCTAACTAGCAGGGTCTGGAGGGGCTGCGAGGCCGCCCAGGAGAACGGGTCCAAACCGCGTTCCGATCGGACGAGAATTGAGGGCGGGACACAGTTCCGCGGTTCACTTTCCGCCCGGGCAAAGGGCCTATAACTTGCGGCGGGAGGGCTTAAGAGTGGGCCCCCGCGAGTCGGGTGGAGAGCCGGGTGTGGAGAGGAGTAGCGGAGGTTCCCAGTCAGAGTGAAAGTGGAGGTTCCTGGGCAGAGTGGGACTGGAAGTGCCCAGGCTGAGTGGAGTGAATGTGCCCTGGCTGAGTGGAGTGAATGTGGCCAGGCTGAGTGGAGTGAATGTGCCCTGGCTGAGTGGAGTGAATGTGCCCTGGCTGACTGGAGAGAATGTACCCAGGCTGAGTGGATTGGAGGTGCCCAGGCTGAGTGGAGTGCAGGTTCCCAGGCAGAGTGGGACTGGAAGTGCCCAGGCTGAGTGGAGTGAATGTGCCCAGGCTGAGTGGAGTGAATGTTCCCAGGCTGAATGGGAGTCAATGTGCCTAGACAAAGTGGAGTGAATGTGCCCAGGCTGAGTGGAGTGGAGGTGCCCAGGCTGAGTGGAGTTGGGGTTCCCAGGCAGAGAGGGACTGGAAGTGCCCTGGCTGAGTGGAGTGAATGTGCCCAGGCTGAGTGGAGTGGAGGTGCCCAGGCCGAGTGGAGTGCAGGTTCCCAGGCAGAGTGGGACTGGAAGTGCCCAGGCTGAGTGGAGTGAATGTGCCCAGGCTGAGTGGAGTGGAGGTGCCCAGGCTGAGTGGAGTTGGGGTTCCCTGGCAGAGTGGGACTGGAAGTGCCAAGGCTGAGTGGAGTGAATGTGCCCAGGCAGAGTGGGATTGGAAGTGCCCAGGCTGAGTGGAGTGCAGGTTCCCAGGCAGAGTGTGACTGAAAGTGCCGAGGCTGAGTGGAGTGAATGTGCCCAGGCTGAATGGAGTGGAGGTGCCCAGGCTGAGTGGAGTGAATGTGCCCAGGCTGAGTGGAGTGGAGGTGCCCAGGCCGAGTGGAGTGCAGGTTCCCAGGCAGAGTGGGACTGGAAGTGCCCAGGCGGAGTGGAGTGAATGTGCCCAGGCTGAATGGGAGTCAATGTGCCTAGACAGAGTGGAGTGAATGTGCCCGGCCGCCGGAGCCCGAAACGTGCGTTTCCCCATCGCCTTGAATGGGCGCGGAGAGAGGGGGGCGCTTTTTGGCTCGTGGCGCGGGCACCGTTGCGCCAAAGCGTCAAGTGTCACACCTCCCCGTGCTCGGGGCGGCCCCTTGGAGCTAACTGGCTGGGTCTAGAGGGGCTGCGAGGCCGCCCAGGAGAACGGGTCCAAACCGCGTTCCGATCGGACGAGAATTGAGGGCGGGACACAGTTCCGCGGTTCACTTTCCGCCCGGGCAAAGGGCCTATAACTTGCGGCGGGAGGGCTTAAGAGTGGGCCCCCGCGAGTCGGGTGGAGAGCCGGGTGTGGAGAGGAGTAGCGGAGGTTCCCAGTCAGAGTGGGAGTGGAGGTTCCTGGGCAGAGTGGGACTGGAAGTGCCCAGGCTGAGTGGAGTGAATGTGCCCTGGCTGAGTGGAGTGAATGTGCCCAGGCTGAGTGGAGTGAATGTGCCCAGGCTGAGTGGAGTGAATGTGCCCAGGCTGAGTGGAGAGAATGTGCCCAGGCTGAGTGGATTGGAGGTGCCCAGGCTGAGTGGAGTGCAGGTTCCCAGGCAGAGTGGGACTGGAAGTGCCCAGGCTGAGTGGAGTGGAGGTTCCCAGGCTGAGTGGAGTGCAGGTTCCCAGCAGAGTGGGATTGGAAGTGCCCAGGCTGAGTGGAGTGAATGTACCCAGGCTGAGTGGAGTGGAGGGGCCCAGGCTGAGTGGAGTGCAGGTTCCCAGGCAGAGTGGGATTGGAAGTGCCCAGGCTGAGTGGAGTGAATGTGCCCAGGCTGAGTGGAGTGGAGGTTCCCAGGCTGAGTAGAGTTGGGGTTCCCTGGCAGAGTGGGACTGGAAGTGCCAACGGTGAGTGGAGTGAATGTGCCCAGGCTGAGTGGAGTGGAGGTGCCCAGGCTGAGTAGAGTTGGGGTTCCCTGGCAGAGTGGGACTGGAAGTGCCAACGGTGAGTGGAGTGAATGTGCCCAGGCTGAGTGGAGTGGAGGTGCCCAGGCTGAGTGGAGTTGGGGTTCCCTGGCAGAGTGGGACTGGAAGTGCCAACGCTGAGTGGAGTGAATGTGCCCCGGCTGAGTGGAGTGGAGGTGCCCAGGCTGAGTGGAGTGCAGGTTCCCAGGCAGAGTGGGATTGGAAGTGCCCAGGCTGAGTGGAGTAATGTACCCAGGCTGAGTGGAGTGCAGGTGCCCAGGCTGAGTGGAGTGCAGGTTCCCAGGCAGAGTGGGACTGGAAGTGCCCAGGCGGAGTGGAGTGAATGTGCCCAGGCTGAATGGGAGTCAATGTGCCTAGACAGAGTGGAGTGAATGTGCCCGGCCGCCGGAGCCCGAAACGTGCGTTTCCCCATTGCCTTGAATGGGCGCGGAGAGAGGGGGGCGCTTTTTGGCTCGTGGCGCGGGCACTGTTGCGCCAAAGCGTCAAGTGTCACACCTCCCCGTGCTCGGGGCGGCCCCTTGGAGCTAACTGGCTGGGTCTGGAGGGGCTGCGAGGCCGCCCAGGAGAACGGGTCCAAACCGCGTTCCGATCGGACGAGAATTGAGGGCGGGACACAGTTCCGCGGTTCACTTTCCGCCCGGGCAAAGGGCCTATAACTTGCGGCGGGAGGGCTTAAGAGTGGGCCCCCGCGAGTCGGGTGGAGAGCCGGGTGTGGAGAGGAGTAGCGGAGGTTCCCAGTCTGAGTGGGAGTGGAGGTTCCTGGGCAGAATGGGACTGGAAGTGCCCAGGCTGAGTGGAGTGAATGTGCCCTGGCTGAGTGGAGTGAATGTGCCCAGGCTGAGTGGAGTGGAGGTGCACAGGCTGAGTGGAGTGCAGGCACCCAGGCAGAGTGGGATTGGAAGTGCCCAGGCTGAGTGGAGTGAATGTGCCAAGGCTGAGTGGAGTGGAGGTGCCCAGGCCGAGTGGAGTGCAGGTTCCCAGGCAGAGTGGGACTGGAAGTGCCCAGGCTGAGTGGAGTGAATGTGCCCAGGCTGAGTGGAGTGGAGGTGCCCAGGCTGAGTGGAGTTGGGGTTCCCAGGCAGAGAGGGACTGGAAGTGCCCTGGCTGAGTGGAGTGAATGTGCCCAGGCTGCGTGGAGTGGAGGTTCCCAGGCTGAGTGGAGTGCAGGTTCCCAGCAGAGTGGGATTGGAAGTGCCCAGGCTGAGTGGAGTGAATGTACCCAGGCTGAGTGGAGTGGAGGGGCCCAGGCTGAGTGGAGTGCAGGTTCCCAGGCAGAGTGGGATTGGAAGTGCCCAGGCTGAGTGGAGTGAATGTGCCCAGGCTGAGTGGAGTGGAGGTGCCCAGGCTGAGTAGAGTTGGGGTTCCCTGGCAGAGTGGGACTGGAAGTGCCAACGGTGAGTGGAGTGAATGTGCCCAGGCTGAGTGGAGTGGAGGTGCCCAGGCTGAGTGGAGTTGGGGTTCCCTGGCAGAGTGGGACTGGAAGTGCCAACGCTGAGTGGAGTGAATGTGCCCCGGCTGAGTGGAGTGGAGGTGCCCAGGCTGAGTGGAGTGCAGGTTCCCAGGCAGAGTGGGATTGGAAGTGCCCAGGCTGAGTGGAGTAATGGACCCAGGCTGAGTGGAGTGCAGGTGCCCAGGCTGAGTGGAGTGCAGGTTCCCAGGCAGAGTGGGATTGGAAGTGCCCAGGCTGAGTGGAGTGAATGTGCCCAGGCTGAGTGGAGTGGAGGTGCCCAGGCCGAGTGGAGTGCAGGTTCCCAGGCAGAGTGGGACTGGAAGTGCCCAGGCGGAGTGGAGTGAATGTGCCCAGGCTGAATGGGAGTCAATGTGCCTAGACAGAGTGGAGTGAATGTGCCCGGCCGCCGGAGCCCGAAATGTGCGTTTCCCCATAGCCTTGAATGGGCGCGGAGAGAGGGGGGCGCTTTTTGGCTCGTGGCGCGGGCACCGTTGTGCCAAAGCGTCAAGTGTCACAACTCCCTGTGCTCGGGGCGGCCCCTTGGAGCTAACTGGCTGGGTCTCGAGGGGCTGCGAGGCCGCCCAGGAGAACGGGTCCAAACCGCGTTCCGATCGGACGAGAATTGAGGGCGGGACACAGTTCCGCGGTTCACTTTCCGCCCGGGCAAAGGGCCTATAACTTGCGGCGGGAGGGCTTAAGAGTGGGCCCCCGCGAGTCGGGTGGAGAGCCGGGTGTGGAGAGGAGTAGCGGAGGTTCCCAGTCAGAGTGGGAGTGGAGGTTCCTGGGCAGAGTGGGACTGGAAGTGCCCAGGCTGAGTGGAGTGAATGTGCCCTGGCTGAGTGGAGTGAATGTGCCCAGGCTGAGTGGAGTGAATGTGCCCAGGCTGAGTGGAGTGAATGTGCCCAGGCTGAGTGGAGAGAATGTGCCCAGGCTGAGTGGATTGGAGGTGCCCAGGCTGAGTGGAGTGCAGGTTCCCAGGCAGAGTGGGACTGGAAGTGCCCAGGCTGAGTGGAGTGAATGTGCCCAGGCTGAGTGGAGTGAATGTTCCCAGGCTGAATGGGAGTCAATGTGCCTAGACAGAGTGGAGTGAATGTGCCCAGGCTGAGTGGAGTGGAGGTGCCCAGGCTGAGTGGAGTTGGGGTTCCCAGGCAGAGAGGGACTGGAAGTGCCCTGGCTGAGTGGAGTGAATGTGCTCAGGCAGCGTGGAGTGGAGGTTCCCAGGCTGAGTGGAGTGCAGGTTCCCAGCAGAGTGGGATTGGAAGTGCCCAGGCTGAGTGGAGTGAATGTACCCAGGCTGAGTGGAGTGGAGGGGCCCAGGCTGAGTGGAGTGCAGGTTCCCAGGCAGAGTGGGATTGGAAGTGCCCAGGCTGAGTGGAGTGAATGTGCCCAGGCTGAGTGGAGTGGAGGTGCCCAGGCCGAGTGGAGTGCTGGTTCCCAGGCAGAGTGGGACTGGAAGTGCCCAGGCTGAGTGGAGTGAATGTGCCCAGGCTGAGTGGAGTGGAGGTGCCCAAGCTGAGTGGAGTTGGGGTTCCCTGGCAGAGTGGGACTGGAAGTGCCAAGGCTGAGTGGAGTGAATGTGCCCAGGCTGAGTGGAGTGGAGATGCCCAGGCCGAGTGGAGTGCAGGTTCCCAGGCAGAGTGTGACTGAAAGTGCCCAGGCTGAGTGGAGTGAATGTGCCCAGGCTGAATGGAGTGGAGGTGCCCAGGCTGAGTGGAGGTGCCCAGGCTGAGTGGAGTGCAGGTTCCCAGGCAGAGTGGGATTGGAAGTGCCCAGGCTGAGTGGAGTGAATGTGCCCAGGCTGAGTGGAGTGGAGATGCCCAGGCCGAGTGGAGTGCAGGTTCCCAGGCAGAGTGGGACTGGAAGTGCCCAGGCTGAGTGGAGTGAATGTGCCCAGGCTGAGTGGAGTGGAGGTGCCCAGGCTGAGTGGAGTTGGGGTTCCCAGGCAGAGAGGGACTGGAAGTGCCCTGGCTGAGTGGAGTGAATGTGCCCAGGCTGCGTGGAGTGGAGGTTCCCAGGCTGAGTGGAGTGCAGGTTCCCAGCAGAGTGGGATTGGAAGTGCCCAGGCTGAGTGGAGTGAATGTACCCAGGCTGAGTGGAGTGGAGGGGCCCAGGCTGAGTGGAGTGCAGGTTCCCAGGCAGAGTGGGATTGGAAGTGCCCAGGCTGAGTGGAGTGAATGTGCCCAGGCTGAGTGGAGTGGAGGTGCCCAGGCTGAGTAGAGTTGGGGTTCCCTGGCAGAGTGGGACTGGAAGTGCCAACGGTGAGTGGAGTGAATGTGCCCAGGCTGAGTGGAGTGGAGGTGCCCAGGCTGAGTGGAGTTGGGGTTCCCTGGCAGAGTGGGACTGGAAGTGCCAACGCTGAGTGGAGTGAATGTGCCCCGGCTGAGTGGAGTGGAGGTGCCCAGGCTGAGTGGAGTGCAGGTTCCCAGGCAGAGTGGGATTGGAAGTGCCCAGGCTGAGTGGAGTAATGGACCCAGGCTGAGTGGAGTGCAGGTGCCCAGGCTGAGTGGAGTGCAGGTTCCCAGGCAGAGTGGGATTGGAAGTGCCCAGGCTGAGTGGAGTGAATGTGCCCAGGCTGAGTGGAGTGGAGGTGCCCAGGCCGAGTGGAGTGCAGGTTCCCAGGCAGAGTGGGACTGGAAGTGCCCAGGCGGAGTGGAGTGAATGTGCCCAGGCTGAATGGGAGTCAATGTGCCTAGACAGAGTGGAGTGAATGTGCCCGGCCGCCGGAGCCCGAAATGTGCGTTTCCCCATAGCCTTGAATGGGCGCGGAGAGAGGGGGGCGCTTTTTGGCTCGTGGCGCGGGCACCGTTGTGCCAAAGCGTCAAGTGTCACAACTCCCTGTGCTCGGGGCGGCCCCTTGGAGCTAACTGGCTGGGTCTCGAGGGGCTGCGAGGCCGCCCAGGAGAACGGGTCCAAACCGCGTTCCGATCGGACGAGAATTGAGGGCGGGACACAGTTCCGCGGTTCACTTTCCGCCCGGGCAAAGGGCCTATAACTTGCGGCGGGAGGGCTTAAGAGTGGGCCCCCGCGAGTCGGGTGGAGAGCCGGGTGTGGAGAGGAGTAGCGGAGGTTCCCAGTCAGAGTGGGAGTGGAGGTTCCTGGGCAGAGTGGGACTGGAAGTGCCCAGGCTGAGTGGAGTGAATGTGCCCTGGCTGAGTGGAGTGAATGTGCCCAGGCTGAGTGGAGTGAATGTGCCCAGGCTGAGTGGAGTGAATGTGCCCAGGCTGAGTGGAGAGAATGTGCCCAGGCTGAGTGGATTGGAGGTGCCCAGGCTGAGTGGAGTGCAGGTTCCCAGGCAGAGTGGGACTGGAAGTGCCCAGGCTGAGTGGAGTGAATGTGCCCAGGCTGAGTGGAGTGAATGTTCCCAGGCTGAATGGGAGTCAATGTGCCTAGACAGAGTGGAGTGAATGTGCCCAGGCTGAGTGGAGTGGAGGTGCCCAGGCTGAGTGGAGTTGGGGTTCCCAGGCAGAGAGGGACTGGAAGTGCCCTGGCTGAGTGGAGTGAATGTGCTCAGGCAGCGTGGAGTGGAGGTTCCCAGGCTGAGTGGAGTGCAGGTTCCCAGCAGAGTGGGATTGGAAGTGCCCAGGCTGAGTGGAGTGAATGTACCCAGGCTGAGTGGAGTGGAGGGGCCCAGGCTGAGTGGAGTGCAGGTTCCCAGGCAGAGTGGGATTGGAAGTGCCCAGGCTGAGTGGAGTGAATGTGCCCAGGCTGAGTGGAGTGGAGGTGCCCAGGCCGAGTGGAGTGCTGGTTCCCAGGCAGAGTGGGACTGGAAGTGCCCAGGCTGAGTGGAGTGAATGTGCCCAGGCTGAGTGGAGTGGAGGTGCCCAAGCTGAGTGGAGTTGGGGTTCCCTGGCAGAGTGGGACTGGAAGTGCCAAGGCTGAGTGGAGTGAATGTGCCCAGGCTGAGTGGAGTGGAGATGCCCAGGCCGAGTGGAGTGCAGGTTCCCAGGCAGAGTGTGACTGAAAGTGCCCAGGCTGAGTGGAGTGAATGTGCCCAGGCTGAATGGAGTGGAGGTGCCCAGGCTGAGTGGAGGTGCCCAGGCTGAGTGGAGTGCAGGTTCCCAGGCAGAGTGGGATTGGAAGTGCCCAGGCTGAGTGGAGTGAATGTGCCCAGGCTGAGTGGAGTGGAGATGCCCAGGCCGAGTGGAGTGCAGGTTCCCAGGCAGAGTGGGACTGGAAGTCCCCAGGCGGAGTGGAGTGAATGTGCCCAGGCTGAATGGGAGTCAATGTGCCTAGACAGAGTGGATTGAATGTGCCCGGCCGCCGGAGCCCGAAACTTGCGTTTCCCCATTGCCTTGAATGGGCGCGGAGAGAGGGGGGCGCTTTTTGGCTCGTGGCGCGGGCACCGTTGCGCCAAAGCGTCAAGTGTCACACCTCCCCGTGCTCGGGGCGGCCCCTTGGAGCTAACTAGCTGGGTCTGGAGGGGCTGCGAGGCCGCCCAGGAGAACTGGTCCAAACCGCGTTCCGATCGGACGAGAATTGAGGGCGGGACACAGTTCCGCGGTTCACTTTCCGCCCGGGCAAAGGGCCTATAACTTGCGGCGGGAGGGCTTAAGAGTGGGCCCCCGCGAGTCGGGTGGAGAGCCGGGTGTGGAGAGGAGTAGCGGAGGTTCCCAGTCAGAGTGGGAGTGGAGGTTCCTGGGCAGAGTGGGAATGGAAGTGCCCAGGCTGAGTGGAGTGAATGTGCCCTGGCTGAGTGGAGTGAATGTGGCCAGGCTGAGTGGAGTGGAGGTGCCCAGGCTGAGTGGAGTGCAGGCACCCAGGCAGAGTGGGATTGGAAGTGCCCAGGCTGAGTGGAGTGAATGTGCCCAGGCTGAGTGGAGTGGAGGTGCCCAGGCCGAGTGGAGTGCAGGTTCCCAGGCAGAGTGGGATTGGAAGTGCCCAGGCTGAGTGGAGTGAATGTGCCCAGGCTGAGTGGAGTGGAGGTGCCCAGGCTGAGTGGAGTTGGGGTTCCCTGGCAGAGTGGGACTGGAAGTGCCAAGGCTGAGTGGAGTGAATGTGCGCAGGCTGAGTGGAGTGGAGGTGCCCAGGCTGAGTGGAGTGCAGGTTCCCAGGCAGAGTGGGATTGGAAGTGCCCAGGCTGAGTGGAGTGAATGTACCCAGGCTGAGTGGAGTGGAGGTTTCCAGGCTGAGTGGAGTGCAGGTTCCCAGGCAGAGTGGGATTGGAAGTGCCCAGGCTGAGTGGAGTGAATGTGCCCAGGCTGAGTGGAGTGGAGGTGCCCAGGCTGAGTGGAGTTGGGGTTCCCTGGCAGAGTGGGACTGGAAGTGCCAAGGCTGAGTGGAGTGAATGTGCCCAGGCTGAGTGGAGTGGAGGTGCCCAGGCCGAGTGGAGTGCAGGTTCCCAGGCAGAGTGGGACTGGAAGTGCCCAGGCGGAGTGGAGTGAATGTGCCCTGGCTGAGTGGAGTGAATGTGCCCAGGCTGAGTGGAGTGAATGTGCCCAGGCTGAGTGGAGAGAATGTGCCCAGGCTGAGTGGATTGGAGGTGCCCAGGCTGAGTGGAGTGCAGGTTCCCAGGCAGAGTGGGACTGGAAGTGCCCAGGCTGAGTGGAGTGAATGTGCCCAGGCTGAGTGGAGTGAATGATCCCAGGCTGAATGGGAGTCAATGTGCCTAGACAGAGTGGAGTGAATGTGCCCAGGCTGAGTGGAGTGGAGGTGCCCAGGCTGAGTGGAGTTGGGGTTCCCAGGCAGAGAGGGACTGGAAGTGCCCTGGCTGAGTGGAGTGAATGTGCCCAGGCTGCGTGGAGTGGAGGTGCCCAGGCCGAGTGGAGTGAAGGTTCCCAGTCAGAGTGGGATTGGAAGTGCCCAGGCTGAGTGGAGTGAATGTGCCCAGGCTGAGTGGAGTGGAGGTGCCCAGGCTGAGTGGAGTTGGGGTTCCCTGGCAGAGTGGGACTGGAAGTGCCAAGGCTGAGTGGAGTGAATGTGACCAGGCTGAGTGGAGTGGAGGTGCCCAGGCTGAGTGGAGTGCAGGTTCCCAGGCAGAGTGGGATTGGAAGTGCCCAGGCTGAGTGGAGTGAATGTACCCAGGCTGAGTGGAGTGGAGGTGTCCAGGCTGAGTGGAGTGCAGGTTCCCAGGCAGAGTGGGACTGAAAGTGCCGAGGCTGAGTGGAGTGAATGTGCCCAGGCTGAGTGGAGTGGAGGTGCCCAGGCTGAGTGGAGTTGGGGTTCCCTGGCAGAGTGGGACTGGAAGTGCCAAGGCTGAGTGGAGTGAATGTGCCCAGGCTGAGTGGATTGGAGGTGCCCAGGCTGAGTGGAGTGCAGGTTCCCAGGCAGAGTGGGACTGGAAGTGCCCTGGCTGAGTGGAGTGGAGGTGCCCAGGCTGAGTGGAGTGCAGGTTCCCAGGCAGAGTGGGACTGGATGTGCCCAGGCGGAGTGGAGTGAATGTGCCCAGGCTGAATGGGAGTCAATGTGCCTAGACAGAGTGGAGTGAATGTGCCCAGGCTGAGTGGAGTGGAGGTGCCCAGGCTGAGTGGAGTTGGGGTTCCCAGGCAGAGAGGGACTGGAAGTGCCCTGGCTGAGTGGAGTGAATGTGCCCAGGCTGCGTGGAGTGGAGGTTCCCAGGCTGAGTGGAGTGCAGGTTCCCAGCAGAGTGGGACTGGAAGTGCCCAGGCTGAGTGGAGTGAATGTGCCCAGGCTGAGTGGAGTGAATGTGCCCAGGCAGAGTGGAGTGAATGTGCCCAGTCTGAGTGGAGTGGAGGTGCCCAGGCTGAGTGGAGTGCAGGTTCCCAGGCAGAGTGGGACTGGAAGTGCCCAGGCTGAGTGGAGTGAATGTGCCCAGGCTGAATGGAGTGGAGGTGCCCAGGCTGAGTGGAGTGCAGGTTCCCAGGCAGAGTGGGATTGGAAGTGCCCAGGCTGAGTGGAGTGAATGTGCCTAGGCTGAGTGGAGTGGAGGTGCCCAGGCTGAATGGAGTTGGGGTTCCCTGGCAGAGTGGGACTGGAAGTGCCAACGGTGAGTGGAGTGAATGTGCCCAGGCTGAGTGGAGTGGAGGTGCCCAGGCTGAGTGGAGTTGGGGTTCCCTGGCAGAGTGGGACTGGAAGTGCCAACGCTGAGTGGAGTGAATGTGCCCAGGCTGAGTGGAGTGGAGGTGCCCAGGCTGAGTGGAGTGCTGGTTCGCAGGCAGAGTGGGATTGGAAGTGCCCAGGCTGAGTGGAGTAATGTACTCAGGCTGAGTGGAGTGCAGGTGCCCAGGCTGAGAGGAGTGCAGGTTCCCAGGCAGAGTGGGATTGGAAGTGCCCAGGCTGAGTGGAGTGAATGTGCCCAGGCTGAGTGGAGTGGAGGTGCCCAGGCCGAGTGGAGTGCAGGTTCCCAGGCAGAGTGGGACTGGTAGTGCCCAGGCGGAGTGGAGTGAATGTACCCAGGCTGAATGGGAGTCAATGTGCCTAGACAGAGTGGAGTGAATGTGCCCGGCCGCCGGAGCCCGAAACGTGCGTTTCCCCATTGCCTTGAATGGGCGGAGAGAGGGGGGCGCTTTTTGGCTCGTGGCGCGGGCACCGTTGCGCCAAAGCGTCAAGTGTCACACCTCCCCGTGCTCGGGGCGGCCCCTTGGAGCTAACTGGCTGGGTCTAGAGGGGCTGCGAGGCCGCCCAGGAGACCGGGTCCAAACCGCGTTCCGATCGGACGAGAATTGAGGGCGGGACACAGTTCCGCGGTTCACTTTCCGCCCGGGCAAAGGGCCTATAACTTGCGGCGGGAGGGCTTAAGAGTGGGCCCCCGCGAGTCGGGTGGAGAGCCGGGTGTGGAGAGGAGTAGCGGAGGTTCCCAGTCAGAGTGGGAGTGGAGGTTCCTGGGCAGAGTGGGACTGGAAGTGCCCAGGCTGAGTGGAGTGAATGTGCCCTGGCTGAGTGGAGTGAATGTGGCCAGGCTGAGTGGAGTGGAGGTGCCCAGGCTGAGTGGAGTGAAGGCACCCAGGCAGAGTGGGATTGGAATTGCCCAGGCTGAGTGGAGTGAATGTGCCCAGGCTGAGTGCAGTGGAGGTGCCCAGGCCGAGTGGAGTGCAGGTTCCCAGGCAGAGTGGGACTGGAAGTGCCCAGGCTGAGTGGAGTGAATGTGCCCAGGCTGAGTGGAGTGGAGGTGCCCAGGCTGAGTGGAGTTGGGGTTCCCTGGCAGAGTGGGACTGGAAGTGCCAAGGCTGAGTGGAGTGAATGTGCCCAGGCTGAGTGGAGTGGAGATGCCCAGGCCGAGTGGAGTGCAGGTTCCCAGGCAGAGTGTGACTGAAAGTGCCCAGGCTGAGTGGAGTGAATGTGCCCAGGCTGAATGGAGTGGAGGTGCCCAGGCTGAGTGGAGGTGCCCAGGCTGAGTGGAGTGCAGGTTCCCAGGCAGAGTGGGATTGGAAGTGCCCAGGCTGAGTGGAGTGAATGTGCCCAGGCTGAGTGGAGTGGAGGTGCCCAGGCCGAGTGGAGTGCAGGTTCCCAGGCAGAGTGGGACTGGAAGTGCCCAGGCTGAGTGGAGTGAATGTGCCCTGGCTGAGTGGAGTGAATGTGCCCAGGCTGAGTGGAGTGAATGTGCCCAGGCTGAGTGGAGTGAATGTGCCCAGGCTGACTGGAGAGAATGTGCCCAGGCTGAGTGGATTGGAGGTGCCCAGGCTGAGTGGAGTGCAGGTTCCCAGGCAGAGTGGGACTGGAAGTGCCCAGGCTGAGTGGAGTGAATGTGCCCAGGCTGAGTGGAGTGAATGTTCCCAGGCTGAATGGGAGTCAATGTGCCTAGACAGAGTGGAGTTAATGTGCCCAGGCTGAGTGGAGTGGAGGTGCCCAGGCTGAGTGGAGTTGGGGTTCCCAGGCAGAGAGGGACTGGAAGTGCCCTGGCTGAGAGGAGGGAATGTGCCCAGGCTGCGTGGACTGGAGGTTCCCAGGCTGAGTGGAGTGAAGGTTCCCAGCAGAGTGGGATTGGAAGTACCCAGGCTGAGTGGAGTGGAGGTGCCCAGGCTGAGTGGAGTGCAGGTTCCCAGACAGAGTGGGATTGGAAGTGCCCAGGCTGAGTGGAGTGAATGTGCCCAGGCTGAGTGGAGTGGAGGTGCCCAGGCTGAGTGGAGTTGGGGTTCCCTGGCAGAGTGGGACTGGAAGTGCCAAGGCTGAGTGGAGTGAATGTACCCAGGCTGAGTGGAGTGGAGGTGCCCAGGCTGAGTGGAGTGCTGGTTCCCAGGCAGAGTGGGATTGGAGTGCCCAGGCTGAGTGGAGTAATGTACCCAGGCTGAGTGGAGTGCAGGTGCCCAGGCTGAGAGGAGTGCAGGTTCCAAGGCAGAGTGGGATTGGAAGTGCCCAGGCTGAGTGCAGTGAATGTGCCCAGGCTGAGTGGAGTGGAGGTGCCCAGGCCGAGTGGAGTGCAGGTTCCCAGGCAGAGTGGGACTGGAAGTGCCCAGGCGGAGTGGAGTGAATGTGCCCAGGCTGAATGGGAGTCAATGTGCCTAGACAGAGTGGAGTGAATGTGCCCGGCCGCCGGAGCCCGAAACGTGCGTTTCCCCATTGCCTTGAATGGGCGCGGAGAGAGGGGGGCGCTTTTTGGCTCGTGGCGCGGGCACCGTTGCGCCAAAGCGTCAAGTGTCACCCCTCCCCGTGCTCGGGGCGGCCCCTTGGAGCTAACTGGCTGGGTCTGGAGGGGCTGCGAGGCCGCCCAGGAGAACGGGTCCAAACCGCGTTCCGATCGGACGAGAATTGAGGGCGGGACACAGTTCCGCGGTTCACTTTCCGCCCGGGCAAAGGGCCTATAACTTGCGGCGGGATGGCTTAAGAGTGGGCCCCCGCGAGTCGGGTGGAGAGCCGGGTGTGGAGAGGAGTAGCGGAGGTTCCCAGTCAGAGTGGGAGTGGAGGTTCCTGGGCAGAGTGGGACTGGAAGTGCCCAGGCTGAGTGGAGTGAATGTGCCCTGGCTGAGTGGAGTGAATGTGCCCAGGTTGAGTGGATTGCAGGTTCCCAGGCAGAGTGGGACTGGAAGTGCCCAGGCTGAGTGGAGTGAATGTGCCCAGGCTGAGTGGAGTGGAGGTGCCCAGGCTTAGTGGAGTGCAGGTTCCCAGGCAGAGTGGGATTGGAAGTGCCCAGGCTGAGTGGAGTGAATGTGCCCAGGCTGAGTGGAGTGGAGGTGCCCAGGCTGAGTAGAGTTGGGGTTCCCTGGCAGAGTGGGACTGGAAGTGCCCAGGCTGAGTGGAGTGAATGTCCCCAGGCTGAGTGGATTGCATGTGCCCAGGCTGAGTGGAGTGCAGGTTCCCTGGCAGAGTGGGATTGGAAGTGCCCAGGCTGAGTGGAGTGAATGTGCCCAGGCTGAGTGGAGTGGAGGTGCCCAGGCCGAGTGGAGTGCAGGTTCCCAGGCAGAGTGGGACTGGAAGTGCCCAGGCGGAGTGGAGTGAATGTGCCCAGGCTGAGTGGAGTGGAGGTGCCCAGGCTGAGTGGAGTTGGGGTTCCCTGGCAGAGTGGGAATGGAAGTGCCAAGGCTGAGTGGAGTGAAGGTACCCAGGCTGAGTGGAGTGGAGGTGCCCAGGCTGAGTAAAGTGCAGGTTCCCAGCAGAGTGGGACTGGAAGTGCCCAGGCTGAGTGGAGTGAATGTGCCCAGGCTGAATGGAGTGGAGGTGCCCAGGCTGAGTGGAGGTGCCCAGGCTGAGTGGAGTGCAGGTTCCCAGGCAGAGTGGGATTGGAAGTGCCCAGGCTGAGTGGAGTGAATGTACCCAGGCTGAGTGGAGTGGAGGGGCCCAGGCTGAGTGGAGTGCAGGTTCCCAGGCAGAGTGGGATTGGAAGTGCCCAGGCTGAGTGGAGTGAATGTGCCCAGGCTGAGTGGAGTGGAGGTGCCCAGGCTGAGTAGAGTTGGGGTTCCCTGGCAGAGTGGGACTGGAAGTGCCAACGGTGAGTGGAGTGAATGTGCCCAGGCTGAGTGGAGTGGAGGTGCCCAGGCCGAGTGGAGTGCAGGTTCCCAGGCAGAGTGGGACTGGAAGTGCCCAGGCGGAGTGGAGTGAATGTGCCCAGGCTGAATGGGAGTCAATGTGCCTAGACAGAGTGGAGTGAATGTGCCCGGCCGCCGGAGCCCGAAACGTGCGTTTCCCCATTGCCTTGAATGGGCGCGGAGAGAGGGGGGCACTTTTTGGCTCGTGGCGCGGTCACCGTTGCGCCAAAGCGTCAAGTGTCACACCTCCCCGTGCTCGGGGCGGCCCCTTGGAGCTAACTAGCGGGGTTTGGAGGGGCTGCGAGGCCGCCCAGGAGAACGGGTCCAAACCGCGTTCCGATCGGACGAGAATTGAGGGCGGGACACAGTTCCGCGGTTCACTTTCCGCCCGGGCAAAGGGCCTATAACTTGCGGCGGGAGGGCTTAAGAGTGGGCCCCCGCGAGTCGGGTGGAGAGCCGGGTGTGGAGAGGAGTAGCGGAGGTTCCCAGTCAGAGTGGGAGTGGAGGTTCCTGGGCAGAGTGGGACTGGAAGTGCCCAGGCTGAGTGGAGTGAATGTGCCCTGGCTGAGTGGAGTGAATGTGCCCAGGCTGAGTGGAGTGGAGGTGCCCAGGCTGAGTAGAGTGCAGGCACCCAGGCAGAGTGGGATTGGAAGTGCCCAGGCGGAGTGGAGTGAATGTGCCCAGGCTGAGTGGAGTGGAGGTGCCCAGGCCGAGTGGAGTGCAGGTTCCCAGGCAGAGTGGGACTGGAAGTGCCCAGGCTGAGTGGACTGAATGTGCCCAGGCTGAGTGGAGTGGAGGTGCCCAGGCTGAGTGGAGTTGGGGTTCCCTGGCAGAGTGGGACTGGAAGTGCCAAGGCTGAGTGGAGTGAATCTGCCCAGGCTGAGTGGAGTGGAGGTGCCCAGGCCGAGTGGAGTGCAGGTTCCCAGGCAGAGTGGGACTGAAAGTGCCCAGGCTGAGTGGAGTGAATGTGCCCAGGAAGTTGGAGTGGAGGTGCTCAGGCTGAGTGGAGTGCAGGTTCCCTGGCAGAGTGGGATTGGAAGTGTCCAGGCTGAGTGGAGTGAATGTGCCCAGGCTGAGTGGAGTGGAGGTGCCCAGGCTGAGTGGAGTTGGGGTTCCCTGGCAGAGTGGGACTGGAAGTGCCAAGGCTGAGTGGAGTGAAGGTACCCAGGCTGAGTGGAGTGGAGGTGCCCAGGCTGAGTGGAGTGCAGGTTCCCAGCAGAGTGGGACTGGAAGTGCCCAGGCTGAGTGGAGTGAATGTTCCCAGGCTGAATGGAGTGGAGGTGCCCAGGCTGAGTGGAGGTGCCCAGGCTGAGTGGAGTGCAGGTTCCCAGGCAGAGTGGGATTAGAAGTGCCCAGGCTGAGTGGAGTGAATGTACCCAGGCTGAGTGGAGTGGAGGGGCCCAGGCTGAGTGGAGTGCAGGTTCCCAGGCAGAGTGGGATTGGAAGTGCCCAGGCTGAGTGGAGTGAATGTGCCCAGGCTGAGTGGAGTGGAGGTGCCCAGGCTGAGTAGAGTTGGGGTTCCCTGGCAGAGTGGGACTGGAAGTGCCAACGGTGAGTGGAGTGAATGTGCCCAGGCTGAGTGGAGTGGAGGTGCCCAGGCTGAGTGGAGTTGGGTTTCCCTGGCAGAGTGGGACTGGAAGTGCCAACGCTGAGTGGAGTGAATGTGCCCCGGCTGAGTGGAGTGGAGGTGCCCAGGCTGAGTGGAGTGCAGGTTCCCAGGCAGAGTGGGATTGGAAGTGCCCAGGCTGAGTGGAGTAATGTACCCAGGCTGAGTGGAGTGCAGGTGCCCAGGCTGAGTGGAGTGCAGGTTCCCAGGCAGAGTGGGATTGGAAGTGCCCAGGCTGAGTGGAGTGAATGGGCCCAGGCTGAGTGGAGTGGAGGTGCCCAGGCCGAGTGGAGTTGGGGTTCCCTGGCAGAGTGGGACTGGAAGTGCCAAGGCTGAGTGGAGTGAATGTGCCCAGGCTGAGTGGAGTGGAGGTGCCCAGACCGAGTGGAGTGCAGGTTCCCAGGCAGAGTGGGACTGGAAGTGCCGAGGCGGAGTGGAGTGAATGTGCCCAGGCTGAGTGGAGTGAATGTGCCCAGGCTGAGTGGAGTGAATGTGCCCAGGCAGAGTGGAGTGAATGTGCCCAGGCTGAGTGGAGTGGAGGTGCCCAGGCTGAGTGGAGTGCAGGTTCCCAGGCAGAGTGGGATTGGAAGTGCCCAGGCTGAGTGGAGTGAATGTGCCCAGGCTGAGTGGAGTGGAGGTGCCCAGGCCGAGTGGAGTGCAGGTTCCCACGCAGAGTGGGACTGGAAGTGCCCAGGCGGAGTGGAGTGAATGTGCCCAGGCTGAATGGGAGTCAATGTGCCTAGACAGAGTGGAGTGAATGTGCCCAGGCTGAGTGGAGTGGAGGTGCCCAGGCTGAGTGGAGTTGGGGTTCCCAGGCAGAGAGGGACTGGAAGTGCCCTGGCTGAGTGGAGTGAATGTGCCCAGGCTACGTGGAGTGGAGGTTCCCAGGCTGAGTGGAGTGCAGGGTCCCAGCAGAGTGGGACTGGAAGTGCCCAGGCTGAGTGGAGTGAATGTGCCCAGGCTGAGTGGAGTGAATGTGCCCAGGCTGAGTGGAGTGAATGTGCCCAGGCTGAGTGGAGTGGAGGTTCCCAGGCTGAGTGGAGTGCAGGCACCCAGGCAGAGTGGGATTGGAAGTGCCCAGGCTGAGTGGAGTGAATGTGCCCAGGCTGAGTGGAGTGGAGTTGCCCAGGCTGAGTGGAGTTGGTGTTCCCTGGCAGAGTGGGACTGGAAGTGCCATGGCTGAGTGGAGTGAATGTGCCCAGGCTGTGTGGAGTGGAGGTTCCCAGGCTGAGTGGAGTGCAGGTTCCCAGGCAGAGTGGGACTGGAAGTGCCCAGGCTGAGTGGAGTGAATGTGCCCAGGCTGAGTGGAGTGAATGTGCCCAGGCTGACTGGAGAGAATGTGCCCAGGCTGAGTGGATTGGAGGTGCCCAGGCTGAGTGGAGTGCAGGTTCCCAGGCAGAGTGGGACTGGAAGTGCCCAGGCTGAGTGGAGTGAATGTGCCCAGGCTGAGTGGAGTGAATGTTCCCAGGCTGAATGGGAGTCAATGTGCCTAGACAGAGTCGAGTGAATGTGCCCAGGCTGAGTGGAGTGGAGGTGCCCAGGCTGAGTGGAGTTGGGGTTCCCAGGCAGAGAGGGACTGGAAGTGCCCTGGCTGAGAGGAGTGAATGTGCCCAGGCTGCGTGGACTGGAGGTTCCCAGGCTGAGTGGAGTGAAGGTTCCCAGCAGAGTGGGATTGGAAGTACCCAGGCTGAGTGGAGTGGAGGTGCCCAGGCTGAGTGGAGTGCAGGTTCCCAGGCAGAGTGGGATTGGAAGTGCCCAGGCTGAGTGGAGTGAATGTGCCCAGGCTGAGTGGAGTGGAGGTGCCCAGGCTGAGTGGAGTTGGGGTTCCCTGGCAGAGTGGGACTGGAAGTGCCAAGGCTGAGTGGAGTGAATGTACCCAGGCTGAGTGGAGTGGAGGTGCCCAGGCTGAGTGGAGTGCTGGTTCCCAGGCAGAGTGGGATTGGAAGTGCCCAGGCTGAGTGGAGTAATGTACCCAGGCTGAGTGGAGTGCAGGTGCCCAGGCTGAGAGGAGTGCAGGTTCCAAGGCAGAGTGGGATTGGAAGTGCCCAGGCTGAGTGCAGTGAATGTGCCCAGGCTGAGTGGAGTGGAGGTGCCCAGGCCGAGTGGAGTGCAGGTTCCCAGGCAGAGTGGGACTGGAAGTGCCCAGGCGGAGTGGAGTGAATGTGCCCAGGCTGAATGGGAGTCAATGTGCCTAGACAGAGTGGAGTGAATGTGCCCGGCCGCCGGAGCCCGAAACGTGCGTTTCCCCATTGCCTTGAATGGGCGCGGAGAGAGGGGGGCGCTTTTTGGCTCGTGGCGCGGGCACCGTTGCGCCAAAGCGTCAAGTGTCACCCACCCCCGTGCTCGGGGCGGCCCCTTGGAGCTAACTGGCTGGGTCTGGAGGGGCTGCGAGGCCGCCCAGGAGAACGGGTCCAAACCGCGTTCCGATCGGACGAGAATTGAGGGTGGGAGACAGTTCCGCGGTTCACTTTCCGCCCGGGCAAAGGGCCTATAACTTGCGGCGGGAGGGCTTAAGAGTGGGCCCCCGCGAGTCGGGTGGAGAGCCGGGTGTGGAGAGGAGTAGCGGAGGTTCCCAGTCAGAGTGGGAGTGGAGGTTCCTGGGCAGAGTGGGACTGGAAGTGCCCAGGCTGAGTGGAGTGAATGTGCTCTGGCTGAGTGGAGTGAATGTGGCCAGGCTGAGTGGAGTGGAGGTGCCCAGGCTGAGTGGAGTGAAGGCACCCAGGCAGAGTGGGATTGGAAGTGCCCAGGCTGAGTGGAGTGAATGTGCCCAGGCTGAGTGGAGTGGAGGTGCACAGGCCGAGTGGAGTGCAGGTTCCCAGGCAGAGTGGGACTGGAAGTGCCCAGGCTGAGTGGAGTGAATGTGCCCAGGCTGAGTGGGGTGGAGGTGCCCAGGCTGAGTGGAGTTGGGGTTCCCTGGCAGAGTGGGACTGGAAGTGCCAAGGCTGAGTGGAGTGAATGTGCCCAGGCTGAGTGGAGTGGAGATGCCCAGGCCGAGTGGAGTGCAGGTTCCCAGGCAGAGTGTGACTGAAAGTGCCCAGGCTGAGTGGAGTGAATGTGCCCAGGCTGAATGGAGTGGAGGTGCCCAGGCTGAGTGGAGGTGCCCAGGCTGAGTGGAGTGCAGGTTCCCAGGCAGAGTGGGATTGGAAGTGCCCAGGCTGAGTGGAGTGAATGTGCCCAGGCTGAGTGGAGTGGAGGTGCCCAGGCCGAGTGGAGTGCAGGTTCCCAGGCAGAGTGGGACTGGAAGTGCCCAGGCTGAGTGGAGTGAATGTGCCCTGGCTGAGTGGAGTGAATGTGCCCAGGCTGAGTGGAGTGAATGTGCCCAGGCTGAGTGGAGTGAATGTGCCCAGGCTGACTGGAGAGAATGTGCCCAGGCTGAGTGGATTGGAGGTGCCCAGGATGAGTGGAGTTGGGGTTCCCTGGCAGAGTGGGACTGGAAGTGCCAAGGCTGAGTGGAGTGAATGTACCCAGGCTGAGTGGAGTGGAGGTTCCCAGGCAGAGTGGGAGTGGAGGTTCCTGGGCAGAGTGGGACTGGAAGTGCCCAGGCTGAGTGGAGTGAATGTGCCCAGGCTGAGTGGAGTGAATGTGCCCAGGTTGAGTGGAGTGAATGTGCCCAGGCTGAGTGGAGTGGAGGTGCCAAGGCCGAGTGGAGTGCTGGTTCCCGGGCAGAGTGGGATTGGAAGTGCCCAGGCTGAGTGGAGTGAATGTGCCCAGGCTGAGTGGAGTGGAGGTGCCCAGGCTGAGTGGAGTGTGGGTTCCCTGGCAGAGTGGGACTGGAAGTGCCAAGGCTGAGTGGAGTGAATGTACCCAGGCTGAGTGGAGTGAATGTGCCCAGGCTGAATGGAGTGGAGGTGCCCAGGCTGAGTGGAGTGCAGGTTCCCTGGCAGAGTGGGATTGGAAGTGCCCAGGCTGAGTGCAGTGAATGTGCCCAGGCTGAGTGGAGTGGAGGTGCCCAGGCTGAGTGGAGTGCAGGTTCCCAGTAGAGTGGGACTGGAAGTGCCCAGGCTGAGTGGAGTGAATGTGCCCAGGCTGAGTGGAGTGAATGTGCCCAGGCTGAGTGGAGTGGAGGTGCCCAGGCTGAGTGGAGTGCAGGTTCCCAGGCAGAGTGGGATTGGAAGTGCCCAGGCTGAGTGGAGTGAATGTGCCCAGGCTGAGTGGAGTGGAGGTGCCCAGGCCGAGTGGAGTGCAGGTTCCCAGGCAGAGTGGGACTGGAAGTGCCCAGGCTGAGTGGACTGAATGTGCCCAGGCTGAGTGGAGTGGAGGTGCCCAGGCTGAGTGGAGTTGGGGTTCCCTGGCAGAGTGGGACTGGAAGTGCCAAGGCTGAGTGGAGTGAATGTGCCCAGGCTGAGTGGAGTGGAGGTGCCCAGGCCGAGTGGAGTGCAGGTTCCCAGGCAGAGTGGGACTGAAAGTGCCCAGGCTGAGTGGAGTGAATGTGCCCAGGAAGATTGGAGTGGAGGTGCCCAGGCTGAGTGGAGTGTAGGTTCCCTGGCAGAGTGGGATTGGAAGTGTCCAGGCTGAGTGGAGTGAATGTGCCCAGGCTGAGTGGAGTGGAGGTGCCCAGGCTGAGTGGAGTTGGGGTTCCCTGGCAGAGTGGGACTGGAAGTGCCAAGGCTGAGTGGAGTGAAGGTACCCAGGCTGAGTGGAGTGGAGGAGCCCAGGCTGAGTGGAGTGCAGGTTCCCAGCAGAGTGGGACTGGAAGTGCCCAGGCTGAGTGGAGTGAATGTGCCCAGGCTGAATGGAGTGGAGGTGCCCAGGCTGAGTGGAGGTGCCCAGGCTGAGTGGAGTGCAGGTTCCCAGGCAGAGTGGGATTAGAAGTGCCCAGGCTGAGTGGAGTGAATGTACCCAGGCTGAGTGGAGTGGAGGGGCCCAGGCTGAGTGGAGTGCAGGTTCCCAGGCAGAGTGGGATTGGAAGTGCCCAGGCTGAGTGGAGTGAATGTGCCCAGGCTGAGTGGAGTGGAGGTGCCCAGGCTGAGTAGAGTTGGGGTTCCCTGGCAGAGTGGGACTGGAAGTGCCAACGGTGAGTGGAGTGAATGTGCCCAGGCTGAGTGGAGTGGAGGTGCCCAGGCTGAGTGGAGTTGGGTTTCCCTGGCAGAGTGGGACTGGAAGTGCCAACGCTGAGTGGAGTGAATGTGCCCCGGCTGAGTGGAGTGGAGGTGCCCAGGCTGAGTGGAGTGCAGGTTCCCAGGCAGAGTGGGATTGGAAGTGCCCAGGCTGAGTGGAGTAATGTACCCAGGCTGAGTGGAGTGCAAGTGCCCAGGCTGAGTGGAGTGCAGGTTCCCAGGCAGAGTGGGATTGGAAGTGCCCAGGCTGAGTGGAGTGAATGGGCCCAGGCTGAGTGGAGTGGAGGTGCCCAGGCCGAGTGGAGTTGGGGTTCCCTGGCAGAGTGGGACTGGAAGTGCCAAGGCTGAGTGGAGTGAATGTGCCCAGGCTGAGTGGAGTGGAGGTGCCCAGACCGAGTGGAGTGCAGGTTCCCAGGCAGAGTGGGACTGGAAGTGCCGAGGCGGAGTGGAGTGAATGTGCCCAGGCTGAGTGGAGTGAATGTGCCCAGGCTGAGTGGAGTGAATGTGCCCAGGCAGAGTGGAGTGAATGTGCCCAGGCTGAGTGGAGTGGAGGTGCCCAGGCTGAGTGGAGTGCAGGTTCCCAGGCAGAGTGGGATTGGAAGTGCCCAGGCTGAGTGGAGTGAATGTGCCCAGGCTGAGTGGAGTGGAGGTGCCCAGGCCGAGTGGAGTGCAGGTTCCCACGCAGAGTGGGACTGGAAGTGCCCAGGCGGAGTGGAGTGAATGTGCCCAGGCTGAATGGGAGTCAATGTGCCTATACAGAGTGGAGTGAATGTGCCCAGGCTGAGTGGAGTGGAGGTGCCCAGGCTGAGTGGAGTTGGGGTTCCCAGGCAGAGAGGGACTGGAAGTGCCCTGGCTGAGTGGAGTGAATGTACCCTGGCTACGTGGAGTGGAGGTTCCCAGGCTGAGTGGAGTGCAGGTTCCCAGCAGAGTGGGACTGGAAGTGCCCAGGCTGAGTGGAGTGAATGTGCCCAGGCTGAGTGGAGTGAATGTGCCCAGGCTGAGTGGAGTGAATGTGCCCAGGCTGAGTGGAGTGGAGGTTCCCAGGCTGAGTGGAGTGCAGGCACCCAGGCAGAGTGGGATTGGAAGTGCCCAGGCTGAGTGGAGTGAATGTGCCCAGGCTGAGTGGAGTGGAGTTGCCCAGGCTGAGTGGAGTTGGTGTTCCCTGGCAGAGTGGGACTGGAAGTGCCATGGCTGAGTGGAGTGAATGTGCCCAGGCTGAGTGGAGTGGAGGTGCCCAGGCCGAGTGGAGTGCAGGTTCCCAGGCAGAGTGGGACTGGAAGTGCCCTGGCGGAGTGGAGTGAATGTGCCCAGGCAGAGTGGGATTGGAAGTGCCCAGGCTGAGTGGAGTGCAGGTTCCCAGGCAGAGTGTGACTGAAAGTGCCGAGGCTGAGTGGAGTGAATGTGCCCAGGCTGAATGGAGTGGAGGTGCCCAGGCTGAGTGGAGTGAATGTGCCCAGGCTGAGTGGAGTGGAGGTGCCCAGGCCGAGTGGAGTGCAGGTTCCCAGGCAGAGTGGGACTGGAAGTGCCCAGGCGGAGTGGAGTGAATGTGCCCAGGCTGAATGGGAGTCAATGTGCCTAGACAGAGTGGAGTGAATGTGCCCGGCCGCCGGAGCCCGAAACGTGCGTTTCCCCATCGCCTTGAATGGGCGCGGAGAGAGGGGGGCGCTTTTTGGCTCGTGGCGCGGGCACCGTTGCGCCAAAGCGTCAAGTGTCACACCTCCCCGTGCTCGGGGCGGCCCCTTGGAGCTAACTGGCTGGGTCTAGAGGGGCTGCGAGGCCGCCCAGGAGAACGGGTCCAAACCGCGTTCCGATCGGACGAGAATTGAGGGCGGGACACAGTTCCGCGGTTCACTTTCCGCCCGGGCAAAGGGCCTATAACTTGCGGCGGGAGGGCTTAAGAGTGGGCCCCCGCGAGTCGGGTGGAGAGCCGGGTGTGGAGAGGAGTAGCGGAGGTTCCCAGTCAGAGTGGGAGTGGAGGTTCCTGGGCAGAGTGGGACTGGAAGTGCCCAGGCTGAGTGGAGTGAATGTGCCCTGGCTGAGTGGAGTGAATGTGCCCAGGCTGAGTGGAGTGAATGTGCCCAGGCTGAGTGGAGTGAATGTGCCCAGGCTGAGTGGAGAGAATGTGCCCAGGCTGAGTGGATTGGAGGTGCCCAGGCTGAGTGGAGTGCAGGTTCCCAGGCAGAGTGGGACTGGAAGTGCCCAGGCTGAGTGGAGTGGAGGTTCCCAGGCTGAGTGGAGTGCAGGTTCCCAGCAGAGTGGGATTGGAAGTGCCCAGGCTGAGTGGAGTGAATGTACCCAGGCTGAGTGGAGTGGAGGGGCCCAGGCTGAGTGGAGTGCAGGTTCCCAGGCAGAGTGGGATTGGAAGTGCCCAGGCTGAGTGGAGTGAATGTGCCCAGGCTGAGTGGAGTGGAGGTGCCCAGGCTGAGTAGAGTTGGGGTTCCCTGGCAGAGTGGGACTGGAAGTGCCAACGGTGAGTGGAGTGAATGTGCCCAGGCTGAGTGGAGTGGAGGTGCCCAGGCTGAGTAGAGTTGGGGTTCCCTGGCAGAGTGGGACTGGAAGTGCCAACGGTGAGTGGAGTGAATGTGCCCAGGCTGAGTGGAGTGGAGGTGCCCAGGCTGAGTGGAGTTGGGGTTCCCTGGCAGAGTGGGACTGGAAGTGCCAACGCTGAGTGGAGTGAATGTGCCCCGGCTGAGTGGAGTGGAGGTGCCCAGGCTGAGTGGAGTGCAGGTTCCCAGGCAGAGTGGGATTGGAAGTGCCCAGGCTGAGTGGAGTAATGTACCCAGGCTGAGTGGAGTGCAGGTGCCCAGGCTGAGTGGAGTGCAGGTTCCCAGGCAGAGTGGGACTGGAAGTGCCCAGGCGGAGTGGAGTGAATGTGCCCAGGCTGAATGGGAGTCAATGTGCCTAGACAGAGTGGAGTGAATGTGCCCGGCCGCCGGAGCCCGAAACGTGCGTTTCCCCATTGCCTTGAATGGGCGCGGAGAGAGGGGGGCGCTTTTTGGCTCGTGGCGCGGGCACTGTTGCGCCAAAGCGTCAAGTGTCACACCTCCCCGTGCTCGGGGCGGCCCCTTGGAGCTAACTGGCTGGGTCTGGAGGGGCTGCGAGGCCGCCCAGGAGAACGGGTCCAAACCGCATTCCGATCGGACGAGAATTGAGGGCGGGACACAGTTCCGCGGTTCACTTTCCGCCCGGGCAAAGGGCCTATAACTTGCGGCGGGAGGGCTTAAGAGTGGGCCCCCGCGAGTCGGGTGGAGAGCCGGGTGTGGAGAGGAGTAGCGGAGGTTCCCAGTCTGAGTGGGAGTGGAGGTTCCTGGGCAGAGTGGGACTGGAAGTGCCCAGGCTGAGTGGAGTGAATGTGCCCTGGCTGAGTGGAGTGAATGTGCCCAGGCTGAGTGGAGTGGAGGTGCACAGGCTGAGTGGAGTGCAGGCACCCAGGCAGAGTGGGATTGGAAGTGCCCAGGCTGAGTGGAGTGAATGTGCCAAGGCTGAGTGGAGTGGAGGTGCCCAGGCCGAGTGGAGTGCAGGTTCCCAGGCAGAGTGGGACTGGAAGTGCCCAGGCTGAGTGGAGTGAATGTGCCCAGGCTGAGTGGAGTGGAGGTGCCCAGGCTGAGTGGAGTTGGGGTTCCCAGGCAGAGAGGGACTGGAAGTGCCCTGGCTGAGTGGAGTGAATGTGCCCAGGCTGCGTGGAGTGGAGGTTCCCAGGCTGAGTGGAGTGCAGGTTCCCAGCAGAGTGGGATTGGAAGTGCCCAGGCTGAGTGGAGTGAATGTACCCAGGCTGAGTGGAGTGGAGGGGCCCAGGCTGAGTGGAGTGCAGGTTCCCAGGCAGAGTGGGATTGGAAGTGCCCAGGCTGAGTGGAGTGAATGTGCCCAGGCTGAGTGGAGTGGAGGTGCCCAGGCTGAGTAGAGTTGGGGTTCCCTGGCAGAGTGGGACTGGAAGTGCCAACGGTGAGTGGAGTGAATGTGCCCAGGCTGAGTGGAGTGGAGGTGCCCAGGCTGAGTGGAGTTGGGGTTCCCTGGCAGAGTGGGACTGGAAGTGCCAACGCTGAGTGGAGTGAATGTGCCCCGGCTGAGTGGAGTGGAGGTGCCCAGGCTGAGTGGAGTGCAGGTTCCCAGGCAGAGTGGGATTGGAAGTGCCCAGGCTGAGTGGAGTAATGGACCCAGGCTGAGTGGAGTGCAGGTGCCCAGGCTGAGTGGAGTGCAGGTTCCCAGGCAGAGTGGGATTGGAAGTGCCCAGGCTGAGTGGAGTGAATGTGCCCAGGCTGAGTGGAGTGGAGGTGCCCAGGCCGAGTGGAGTGCAGGTTCCCAGGCAGAGTGGGACTGGAAGTGCCCAGGCGGAGTGGAGTGAATGTGCCCAGGCTGAATGGGAGTCAATGTGCCTAGACAGAGTGGAGTGAATGTGCCCGGCCGCCGGAGCCCGAAATGTGCGTTTCCCCATAGCCTTGAATGGGCGCGGAGAGAGGGGGGCGCTTTTTGGCTCGTGGCGCGGGCACCGTTGTGCCAAAGCGTCAAGTGTCACAACTCCCTGTGCTCGGGGCGGCCCCTTGGAGCTAACTGGCTGGGTCTCGAGGGGCTGCGAGGCCGCCCAGGAGAACGGGTCCAAACCGCGTTCCGATCGGACGAGAATTGAGGGCGGGACACAGTTCCGCGGTTCACTTTCCGCCCGGGCAAAGGGCCTATAACTTGCGGCGGGAGGGCTTAAGAGTGGGCCCCCGCGAGTCGGGTGGAGAGCCGGGTGTGGAGAGGAGTAGCGGAGGTTCCCAGTCAGAGTGGGAGTGGAGGTTCCTGGGCAGAGTGGGACTGGAAGTGCCCAGGCTGAGTGGAGTGAATGTGCCCTGGCTGAGTGGAGTGAATGTGCCCAGGCTGAGTGGAGTGAATGTGCCCAGGCTGAGTGGAGTGAATGTGCCCAGGCTGAGTGGAGAGAATGTGCCCAGGCTGAGTGGATTGGAGGTGCCCAGGCTGAGTGGAGTGCAGGTTCCCAGGCAGAGTGGGACTGGAAGTGCCCAGGCTGAGTGGAGTGAATGTGCCCAGGCTGAGTGGAGTGAATGTTCCCAGGCTGAATGGGAGTCAATGTGCCTAGACAGAGTGGAGTGAATGTGCCCAGGCTGAGTGGAGTGGAGGTGCCCAGGCTGAGTGGAGTTGGGGTTCCCAGGCAGAGAGGGACTGGAAGTGCCCTGGCTGAGTGGAGTGAATGTGCTCAGGCAGCGTGGAGTGGAGGTTCCCAGGCTGAGTGGAGTGCAGGTTCCCAGCAGAGTGGGATTGGAAGTGCCCAGGCTGAGTGGAGTGAATGTACCCAGGCTGAGTGGAGTGGAGGGGCCCAGGCTGAGTGGAGTGCAGGTTCCCAGGCAGAGTGGGATTGGAAGTGCCCAGGCTGAGTGGAGTGAATGTGCCCAGGCTGAGTGGAGTGGAGGTGCCCAGGCCGAGTGGAGTGCTGGTTCCCAGGCAGAGTGGGACTGGAAGTGCCCAGGCTGAGTGGAGTGAATGTGCCCAGGCTGAGTGGAGTGGAGGTGCCCAAGCTGAGTGGAGTTGGGGTTCCCTGGCAGAGTGGGACTGGAAGTGCCAAGGCTGAGTGGAGTGAATGTGCCCAGGCTGAGTGGAGTGGAGATGCCCAGGCCGAGTGGAGTGCAGGTTCCCAGGCAGAGTGTGACTGAAAGTGCCCAGGCTGAGTGGAGTGAATGTGCCCAGGCTGAATGGAGTGGAGGTGCCCAGGCTGAGTGGAGGTGCCCAGGCTGAGTGGAGTGCAGGTTCCCAGGCAGAGTGGGATTGGAAGTGCCCAGGCTGAGTGGAGTGAATGTGCCCAGGCTGAGTGGAGTGGAGATGCCCAGGCCGAGTGGAGTGCAGGTTCCCAGGCAGAGTGGGACTGGAAGTCCCCAGGCGGAGTGGAGTGAATGTGCCCAGGCTGAATGGGAGTCAATGTGCCTAGACAGAGTGGATTGAATGTGCCCGGCCGCCGGAGCCCGAAACTTGCGTTTCCCCATTGCCTTGAATGGGCGCGGAGAGAGGGGGGCGCTTTTTGGCTCGTGGCGCGGGCACCGTTGCGCCAAAGCGTCAAGTGTCACACCTCCCCGTGCTCGGGGCGGCCCCTTGGAGCTAACTAGCTGGGTCTGGAGGGGCTGCGAGGCCGCCCAGGAGAACTGGTCCAAACCGCGTTCCGATCGGACGAGAATTGAGGGCGGGACACAGTTCCGCGGTTCACTTTCCGCCCGGGCAAAGGGCCTATAACTTGCGGCGGGAGGGCTTAAGAGTGGGCCCCCGCGAGTCGGGTGGAGAGCCGGGTGTGGAGAGGAGTAGCGGAGGTTCCCAGTCAGAGTGGGAGTGGAGGTTCCTGGGCAGAGTGGGAATGGAAGTGCCCAGGCTGAGTGGAGTGAATGTGCCCAGGCTGAGTGGAGTGGAGGTGCCCAGGCTGAGTGGAGTGCAGGCACCCAGGCAGAGTGGGATTGGAAGTGCCCAGGCTGAGTGGAGTGAATGTGCCCAGGCTGAGTGGAGTGGAGGTGCCCAGGCCGAGTGGAGTGCAGGTTCCCAGGCAGAGTGGGATTGGAAGTGCCCAGGCTGAGTGGAGTGAATGTGCCCAGGCTGAGTGGAGTGGAGGTGCCCAGGCTGAGTGGAGTTGGGGTTCCCTGGCAGAGTGGGACTGGAAGTGCCAAGGCTGAGTGGAGTGAATGTGCGCAGGCTGAGTGGAGTGGAGGTGCCCAGGCTGAGTGGAGTGCAGGTTCCCAGGCAGAGTGGGATTGGAAGTGCCCAGGCTGAGTGGAGTGAATGTACCCAGGCTGAGTGGAGTGGAGGTTTCCAGGCTGAGTGGAGTGCAGGTTCCCAGGCAGAGTGGGATTGGAAGTGCCCAGGCTGAGTGGAGTGAATGTGCCCAGGCTGAGTGGAGTGGAGGTGCCCAGGCTGAGTGGAGTTGGGGTTCCCTGGCAGAGTGGGACTGGAAGTGCCAAGGCTGAGTGGAGTGAATGTGCCCAGGCTGAGTGGAGTGGAGGTGCCCAGGCCGAGTGGAGTGCAGGTTCCCAGGCAGAGTGGGACTGGAAGTGCCCAGGCGGAGTGGAGTGAATGTGCCCTGGCTGAGTGGAGTGAATGTGCCCAGGCTGAGTGGAGTGAATGTGCCCAGGCTGAGTGGAGAGAATGTGCCCAGGCTGAGTGGATTGGAGGTGCCCAGGCTGAGTGGAGTGCAGGTTCCCAGGCAGAGTGGGACTGGAAGTGCCCAGGCTGAGTGGAGTGAATGTGCCCAGGCTGAGTGGAGTGAATGATCCCAGGCTGAATGGGAGTCAATGTGCCTAGACAGAGTGGAGTGAATGTGCCCAGGCTGAGTGGAGTGGAGGTGCCCAGGCTGAGTGGAGTTGGGGTTCCCAGGCAGAGAGGGACTGGAAGTGCCCTGGCTGAGTGGAGTGAATGTGCCCAGGCTGCGTGGAGTGGAGGTGCCCAGGCCGAGTGGAGTGAAGGTTCCCAGTCAGAGTGGGACTGGAAGTGCCCAGGCTGAGTGGAGTGAATGTGCCCAGGCTGAGTGGAGTGGAGGTGCCCAGGCTGAGTGGAGTTGGGGTTCCCTGGCAGAGTGGGACTGGAAGTGCCAAGGCTGAGTGGAGTGAATGTGACCAGGCTGAGTGGAGTGGAGGTGCCCAGGCTGAGTGGAGTGCAGGTTCCCAGGCAGAGTGGGATTGGAAGTGCCCAGGCTGAGTGGAGTGAATGTACCCAGGCTGAGTGGAGTGGAGGTGTCCAGGCTGAGTGGAGTGCAGGTTCCCAGGCAGAGTGGGACTGAAAGTGCCGAGGCTGAGTGGAGTGAATGTGCCCAGGCTGAGTGGAGTGGAGGTGCCCAGGCTGAGTGGAGTTGGGGTTCCCTGGCAGAGTGGGACTGGAAGTGCCAAGGCTGAGTGGAGTGAATGTGCCCAGGCTGAGTGGATTGGAGGTGCCCAGGCTGAGTGGAGTGCAGGTTCCCAGGCAGAGTGGGACTGGAAGTGCCCTGGCTGAGTGGAGTGGAGGTGCCCAGGCTGAGTGGAGTGCAGGTTCCCAGGCAGAGTGGGACTGGATGTGCCCAGGCGGAGTGGAGTGAATGTGCCCAGGCTGAATGGGAGTCAATGTGCCTAGACAGAGTGGAGTGAATGTGCCCAGGCTGAGTGGAGTGGAGGTGCCCAGGCTGAGTGGAGTTGGGGTTCCCAGGCAGAGAGGGACTGGAAGTGCCCTGGCTGAGTGGAGTGAATGTGCCCAGGCTGCGTGGAGTGGAGGTTCCCAGGCTGAGTGGAGTGCAGGTTCCCAGCAGAGTGGGACTGGAAGTGCCCAGGCTGAGTGGAGTGAATGTGCCCAGGCTGAGTGGAGTGAATGTGCCCAGGCAGAGTGGAGTGAATGTGCCCAGTCTGAGTGGAGTGGAGGTGCCCAGGCTGAGTGGAGTGCAGGTTCCCAGGCAGAGTGGGACTGGAAGTGCCCAGGCTGAGTGGAGTGAATGTGCCCAGGCTGAATGGAGTGGAGGTGCCCAGGCTGAGTGGAGTGCAGGTTCCCAGGCAGAGTGGGATTGGAAGTGCCCAGGCTGAGTGGAGTGAATGTGCCTAGGCTGAGTGGAGTGGAGGTGCCCAGGCTGAATGGAGTTGGGGTTCCCTGGCAGAGTGGGACTGGAAGTGCCAACGGTGAGTGGAGTGAATGTGCCCAGGCTGAGTGGAGTGGAGGTGCCCAGGCTGAGTGGAGTTGGGGTTCCCTGGCAGAGTGGGACTGGAAGTGCCAACGCTGAGTGGAGTGAATGTGCCCAGGCTGAGTGGAGTGGAGGTGCCCAGGCTGAGTGGAGTGCTGGTTCGCAGGCAGAGTGGGATTGGAAGTGCCCAGGCTGAGTGGAGTAATGTACTCAGGCTGAGTGGAGTGCAGGTGCCCAGGCTGAGAGGAGTGCAGGTTCCCAGGCAGAGTGGGATTGGAAGTGCCCAGGCTGAGTGGAGTGAATGTGCCCAGGCTGAGTGGAGTGGAGGTGCCCAGGCCGAGTGGAGTGCAGGTTCCCAGGCAGAGTGGGACTGGTAGTGCCCAGGCGGAGTGGAGTGAATGTACCCAGGCTGAATGGGAGTCAATGTGCCTAGACAGAGTGGAGTGAATGTGCCCGGCCGCCGGAGCCCGAAACGTGCGTTTCCCCATTGGCTTGAATGGGCGGAGAGAGGGGGGCGCTTTTTGGCTCGTGGCGCGGGCACCGTTGCGCCAAAGCGTCAAGTGTCACACCTCCCCGTGCTCGGGGCGGCCCCTTGGAGCTAACTGGCTGGGTCTAGAGGGGCTGCGAGGCCGCCCAGGAGACCGGGTCCAAACCGCGTTCCGATCGGACGAGAATTGAGGGCGGGACACAGTTCCGCGGTTCACTTTCCGCCCGGGCAAAGGGCCTATAACTTGCGGCGGGAGGGCTTAAGAGTGGGCCCCCGCGAGTCGGGTGGAGAGCCGGGTGTGGAGAGGAGTAGCGGAGGTTCCCAGTCAGAGTGGGAGTGGAGGTTCCTGGGCAGAGTGGGACTGGAAGTGCCCAGGCTGAGTGGAGTGAATGTGCCCAGGCTGCGTGGACTGGAGGTTCCCAGGCTGAGTGGAGTGAAGGTTCCCAGCAGAGTGGGATTGGAAGTACCCAGGCTGAGTGGAGTGGAGGTGCCCAGGCTGAGTGGAGTGCAGGTTCCCAGGCAGAGTGGGATTGGAAGTGCCCAGGCTGAGTGGAGTGAATGTGCCCAGGCTGAGTGGAGTGGAGGTGCCCAGGCTGAGTGTAGTTGGGGTTCCCTGGCAGAGTGGGACTGGAAGTGCCAAGGCTGAGTGGAGTGAATGTACCCAGGCTGAGTGGAGTGGAGGTGCCCAGGCTGAGTGGAGTGCTGGTTCCCAGGCAGAGTGGGATTGGAAGTGCCCAGGCTGAGTGGAGTAATGTACCCAGGCTGAGTGGAGTGCAGGTGCCCAGGCTGAGAGGAGTGCAGGTTCCAAGGCAGAGTGGGATTGGAAGTGCCCAGGCTGAGTGCAGTGAATGTGCCCAGGCTGAGTGGAGTGGAGGTGCCCAGGCCGAGTGGAGTGCAGGTTCCCAGGCAGAGTGGGACTGGAAGTGCCCAGGCGGAGTGGAGTGAATGTGCCCAGGCTGAATGGGAGTCAATGTGCCTAGACAGAGTGGAGTGAATGTGCCCGGCCGCCGGAGCCCGAAACGTGCGTTTCCCCATTGCCTTGAATGGGCGCGGAGAGAGGGGGGCGCTTTTTGGCTCGTGGCGCGGGCACCGTTGCGCCAAAGCGTCAAGTGTCACCCACCCCCGTGCTCGGGGCGGCCCCTTGGAGCTAACTGGCTGGGTCTGGAGGGGCTGCGAGGCCGCCCAGGAGAACGGGTCCAAACCGCGTTCCGATCGGACGAGAATTGAGGGTGGGAGACAGTTCCGCGGTTCACTTTCCGCCCGGGCAAAGGGCCTATAACTTGCGGCGGGAGGGCTTAAGAGTGGGCCCCCGCGAGTCGGGTGGAGAGCCGGGTGTGGAGAGGAGTAGCGGAGGTTCCCAGTCAGAGTGGGAGTGGAGGTTCCTGGGCAGAGTGGGACTGGAAGTGCCCAGGCTGAGTGGAGTGAATGTGCTCTGGCTGAGTGGAGTGAATGTGGCCAGGCTGAGTGGAGTGGAGGTGCCCAGGCTGAGTGGAGTGAAGGCACCCAGGCAGAGTGGGATTGGAAGTGCCCAGGCTGAGTGGAGTGAATGTGCCCAGGCTGAGTGGAGTGGAGGTGCACAGGCCGAGTGGAGTGCAGGTTCCCAGGCAGAGTGGGACTGGAAGTGCCCAGGCTGAGTGGAGTGAATGTGCCCAGGCTGAGTGGGGTGGAGGTGCCCAGGCTGAGTGGAGTTGGGGTTCCCTGGCAGAGTGGGACTGGAAGTGCCAAGGCTGAGTGGAGTGAATGTGCCCAGGCTGAGTGGAGTGGAGATGCCCAGGCCGAGTGGAGTGCAGGTTCCCAGGCAGAGTGTGACTGAAAGTGCCCAGGCTGAGTGGAGTGAATGTGCCCAGGCTGAATGGAGTGGAGGTGCCCAGGCTGAGTGGAGGTGCCCAGGCTGAGTGGAGTGCAGGTTCCCAGGCAGAGTGGGATTGGAAGTGCCCAGGCTGAGTGGAGTGAATGTGCCCAGGCTGAGTGGAGTGGAGGTGCCCAGGCCGAGTGGAGTGCAGGTTCCCAGGCAGAGTGGGACTGGAAGTGCCCAGGCTGAGTGGAGTGAATGTGCCCTGGCTGAGTGGAGTGAATGTGCCCAGGCTGAGTGGAGTGAATGTGCCCAGGCTGAGTGGAGTGAATGTGCCCAGGCTGACTGGAGAGAATGTGCCCAGGCTGAGTGGATTGGAGGTGCCCAGGATGAGTGGAGTTGGGGTTCCCTGGCAGAGTGGGACTGGAAGTGCCAAGGCTGAGTGGAGTGAATGTACCCAGGCTGAGTGGAGTGGAGGTTCCCAGGCAGAGTGGGAGTGGAGGTTCCTGGGCAGAGTGGGACTGGAAGTGCCCAGGCTGAGTGGAGTGAATGTGCCCAGGCTGAGTGGAGTGAATGTGCCCAGGTTGAGTGGAGTGAATGTGCCCAGGCTGAGTGGAGTGGAGGTGCCAAGGCCGAGTGGAGTGCTGGTTCCCAGGCAGAGTGGGATTGGAAGTGCCCAGGCTGAGTGGAGTGAATGTGCCCAGGCTGAGTGGAGTGGAGGTGCCCAGGCTGAGTGGAGTGTGGGTTCCCTGGCAGAGTGGGACTGGAAGTGCCAAGGCTGAGTGGAGTGAATGTACCCAGGCTGAGTGGAGTGAATGTGCCCAGGCTGAATGGAGTGGAGGTGCCCAGGCTGAGTGGAGTGCAGGTTCCCTGGCAGAGTGGGATTGGAAGTGCCCAGGCTGAGTGCAGTGAATGTGCCCAGGCTGAGTGGAGTGGAGGTGCCCAGGCTGAGTGGAGTGCAGGTTCCCAGTAGAGTGGGACTGGAAGTGCCCAGGCTGAGTGGAGTGAATGTGCCCAGGCTGAGTGGAGTGAATGTGCCCAGGCTGAGTGGAGTGGAGGTGCCCAGGCTGAGTGGAGTGCAGGTTCCCAGGCAGAGTGGGATTGGAAGTGCCCAGGCTGAGTGGAGTGAATGTGCCCAGGCTGAGTGGAGTGGAGGTGCCCAGGCCGAGTGGAGTGCAGGTTCCCAGGCAGAGTGGGACTGGAAGTGCCCAGGCTGAGTGGACTGAATGTGCCCAGGCTGAGTGGAGTGGAGGTGCCCAGGCTGAGTGGAGTTGGGGTTCCCTGGCAGAGTGGGACTGGAAGTGCCAAGGCTGAGTGGAGTGAATGTGCCCAGGCTGAGTGGAGTGGAGGTGCCCAGGCCGAGTGGAGTGCAGGTTCCCAGGCAGAGTGGGACTGAAAGTGCCCAGGCTGAGTGGAGTGAATGTGCCCAGGAAGATTGGAGTGGAGGTGCCCAGGCTGAGTGGAGTGTAGGTTCCCTGGCAGAGTGGGATTGGAAGTGTCCAGGCTGAGTGGAGTGAATGTGCCCAGGCTGAGTGGAGTGGAGGTGCCCAGGCTGAGTGGAGTTGGGGTTCCCTGGCAGAGTGGGACTGGAAGTGCCAAGGCTGAGTGGAGTGAAGGTACCCAGGCTGAGTGGAGTGGAGGAGCCCAGGCTGAGTGGAGTGCAGGTTCCCAGCAGAGTGGGACTGGAAGTGCCCAGGCTGAGTGGAGTGAATGTGCCCAGGCTGAATGGAGTGGAGGTGCCCAGGCTGAGTGGAGGTGCCCAGGCTGAGTGGAGTGCAGGTTCCCAGGCAGAGTGGGATTAGAAGTGCCCAGGCTGAGTGGAGTGAATGTACCCAGGCTGAGTGGAGTGGAGGGGCCCAGGCTGAGTGGAGTGCAGGTTCCCAGGCAGAGTGGGATTGGAAGTGCCCAGGCTGAGTGGAGTGAATGTGCCCAGGCTGAGTGGAGTGGAGGTGCCCAGGCTGAGTAGAGTTGGGGTTCCCTGGCAGAGTGGGACTGGAAGTGCCAACGGTGAGTGGAGTGAATGTGCCCAGGCTGAGTGGAGTGGAGGTGCCCAGGCTGAGTGGAGTTGGGTTTCCCTGGCAGAGTGGGACTGGAAGTGCCAACGCTGAGTGGAGTGAATGTGCCCCGGCTGAGTGGAGTGGAGGTGCCCAGGCTGAGTGGAGTGCAGGTTCCCAGGCAGAGTGGGATTGGAAGTGCCCAGGCTGAGTGGAGTAATGTACCCAGGCTGAGTGGAGTGCAAGTGCCCAGGCTGAGTGGAGTGCAGGTTCCCAGGCAGAGTGGGATTGGAAGTGCCCAGGCTGAGTGGAGTGAATGGGCCCAGGCTGAGTGGAGTGGAGGTGCCCAGGCCGAGTGGAGTTGGGGTTCCCTGGCAGAGTGGGACTGGAAGTGCCAAGGCTGAGTGGAGTGAATGTGCCCAGGCTGAGTGGAGTGGAGGTGCCCAGACCGAGTGGAGTGCAGGTTCCCAGGCAGAGTGGGACTGGAAGTGCCGAGGCGGAGTGGAGTGAATGTGCCCAGGCTGAGTGGAGTGAATGTGCCCAGGCTGAGTGGAGTGAATGTGCCCAGGCAGAGTGGAGTGAATGTGCCCAGGCTGAGTGGAGTGGAGGTGCCCAGGCTGAGTGGAGTGCAGGTTCCCAGGCAGAGTGGGATTGGAAGTGCCCAGGCTGAGTGGAGTGAATGTGCCCAGGCTGAGTGGAGTGGAGGTGCCCAGGCCGAGTGGAGTGCAGGTTCCCACGCAGAGTGGGACTGGAAGAACCCAAGCGGAGTGGAGTGAATGTGCCCAGGCTGAATGGGAGTCAATGTGCCTATACAGAGTGGAGTGAATGTGCCCAGGCTGAGTGGAGTGGAGGTGCCCAGGCTGAGTGGAGTGTGGGTTCCCTGGCAGAGTGGGACTGGAAGTGCCAAGGCTGAGTGGAGTGAATGTACCCAGGCTGAGTGGAGTGAATGTGCCCAGGCTGAATGGAGTGGAGGTGCCCAGGCTGAGTGGAGTGCAGGTTCCCTGGCAGAGTGGGATTGGAAGTGCCCAGGCTGAGTGCAGTGAATGTGCCCAGGCTGAGTGGAGTGGAGGTGCCCAGGCTGAGTGGAGTGCAGGTTCCCAGTAGAGTGGGACTGGAAGTGCCCAGGCTGAGTGGAGTGAATGTGCCCAGGCTGAGTGGAGTGAATGTGCCCAGGCTGAGTGGAGTGGAGGTGCCCAGGCTGAGTGGAGTGCAGGTTCCCAGGCAGAGTGGGATTGGAAGTGCCCAGGCTGAGTGGAGTGAATGTGCCCAGGCTGAGTGGAGTGGAGGTGCCCAGGCCGAGTGGAGTGCAGGTTCCCAGGCAGAGTGGGACTGGAAGTGCCCAGGCTGAGTGGACTGAATGTGCCCAGGCTGAGTGGAGTGGAGGTGCCCAGGCTGAGTGGAGTTGGGGTTCCCTGGCAGAGTGGGACTGGAAGTGCCAAGGCTGAGTGGAGTGAATGTGCCCAGGCTGAGTGGAGTGGAGGTGCCCAGGCCGAGTGGAGTGCAGGTTCCCAGGCAGAGTGGGACTGAAAGTGCCCAGGCTGAGTGGAGTGAATGTGCCCAGGAAGATTGGAGTGGAGGTGCCCAGGCTGAGTGGAGTGTAGGTTCCCTGGCAGAGTGGGATTGGAAGTGTCCAGGCTGAGTGGAGTGAATGTGCCCAGGCTGAGTGGAGTGGAGGTGCCCAGGCTGAGTGGAGTTGGGGTTCCCTGGCAGAGTGGGACTGGAAGTGCCAAGGCTGAGTGGAGTGAAGGTACCCAGGCTGAGTGGAGTGGAGGAGCCCAGGCTGAGTGGAGTGCAGGTTCCCAGCAGAGTGGGACTGGAAGTGCCCAGGCTGAGTGGAGTGAATGTGCCCAGGCTGAATGGAGTGGAGGTGCCCAGGCTGAGTGGAGGTGCCCAGGCTGAGTGGAGTGCAGGTTCCCAGGCAGAGTGGGATTAGAAGTGCCCAGGCTGAGTGGAGTGAATGTACCCAGGCTGAGTGGAGTGGAGGGGCCCAGGCTGAGTGGAGTGCAGGTTCCCAGGCAGAGTGGGATTGGAAGTGCCCAGGCTGAGTGGAGTGAATGTGCCCAGGCTGAGTGGAGTGGAGGTGCCCAGGCTGAGTAGAGTTGGGGTTCCCTGGCAGAGTGGGACTGGAAGTGCCAACGGTGAGTGGAGTGAATGTGCCCAGGCTGAGTGGAGTGGAGGTGCCCAGGCTGAGTGGAGTTGGGTTTCCCTGGCAGAGTGGGACTGGAAGTGCCAACGCTGAGTGGAGTGAATGTGCCCCGGCTGAGTGGAGTGGAGGTGCCCAGGCTGAGTGGAGTGCAGGTTCCCAGGCAGAGTGGGATTGGAAGTGCCCAGGCTGAGTGGAGTAATGTACCCAGGCTGAGTGGAGTGCAAGTGCCCAGGCTGAGTGGAGTGCAGGTTCCCAGGCAGAGTGGGATTGGAAGTGCCCAGGCTGAGTGGAGTGAATGGGCCCAGGCTGAGTGGAGTGGAGGTGCCCAGGCCGAGTGGAGTTGGGGTTCCCTGGCAGAGTGGGACTGGAAGTGCCAAGGCTGAGTGGAGTGAATGTGCCCAGGCTGAGTGGAGTGGAGGTGCCCAGACCGAGTGGAGTGCAGGTTCCCAGGCAGAGTGGGACTGGAAGTGCCGAGGCGGAGTGGAGTGAATGTGCCCAGGCTGAGTGGAGTGAATGTGCCCAGGCTGAGTGGAGTGAATGTGCCCAGGCAGAGTGGAGTGAATGTGCCCAGGCTGAGTGGAGTGGAGGTGCCCAGGCTGAGTGGAGTGCAGGTTCCCAGGCAGAGTGGGATTGGAAGTGCCCAGGCTGAGTGGAGTGAATGTGCCCAGGCTGAGTGGAGTGGAGGTGCCCAGGCCGAGTGGAGTGCAGGTTCCCACGCAGAGTGGGACTGGAAGTGCCCAGGCGGAGTGGAGTGAATGTGCCCAGGCTGAATGGGAGTCAATGTGCCTATACAGAGTGGAGTGAATGTGCCCAGGCTGAGTGGAGTGGAGGTGCCCAGGCTGAGTGGAGTTGGGGTTCCCAGGCAGAGAGGGACTGGAAGTGCCCTGGCTGAGTGGAGTGAATGTACCCTGGCTACGTGGAGTGGAGGTTCCCAGGCTGAGTGGAGTGCAGGTTCCCAGCAGAGTGGGACTGGAAGTGCCCAGGCTGAGTGGAGTGAATGTGCCCAGGCTGAGTGGAGTGAATGTGCCCAGGCTGAGTGGAGTGAATGTGCCCAGGCTGAGTGGAGTGGAGGTTCCCAGGCTGAGTGGAGTGCAGGCACCCAGGCAGAGTGGGATTGGAAGTGCCCAGGCTGAGTGGAGTGAATGTGCCCAGGCTGAGTGGAGTGGAGTTGCCCAGGCTGAGTGGAGTTGGTGTTCCCTGGCAGAGTGGGACTGGAAGTGCCATGGCTGAGTGGAGTGAATGTGCCCAGGCTGAGTGGAGTGGAGGTGCCCAGGCCGAGTGGAGTGCAGGTTCCCAGGCAGAGTGGGACTGGAAGTGCCCTGGCGGAGTGGAGTGAATGTGCCCAGGCAGAGTGGGATTGGAAGTGCCCAGGCTGAGTGGAGTGCAGGTTCCCAGGCAGAGTGTGACTGAAAGTGCCGAGGCTGAGTGGAGTGAATGTGCCCAGGCTGAATGGAGTGGAGGTGCCCAGGCTGAGTGGAGTGAATGTGCCCAGGCTGAGTGGAGTGGAGGTGCCCAGGCCGAGTGGAGTGCAGGTTCCCAGGCAGAGTGGGACTGGAAGTGCCCAGGCGGAGTGGAGTGAATGTGCCCAGGCTGAATGGGAGTCAATGTGCCTAGACAGAGTGGAGTGAATGTGCCCGGCCGCCGGAGCCCGAAACGTGCGTTTCCCCATCGCCTTGAATGGGCGCGGAGAGAGGGGGGCGCTTTTTGGCTCGTGGCGCGGGCACCGTTGCGCCAAAGCGTCAAGTGTCACACCTCCCCGTGCTCGGGGCGGCCCCTTGGAGCTAACTGGCTGGGTCTAGAGGGGCTGCGAGGCCGCCCAGGAGAACGGGTCCAAACCGCGTTCCGATCGGACGAGAATTGAGGGCGGGACACAGTTCCGCGGTTCACTTTCCGCCCGGGCAAAGGGCCTATAACTTGCGGCGGGAGGGCTTAAGAGTGGGCCCCCGCGAGTCGGGTGGAGAGCCGGGTGTGGAGAGGAGTAGCGGAGGTTCCCAGTCAGAGTGGGAGTGGAGGTTCCTGGGCAGAGTGGGACTGGAAGTGCCCAGGCTGAGTGGAGTGAATGTGCCCTGGCTGAGTGGAGTGAATGTGCCCAGGCTGAGTGGAGTGAATGTGCCCAGGCTGAGTGGAGTGAATGTGCCCAGGCTGAGTGGAGAGAATGTGCCCAGGCTGAGTGGATTGGAGGTGCCCAGGCTGAGTGGAGTGCAGGTTCCCAGGCAGAGTGGGACTGGAAGTGCCCAGGCTGAGTGGAGTGGAGGTTCCCAGGCTGAGTGGAGTGCAGGTTCCCAGCAGAGTGGGATTGGAAGTGCCCAGGCTGAGTGGAGTGAATGTACCCAGGCTGAGTGGAGTGGAGGGGCCCAGGCTGAGTGGAGTGCAGGTTCCCAGGCAGAGTGGGATTGGAAGTGCCCAGGCTGAGTGGAGTGAATGTGCCCAGGCTGAGTGGAGTGGAGGTGCCCAGGCTGAGTAGAGTTGGGGTTCCCTGGCAGAGTGGGACTGGAAGTGCCAACGGTGAGTGGAGTGAATGTGCCCAGGCTGAGTGGAGTGGAGGTGCCCAGGCTGAGTAGAGTTGGGGTTCCCTGGCAGAGTGGGACTGGAAGTGCCAACGGTGAGTGGAGTGAATGTGCCCAGGCTGAGTGGAGTGGAGGTGCCCAGGCTGAGTGGAGTTGGGGTTCCCTGGCAGAGTGGGACTGGAAGTGCCAACGCTGAGTGGAGTGAATGTGCCCCGGCTGAGTGGAGTGGAGGTGCCCAGGCTGAGTGGAGTGCAGGTTCCCAGGCAGAGTGGGATTGGAAGTGCCCAGGCTGAGTGGAGTAATGTACCCAGGCTGAGTGGAGTGCAGGTGCCCAGGCTGAGTGGAGTGCAGGTTCCCAGGCAGAGTGGGACTGGAAGTGCCCAGGCGGAGTGGAGTGAATGTGCCCAGGCTGAATGGGAGTCAATGTGCCTAGACAGAGTGGAGTGAATGTGCCCGGCCGCCGGAGCCCGAAACGTGCGTTTCCCCATTGCCTTGAATGGGCGCGGAGAGAGGGGGGCGCTTTTTGGCTCGTGGCGCGGGCACTGTTGCGCCAAAGCGTCAAGTGTCACACCTCCCCGTGCTCGGGGCGGCCCCTTGGAGCTAACTGGCTGGGTCTGGAGGGGCTGCGAGGCCGCCCAGGAGAACGGGTCCAAACCGCATTCCGATCGGACGAGAATTGAGGGCGGGACACAGTTCCGCGGTTCACTTTCCGCCCGGGCAAAGGGCCTATAACTTGCGGCGGGAGGGCTTAAGAGTGGGCCCCCGCGAGTCGGGTGGAGAGCCGGGTGTGGAGAGGAGTAGCGGAGGTTCCCAGTCTGAGTGGGAGTGGAGGTTCCTGGGCAGAGTGGGACTGGAAGTGCCCAGGCTGAGTGGAGTGAATGTGCCCTGGCTGAGTGGAGTGAATGTGCCCAGGCTGAGTGGAGTGGAGGTGCACAGGCTGAGTGGAGTGCAGGCACCCAGGCAGAGTGGGATTGGAAGTGCCCAGGCTGAGTGGAGTGAATGTGCCAAGGCTGAGTGGAGTGGAGGTGCCCAGGCCGAGTGGAGTGCAGGTTCCCAGGCAGAGTGGGACTGGAAGTGCCCAGGCTGAGTGGAGTGAATGTGCCCAGGCTGAGTGGAGTGGAGGTGCCCAGGCTGAGTGGAGTTGGGGTTCCCAGGCAGAGAGGGACTGGAAGTGCCCTGGCTGAGTGGAGTGAATGTGCCCAGGCTGCGTGGAGTGGAGGTTCCCAGGCTGAGTGGAGTGCAGGTTCCCAGCAGAGTGGGATTGGAAGTGCCCAGGCTGAGTGGAGTGAATGTACCCAGGCTGAGTGGAGTGGAGGGGCCCAGGCTGAGTGGAGTGCAGGTTCCCAGGCAGAGTGGGATTGGAAGTGCCCAGGCTGAGTGGAGTGAATGTGCCCAGGCTGAGTGGAGTGGAGGTGCCCAGGCTGAGTAGAGTTGGGGTTCCCTGGCAGAGTGGGACTGGAAGTGCCAACGGTGAGTGGAGTGAATGTGCCCAGGCTGAGTGGAGTGGAGGTGCCCAGGCTGAGTGGAGTTGGGGTTCCCTGGCAGAGTGGGACTGGAAGTGCCAACGCTGAGTGGAGTGAATGTGCCCCGGCTGAGTGGAGTGGAGGTGCCCAGGCTGAGTGGAGTGCAGGTTCCCAGGCAGAGTGGGATTGGAAGTGCCCAGGCTGAGTGGAGTAATGGACCCAGGCTGAGTGGAGTGCAGGTGCCCAGGCTGAGTGGAGTGCAGGTTCCCAGGCAGAGTGGGATTGGAAGTGCCCAGGCTGAGTGGAGTGAATGTGCCCAGGCTGAGTGGAGTGGAGGTGCCCAGGCCGAGTGGAGTGCAGGTTCCCAGGCAGAGTGGGACTGGAAGTGCCCAGGCGGAGTGGAGTGAATGTGCCCAGGCTGAATGGGAGTCAATGTGCCTAGACAGAGTGGAGTGAATGTGCCCGGCCGCCGGAGCCCGAAATGTGCGTTTCCCCATAGCCTTGAATGGGCGCGGAGAGAGGGGGGCGCTTTTTGGCTCGTGGCGCGGGCACCGTTGTGCCAAAGCGTCAAGTGTCACAACTCCCTGTGCTCGGGGCGGCCCCTTGGAGCTAACTGGCTGGGTCTCGAGGGGCTGCGAGGCCGCCCAGGAGAACGGGTCCAAACCGCGTTCCGATCGGACGAGAATTGAGGGCGGGACACAGTTCCGCGGTTCACTTTCCGCCCGGGCAAAGGGCCTATAACTTGCGGCGGGAGGGCTTAAGAGTGGGCCCCCGCGAGTCGGGTGGAGAGCCGGGTGTGGAGAGGAGTAGCGGAGGTTCCCAGTCAGAGTGGGAGTGGAGGTTCCTGGGCAGAGTGGGACTGGAAGTGCCCAGGCTGAGTGGAGTGAATGTGCCCTGGCTGAGTGGAGTGAATGTGCCCAGGCTGAGTGGAGTGAATGTGCCCAGGCTGAGTGGAGTGAATGTGCCCAGGCTGAGTGGAGAGAATGTGCCCAGGCTGAGTGGATTGGAGGTGCCCAGGCTGAGTGGAGTGCAGGTTCCCAGGCAGAGTGGGACTGGAAGTGCCCAGGCTGAGTGGAGTGAATGTGCCCAGGCTGAGTGGAGTGAATGTTCCCAGGCTGAATGGGAGTCAATGTGCCTAGACAGAGTGGAGTGAATGTGCCCAGGCTGAGTGGAGTGGAGGTGCCCAGGCTGAGTGGAGTTGGGGTTCCCAGGCAGAGAGGGACTGGAAGTGCCCTGGCTGAGTGGAGTGAATGTGCTCAGGCAGCGTGGAGTGGAGGTTCCCAGGCTGAGTGGAGTGCAGGTTCCCAGCAGAGTGGGATTGGAAGTGCCCAGGCTGAGTGGAGTGAATGTACCCAGGCTGAGTGGAGTGGAGGGGCCCAGGCTGAGTGGAGTGCAGGTTCCCAGGCAGAGTGGGATTGGAAGTGCCCAGGCTGAGTGGAGTGAATGTGCCCAGGCTGAGTGGAGTGGAGGTGCCCAGGCCGAGTGGAGTGCTGGTTCCCAGGCAGAGTGGGACTGGAAGTGCCCAGGCTGAGTGGAGTGAATGTGCCCAGGCTGAGTGGAGTGGAGGTGCCCAAGCTGAGTGGAGTTGGGGTTCCCTGGCAGAGTGGGACTGGAAGTGCCAAGGCTGAGTGGAGTGAATGTGCCCAGGCTGAGTGGAGTGGAGATGCCCAGGCCGAGTGGAGTGCAGGTTCCCAGGCAGAGTGTGACTGAAAGTGCCCAGGCTGAGTGGAGTGAATGTGCCCAGGCTGAATGGAGTGGAGGTGCCCAGGCTGAGTGGAGGTGCCCAGGCTGAGTGGAGTGCAGGTTCCCAGGCAGAGTGGGATTGGAAGTGCCCAGGCTGAGTGGAGTGAATGTGCCCAGGCTGAGTGGAGTGGAGATGCCCAGGCCGAGTGGAGTGCAGGTTCCCAGGCAGAGTGGGACTGGAAGTCCCCAGGCGGAGTGGAGTGAATGTGCCCAGGCTGAATGGGAGTCAATGTGCCTAGACAGAGTGGATTGAATGTGCCCGGCCGCCGGAGCCCGAAACTTGCGTTTCCCCATTGCCTTGAATGGGCGCGGAGAGAGGGGGGCGCTTTTTGGCTCGTGGCGCGGGCACCGTTGCGCCAAAGCGTCAAGTGTCACACCTCCCCGTGCTCGGGGCGGCCCCTTGGAGCTAACTAGCTGGGTCTGGAGGGGCTGCGAGGCCGCCCAGGAGAACTGGTCCAAACCGCGTTCCGATCGGACGAGAATTGAGGGCGGGACACAGTTCCGCGGTTCACTTTCCGCCCGGGCAAAGGGCCTATAACTTGCGGCGGGAGGGCTTAAGAGTGGGCCCCCGCGAGTCGGGTGGAGAGCCGGGTGTGGAGAGGAGTAGCGGAGGTTCCCAGTCAGAGTGGGAGTGGAGGTTCCTGGGCAGAGTGGGAATGGAAGTGCCCAGGCTGAGTGGAGTGAATGTGCCCAGGCTGAGTGGAGTGGAGGTGCCCAGGCTGAGTGGAGTGCAGGCACCCAGGCAGAGTGGGATTGGAAGTGCCCAGGCTGAGTGGAGTGAATGTGCCCAGGCTGAGTGGAGTGGAGGTGCCCAGGCCGAGTGGAGTGCAGGTTCCCAGGCAGAGTGGGATTGGAAGTGCCCAGGCTGAGTGGAGTGAATGTGCCCAGGCTGAGTGGAGTGGAGGTGCCCAGGCTGAGTGGAGTTGGGGTTCCCTGGCAGAGTGGGACTGGAAGTGCCAAGGCTGAGTGGAGTGAATGTGCGCAGGCTGAGTGGAGTGGAGGTGCCCAGGCTGAGTGGAGTGCAGGTTCCCAGGCAGAGTGGGATTGGAAGTGCCCAGGCTGAGTGGAGTGAATGTACCCAGGCTGAGTGGAGTGGAGGTTTCCAGGCTGAGTGGAGTGCAGGTTCCCAGGCAGAGTGGGATTGGAAGTGCCCAGGCTGAGTGGAGTGAATGTGCCCAGGCTGAGTGGAGTGGAGGTGCCCAGGCTGAGTGGAGTTGGGGTTCCCTGGCAGAGTGGGACTGGAAGTGCCAAGGCTGAGTGGAGTGAATGTGCCCAGGCTGAGTGGAGTGGAGGTGCCCAGGCCGAGTGGAGTGCAGGTTCCCAGGCAGAGTGGGACTGGAAGTGCCCAGGCGGAGTGGAGTGAATGTGCCCTGGCTGAGTGGAGTGAATGTGCCCAGGCTGAGTGGAGTGAATGTGCCCAGGCTGAGTGGAGAGAATGTGCCCAGGCTGAGTGGATTGGAGGTGCCCAGGCTGAGTGGAGTGCAGGTTCCCAGGCAGAGTGGGACTGGAAGTGCCCAGGCTGAGTGGAGTGAATGTGCCCAGGCTGAGTGGAGTGAATGATCCCAGGCTGAATGGGAGTCAATGTGCCTAGACAGAGTGGAGTGAATGTGCCCAGGCTGAGTGGAGTGGAGGTGCCCAGGCTGAGTGGAGTTGGGGTTCCCAGGCAGAGAGGGACTGGAAGTGCCCTGGCTGAGTGGAGTGAATGTGCCCAGGCTGCGTGGAGTGGAGGTGCCCAGGCCGAGTGGAGTGAAGGTTCCCAGTCAGAGTGGGACTGGAAGTGCCCAGGCTGAGTGGAGTGAATGTGCCCAGGCTGAGTGGAGTGGAGGTGCCCAGGCTGAGTGGAGTTGGGGTTCCCTGGCAGAGTGGGACTGGAAGTGCCAAGGCTGAGTGGAGTGAATGTGACCAGGCTGAGTGGAGTGGAGGTGCCCAGGCTGAGTGGAGTGCAGGTTCCCAGGCAGAGTGGGATTGGAAGTGCCCAGGCTGAGTGGAGTGAATGTACCCAGGCTGAGTGGAGTGGAGGTGTCCAGGCTGAGTGGAGTGCAGGTTCCCAGGCAGAGTGGGACTGAAAGTGCCGAGGCTGAGTGGAGTGAATGTGCCCAGGCTGAGTGGAGTGGAGGTGCCCAGGCTGAGTGGAGTTGGGGTTCCCTGGCAGAGTGGGACTGGAAGTGCCAAGGCTGAGTGGAGTGAATGTGCCCAGGCTGAGTGGATTGGAGGTGCCCAGGCTGAGTGGAGTGCAGGTTCCCAGGCAGAGTGGGACTGGAAGTGCCCTGGCTGAGTGGAGTGGAGGTGCCCAGGCTGAGTGGAGTGCAGGTTCCCAGGCAGAGTGGGACTGGATGTGCCCAGGCGGAGTGGAGTGAATGTGCCCAGGCTGAATGGGAGTCAATGTGCCTAGACAGAGTGGAGTGAATGTGCCCAGGCTGAGTGGAGTGGAGGTGCCCAGGCTGAGTGGAGTTGGGGTTCCCAGGCAGAGAGGGACTGGAAGTGCCCTGGCTGAGTGGAGTGAATGTGCCCAGGCTGCGTGGAGTGGAGGTTCCCAGGCTGAGTGGAGTGCAGGTTCCCAGCAGAGTGGGACTGGAAGTGCCCAGGCTGAGTGGAGTGAATGTGCCCAGGCTGAGTGGAGTGAATGTGCCCAGGCAGAGTGGAGTGAATGTGCCCAGTCTGAGTGGAGTGGAGGTGCCCAGGCTGAGTGGAGTGCAGGTTCCCAGGCAGAGTGGGACTGGAAGTGCCCAGGCTGAGTGGAGTGAATGTGCCCAGGCTGAATGGAGTGGAGGTGCCCAGGCTGAGTGGAGTGCAGGTTCCCAGGCAGAGTGGGATTGGAAGTGCCCAGGCTGAGTGGAGTGAATGTGCCTAGGCTGAGTGGAGTGGAGGTGCCCAGGCTGAATGGAGTTGGGGTTCCCTGGCAGAGTGGGACTGGAAGTGCCAACGGTGAGTGGAGTGAATGTGCCCAGGCTGAGTGGAGTGGAGGTGCCCAGGCTGAGTGGAGTTGGGGTTCCCTGGCAGAGTGGGACTGGAAGTGCCAACGCTGAGTGGAGTGAATGTGCCCAGGCTGAGTGGAGTGGAGGTGCCCAGGCTGAGTGGAGTGCTGGTTCGCAGGCAGAGTGGGATTGGAAGTGCCCAGGCTGAGTGGAGTAATGTACTCAGGCTGAGTGGAGTGCAGGTGCCCAGGCTGAGAGGAGTGCAGGTTCCCAGGCAGAGTGGGATTGGAAGTGCCCAGGCTGAGTGGAGTGAATGTGCCCAGGCTGAGTGGAGTGGAGGTGCCCAGGCCGAGTGGAGTGCAGGTTCCCAGGCAGAGTGGGACTGGTAGTGCCCAGGCGGAGTGGAGTGAATGTACCCAGGCTGAATGGGAGTCAATGTGCCTAGACAGAGTGGAGTGAATGTGCCCGGCCGCCGGAGCCCGAAACGTGCGTTTCCCCATTGCCTTGAATGGGCGGAGAGAGGGGGGCGCTTTTTGGCTCGTGGCGCGGGCACCGTTGCGCCAAAGCGTCAAGTGTCACACCTCCCCGTGCTCGGGGCGGCCCCTTGGAGCTAACTGGCTGGGTCTAGAGGGGCTGCGAGGCCGCCCAGGAGACCGGGTCCAAACCGCGTTCCGATCGGACGAGAATTGAGGGCGGGACACAGTTCCGCGGTTCACTTTCCGCCCGGGCAAAGGGCCTATAACTTGCGGCGGGAGGGCTTAAGAGTGGGCCCCCGCGAGTCGGGTGGAGAGCCGGGTGTGGAGAGGAGTAGCGGAGGTTCCCAGTCAGAGTGGGAGTGGAGGTTCCTGGGCAGAGTGGGACTGGAAGTGCCCAGGCTGAGTGGAGTGAATGTGCCCAGGCTGCGTGGACTGGAGGTTCCCAGGCTGAGTGGAGTGAAGGTTCCCAGCAGAGTGGGATTGGAAGTACCCAGGCTGAGTGGAGTGGAGGTGCCCAGGCTGAGTGGAGTGCAGGTTCCCAGGCAGAGTGGGATTGGAAGTGCCCAGGCTGAGTGGAGTGAATGTGCCCAGGCTGAGTGGAGTGGAGGTGCCCAGGCTGAGTGGAGTTGGGGTTCCCTGGCAGAGTGGGACTGGAAGTGCCAAGGCTGAGTGGAGTGAATGTACCCAGGCTGAGTGGAGTGGAGGTGCCCAGGCTGAGTGGAGTGCTGGTTCCCAGGCAGAGTGGGATTGGAAGTGCCCAGGCTGAGTGGAGTAATGTACCCAGGCTGAGTGGAGTGCAGGTGCCCAGGCTGAGAGGAGTGCAGGTTCCAAGGCAGAGTGGGATTGGAAGTGCCCAGGCTGAGTGCAGTGAATGTGCCCAGGCTGAGTGGAGTGGAGGTGCCCAGGCCGAGTGGAGTGCAGGTTCCCAGGCAGAGTGGGACTGGAAGTGCCCAGGCGGAGTGGAGTGAATGTGCCCAGGCTGAATGGGAGTCAATGTGCCTAGACAGAGTGGAGTGAATGTGCCCGGCCGCCGGAGCCCGAAACGTGCGTTTCCCCATTGCCTTGAATGGGCGCGGAGAGAGGGGGGCGCTTTTTGGCTCGTGGCGCGGGCACCGTTGCGCCAAAGCGTCAAGTGTCACCCACCCCCGTGCTCGGGGCGGCCCCTTGGAGCTAACTGGCTGGGTCTGGAGGGGCTGCGAGGCCGCCCAGGAGAACGGGTCCAAACCGCGTTCCGATCGGACGAGAATTGAGGGTGGGAGACAGTTCCGCGGTTCACTTTCCGCCCGGGCAAAGGGCCTATAACTTGCGGCGGGAGGGCTTAAGAGTGGGCCCCCGCGAGTCGGGTGGAGAGCCGGGTGTGGAGAGGAGTAGCGGAGGTTCCCAGTCAGAGTGGGAGTGGAGGTTCCTGGGCAGAGTGGGACTGGAAGTGCCCAGGCTGAGTGGAGTGAATGTGCTCTGGCTGAGTGGAGTGAATGTGGCCAGGCTGAGTGGAGTGGAGGTGCCCAGGCTGAGTGGAGTGAAGGCACCCAGGCAGAGTGGGATTGGAAGTGCCCAGGCTGAGTGGAGTGAATGTGCCCAGGCTGAGTGGAGTGGAGGTGCACAGGCCGAGTGGAGTGCAGGTTCCCAGGCAGAGTGGGACTGGAAGTGCCCAGGCTGAGTGGAGTGAATGTGCCCAGGCTGAGTGGGGTGGAGGTGCCCAGGCTGAGTGGAGTTGGGGTTCCCTGGCAGAGTGGGACTGGAAGTGCCAAGGCTGAGTGGAGTGAATGTGCCCAGGCTGAGTGGAGTGGAGATGCCCAGGCCGAGTGGAGTGCAGGTTCCCAGGCAGAGTGTGACTGAAAGTGCCCAGGCTGAGTGGAGTGAATGTGCCCAGGCTGAATGGAGTGGAGGTGCCCAGGCTGAGTGGAGGTGCCCAGGCTGAGTGGAGTGCAGGTTCCCAGGCAGAGTGGGATTGGAAGTGCCCAGGCTGAGTGGAGTGAATGTGCCCAGGCTGAGTGGAGTGGAGGTGCCCAGGCCGAGTGGAGTGCAGGTTCCCAGGCAGAGTGGGACTGGAAGTGCCCAGGCTGAGTGGAGTGAATGTGCCCTGGCTGAGTGGAGTGAATGTGCCCAGGCTGAGTGGAGTGAATGTGCCCAGGCTGAGTGGAGTGAATGTGCCCAGGCTGACTGGAGAGAATGTGCCCAGGCTGAGTGGATTGGAGGTGCCCAGGATGAGTGGAGTTGGGGTTCCCTGGCAGAGTGGGACTGGAAGTGCCAAGGCTGAGTGGAGTGAATGTACCCAGGCTGAGTGGAGTGGAGGTTCCCAGGCAGAGTGGGAGTGGAGGTTCCTGGGCAGAGTGGGACTGGAAGTGCCCAGGCTGAGTGGAGTGAATGTGCCCAGGCTGAGTGGAGTGAATGTGCCCAGGTTGAGTGGAGTGAATGTGCCCAGGCTGAGTGGAGTGGAGGTGCCAAGGCCGAGTGGAGTGCTGGTTCCCAGGCAGAGTGGGATTGGAAGTGCCCAGGCTGAGTGGAGTGAATGTGCCCAGGCTGAGTGGAGTGGAGGTGCCCAGGCTGAGTGGAGTGTGGGTTCCCTGGCAGAGTGGGACTGGAAGTGCCAAGGCTGAGTGGAGTGAATGTACCCAGGCTGAGTGGAGTGAATGTGCCCAGGCTGAATGGAGTGGAGGTGCCCAGGCTGAGTGGAGTGCAGGTTCCCTGGCAGAGTGGGATTGGAAGTGCCCAGGCTGAGTGCAGTGAATGTGCCCAGGCTGAGTGGAGTGGAGGTGCCCAGGCTGAGTGGAGTGCAGGTTCCCAGTAGAGTGGGACTGGAAGTGCCCAGGCTGAGTGGAGTGAATGTGCCCAGGCTGAGTGGAGTGAATGTGCCCAGGCTGAGTGGAGTGGAGGTGCCCAGGCTGAGTGGAGTGCAGGTTCCCAGGCAGAGTGGGATTGGAAGTGCCCAGGCTGAGTGGAGTGAATGTGCCCAGGCTGAGTGGAGTGGAGGTGCCCAGGCCGAGTGGAGTGCAGGTTCCCAGGCAGAGTGGGACTGGAAGTGCCCAGGCTGAGTGGACTGAATGTGCCCAGGCTGAGTGGAGTGGAGGTGCCCAGGCTGAGTGGAGTTGGGGTTCCCTGGCAGAGTGGGACTGGAAGTGCCAAGGCTGAGTGGAGTGAATGTGCCCAGGCTGAGTGGAGTGGAGGTGCCCAGGCCGAGTGGAGTGCAGGTTCCCAGGCAGAGTGGGACTGAAAGTGCCCAGGCTGAGTGGAGTGAATGTGCCCAGGAAGATTGGAGTGGAGGTGCCCAGGCTGAGTGGAGTGTAGGTTCCCTGGCAGAGTGGGATTGGAAGTGTCCAGGCTGAGTGGAGTGAATGTGCCCAGGCTGAGTGGAGTGGAGGTGCCCAGGCTGAGTGGAGTTGGGGTTCCCTGGCAGAGTGGGACTGGAAGTGCCAAGGCTGAGTGGAGTGAAGGTACCCAGGCTGAGTGGAGTGGAGGAGCCCAGGCTGAGTGGAGTGCAGGTTCCCAGCAGAGTGGGACTGGAAGTGCCCAGGCTGAGTGGAGTGAATGTGCCCAGGCTGAATGGAGTGGAGGTGCCCAGGCTGAGTGGAGGTGCCCAGGCTGAGTGGAGTGCAGGTTCCCAGGCAGAGTGGGATTAGAAGTGCCCAGGCTGAGTGGAGTGAATGTACCCAGGCTGAGTGGAGTGGAGGGGCCCAGGCTGAGTGGAGTGCAGGTTCCCAGGCAGAGTGGGATTGGAAGTGCCCAGGCTGAGTGGAGTGAATGTGCCCAGGCTGAGTGGAGTGGAGGTGCCCAGGCTGAGTAGAGTTGGGGTTCCCTGGCAGAGTGGGACTGGAAGTGCCAACGGTGAGTGGAGTGAATGTGCCCAGGCTGAGTGGAGTGGAGGTGCCCAGGCTGAGTGGAGTTGGGTTTCCCTGGCAGAGTGGGACTGGAAGTGCCAACGCTGAGTGGAGTGAATGTGCCCCGGCTGAGTGGAGTGGAGGTGCCCAGGCTGAGTGGAGTGCAGGTTCCCAGGCAGAGTGGGATTGGAAGTGCCCAGGCTGAGTGGAGTAATGTACCCAGGCTGAGTGGAGTGCAAGTGCCCAGGCTGAGTGGAGTGCAGGTTCCCAGGCAGAGTGGGATTGGAAGTGCCCAGGCTGAGTGGAGTGAATGGGCCCAGGCTGAGTGGAGTGGAGGTGCCCAGGCCGAGTGGAGTTGGGGTTCCCTGGCAGAGTGGGACTGGAAGTGCCAAGGCTGAGTGGAGTGAATGTGCCCAGGCTGAGTGGAGTGGAGGTGCCCAGACCGAGTGGAGTGCAGGTTCCCAGGCAGAGTGGGACTGGAAGTGCCGAGGCGGAGTGGAGTGAATGTGCCCAGGCTGAGTGGAGTGAATGTGCCCAGGCTGAGTGGAGTGAATGTGCCCAGGCAGAGTGGAGTGAATGTGCCCAGGCTGAGTGGAGTGGAGGTGCCCAGGCTGAGTGGAGTGCAGGTTCCCAGGCAGAGTGGGATTGGAAGTGCCCAGGCTGAGTGGAGTGAATGTGCCCAGGCTGAGTGGAGTGGAGGTGCCCAGGCCGAGTGGAGTGCAGGTTCCCACGCAGAGTGGGACTGGAAGAACCCAAGCGGAGTGGAGTGAATGTGCCCAGGCTGAATGGGAGTCAATGTGCCTATACAGAGTGGAGTGAATGTGCCCAGGCTGAGTGGAGTGGAGGTGCCCAGGCTGAGTGGAGTTGGGGTTCCCAGGCAGAGAGGGACTGGAAGTGCCCTGGCTGAGTGGAGTGAATGTACCCTGACTACGTGGAGTGGAGGTTCCCAGGCTGAGTGGAGTGCAGGTTCCCAGCAGAGTGGGACTGGAAGTGCCCAGGCTGAGTGGAGTGAATGTGCCCAGGCTGAGTGGAGTGAATGTGCCCAGGCTGAGTGGAGTGAATGTGCCCAGGCTGAGTGGAGTGGAGGTTCCCAGGCTGAGTGGAGTGCAGGCACCCAGGCAGAGTGGGATTGGAAGTGCCCAGGCTGAGTGGAGTGAATGTGCCCAGGCTGAGTGGAGTGGAGTTGCCCAGGCTGAGTGGAGTTGGTGTTCCCTGGCAGAGTGGGACTGGAAGTGCCATGGCTGAGTGGAGTGAATGTGCCCAGGCTGAGTGGAGTGGAGGTGCCCAGGCCGAGTGGAGTGCAGGTTCCCAGGCAGAGTGGGACTGGAAGTGCCCAGGCTGAGTGGAGTGAATGTTCCCAGGCTGAATGGGAGTCAATGTGCCTAGACAGAGTGGAGTGAATGTGCCCAGGCTGAGTGGAGTGGAGGTGCCCAGGCTGAGTGGAGTTGGGGTTCCCAGGCAGAGAGGGACTGGAAGTGCCCTGGCTGAGAGGAGTGAATGTGCCCAGGCTGCGTGGACTGGAGGTTCCCAGGCTGAGTGGAGTGAAGGTTCCCAGCAGAGTGGGATTGGAAGTACCCAGGCTGAGTGGAGTGGAGGTGCCCAGGCTGAGTGGAGTGCAGGTTCCCAGGCAGAGTGGGATTGGAAGTGCCCAGGCTGAGTGGAGTGAATGTGCCCAGGCTGAGTGGAGTGGAGGTGCCCAGGCTGAGTGGAGTTGGGGTTCCCTGGCAGAGTGGGACTGGAAGTGCCAAGGCTGAGTGGAGTGAATGTACCCAGGCTGAGTGGAGTGGAGGTGCCCAGGCTGAGTGGAGTGCTGGTTCCCAGGCAGAGTGGGATTGGAAGTGCCCAGGCTGAGTGGAGTAATGTACCCAGGCTGAGTGGAGTGCAGGTGCCCAGGCTGAGAGGAGTGCAGGTTCCAAGGCAGAGTGGGATTGGAAGTGCCCAGGCTGAGTGCAGTGAATGTGCCCAGGCTGAGTGGAGTGGAGGTGCCCAGGCCGAGTGGAGTGCAGGTTCCCAGGCAGAGTGGGACTGGAAGTGCCCAGGCGGAGTGGAGTGAATGTGCCCAGGCTGAATGGGAGTCAATGTGCCTAGACAGAGTGGAGTGAATGTGCCCGGCCGCCGGAGCCCGAAACGTGCGTTTCCCCATTGCCTTGAATGGGCGCGGAGAGAGGGGGGCGCTTTTTGGCTCGTGGCGCGGGCACCGTTGCGCCAAAGCGTCAAGTGTCACCCCTCCCCGTGCTCGGGGCGGCCCCTTGGAGCTAACTGGCTGGGTCTGGAGGGGCTGCGAGGCCGCCCAGGAGAACGGGTCCAAACCGCGTTCCGATCGGACGAGAATTGAGGGCGGGAGACAGTTCCGCGGTTCACTTTCCGCCCGGGCAAAGGGCCTATAACTTGCGGCGGGAGGGCTTAAGAGTGGGCCCCCGCGAGTCGGGTGGAGAGCCGGGTGTGGAGAGGAGTAGCGGAGGTTCCCAGTCAGAGTGGGAGTGGAGGTTCCTGGGCAGAGTGGGACTGGAAGTGCCCAGGCTGAGTGGAGTGAATGTGCCCTGGCTGAGTGGAGTGAATGTGGCCAGGCTGAGTGGAGTGGAGGTGCCCAGGCTGAGTGGAGTGAAGGCACCCAGGCAGAGTGGGATTGGAAGTGCCCAGGCTGAGTGGAGTGAATGTGCCCAGGCTGAGTGGAGTGGAGGTGCCCAGGCCGAGTGGAGTGCAGGTTCCCAGGCAGAGTGGGACTGGAAGTGCCCAGGCTGAGTGGAGTGAATGTGCCCAGGCTGAGTGGAGTGGAGGTGCCCAGGCTGAGTGGAGTTGGGGTTCCCTGGCAGAGTGCGACTGGAAGTGCCAAGGCTGAGTGGAGTGAATGTGCCCAGGCTGAGTGGAGTGGAGATGCCCAGGCCGAGTGGAGTGCAGGTTCCCAGGCAGAGTGTGACTGAAAGTGCCCAGGCTGAGTGGAGTGAATGTGCCCAGGCTGAATGGAGTGGAGGTGCCCAGGCTGAGTGGAGGTGCCCAGGCTGAGTGGAGTGCAGGTTCCCAGGCAGAGTGGGATTGGAAGTGCCCAGGCTGAGTGGAGTGAATGTGCCCAGGCTGAGTGGAGTGGAGGTGCCCAGGCCGAGTGGAGTGCAGGTTCCCAGGCAGAGTGGGACTGGAAGTGCCCAGGCTGAGTGGAGTGAATGTGCCCTGGCTGAGTGGAGTGAATGTGCCCAGGCTGAGTGGAGTGAATGTGCCCAGGCTGAGTGGAGTGAATGTGCCCGGCCACCGGAGCCCGAAACGTGCGTTTCCCCATTGCCTTGAATGGGCGCGGAGAGAGGGGGGCGCTTTTTGGCTCGTGGCGCGGGCACCGTTGCGCCAAAGCGTCAAGTGTCACACCTCCCCGTGCTCGGGGCGGCCCCTTGGAGCTGACTAGCAGGGTCTGGAGGGGCTGCGAGGCCGCACAGGAGAACGGGTCCAAACCGCGTTCCGATCGGACGAGAATTGAGGGCGGGACACAGTTCCGCAGTTCACTTTCCGCCCGGGCAAAGGGCCTATAACTTGCGGCGGGAGTGCTTAAGAGTGGGCCCCCGCGAGTCGGGTGGAGAGCCGGGTGTGGAGAGGAGTAGCGGAGGTTCCCAGTCAGAGTGGGAGTGGAGGTTCCAGGGCAGAGTGGGACTGGAAGTGCCCAGGCTGAGTGGAGTGAATGTGCCCTGGCTGAGTGGAGTGAATGTGCCCAGGCTGAGTGGAGTGAATGTGCCCAGGCTGAGTGGAGTGAATGTGCCCAGGCTGACTGGAGAGAATGTGCCCAGGCTGAGTGGATTGGAGGTGCCCAGGCTGAGTGGAGTGCAGGTTCCCAGGCAGAGTGGGACTGGAAGTGCCCAGGCTGAGTGGAGTGAATGTGCCCAGGCTGAGTGGAGTGAATGTTCCCAGGCTGAATGGGAGTCAATGTGCCTAGACAGAGTGGAGTGAATGTGCCCAGGCTGAGTGGAGTGGAGGTGCCCAGGCTGAGTGGAGTTGGGGTTCCCAGGCAGAGAGGGACTGGAAGTGCCCTGGCTGAGTGGAGTGAATGTGCCCAGGCTGCGTGGAGTGGAGGTTCCCAGGCTGAGTGGAGTGCAGGTTCCCAGCAGAGTGGGATTGGAAGTGCCCAGGCTGAGTGGAGTGAATGTACCCAGGCTGAGTGGAGTGGAGGGGCCCAGGCTGAGTGGAGTGCAGGTTCCCAGGCAGAGTGGGATTGGAAGTGCCCAGGCTGAGTGGAGTGAATGTGCCCAGGCTGAGTGGAGTGGAGGTGCCCAGGCTGAGTAGAGTTGGGGTTCCCTGGCAGAGTGGGACTGGAAGTGCCAACGGTGAGTGGAGTGAATGTGCCCAGGCTGAGTGGAGTGGAGGTGCCCAGGCTGAGTGGAGTTGGGGTTCCCTGGCAGAGTGGGACTGGAAGTGCCAACGCTGAGTGGAGTGAATGTGCCCCGGCTGAGTGGAGTGGAGGTGCCCAGGTTGAGTGGAGTGCAGGTTCCCAGGCAGAGTGGGATTGGAAGTGCCCAGGCTGAGTGGAGTAATGTACCCAGGCTGAGTGGAGTGCAGGTGCCCAGGCTGAGTGGAGTGCAGGTTCCCAGGCAGAGTGGGACTGGAAGTGCCCAGGCGGAGTGGAGTGAATGTGCCCAGGCTGAATGGGAGTCAATGTGCCTAGACAGAGTGGAGTGAATGTGCCCGGCCGTCGGAGCCCGAAACGTGCGTTTCCCCATTGCCTTGAATGGGCGCGGAGAGAGGGGGGCGCTTTTTGGCTCGTGGCGCGGGCACTGTTGCGCCAAAGCGTCAAGTGTCACACCTCCCCGTGCTCGGGGCGGCCCCTTGGAGCTAACTGGCTGGGTCTGGAGGGGCTGCGAGGCCGCCCAGGAGAACGGGTCCAAACCGCGTTCCGATCGGACGAGAATTGAGGGCGGGACACAGTTCCGCGGTTCACTTTCCGCCCGGGCAAAGGGCCTATAACTTGCGGCGGGAGGGCTTAAGAGTGGGCCCCCGCGAGTCGGGTGGAGAGCCGGGTGTGGAGAGGAGTAGCGGAGGTTCCCAGTCAGAGTGGGAGTGGAGGTTCCTGGGCAGAGTGGGAATGGAAGTGCCCAGGCTGAGTGGAGTGAATGTGCCCTGGCTGAGTGAAGTGAATGTGGCCAGGCTGAGTGGAGTGGAGGTGCCCAGGCTGAGTGGAGTGCAGGCACCCAGGCAGAGTGGGATTGGAAGTGCCCAGGCTGAGTGGAGTGAATGTGCCCAGGCTGAGTGGAGTGGAGGTGCCCAGGCCGAGTGGAGTGCAGGTTCCCAGGCAGAGTGGGACTGGAAGTGCCCAGGCTGAGTGGAGTGAATGTGCCCAGGCTGAGTGGAGTGGAGGTGCCCAGGCTGAGTGGAGTTGGGGTTCCCTGGCAGAGTGGGACTGGAAGTGCCAAGGCTGAGTGGAGTGAATGTGCGCAGGCTGAGTGGAGTGGAGGTGCCCAGGCTGAGTGGAGTGCAGGTTCCCAGGCAGAGTGGGATTGGAAGTGCCCAGGCTGAGTGGAGTGAATGTACCCAGGCTGAGTGGAGTGGAGGTTTCCAGGCTGAGTGGAGTGCAGGTTCCCAGGCAGAGTGGGATTGGAAGTGCCCAGGCTGAGTGCAGTGAATGTGCCCAGGCTGAGTGGAGTGGAGGTGCCCAGGCTGAGTGGAGTTGGGGTTCCCTGGCAGAGTGGGACTGGAAGTGCCAAGGCTGAGTGGAGTGAATGTGCCCAGGCTGAGTGGAGTGGAGGTGCCCAGGCCGAGTGGAGTGCAGGTTCCCAGGCAGAGTGGGACTGGAAGTGCCCAGGCGGAGTGGAGTGAATGTGCCCTGGCTGAGTGGAGTGAATGTGCCCAGGCTGAGTGGAGTGAATGTGCCCAGGCTGAGTGGAGAGAATGTGCCCAGGCTGAGTGGATTGGAGGTGCCCAGGCTGAGTGGAGTGCAGGTTCCCAGGCAGAGTGGGACTGGAAGTGCCCAGGCTGAGCGGAGTGAATGTGCCCAGGCTGAGTGGAGTGAATGATCCCAGGCTGAATGGGAGTCAATGTGCCTAGACAGAGTGGAGTGAATGTGCCCAGGCTGAGTGGAGTGGAGGTGCCCAGGCTGAGTGGAGTTGGGGTTCCCAGGCAGAGAGGGACTGGAAGTGCCCTGGCTGAGTGGAGTGAATGTGCCCAGGCTGCGTGGAGTGGAGGTGCCCAGGCCGAGTGGAGTGAAGGTTCCCAGTCAGAGTGGGACTGGAAGTGCCCAGGCTGAGTGGAGTGAATGTGCCCAGTCTGAGTGGAGTGGAGGTGCCCAGGCTGAGTGGAGTTGGGGTTCCCTGGCAGAGTGGGACTGGAAGTGCCAAGGCTGAGTGGAGTGAATGTGACCAGGCTGAGTGGAGTGGAGGTGCCCAGGCTGAGTGGAGTGCAGGTTCCCAGGCAGAGTGGGATTGGAAGTTCCCAGGCTGAGTGGAGTGAATGTACCCAGGCTGAGTGGAGTGGAGGTGTCCAGGCTGAGTGGAGTGCAGGTTCCCAGGCAGAGTGGGATTGGAAGTGCCCAGGCTGAGTGGAGTGAATGTGCCCAGGCTGAGTGGAGTGGAGGTGCCCAGGCTGAGTGGAGTTGGGGTTCCCTGGCAGAGTGGGACTGGAAGTGCCAAGGCTGAGTGGAGTGAATGTGCCCAGGCTGAGTGGAGTGGAGGTGCCCAGGCCGAGTGGAGTGCAGGTTCCCAGGCAGAGTGGGATTGGAAGTGCCCAGGCTGAGTGGAGTGAATGTGCCCAGGCTGAGTGGAGTGGAGGTGCCCAGGCTGAGTGGAGTTGGGGTTCCCTGGCAGAGTGGGACTAGAAGTGCCGAGGCGGAGTGGAGTGAATGTGCCCAGGCTGAATGGGAGTCAATGTGCCTAGACAGAGTGGAGTGAATGTGCCCGGCCGCCGGAGCCCGAAACGTGCGTTTCCCCTTTGCCTTGAATGGGCGCGTAGAGAGGGGGGCGCTTTTTGGTTCGTGGCGCGGGCACCGTTGCGCCAAAGCGTCAAGTGTCACCCCTCCCCGTGCTCGGGGCAGCCCCTTGGAGCTAACTGGCTGGGTCTGGAGGGGCTGCGAGGCCGCCCAGGAGAACGGGTCCAAACCGCGTTCCGATCGGACGAGAATTGAGGGCGGGACACAGTTCCGCGGTTCACTTTCCGCCCGGGCAAAGGGCCTATAACTTGCGGCGGGAGGGCTTAAGAGTGGGCCCCCGCGAGTCGGGTGGAGAGCCGGGTGTGGAGAGGAGTAGCGGAGGTTCCCAGTCAGAGTGGGAGTGGAGGTTCCTGGGCAGAGTGGGAATGGAAGTGCCCAGGCTGAGTGGAGTGAATGTGCCCTGGCTGAGTGAAGTGAATGTGGCCAGGCTGAGTGGAGTGGAGGTGCCCAGGCTGAGTGGAGTGCAGGCACCCAGGCAGAGTGGGATTGGAAGTGCCCAGGCTGAGTGGAGTGAATGTGCCCAGGCTGAGTGGAGTGGAGGTGCCCAGGCCGAGTGGAGTGCAGGTTCCCAGGCAGAGTGGGACTGGAAGTGCCCAGGCTGAGTGGAGTGAATGTGCCCAGGCTGAGTGGAGTGGAGGTGCCCAGGCTGAGTGGAGTTGGGGTTCCCTGGCAGAGTGGGACTGGAAGTGCCAAGGCTGAGTGGAGTGAATGTGCGCAGGCTGAGTGGAGTGGAGGTGCCCAGGCTGAGTGGAGTGCAGGTTCCCAGGCAGAGTGGGATTGGAAGTGCCCAGGCTGAGTGGAGTGAATGTACCCAGGCTGAGTGGAGTGGAGGTTTCCAGGCTGAGTGGAGTGCAGGTTCCCAGGCAGAGTGGGATTGGAAGTGCCCAGGCTGAGTGCAGTGAATGTGCCCAGGCTGAGTGGAGTGGAGGTGCCCAGGCTGAGTGGAGTTGGGGTTCCCTGGCAGAGTGGGACTGGAAGTGCCAAGGCTGAGTGGAGTGAATGTGCCCAGGCTGAGTGGAGTGGAGGTGCCCAGGCCGAGTGGAGTGCAGGTTCCCAGGCAGAGTGGGACTGGAAGTGCCCAGGCGGAGTGGAGTGAATGTGCCCTGGCTGAGTGGAGTGAATGTGCCCAGGCTGAGTGGAGTGAATGTGCCCAGGCTGAGTGGAGAGAATGTGCCCAGGCTGAGTGGATTGGAGGTGCCCAGGCTGAGTGGAGTGCAGGTTCCCAGGCAGAGTGGGACTGGAAGTGCCCAGGCTGAGCGGAGTGAATGTGCCCAGGCTGAGTGGAGTGAATGATCCCAGGCTGAATGGGAGTCAATGTGCCTAGACAGAGTGGAGTGAATGTGCCCAGGCTGAGTGGAGTGGAGGTGCCCAGGCTGAGTGGAGTTGGGGTTCCCAGGCAGAGAGGGACTGGAAGTGCCCTGGCTGAGTGGAGTGAATGTGCCCAGGCTGCGTGGAGTGGAGGTGCCCAGGCCGAGTGGAGTGAAGGTTCCCAGTCAGAGTGGGACTGGAAGTGCCCAGGCTGAGTGGAGTGAATGTGCCCAGTCTGAGTGGAGTGGAGGTGCCCAGGCTGAGTGGAGTTGGGGTTCCCTGGCAGAGTGGGACTGGAAGTGCCAAGGCTGAGTGGAGTGAATGTGACCAGGCTGAGTGGAGTGGAGGTGCCCAGGCTGAGTGGAGTGCAGGTTCCCAGGCAGAGTGGGATTGGAAGTTCCCAGGCTGAGTGGAGTGAATGTACCCAGGCTGAGTGGAGTGGAGGTGTCCAGGCTGAGTGGAGTGCAGGTTCCCAGGCAGAGTGGGATTGGAAGTGCCCAGGCTGAGTGGAGTGAATGTGCCCAGGCTGAGTGGAGTGGAGGTGCCCAGGCTGAGTGGAGTTGGGGTTCCCTGGCAGAGTGGGACTGGAAGTGCCAAGGCTGAGTGGAGTGAATGTGCCCAGGCTGAGTGGAGTGGAGGTGCCCAGGCCGAGTGGAGTGCAGGTTCCCAGGCAGAGTGGGATTGGAAGTGCCCAGGCTGAGTGGAGTGAATGTGCCCAGGCTGAGTGGAGTGGAGGTGCCCAGGCTGAGTGGAGTTGGGGTTCCCTGGCAGAGTGGGACTAGAAGTGCCGAGGCGGAGTGGAGTGAATGTGCCCAGGCTGAATGGGAGTCAATGTGCCTAGACAGAGTGGAGTGAATGTGCCCGGCCGCCGGAGCCCGAAACGTGCGTTTCCCCATTGCCTTGAATGGGCGCGTAGAGAGGGGGGCGCTTTTTGGTTCGTGGCGCGGGCACCGTTGCGCCAAAGCGTCAAGTGTCACCCCTCCCCGTGCTCGGGGCGGCCCCTTGGAGCTAACTGGCTGGGTCTGGAGGGGCTGCGAGGCCGCCCAGGAAAACGGGTCCAAACCGCGTTCCGATCGGACGAGAATTGAGGGCGGGACACAGTTCCGCGGTTCACTTTCCGCCCGGGCAAAGGGCCTATAACTTGCGGCGGGAGGGCTTAAGAGTGGGCCCCCGCGAGTCGGGTGGAGAGCCGGGTGTGGAGAGGAGTAGCGGAGGTTCCCAGTCAGAGTGGGAGTGGAGGTTCCTGGTCAGAGTGGGAATGGAAGTGCCCAGGCTGAGTGGAGTGAATGTGCCCTGGCTGAGTGGAGTGAATGTGGCCAGGCTGAGTGGAGTGGAGGTGCCCAGGCTGAGTGGAGTGCAGGCACCCAGGCAGAGTGGGATTGGAAGTGCCCAGGCTGAGTGGAGTGAATGTGCCCAGGCTGAGTGGAGTGGAGGTGCCCAGGCCGAGTGGAGTGCAGGTTCCCAGGCAGAGTGGGACTGGAAGTGCCCAGGCTGAGTGGAGTGAATGTGCCCAGGCTGAGTGGAGTGGAGGTGCCAAGGCTGAGTGGAGTTGGGGTTCCCTGGCAGAGTGGGACTGGAAGTGCCAAGGCTGAGTGGAGTGAATGTGCCCAGGCTGAGTGGAGTGGTGGTGCCCAGGCTGAGTGGAGTGCAGGTTCCCAGGCAGAGTGGGATTGGAAGTGCCCAGGCTGAGTGGAGTGAATGTACCCAGGCTGAGTGGAGTGGAGGTGTCCAGGCTGAGTGAAGTGCAGGTTCCCAGGCAGAGTGGGATTGGAAGTGCCCAGGCGGAGTGGAGTGAATGTGCCCAGGCTGAATGGGAGTCAATGTGCCTAGACAGAGTGGAGTGAATGTGCCCGGCCGCCGGAGCCCGAAACGTGCGTTTCCCCATTGCCTTGAATGGGCGCGGAGAGAGGGGGGCGCTTTTTGGCTCGTGGCGCGGGCACCGTTGCGCCAAAGCGTCAAGTGTCACACCTCCCCGTGCTCGGGGCGGCCCCTTGGAGCTAACTGGCTGGGTCTGGAGGGGCTGCGAGGCCGCCCAGGAGAACGGGTCCAAACCGCGTTCCGATCGGACGAGAATTGAGGGCGGGACACAGTTCCGCGGTTCACTTTCCGCCCGGGCAAAGGGCCTATAACTTGCGGCGGGAGGGCTTAAGAGTGGGCCCCCGCGAGTCGGGTGGAGAGCCGGGTGTGGAGAGGAGTAGCGGAAGTTCCCAGTCAGAGTGGGAGTGGAGGTTCCTGGGCAGAGTGGGACTGGAAGTGCCCAGGCTGAGTGGAGTGAATGTGCCCTGGCTGAGTGGAGTGAATGTGCCCAGGCAGAGTGGAGTGAATGTGCCCAGGCTGAGTGGAGTGGAGGTGCCCAGGCTGAGTGGAGTGCAGGTTCCCAGGCAGAGTGGGACTGGAAGTGCCCAGGCTGAGTGGAGTGAATGTGCCCAGGCTGAGTGGAGTGAATGTTCCCAGGCTAAATGGGAGTCAATGTGCCTAGACAGAGTGGAGTGAATGTGCCCAGGCTGAGTGGAGTGGAGGTGCCCAGGCTGAGTGGAGTTGGGGTTCCCAGGCAGAGTGGGACTGGAAGTGCCAAGGCTCAGTGGAGTGAATGTGCCCAGGCTGAGTGGAGTGGAGGTGCCCAGGCCGAGTGGAGTGCAGGTTCCCAGGCAGAGTGGGACTGAAAGTCCCCAGGCTGAGTGGAGTGAATGTGCCCAGGCTGAATGGAGTGGAGGTGCCCAGGCTGAGTGGAGTGCAGGTTCCCTGGCAGAGTGGGATTGGAAGTGCCCAGGCTGAGTGCAGTGAATGTGCCCAGGCTGAGTGGAGTGGAGGTGCCCAGGCTGAGTGGAGTTGGGGTTCCCTGGCAGAGTGGGACTGGAAGTGCCAAGGCTGAGTGGAGTGAATGTACCCAAGCTGAGTGGAGTGGAGGTGCCCAGGCTGAGTGGAGTGCAGGTTCCCAGTAGAGTGGGACTGGAAGTGCCCAGGCTGAGTGGAGTGAATGTGCCCAGGCTGAGTGGAGTGAATGTGCCCAGGCAGAGTGGAGTGAATGTGCCCAGGCTGAGTGGAGTGGAGGTGCCCAGGCTGAGTGGAGTGCAGGTTCCCAGGCAGAGTGGGATTGGAAGTGCCCAGGCTGAGTGGAGTGAATGTGCCCAGGCTGAGTGGAGTGGAGGTGCCCAGGCTGAGTGGAGTGTGGGTTCCCTGGCAGAGTGGGACTGGAAGTGCCAAGGCTGAGTGGAGTGAATGTACCCAGGCTGAGTGGAGTGAATGTGCCCAGGCTGAATGGAGTGGAGGTGCCCAGGCTGAGTGGAGTGCAGGTTCCCTGGAAGAGTGGGATTGGAAGTGCCCAGGCTGAGTGCAGTGAATGTGCCCAGGCTGAGTGGAGTGGAGGTGCCCAGGCTGAGTGGAGTTGGGGTTCCCTGGCAGAGTGGGACTGGAAGTGCCAAGGCTGAGTGGAGTGAATGTACCCAGGCTGAGTGGAGTGGAGGTGCCCAGGCTGAGTGGAGTGCAGGTTCCCAGTAGAGTGGGACTGGAAGTGCCCAGGCTGAGTGGAGTGAATGTGCCCAGGCTGAGTGGAGTGAATGTGCCCAGGCAGAGTGGAGTGAATGTGCCCAGGCTGAGTGGAGTGGAGGTGCCCAGGCTGAGTGGAGTGCAGGTTCCCAGGCAGAGTGGGATTGGAAGTGCCCTGGCTGAGTGGAGTGAATGTGCCCAGGCTGCGTGGAGTGGAGGTTCCCAGGCTGAGTGGAGTGCAGGTTCCCAGCAGAGTGGGATTGGAAGTGCCCAGGCTGAGTGGAGTGAATGTACCCAGGCTGAGTGGAGTGGAGGGGCCCAGGCTGAGTGGAGTGCAGGTTCCCAGGCAGAGTGGGACTGGAAGTGCCAACGGTGAGTGGAGTGAATGTGCCCAGGCTGAGTGGAGTGGAGGTGCCCAGGCTGAGTGGAGTTGGGGTTCCCTGGCAGAGTGGGACTGGAAGTGCCAACGCTGAGTGGAGTGAATGTGCCCCGGCTGAGTGGAGTGGAGGTGCCCAGGCTGAGTGGAGTGCAGGTTCCCAGGCAGAGTGGGATTGGAAGTGCCCAGGCTGAGTGGAGTAATGTACCCAGGCTGAGTGGAGTGCAGGTGCCCAGGCTGAGTGGAGTGCAGGTTCCCAGGCAGAGTGGGATTGGAAGTGCCCAGGCTGAGTGGAGTGAATGTGCCCAGGCTGAGTGGACTGGAAGTGCCCAGGCTGAGTGGAGTGAATGTGCCCAGGCTGAGTGGAGTGGAGGTGCCCAGGCTGAGTGGAGTTGGGGTTCCCAGGCAGAGAGGGACTGGAAGTGCCCTGGCTGAGTGGAGTGAATGTGCCCAGGCAGCGTGGAGTGGAGGTTCCCAGGCTGAGTGGAGTGCAGGTTCCCAGCAGAGTGGGATTGGAAGTGCCCAGGCTGAGTGGAGTGAATGTACCCAGGCTGAGTGGAGTGGAGGGGCCCAGGCTGAGTGGAGTGCAGGTTCCCAGGCAGAGTGGGATTGGAAGTGCCCAGGCTGAGTGGAGTGAATGTGCCCAGGCTGAGTGGAGTGGAGGTGCCCAGGCCGAGTGGAGTGCTGGTTCCCAGGCAGAGTGGGACTGGAAGTGCCCAGGCTGAGTGGAGTGAATGTGCCCAGGCTGAGTGGAGTGGAGGTGCCCAAGCTGAGTGGAGTTGGGGTTCCCTGGCAGAGTGGGACTGGAAGTGCCAAGGCTGAGTGGAGTGAATGTGCCCAGGCTGAGTGGAGTGGAGATGCCCAGGCCGAGTGGAGTGCAGGTTCCCAGGCAGAGTGTGACTGAAAGTGCCCAGGCTGAGTGGAGTGAATGTGCCCAGGCTGAATGGAGTGGAGGTGCCCAAGCTGAGTGGAGGTGCCCAGGCTGAGTGGACTGCAGGTTCCCAGGCAGAGTGGGATTGGAAGTGCCCAGGCTGAGTGGAGTGAATGTGCCCAGGCTGAGTGGAGTGGAGATGCCCAGGCCGAGTGGAGTGCAGGTTCCCAGGCAGAGTGGGACTGGAAGTCCCCAGGCGGAGTGGAGTGAATGTGCCCAGGCTGAATGGGAGTCAATGTGCCTAGACAGAGTGGAGTGAATGTGCCCGGCCGCCGGAGCCCGAAACGTGCGTTTCCCCATTGCCTTGAATGGGCGCGGAGAGAAGGGGGCGCTTTTTGGCTCGTGGCGCGGGCACCGTTGCGCCAAAGCGTCAAGTGTCACACCTCCCCGTGCTCGGGGCGGCCCCTTGGAGCTAACTGGCTGGGTCTGGAGGGGCTGCGAGGCCGCCCAGGAGAACGGGTCCAAACCGCGTTCCGATCGGACGAGAATTGAGGGCGGGACACAGTTCCGGGGTTCACTTTCCGCCCGGGCAAAGGGCCTATAACTTGCGGCGGGAGGGCTTAAGAGTGGGCCCCCGCGAGTCGGGTGGAGAGCCGGGTGTGGAGAGGAGTAGCGGAGGTTCCCAGTCAGAGTGGGAGTGGAGGTTCCTGGGCAGAGTGGGAATGGAAGTGCCCAGGCTGAGTGGAGTGAATGTGCCCTGGCTGAGTGGAGTGAATGTGGCCAGGCTGAGTGGAGTGGAGGTGCCCAGGCTGAGTGGAGTGCAGGCACCCAGGCAGAGTGGGATTGGAAGTGCCCAGGCTGAGTGGAGTGAATGTGCCCAGGCTGAGTGGAGTGGAGGTGCCCAGGCCGAGTGGAGTGCAGGTTCCCAGGCAGAGTGGGACTGGAAGTGCCCAGGCTGAGTGGAGTGAATGTGCCCAGGCTGAGTGGAGTGGAGGTGCCCAGGCTGAGTGGAGTTGGGGTTCCCTGGCAGAGTGGGACTGGAAGTGCCAAGGCTGAGTGGAGTGAATGTGCGCAGGCTGAGTGGAGTGGAGGTGCCCAGGCTGAGTGGAGTGCAGGTTCCCAGGCAGAGTGGGATTGGAAGTGCCCAGGCTGAGTGGAGTGAATGTGCCCAGGCTGAGTGGAGTGGAGGTGCCCAGGCTGAGTGGAGTTGGGGTTCCCTGGCAGAGTGGGACTGGAAGTGCCAAGGCTGAGTGGAGTGAATGTGCCCAGGCTGAGTGGAGTGGAGGTGCCCAGGCCGAGTGGAGTGCAGGTTCCCAGGCAGAGTGGGACTGGAAGTGCCCAGGCGGAGTGGAGTGAATGTGCCCTGGCTGAGTGGAGTGAATGTGCCCAGGCTGAGTGGAGTGAATGTGCCCAGGCTGAGTGGAGAGAATGTGCCCAGGCTGAGTGGATTGGAGGTGCCCAGGCTGAGTGGAGTGCAGGTTCCCAGGCAGAGTGGGACTGGAAGTGCCCAGGCTGAGTGGAGTGAATGTGTCCAGGCTGAGTGGAGTGAATGATCCCAGGCTGAATGGGAGTCAATGTGCCTAGACAGAGTGGAGTGAATGTGCCCAGGCTGAGTGGAGTGGAGGTGCCCAGGCTGAGTGGAGTTGGGGTTCCCAGGCAGAGAGGGACTGGAAGTGCCCTGGCTGAGTGGAGTGAATGTGCCCAGGCTGCGTGGAGTGGAGGTGCCCAGGCCGAGTGGAGTGAAGGTTCCCAGTCAGAGTGGGACTGGAAGTGCCCAGGCTGAGTGGAGTGAATGTGCCCAGGCTGAGTGGAGTGGAGGTGCCCAGGCTGAGTGGAGTTGGGGTTCCCTGGCAGAGTGGGACTGGAAGTGCCAAGGCTGAGTGGAGTGAATGTGACCAGGCTGAGTGGAGTGGAGGTGCCCAGGCTGAGTGGAGTGCAGGTTCCCAGGCAGAGTGGGATTGGAAGTGCCCAGGCTGAGTGGAGTAAATGTGCCCTGGCTGAGTGGAGTGAATGTGCCCAGGCTGAGTGGAGTGAATGTGCCCAGGCTGAGTGGAGTGAATGTGCCCAGGCTGACTGGAGAGAATGTGCCCAGGCTGAGTGGAGAGAATCTGCCCAGGCTGAGTGGATTGGAGGTGCCCAGGCTGAGTGGAGTGCAGGTTCCCAGGGAGAGTGGGACTGGAAGTGCCCAGGCTGAGTGGAGTGAATGTGCCCAGGCTGAGTGGAGTGAATGATCCCAGGCTGAATGGGAGTCAATGTGCCTAGACAGAGTGGAGTGAATGTGCCCAGGCTGAGTGGAGTGGAGGTGCCCAGGCTGAGTGGAGTTGGGGTTCCCAGGCAGAGAGGGACTGGAAGTGCCCTGGCTGAGTGGAGTGAATGTGCCCTGGCTGAGTGGAGTGAATGTGCCCAGGCTGAGTGGAGTGAATGTGCCCAGGCTGAATGGGAGTCAATGTGCCTAGACAGAGTGGAGTGAATGTGCCCAGCCGCCGGAGCCCGAAACGTGCGTTTCCCCATTGCCTTGAATGGGCGCGGAGAGAGGGGGGCGCTTTTTGGCTCGTGGCGCGGGCACCGTTGCGCCAAAGCGTCAAGTGTCACCCCTCCCCGTGCTCGGGGCGGCCCCTTGGAGCTAACTGGCTGGGTCTGGAGGGGCTGCGAGGCCGCCCAGGAGAACGGGTCCAAACCGCGTTCCGATCGGACGAGAATTGAGGGCGGGACACAGTTCCGCGGTTCACTTTCCGCCCGGGCAAAGGGCCTATAACTTGCGGCGGGAGGGCTTAAGAGTGGGCCCCCGCGAGTCGGGTGGAGAGCCGGGTGTGGAGAGGAGTAGCGGAGGTTCCCAGTCAGAGTGGGAGTGGAGGTTCCTGGGCAGAGTGGGACTGGAAGTGCCCAGGCTGAGTGGAGTGAATGTGCCCTGGCTGAGTGGAGTGAATGTGCCCAGGCTGAGTGGAGTGAATGTGCCCAGGCTGAGTGGAGTGAATGTGCCCAGGCTGAGTGGAGAGAATGTGCCCAGGCTGAGTGGATTGGAGGTGCCCAGGCTGAGTGGAGTGCAGGTTCCCAGGCAGAGTGGGACTGGAAGTGCCCAGGCTGAGTGGAGTGAATGTGCCCAGGCTGAGTGGAGTGAATGTTCCCAGGCTGAATGGGAGTCAATGTGCCTAGACAGAGTGGAGTGAATGTGCCCAGGCTGAGTGGAGTGGAGGTGCCCAGGCTGAGTGGAGTTGGGGTTCCCAGGCAGAGAGGGACTGGAAGTGCCCTGGCTGAGTGGAGTGAATGTGCTCAGGCAGAGTGGAGTGAATGTGCCCAGGCTGAGTGGAGTGGAGGTGCCCAGGCTGAGTGGAGTGCAGGTTCCCAGGCAGAGTGGGATTGGAAGTGCCCAGGCTGAGTGGAGTGAATGTGCCCTGGCTGAGTGGAGTGAATGTGCCCAGGCTGAGTGGAGTGGAGGTGCACAGGCTGAGTGGAGTGCAGGCACCCAGGCAGAGTGGGATTGGAAGTGCCCAGGCTGAGTGGAGTGAATGTGCCAAGGCTGAGTGGAGTGGAGGTGCCCAGGCCGAGTGGAGTGCAGGTTCCCAGGCAGAGTGGGACTGGAAGTGCCCAGGCTGAGTGGAGTGAATGTGCCCAGGCTGAGTGGAGTGGAGGTGCCCAGGCTGAGTGGAGTTGGGGTTCCCAGGCAGAGAGGGACTGGAAGTGCCCTGGCTGAGTGGAGTGAATGTGCCCAGGCTGCGTGGAGTGGAGGTTCCCAGGCTGAGTGGAGTGCAGGTTCCCAGCAGAGTGGGATTGGAAGTGCCCAGGCTGAGTGGAGTGAATGTACCCAGGCTGAGTGGAGTGGAGGGGCCCAGGCTGAGTGGAGTGCAGGTTCCCAGGCAGAGTGGGATTGGAAGTGCCCAGGCTGAGTGGAGTGAATGTGCCCAGGCTGAGTGGAGTGGAGGTGCCCAGGCTGAGTAGAGTTGGGGTTCCCTGGCAGAGTGGGACTGGAAGTGCCAACGGTGAGTGGAGTGAATGTGCCCAGGCTGAGTGGAGTGGAGGTGCCCAGGCTGAGTGGAGTTGGGGTTCCCTGGCAGAGTGGGACTGGAAGTGCCAACGCTGAGTGGAGTGAATGTGCCCCGGCTGAGTGGAGTGGAGGTGCCCAGGCTGAGTGGAGTGCAGGTTCCCAGGCAGAGTGGGATTGGAAGTGCCCAGGCTGAGTGGAGTAATGGACCCAGGCTGAGTGGAGTGCAGGTGCCCAGGCTGAGTGGAGTGCAGGTTCCCAGGCAGAGTGGGATTGGAAGTGCCCAGGCTGAGTGGAGTGAATGTGCCCAGGCTGAGTGGAGTGGAGGTGCCCAGGCCGAGTGGAGTGCAGGTTCCCAGGCAGAGTGGGACTGGAAGTGCCCAGGCGGAGTGGAGTGAATGTGCCCAGGCTGAATGGGAGTCAATGTGCCTAGACAGAGTGGAGTGAATGTGCCCGGCCGCCGGAGCCCGAAATGTGCGTTTCCCCATAGCCTTGAATGGGCGCGGAGAGAGGGGGGCGCTTTTTGGCTCGTGGCGCGGGCACCGTTGTGCCAAAGCGTCAAGTGTCACAACTCCCTGTGCTCGGGGCGGCCCCTTGGAGCTAACTGGCTGGGTCTCGAGGGGCTGCGAGGCCGCCCAGGAGAACGGGTCCAAACCGCGTTCCGATCGGACGAGAATTGAGGGCGGGACACAGTTCCGCGGTTCACTTTCCGCCCGGGCAAAGGGCCTATAACTTGCGGCGGGAGGGCTTAAGAGTGGGCCCCCGCGAGTCGGGTGGAGAGCCGGGTGTGGAGAGGAGTAGCGGAGGTTCCCAGTCAGAGTGGGAGTGGAGGTTCCTGGGCAGAGTGGGACTGGAAGTGCCCAGGCTGAGTGGAGTGAATGTGCCCTGGCTGAGTGGAGTGAATGTGCCCAGGCTGAGTGGAGTGAATGTGCCCAGGCTGAGTGGAGTGAATGTGCCCAGGCTGAGTGGAGAGAATGTGCCCAGGCTGAGTGGATTGGAGGTGCCCAGGCTGAGTGGAGTGCAGGTTCCCAGGCAGAGTGGGACTGGAAGTGCCCAGGCTGAGTGGAGTGAATGTGCCCAGGCTGAGTGGAGTGAATGTTCCCAGGCTGAATGGGAGTCAATGTGCCTAGACAGAGTGGAGTGAATGTGCCCAGGCTGAGTGGAGTGGAGGTGCCCAGGCTGAGTGGAGTTGGGGTTCCCAGGCAGAGAGGGACTGGAAGTGCCCTGGCTGAGTGGAGTGAATGTGCTCAGGCAGCGTGGAGTGGAGGTTCCCAGGCTGAGTGGAGTGCAGGTTCCCAGCAGAGTGGGATTGGAAGTGCCCAGGCTGAGTGGAGTGAATGTACCCAGGCTGAGTGGAGTGGAGGGGCCCAGGCTGAGTGGAGTGCAGGTTCCCAGGCAGAGTGGGATTGGAAGTGCCCAGGCTGAGTGGAGTGAATGTGCCCAGGCTGAGTGGAGTGGAGGTGCCCAGGCCGAGTGGAGTGCTGGTTCCCAGGCAGAGTGGGACTGGAAGTGCCCAGGCTGAGTGGAGTGAATGTGCCCAGGCTGAGTGGAGTGGAGGTGCCCAAGCTGAGTGGAGTTGGGGTTCCCTGGCAGAGTGGGACTGGAAGTGCCAAGGCTGAGTGGAGTGAATGTGCCCAGGCTGAGTGGAGTGGAGATGCCCAGGCCGAGTGGAGTGCAGGTTCCCAGGCAGAGTGTGACTGAAAGTGCCCAGGCTGAGTGGAGTGAATGTGCCCAGGCTGAATGGAGTGGAGGTGCCCAGGCTGAGTGGAGGTGCCCAGGCTGAGTGGAGTGCAGGTTCCCAGGCAGAGTGGGATTGGAAGTGCCCAGGCTGAGTGGAGTGAATGTGCCCAGGCTGAGTGGAGTGGAGATGCCCAGGCCGAGTGGAGTGCAGGTTCCCAGGCAGAGTGGGACTGGAAGTCCCCAGGCGGAGTGGAGTGAATGTGCCCAGGCTGAATGGGAGTCAATGTGCCTAGACAGAGTGGATTGAATGTGCCCGGCCGCCGGAGCCCGAAACTTGCGTTTCCCCATTGCCTTGAATGGGCGCGGAGAGAGGGGGGCGCTTTTTGGCTCGTGGCGCGGGCACCGTTGCGCCAAAGCGTCAAGTGTCACACCTCCCCGTGCTCGGGGCGGCCCCTTGGAGCTAACTAGCTGGGTCTGGAGGGGCTGCGAGGCCGCCCAGGAGAACTGGTCCAAACCGCGTTCCGATCGGACGAGAATTGAGGGCAGGACACAGTTCCGCGGTTCACTTTCCGCCCGGGCAAAGGGCCTATAACTTGCGGCGGGAGGGCTTAAGAGTGGGCCCCCGCGAGTCGGGTGGAGAGCCGGGTGTGGAGAGGAGTAGCGGAGGTTCCCAGTCAGAGTGGGAGTGGAGGTTCCTGGGCAGAGTGGGAATGGAAGTGCCCAGGCTGAGTGGAGTGAATGTGCCCAGGCTGAGTGGAGTGGAGGTGCCCAGGCTGAGTGGAGTGCAGGCACCCAGGCAGAGTGGGATTGGAAGTGCCCAGGCTGAGTGGAGTGAATGTGCCCAGGCTGAGTGGAGTGGAGGTGCCCAGGCCGAGTGGAGTGCAGGTTCCCAGGCAGAGTGGGATTGGAAGTGCCCAGGCTGAGTGGAGTGAATGTGCCCAGGCTGAGTGGAGTGGAGGTGCCCAGGCTGAGTGGAGTTGGGGTTCCCTGGCAGAGTGGGACTGGAAGTGCCAAGGCTGAGTGGAGTGAATGTGCGCAGGCTGAGTGGAGTGGAGGTGCCCAGGCTGAGTGGAGTGCAGGTTCCCAGGCAGAGTGGGATTGGAAGTGCCCAGGCTGAGTGGAGTGAATGTACCCAGGCTGAGTGGAGTGGAGGTTTCCAGGCTGAGTGGAGTGCAGGTTCCCAGGCAGAGTGGGATTGGAAGTGCCCAGGCTGAGTGGAGTGAATGTGCCCAGGCTGAGTGGAGTGGAGGTGCCCAGGCTGAGTGGAGTTGGGGTTCCCTGGCAGAGTGGGACTGGAAGTGCCAAGGCTGAGTGGAGTGAATGTGCCCAGGCTGAGTGGAGTGGAGGTGCCCAGGCCGAGTGGAGTGCAGGTTCCCAGGCAGAGTGGGACTGGAAGTGCCCAGGCGGAGTGGAGTGAATGTGCCCTGGCTGAGTGGAGTGAATGTGCCCAGGCTGAGTGGAGTGAATGTGCCCAGGCTGAGTGGAGAGAATGTGCCCAGGCTGAGTGGATTGGAGGTGCCCAGGCTGAGTGGAGTGCAGGTTCCCAGGCAGAGTGGGACTGGAAGTGCCCAGGCTGAGTGGAGTGAATGTGCCCAGGCTGAGTGGAGTGAATGATCCCAGGCTGAATGGGAGTCAATGTGCCTAGACAGAGTGGAGTGAATGTGCCCAGGCTGAGTGGAGTGGAGGTGCCCAGGCTGAGTGGAGTTGGGGTTCCCAGGCAGAGAGGGACTGGAAGTGCCCTGGCTGAGTGGAGTGAATGTGCCCAGGCTGCGTGGAGTGGAGGTGCCCAGGCCGAGTGGAGTGAAGGTTCCCAGTCAGAGTGGGACTGGAAGTGCCCAGGCTGAGTGGAGTGAATGTGCCCAGGCTGAGTGGAGTGGAGGTGCCCAGGCTGAGTGGAGTTGGGGTTCCCTGGCAGAGTGGGACTGGAAGTGCCAAGGCTGAGTGGAGTGAATGTGACCAGGCTGAGTGGAGTGGAGGTGCCCAGGCTGAGTGGAGTGCAGGTTCCCAGGCAGAGTGGGATTGGAAGTGCCCAGGCTGAGTGGAGTGAATGTACCCAGGCTGAGTGGAGTGGAGGTGTCCAGGCTGAGTGGAGTGCAGGTTCCCAGGCAGAGTGGGACTGAAAGTGCCGAGGCTGAGTGGAGTGAATGTGCCCAGGCTGAGTGGAGTGGAGGTGCCCAGGCTGAGTGGAGTTGGGGTTCCCTGGCAGAGTGGGACTGGAAGTGCCAAGGCTGAGTGGAGTGAATGTGCCCAGGCTGAGTGGATTGGAGGTGCCCAGGCTGAGTGGAGTGCAGGTTCCCAGGCAGAGTGGGACTGGAAGTGCCCTGGCTGAGTGGAGTGGAGGTGCCCAGGCTGAGTGGAGTGCAGGTTCCCAGGCAGAGTGGGACTGGATGTGCCCAGGCGGAGTGGAGTGAATGTGCCCAGGCTGAATGGGAGTCAATGTGCCTAGACAGAGTGGAGTGAATGTGCCCAGGCTGAGTGGAGTGGAGGTGCCCAGGCTGAGTGGAGTTGGGGTTCCCAGGCAGAGAGGGACTGGAAGTGCCCTGGCTGAGTGGAGTGAATGTGCCCAGGCTGCGTGGAGTGGAGGTTCCCAGGCTGAGTGGAGTGCAGGTTCCCAGCAGAGTGGGACTGGAAGTGCCCAGGCTGAGTGGAGTGAATGTGCCCAGGCTGAGTGGAGTGAATGTGCCCAGGCAGAGTGGAGTGAATGTGCCCAGTCTGAGTGGAGTGGAGGTGCCCAGGCTGAGTGGAGTGCAGGTTCCCAGGCAGAGTGGGACTGGAAGTGCCCAGGCTGAGTGGAGTGAATGTGCCCAGGCTGAATGGAGTGGAGGTGCCCAGGCTGAGTGGAGTGCAGGTTCCCAGGCAGAGTGGGATTGGAAGTGCCCAGGCTGAGTGGAGTGAATGTGCCTAGGCTGAGTGGAGTGGAGGTGCCCAGGCTGAATGGAGTTGGGGTTCCCTGGCAGAGTGGGACTGGAAGTGCCAACGGTGAGTGGAGTGAATGTGCCCAGGCTGAGTGGAGTGGAGGTGCCCAGGCTGAGTGGAGTTGGGGTTCCCTGGCAGAGTGGGACTGGAAGTGCCAACGCTGAGTGGAGTGAATGTGCCCAGGCTGAGTGGAGTGGAGGTGCCCAGGCTGAGTGGAGTGCTGGTTCGCAGGCAGAGTGGGATTGGAAGTGCCCAGGCTGAGTGGAGTAATGTACTCAGGCTGAGTGGAGTGCAGGTGCCCAGGCTGAGAGGAGTGCAGGTTCCCAGGCAGAGTGGGATTGGAAGTGCCCAGGCTGAGTGGAGTGAATGTGCCCAGGCTGAGTGGAGTGGAGGTGCCCAGGCCGAGTGGAGTGCAGGTTCCCAGGCAGAGTGGGACTGGTAGTGCCCAGGCGGAGTGGAGTGAATGTACCCAGGCTGAATGGGAGTCAATGTGCCTAGACAGAGTGGAGTGAATGTGCCCGGCCGCCGGAGCCCGAAACGTGCGTTTCCCCATTGCCTTGAATGGGCGGAGAGAGGGGGGCGCTTTTTGGCTCGTGGCGCGGGCACCGTTGCGCCAAAGCGTCAAGTGTCACACCTCCCCGTGCTCGGGGCGGCCCCTTGGAGCTAACTGGCTGGGTCTAGAGGGGCTGCGAGGCCGCCCAGGAGACCGGGTCCAAACCGCGTTCCGATCGGACGAGAATTGAGGGCGGGACACAGTTCCGCGGTTCACTTTCCGCCCGGGCAAAGGGCCTATAACTTGCGGCGGGAGGGCTTAAGAGTGGGCCCCCGCGAGTCGGGTGGAGAGCCGGGTGTGGAGAGGAGTAGCGGAGGTTCCCAGTCAGAGTGGGAGTGGAGGTTCCTGGGCAGAGTGGGACTGGAAGTGCCCAGGCTGAGTGGAGTGAATGTGCCCAGGCTGCGTGGACTGGAGGTTCCCAGGCTGAGTGGAGTGAAGGTTCCCAGCAGAGTGGGATTGGAAGTACCCAGGCTGAGTGGAGTGGAGGTGCCCAGGCTGAGTGGAGTGCAGGTTCCCAGGCAGAGTGGGATTGGAAGTGCCCAGGCTGAGTGGAGTGAATGTGCCCAGGCTGAGTGGAGTGGAGGTGCCCAGGCTGAGTGGAGTTGGGGTTCCCTGGCAGAGTGGGACTGGAAGTGCCAAGGCTGAGTGGAGTGAATGTACCCAGGCTGAGTGGAGTGGAGGTGCCCAGGCTGAGTGGAGTGCTGGTTACCAGGCAGAGTGAGATTGGAAGTGCCCAGGCTGAGTGGAGTAATGTACCCAGGCTGAGTGGAGTGCAGGTGCCCAGGCTGAGAGGAGTGCAGGTTCCAAGGCAGAGTGGGATTGGAAGTGCCCAGGCTGAGTGCAGTGAATGTGCCCAGGCTGAGTGGAGTGGAGGTGCCCAGGCCGAGTGGAGTGCAGGTTCCCAGGCAGAGTGGGACTGGAAGTGCCCAGGCGGAGTGGAGTGAATGTGCCCAGGCTGAATGGGAGTCAATGTGCCTAGACAGAGTGGAGTGAATGTGCCCGGCCGCCGGAGCCCGAAACGTGCGTTTCCCCATTGCCTTGAATGGGCGCGGAGAGAGGGGGGCGCTTTTTGGCTCGTGGCGCGGGCACCGTTGCGCCAAAGCGTCAAGTGTCACCCACCCCCGTGCTCGGGGCGGCCCCTTGGAGCTAACTGGCTGGGTCTGGAGGGGCTGCGAGGCCGCCCAGGAGAACGGGTCCAAACCGCGTTCCGATCGGACGAGAATTGAGGGTGGGAGACAGTTCCGCGGTTCACTTTCCGCCCGGGCAAAGGGCCTATAACTTGCGGCGGGAGGGCTTAAGAGTGGGCCCCCGCGAGTCGGGTGGAGAGCCGGGTGTGGAGAGGAGTAGCGGAGGTTCCCAGTCAGAGTGGGAGTGGAGGTTCCTGGGCAGAGTGGGACTGGAAGTGCCCAGGCTGAGTGGAGTGAATGTGCTCTGGCTGAGTGGAGTGAATGTGGCCAGGCTGAGTGGAGTGGAGGTGCCCAGGCTGAGTGGAGTGAAGGCACCCAGGCAGAGTGGGATTGGAAGTGCCCAGGCTGAGTGGAGTGAATGTGCCCAGGCTGAGTGGAGTGGAGGTGCACAGGCCGAGTGGAGTGCAGGTTCCCAGGCAGAGTGGGACTGGAAGTGCCCAGGCTGAGTGGAGTGAATGTGCCCAGGCTGAGTGGGGTGGAGGTGCCCAGGCTGAGTGGAGTTGGGGTTCCCTGGCAGAGTGGGACTGGAAGTGCCAAGGCTGAGTGGAGTGAATGTGCCCAGGCTGAGTGGAGTGGAGATGCCCAGGCCGAGTGGAGTGCAGGTTCCCAGGCAGAGTGTGACTGAAAGTGCCCAGGCTGAGTGGAGTGAATGTGCCCAGGCTGAATGGAGTGGAGGTGCCCAGGCTGAGTGGAGGTGCCCAGGCTGAGTGGAGTGCAGGTTCCCAGGCAGAGTGGGATTGGAAGTGCCCAGGCTGAGTGGAGTGAATGTGCCCAGGCTGAGTGGAGTGGAGGTGCCCAGGCCGAGTGGAGTGCAGGTTCCCAGGCAGAGTGGGACTGGAAGTGCCCAGGCTGAGTGGAGTGAATGTGCCCTGGCTGAGTGGAGTGAATGTGCCCAGGCTGAGTGGAGTGAATGTGCCCAGGCTGAGTGGAGTGAATGTGCCCAGGCTGACTGGAGAGAATGTGCCCAGGCTGAGTGGATTGGAGGTGCCCAGGATGAGTGGAGTTGGGGTTCCCTGGCAGAGTGGGACTGGAAGTGCCAAGGCTGAGTGGAGTGAATGTACCCAGGCTGAGTGGAGTGGAGGTTCCCAGGCAGAGTGGGAGTGGAGGTTCCTGGGCAGAGTGGGACTGGAAGTGCCCAGGCTGAGTGGAGTGAATGTGCCCAGGCTGAGTGGAGTGAATGTGCCCAGGTTGAGTGGAGTGAATGTGCCCAGGCTGAGTGGAGTGGAGGTGCCAAGGCCGAGTGGAGTGCTGGTTCCCAGGCAGAGTGGGATTGGAAGTGCCCAGGCTGAGTGGAGTGAATGTGCCCAGGCTGAGTGGAGTGGAGGTGCCCAGGCTGAGTGGAGTGTGGGTTCCCTGGCAGAGTGGGACTGGAAGTGCCAAGGCTGAGTGGAGTGAATGTACCCAGGCTGAGTGGAGTGAATGTGCCCAGGCTGAATGGAGTGGAGGTGCCCAGGCTGAGTGGAGTGCAGGTTCCCTGGCAGAGTGGGATTGGAAGTGCCCAGGCTGAGTGCAGTGAATGTGCCCAGGCTGAGTGGAGTGGAGGTGCCCAGGCTGAGTGGAGTGCAGGTTCCCAGTAGAGTGGGACTGGAAGTGCCCAGGCTGAGTGGAGTGAATGTGCCCAGGCTGAGTGGAGTGAATGTGCCCAGGCTGAGTGGAGTGGAGGTGCCCAGGCTGAGTGGAGTGCAGGTTCCCAGGCAGAGTGGGATTGGAAGTGCCCAGGCTGAGTGGAGTGAATGTGCCCAGGCTGAGTGGAGTGGAGGTGCCCAGGCCGAGTGGAGTGCAGGTTCCCAGGCAGAGTGGGACTGGAAGTGCCCAGGCTGAGTGGACTGAATGTGCCCAGGCTGAGTGGAGTGGAGGTGCCCAGGCTGAGTGGAGTTGGGGTTCCCTGGCAGAGTGGGACTGGAAGTGCCAAGGCTGAGTGGAGTGAATGTGCCCAGGCTGAGTGGAGTGGAGGTGCCCAGGCCGAGTGGAGTGCAGGTTCCCAGGCAGAGTGGGACTGAAAGTGCCCAGGCTGAGTGGAGTGAATGTGCCCAGGAAGATTGGAGTGGAGGTGCCCAGGCTGAGTGGAGTGTAGGTTCCCTGGCAGAGTGGGATTGGAAGTGTCCAGGCTGAGTGGAGTGAATGTGCCCAGGCTGAGTGGAGTGGAGGTGCCCAGGCTGAGTGGAGTTGGGGTTCCCTGGCAGAGTGGGACTGGAAGTGCCAAGGCTGAGTGGAGTGAAGGTACCCAGGCTGAGTGGAGTGGAGGAGCCCAGGCTGAGTGGAGTGCAGGTTCCCAGCAGAGTGGGACTGGAAGTGCCCAGGCTGAGTGGAGTGAATGTGCCCAGGCTGAATGGAGTGGAGGTGCCCAGGCTGAGTGGAGGTGCCCAGGCTGAGTGGAGTGCAGGTTCCCAGGCAGAGTGGGATTAGAAGTGCCCAGGCTGAGTGGAGTGAATGTACCCAGGCTGAGTGGAGTGGAGGGGCCCAGGCTGAGTGGAGTGCAGGTTCCCAGGCAGAGTGGGATTGGAAGTGCCCAGGCTGAGTGGAGTGAATGTGCCCAGGCTGAGTGGAGTGGAGGTGCCCAGGCTGAGTAGAGTTGGGGTTCCCTGGCAGAGTGGGACTGGAAGTGCCAACGGTGAGTGGAGTGAATGTGCCCAGGCTGAGTGGAGTGGAGGTGCCCAGGCTGAGTGGAGTTGGGTTTCCCTGGCAGAGTGGGACTGGAAGTGCCAACGCTGAGTGGAGTGAATGTGCCCCGGCTGAGTGGAGTGGAGGTGCCCAGGCTGAGTGGAGTGCAGGTTCCCAGGCAGAGTGGGATTGGAAGTGCCCAGGCTGAGTGGAGTAATGTACCCAGGCTGAGTGGAGTGCAAGTGCCCAGGCTGAGTGGAGTGCAGGTTCCCAGGCAGAGTGGGATTGGAAGTGCCCAGGCTGAGTGGAGTGAATGGGCCCAGGCTGAGTGGAGTGGAGGTGCCCAGGCCGAGTGGAGTTGGGGTTCCCTGGCAGAGTGGGACTGGAAGTGCCAAGGCTGAGTGGAGTGAATGTGCCCAGGCTGAGTGGAGTGGAGGTGCCCAGACCGAGTGGAGTGCAGGTTCCCAGGCAGAGTGGGACTGGAAGTGCCGAGGCGGAGTGGAGTGAATGTGCCCAGGCTGAGTGGAGTGAATGTGCCCAGGCTGAGTGGAGTGAATGTGCCCAGGCAGAGTGGAGTGAATGTGCCCAGGCTGAGTGGAGTGGAGGTGCCCAGGCTGAGTGGAGTGCAGGTTCCCAGGCAGAGTGGGATTGGAAGTGCCCAGGCTGAGTGGAGTGAATGTGCCCAGGCTGAGTGGAGTGGAGGTGCCCAGGCCGAGTGGAGTGCAGGTTCCCACGCAGAGTGGGACTGGAAGAACCCAAGCGGAGTGGAGTGAATGTGCCCAGGCTGAATGGGAGTCAATGTGCCTATACAGAGTGGAGTGAATGTGCCCAGGCTGAGTGGAGTGGAGGTGCCCAGGCTGAGTGGAGTTGGGGTTCCCAGGCAGAGAGGGACTGGAAGTGCCCTGGCTGAGTGGAGTGAATGTACCCTGACTACGTGGAGTGGAGGTTCCCAGGCTGAGTGGAGTGCAGGTTCCCAGCAGAGTGGGACTGGAAGTGCCCAGGCTGAGTGGAGTGAATGTGCCCAGGCTGAGTGGAGTGAATGTGCCCAGGCTGAGTGGAGTGAATGTGCCCAGGCTGAGTGGAGTGGAGGTTCCCAGGCTGAGTGGAGTGCAGGCACCCAGGCAGAGTGGGATTGGAAGTGCCCAGGCTGAGTGGAGTGAATGTGCCCAGGCTGAGTGGAGTGGAGTTGCCCAGGCTGAGTGGAGTTGGTGTTCCCTGGCAGAGTGGGACTGGAAGTGCCATGGCTGAGTGGAGTGAATGTGCCCAGGCTGAGTGGAGTGGAGGTGCCCAGGCCGAGTGGAGTGCAGGTTCCCAGGCAGAGTGGGACTGGAAGTGCCCAGGCTGAGTGGAGTGAATGTTCCCAGGCTGAATGGGAGTCAATGTGCCTAGACAGAGTGGAGTGAATGTGCCCAGGCTGAGTGGAGTGGAGGTGCCCAGGCTGAGTGGAGTTGGGGTTCCCAGGCAGAGAGGGACTGGAAGTGCCCTGGCTGAGAGGAGTGAATGTGCCCAGGCTGCGTGGACTGGAGGTTCCCAGGCTGAGTGGAGTGAAGGTTCCCAGCAGAGTGGGATTGGAAGTACCCAGGCTGAGTGGAGTGGAGGTGCCCAGGCTGAGTGGAGTGCAGGTTCCCAGGCAGAGTGGGATTGGAAGTGCCCAGGCTGAGTGGAGTGAATGTGCCCAGGCTGAGTGGAGTGGAGGTGCCCAGGCTGAGTGGAGTTGGGGTTCCCTGGCAGAGTGGGACTGGAAGTGCCAAGGCTGAGTGGAGTGAATGTACCCAGGCTGAGTGGAGTGGAGGTGCCCAGGCTGAGTGGAGTGCTGGTTCCCAGGCAGAGTGGGATTGGAAGTGCCCAGGCTGAGTGGAGTAATGTACCCAGGCTGAGTGGAGTGCAGGTGCCCAGGCTGAGAGGAGTGCAGGTTCCAAGGCAGAGTGGGATTGGAAGTGCCCAGGCTGAGTGCAGTGAATGTGCCCAGGCTGAGTGGAGTGGAGGTGCCCAGGCCGAGTGGAGTGCAGGTTCCCAGGCAGAGTGGGACTGGAAGTGCCCAGGCGGAGTGGAGTGAATGTGCCCAGGCTGAATGGGAGTCAATGTGCCTAGACAGAGTGGAGTGAATGTGCCCGGCCGCCGGAGCCCGAAACGTGCGTTTCCCCATTGCCTTGAATGGGCGCGGAGAGAGGGGGGCGCTTTTTGGCTCGTGGCGCGGGCACCGTTGCGCCAAAGCGTCAAGTGTCACCCCTCCCCGTGCTCGGGGCGGCCCCTTGGAGCTAACTGGCTGGGTCTGGAGGGGCTGCGAGGCCGCCCAGGAGAACGGGTCCAAACCGCGTTCCGATCGGACGAGAATTGAGGGCGGGAGACAGTTCCGCGGTTCACTTTCCGCCCGGGCAAAGGGCCTATAACTTGCGGCGGGAGGGCTTAAGAGTGGGCCCCCGCGAGTCGGGTGGAGAGCCGGGTGTGGAGAGGAGTAGCGGAGGTTCCCAGTCAGAGTGGGAGTGGAGGTTCCTGGGCAGAGTGGGACTGGAAGTGCCCAGGCTGAGTGGAGTGAATGTGCCCTGGCTGAGTGGAGTGAATGTGGCCAGGCTGAGTGGAGTGGAGGTGCCCAGGCTGAGTGGAGTGAAGGCACCCAGGCAGAGTGGGATTGGAAGTGCCCAGGCTGAGTGGAGTGAATGTGCCCAGGCTGAGTGGAGTGGAGGTGCCCAGGCCGAGTGGAGTGCAGGTTCCCAGGCAGAGTGGGACTGGAAGTGCCCAGGCTGAGTGGAGTGAATGTGCCCAGGCTGAGTGGAGTGGAGGTGCCCAGGCTGAGTGGAGTTGGGGTTCCCTGGCAGAGTGCGACTGGAAGTGCCAAGGCTGAGTGGAGTGAATGTGCCCAGGCTGAGTGGAGTGGAGATGCCCAGGCCGAGTGGAGTGCAGGTTCCCAGGCAGAGTGTGACTGAAAGTGCCCAGGCTGAGTGGAGTGAATGTGCCCAGGCTGAATGGAGTGGAGGTGCCCAGGCTGAGTGGAGGTGCCCAGGCTGAGTGGAGTGCAGGTTCCCAGGCAGAGTGGGATTGGAAGTGCCCAGGCTGAGTGGAGTGAATGTGCCCAGGCTGAGTGGAGTGGAGGTGCCCAGGCCGAGTGGAGTGCAGGTTCCCAGGCAGAGTGGGACTGGAAGTGCCCAGGCTGAGTGGAGTGAATGTGCCCTGGCTGAGTGGAGTGAATGTGCCCAGGCTGAGTGGAGTGAATGTGCCCAGGCTGAGTGGAGTGAATGTGCCCGGCCACCGGAGCCCGAAACGTGCGTTTCCCCATTGCCTTGAATGGGCGCGGAGAGAGGGGGGCGCTTTTTGGCTCGTGGCGCGGGCACCGTTGCGCCAAAGCGTCAAGTGTCACACCTCCCCGTGCTCGGGGCGGCCCCTTGGAGCTGACTAGCAGGGTCTGGAGGGGCTGCGAGGCCGCACAGGAGAACGGGTCCAAACCGCGTTCCGATCGGACGAGAATTGAGGGCGGGACACAGTTCCGCAGTTCACTTTCCGCCCGGGCAAAGGGCCTATAACTTGCGGCGGGAGTGCTTAAGAGTGGGCCCCCGCGAGTCGGGTGGAGAGCCGGGTGTGGAGAGGAGTAGCGGAGGTTCCCAGTCAGAGTGGGAGTGGAGGTTCCAGGGCAGAGTGGGACTGGAAGTGCCCAGGCTGAGTGGAGTGAATGTGCCCTGGCTGAGTGGAGTGAATGTGCCCAGGCTGAGTGGAGTGAATGTGCCCAGGCTGAGTGGAGTGAATGTGCCCAGGCTGACTGGAGAGAATGTGCCCAGGCTGAGTGGATTGGAGGTGCCCAGGCTGAGTGGAGTGCAGGTTCCCAGGCAGAGTGGGACTGGAAGTGCCCAGGCTGAGTGGAGTGAATGTGCCCAGGCTGAGTGGAGTGAATGTTCCCAGGCTGAATGGGAGTCAATGTGCCTAGACAGAGTGGAGTGAATGTGCCCAGGCTGAGTGGAGTGGAGGTGCCCAGGCTGAGTGGAGTTGGGGTTCCCAGGCAGAGAGGGACTGGAAGTGCCCTGGCTGAGTGGAGTGAATGTGCCCAGGCTGCGTGGAGTGGAGGTTCCCAGGCTGAGTGGAGTGCAGGTTCCCAGCAGAGTGGGATTGGAAGTGCCCAGGCTGAGTGGAGTGAATGTACCCAGGCTGAGTGGAGTGGAGGGGCCCAGGCTGAGTGGAGTGCAGGTTCCCAGGCAGAGTGGGATTGGAAGTGCCCAGGCTGAGTGGAGTGAATGTGCCCAGGCTGAGTGGAGTGGAGGTGCCCAGGCTGAGTAGAGTTGGGGTTCCCTGGCAGAGTGGGACTGGAAGTGCCAACGGTGAGTGGAGTGAATGTGCCCAGGCTGAGTGGAGTGGAGGTGCCCAGGCTGAGTGGAGTTGGGGTTCCCTGGCAGAGTGGGACTGGAAGTGCCAACGCTGAGTGGAGTGAATGTGCCCCGGCTGAGTGGAGTGGAGGTGCCCAGGTTGAGTGGAGTGCAGGTTCCCAGGCAGAGTGGGATTGGAAGTGCCCAGGCTGAGTGGAGTAATGTACCCAGGCTGAGTGGAGTGCAGGTGCCCAGGCTGAGTGGAGTGCAGGTTCCCAGGCAGAGTGGGACTGGAAGTGCCCAGGCGGAGTGGAGTGAATGTGCCCAGGCTGAATGGGAGTCAATGTGCCTAGACAGAGTGGAGTGAATGTGCCCGGCCGTCGGAGCCCGAAACGTGCGTTTCCCCATTGCCTTGAATGGGCGCGGAGAGAGGGGGGCGCTTTTTGGCTCGTGGCGCGGGCACTGTTGCGCCAAAGCGTCAAGTGTCACACCTCCCCGTGCTCGGGGCGGCCCCTTGGAGCTAACTGGCTGGGTCTGGAGGGGCTGCGAGGCCGCCCAGGAGAACGGGTCCAAACCGCGTTCCGATCGGACGAGAATTGAGGGCGGGACACAGTTCCGCGGTTCACTTTCCGCCCGGGCAAAGGGCCTATAACTTGCGGCGGGAGGGCTTAAGAGTGGGCCCCCGCGAGTCGGGTGGAGAGCCGGGTGTGGAGAGGAGTAGCGGAGGTTCCCAGTCAGAGTGGGAGTGGAGGTTCCTGGGCAGAGTGGGAATGGAAGTGCCCAGGCTGAGTGGAGTGAATGTGCCCTGGCTGAGTGAAGTGAATGTGGCCAGGCTGAGTGGAGTGGAGGTGCCCAGGCTGAGTGGAGTGCAGGCACCCAGGCAGAGTGGGATTGGAAGTGCCCAGGCTGAGTGGAGTGAATGTGCCCAGGCTGAGTGGAGTGGAGGTGCCCAGGCCGAGTGGAGTGCAGGTTCCCAGGCAGAGTGGGACTGGAAGTGCCCAGGCTGAGTGGAGTGAATGTGCCCAGGCTGAGTGGAGTGGAGGTGCCCAGGCTGAGTGGAGTTGGGGTTCCCTGGCAGAGTGGGACTGGAAGTGCCAAGGCTGAGTGGAGTGAATGTGCGCAGGCTGAGTGGAGTGGAGGTGCCCAGGCTGAGTGGAGTGCAGGTTCCCAGGCAGAGTGGGATTGGAAGTGCCCAGGCTGAGTGGAGTGAATGTACCCAGGCTGAGTGGAGTGGAGGTTTCCAGGCTGAGTGGAGTGCAGGTTCCCAGGCAGAGTGGGATTGGAAGTGCCCAGGCTGAGTGCAGTGAATGTGCCCAGGCTGAGTGGAGTGGAGGTGCCCAGGCTGAGTGGAGTTGGGGTTCCCTGGCAGAGTGGGACTGGAAGTGCCAAGGCTGAGTGGAGTGAATGTGCCCAGGCTGAGTGGAGTGGAGGTGCCCAGGCCGAGTGGAGTGCAGGTTCCCAGGCAGAGTGGGACTGGAAGTGCCCAGGCGGAGTGGAGTGAATGTGCCCTGGCTGAGTGGAGTGAATGTGCCCAGGCTGAGTGGAGTGAATGTGCCCAGGCTGAGTGGAGAGAATGTGCCCAGGCTGAGTGGATTGGAGGTGCCCAGGCTGAGTGGAGTGCAGGTTCCCAGGCAGAGTGGGACTGGAAGTGCCCAGGCTGAGCGGAGTGAATGTGCCCAGGCTGAGTGGAGTGAATGATCCCAGGCTGAATGGGAGTCAATGTGCCTAGACAGAGTGGAGTGAATGTGCCCAGGCTGAGTGGAGTGGAGGTGCCCAGGCTGAGTGGAGTTGGGGTTCCCAGGCAGAGAGGGACTGGAAGTGCCCTGGCTGAGTGGAGTGAATGTGCCCAGGCTGCGTGGAGTGGAGGTGCCCAGGCCGAGTGGAGTGAAGGTTCCCAGTCAGAGTGGGACTGGAAGTGCCCAGGCTGAGTGGAGTGAATGTGCCCAGTCTGAGTGGAGTGGAGGTGCCCAGGCTGAGTGGAGTTGGGGTTCCCTGGCAGAGTGGGACTGGAAGTGCCAAGGCTGAGTGGAGTGAATGTGACCAGGCTGAGTGGAGTGGAGGTGCCCAGGCTGAGTGGAGTGCAGGTTCCCAGGCAGAGTGGGATTGGAAGTTCCCAGGCTGAGTGGAGTGAATGTACCCAGGCTGAGTGGAGTGGAGGTGTCCAGGCTGAGTGGAGTGCAGGTTCCCAGGCAGAGTGGGATTGGAAGTGCCCAGGCTGAGTGGAGTGAATGTGCCCAGGCTGAGTGGAGTGGAGGTGCCCAGGCTGAGTGGAGTTGGGGTTCCCTGGCAGAGTGGGACTGGAAGTGCCAAGGCTGAGTGGAGTGAATGTGCCCAGGCTGAGTGGAGTGGAGGTGCCCAGGCCGAGTGGAGTGCAGGTTCCCAGGCAGAGTGGGATTGGAAGTGCCCAGGCTGAGTGGAGTGAATGTGCCCAGGCTGAGTGGAGTGGAGGTGCCCAGGCTGAGTGGAGTTGGGGTTCCCTGGCAGAGTGGGACTAGAAGTGCCGAGGCGGAGTGGAGTGAATGTGCCCAGGCTGAATGGGAGTCAATGTGCCTAGACAGAGTGGAGTGAATGTGCCCGGCCGCCGGAGCCCGAAACGTGCGTTTCCCCTTTGCCTTGAATGGGCGCGTAGAGAGGGGGGCGCTTTTTGGTTCGTGGCGCGGGCACCGTTGCGCCAAAGCGTCAAGTGTCACCCCTCCCCGTGCTCGGGGCAGCCCCTTGGAGCTAACTGGCTGGGTCTGGAGGGGCTGCGAGGCCGCCCAGGAGAACGGGTCCAAACCGCGTTCCGATCGGACGAGAATTGAGGGCGGGACACAGTTCCGCGGTTCACTTTCCGCCCGGGCAAAGGGCCTATAACTTGCGGCGGGAGGGCTTAAGAGTGGGCCCCCGCGAGTCGGGTGGAGAGCCGGGTGTGGAGAGGAGTAGCGGAGGTTCCCAGTCAGAGTGGGAGTGGAGGTTCCTGGGCAGAGTGGGAATGGAAGTGCCCAGGCTGAGTGGAGTGAATGTGCCCTGGCTGAGTGAAGTGAATGTGGCCAGGCTGAGTGGAGTGGAGGTGCCCAGGCTGAGTGGAGTGCAGGCACCCAGGCAGAGTGGGATTGGAAGTGCCCAGGCTGAGTGGAGTGAATGTGCCCAGGCTGAGTGGAGTGGAGGTGCCCAGGCCGAGTGGAGTGCAGGTTCCCAGGCAGAGTGGGACTGGAAGTGCCCAGGCTGAGTGGAGTGAATGTGCCCAGGCTGAGTGGAGTGGAGGTGCCCAGGCTGAGTGGAGTTGGGGTTCCCTGGCAGAGTGGGACTGGAAGTGCCAAGGCTGAGTGGAGTGAATGTGCGCAGGCTGAGTGGAGTGGAGGTGCCCAGGCTGAGTGGAGTGCAGGTTCCCAGGCAGAGTGGGATTGGAAGTGCCCAGGCTGAGTGGAGTGAATGTACCCAGGCTGAGTGGAGTGGAGGTTTCCAGGCTGAGTGGAGTGCAGGTTCCCAGGCAGAGTGGGATTGGAAGTGCCCAGGCTGAGTGCAGTGAATGTGCCCAGGCTGAGTGGAGTGGAGGTGCCCAGGCTGAGTGGAGTTGGGGTTCCCTGGCAGAGTGGGACTGGAAGTGCCAAGGCTGAGTGGAGTGAATGTGCCCAGGCTGAGTGGAGTGGAGGTGCCCAGGCCGAGTGGAGTGCAGGTTCCCAGGCAGAGTGGGACTGGAAGTGCCCAGGCGGAGTGGAGTGAATGTGCCCTGGCTGAGCGGAGTGAATGTGCCCAGGCTGAGTGGAGTGAATGTGCCCAGGCTGAGTGGAGAGAATGTGCCCAGGCTGAGTGGATTGGAGGTGCCCAGGCTGAGTGGAGTGCAGGTTCCCAGGCAGAGTGGGACTGGAAGTGCCCAGGCTGAGCGGAGTGAATGTGCCCAGGCTGAGTGGAGTGAATGATCCCAGGCTGAATGGGAGTCAATGTGCCTAGACAGAGTGGAGTGAATGTGCCCAGGCTGAGTGGAGTGGAGGTGCCCAGGCTGAGTGGAGTTGGGGTTCCCAGGCAGAGAGGGACTGGAAGTGCCCTGGCTGAGTGGAGTGAATGTGCCCAGGCTGCGTGGAGTGGAGGTGCCCAGGCCGAGTGGAGTGAAGGTTCCCAGTCAGAGTGGGACTGGAAGTGCCCAGGCTGAGTGGAGTGAATGTGCCCAGTCTGAGTGGAGTGGAGGTGCCCAGGCTGAGTGGAGTTGGGGTTCCCTGGCAGAGTGGGACTGGAAGTGCCAAGGCTGAGTGGAGTGAATGTGACCAGGCTGAGTGGAGTGGAGGTGCCCAGGCTGAGTGGAGTGCAGGTTCCCAGGCAGAGTGGGATTGGAAGTTCCCAGGCTGAGTGGAGTGAATGTACCCAGGCTGAGTGGAGTGGAGGTGTCCAGGCTGAGTGGAGTGCAGGTTCCCAGGCAGAGTGGGATTGGAAGTGCCCAGGCTGAGTGGAGTGAATGTGCCCAGGCTGAGTGGAGTGGAGGTGCCCAGGCTGAGTGGAGTTGGGGTTCCCTGGCAGAGTGGGACTGGAAGTGCCAAGGCTGAGTGGAGTGAATGTGCCCAGGCTGAGTGGAGTGGAGGTGCCCAGGCCGAGTGGAGTGCAGGTTCCCAGGCAGAGTGGGATTGGAAGTGCCCAGGCTGAGTGGAGTGAATGTGCCCAGGCTGAGTGGAGTGGAGGTGCCCAGGCTGAGTGGAGTTGGGGTTCCCTGGCAGAGTGGGACTAGAAGTGCCGAGGCGGAGTGGAGTGAATGTGCCCAGGCTGAATGGGAGTCAATGTGCCTAGACAGAGTGGAGTGAATGTGCCCGGCCGCCGGAGCCCGAAACGTGCGTTTCCCCATTGCCTTGAATGGGCGCGTAGAGAGGGGGGCGCTTTTTGGTTCGTGGCGCGGGCACCGTTGCGCCAAAGCGTCAAGTGTCACCCCTCCCCGTGCTCGGGGCGGCCCCTTGGAGCTAACTGGCTGGGTCTGGAGGGGCTGCGAGGCCGCCCAGGAAAACGGGTCCAAACCGCGTTCCGATCGGACGAGAATTGAGGGCGGGACACAGTTCCGCGGTTCACTTTCCGCCCGGGCAAAGGGCCTATAACTTGCGGCGGGAGGGCTTAAGAGTGGGCCCCCGCGAGTCGGGTGGAGAGCCGGGTGTGGAGAGGAGTAGCGGAGGTTCCCAGTCAGAGTGGGAGTGGAGGTTCCTGGTCAGAGTGGGAATGGAAGTGCCCAGGCTGAGTGGAGTGAATGTGCCCTGGCTGAGTGGAGTGAATGTGGCCAGGCTGAGTGGAGTGGAGGTGCCCAGGCTGAGTGGAGTGCAGGCACCCAGGCAGAGTGGGATTGGAAGTGCCCAGGCTGAGTGGAGTGAATGTGCCCAGGCTGAGTGGAGTGGAGGTGCCCAGGCCGAGTGGAGTGCAGGTTCCCAGGCAGAGTGGGACTGGAAGTGCCCAGGCTGAGTGGAGTGAATGTGCCCAGGCTGAGTGGAGTGGAGGTGCCAAGGCTGAGTGGAGTTGGGGTTCCCTGGCAGAGTGGGACTGGAAGTGCCAAGGCTGAGTGGAGTGAATGTGCCCAGGCTGAGTGGAGTGGTGGTGCCCAGGCTGAGTGGAGTGCAGGTTCCCAGGCAGAGTGGGATTGGAAGTGCCCAGGCTGAGTGGAGTGAATGTACCCAGGCTGAGTGGAGTGGAGGTGTCCAGGCTGAGTGAAGTGCAGGTTCCCAGGCAGAGTGGGATTGGAAGTGCCCAGGCGGAGTGGAGTGAATGTGCCCAGGCTGAATGGGAGTCAATGTGCCTAGACAGAGTGGAGTGAATGTGCCCGGCCGCCGGAGCCCGAAACGTGCGTTTCCCCATTGCCTTGAATGGGCGCGGAGAGAGGGGGGCGCTTTTTGGCTCGTGGCGCGGGCACCGTTGCGCCAAAGCGTCAAGTGTCACACCTCCCCGTGCTCGGGGCGGCCCCTTGGAGCTAACTGGCTGGGTCTGGAGGGGCTGCGAGGCCGCCCAGGAGAACGGGTCCAAACCGCGTTCCGATCGGACGAGAATTGAGGGCGGGACACAGTTCCGCGGTTCACTTTCCGCCCGGGCAAAGGGCCTATAACTTGCGGCGGGAGGGCTTAAGAGTGGGCCCCCGCGAGTCGGGTGGAGAGCCGGGTGTGGAGAGGAGTAGCGGAAGTTCCCAGTCAGAGTGGGAGTGGAGGTTCCTGGGCAGAGTGGGACTGGAAGTGCCCAGGCTGAGTGGAGTGAATGTGCCCTGGCTGAGTGGAGTGAATGTGCCCAGGCAGAGTGGAGTGAATGTGCCCAGGCTGAGTGGAGTGGAGGTGCCCAGGCTGAGTGGAGTGCAGGTTCCCAGGCAGAGTGGGACTGGAAGTGCCCAGGCTGAGTGGAGTGAATGTGCCCAGGCTGAGTGGAGTGAATGTTCCCAGGCTAAATGGGAGTCAATGTGCCTAGACAGAGTGGAGTGAATGTGCCCAGGCTGAGTGGAGTGGAGGTGCCCAGGCTGAGTGGAGTTGGGGTTCCCAGGCAGAGTGGGACTGGAAGTGCCAAGGCTCAGTGGAGTGAATGTGCACAGGCTGAGTGGAGTGGAGGTGCCCAGGCCGAGTGGAGTGCAGGTTCCCAGGCAGAGTGGGACTGAAAGTCCCCAGGCTGAGTGGAGTGAATGTGCCCAGGCTGAATGGAGTGGAGGTGCCCAGGCTGAGTGGAGTGCAGGTTCCCTGGCAGAGTGGGATTGGAAGTGCCCAGGCTGAGTGCAGTGAATGTGCCCAGGCTGAGTGGAGTGGAGGTGCCCAGGCTGAGTGGAGTTGGGGTTCCCTGGCAGAGTGGGACTGGAAGTGCCAAGGCTGAGTGGAGTGAATGTACCCAAGCTGAGTGGAGTGGAGGTGCCCAGGCTGAGTGGAGTGCAGGTTCCCAGTAGAGTGGGACTGGAAGTGCCCAGGCTGAGTGGAGTGAATGTGCCCAGGCTGAGTGGAGTGAATGTGCCCAGGCAGAGTGGAGTGAATGTGCCCAGGCTGAGTGGAGTGGAGGTGCCCAGGCTGAGTGGAGTGCAGGTTCCCAGGCAGAGTGGGATTGGAAGTGCCCAGGCTGAGTGGAGTGAATGTGCCCAGGCTGAGTGGAGTGGAGGTGTCCAGGCTGAGTGGAGTGTGGGTTCCCTGGCAGAGTGGGACTGGAAGTGCCAAGGCTGAGTGGAGTGAATGTACCCAGGCTGAGTGGAGTGAATGTGCCCAGGCTGAATGGAGTGGAGGTGCCCAGGCTGAGTGGAGTGCAGGTTCCCTGGAAGAGTGGGATTGGAAGTGCCCAGGCTGAGTGCAGTGAATGTGCCCAGGCTGAGTGGAGTGGAGGTGCCCAGGCTGAGTGGAGTTGGGGTTCCCTGGCAGAGTGGGACTGGAAGTGCCAAGGCTGAGTGGAGTGAATGTACCCAGGCTGAGTGGAGTGGAGGTGCCCAGGCTGAGTGGAGTGCAGGTTCCCAGTAGAGTGGGACTGGAAGTGCCCAGGCTGAGTGGAGTGAATGTGCCCAGGCTGAGTGGAGTGAATGTGCCCAGGCAGAGTGGAGTGAATGTGCCCAGGCTGAGTGGAGTGGAGGTGCCCAGGCTGAGTGGAGTGCAGGTTCCCAGTAGAGTGGGACTGGAAGTGCCCAGGCTGAGTGGAGTGAATGTGCCCAGGCTGAGTGGAGTGAATGTGCCCAGGCAGAGTGGAGTGAATGTGCCCAGGCTGAGTGGAGTGGAGGTGCCCAGGCTGAGTGGAGTGCAGGTTCCCAGGCAGAGTGGGATTGGAAGTGCCCTGGCTGAGTGGAGTGAATGTGCCCAGGCTGCGTGGAGTGGAGGTTCCCAGGCTGAGTGGAGTGCAGGTTCCCAGCAGAGTGGGATTGGAAGTGCCCAGGCTGAGTGGAGTGAATGTACCCAGGCTGAGTGGAGTGGAGGGGCCCAGGCTGAGTGGAGTGCAGGTTCCCAGGCAGAGTGGGACTGGAAGTGCCAACGGTGAGTGGAGTGAATGTGCCCAGGCTGAGTGGAGTGGAGGTGCCCAGGCTGAGTGGAGTTGGGGTTCCCTGGCAGAGTGGGACTGGAAGTGCCAACGCTGAGTGGAGTGAATGTGCCCCGGCTGAGTGGAGTGGAGGTGCCCAGGCTGAGTGGAGTGCAGGTTCCCAGGCAGAGTGGGATTGGAAGTGCCCAGGCTGAGTGGAGTAATGTACCCAGGCTGAGTGGAGTGCAGGTGCCCAGGCTGAGTGGAGTGCAGGTTCCCAGGCAGAGTGGGATTGGAAGTGCCCAGGCTGAGTGGAGTGAATGTGCCCAGGCTGAGTGGACTGGAAGTGCCCAGGCTGAGTGGAGTGAATGTGCCCAGGCTGAGTGGAGTGGAGGTGCCCAGGCTGAGTGGAGTTGGGGTTCCCAGGCAGAGAGGGACTGGAAGTGCCCTGGCTGAGTGGAGTGAATGTGCCCAGGCAGCGTGGAGTGGAGGTTCCCAGGCTGAGTGGAGTGCAGGTTCCCAGCAGAGTGGGATTGGAAGTGCCCAGGCTGAGTGGAGTGAATGTACCCAGGCTGAGTGGAGTGGAGGGGCCCAGGCTGAGTGGAGTGCAGGTTCCCAGGCAGAGTGGGATTGGAAGTGCCCAGGCTGAGTGGAGTGAATGTGCCCAGGCTGAGTGGAGTGGAGGTGCCCAGGCCGAGTGGAGTGCTGGTTCCCAGGCAGAGTGGGACTGGAAGTGCCCAGGCTGAGTGGAGTGAATGTGCCCAGGCTGAGTGGAGTGGAGGTGCCCAAGCTGAGTGGAGTTGGGGTTCCCTGGCAGAGTGGGACTGGAAGTGCCAAGGCTGAGTGGAGTGAATGTGCCCAGGCTGAGTGGAGTGGAGATGCCCAGGCCGAGTGGAGTGCAGGTTCCCAGGCAGAGTGTGACTGAAAGTGCCCAGGCTGAGTGGAGTGAATGTGCCCAGGCTGAATGGAGTGGAGGTGCCCAAGCTGAGTGGAGGTGCCCAGGCTGAGTGGACTGCAGGTTCCCAGGCAGAGTGGGATTGGAAGTGCCCAGGCTGAGTGGAGTGAATGTGCCCAGGCTGAGTGGAGTGGAGATGCCCAGGCCGAGTGGAGTGCAGGTTCCCAGGCAGAGTGGGACTGGAAGTCCCCAGGCGGAGTGGAGTGAATGTGCCCAGGCTGAATGGGAGTCAATGTGCCTAGACAGAGTGGAGTGAATGTGCCCGGCCGCCGGAGCCCGAAACGTGCGTTTCCCCATTGCCTTGAATGGGCGCGGAGAGAAGGGGGCGCTTTTTGGCTCGTGGCGCGGGCACCGTTGCGCCAAAGCGTCAAGTGTCACACCTCCCCGTGCTCGGGGCGGCCCCTTGGAGCTAACTGGCTGGGTCTGGAGGGGCTGCGAGGCCGCCCAGGAGAACGGGTCCAAACCGCGTTCCGATCGGACGAGAATTGAGGGCGGGACACAGTTCCGGGGTTCACTTTCCGCCCGGGCAAAGGGCCTATAACTTGCGGCGGGAGGGCTTAAGAGTGGGCCCCCGCGAGTCGGGTGGAGAGCCGGGTGTGGAGAGGAGTAGCGGAGGTTCCCAGTCAGAGTGGGAGTGGAGGTTCCTGGGCAGAGTGGGAATGGAAGTGCCCAGGCTGAGTGGAGTGAATGTGCCCTGGCTGAGTGGAGTGAATGTGGCCAGGCTGAGTGGAGTGGAGGTGCCCAGGCTGAGTGGAGTGCAGGCACCCAAGCAGAGTGGGATTGGAAGTGCCCAGGCTGAGTGGAGTGAATGTGCCCAGGCTGAGTGGAGTGGAGGTGCCCAGGCCGAGTGGAGTGCAGGTTCCCAGGCAGAGTGGGACTGGAAGTGCCCAGGCTGAGTGGAGTGAATGTGCCCAGGCTGAGTGGAGTGGAGGTGCCCAGGCTGAGTGGAGTTGGGGTTCCCTGGCAGAGTGGGACTGGAAGTGCCAAGGCTGAGTGGAGTGAATGTGCGCAGGCTGAGTGGAGTGGAGGTGCCCAGGCTGAGTGGAGTGCAGGTTCCCAGGCAGAGTGGGATTGGAAGTGCCCAGGCTGAGTGGAGTGAATGTGCCCAGGCTGAGTGGAGTGGAGGTGCCCAGGCTGAGTGGAGTTGGGGTTCCCTGGCAGAGTGGGACTGGAAGTGCCAAGGCTGAGTGGAGTGAATGTGCCCAGGCTGAGTGGAGTGGAGGTGCCCAGGCCGAGTGGAGTGCAGGTTCCCAGGCAGAGTGGGACTGGAAGTGCCCAGGCGGAGTGGAGTGAATGTGCCCTGGCTGAGTGGAGTGAATGTGCCCAGGCTGAGTGGAGTGAATGTGCCCAGGCTGAGTGGAGAGAATGTGCCCAGGCTGAGTGGATTGGAGGTGCCCAGGCTGAGTGGAGTGCAGGTTCCCAGGCAGAGTGGGACTGGAAGTGCCCAGGCTGAGTGGAGTGAATGTGTCCAGGCTGAGTGGAGTGAATGATCCCAGGCTGAATGGGAGTCAATGTGCCTAGACAGAGTGGAGTGAATGTGCCCAGGCTGAGTGGAGTGGAGGTGCCCAGGCTGAGTGGAGTTGGGGTTCCCAGGCAGAGAGGGACTGGAAGTGCCCTGGCTGAGTGGAGTGAATGTGCCCAGGCTGCGTGGAGTGGAGGTGCCCAGGCCGAGTGGAGTGAAGGTTCCCAGTCAGAGTGGGACTGGAAGTGCCCAGGCTGAGTGGAGTGAATGTGCCCAGGCTGAGTGGAGTGGAGGTGCCCAGGCTGAGTGGAGTTGGGGTTCCCTGGCAGAGTGGGACTGGAAGTGCCAAGGCTGAGTGGAGTGAATGTGACCAGGCTGAGTGGAGTGGAGGTGCCCAGGCTGAGTGGAGTGCAGGTTCCCAGGCAGAGTGGGATTGGAAGTGCCCAGGCTGAGTGGAGTAAATGTGCCCTGGCTGAGTGGAGTGAATGTGCCCAGGCTGAGTGGAGTGAATGTGCCCAGGCTGAGTGGAGTGAATGTGCCCAGGCTGACTGGAGAGAATGTGCCCAGGCTGAGTGGAGAGAATGTGCCCAGGCTGAGTGGATTGGAGGTGCCCAGGCTGAGTGGAGTGCAGGTTCCCAGGCAGAGTGGGACTGGAAGTGCCCAGGCTGAGTGGAGTGAATGTGCCCAGGCTGAGTGGAGTGAATGATCCCAGGCTGAATGGGAGTCAATGTGCCTAGACAGAGTGGAGTGAATGTGCCCAGGCTGAGTGGAGTGGAGGTGCCCAGGCTGAGTGGAGTTGGGGTTCCCAGGCAGAGAGGGACTGGAAGTGCCCTGGCTGAGTGGAGTGAATGTGCCCTGGCTGAGTGGAGTGAATGTGCCCAGGCTGAGTGGAGTGAATGTGCCCAGGCTGAATGGGAGTCAATGTGCCTAGACAGAGTGGAGTGAATGTGCCCAGCCGCCGGAGCCCGAAACGTGCGTTTCCCCATTGCCTTGAATGGGCGCGGAGAGAGGGGGGCGCTTTTTGGCTCGTGGCGCGGGCACCGTTGCGCCAAAGCGTCAAGTGTCACCCCTCCCCGTGCTCGGGGCGGCCCCTTGGAGCTAACTGGCTGGGTCTGGAGGGGCTGCGAGGCCGCCCAGGAGAACGGGTCCAAACCGCGTTCCGATCGGACGAGAATTGAGGGCGGGACACAGTTCCGCGGTTCACTTTCCGCCCGGGCAAAGGGCCTATAACTTGCGGCGGGAGGGCTTAAGAGTGGGCCCCCGCGAGTCGGGTGGAGAGCCGGGTGTGGAGAGGAGTAGCGGAGGTTCCCAGTCAGAGTGGGAGTGGAGGTTCCTGGGCAGAGTGGGACTGGAAGTGCCCAGGCTGAGTGGAGTGAATGTGCCCTGGCTGAGTGGAGTGAATGTGCCCAGGCAGAGTGGAGTGAATGTGCCCAGGCTGAGTGGAGTGGAGGTGCCCAGGCTGAGTGGAGTGCAGGTTCCCAGGCAGAGTGGGACTGGAAGTGCCCAGGCTGAGTGGAGTGAATGTGCCCAGGCTGAGTGGAGTGAATGTTCCCAGGCTGAATGGGAGTCAATGTGCCTAGACAGAGTGGAGTGAATGTGCCCAGGCTGAGTGGAGTGGAGGTGCCCAGGCTGAGTGGAGTTGGGGTTCCCTGGCAGAGTGGGACTGGAAGTGCCAAGGCTCAGTGGAGTGAATGTGCCCAGGCTGAGTGGAGTGGAGGTGCCCAGGCCGAGTGGAGTGCAGGTTCCCAGGCAGAGTGGGACTGAAAGTCCCCAGGCTGAGTGGAGTGAATGTGCCCAGGCTGAATGGAGTGGAGGTGCCCAGGCTGAGTGGAGTGCAGGTTCCCTGGCAGAGTGGGATTGGAAGTGCCCAGGCTGAGTGCAGTGAATGTGCCCAGGCTGAGTGGAGTGGAGGTGCCCAGGCTGAGTGGAGTTGGGGTTCCCTGGCAGAGTGGCACTGGAAGTGCCAAGGCTGAGTGGAGTGAATGTACCCAGGCTGAGTGGAGTGGAGGTGCCCAGGCTGAGTGGAGTGCAGGTTCCCAGTAGAGTGGGACTGGAAGTGCCCAGGCTGAGTGGAGTGAATGTGCCCAGGCTGAGTGGAGTGAATGTGCCCAGGCAGAGTGGAGTGAATGTGCCCAGGCTGAGTGGAGTGGAGGTGCCCAGGCTGAGTGGAGTGCAGGTTCCCAGGCAGAGTGGGATTGGAAGTGCCCAGGCTGAGTGGAGTGAATGTGCCCAGGCTGAGTGGAGTGGAGGTGCCCAGGCTGAGTGGAGTGTGGGTTCCCTGGCAGAGTGGGACTGGAAGTGCCAAGGCTGAGTGGAGTGAATGTACCCAGGCTGAGTGGAGTGAATGTGCCCAGGCTGAATGGAGTGGAGGTGCCCAGGCTGAGTGGAGTGCAGGTTCCCTGGAAGAGTGGGATTGGAAGTGCCCAGGCTGAGTGCAGTGAAACTGCCCAGGCTGATTGGAGTGGAGGTGCCCAGGCTGAGTGGAGTTGGGGTTCCCTGGCAGAGTGGGACTGGAAGTGCCAAGGCTGAGTGGAGTGAATGTACCCAGGCTGAGTGGAGTGGAGGTGCCCAGGCTGAGTGGAGTGCAGGTTCCCAGTAGAGTGGGACTGGAAGTGCCCAGGCTGAGTGGAGTGAATGTGCCCAGGCTGAGTGGAGTGAATGTGCCCAGGCAGAGTGGAGTGAATGTGCCCAGGCTGAGTGGAGTGGAGGTGCCCAGGCTGAGTGGAGTGCAGGTTCCCAGGCAGAGTGGGATTGGAAGTGCCCAGGCTGAGTGGAGTGAATGTGCCCAGGCTGAGTGGAGTGGAGGTGCCCAGGCCGAGTGGAGTGCAGGTTCCCACGCAGAGTGGGACTGGAAGTGCCCAGGCGGAGTGGAGTGAATGTGCCCAGGCTGAATGGGAGTCAATGTGCCTAGACAGAGTGGAGTGAATGTGCCCAGGCTGAGTGGAGTGGAGGTGCCCAGGCTGAGTGGAGTTGGGGTTCCCAGGCAGAGAGGGACTGGAAGTGCCCTGGCTGAGTGGAGTGAATGTGCCCAGGCTGCGTGGAGTGGAGGTTCCCAGGCTGAGTGGAGTGCAGGTTCCCAGCAGAGTGGGACTAGAAGTGCCCAGGCTGAGTGGAGTGAATGTGCCCAGGCTGAGTGGAGTGAATGTGCCCAGGCTGAGTGGAGTGCAGGTTCCCAGGCAGAGTGGGACTGGAAGTGCCCAGGCTGAGTGGAGTGAATGTGCCCTGGCTGAGTGGAGTGAATGTGCCCAGGCTGAGTGGAGTGAATGTGCCCAGGCTGAGTGGAGTGAATGTGCCCAGGCTGACTGGAGAGAATGTGCCCAGGCTGAGTGGATTGGAGGTGCCCAGGCTGAGTGGAGTGCAGGTTCCCAGGCAGAGTGGGACTGGAAGTGCCCAGGCTGAGTGGAGTGAATGTGCCCAGGCTGAGTGGAGTGGAAGTGCCCAGGCTGAGTGGAGTTGGGGTTCCCTGGCAGAGTGGGACTAGAAGTGCCAAGGCTGAGTGGAGTGAATGTGCCCAGGCTGAGTGGAGTGAATGTGCCCAGGCTGAGTGGAGTGCAGGTTCCCAGTAGAGTGGGACTGGAAGTGCCCAGGCTGAGTGGAGTGAATGTGCCCAGGCTGAGTGGAGTGAATGATCCCAGGCTGAATGGGAGTCAATGTGCCTAGACAGAGTGGAGTGAATGTGCCCAGGCTGAGTGGAGTGGAGGTGCCCAGGCTGAGTGGAGTTGGGGTTCCCAGGCAGAGAGGGACTGGAAGTGCCCAGGCTGAGTGGAGTGAATGTGCCCTGGCTGAGTGGAGTGAATGTGCCCAGGCTGAGTGGAGTGAATGTGCCCAGGCTGAATGGGAGTCAATGTGCCTAGACAGAGTGGAGTGAATGTGCCCAGCCGCCGGAGCCCGAAACGTGCGTTTCCCCATTGCCTTGAATGGGCGCGGAGAGAGGGGGGCGCTTTTTGGCTCGTGGCGCGGGCACCGTTGCGCCAAAGCGTCAAGTGTCACCCCTCCCCGTGCTCGGGGCGGCCCCTTGGAGCTAACTGGCTGGGTCTGGAGGGGCTGCGAGGCCGCCCAGGAGAACGGGTCCAAACCGCGTTCCGATCGGACGAGAATTGAGGGCGGGACACAGTTCCGCGGTTCACTTTCCGCCCGGGCAAAGGGCCTATAACTTGCGGCGGGAGGGCTTAAGAGTGGGCCCCCGCGAGTCGGGTGGAGAGCCGGGTGTGGAGAGGAGTAGCGGAGGTTCCCAGTCAGAGTGGGAGTGGAGGTTCCTGGGCAGAGTGGGACTGGAAGTGCCCAGGCTGAGTGGAGTGAATGTGCCCTGGCTGAGTGGAGTGAATGTGCCCAGGCAGAGTGGAGTGAATGTGCCCAGGCTGAGTGGAGTGGAGGTGCCCAGGCTGAGTGGAGTTCAGGTTCCCCGGCAGAGTGGGACTGGAAGTGCCCAGGCTGAGTGGAGTGAATGTGCCCAGGCTGAGTGGAGTGCAGGTTCCCAGGCAGAGTGGGACTGGAAGTGCCCAGGCTGAGTGGAGTGAATGTGCCCAGGCTGAGTGGAGTGGAGGTGCCCAGGCTGAGTGGAGTTGGGGTTCCCTGGCAGAGTGGGACTGGAAGTGCCAAGGCTGAGTGGAGTGAATGTGCCCAGGCAGAGTGGGATTGGAAGTGCCCAGGCTGAGTGGAGTGCAGGTTCCCAGGCAGAGTGTGACTGAAAGTGCCGAGGCTGAGTGGAGTGAATGTGCCCAGGCTGAATGGAGTGGAGGTGCCCAGGCTGAGTGGAGTGAATGTGCCCAGGCTGAGTGGAGTGGAGGTGCCCAGTCCGAGTGGAGTGCAGGTTCCCAGGCAGAGTGGGACTGGAAGTGCCCAGGCGGAGTGGAGTGAATGTGCCCAGGCTGAATGGGAGTCAATGTGCCTAGACAGAGTGGAGTGAATGTGCCCGGCCGCCGGAGCCCGAAACGTGCGTTTCCCCATTGCCTTGAATGGGCGCGGAGAGAGGGGGGCGCTTTTTGGCTCGTGGCGCGGGCACCGTTGCGCCAAAGCGTCAAGTGTCACACCTCCCCGTGCTCGGGTCGGCCCCTTGGAGCTAACTGGCTGGGTCTAGAGGGGCTGCGAGGCCGCCCAGGAGAACGGGTCCAAACCGCGTTCCGATCGGACGAGAATTGAGGGCGGGACACAGTTCCGCGGTTCACTTTCCGCCCGGGCAAAGGGCCTATAACTTGCGGCGGGAGGGCTTAAGAGTGGGCCCCCGCGAGTCGGGTGGAGAGCCGGGTGTGGAGAGGAGTAGCGGAGGTTCCCAGTCAGAGTGGGAGTGGAGGTTCCTGGGCAGAGTGGGACTGGAAGTGCCCAGGCTGAGTGGAGTGAATGTGCCCTGGCTGAGTGGAGTGAATGTGCCCAGGCTGAGTGGAGTGAATGTGCCCAGGCTGAGTGGAGTGAATGTGCCCAGGCTGAGTGGAGAGAATGTGCCCAGGCTGAGTGGATTGGAGGTGCCCAGGCCGAGTGGAGTGCAGGTTCCCACGCAGAGTGGGACTGGAAGTGCCCAGGCGGAGTGGAGTGAATGTGCCCAGGCTGAATGGGAGTCAATGTGCCTAGACAGAGTGGAGTGAATGTGCCCAGGCTGAGTGGAGTGGAGGTGCCCAGGCTGAGTGGAGTTGGGGTTCCCAGGCAGAGAGGGACTGGAAGTGCCCTGGCTGAGTGGAGTGAATGTGCCCAGGCTGCGTGGAGTGGAGGTTCCCAGGCTGAGTGGAGTGCAGGTTCCCAGCAGAGTGGGACTAGAAGTGCCCAGGCTGAGTGGAGTGAATGTGCCCAGGCTGAGTGGAGTGAATGTGCCCAGGCTGAGTGGAGTGCAGGTTCCCAGGCAGAGTGGGACTGGAAGTGCCCAGGCTGAGTGGAGTGAATGTGCCCTGGCTGAGTGGAGTGAATGTGCCCAGGCTGAGTGGAGTGAATGTGCCCAGGCTGAGTGGAGTGAATGTGCCCAGGCTGACTGGAGAGAATGTGCCCAGGCTGAGTGGATTGGAGGTGCCCAGGCTGAGTGGAGTGCAGGTTCCCAGGCAGAGTGGGAGTGGAAGTGCCCAGGCTGAGTGGAGTGAATGTGCCCAGGCTGAGTGGAGTGGAAGTGCCCAGGCTGAGTGGAGTTGGGGTTCCCTGGCAGAGTGGGACTAGAAGTGCCAAGGCTGAGTGGAGTGAATGTGCCCAGGCTGAGTGGAGTGGAGATGCCCAGGCCGAGTGGAGTGCAGGTTCCCAGGCAGAGTGTGACTGAAAGTGCCCAGGCTGAGTGGAGTGAATGTGCCCCGGCTGAATGGAGTGGAGGTGCCCAGGCTGAGTGGAGGTGCCCAGGCTGAGTGGAGTGCAGGTTCCCAGGCAGAGTGGGATTGGAAGTGCACAGGCTGAGTGGAGTGAATGTGCCCAGGCTGAGTGGAGTGGAGGTGCCCAGGCCGAGTGGAGTGCAGGTTCCCAGGCAGAGTGGGACTGGAAGTGCCCAGGCTGAGTGGAGTGAATGTGCCCAGGCTGAGTGGAGTGAATGTTCCCAGGCAGAGTGTGACTGAAAGTGCCGAGGCTGAGTGGAGTGAATGTGCCCAGGCTGAATGGAGTGGAGGTGCCCAGGCTGAGTGGAGTGAATGTGCCCAGGCTGAGTGGAGTGGAGGTGCCCAGTCCGAGTGGAGTGCAGGTTCCCAGGCAGAGTGGGACTGGAAGTGCCCAGGCGGAGTGGAGTGAATGTGCCCAGGCTGAATGGGAGTCAATGTGCCTAGACAGAGTGGAGTGAATGTGCCCGGCCGCCGGAGCCCGAAACGTGCGTTTCCCCATTGCCTTGAATGGGCGCGGAGAGAGGGGGGCGCTTTTTGGCTCGTGGCGCGGGCACCGTTGCGCCAAAGCGTCAAGTGTCACACCTCCCCGTGCTCGGGGCGGCCCCTTGGAGCTAACTAGCAGGGTCTGGAGGGGCTGCGAGGCCGCCCAGGAGAACGGGTCCAAACCGCATTCCGATCGGACGAGAATTGACGGCGGGACACAGTTCCGCGGTTCACTTTCCGCCCGGGCAAAGGGCCTATAACTTGCGGCGGGAAGGCTTAAGAGTGGGCCCCCGCGAGTCGGGTGGAGAGCCGGGTGTGGAGAGGAGTAGCGGAGGTTCCCAGTCAGAGTGGGAGTGGAGGTTCCTGGGCAGAGTGGGACTGGAAGTGCCCAGGCTGAGTGGAGTGAATGTGCCCTGGCTGAGTGGAGTGAATGTGGCCAGGCTGAGTGGAGTGAATGTGCCCAGGCTGAGTGGAGTGAATGTGCCCAGGCTGACTGGAGAGAATGTGCCCAGGCTGAGTGGATTGGAGGTGCCCAGGCTGAGTGGAGTGCAGGTTCCCAGGCAGAGTGGGACTGGAAGTGCCCAGGCTGAGTGGAGTGAATGTGCCCAGGCTGAGTGGAGTGAATGTTCCCAGGCTGAATGGGAGTCAATGTGCCTAGACAGAGTGGAGTGAATGTGCCCAGGCTGAGTGGAGTGGAGGTGCCCAGGCTGAGTGGAGTTGGGGTTCCCAGGCAGAGAGGGACTGGAAGTGCCCTGGCTGAGTGGAGTGAATGTGCCCAGGCTGCGTGGAGTGGAGGTTCCCAGGCTGAGTGGAGTGCAGGCACCCAGGCAGAGTGGGATTGGAAGTGCCCAGGCTGAGTGGAGTGAATGTGCCCAGGCTGAGTGGAGTGCAGGTTCCCAGGCAGAGTGGGACTGGAAGTGCCCAGGCTGAGTGGAGTGAATGTGCCCAGGCTGAGTGGAGTGGAGGTGCCCAGGCTGAGTGGAGTTGGGGTTCCCTGGCAGAGTGGGACTGGAAGTGCCAAGGCTGAGTGGAGTGAATGTGCCCAGGCAGAGTGGGATTGGAAGTGCCCAGGCTGAGTGGAGTGCAGGTTCCCAGGCAGAGTGTGACTGAAAGTGCCGAGGCTGAGTGGAGTGAATGTGCCCAGGCTGAATGGAGTGGAGGTGCCCAGGCTGAGTGGAGTGAATGTGCCCAGGCTGAGTGGAGTGGAGGTGCCCAGGCCGAGTGGAGTGCAGGTTCCCAGGCAGAGTGGGACTGGAAGTGCCCAGGCGGAGTGGAGTGAATGTGCCCAGGCTGAATGGGAGTCAATGTGCCTAGACAGAGTGGAGTGAATGTGCCCGGCCGCCGGAGCCCGAAACGTGCGTTTCCCCATTGCCTTGAATGGGCGCGGAGAGAGGGGGGCGCTTTTTGGCTCGTGGCGCGGGCACCGTTGCGCCAAAGCGTCAAGTGTCACACCTCCCCGTGCTCGGGGCGGCCCCTTGGAGCTAACTGGCTGGGTCTGGAGGGGCTGCGAGGCCGCCCAGGAGAACGGGTCCAAACCGCGTTCCGATCGGACGAGAATTGAGGGCGGGACACAGTTCCGCGGTTCACTTTCCGCCCGGGCAAAGGGCCTATAACTTGCGGCGGGAGGGCTTAAGAGTGGGCCCCCGCGAGTCGGGTGGAGAGCCGGGTGTGGAGAGGAGTAGCGGAGGTTCCCAGTCAGAGTGGGAGTGGAGGTTCCTGGGCAGAGTGGGACTGGAAGTGCCCAGGCGGAGTGGAGTGAATGTGCCCTGGCTGAGTGGAGTGAATGTGCCCAGGCTGAATGGGAGTCAATGTGCCTAGACAGAGTGGAGTGAATGTGCCCAGGCTGAGTGGAGTGGAGGTGCCCAGGCTGAGTGGAGTGCAGGCACCCAAGCAGAGTGGGATTGGAAGTGCCCAGGCTGAGTGGAGTGAATGTGCCCAGGCTGAGTGGAGTGGAGGTGCCCAGGCCGAGTGGAGTGCAGGTTCCCAGGCAGAGTGGGACTGGAAGTGCCCAGGCTGAGTGGAGTGAATGTGCCCAGGCTGAGTGGAGTGGAGGTGCCCAGGCTGAGTGGAGTTGGGGTTCCCTGGCAGAGTGGGACTGGAAGTGCCAAGGCTGAGTGGAGTGAATGTGCGCAGGCTGAGTGGAGTGGAGGTGCCCAGGCTGAGTGGAGTGCAGGTTCCCAGGCAGAGTGGGATTGGAAGTGCCCAGGCTGAGTGGAGTGAATGTGCCCAGGCTGAGTGGAGTGGAGGTGCCCAGGCTGAGTGGAGTTGGGGTTCCCTGGCAGAGTGGGACTAGAAGTGCCCAGGCTGAGTGGAGTGAATGTGCCCAGGCTGAGTGGAGTGAATGTGCCCAGGCCGAGTGGAGTGCAGGTTCCCAGGCAGAGTGGGACTGGAAGTGCCCAGGCTGAGTGGAGTGAATGTGCCCTGGCTGAGTGGAGTGAATGTGCCCAGGCTGAGTGGAGTGAATGTGCCCAGGCTGAGTGGAGTGAATGTGCCCAGGCTGACTGGAGAGAATGTGCCCAGGCTGAGTGGATTGGAGGTGCCCAGGCTGAGTGGAGTGCAGGTTCCCAGGCAGAGTGGGAGTGGAAGTGCCCAGGCTGAGTGGAGTGAATGTGCCCAGGCTGAGTGGAGTGGAAGTGCCCAGGCTGAGTGGAGTTGGGGTTCCCTGGCAGAGTGGGACTAGAAGTGCCAAGGCTGAGTGGAGTGAATGTGGCCAGGCTGAGTGGAGTGGAGGTGCCCAGGCTGAGTGGAGTGCAGGCACCCAAGCAGAGTGGGATTGGAAGTGCCCAGGCTGAGTGGAGTGAATGTGCCCAGGCTGAGTGGAGTGGAGGTGCCCAGGCCGAGTGGAGTGCAGGTTCCCAGGCAGAGTGGGACTGGAAGTGCCCAGGCTGAGTGGAGTGAATGTGCCCAGGCTGAGTGGAGTGGAGGTGCCCAGGCTGAGTGGAGTTGGGGTTCCCTGGCAGAGTGGGACTGGAAGTGCCAAGGCTGAGTGGAGTGAATGTGCGCAGGCTGAGTGGAGTGGAGGTGCCCAGGCTGAGTGGAGTGCAGGTTCCCAGGCAGAGTGGGATTGGAAGTGCCCAGGCTGAGTGGAGTGAATGTGCCCAGGCTGAGTGGAGTGGAGGTGCCCAGGCTGAGTGGAGTTGGGGTTCCCTGGCAGAGTGGGACTGGAAGTGCCAAGGCTGAGTGGAGTGAATGTGCCCAGGCTGAGTGGAGTGGAGGTGCCCAGGCCGAGTGGAGTGCAGGTTCCCAGGCAGAGTGGGACTGGAAGTGCCCAGGCGGAGTGGAGTGAATGTGCCCTGGCTGAGTGGAGTGAATGTGCCCAGGCTGAGTGGAGTGAATGTGCCCAGGCTGAGTGGAGAGAATGTGCCCAGGCTGAGTGGATTGGAGGTGCCCAGGCTGAGTGGAGTGCAGGTTCCCAGGCAGAGTGGGACTGGAAGTGCCCAGGCTGAGTGGAGTGAATGTGTCCAGGCTGAGTGGAGTGAATGATCCCAGGCTGAATGGGAGTCAATGTGCCTAGACAGAGTGGAGTGAATGTGCCCAGGCTGAGTGGAGTGGAGGTGCCCAGGCTGAGTGGAGTTGGGGTTCCCAGGCAGAGAGGGACTGGAAGTGCCCTGGCTGAGTGGAGTGAATGTGCCCAGGCTGCGTGGAGTGGAGGTGCCCAGGCCGAGTGGAGTGAAGGTTCCCAGTCAGAGTGGGACTGGAAGTGCCCAGGCTGAGTGGAGTGAATGTGCCCAGGCTGAGTGGAGTGGAGGTGCCCAGGCTGAGTGGAGTTGGGGTTCCCTGGCAGAGTGGGACTGGAAGTGCCAAGGCTGAGTGGAGTGAATGTGACCAGGCTGAGTGGAGTGGAGGTGCCCAGGCTGAGTGGAGTGCAGGTTCCCAGGCAGAGTGGGATTGGAAGTGCCCAGGCTGAGTGGAGTAAATGTGCCCTGGCTGAGTGGAGTGAATGTGCCCAGGCTGAGTGGAGTGAATGTGCCCAGGCTGAGTGGAGTGAATGTGCCCAGGCTGACTGGAGAGAATGTGCCCAGGCTGAGTGGAGAGAATGTGCCCAGGCTGAGTGGATTGGAGGTGCCCAGGCTGAGTGGAGTGCAGGTTCCCAGGCAGAGTGGGACTGGAAGTGCCCAGGCTGAGTGGAGTGAATGTGCCCAGGCTGAGTGGAGTGAATGATCCCAGGCTGAATGGGAGTCAATGTGCCTAGACAGAGTGGAGTGAATGTGCCCAGGCTGAGTGGAGTGGAGGTGCCCAGGCTGAGTGGAGTTGGGGTTCCCAGGCAGAGAGGGACTGGAAGTGCCCTGGCTGAGTGGAGTGAATGTGCCCTGGCTGAGTGGAGTGAATGTGCCCAGGCTGAGTGGAGTGAATGTGCCCAGGCTGAATGGGAGTCAATGTGCCTAGACAGAGTGGAGTGAATGTGCCCAGCCGCCGGAGCCCGAAACGTGCGTTTCCCCATTGCCTTGAATGGGCGCGGAGAGAGGGGGGCGCTTTTTGGCTCGTGGCGCGGGCACCGTTGCGCCAAAGCGTCAAGTGTCACCCCTCCCCGTGCTCGGGGCGGCCCCTTGGAGCTAACTGGCTGGGTCTGGAGGGGCTGCGAGGCCGCCCAGGAGAACGGGTCCAAACCGCGTTCCGATCGGACGAGAATTGAGGGCGGGACACAGTTCCGCGGTTCACTTTCCGCCCGGGCAAAGGGCCTATAACTTGCGGCGGGAGGGCTTAAGAGTGGGCCCCCGCGAGTCGGGTGGAGAGCCGGGTGTGGAGAGGAGTAGCGGAGGTTCCCAGTCAGAGTGGGAGTGGAGGTTCCTGGGCAGAGTGGGACTGGAAGTGCCCAGGCTGAGTGGAGTGAATGTGCCCTGGCTGAGTGGAGTGAATGTGCCCAGGCAGAGTGGAGTGAATGTGCCCAGGCTGAGTGGAGTGGAGGTGCCCAGGCTGAGTGGAGTGCAGGTTCCCAGGCAGAGTGGGACTGGAAGTGCCCAGGCTGAGTGGAGTGAATGTGCCCAGGCTGAGTGGAGTGAATGTTCCCAGGCTGAATGGGAGTCAATGTGCCTAGACAGAGTGGAGTGAATGTGCCCAGGCTGAGTGGAGTGGAGGTGCCCAGGCTGAGTGGAGTTGGGGTTCCCTGGCAGAGTGGGACTGGAAGTGCCAAGGCTCAGTGGAGTGAATGTGCCCAGGCTGAGTGGAGTGGAGGTGCCCAGGCCGAGTGGAGTGCAGGTTCCCAGGCAGAGTGGGACTGAAAGTCCCCAGGCTGAGTGGAGTGAATGTGCCCAGGCTGAATGGAGTGGAGGTGCCCAGGCTGAGTGGAGTGCAGGTTCCCTGGCAGAGTGGGATTGGAAGTGCCCAGGCTGAGTGCAGTGAATGTGCCCAGGCTGAGTGGAGTGGAGGTGCCCAGGCTGAGTGGAGTTGGGGTTCCCTGGCAGAGTGGCACTGGAAGTGCCAAGGCTGAGTGGAGTGAATGTACCCAGGCTGAGTGGAGTGGAGGTGCCCAGGCTGAGTGGAGTGCAGGTTCCCAGTAGAGTGGGACTGGAAGTGCCCAGGCTGAGTGGAGTGAATGTGCCCAGGCTGAGTGGAGTGAATGTGCCCAGGCAGAGTGGAGTGAATGTGCCCAGGCTGAGTGGAGTGGAGGTGCCCAGGCTGAGTGGAGTGCAGGTTCCCAGGCAGAGTGGGATTGGAAGTGCCCAGGCTGAGTGGAGTGAATGTGCCCAGGCTGAGTGGAGTGGAGGTGCCCAGGCTGAGTGGAGTGTGGGTTCCCTGGCAGAGTGGGACTGGAAGTGCCAAGGCTGAGTGGAGTGAATGTACCCAGGCTGAGTGGAGTGAATGTGCCCAGGCTGAATGGAGTGGAGGTGCCCAGGCTGAGTGGAGTGCAGGTTCCCTGGAAGAGTGGGATTGGAAGTGCCCAGGCTGAGTGCAGTGAAACTGCCCAGGCTGATTGGAGTGGAGGTGCCCAGGCTGAGTGGAGTTGGGGTTCCCTGGCAGAGTGGGACTGGAAGTGCCAAGGCTGAGTGGAGTGAATGTACCCAGGCTGAGTGGAGTGGAGGTGCCCAGGCTGAGTGGAGTGCAGGTTCCCAGTAGAGTGGGACTGGAAGTGCCCAGGCTGAGTGGAGTGAATGTGCCCAGGCTGAGTGGAGTGAATGTGCCCAGGCAGAGTGGAGTGAATGTGCCCAGGCTGAGTGGAGTGGAGGTGCCCAGGCTGAGTGGAGTGCAGGTTCCCAGGCAGAGTGGGATTGGAAGTGCCCAGGCTGAGTGGAGTGAATGTGCCCAGGCTGAGTGGAGTGGAGGTGCCCAGGCCGAGTGGAGTGCAGGTTCCCACGCAGAGTGGGACTGGAAGTGCCCAGGCGGAGTGGAGTGAATGTGCCCAGGCTGAATGGGAGTCAATGTGCCTAGACAGAGTGGAGTGAATGTGCCCAGGCTGAGTGGAGTGGAGGTGCCCAGGCTGAGTGGAGTTGGGGTTCCCAGGCAGAGAGGGACTGGAAGTGCCCTGGCTGAGTGGAGTGAATGTGCCCAGGCTGCGTGGAGTGGAGGTTCCCAGGCTGAGTGGAGTGCAGGTTCCCAGCAGAGTGGGACTAGAAGTGCCCAGGCTGAGTGGAGTGAATGTGCCCAGGCTGAGTGGAGTGAATGTGCCCAGGCTGAGTGGAGTGCAGGTTCCCAGGCAGAGTGGGACTGGAAGTGCCCAGGCTGAGTGGAGTGAATGTGCCCTGGCTGAGTGGAGTGAATGTGCCCAGGCTGAGTGGAGTGAATGTGCCCAGGCTGAGTGGAGTGAATGTGCCCAGGCTGACTGGAGAGAATGTGCCCAGGCTGAGTGGATTGGAGGTGCCCAGGCTGAGTGGAGTGCAGGTTCCCAGGCAGAGTGGGACTGGAAGTGCCCAGGCTGAGTGGAGTGAATGTGCCCAGGCTGAGTGGAGTGGAAGTGCCCAGGCTGAGTGGAGTTGGGGTTCCCTGGCAGAGTGGGACTAGAAGTGCCAAGGCTGAGTGGAGTGAATGTGCCCAGGCTGAGTGGAGTGAATGTGCCCAGGCTGAGTGGAGTGCAGGTTCCCAGTAGAGTGGGACTGGAAGTGCCCAGGCTGAGTGGAGTGAATGTGCCCAGGCTGAGTGGAGTGAATGATCCCAGGCTGAATGGGAGTCAATGTGCCTAGACAGAGTGGAGTGAATGTGCCCAGGCTGAGTGGAGTGGAGGTGCCCAGGCTGAGTGGAGTTGGGGTTCCCAGGCAGAGAGGGACTGGAAGTGCCCAGGCTGAGTGGAGTGAATGTGCCCTGGCTGAGTGGAGTGAATGTGCCCAGGCTGAGTGGAGTGAATGTGCCCAGGCTGAATGGGAGTCAATGTGCCTAGACAGAGTGGAGTGAATGTGCCCAGCCGCCGGAGCCCGAAACGTGCGTTTCCCCATTGCCTTGAATGGGCGCGGAGAGAGGGGGGCGCTTTTTGGCTCGTGGCGCGGGCACCGTTGCGCCAAAGCGTCAAGTGTCACCCCTCCCCGTGCTCGGGGCGGCCCCTTGGAGCTAACTGGCTGGGTCTGGAGGGGCTGCGAGGCCGCCCAGGAGAACGGGTCCAAACCGCGTTCCGATCGGACGAGAATTGAGGGCGGGACACAGTTCCGCGGTTCACTTTCCGCCCGGGCAAAGGGCCTATAACTTGCGGCGGGAGGGCTTAAGAGTGGGCCCCCGCGAGTCGGGTGGAGAGCCGGGTGTGGAGAGGAGTAGCGGAGGTTCCCAGTCAGAGTGGGAGTGGAGGTTCCTGGGCAGAGTGGGACTGGAAGTGCCCAGGCTGAGTGGAGTGAATGTGCCCTGGCTGAGTGGAGTGAATGTGCCCAGGCAGAGTGGAGTGAATGTGCCCAGGCTGAGTGGAGTGGAGGTGCCCAGGCTGAGTGGAGTTCAGGTTCCCCGGCAGAGTGGGACTGGAAGTGCCCAGGCTGAGTGGAGTGAATGTGCCCAGGCTGAGTGGAGTGCAGGTTCCCAGGCAGAGTGGGACTGGAAGTGCCCAGGCTGAGTGGAGTGAATGTGCCCAGGCTGAGTGGAGTGGAGGTGCCCAGGCTGAGTGGAGTTGGGGTTCCCTGGCAGAGTGGGACTGGAAGTGCCAAGGCTGAGTGGAGTGAATGTGCCCAGGCAGAGTGGGATTGGAAGTGCCCAGGCTGAGTGGAGTGCAGGTTCCCAGGCAGAGTGTGACTGAAAGTGCCGAGGCTGAGTGGAGTGAATGTGCCCAGGCTGAATGGAGTGGAGGTGCCCAGGCTGAGTGGAGTGAATGTGCCCAGGCTGAGTGGAGTGGAGGTGCCCAGTCCGAGTGGAGTGCAGGTTCCCAGGCAGAGTGGGACTGGAAGTGCCCAGGCGGAGTGGAGTGAATGTGCCCAGGCTGAATGGGAGTCAATGTGCCTAGACAGAGTGGAGTGAATGTGCCCGGCCGCCGGAGCCCGAAACGTGCGTTTCCCCATTGCCTTGAATGGGCGCGGAGAGAGGGGGGCGCTTTTTGGCTCGTGGCGCAGGCACCGTTGCGCCAAAGCGTCAAGTGTCACACCTCCCCGTGCTCGGGTCGGCCCCTTGGAGCTAACTGGCTGGGTCTAGAGGGGCTGCGAGGCCGCCCAGGAGAACGGGTCCAAACCGCGTTCCGATCGGACGAGAATTGAGGGCGGGACACAGTTCCGCGGTTCACTTTCCGCCCGGGCAAAGGGCCTATAACTTGCGGCGGGAGGGCTTAAGAGTGGGCCCCCGCGAGTCGGGTGGAGAGCCGGGTGTGGAGAGGAGTAGCGGAGGTTCCCAGTCAGAGTGGGAGTGGAGGTTCCTGGGCAGAGTGGGACTGGAAGTGCCCAGGCTGAGTGGAGTGAATGTGCCCTGGCTGAGTGGAGTGAATGTGCCCAGGCTGAGTGGAGTGAATGTGCCCAGGCTGAGTGGAGTGAATGTGCCCAGGCTGAGTGGAGAGAATGTGCCCAGGCTGAGTGGATTGGAGGTGCCCAGGCCGAGTGGAGTGCAGGTTCCCACGCAGAGTGGGACTGGAAGTGCCCAGGCGGAGTGGAGTGAATGTGCCCAGGCTGAATGGGAGTCAATGTGCCTAGACAGAGTGGAGTGAATGTGCCCAGGCTGAGTGGAGTGGAGGTGCCCAGGCTGAGTGGAGTTGGGGTTCCCAGGCAGAGAGGGACTGGAAGTGCCCTGGCTGAGTGGAGTGAATGTGCCCAGGCTGCGTGGAGTGGAGGTTCCCAGGCTGAGTGGAGTGCAGGTTCCCAGCAGAGTGGGACTAGAAGTGCCCAGGCTGAGTGGAGTGAATGTGCCCAGGCTGAGTGGAGTGAATGTGCCCAGGCTGAGTGGAGTGCAGGTTCCCAGGCAGAGTGGGACTGGAAGTGCCCAGGCTGAGTGGAGTGAATGTGCCCTGGCTGAGTGGAGTGAATGTGCCCAGGCTGAGTGGAGTGAATGTGCCCAGGCTGAGTGGAGTGAATGTGCCCAGGCTGACTGGAGAGAATGTGCCCAGGCTGAGTGGATTGGAGGTGCCCAGGCTGAGTGGAGTGCAGGTTCCCAGGCAGAGTGGGAGTGGAAGTGCCCAGGCTGAGTGGAGTGAATGTGCCCAGGCTGAGTGGAGTGGAAGTGCCCAGGCTGAGTGGAGTTGGGGTTCCCTGGCAGAGTGGGACTAGAAGTGCCAAGGCTGAGTGGAGTGAATGTGCCCAGGCTGAGTGGAGTGGAGATGCCCAGGCCGAGTGGAGTGCAGGTTCCCAGGCAGAGTGTGACTGAAAGTGCCCAGGCTGAGTGGAGTGAATGTGCCCCGGCTGAATGGAGTGGAGGTGCCCAGGCTGAGTGGAGGTGCCCAGGCTGAGTGGAGTGCAGGTTCCCAGGCAGAGTGGGATTGGAAGTGCACAGGCTGAGTGGAGTGAATGTGCCCAGGCTGAGTGGAGTGGAGGTGCCCAGGCCGAGTGGAGTGCAGGTTCCCAGGCAGAGTGGGACTGGAAGTGCCCAGGCTGAGTGGAGTGAATGTGCCCAGGCTGAGTGGAGTGAATGTTCCCAGGCAGAGTGTGACTGAAAGTGCCGAGGCTGAGTGGAGTGAATGTGCCCAGGCTGAATGGAGTGGAGGTGCCCAGGCTGAGTGGAGTGAATGTGCCCAGGCTGAGTGGAGTGGAGGTGCCCAGTCCGAGTGGAGTGCAGGTTCCCAGGCAGAGTGGGACTGGAAGTGCCCAGGCGGAGTGGAGTGAATGTGCCCAGGCTGAATGGGAGTCAATGTGCCTAGACAGAGTGGAGTGAATGTGCCCGGCCGCCGGAGCCCGAAACGTGCGTTTCCCCATTGCCTTGAATGGGCGCGGAGAGAGGGGGGCGCTTTTTGGCTCGTGGCGCGGGCACCGTTGCGCCAAAGCGTCAAGTGTCACACCTCCCCGTGCTCGGGGCGGCCCCTTGGAGCTAACTAGCAGGGTCTGGAGGGGCTGCGAGGCCGCCCAGGAGAACGGGTCCAAACCGCATTCCGATCGGACGAGAATTGACGGCGGGACACAGTTCCGCGGTTCACTTTCCGCCCGGGCAAAGGGCCTATAACTTGCGGCGGGAGGGCTTAAGAGTGGGCCCCCGCGAGTCGGGTGGAGAGCCGGGTGTGGAGAGGAGTAGCGGAGGTTCCCAGTCAGAGTGGGAGTGGAGGTTCCTGGGCAGAGTGGGACTGGAAGTGCCCAGGCTGAGTGGAGTGAATGTGCCCTGGCTGAGTGGAGTGAATGTGGCCAGGCTGAGTGGAGTGAATGTGCCCAGGCTGAGTGGAGTGAATGTGCCCAGGCTGACTGGAGAGAATGTGCCCAGGCTGAGTGGATTGGAGGTGCCCAGGCTGAGTGGAGTGCAGGTTCCCAGGCAGAGTGGGACTGGAAGTGCCCAGGCTGAGTGGAGTGAATGTGCCCAGGCTGAGTGGAGTGAATGTTCCCAGGCTGAATGGGAGTCAATGTGCCTAGACAGAGTGGAGTGAATGTGCCCAGGCTGAGTGGAGTGGAGGTGCCCAGGCTGAGTGGAGTTGGGGTTCCCAGGCAGAGAGGGACTGGAAGTGCCCTGGCTGAGTGGAGTGAATGTGCCCAGGCTGCGTGGAGTGGAGGTTCCCAGGCTGAGTGGAGTGCAGGCACCCAGGCAGAGTGGGATTGGAAGTGCCCAGGCTGAGTGGAGTGAATGTGCCCAGGCTGAGTGGAGTGCAGGTTCCCAGGCAGAGTGGGACTGGAAGTGCCCAGGCTGAGTGGAGTGAATGTGCCCAGGCTGAGTGGAGTGGAGGTGCCCAGGCTGAGTGGAGTTGGGGTTCCCTGGCAGAGTGGGACTGGAAGTGCCAAGGCTGAGTGGAGTGAATGTGCCCAGGCAGAGTGGGATTGGAAGTGCCCAGGCTGAGTGGAGTGCAGGTTCCCAGGCAGAGTGTGACTGAAAGTGCCGAGGCTGAGTGGAGTGAATGTGCCCAGGCTGAATGGAGTGGAGGTGCCCAGGCTGAGTGGAGTGAATGTGCCCAGGCTGAGTGGAGTGGAGGTGCCCAGGCCGAGTGGAGTGCAGGTTCCCAGGCAGAGTGGGACTGGAAGTGCCCAGGCGGAGTGGAGTGAATGTGCCCAGGCTGAATGGGAGTCAATGTGCCTAGACAGAGTGGAGTGAATGTGCCCGGCCGCCGGAGCCCGAAACGTGCGTTTCCCCATTGCCTTGAATGGGCGCGGAGAGAGGGGGGCGCTTTTTGGCTCGTGGCGCGGGCACCGTTGCGCCAAAGCGTCAAGTGTCACACCTCCCCGTGCTCGGGGCGGCCCCTTGGAGCTAACTGGCTGGGTCTAGAGGGGCTGCGAGGCCGCCCAGGAGAACGGGTCCAAACCGCGTTCCGATCGGACGAGAATTGAGGGCGGGACACAGTTCCGCGGTTCACTTTCCGCCCGGGCAAAGGGCCTATAACTTGCGGCGGGAGGGCTTAAGAGTGGGCCCCCGCGAGTCGGGTGGAGAGCCGGGTGTGGAGAGGAGTAGCGGAGGTTCCCAGTCAGAGTGGGAGTGGAGGTTCCTGGGCAGAGTGGGACTGGAAGTGCCCAGGCGGAGTGGAGTGAATGTGCCCTGGCTGAGTGGAGTGAATGTGCCCAGGCTGAGTGGAGTGAATGTGCCCAGGCTGAGTGGAGTGAATGTGCCCAGGCTGAGTGGAGAGAATGTGCCCAGGCTGAGTGGATTGGAGGTGCCCAGGCTGAGTGTAGTGCAGGTTCCCAGGTAGAGTGGGACTGGAAGTGCCCAGGCTGAGTGGAGTGAATGTGCCCAGGCTGAGTGGAGTGAATGTGCCTAGACAGAGTGGAGTGAATGTGCCCAGGCTGAGTGGAGTGGAGGTGCCCAGGCTGAGTGGAGTTGGGGTTCCCAGGCAGAGAGGGACTGGAAGTGCCCTGGCTGAGTGGAGTGAATGTGCCCAGGCTGCGTGGAGTGGAGGTTCCCAGGCTGAGTGGAGTGCAGGTTCCCAGCAGAGTGGGACTGGAAGTGCCCAGGCTGAGTGGAGTGAATGTGCCCCGGCTGAGTGGAGTGAATGTGCCCAGGCAGAGTGGAGTGAATGTGCCCAGGCTGAGTGGAGTGGAGGTGCCCAGGCTGAGTGGAGTGCAGGTTCCCAGGCAGAGTGGGACTGGAAGTGCCCAGGCTGAGTGGAGTGAATGTGCCCAGGCTGAGTGGAGTGGAGGTGCCCAGGCCGAGTGGGACTGGAAGTGCCCAGGCTGATTGGAGTGAATGTGCCCAGGCTGAGTGGAGTGGAGGTGCCCAGGCTGAGTGGAGTTGGGGTTCCCTGGCAGAGTGGGACTGGAAGTGCCAAGGCTGAGTCGAGTGAATGTGCCCAGGCTGAGTGGAGTGGAGATGCCCAGGTCGAGTGGAGTGCAGGTTCCCAGGCAGAGTGTGACTGAAAGTGCCCAGGCTGAGTGGAGTGAATGTGCCCAGGCTGAATGGAGTGGAGGTGCCCAGGCTGAGTGGAGGTGCCCAGGCTGAGTGGAGTGCAGGTTCCCAGGCAGAGTGGGATTGGAAGTGCACAGGCTGAGTGGAGTGAATGTGCCCAGGCTGAGTGGAGTGGAGGTGCCCAGGCCGAGTGGAGTGCAGGTTCCCAGGCAGAGTGGGACTGGAAGTGCCCAGGCGGAGTGGAGTGAATGTGCCCAGGCTGAATGGGAGTCAATGTGCCTAGACAGAGTGGAGTGAATGTGCCCGGCCGCCGGAGCCCGAAACGTGCGTTTCCCCATTGCCTTGAATGGGCGCGGAGAGAGGGGGGCGCTTTTTGGCTCGTGGCGCGGGCACCGTTGCGCCAAAGCGTCAAGTGTCACACCTCCCCGTGCTCGGGGCGGCCCCTTGGAGCTAACTGGCTGGGTCTAGAGGGGCTGCGAGGCCGCCCAGGAGAACGGGTCCAAACCGCGTTCCGATCGGACGAGAATTGAGGGCGGGACACAGTTCCGCGGTTCACTTTCCGCCCGGGCAAAGGGCCTATAACTTGCGGCGGGAGGGCTTAAGAGTGGGCCCCCGCGAGTCGGGTGGAGAGCCGGGTGTGGAGAGGAGTAGCGGAGGTTCCCAGTCAGAGTGGGAGTGGAGGTTCCTGGGCAGAGTGGGACTGGAAGTGCCCAGGCTGAGTGGAGTGAATGTGCCCTGGCTGAGTGGAGTGAATGTGCCCAGGCTGAGTGGAGTGAATGTGCCCAGGCTGAGTGGAGTGAATGTGCCCAGGCTGAGTGGAGAGAATGTGCCCAGGCTGAGTGGATTGGAGGTGCCCAGGCTGAGTGTAGTGCAGGTTCCCAGGCAGAGTGGGACTGGAAGTGCCCAGGCTGAGTGGAGTGAATGTGCCCAGGCTGAGTGGAGTGAATGTGCCTAGACAGAGTGGAGTGAATGTGCCCAGGCTGAGTGGAGTGGAGGTGCCCAGGCTGAGTGGAGTTGGGGTTCCCAGGCAGAGAGGGACTGGAAGTGCCCTGGCTGAGTGGAGTGAATGTGCCCAGGCTGCGTGGAGTGGAGGTTCCCAGGCTGAGTGGAGTGCAGGTTCCCAGCAGAGTGGGACTGGAAGTGCCCAGGCTGAGTGGAGTGAATGTGCCCCGGCTGAGTGGAGTGAATGTGCCCAGGCAGAGTGGAGTGAATGTGCCCAGGCTGAGTGGAGTGGAGGTTCCCAGGCTGAGTGGAGTGCAGGTTCCCAGGCAGAGTGGGACTGGAAGTGCCCAGGCTGAGTGGAGTGAATGTGCCCAGGCTGAGTGGAGTGGAGGTGCCCAGGCCGAGTGGGACTGGAAGTGCCCAGGCTGATTGGAGTGAATGTGCCCAGGCTGAGTGGAGTGGAGGTGCCCAGGCTGAGTGGAGTTGGGGTTCCCTGGCAGAGTGGGACTGGAAGTGCCAAGGCTGAGTGGAGTGAATGTGCCCAGGCTGAGTGGAGTGGAGATGCCCAGGCCGAGTGGAGTGCAGGTTCCCAGGCAGAGTGTGACTGAAAGTGCCCAGGCTGAGTGGAGTGAATGTGCCCAGGCTGAATGGAGTGGAGGTGCCCAGGCTGAGTGGAGGTGCCCAGGCTGAGTGGAGTGCAGGTTCCCAGGCAGAGTGGGATTGGAAGTGCACAGGCTGAGTGGAGTGAATGTGCCCAGGCTGAGTGGAGTGGAGGTGCCCAGGCCGAGTGGAGTGCAGGTTCCCAGGCAGAGTGGGACTGGAAGTGCCCAGGCGGAGTGGAGTGAATGTGCCCAGGCTGAATGGGAGTCAATGTGCCTAGACAGAGTGGAGTGAATGTGCCCGGCCGCCGGAGCCCGAAACGTGCGTTTCCCCATTGCCTTGAATGGGCGCGGAGAGAGGGGGGCGCTTTTTGGCTCGTGGCGCGGGCACCGTTGCGCCAAAGCGTCAAGTGTCACACCTCCCCGTGCTCGGGGCGGCCCCTTGGAGCTAACTAGCAGGGTCTGGAGGGGCTGCGAGGCCGCACAGGAGAACGGGTCCAAACCGCGTTCCGATCGGACGAGAATTGAGGGCGGGACACAGTTCCGCGGTTCACTTTCCGCCCGGGCAAAGGGCCTATAACTTGCGGCGGGAGGGCTTAAGAGTGGGCCCCCGCGAGTCGGGTGGAGAGCCGGGTGTGGAGAGGAGTAGCGGAGGTTCCCAGTCAGAGTGGGAGTGGAGGTTCCTGGGCAGAGTGGGACTGGAAGTGCCCAGGCTGAGTGGAGTGAATGTGCCCTGGCTGAGTGGAGTGAATGTGCCCAGGCTGAGTGGAGTGAATGTGCCCAGGCTGAGTGGAGTGAATGTGCCCAGGCTGACTGGAGAGAATGTGCCCAGGCTGAGTGGATTGGAGGTGCCCAGGGTGAGTGGAGTGCAGGTTCCCAGGCAGAGTGGGACTGGAAGTAACCAGGCTGAGTGGAGTGAATGTGCCCAGGCTGAGTGGAGTGGAGGTGCCCAGGCCGAGTGGAGTGCAGGTTCCCAGGCAGAGTGGGACTGGAAGTGCCCAGGCTGAGTGGAGTGAATGTGCCCAGGCTGAGTGGAGTGAATGTTCCCAGGCTGAATGGGAGTCAATGTGCCTAGACAGAGTGGAGTGAATGTGCCCAGGCTGAGTGGAGTGGAGGTGCCCAGGCTGAGTGGAGTGCAGGTTCCCAGTAGAGTGGGACTGGAAGTGCCCAGGCTGAGTGGAGTGAATGTGCCCAGGCTGAGTGGAGTGAATGTGCCCAGGCAGAGTGGAGTGAATGTGCCGAGGCTGAGTGGAGTGGAGGTGCCCAGGCTGAGTGGAGTGCAGGTTCCCAGGCAGAGTGGGATTGGAAGTGCCCAGGCTGAGTGGAGTGAATGTGCCCAGGCTGAGTGGAGTGGAGGTGCCCAGGCTGAGTGGAGTGTGGGTTCCCTGGCAGAGTGGGACTGGAAGTGCCAAGGCTGAGTGGAGTGAATGTACCCAGGCTGAGTGGAGTGAATGTGCCCAGGCTGAATGGAGTGGAGGTGCCCAGGCTGAGTGGAGTGCAGGTTCCCTGGAAGAGTGGGATTGGAAGTGCCCAGGCTGAGTGCAGTGAAACTGCCCAGGCTGAGTGGAGTGGAGGTGCCCAGGCTGAGTGGAGTTGGGGTTCCCTGGCAGAGTGGGACTGGAAGTGCCAAGGCTGAGTGGAGTGAATGTACCCAGGCTGAGTGGAGTGGAGGTGCCCAGGCTGAGTGGAGTGCAGGTTCCCAGTAGAGTGGGACTGGAAGTGCCCAGGCTGAGTGGAGTGAATGTGCCCAGGCTGAGTGGAGTGAATGTGCCCAGGCAGAGTGGAGTGAATGTGCCCAGGCTGAGTGGAGTGGAGGTGCCCAGGCTGAGTGGAGTGCAGGTTCCCAGGCAGAGTGGGATTGGAAGTGCCCAGGCTGAGTGGAGTGAATGTGCCCAGGCTGAGTGGAGTGGAGGTGCCCAGGCCGAGTGGAGTGCAGGTTCCCACGCAGAGTGGGACTGGAAGTGCCCAGGCGGAGTGGAGTGAATGTGCCCAGGCTGAATGGGAGTCAATGTGCCTAGACAGAGTGGAGTGAATGTGCCCAGGCTGAGTGGAGTGGAGGTGCCCAGGCTGAGTGGAGTTGGGGTTCCCAGGCAGAGAGGGACTGGAAGTGCCCTGGCTGAGTGGAGTGAATGTGCCCAGGCTGCGTGGAGTGGAGGTTCCCAGGCTGAGTGGAGTGCAGGTTCCCAGCAGAGTGGGACTAGAAGTGCCCAGGCTGAGTGGAGTGAATGTGCCCAGGCTGAGTGGAGTGAATGTGCCCAGGCTGAGTGGAGTGCAGGTTCCCAGGCAGAGTGGGACTGGAAGTGCCCAGGCTGAGTGGAGTGAATGTGCCCTGGCTGAGTGGAGTGAATGTGCCCAGGCTGAGTGGAGTGAATGTGCCCAGGCTGAGTGGAGTGAATGTGCCCAGGCTGACTGGAGAGAATGTGCCCAGGCTGAGTGGATTGGAGGTGCCCAGGCTGAGTGGAGTGCAGGTTCCCAGGCAGAGTGGGACTGGAAGTGCCCAGGCTGAGTGGAGTGAATGTGCCCAGGCTGAGTGGAGTGGAAGTGCCCAGGCTGAGTGGAGTTGGGGTTCCCTGGCAGAGTGGGACTAGAAGTGCCAAGGCTGAGTGGAGTGAATGTGCCCAGGCTGAGTGGAGTGAATGTGCCCAGGCTGAGTGGAGTGCAGGTTCCCAGTAGAGTGGGACTGGAAGTGCCCAGGCTGAGTGGAGTGAATGTGCCCAGGCTGAGTGGAGTGAATGATCCCAGGCTGAATGGGAGTCAATGTGCCTAGACAGAGTGGAGTGAATGTGCCCAGGCTGAGTGGAGTGGAGGTGCCCAGGCTGAGTGGAGTTGGGGTTCCCAGTCAGAGAGGGACTGGAAGTGCCCTGGCTGAGTGGAGTGAATGTGCCCTGGCTGAGTGGAGTGAATGTGGCCAGGCTGAGTGGAGTGAATGTGCCCAGGCTGAGTGGAGTGAATGTGCCCAGGCTGACTGGAGAGAATGTGCCCAGGCTGAGTGGATTGGAGGTGCCCGGGCTGAGTGGAGTGCAGGTTCCCAGGCAGAGTGGGACTGGAAGTGCCCAGGCTGAGTGGAGTGAATGTGCCCAGGCTGAGTGGAGTGAATGTTCCCAGGCTGAATGGGAGTCAATGTGCCTAGACAGAGTGGAGTGAATGTGCCCAGGCTGAGTGGAGTGGAGGTGCCCAGGCTGAGTGGAGTTGGGGTTCCCAGGCAGAGAGGGACTGGAAGTGCCCTGGCTGAGTGGAGTGAATGTGCCCAGGCTGCGTGGAGTGGAGGTTCCCAGGCTGAGTGGAGTGCAGGCACCCAGGCAGAGTGGGATTGGAAGTGCCCAGGCTGAGTGGAGTGAATGTGCCCAGGCTGAGTGGAGTGCAGGTTCCCAGGCAGAGTGGGACTGGAAGTGCCCAGGCTGAGTGGAGTGAATGTGCCCAGGCTGAGTGGAGTGGAGGTGCCCAGGCTGAGTGGAGTTGGGGTTCCCTGGCAGAGTGGGACTGGAAGTGCCAAGGCTGAGTGGAGTGAATGTGCCCAGGCAGAGTGGGATTGGAAGTGCCCAGGCTGAGTGGAGTGCAGGTTCCCAGGCAGAGTGTGACTGAAAGTGCCGAGGCTGAGTGGAGTGAATGTGCCCAGGCTGAATGGAGTGGAGGTGCCCAGGCTGAGTGGAGTGAATGTGCCCAGGCTGAGTGGAGTGGAGGTGCCCAGGCTGAGTGGAGTGTGGGTTCCCTGGCAGAGTGGGACTGGAAGTGCCAAGGCTGAGTGGAGTGAATGTACCCAGGCTGAGTGGAGTGGAGGTGCCCAGGCTGAGTGGAGTGCAGGTTCCCAGTAGAGTGGGACTGGAAGTGCCCAGGCTGAGTGGAGTGAATGTGCCCTGGCTGAGTGGAGTGAATGTGCCCAGGCTGAGTGGAGTGAATGTGCCCAGGCTGAGTGGAGTGAATGTGCCCAGGCTGAGTGGAGAGAATGTGCCCAGGCTGAGTGGATTGGAGGTGCCCAGGCTGAGTGTAGTGCAGGTTCCCAGGCAGAGTGGGACTGGAAGTGCCCAGGCTGAGTGGAGTGAATGTGCCCAGGCTGAGTGGAGTGAATGTGCCTAGACAGAGTGGAGTGAATGTGCCCAGGCTGAGTGGAGTGGAGGTGCCCAGGCTGAGTGGAGTTGGGGTTCCCAGGCAGAGAGGGACTGGAAGTGCCCTGGCTGAGTGGAGTGAATGTGCCCAGGCTGCGTGGAGTGGAGGTTCCCAGGCTGAGTGGAGTGCAGGTTCCCAGCAGAGTGGGACTGGAAGTGCCCAGGCTGAGTGGAGTGAATGTGCCCCGGCTGAGTGGAGTGAATGTGCCCAGGCAGAGTGGAGTGAATGTGCCCAGGCTGAGTGGAGTGGAGGTGCCCAGGCTGAGTGGAGTGCAGGTTCCCAGGCAGAGTGGGACTGGAAGTGCCCAGGCTGAGTGGAGTGAATGTGCCCAGGCTGAGTGGAGTGGAGGTGCCCAGGCCGAGTGGGACTGGAAGTGCCCAGGCTGATTGGAGTGAATGTGCCCAGGCTGAGTGGAGTGGAGGTGCCCAGGCTGAGTGGAGTTGGGGTTCCCTGGCAGAGTGGGACTGGAAGTGCCAAGGCTGAGTGGAGTGAATGTGCCCAGGCTGAGTGGAGTGGAGATGCCCAGGCCGAGTGGAGTGCAGGTTCCCAGGCAGAGTGTGACTGAAAGTGCCCAGGCTGAGTGGAGTGAATGTGCCCAGGCTGAATGGAGTGGAGGTGCCCAGGCTGAGTGGAGGTGCCAAGGCTGAGTGGAGTGCAGGTTCCCAGGCAGAGTGGGATTGGAAGTGCACAGGCTGAGTGGAGTGAATGTGCCCAGGCTGAGTGGAGTGGAGGTGCCCAGGCCGAGTGGAGTGCAGGTTCCCAGGCAGAGTGGGACTGGAAGTGCCCAGGCGGAGTGGAGTGAATGTGCCCAGGCTGAATGGGAGTCAATGTGCCTAGACAGAGTGGAGTGAATGTGCCCGGCCGCCGGAGCCCGAAACGTGCGTTTCCCCATTGCCTTGAATGGGCGCGGAGAGAGGGGGGCGCTTTTTGGCTCGTGGCGCGGGCACCGTTGCGCCAAAGCGTCAAGTGTCACACCTCCCCGTGCTCGGGGCGGCCCCTTGGAGCTAACTAGCAGGGTCTGGAGGGGCTGCGAGGCCGCACAGGAGAACGGGTCCAAACCGCGTTCCGATCGGACGAGAATTGAGGGCGGGACACAGTTCCGCGGTTCACTTTCCGCCCGGGCAAAGGGCCTATAACTTGCGGCGGGAGGGCTTAAGAGTGGGCCCCCGCGAGTCGGGTGGAGAGCCGGGTGTGGAGAGGAGTAGCGGAGGTTCCAGGTCAGAGTGGGAGTGGAGGTTCCTGGGCAGAGTGGGACTGGAAGTGCCCAGGCTGAGTGGAGTGAATGTGCCCTGGCTGAGTGGAGTGAATGTGCCCAGGCTGAGTGGAGTGAATGTGCCCAGGCTGAGTGGAGTGAATGTGCCCAGGCTGACTGGAGAGAATGTGCCCAGGCTGAGTGGATTGGAGGTGCCCAGGGTGAGTGGAGTGCAGGTTCCCAGGCAGAGTGGGACTGGAAGTGCCCAGGCTGAGTGGAGTGAATGTGCCCAGGCTGAGTGGAGTGGAGGTGCCCAGGCCGAGTGGAGTGCAGGTTCCCAGGCAGAGTGGGACTGGAAGTGCCCAGGCTGAGTGGAGTGAATGTGCCCAGGCTGAGTGGAGTGAATGTTCCCAGGCTGAATGGGAGTCAATGTGCCTAGACAGAGTGGAGTGAATGTGCCCAGGCTGAGTGGAGTGGAGGTGCCCAGGCTGAGTGGAGTTGGGGTTCCCAGGCAGAGAGGGACTGGAAGTGCCCTGGCTGAGTGGAGTGAATGTGCCCAGGCAGCGTGGAGTGGAGGTTCCCAGGCTGAGTGGAGTGCAGGTTCCCAGCAGAGTGGGATTGGAAGTGCCCAGGCTGAGTGGAGTGAATGTACCCAGGCTGAGTGGAGTGGAGGGGCCCAGGCTGAGTGGAGTGCAGGTTCCCAGGCAGAGTGGGATTGGAAGTGCCCAGGCTGAGTGGAGTGAATGTGCCCAGGCTGAGTGGAGTGGAGGTGCCCAGGCCGAGTGGAGTGCTGGTTCCCAGGCAGAGTGGGACTGGAAGTGCCCAGGCTGAGTGGAGTGAATGTGCCCAGGCTGAGTGGAGTGGAGGTGCCCAAGCTGAGTGGAGTTGGGGTTCCCTGGCAGAGTGGGACTGGAAGTGCCAAGGCTGAGTGGAGTGAATGTGCCCAGGCTGAGTGGAGTGGAGATGCCCAGGCCGAGTGGAGTGCAGGTTCCCAGGCAGAGTGTGACTGAAAGTGCCCAGGCTGAGTGGAGTGAATGTGCCCAGGCTGAATGGAGTGGAGGTGCCCAGGCTGAGTGGAGGTGCCCAGGCTGAGTGGAGTGCAGGTTCCCAGGCAGAGTGGGATTGGAAGTGCCCAGGCTGAGTGGAGTGAATGTGCCCAGGCTGAGTGGAGTGGAGATGCCCAGGCCGAGTGGAGTGCAGGTTCCCAGGCAGAGTGGGACTGGAAGTCCCCAGGCGGAGTGGAGTGAATGTGCCCAGGCTGAATCGGAGTCAATGTGCCTAGACAGAGTGGAGTGAATGTGCCCGGCCGCCGAAGCCCGAAACGTGCGTTTCCCCATTGCCTTGAATGGGCGCGGAGAGAGGGGGGCGCTTTTTGGCTCGTGGCGCGGGCACCGTTGCGCCAAAGCGTCAAGTGTCACACCTCCCCGTGCTCGGGGCGGCCCCTTGGAGCTAACTAGCTGGGTCTGGAGGGGCTGCGAGGCCGCCCAGGAGAACGGGTCCAAACCGCGTTCCGATCGGACGAGAATTGAGGGCGGGACACAGTTCCGCGGTTCACTTTTCGCCCGGGCAAAGGGCCTATAACTTGCGGCGGGAGGGCTTAAGAGTGGGCCCCCGCGAGTCGGGTGGAGAGCCGGGTGTGGAGAGGAGTAGCGGAGGTTCCCAGTCAGAGTGGGAGTGGAGGTTCCTGGGCAGAGTGGGACTGGAAGTGCCCAGGCTGAGTGGAGTGAATGTGCCCTGGCTGAGTGGAGTGAATGTGGCCAGGCTGAGTGGAGTGAATGTGCCCAGGCTGAGTGGAGTGAATGTGCCCAGGCTGACTGGAGAGAATGTGCCCAGGCTGAGTGGATTGGAGGTGCCCAGGCTGAGTGGAGTGCAGGTTCCCAGGCAGAGTGGGACTGGAAGTGCCCAGGCTGAGTGGAGTGAATGTGCCCAGGCTGAGTGGAGTGAATGTTCCCAGGCTGAATGGGAGTCAATGTGCCTAGACAGAGTGGAGTGAATGTGCCCAGGCTGAGTGGAGTGGAGGTGCCCAGGCTGAGTGGAGTTGGGGTTCCCAGGCAGAGAGGGACTGGAAGTGCCCTGGCTGAGTGGAGTGAATGTGCCCAGGCTGCGTGGAGTGGAGGTTCCCAGGCTGAGTGGAGTGCAGGCACCCAGGCAGAGTGGGATTGGAAGTGCCCAGGCTGAGTGGAGTGAATGTGCCCAGGCTGAGTGGAGTGCAGGTTCCCAGGCAGAGTGGGACTGGAAGTGCCCAGGCTGAGTGGAGTGAATGTGCCCAGGCTGAGTGGAGTGGAGGTGCCCAGGCTGAGTGGAGTTGGGGTTCCCTGGCAGAGTGGGACTGGAAGTGCCAAGGCTGAGTGGAGTGAATGTGCCCAGGCAGAGTGGGATTGGAAGTGCCCAGGCTGAGTGGAGTGCAGGTTCCCAGGCAGAGTGTGACTGAAAGTGCCGAGGCTGAGTGGAGTGAATGTGCCCAGGCTGAATGGAGTGGAGGTGCCCAGGCTGAGTGGAGTGAATGTGCCCAGGCTGAGTGGAGTGGAGGTGCCCAGGCCGAGTGGAGTGCAGGTTCCCAGGCAGAGTGGGACTGGAAGTGCCCAGGCGGAGTGGAGTGAATGTGCCCAGGCTGAATGGGAGTCAATGTGCCTAGACAGAGTGGAGTGAATGTGCCCGGCCGCCGGAGCCCGAAACGTGCGTTTCCCCATTGCCTTGAATGGGCGCGGAGAGAGGGGGGCGCTTTTTGGCTCGTGGCGCGGGCACCGTTGCGCCAAAGCGTCAAGTGTCACACCTCCCCGTGCTCGGGGCGGCCCCTTGGAGCTAACTGGCTGGGTCTAGAGGGGCTGCGAGGCCGCCCAGGAGAACGGGTCCAAACCGCGTTCCGATCGGACGAGAATTGAGGGCGGGACACAGTTCCGCGGTTCACTTTCCGCCCGGGCAAAGGGCCTATAACTTGCGGCGGGAGGGCTTAAGAGTGGGCCCCCGCGAGTCGGGTGGAGAGCCGGGTGTGGAGAGGAGTAGCGGAGGTTCCCAGTCAGAGTTGGAGTGGAGGTGCCCAGGCCGAGTGGAGTGCAGGTTCCCAGGCAGAGTGGGACTGGAAGTGCCCAGGCTGAGTGGAGTGAATGTGCCCAGGCTGAGTGGAGTGGAGGTGCCCAGGCTGAGTGGAGTTGGGGTTCCCTGGCAGAGTGGGACTGGAAGTGCCAAGGCTGAGTGGAGTGAATGTGCCCAGGCTGAGTGGAGAGAATGTGCCCAGGCTGAGTGGATTGGAGGTGCCCAGGCTGAGTGTAGTGCAGGTTCCCAGGCAGAGTGGAGTGAATGTGCCTAGACAGAGTGGAGTGAATGTGCCCAGGCTGAGTGGAGTGAATGTGCCTAGACAGAGTGGAGTGAATGTGCCCAGGCTGAGTGGAGTGGAGGTGCCCAGGCTGAGTGGAGTTGGGGTTCCCAGGCAGAGAGGGACTGGAAGTGCCCTGGCTGAGTGGAGTGAATGTGCCCAGGCTGCGTGGAGTGGAGGTTCCCAGGCTGAGTGGAGTGCAGGTTCCCAGCAGAGTGGGACTGGAAGTGCCCAGGCTGAGTGGAGTGAATGTGCCCCGGCTGAGTGGAGTGAATGTGCCCAGGCAGAGTGGAGTGAATGTGCCCAGGCTGAGTGGAGTGGAGGTGCCCAGGCTGAGTGGAGTGCAGGTTCCCAGGCAGAGTGGGACTGGAAGTGCCCAGGCTGAGTGGAGTGAATGTGCCCAGGCTGAGTGGAGTGGAGGTGCCCAGGCCGAGTGGGACTGGAAGTGCCCAGGCTGATTGGAGTGAATGTGCCCAGGCTGAGTGGAGTGGAGGTGCCCAGGCTGAGTGGAGTTGGGGTTCCCTGGCAGAGTGGGACTGGAAGTGCCAAGGCTGAGTGGAGTGAATGTGCCCAGGCTGAGTGGAGTGGAGATGCCCAGGCCGAGTGGAGTGCAGGTTCCCAGGCAGAGTGTGACTGAAAGTGCCCAGGCTGAGTGGAGTGAATGTGCCCAGGCTGAATGGAGTGGAGGTGCCCAGGCTGAGTGGAGGTGCCCAGGCTGAGTGGAGTGCAGGTTCCCAGGCAGAGTGGGATTGGAAGTGCACAGGCTGAGTGGAGTGAATGTGCCCAGGCTGAGTGGAGTGGAGGTGCCCAGGCCGAGTGGAGTGCAGGTTCCCAGGCAGAGTGGGACTGGAAGTGCCCAGGCGGAGTGGAGTGAATGTGCCCAGGCTGAATGGGAGTCAATGTGCCTAGACAGAGTGGAGTGAATGTGCCCGGCCGCCGGAGCCCGAAACGTGCGTTTCCCCATTGCCTTGAATGGGCGCGGAGAGAGGGGGGCGCTTTTTGGCTCGTGGCGCGGGCACCGTTGCGCCAAAGCGTCAAGTGTCACACCTCCCCGTGCTCGGGGCGGCCCCTTGGAGCTAACTGGCTGGGTCTAGAGGGGCTGCGAGGCCGCCCAGGAGAACGGGTCCAAACCGCGTTCCGATCGGACGAGAATTGAGGGCGGGACACAGTTCCGCGGTTCACTTTCCGCCCGGGCAAAGGGCCTATAACTTGCGGCGGGAGGGCTTAAGAGTGGGCCCCCGCGAGTCGGGTGGAGAGCCGGGTGTGGAGAGGAGTAGCGGAGGTTCCCAGTCAGAGTGGGAGTGGAGGTTCCTGGGCAGAGTGGGACTGGAAGTGCCCAGGCTGAGTGGAGTGAATGTGCCCTGGCTGAGTGGAGTGAATGTGCCCAGGCTGAGTGGAGTGAATGTGCCCAGGCTGAGTGGAGTGAATGTGCCCAGGCTGAGTGGAGAGAATGTGCCCAGGCTGAGTGGATTGGAGGTGCCCAGGCTGAGTGTAGTGCAGGTTCCCAGGCAGAGTGGGACTGGAAGTGCCCAGGCTGAGTGGAGTGAATGTGCCCAGGCTGAGTGGAGTGAATGTGCCTAGACAGAGTGGAGTGAATGTGCCCAGGCTGAGTGGAGTGGAGGTGCCCAGGCTGAGTGGAGTTGGGGTTCCCAGGCAGAGAGGGACTGGAAGTGCCCTGGCTGAGTGGAGTGAATGTGCCCAGGCTGCGTGGAGTGGAGGTTCCCAGGCTGAGTGGAGTGCAGGTTCCCAGCAGAGTGGGACTGGAAGTGCCCAGGCTGAGTGGAGTGAATGTGCCCCGGCTGAGTGGAGTGAATGTGCCCAGGCAGAGTGGAGTGAATGTGCCCAGGCTGAGTGGAGTGGAGGTTCCCAGGCTGAGTGGAGTGCAGGTTCCCAGGCAGAGTTGGACTGGAAGTGCCCAGGCTGAGTGGAGTGAATGTGCCCAGGCTGAGTGGAGTGGAGGTGCCCAGGCCGAGTGGGACTGGAAGTGCCCAGGCTGATTGGAGTGAATGTGCCCAGGCTGAGTGGAGTGGAGGTGCCCAGGCTGAGTGGAGTTGGGGTTCCCTGGCAGAGTGGGACTGGAAGTGCCAAGGCTGAGTGGAGTGAATGTGCCCAGGCTGAGTGGAGTGGAGATGCCCAGGCCGAGTGGAGTGCAGGTTCCCAGGCAGAGTGTGACTGAAAGTGCCCAGGCTGAGTGGAGTGAATGTGCCCAGGCTGAATGGAGTGGAGGTGCCCAGGCTGAGTGGAGGTGCCCAGGCTGAGTGGAGTGCAGGTTCCCAGGCAGAGTGGGATTGGAAGTGCACAGGCTGAGTGGAGTGAATGTGCCCAGGCTGAGTGGAGTGGAGGTGCCCAGGCCGAGTGGAGTGCAGGTTCCCAGGCAGAGTGGGACTGGAAGTGCCCAGGCGGAGTGGAGTGAATGTGCCCAGGCTGAATGGGAGTCAATGTGCCTAGACAGAGTGGAGTGAATGTGCCCGGCCGCCGGAGCCCGAAACGTGCGTTTCCCCATTGCCTTGAATGGGCGCGGAGAGAGGGGGGCGCTTTTTGGCTCGTGGCGCGGGCACCGTTGCGCCAAAGCGTCAAGTGTCACACCTCCCCGTGCTCGGGGCGGCCCCTTGGAGCTAACTAGCAGGGTCTGGAGGGGCTGCGAGGCCGCACAGGAGAACGGGTCCAAACCGCGTTCCGATCGGACGAGAATTGAGGGCGGGACACAGTTCCGCGGTTCACTTTCCGCCCGGGCAAAGGGCCTATAACATGCGGCGGGAGGGCTTAAGAGTGGGCCCCCGCGAGTCGGGTGGAGAGCCGGGTGTGGAGAGGAGTAGCGGAGGTTCCCAGTCAGAGTGGGAGTGGAGGTTCCTGGGCAGAGTGGGACTGGAAGTGCCCAGGCTGAGTGGAGTGAATGTGCCCTGGCTGAGTGGAGTGAATGTGCCCAGGCTGAGTGGAGTGAATGTGCCCAGGCTGAGTGGAGTGAATGTGCCCAGGCTGACTGGAGAGAATGTGCCCAGGCTGAGTGGATTGGAGGTGCCCAGGGTGAGTGGAGTGCAGGTTCCCAGGCAGAGTGGGACTGGAAGTAACCAGGCTGAGTGGAGTGAATGTGCCCAGGCTGAGTGGAGTGGAGGTGCCCAGGCCGAGTGGAGTGCAGGTTCCCAGGCAGAGTGGGACTGGAAGTGCCCAGGCTGAGTGGAGTGAATGTGCCCAGGCTGAGTGGAGTGAATGTTCCCAGGCTGAATGGGAGTCAATGTGCCTAGACAGAGTGGAGTGAATGTGCCCAGGCTGAGTGGAGTGGAGGTGCCCAGGCTGAGTGGAGTGCAGGTTCCCAGTAGAGTGGGACTGGAAGTGCCCAGGCTGAGTGGAGTGAATGTGCCCAGGCTGAGTGGAGTGAATGTGCCCAGGCAGAGTGGAGTGAATGTGCCGAGGCTGAGTGGAGTGGAGGTGCCCAGGCTGAGTGGAGTGCAGGTTCCCAGGCAGAGTGGGATTGGAAGTGCCCAGGCTGAGTGGAGTGAATGTGCCCAGGCTGAGTGGAGTGGAGGTGCCCAGGCTGAGTGGAGTGTGGGTTCCCTGGCAGAGTGGGACTGGAAGTGCCAAGGCTGAGTGGAGTGAATGTACCCAGGCTGAGTGGAGTGAATGTGCCCAGGCTGAATGGAGTGGAGGTGCCCAGGCTGAGTGGAGTGCAGGTTCCCTGGAAGAGTGGGATTGGAAGTGCCCAGGCTGAGTGCAGTGAAACTGCCCAGGCTGAGTGGAGTGGAGGTGCCCAGGCTGAGTGGAGTTGGGGTTCCCTGGCAGAGTGGGACTGGAAGTGCCAAGGCTGAGTGGAGTGAATGTACCCAGGCTGAGTGGAGTGGAGGTGCCCAGGCTGAGTGGAGTGCAGGTTCCCAGTAGAGTGGGACTGGAAGTGCCCAGGCTGAGTGGAGTGAATGTGCCCAGGCTGAGTGGAGTGAATGTGCCCAGGCAGAGTGGAGTGAATGTGCCCAGGCTGAGTGGAGTGGAGGTGCCCAGGCTGAGTGGAGTGCAGGTTCCCAGGCAGAGTGGGATTGGAAGTGCCCAGGCTGAGTGGAGTGAATGTGCCCAGGCTGAGTGGAGTGGAGGTGCCCAGGCCGAGTGGAGTGCAGGTTCCCACGCAGAGTGGGACTGGAAGTGCCCAGGCGGAGTGGAGTGAATGTGCCCAGGCTGAATGGGAGTCAATGTGCCTAGACAGAGTGGAGTGAATGTGCCCAGGCTGAGTGGAGTGGAGGTGCCCAGGCTGAGTGGAGTTGGGGTTCCCAGGCAGAGAGGGACTGGAAGTGCCCTGGCTGAGTGGAGTGAATGTGCCCAGGCTGCGTGGAGTGGAGGTTCCCAGGCTGAGTGGAGTGCAGGTTCCCAGCAGAGTGGGACTAGAAGTGCCCAGGCTGAGTGGAGTGAATGTGCCCAGGCTGAGTGGAGTGAATGTGCCCAGGCTGAGTGGAGTGCAGGTTCCCAGGCAGAGTGGGACTGGAAGTGCCCAGGCTGAGTGGAGTGAATGTGCCCTGGCTGAGTGGAGTGAATGTGCCCAGGCTGAGTGGAGTGAATGTGCCCAGGCTGAGTGGAGTGAATGTGCCCAGGCTGACTGGAGAGAATGTGCCCAGGCTGAGTGGATTGGAGGTGCCCAGGCTGAGTGGAGTGCAGGTTCCCAGGCAGAGTGGGACTGGAAGTGCCCAGGCTGAGTGGAGTGAATGTGCCCAGGCTGAGTGGAGTGGAAGTGCCCAGGCTGAGTGGAGTTGGGGTTCCCTGGCAGAGTGGGACTAGAAGTGCCAAGGCTGAGTGGAGTGAATGTGCCCAGGCTGAGTGGAGTGAATGTGCCCAGGCTGAGTGGAGTGCAGGTTCCCAGTAGAGTGGGACTGGAAGTGCCCAGGCTGAGTGGAGTGAATGTGCCCAGGCTGAGTGGAGTGAATGATCCCAGGCTGAATGGGAGTCAATGTGCCTAGACAGAGTGGAGTGAATGTGCCCAGGCTGAGTGGAGTGGAGGTGCCCAGGCTGAGTGGAGTTGGGGTTCCCAGGCAGAGAGGGACTGGAAGTGCCCTGGCTGAGTGGAGTGAATGTGCCCTGGCTGAGTGGAGTGAATGTGGCCAGGCTGAGTGGAGTGAATGTGCCCAGGCTGAGTGGAGTGAATGTGCCCAGGCTGACTGGAGAGAATGTGCCCAGGCTGAGTGGATTGGAGGTGCCCAGGCTGAGTGGAGTGCAGGTTCCCAGGCAGAGTGGGACTGGAAGTGCCCAGGCTGAGTGGAGTGAATGTGCCCAGGCTGAGTGGAGTGAATGTTCCCAGGCTGAATGGGAGTCAATGTGCCTAGACAGAGTGGAGTGAATGTGCCCAGGCTGAGTGGAGTGGAGGTGCCCAGGCTGAGTGGAGTTGGGGTTCCCAGGCAGAGAGGGACTGGAAGTGCCCTTGCTGAGTGGAGTGAATGTGCCCAGGCTGCGTGGAGTGGAGGTTCCCAGGCTGAGTGGAGTGCAGGCACCCAGGCAGAGTGGGATTGGAAGTGCCCAGGCTGAGTGGAGTGAATGTGCCCAGGCTGAGTGGAGTGCAGGTTCCCAGGCAGAGTGGGACTGGAAGTGCCCAGGCTGAGTGGAGTGAATGTGCCCAGGCTGAGTGGAGTGGAGGTGCCCAGGCTGAGTGGAGTTGGGGTTCCCTGGCAGAGTGGGACTGGAAGTGCCAAGGCTGAGTGGAGTGAATGTGCCCAGGCAGAGTGGGATTGGAAGTGCCCAGGCTGAGTGGAGTGCAGGTTCCCAGGCAGAGTGTGACTGAAAGTGCCGAGGCTGAGTGGAGTGAATGTGCCCAGGCTGAATGGAGTGGAGGTGCCCAGGCTGAGTGGAGTGAATGTGCCCAGGCTGAGTGGAGTGGAGGTGCCCAGGCTGAGTGGAGTGTGGGTTCCCTGGCAGAGTGGGACTGGAAGTGCCAAGGCTGAGTGGAGTGAATGTACCCAGGCTGAGTGGAGTGGAGGTGCCCAGGCTGAGTGGAGTGCAGGTTCCCAGTAGAGTGGGACTGGAAGTGCCCAGGCTGAGTGGAGTGAATGTGCCCTGGCTGAGTGGAGTGAATGTGCCCAGGCTGAGTGGAGTGAATGTGCCCAGGCTGAGTGGAGTGAATGTGCCCAGGCTGAGTGGAGAGAATGTGCCCAGGCTGAGTGGATTGGAGGTGCCCAGGCTGAGTGTAGTGCAGGTTCCCAGGCAGAGTGGGACTGGAAGTGCCCAGGCTGAGTGGAGTGAATGTGCCCAGGCTGAGTGGAGTGGAGGTTCCCAGTCAGAGTGGGAGTGGAGGTTCCTGGGCAGAGTGGGACTGGAAGTGCCCAGGCTGAGTGGAGTGAATGTGCCCTGGCTGAGTGGAGTGAATGTGGCCAGGCTGAGTGGAGTGAATGTGCCCAGGCTGAGTGGAGTGAATGTGCCCAGGCTGACTGGAGAGAATGTGCCCAGGCTGAGTGGATTGGAGGTGCCCAGGCTGAGTGGAGTGCAGGTTCCCAGGCAGAGTGGGACTGGAAGTGCCCAGGCTGAGTGGAGTGAATGTGCCCAGGCTGAGTGGAGTGAATGTTCCCAGGCTGAATGGGAGTCAATGTGCCTAGACAGAGTGGAGTGAATGTGCCCAGGCTGAGTGGAGTGGAGGTGCCCAGGCTGAGTGGAGTTGGGGTTCCCAGGCAGAGAGGGACTGGAAGTGCCCTGGCTGAGTGGAGTGAATGTGCCCAGGCTGCGTGGAGTGGAGGTTCCCAGGCTGAGTGGAGTGCAGGCACCCAGGCAGAGTGGGATTGGAAGTGCCCAGGCTGAGTGGAGTGAATGTGCCCAGGCTGAGTGGAGTGCAGGTTCCCAGGCAGAGTGGGACTGGAAGTGCCCAGGCTGAGTGGAGTGAATGTGCCCAGGCTGAGTGGAGTGGAGGTGCCCAGGCTGAGTGGAGTTGGGGTTCCCTGGCAGAGTGGGACTGGAAGTGCCAAGGCTGAGTGGAGTGAATGTGCCCAGGCAGAGTGGGATTGGAAGTGCCCAGGCTGAGTGGAGTGCAGGTTCCCAGGCAGAGTGTGACTGAAAGTGCCGAGGCTGAGTGGAGTGAATGTGCCCAGGCTGAATGGAGTGGAGGTGCCCAGGCTGAGTGGAGTGAATGTGCCCAGGCTGAGTGGAGTGGAGGTGCCCAGGCCGAGTGGAGTGCAGGTTCCCAGGCAGAGTGGGACTGGAAGTGCCCAGGCGGAGTGGAGTGAATGTGCCCAGGCTGAATGGGAGTCAATGTGCCTAGACAGAGTGGAGTGAATGTGCCCGGCCGCCGGAGCCCGAAACGTGCGTTTCCCCATTGCCTTGAATGGGCGCGGAGAGAGGGGGGCGCTTTTTGGCTCGTGGCGCGGGCACCGTTGCGCCAAAGCGTCAAGTGTCACACCTCCCCGTGCTCGGGGCGGCCCCTTGGAGCTAACTGGCTGGGTCTAGAGGGGCTGCGAGGCCGCCCAGGAGAACGGGTCCAAACCGCGTTCCGATCGGACGAGAATTGAGGGCGGGACACAGTTCCGCGGTTCACTTTCCGCCCGGGCAAAGGGCCTATAACTTGCGGCGGGAGGGCTTAAGAGTGGGCCCCCGCGAGTCGGGTGGAGAGCCGGGTGTGGAGAGGAGTAGCGGAGGTTCCCAGTCAGAGTTGGAGTGGAGGTGCCCAGGCCGAGTGGAGTGCAGGTTCCCAGGCAGAGTGGGACTGGAAGTGCCCAGGCTGAGTGGAGTGAATGTGCCCAGGCTGAGTGGAGTGGAGGTGCCCAGGCTGAGTGGAGTTGGGGTTCCCTGGCAGAGTGGGACTGGAAGTGCCAAGGCTGAGTGGAGTGAATGTGCCCAGGCTGAGTGGAGAGAATGTGCCCAGGCTGAGTGGATTGGAGGTGCCCAGGCTGAGTGTAGTGCAGGTTCCCAGGCAGAGTGGAGTGAATGTGCCTAGACAGAGTGGAGTGAATGTGCCCAGGCTGAGTGGAGTGAATGTGCCTAGACAGAGTGGAGTGAATGTGCCCAGGCTGAGTGGAGTGGAGGTGCCCAGGCTGAGTGGAGTTGGGGTTCCCAGGCAGAGAGGGACTGGAAGTGCCCTGGCTGAGTGGAGTGAATGTGCCCAGGCTGCGTGGAGTGGAGGTTCCCAGGCTGAGTGGAGTGCAGGTTCCCAGCAGAGTGGGACTGGAAGTGCCCAGGCTGAGTGGAGTGAATGTGCCCCGGCTGAGTGGAGTGAATGTGCCCAGGCAGAGTGGAGTGAATGTGCCCAGGCTGAGTGGAGTGGAGGTGCCCAGGCTGAGTGGAGTGCAGGTTCCCAGGCAGAGTGGGACTGGAAGTGCCCAGGCTGAGTGGAGTGAATGTGCCCAGGCTGAGTGGAGTGGAGGTGCCCAGGCCGAGTGGGACTGGAAGTGCCCAGGCTGATTGGAGTGAATGTGCCCAGGCTGAGTGGAGTGGAGGTGCCCAGGCTGAGTGGAGTTGGGGTTCCCTGGCAGAGTGGGACTGGAAGTGCCAAGGCTGAGTGGAGTGAATGTGCCCAGGCTGAGTGGAGTGGAGATGCCCAGGCCGAGTGGAGTGCAGGTTCCCAGGCAGAGTGTGACTGAAAGTGCCCAGGCTGAGTGGAGTGAATGTGCCCAGGCTGAATGGAGTGGAGGTGCCCAGGCTGAGTGGAGGTGCCCAGGCTGAGTGGAGTGCAGGTTCCCAGGCAGAGTGGGATTGGAAGTGCACAGGCTGAGTGGAGTGAATGTGTCCAGGCTGAGTGGAGTGGAGGTGCCCAGGCCGAGTGGAGTGCAGGTTCCCAGGCAGAGTGGGACTGGAAGTGCCCAGGCGGAGTGGAGTGAATGTGCCCAGGCTGAATGGGAGTCAATGTGCCTAGACAGAGTGGAGTGAATGTGCCCGGCCGCCGGAGCCCGAAACGTGCGTTTCCCCATTGCCTTGAATGGGCGCGGAGAGAGGGGGGCGCTTTTTGGCTCGTGGCGCGGGCACCGTTGCGCCAAAGCGTCAAGTGTCACACCTCCCCGTGCTCGGGGCGGCCCCTTGGAGCTAACTGGCTGGGTCTAGAGGGGCTGCGAGGCCGCCCAGGAGAACGGGTCCAAACCGCGTTCCGATCGGACGAGAATTGAGGGCGGGACACAGTTCCGCGGTTCACTTTCCGCCCGGGCAAAGGGCCTATAACTTGCGGCGGGAGGGCTTAAGAGTGGGCCCCCGCGAGTCGGGTGGAGAGCCGGGTGTGGAGAGGAGTAGCGGAGGTTCCCAGTCAGAGTGGGAGTGGAGGTTCCTGGGCAGAGTGGGACTGGAAGTGCCCAGGCTGAGTGGAGTGAATGTGCCCTGGCTGAGTGGAGTGAATGTGCCCAGGCTGAGTGGAGTGAATGTGCCCAGGCTGAGTGGAGTGAATGTGCCCAGGCTGAGTGGAGAGAATGTGCCCAGGCTGAGTGGATTGGAGGTGCCCAGGCTGAGTGTAGTGCAGGTTCCCAGGCAGAGTGGGACTGGAAGTGCCCAGGCTGAGTGGAGTGAATGTGCCCAGGCTGAGTGGAGTGAATGTGCCTAGACAGAGTGGAGTGAATGTGCCCAGGCTGAGTGGAGTGGAGGTGCCCAGGCTGAGTGGAGTTGGGGTTCCCAGGCAGAGAGGGACTGGAAGTGCCCTGGCTGAGTGGAGTGAATGTGCCCAGGCTGCGTGGAGTGGAGGTTCCCAGGCTGAGTGGAGTGCAGGTTCCCAGCAGAGTGGGACTGGAAGTGCCCAGGCTGAGTGGAGTGAATGTGCCCCGGCTGAGTGGAGTGAATGTGCCCAGGCAGAGTGGAGTGAATGTGCCCAGGCTGAGTGGAGTGGAGGTTCCCAGGCTGAGTGGAGTGCAGGTTCCCAGGCAGAGTGGGACTGGAAGTGCCCAGGCTGAGTGGAGTGAATGTGCCCAGGCTGAGTGGAGTGGAGGTGCCCAGGCCGAGTGGGACTGGAAGTGCCCAGGCTGATTGGAGTGAATGTGCCCAGGCTGAGTGGAGTGGAGGTGCCCAGGCTGAGTGGAGTTGGGGTTCCCTGGCAGAGTGGGACTGGAAGTGCCAAGGCTGAGTGGAGTGAATGTGCCCAGGCTGAGTGGAGTGGAGATGCCCAGGCCGAGTGGAGTGCAGGTTCCCAGGCAGAGTGTGACTGAAAGTGCCCAGGCTGAGTGGAGTGAATGTGCCCAGGCTGAATGGAGTGGAGGTGCCCAGGCTGAGTGGAGGTGCCCAGGCTGAGTGGAGTGCAGGTTCCCAGGCAGAGTGGGATTGGAAGTGCACAGGCTGAGTGGAGTGAATGTGCCCAGGCTGAGTGGAGTGGAGGTGCCCAGGCCGAGTGGAGTGCAGGTTCCCAGGCAGAGTGGGACTGGAAGTGCCCAGGCGGAGTGGAGTGAATGTGCCCAGGCTGAATGGGAGTCAATGTGCCTAGACAGAGTGGAGTGAATGTGCCCGGCCGCCGGAGCCCGAAACGTGCGTTTCCCCATTGCCTTGAATGGGCGCGGAGAGAGGGGGGCGCTTTTTGGCTCGTGGCGCGGGCACCGTTGCGCCAAAGCGTCAAGTGTCACACCTCCCCGTGCTCGGGGCGGCCCCTTGGAGCTAACTAGCAGGGTCTGGAGGGGCTGCGAGGCCGCACAGGAGAACGGGTCCAAACCGCGTTCCGATCGGACGAGAATTGAGGGCGGGACACAGTTCCGCGGTTCACTTTCCGCCCGGGCAAAGGGCCTATAACATGCGGCGGGAGGGCTTAAGAGTGGGCCCCCGCGAGTCGGGTGGAGAGCCGGGTGTGGAGAGGAGTAGCGGAGGTTCCCAGTCAGAGTGGGAGTGGAGGTTCCTGGGCAGAGTGGGACTGGAAGTGCCCAGGCTGAGTGGAGTGAATGTGCCCTGGCTGAGTGGAGTGAATGTGCCCAGGCTGAGTGGAGTGAATGTGCCCAGGCTGAGTGGAGTGAATGTGCCCAGGCTGACTGGAGAGAATGTGCCCAGGCTGAGTGGATTGGAGGTGCCCAGGGTGAGTGGAGTGCAGGTTCCCAGGCAGAGTGGGACTGGAAGTAACCAGGCTGAGTGGAGTGAATGTGCCCAGGCTGAGTGGAGTGGAGGTGCCCAGGCCGAGTGGAGTGCAGGTTCCCAGGCAGAGTGGGACTGGAAGTGCCCAGGCTGAGTGGAGTGAATGTGCCCAGGCTGAGTGGAGTGAATGTTCCCAGGCTGAATGGGAGTCAATGTGCCTAGACAGAGTGGAGTGAATGTGCCCAGGCTGAGTGGAGTGGAGGTGCCCAGGCTGAGTGGAGTGCAGGTTCCCAGTAGAGTGGGACTGGAAGTGCCCAGGCTGAGTGGAGTGAATGTGCCCAGGCTGAGTGGAGTGAATGTGCCCAGGCAGAGTGGAGTGAATGTGCCGAGGCTGAGTGGAGTGGAGGTGCCCAGGCTGAGTGGAGTGCAGGTTCCCAGGCAGAGTGGGATTGGAAGTGCCCAGGCTGAGTGGAGTGAATGTGCCCAGGCTGAGTGGAGTGGAGGTGCCCAGGCTGAGTGGAGTGTGGGTTCCCTGGCAGAGTGGGACTGGAAGTGCCAAGGCTGAGTGGAGTGAATGTACCCAGGCTGAGTGGAGTGAATGTGCCCAGGCTGAATGGAGTGGAGGTGCCCAGGCTGAGTGGAGTGCAGGTTCCCTGGAAGAGTGGGATTGGAAGTGCCCAGGCTGAGTGCAGTGAAACTGCCCAGGCTGAGTGGAGTGGAGGTGCCCAGGCTGAGTGGAGTTGGGGTTCCCTGGCAGAGTGGGACTGGAAGTGCCAAGGCTGAGTGGAGTGAATGTACCCAGGCTGAGTGGAGTGGAGGTGCCCAGGCTGAGTGGAGTGCAGGTTCCCAGTAGAGTGGGACTGGAAGTGCCCAGGCTGAGTGGAGTGAATGTGCCCAGGCTGAGTGGAGTGAATGTGCCCAGGCAGAGTGGAGTGAATGTGCCCAGGCTGAGTGGAGTGGAGGTGCCCAGGCTGAGTGGAGTGCAGGTTCCCAGGCAGAGTGGGATTGGAAGTGCCCAGGCTGAGTGGAGTGAATGTGCCCAGGCTGAGTGGAGTGGAGGTGCCCAGGCCGAGTGGAGTGCAGGTTCCCACGCAGAGTGGGACTGGAAGTGCCCAGGCGGAGTGGAGTGAATGTGCCCAGGCTGAATGGGAGTCAATGTGCCTAGACAGAGTGGAGTGAATGTGCCCAGGCTGAGTGGAGTGGAGGTGCCCAGGCTGAGTGGAGTTGGGGTTCCCAGGCAGAGAGGGACTGGAAGTGCCCTGGCTGAGTGGAGTGAATGTGCCCAGGCTGCGTGGAGTGGAGGTTCCCAGGCTGAGTGGAGTGCAGGTTCCCAGCAGAGTGGGACTAGAAGTGCCCAGGCTGAGTGGAGTGAATGTGCCCAGGCTGAGTGGAGTGAATGTGCCCAGGCTGAGTGGAGTGCAGGTTCCCAGGCAGAGTGGGACTGGAAGTGCCCAGGCTGAGTGGAGTGAATGTGCCCTGGCTGAGTGGAGTGAATGTGCCCAGGCTGAGTGGAGTGAATGTGCCCAGGCTGAGTGGAGTGAATGTGCCCAGGCTGACTGGAGAGAATGTGCCCAGGCTGAGTGGATTGGAGGTGCCCAGGCTGAGTGGAGTGCAGGTTCCCAGGCAGAGTGGGACTGGAAGTGCCCAGGCTGAGTGGAGTGAATGTGCCCAGGCTGAGTGGAGTGGAAGTGCCCAGGCTGAGTGGAGTTGGGGTTCCCTGGCAGAGTGGGACTAGAAGTGCCAAGGCTGAGTGGAGTGAATGTGCCCAGGCTGAGTGGAGTGAATGTGCCCAGGCTGAGTGGAGTGCAGGTTCCCAGTAGAGTGGGACTGGAAGTGCCCAGGCTGAGTGGAGTGAATGTGCCCAGGCTGAGTGGAGTGAATGATCCCAGGCTGAATGGGAGTCAATGTGCCTAGACAGAGTGGAGTGAATGTGCCCAGGCTGAGTGGAGTGGAGGTGCCCAGGCTGAGTGGAGTTGGGGTTCCCAGGCAGAGAGGGACTGGAAGTGCCCTGGCTGAGTGGAGTGAATGTGCCCTGGCTGAGTGGAGTGAATGTGGCCAGGCTGAGTGGAGTGAATGTGCCCAGGCTGAGTGGAGTGAATGTGCCCAGGCTGACTGGAGAGAATGTGCCCAGGCTGAGTGGATTGGAGGTGCCCAGGCTGAGTGGAGTGCAGGTTCCCAGGCAGAGTGGGACTGGAAGTGCCCAGGCTGAGTGGAGTGAATGTGCCCAGGCTGAGTGGAGTGAATGTTCCCAGGCTGAATGGGAGTCAATGTGCCTAGACAGAGTGGAGTGAATGTGCCCAGGCTGAGTGGAGTGGAGGTGCCCAGGCTGAGTGGAGTTGGGGTTCCCAGGCAGAGAGGGACTGGAAGTGCCCTGGCTGAGTGGAGTGAATGTGCCCAGGCTGCGTGGAGTGGAGGTTCCCAGGCTGAGTGGAGTGCAGGCACCCAGGCAGAGTGGGATTGGAAGTGCCCAGGCTGAGTGGAGTGAATGTGCCCAGGCTGAGTGGAGTGCAGGTTCCCAGGCAGAGTGGGACTGGAAGTGCCCAGGCTGAGTGGAGTGAATGTGCCCAGGCTGAGTGGAGTGGAGGTGCCCAGGCTGAGTGGAGTTGGGGTTCCCTGGCAGAGTGGGACTGGAAGTGCCAAGGCTGAGTGGAGTGAATGTGCCCAGGCAGAGTGGGATTGGAAGTGCCCAGGCTGAGTGGAGTGCAGGTTCCCAGGCAGAGTGTGACTGAAAGTGCCGAGGCTGAGTGGAGTGAATGTGCCCAGGCTGAATGGAGTGGAGGTGCCCAGGCTGAGTGGAGTGAATGTGCCCAGGCTGAGTGGAGTGGAGGTGCCCAGGCTGAGTGGAGTGTGGGTTCCCTGGCAGAGTGGGACTGGAAGTGCCAAGGCTGAGTGGAGTGAGTGTACCCAGGCTGAGTGGAGTGGAGGTGCCCAGGCTGAGTGGAGTGCAGGTTCCCAGTAGAGTGGGACTGGAAGTGCCCAGGCTGAGTGGAGTGAATGTGCCCTGGCTGAGTGGAGTGAATGTGCCCAGGCTGAGTGGAGTGAATGTGCCCAGGCTGAGTGGAGTGAATGTGCCCAGGCTGAGTGGAGAGAATGTGCCCAGGCTGAGTGGATTGGAGGTGCCCAGGCTGAGTGTAGTGCAGGTTCCCAGGCAGAGTGGGACTGGAAGTGCCCAGGCTGAGTGGAGTGAATGTGCCCAGGCTGAGTGGAGTGAATGTGCCTAGACAGAGTGGAGTGAATGTGCCCAGGCTGAGTGGAGTGGAGGTGCCCAGGCTGAGTGGAGTTGGGGTTCCCAGGCAGAGAGGGACTGGAAGTGCCCTGGCTGAGTGGAGTGAATGTGCCCAGGCTGCGTGGAGTGGAGGTTCCCAGGCTGAGTGGAGTGCAGGTTCCCAGCAGAGTGGGACTGGAAGTGCCCAGGCTGAGTGGAGTGAATGTGCCCCGGCTGAGTGGAGTGAATGTGCCCAGGCAGAGTGGAGTGAATGTGCCCAGGCTGAGTGGAGTGGAGGTGCCCAGGCTGAGTGGAGTGCAGGTTCCCAGGCAGAGTGGGACTGGAAGTGCCCAGGCTGAGTGGAGTGAATGTGCCCAGGCTGAGTGGAGTGGAGGTGCCCAGGCCGAGTGGGACTGGAAGTGCCCAGGCTGATTGGAGTGAATGTGCCCAGGCTGAGTGGAGTGGAGGTGCCCAGGCTGAGTGGAGTTGGGGTTCCCTGGCAGAGTGGGACTGGAAGTGCCAAGGCTGAGTGGAGTGAATGTGCCCAGGCTGAGTGGAGTGGAGATGCCCAGGCCGAGTGGAGTGCAGGTTCCCAGGCAGAGTGTGACTGAAAGTGCCCAGGCTGAGTGGAGTGAATGTGCCCAGGCTGAATGGAGTGGAGGTGCCCAGGCTGAGTGGAGGTGCCAAGGCTGAGTGGAGTGCAGGTTCCCAGGCAGAGTGGGATTGGAAGTGCACAGGCTGAGTGGAGTGAATGTGCCCAGGCTGAGTGGAGTGGAGGTGCCCAGGCCGAGTGGAGTGCAGGTTCCCAGGCAGAGTGGGACTGGAAGTGCCCAGGCGGAGTGGAGTGAATGTGCCCAGGCTGAATGGGAGTCAATGTGCCTAGACAGAGTGGAGTGAATGTGCCCGGCCGCCGGAGCCCGAAACGTGCGTTTCCCCATTGCCTTGAATGGGCGCGGAGAGAGGGGGGCGCTTTTTGGCTCGTGGCGCGGGCACCGTTGCGCCAAAGCGTCAAGTGTCACACCTCCCCGTGCTCGGGGCGGCCCCTTGGAGCTAACTAGCAGGGTCTGGAGGGGCTGCGAGGCCGCACAGGAGAACGGGTCCAAACCGCGTTCCGATCGGACGAGAATTGATGGCGGGACACAGTTCCGCGGTTCACTTTCCGCCCGGGCAAAGGGCCTATAACTTGCGGCGGGAGGGCTTAAGAGTGGGCCCCCGCGAGTCGGGTGGAGAGCCGGGTGTGGAGAGGAGTAGCGGAGGTTCCAGGTCAGAGTGGGAGTGGAGGTTCCTGGGCAGAGTGGGACTGGAAGTGCCCAGGCTGAGTGGAGTGAATGTGCCCTGGCTGAGTGGAGTGAATGTGCCCAGGCTGAGTGGAGTGAATGTGCCCAGGCTGAGTGGAGTGAATGTGCCCAGGCTGACTGGAGAGAATGTGCCCAGGCTGAGTGGATTGGAGGTGCCCAGGGTGAGTGGAGTGCAGGTTCCCAGGCAGAGTGGGACTGGAAGTGCCCAGGCTGAGTGGAGTGAATGTGCCCAGGCTGAGTGGAGTGGAGGTGCCCAGGCCGAGTGGAGTGCAGGTTCCCAGGCAGAGTGGGACTGGAAGTGCCCAGGCTGAGTGGAGTGAATGTGCCCAGGCTGAGTGGAGTGAATGTTCCCAGGCTGAATGGGAGTCAATGTGCCTAGACAGAGTGGAGTGAATGTGCCCAGGCTGAGTGGAGTGGAGGTGCCCAGGCTGAGTGGAGTTGGGGTTCCCAGGCAGAGAGGGACTGGAAGTGCCCTGGCTGAGTGGAGTGAATGTGCCCAGGCAGCGTGGAGTGGAGGTTCCCAGGCTGAGTGGAGTGCAGGTTCCCAGCAGAGTGGGATTGGAAGTGCCCAGGCTTAGTGGAGTGAATGTACCCAGGCTGAGTGGAGTGGAGGGGCCCAGGCTGAGTGGAGTGCAGGTTCCCAGGCAGAGTGGGATTGGAAGTGCCCAGGCTGAGTGGAGTGAATGTGCCCAGGCTGAGTGGAGTGGAGGTGCCCAGGCCGAGTGGAGTGCTGGTTCCCAGGCAGAGTGGGACTGGAAGTGCCCAGGCTGAGTGGAGTGAATGTGCCCAGGCTGAGTGGAGTGGAGGTGCCCAAGCTGAGTGGAGTTGGGGTTCCCTGGCAGAGTGGGACTGGAAGTGCCAAGGCTGAGTGGAGTGAATGTGCCCAGGCTGAGTGGAGTGGAGATGCCCAGGCCGAGTGGAGTGCAGGTTCCCAGGCAGAGTGTGACTGAAAGTGCCCAGGCTGAGTGGAGTGAATGTGCCCAGGCTGAATGGAGTGGAGGTGCCCAGGCTGAGTGGAGGTGCCCAGGCTGAGTGGAGTGCAGGTTCCCAGGCAGAGTGGGATTGGAAGTGCCCAGGCTGAGTGGAGTGAATGTGCCCAGGCTGAGTGGAGTGGAGATGCCCAGGCCGAGTGGAGTGCAGGTTCCCAGGCAGAGTGGGACTGGAAGTCCCCAGGCGGAGTGGAGTGAATGTGCCCAGGCTGAATCGGAGTCAATGTGCCTAGACAGAGTGGAGTGAATGTGCCCGGCCGCCGAAGCCCGAAACGTGCGTTTCCCCATTGCCTTGAATGGGCGCGGAGAGAGGGGGGCGCTTTTTGGCTCGTGGCGCGGGCACCGTTGCGCCAAAGCGTCAAGTGTCACACCTCCCCGTGCTCGGGGCGGCCCCTTGGAGCTAACTAGCTGGGTCTGGAGGGGCTGCGAGGCCGCCCAGGAGAACGGGTCCAAACCGCGTTCCGATCGGACGAGAATTGAGGGCGGGACACAGTTCCGCGGTTCACTTTTCGCCCGGGCAAAGGGCCTATAACTTGCGGCGGGAGGGCTTAAGAGTGGGCCCCCGCGAGTCGGGTGGAGAGCCGGGTGTGGAGAGGAGTAGCGGAGGTACCCAGTTAGAGTGGGAGTGGAGGTTCCTGGGCAGAGTGGGAATGGAAGTGCACAGGCTGAGTGGAGTGAATGTGCCCTGGCTGAGTGGAGTGAATGTGGCCAGGCTGAGTGGAGTGGAGGTGCCCAGGCTGAGTGGAGTGCAGGCACCCAGGCAGAGTGGGATTGGAAGTGCCCAGGCTGAGTGGAGTGAATGTGCCCAGGCTGAGTGGAGTGGAGGTGCCCAGGCCGAGTGGAGTGCAGGTTCCCAGGCAGAGTGGGACTGGAAGTGCCCAGGCTGAGTGGAGTGAATGTGCCCAGGCTGAGTGGAGTGGAGGTGCCCAGGCTGAGTGGAGTTGGGGTTCCCTGGCAGAGTGGGACTGGAAGTGCCAAGGCTGAGTGGAGTGAATGTGCGCAGGCTGAGTGGAGTGGAGGTGCCCAGGCTGAGTGGAGTGCAGGTTCCCAGGCAGAGTGGGATTGGAAGTGCCCAGGCTGAGTGGAGTGAATGTACCCAGGCTGAGTGGAGTGGAGGTTTCCAGGCTGAGTGGAGTGCAGGTTCCCAGGCAGAGTGGGATTGGAAGTGCCCAGGCTGAGTGGAGTGAATGTGCCCAGGCTGAGTGGAGTGGAGGTGCCCAGGCTGAGTGGAGTTGGGGTTCCCTGGCAGAGTGGGACTGGAAGTGCCAAGGCTGAGTGGAGTGAATGTGCCCAGGCTGAGTGGAGTGGAGGTGCCCAGGCCGAGTGGAGTGCAGGTTCCCAGGCAGAGTGGGACTGGAAGTGCCCAGGCGGAGTGGAGTGAATGTGCCCTGGCTGAGTGGAGTGAATGTGCCCAGGCTGAGTGGAGTGAATGTGCCCAGGCTGAGTGGAGAGAATGTGCCCAGGCTGAGTGGATTGGAGGTGCCCAGGCTGAGTGGAGTGCAGGTTCCCAGGCAGAGTGGGACTGGAAGTGCCCAGGCTGAGTGGAGTGAATGTGCCCAGGCTGAGTGGAGTGAATGATCCCAGGCTGAATGGGAGTCAATGTGCCTAGACAGAGTGGAGTGAATGTGCCCAGGCTGAGTGGAGTGGAGGTGCCCAGGCTGAGTGGAGTTGGGGTTCCCAGGCAGAGAGGGACTGGAAGTGCCCTGGCTGAGTGGAGTGAATGTGCCCAGGCTGCGTGGAGTGGAGGTGCCCAGGCCGAGTGGAGTGAAGGTTCCCAGTCAGAGTGGGACTGGAAGTGCCCAGGCTGAGTGGAGTGAATGTGCCCAGGCTGAGTGGAGTGGAGGTGCCCAGGCTGAGTGGAGTTGGGGTTCCCTGGCAGAGTGGGACTGGAAGTGCCAAGGCTGAGTGGAGTGAATGTGACCAGGCTGAGTGGAGTGGAGGTGCCCAGGCTGAGTGGAGTGCAGGTTCCCAGGCAGAGTGGGATTGGAAGTGCCCAGGCTGAGTGGAGTGAATGTACCCAGGCTGAGTGGAGTGGAGGTGTCCAGGCTGAGTGGAGTGCAGGTTCCCAGGCAGAGTGGGACTGAAAGTGCCGAGGCTGAGTGGAGTGAATGTGCCCAGGCTGAGTGGAGTGGAGATGCCCAGGCTGAGTGGAGTTGGGGTTCCCTGGCAGAGTGGGACTGGAAGTGCCAAGGCTGAGTGGAGTGAATGTGCCCAGGCTGAGTGGAGTGGAGGTGCCCAGGCCGAGTGGAGTGCAGGTTCCCAGGCAGAGTGGGACTGGAAGTGCCGAGGCGGAGTGGAGTGAATGTGCCCGGCCGCCGGAGCCCGAAACGTGCGTTTCCCCATTGCCTTGAATGGGCGCGTAGAGAGGGGGGCGCTTTTTGGTTCGTGGCGCGGGCACCGTTGCGCCAAAGCGTCAAGTGTCACCCCTCCCCGTGCTCGGGGCGGCCCCTTGGAGCTAACTGGCTGGGTCTGGAGGGGCTGCGAGGCCGCCCAGGAGAACGGGTCCAAACCGCGTTCCGATCGGACGAGAATTGAGGGCGGGACACAGTTCCGCGGTTCACTTTCCGCCCGGGCAAAGGGCCTATAACTTGCGGCGGGAGGGCTTAAGAGTGGGCCCCCGCGAGTCGGGTGGAGAGCCGGGTGTGGAGAGGAGTAGCGGAGGTTCCCAGTCAGAGTGGGAGTGGAGGTTCCTGGGCAGAGTGGGAATGGAAGTGCCCAGGCTGAGTGGAGTGAATGTGCCCTGGCTGAGTGGAGTGAATGTGGCCAGGCTGAGTGGAGTGGAGGTGCCCAGGCTGAGTGGAGTGCAGGCACCCAGGCAGAGTGGGATTGGAAGTGCCCAGGCTGAGTGGAGTGAATGTGCCCAGGCTGAGTGGAGTGGAGGTGCCCAGGCCGAGTGGAGTGCAGGTTCCCAGGCAGAGTGGGACTGGAAGTGCCCAGGCTGAGTGGAGTGAATGTGCCCAGGCTGAGTGGAGTGGAGGTGCCCAGGCTGAGTGGAGTTGGGGTTCCCTGGCAGAGTGGGACTGGAAGTGCCAAGGCTGAAAGGAGTGAATGTGCCCAGGCTGAGTGGAGTGGTGGTGCCCTGGCTGAGTGGAGTGCAGGTTCCCAGGCAGAGTGGGATTGGAAGTGCCCAGGCTGAGTGGAGTGAATGTACCCAGGCTGAGTGGAGTGGAGGTGTCCAGGCTGAGTGGAGTGCAGGTTCCCAGGCAGAGTGGGATTGGAAGTGCCCAGGCTGAGTGGAGTGAATGTGCCCAGGCTGAGTGGAGTGGAGGTGCCCAGGCTGAGTGGAGTTGGGGTTCCCTGGCAGAGTGGGACTGGAAGTGCCCAGGCTGAGTGGAGTGAATGTGCCCAGGCTGAGTGGAGTGGAGGTGCCCAGGCCGAGTGGAGTGCAGGTTCCCAGGCAGAGTGGGACTGGAAGTGCCCAGGCGGAGTGGAGTGAATGTGCCCTGGCTGAGTGGAGTGAATGTGCCCAGGCTGAGTGGAGTGAATGTGCCCAGGCTGAGTGGAGTGGAGGTTCCCAGGCTGAGTGGAGTGCAGGTTCCCAGCAGAGTGGGATTGGAAGTACCCAGGCTGAGTGGAGTGGAGGTGCCCAGGCTGAGTGGAGTGCAGGTTCCCAGGCAGAGTGGGATTGGAAGTTCCCAGGCTGAGTGGAGTGAATGTGCCCAGGCTGAGTGGAGTGGAGGTGCCCAGGCTGAGTGGAGTTGGGGTTCCCTGGCAGAGTGGGACTGGAAGTGCCAAGGCTGAGTGGAGTGAATGTCCCCAGGCTGAGTGGAGTGGAGGTACCCAGGCTGAGTGGAGTGCAGGTTCCCTGGCAGAGTGGGATTGGAAGTGCCCAGGCTGAGTGGAGTGAATGTGCCCAGGCTGACTGGAGTGGAGGTGCCCAGGCCGAGTGGAGTGCAGGTTCCCAGGCAGAGTGGGACTGGAAGTGCCCAGGCGGAGTGGAGTGAATGTGCCCAGGCTGAATGGGAGTCAATGTGCCTAGACAGAGTGGAGTGAATGTGCCCGGCCGCCGGAGCCCGAAACGTGCGTTTCCCCATTGCCTTGAATGGGCGCGGAGAGAGGGGGGCGCTTTTTGGCTCGTGGCGCGGGCACCGTTGCGCCAAAGCGTCAAGTGTCACACCTCCCCGTGCTCGGGGCGGCCCCTTGGAGCTAACTGGCTGGGTCTGGAGGGGCTGCGAGGCCGCCCAGGAGAACGGGTCCAAACCGCGTTCCGATCGGACGAGAATTGAGGGCGGGACACAGTTCCGCGGTTCACTTTCCGCCCGGGCAAAGGGCCTATAACTTGCGGCGGGAGGGCTTAAGAGTGGGCCCCCGCGAGTCGGGTGGAGAGCCGGGTGTGGAGAGGAGTAGCGGAGATTCCCAGTCAGAGTGGGAGTGGAGGTTCCTGGGCAGAGTGGGATTGGAAGTGCCCAGGCTGAGTGGAGTGAATGTGCCCAGGCTGAATGGAGTGGAGGTGCCCAGGCTGAGTGGAGGTGCCCAGGCTGAGTGGAGTGCAGGTTCCCAGGCAGAGTGGGATTGGAAGTGCCCATGCTGAGTGGAGTAAATGTACCCAGGCTGAGTGGAGTGGAGGGGCCCAGGCTGAGTGGAGTGCAGGTTCCCAGGCAGAGTGGGATTGGAAGTGCCCAGGCTGAGTGGAGTGAATGTGCCCAGGCTGAGTGGAGTGGAGGTGCCAAGGCTGAGTAGAGTTGGGGTTCCCTGGCAGAGTGGGACTGGAAGTGCCAACGGTGAGTGGAGTGAATGTGCCTAGGCTGAGTGGAGTGGAGGTGCCCAGGCTGAGTGGAGTTGGGGTTCCCTGGCAGAGTGGGACTGGAAGTGCCAACGCTGAGTGGAGTGAATGTGCCCCCGGCTGAGTGGAGTGGAGGTGCCCAGGCTGAGTGGAGTGCAGGTTCCCAGGCAGAGTGGGATTGGAAGTGCCCAGGCTGAGTGGAGTAATGTACCCAGGCTGAGTGGAGTGCAGGTGCCCAGGCTGAGTGGAGTGCAGGTTCCCAGGCAGAGTGGGATTGGAAGTGCCCAGGATGAGTGGAGTGAATGTGCCCAGGCTGAGTGGAGTGGAGTTGCCCAGGCCGAGTGGAGTGCAGGTTCCCAGGCAGAGTGGGACTGGAAGTGCCCAGGCGGAGTGGAGTGAATGTGCCCAGGCTGAATGGGAGTCAATGTGCCTAGACCGAGTGGAGTGAATGTGCCCGGCCGCCGGAGCCCGAAACGTGCGTTTCCCCATTGCCTTGAATGGGCGCGGAGAGAGGGGGGCGCTTTTTGGCTCGTGGCGCGGGCACCGTTGCGCCAAAGCGTCAAGTGTCACACCTCCCCGTGCTCGGGGCGGCCCCTTGGAGCTAACTGGCTGGGTCTGGAGGGGCTGCGAGGCCGCCCAGGAGAACGGGTCCAAACCGCGTTCCGATCGGAGGAGAATTGAGGGCGGGACACAGTTCCGCGGTTCACTTTCCGCCCGGGCAAAGGGCCTATAACTTGCGGCGGGAGGGCTTAAGAGTGGGCCCCCGCGAATCGGGTGGAGAGCCGGGTGTGGAGAGGAGTAGCGGAGATTCCCAGTCAGAGTGGGAGTGGAGGTTCCTGGGCAGAGTGGGACTGGAAGTGCCCAGGCTGAGTGGAGTGAATGTGCCCTGGCTGAGTGGAGTGAATGTGGCCAGGCTGAGTGGAGTGGAGGTGCCCAGGCTGAGTGGAGTGCAGGCACCCAGGCAGAGTGGGATTGGAAGTGCCCAGGCTGAGTGGAGTGAATGTGCCCAGGCTGAGTGGAGTGGAGGTGCCCAGGCTGAGTGGAGTTGGGGTTCCCTGGCAGAGTGGGATTGGAAGTCCCCAGGCTGAGTGGAGTGAATGTGCCCAGGCTGAGTGGAGTGAATGTGGCCAGGCTGAGTGGAGTGGAGGTGCCCAGGCTGAGTGGAGTGCAGGCACCCAGGCAGAGTGGGATTGGAAGTACCCAGGCTGAGTGGAGTGAATGTGCCCAGGCTGAGTGGAGTGAATGTGCCCAGGCTGACTGGAGAGAATGTGCCCAGGCTGAGTGGATTGGAGGTGCCCAGGCTGAGTGGAGTGCAGGTTCCCAGGCAGAGTGGGACTGGAAGTGCCCAGGCTGAGTGGAGTGAATGTGCCCAGGCTGAGTGGAGTGAATGTTCCCAGGCTGAATGGGAGTCAATGTGCCTAGACAGAGTGGAGTGAATGTGCCCAGGCTGAGTGGAGTGGAGGTGCCCAGGCTGAGTGGAGTTGGGGTTCCCAGGCAGAGAGGGACTGGAAGTGCCCTGGCTGAGTGGAGTGAATGTGCCCAGGCTGCGTGGAGTGGAGGTTCCAAGGCTGAGTGGAGTGCAGGTTCCCAGCAGAGTGGGATTGGAAGTACCCAGGCAGAGTGGAGTGGTGGTGCCCAGGCTGAGTGGAGTGCAGGTTCCCAGGCAGAGTGGGATTGGAAGTGCCCAGGCTGAGTGGAGTGAATGTGCCCAGGCTGAGTGGAGTGGAGGTGCCCAGGCTGAGTGGAGTTGGGGTTCCCTGGCAGAGTGGGACTGGAAGTGCCAAGGCTGAGTGGAGTGAATGTACCCAGGCTGAGTGGAGTGGAGGTTCCCAGGCTGAGTGGAGTGCTGGTTCCCAGGCAGAGTGGGATTGGAAGTTCCCAGGCTGAGTGGAGTGAATGTCCCCAGGCTGAGTGGATTGCATGTGCCCAGGCTGAGTGGAGTGCAGGTTCCCTGGCAGAGTGGGATTGGAAGTGCCCAGGCTGAGTGGAGTGAATGTGCCCAGGCTGACTGGAGTGGAGGTGCCCAGGCCGAGTGGAGTGCAGGTTCCCAGGCAGAGTGGGACTGGAAGTGCCCAGGCGGAGTGGAGTGAATGTGCCCAGGCTGAATGGGAGTCAATGTGCCTAGACAGAGTGGAGTGAATGTGCCCGGCCGCCGGAGCCCGAAACGTGCGTTTCCCCATTGCCTTGAATGGGCGCGGAGAGAGGGGGGCGCTTTTTGGCTCGTGGCGCGGGCACCGTTGCGCCAAAGCGTCAAGTGTCAAACCTCCCCGTGCTCGGGGCGGCCCCTTGGAGCTAACTGGCTGGGTCTGGAGGGGCTGCGAGGCCGCCCAGGAGAACGGGTCCAAACCGCGTTCCGATCGGACGAGAATTGAGGGCGGGACACAGTTCCGCGGTTCACTTTCCGCCCGGGCAAAGGGCCTATAACTTGCGGCGGGAGGGCTTAAGAGTGGGCCCCCGCGAGTCGGGTGGAGAGCCGGGTGTGGAGAGGAGTAGCGGAGGTTCCAAGTCAGAGTGGGAGTGGAGGTTCCTGGGCAGAGTGGGACTGGAAGTGCCCAGGCTGAGTGGAGTGAATGTGCCCTGGCTGAGTGGAGTGAATGTGCCCAGGCTGAGTGGAGTGAATGTGCCCAGGCTGAGTGGAGTGAATGTGCCCAGGCTGACTGTGGAGAATGTGCCCAGGCTGAGTGGATTGGAGGTGCCCAGGCTGAGTGGAGTGCAGGTTCCCAGGCAGAGTGGGACTGGAAGTGCCCAGGCTGAGTGGAGTGAATGTGCCCAGGCTGAGTGGAGTGAATGTTCCCAGGCTGAATGGGAATCAATGTGCCTAGACAGAGTGGAGTGAATGTGCCCAGGCTGAGTGGAGTGGAGGTGCCCAGGCTGAGTGGAGTTGGGGTTCCCAGGCAGAGAGGTACTGGAAGTGCCCTGGCTGAGTGGAGTGAATGTGCCCAGGCTGCGTGGAGTGGAGGTTCCCAGGCTGAGTGGAGTGCAGGTTCCCAGCAGAGTGGGATTGGAAGTACCCAGGCTGAGTGGACTGGAAGTTCCCAGGCTGAGTGGAGTGAATGTGCCCAGGCTGAGTGGAGTGAATGATCCCAGGCTGAATGGGAGTCAATGTGCCTAGACAGAGTGGAGTGAATGTGCCCAGGCTGAGTGGAGTGGAGGTGCCCAGGCTGAGTGGAGTTGGGGTTCCCAGGCAGCGAGGGACTGGAAGTGCCCTGGCTGAGTGGAGTGAATGTGCCCAGGCTGCGTGGAGTGGAGGTTCCCAGGCTGAGTGGAGTGCAGGTTCCCAGCAGAGTGGGACTGGAAGTGCCCAGGCTGAGTGGAGTGAATGTGCCCAGGCTGAGTGGAGTGAATGTGCCCAGGCAGAGTGGAGTGAATGTGCCCAGGCTGAGTGGAGTGGAGGTGCCCAGGCTGAGTGGAGTGCAGGTTCCCAGGCAGAGTGGGACTGGAAGTGCCCAGGCTGAGTGGAGTGAATGTGCCCAGGCTGAATGGAGTGGAGGTGCCCAGGCTGAGTGGAGTGCAGGTTCCCAGGCAGAGTGGGATTGGAAGTGCCCAGGCTGAGTGGAGTGAATGTGCCTAGGCTGAGTGGAGTGGAGGTGCCCAGGCTGAATGGAGTTGGGGTTCCCTGGCAGAGTGGGACTGGAAGTGCCAACGGTGAGTGGAATGAATGTGCCCAGGCTGAGTGGAGTGGAGGTGCCCAGGCTGAGTGGAGTTGGGGTTCCCTGGCAGAGTGGGACTGGAAGTGCCAACGCTGAGTGGAGTGAAAGTGCCCAGGCTGAGTGGAGTGCAGGTGCCCAGGCTGAGTGGAGTGCTGGTTCCCAGGCAGAGTGGGATTGGAAGAGCCCAGGCTGAGTGGATTAATGTACCCAGGCTGAGTGGAGTGCAGGTGCCCAGGCTGAGAGGAGTGCAGGTTCCCAGGCAGAGTGGGATTGGAAGTGCCCAGGCTGAGTGGAGTGAATGTGCCCAGGCTGAGTGGAGTGGAGGTGCCCAGGCCGAGTGGAGTGCAGGTTCCCAGGCAGAGTGGGACTGGAAGTGCCGAGGCGGAGTGGAGTGAATGTGCCCAGGCTGAGTGGAGTGGAGGTGCCCAGGCTGAGTGGAGTGCTGGTTCCCAGGCAGAGTGGGATTGGAGGTGCCCAGGCTGAGTGGATTAATGTACCCAGGCTGAGTGGAGTGCAGGTGCCCAGGCGGAGAGGAGTGCAGGTTCCCAGGCAGAGTGGGATTGGAAGTGCCCAGGCTGAGTGGAGTGAATGTGCCCAGGCTGAGTGGAGTGGAGGTGCCCAGGCCGAGTGGAGTGCTGGTTCCCAGGCAGAGTGGGACTGGAAGTGCCGAGGCGGAGTGGAGTGAATGTGCCCAGGCTGAATGGGAGTCAATGTGCCTAGACAGAGTGGAGTGAATGTGCCCGGCCGCCGGAGCCCGAAACGTGCGTTTCCCCATTGCCTTGAATGGGCGCGGAGAGAGGGGGGCGCTTTTTGGCTCGTGGCGCGGGCACCGTTGCGCCAAAGCGTCAAGTGTCAAATCTCCCCGTGCTCGGGGCGGCCCCTTGGAGCTAACTGGCTGGGTCTGGAGGGGCTGCGAGGCCGCCCAGGAGAACTGGTCCAAACCGCGTTCCGATCGGACGAGAATTGAGGGCGGGACACAGTTCCGCGGTTCACTTTCCGCCCGGGCAAAGAGCCTATAACTTGCGGCGGGAGGGCTTAAGAGTGGGCCCCCGCGAGTCGGGTGGAGAGCCGGGTGTGGAGAGGAGTAGCGGAGGTTCCCAGTCAGAGTGGGAGTGGAGGTTCCTGGGCAGAGTGGGAATGGAAGTGCCCAGGCTGAGTGGAGTGAATGTGCCCAGGCTGAGTGGAGTGAATGTTCCCAGGCTGAATGGGAGTCAATGTGCCTAGACAGAGTGGAGTGAATGTGCCCAGGCTGAGTGGAGTGGAGGTGCCCAGGCTGAGTGGAGTTGGGGTTCCCAGGCAGAGAGGGACTGGAAGTGCCCTGGCTGAGTGGAGTGAATGTGCCCAGGCTGCGTGGAGTGGAGGTTCCAAGGCTGAGTGGAGTGCAGGTTCCCAGCAGAGTGGGATTGGAAGTACCCAGGCTGAGTGGAGTGGTGGTGCCCAGGCTGAGTGGAGTGCAGGTTCCCAGGCAGAGTGGAATTGGAAGTGCCCAGGCTGAGTGGAGTGAATGTGCCCAGGCTGAGTGGAGTGGAGGTGCCCAGGCTGAGTGGAGTTGGGGTTCCCTGGCAGAGTGGGACTGGAAGTGCCCAGGCTGAGTGGAGTGAATGTGCCCTGGCTGAGTGGAGTGAATGTGCCCAGGCTGAGTGGAGTGAATGTGCCCAGGCTGAGTGGAGTGAATGTGCCCAGGCTGAGTGGAGAGAATGTGCCCAGGCTGAGTGGATTGGAGGTGCCCAGGCCGAGTGGAGTGCAGGTTCCCACGCAGAGTGGGACTGGAAGTGCCCAGGCGGAGTGGAGTGAATGTGCCCAGGCTGAATGGGAGTCAATGTGCCTAGACAGAGTGGAGTGAATGTGCCCAGGCTGAGTGGAGTGGAGGTGCCCAGGCTGAGTGGAGTTGGGGTTCCCAGGCAGAGAGGGACTGGAAGTGCCCTGGCTGAGTGGAGTGAATGTGCCCAGGCTGCGTGGAGTGGAGGTTCCCAGGCTGAGTGGAGTGCAGGTTCCCAGCAGAGTGGGACTAGAAGTGCCCAGGCTGAGTGGAGTGAATGTGCCCAGGCTGAGTGGAGTGAATGTGCCCAGGCTGAGTGGAGTGCAGGTTCCCAGGCAGAGTGGGACTGGAAGTGCCCAGGCTGAGTGGAGTGAATGTGCCCTGGCTGAGTGGAGTGAATGTGCCCAGGCTGAGTGGAGTGAATGTGCCCAGGCTGAGTGGAGTGAATGTGCCCAGGCTGACTGGAGAGAATGTGCCCAGGCTGAGTGGATTGGAGGTGCCCAGGCTGAGTGGAGTGCAGGTTCCCAGGCAGAGTGGGACTGGAAGTGCCCAGGCTGAGTGGAGTGAATGTGCCCAGGCTGAGTGGAGTGGAAGTGCCCAGGCTGAGTGGAGTTGGGGTTCCCTGGCAGAGTGGGACTAGAAGTGCCAAGGCTGAGTGGAGTGAATGTGCCCAGGCTGAGTGGAGTGGAGATGCCCAGGCCGAGTGGAGTGCAGGTTCCCAGGCAGAGTGTGACTGAAAGTGCCCAGGCTGAGTGGAGTGAATGTGCCCCGGCTGAATGGAGTGGAGGTGCCCAGGCTGAGTGGAGGTGCCCAGGCTGAGTGGAGTGCAGGTTCCCAGGCAGAGTGGGATTGGAAGTGCACAGGCTGAGTGGAGTGAATGTGCCCAGGCTGAGTGGAGTGGAGGTGCCCAGGCCGAGTGGAGTGCAGGTTCCCAGGCAGAGTGGGACTGGAAGTGCCCAGGCGGAGTGGAGTGAATGTGCCCAGGCTGAATGGGAGTCAATGTGCCTAGACAGAGTGGAGTGAATGTGCCCGGCCGCCGGAGCCCGAAACGTGCGTTTCCCCATTGCCTTGAATGGGCGCGGAGAGAGGGGGGCGCTTTTTGGCTCGTGGCGCGGGCACCGTTGCGCCAAAGCGTCAAGTGTCACACCTCCCCGTGCTCGGGGCGGCCCCTTGGAGCTAACTAGCAGGGTCTGGAGGGGCTGCGAGGCCGCCCAGGAGAACGGGTCCAAACCGCATTCCGATCGGACGAGAATTGAGGGCGGGACACAGTTCCGCGGTTCACTTTCCGCCCGGGCAAAGGGCCTATAACTTGCGGCGGGAGGGCTTAAGAGTGGGCCCCCGCGAGTCGGGTGGAGAGCCGGGTGTGGAGAGGAGTAGCGGAGGTTCCCAGTCAGAGTGGGAGTGGAGGTTCCTGGGCAGAGTGGAGTGGAAGTGCCCAGGCTGAGTGGAGTGCAGGTTCCCTGGAAGAGTGGGATTGGAAGTGCCCAGGCTGAGTGCAGTGAAACTGCCCAGGCTGAGTGGAGTGGAGGTGCCCAGGCTGAGTGGAGTTGGGGTTCCCTGGCAGAGTGGGACTGGAAGTGCCAAGGCTGAGTGGAGTGAATGTACCCAGGCTGAGTGGAGTGGAGGTGCCCAGGCTGAGTGGAGTGCAGGTTCCCAGTAGAGTGGGACTGGAAGTGCCCAGGCTGAGTGGAGTGAATGTGCCCAGGCTGAGTGGAGTGAATGTGCCCAGGCAGAGTGGAGTGAATGTGCCCAGGCTGAGTGGAGTGGAGGTGCCCAGGCTGAGTGGAGTGCAGGTTCCCAGGCAGAGTGGGATTGGAAGTGCCCAGGCTGAGTGGAGTGAATGTGCCCAGGCTGAGTGGAGTGGAGGTGCCCAGGCCGAGTGGAGTGCAGGTTCCCACGCAGAGTGGGACTGGAAGTGCCCAGGCGGAGTGGAGTGAATGTGCCCAGGCTGAATGGGAGTCAATGTGCCTAGACAGAGTGGAGTGAATGTGCCCAGGCTGAGTGGAGTGGAGGTGCCCAGGCTGAGTGGAGTTGGGGTTCCCAGGCAGAGAGGGACTGGAAGTGCCCTGGCTGAGTGGAGTGAATGTGCCTAGGCTGCGTGGAGTGGAGGTTCCCAGGCTGAGTGGAGTGCAGGTTCCCAGCAGAGTGGGACTAGAAGTGCCCAGGCTGAGTGGAGTGAATGTGCCCAGGCTGAGTGGAGTGAATGTGCCCAGGCTGAGTGGAGTGCAGGTTCCCAGGCAGAGTGGGACTGGAAGTGCCCAGGCTGAGTGGAGTGAATGTGCCCTGGCTGAGTGGAGTGAATGTGCCCAGGCTGAGTGGAGTGAATGTGCCCAGGCTGAGTGGAGTGAATGTGCCCAGGCTGACTGGAGAGAATGTGCCCAGGCTGAGTGGATTGGAGGTGCCCAGGCTGAGTGGAGTGCAGGTTCCCAGGCAGAGTGGGACTGGAAGTGCCCAGGCTGAGTGGAGTGAATGTGCCCAGGCTGAGTGGAGTGGAAGTGCCCTGGCTGAGTGGAGTTGGGGTTCCCTGGCAGAGTGGGACTAGAAGTGCCAAGGCTGAGTGGAGTGAATGTGCCCAGGCTGAGTGGAGTGAATGTGCCCAGGCTGAGTGGAGTGCAGGTTCCCAGTAGAGTGGGACTGGAAGTGCCCAGGCTGAGTGGAGTGAATGTGCCCAGGCTGAGTGGAGTGAATGATCCCAGGCTGAATGGGAGTCAATGTGCCTAGACAGAGTGGAGTGAATGTGCCCAGGCTGAGTGGAGTGGAGGTGCCCAGGCTGAGTGGAGTTGGGGTTCCCAGGCAGAGAGGGACTGGAAGTGCCCTGGCTGAGTGGAGTGAATGTGCCCTGGCTGAGTGGAGTGAATGTGCCCAGGCTGAGTGGAGTGAATGTGCCCAGGCTGAATGGGAGTCAATGTGCCTAGACAGAGTGGAGTGAATGTGCCCAGCCGCCGGAGCCCGAAACGTGCGTTTCCCCATTGCCTTGAATGGGCGCGGAGAGAGGGGGGCGCTTTTTGGCTCGTGGCGCGGGCACCGTTGCGCCAAAGCGTCAAGTGTCACCCCTCCCCGTGCTCGGGGCGGCCCCTTGGAGCTAACTGGCTGGGTCTGGAGGGGCTGCGAGGCCGCCCAGGAGAACGGGTCCAAACCGCGTTCCGATCGGACGAGAATTGAGGGCGGGACACAGTTCCGCGGTTCACTTTCCGCCCGGGCAAAGGGCCTATAACTTGCGGCGAGAGGGCTTAAGAGTGGGCCCCCGCGAGTCGGGTGGAGAGCCGGGTGTGGAGAGGAGTAGCGGAGGTTCCCAGTCAGAGTGGGAGTGGAGGTTCCTGGGCAGAGTGGGACTGGAAGTGCCCAGGCTGAGTGGAGTGAATGTGCCCTGGCTGAGTGGAGTGAATGTGCCCAGGCAGAGTGGAGTGAATGTGCCCAGGCTGAGTGGAGTGGAGGTGCCCAGGCTGAGTGGAGTTCAGGTTCCCCGGCAGAGTGGGACTGGAAGTGCCCAGGCTGAGTGGAGTGAATGTGCCCAGGCTGAGTGGAGTGAATGTTCCCAGGCTGAATGGGAGTCAATGTGCCTAGACAGAGTGGAGTGAATGTGCCCAGGCTGAGTGGAGTGGAGGTGCCCAGGCTGAGTGGAGTTGGGGTTCCCTGGCAGAGTGGGACTGGAAGTGCCAAGGCTCAGTGGAGTGAATGTGCCCAGGCTGAGTGGAGTGGAGGTGCCCAGGCCGAGTGGAGTGCAGGTTCCCAGGCAGAGTGGGACTGAAAGTCCCCAGGCTGAGTGGAGTGAATGTGCCCAGGCTGAATGGAGTGGAGGTGCCCAGGCTGAGTGGAGTGCAGGTTCCCTGGCAGAGTGGGATTGGAAGTGCCCAGGCTGAGTGCAGTGAATGTGCCCAGGCTGAGTGGAGTGGAGGTGCCCAGGCTGAGTGGAGTTGGGGTTCCCTGGCAGAGTGGCACTGGAAGTGCCAAGGCTGAGTGGAGTGAATGTACCCAGGCTGAGTGGAGTGGAGGTGCCCAGGCTGAGTGGAGTGCAGGTTCCCAGTAGAGTGGGACTGGAAGTGCCCAGGCTGAGTGGAGTGAATGTGCCCAGGCTGAGTGGAGTGAATGTGCCCAGGCAGAGTGGAGTGAATGTGCCCAGGCTGAGTGGAGTGGAGGTGCCCAGGCTGAGTGGAGTGCAGGTTCCCAGGCAGAGTGGGATTGGAAGTGCCCAGGCTGAGTGGAGTGAATGTGCCCAGGCTGAGTGGAGTGGAGGTGCCCAGGCCGAGTGGAGTGCAGGTTCCCAGGCAGAGTGGGACTGGAAGTGCCCAGGCGGAGTGGAGTGAATGTGCCCAGGCTGAATGGGAGTCAATGTGCCTAGACAGAGTGGAGTGAATGTGCTCGGCCGCCGGAGCCCGAAACGTGCGTTTCCCCATTGCCTTGAATGGGCGCGGAGAGAGGGGGGCGCTTTTTGGCTCGTGGCGCGGGCACCGTTGCGCCAAAGCGTCAAGTGTCACACCTCCCCGTGCTCGGGGCGGCCCCTTGGAGCTAACTAGCAGGGTCTGGAGGGGCTGCGAGGCCGCCCAGGAGAACGGGTCCAAACCGCATTCCGATCGGACGAGAATTGAGGGCGGGACACAGTTCCGCGGTTCACTTTCCGCCCGGGCAAAGGGCCTATAACTTGCGGCGGGAGGGCTTAAGAGTGGGCCCCCGCGAGTCGGGTGGAGAGCCGGGTGTGGAGAGGAGTAGCGGAGGTTCCCAGTCAGAGTGGGAGTGGAGGTTCCTGGGCAGAGTGGAGTGGAAGTGCCCAGGCTGAGTGGAGTGCAGGTTCCCTGGAAGAGTGGGATTGGAAGTGCCCAGGCTGAGTGCAGTGAAACTGCCCAGGCTGAGTGGAGTGGAGGTGCCCAGGCTGAGTGGAGTTGGGGTTCCCTGGCAGAGTGGGACTGGAAGTGCCAAGGCTGAGTGGAGTGAATGTACCCAGGCTGAGTGGAGTGGAGGTGCCCAGGCTGAGTGGAGTGCAGGTTCCCAGTAGAGTGGGACTGGAAGTGCCCAGGCTGAGTGGAGTGAATGTGCCCAGGCTGAGTGGAGTGAATGTGCCCAGGCAGAGTGGAGTGAATGTGCCCAGGCTGAGTGGAGTGGAGGTGCCCAGGCTGAGTGGAGTGCAGGTTCCCAGGCAGAGTGGGATTGGAAGTGCCCAGGCTGAGTGGAGTGAATGTGCCCAGGCTGAGTGGAGTGGAGGTGCCCAGGCCGAGTGGAGTGCAGGTTCCCACGCAGAGTGGGACTGGAAGTGCCCAGGCGGAGTGGAGTGAATGTGCCCAGGCTGAATGGGAGTCAATGTGCCTAGACAGAGTGGAGTGAATGTGCCCAGGCTGAGTGGAGTGGAGGTGCCCAGGCTGAGTGGAGTTGGGGTTCCCAGGCAGAGAGGGACTGGAAGTGCCCTGGCTGAGTGGAGTGAATGTGCCCAGGCTGCGTGGAGTGGAGGTTCCCAGGCTGAGTGGAGTGCAGGTTCCCAGCAGAGTGGGACTAGAAGTGCCCAGGCTGAGTGGAGTGAATGTGCCCAGGCTGAGTGGAGTGAATGTGCCCAGGCTGAGTGGAGTGCAGGTTCCCAGGCAGAGTGGGACTGGAAGTGCCCAGGCTGAGTGGAGTGAATGTGCCCTGGCTGAGTGGAGTGAATGTGCCCAGGCTGAGTGGAGTGAATGTGCCCAGGCTGAGTGGAGTGAATGTGCCCAGGCTGACTGGAGAGAATGTGCCCAGGCTGAGTGGATTGGAGGTGCCCAGGCTGAGTGGAGTGCAGGTTCCCAGGCAGAGTGGGACTGGAAGTGCCCAGGCTGAGTGGAGTGAATGTGCCCAGGCTGAGTGGAGTGGAAGTGCCCAGGCTGAGTGGAGTTGGGGTTCCCTGGCAGAGTGGGACTAGAAGTGCCAAGGCTGAGTGGAGTGAATGTGCCCAGGCTGAGTGGAGTGAATGTGCCCAGGCTGAGTGGAGTGCAGGTTCCCAGTAGAGTGGGACTGGAAGTGCCCAGGCTGAGTGGAGTGAATGTGCCCAGGCTGAGTGGAGTGAATGATCCCAGGCTGAATGGGAGTCAATGTGCCTAGACAGAGTGGAGTGAATGTGCCCAGGCTGAGTGGAGTGGAGGTGCCCAGGCTGAGTGGAGTTGGGGTTCCCAGGCAGAGAGGGACTGGAAGTGCCCTGGCTGAGTGGAGTGAATGTGCCCTGGCTGAGTGGAGTGAATGTGCCCAGGCAGAGTGGAGTGAATGTGCCCAGGCTGAGTGGAGTGGAGGTGCCCAGGCTGAGTGGAGTTCAGGTTCCCCGGCAGAGTGGGACTGGAAGTGCCCAGGCTGAGTGGAGTGAATGTGCCCAGGCTGAGTGGAGTGAATGTTCCCAGGCTGAATGGGAGTCAATGTGCCTAGACAGAGTGGAGTGAATGTGCCCAGGCTGAGTGGAGTGGAGGTGCCCAGGCTGAGTGGAGTTGGGGTTCCCTGGCAGAGTGGGACTGGAAGTGCCAAGGCTCAGTGGAGTGAATGTGCCCAGGCTGAGTGGAGTGGAGGTGCCCAGGCCGAGTGGAGTGCAGGTTCCCAGGCAGAGTGGGACTGAAAGTCCCCAGGCTGAGTGGAGTGAATGTGCCCAGGCTGAATGGAGTGGAGGTGCCCAGGCTGAGTGGAGTGCAGGTTCCCTGGCAGAGTGGGATTGGAAGTGCCCAGGCTGAGTGCAGTGAATGTGCCCAGGCTGAGTGGAGTGGAGGTGCCCAGGCTGAGTGGAGTTGGGGTTCCCTGGCAGAGTGGCACTGGAAGTGCCAAGGCTGAGTGGAGTGAATGTACCCAGGCTGAGTGGAGTGGAGGTGCCCAGGCTGAGTGGAGTGCAGGTTCCCAGTAGAGTGGGACTGGAAGTGCCCAGGCTGAGTGGAGTGAATGTGCCCAGGCTGAGTGGAGTGAATGTGCCCAGGCAGAGTGGAGTGAATGTGCCCAGGCTGAGTGGAGTGGAGGTGCCCAGGCTGAGTGGAGTGCAGGTTCCCAGGCAGAGTGGGATTGGAAGTGCCCAGGCTGAGTGGAGTGAATGTGCCCAGGCTGAGTGGAGTGGAGGTGCCCAGGCTGAGTGGAGTGTGGGTTCCCTGGCAGAGTGGGACTGGAAGTGCCAAGGCTGAGTGGAGTGAATGTACCCAGGCTGAGTGGAGTGAATGTGCCCAGGCTGAATGGAGTGGAGGTGCCCAGGCTGAGTGGAGTGCAGGTTCCCTGGAAGAGTGGGATTGGAAGTGCCCAGGCTGAGTGCAGTGAAACTGCCCAGGCTGAGTGGAGTGGAGGTGCCCAGGCTGAGTGGAGTTGGGGTTCCCTGGCAGAGTGGGACTGGAAGTGCCAAGGCTGAGTGGAGTGAATGTACCCAGGCTGAGTGGAGTGGAGTGGAGGTGCCCAGGCTGAGTGGAGTGCAGGTTCCCAGTAGAGTGGGACTGGAAGTGCCCAGGCTGAGTGGAGTGAATGTGCCCAGGCTGAGTGGAGTGAATGTGCCCAGGCAGAGTGGAGTGAATGTGCCCAGGCTGAGTGGAGTGGAGGTGCCCAGGCTGAGTGGAGTGCAGGTTCCCAGGCAGAGTGGGATTGGAAGTGCCCAGGCTGAGTGGAGTGAATGTGCCCAGGCTGAGTGGAGTGGAGGTGCCCAGGCCGAGTGGAGTGCAGGTTCCCACGCAGAGTGGGACTGGAAGTGCCCAGGCGGAGTGGAGTGAATGTGCCCAGGCTGAATGGGAGTCAATGTGCCTAGACAGAGTGGAGTGAATGTGCCCAGGCTGAGTGGAGTGGAGGTGCCCAGGCTGAGTGGAGTTGGGGTTCCCAGGCAGAGAGGGACTGGAAGTGCCCTGGCTGAGTGGAGTGAATGTGCCCAGGCTGCGTGGAGTGGAGGTTCCCAGGCTGAGTGGAGTGCAGGTTCCCAGCAGAGTGGGACTAGAAGTGCCCAGGCTGAGTGGAGTGAATGTGCCCAGGCTGAGTGGAGTGAATGTGCCCAGGCTGAGTGGAGTGCAGGTTCCCAGGCAGAGTGGGACTGGAAGTGCCCAGGCTGAGTGGAGTGAATGTGCCCAGGCTGACTGGAGAGAATGTTCCCAGGCTGAGTGGATTGGAGGTGCCCAGGCTGAGTGGAGTGCAGGTTCCCAGCAGAGTGGGACTAGAAGTGCCCAGGCTGAGTGGAGTGAATGTGCCCAGGCTGAGTGGAGTGAATGTGCCCAGGCTGAGTGGAGTGCAGGTTCCCAGGCAGAGTGGGACTGGAAGTGCCCAGGCTGAGTGGAGTGAATGTGCCCTGGCTGAGTGGAGTGAATGTGCCCAGGCTGAGTGGAGTGAATGTGCCCAGGCTGAGTGGAGTGAATGTGCCCAGGCTGACTGGAGAGAATGTGCCCAGGCTGAGTGGATTGGAGGTGCCCAGGCTGAGTGGAGTGCAGGTTCCCAGGCAGAGTGGGACTGGAAGTGCCCAGGCTGAGTGGAGTGAATGTGCCCAGGCTGAGTGGAGTGGAAGTGCCCAGGCTGAGTGGAGTTGGGGTTCCCTGGCAGAGTGGGACTAGAAGTGCCAAGGCTGAGTGGAGTGAATGTGCCCAGGCTGAGTGGAGTGGAGATGCCCAGGCCGAGTGGAGTGCAGGTTCCCAGGCAGAGTGTGACTGAAAGTGCCCAGGCTGAGTGGAGTGAATGTGCCCCGGCTGAATGGAGTGGAGGTGCCCAGGCTGAGTGGAGGTGCCCAGGCTGAGTGGAGTGCAGGTTCCCAGGCAGAGTGGGATTGGAAGTGCACAGGCTGAGTGGAGTGAATGTGCCCAGGCTGAGTGGAGTGGAGGTGCCCAGGCCGAGTGGAGTGCAGGTTCCCAGGCAGAGTGGGACTGGAAGTGCCCAGGCGGAGTGGAGTGAATGTGCCCAGGCTGAATGGGAGTCAATGTGCCTAGACAGAGTGGAGTGAATGTGCCCGGCCGCCGGAGCCCGAAACGTGCGTTTCCCCATTGCCTTGAATGGGCGCGGAGAGAGGGGGGCGCTTTTTGGCTCGTGGCGCGGGCACCGTTGCGCCAAAGCGTCAAGTGTCACACCTCCCCGTGCTCGGGGCGGCCCCTTGGAGCTAACTAGCAGGGTCTGGAGGGGCTGCGAGGCCGCCCAGGAGAACGGGTCCAAACCGCATTCCGATCGGACGAGAATTGAGGGCGGGACACAGTTCCGCGGTTCACTTTCCGCCCGGGCAAAGGGCCTATAACTTGCGGCGGGAGGGCTTAAGAGTGGGCCCCCGCGAGTCGGGTGGAGAGCCGGGTGTGGAGAGGAGTAGCGGAGGTTCCCAGTCAGAGTGGGAGTGGAGGTTCCTGGGCAGAGTGGGACTGGAAGTGCCCAGGCTGAGTGGAGTGAATGTGCCCTGGCTGAGTGGAGTGAATGTGGCCAGGCTGAGTGGAGTGAATGTGCCCAGGCTGAGTGGAGTGAATGTGCCCAGGCTGACTGGAGAGAATGTGCCCAGGCTGAGTGGATTGGAGGTGCCCAGGCTGAGTGGAGTGCAGGTTCCCAGGCAGAGTGGGACTGGAAGTGCCCAGGCTGAGTGGAGTGAATGTGCCCAGGCTGAGTGGAGTGAATGTTCCCAGGCTGAATGGGAGTCAATGTGCCTAGACAGAGTGGAGTGAATGTGCCCAGGCTGAGTGGAGTGGAGGTGCCCAGGCTGAGTGGAGTTGGGGTTCCCAGGCAGAGAGGGACTGGAAGTGCCCTGGCTGAGTGGAGTGAATGTGCCCAGGCTGCGTGGAGTGGAGGTTCCCAGGCTGAGTGGAGTGCAGGCACCCAGGCAGAGTGGGATTGGAAGTGCCCAGGCTGAGTGGAGTGAATGTGCCCAGGCTGAGTGGAGTGCAGGTTCCCAGGCAGAGTGGGACTGGAAGTGCCCAGGCTGAGTGGAGTGAATGTGCCCAGGCTGAGTGGAGTGGAGGTGCCCAGGCTGAGTGGAGTTGGGGTTCCCTGGCAGAGTGGGACTGGAAGTGCCAAGGCTGAGTGGAGTGAATGTGCCCAGGCAGAGTGGGATTGGAAGTGCCCAGGCTGAGTGGAGTGCAGGTTCCCAGGCAGAGTGTGACTGAAAGTGCCGAGGCTGAGTGGAGTGAATGTGCCCAGGCTGAATGGAGTGGAGGTGCCCAGGCTGAGTGGAGTGAATGTGCCCAGGCTGAGTGGAGTGGAGGTGCCCAGGCCGAGTGGAGTGCAGGTTCCCAGGCAGAGTGGGACTGGAAGTGCCCAGGCGGAGTGGAGTGAATGTGCCCAGGCTGAATGGGAGTCAATGTGCCTAGACAGAGTGGAGTGAATGTGCCCGGCCGCCGGAGCCCGAAACGTGCGTTTCCCCATTGCCTTGAATGGGCGCGGAGAGAGGGGGGCGCTTTTTGGCTCGTGGCGCGGGCACCGTTGCGCCAAAGCGTCAAGTGTCACACCTCCCCGTGCTCGGGGCGGCCCCTTGGAGCTAACTGGCTGGGTCTAGAGGGGCTGCGAGGCCGCCCAGGAGAACGGGTCCAAACCGCGTTCCGATCGGACGAGAATTGAGGGCGGGACACAGTTCCGCGGTTCACTTTCCGCCCGGGCAAAGGGCCTATAACTTGCGGCGGGAGGGCTTAAGAGTGGGCCCCCGCGAGTCGGGTGGAGAGCCGGGTGTGGAGAGGAGTAGCGGAGGTCCCCAGTCAGAGTGGGAGTGGAGGTTCCTGGGCAGAGTGGGACTGGAAGTGCCCAGGCGGAGTGGAGTGAATGTGCCCTGGCTGAGTGGAGTGAATGTGCCCAGGCTGAGTGGAGTGAATGTGCCCAGGCTGAGTGGAGTGAATGTGCCCAGGCTGAGTGGAGAGAATGTGCCCAGGCTGAGTGGATTGGAGGTGCCCAGGCTGAGTGTAGTGCAGGTTCCCAGGCAGAGTGGGACTGGAAGTGCCCAGGCTGAGTGGAGTGAATGTGCCCAGGCTGAGTGGAGTGAATGTGCCTAGACAGAGTGGAGTGAATGTGCCCAGGCTGAGTGGAGTGGAGGTGCCCAGGCTGAGTGGAGTTGGGGTTCCCAGGCAGAGAGGGACTGGAAGTGCCCTGGCTGAGTGGAGTGAATGTGCCCAGGCTGCGTGGAGTGGAGGTTCCCAGGCTGAGTGGAGTGCAGGTTCCCAGCAGAGTGGGACTGGAAGTGCCCAGGCTGAGTGGAGTGAATGTGCCCCGGCTGAGTGGAGTGAATGTGCCCAGGCAGAGTGGAGTGAATGTGCCCAGGCTGAGTGGAGTGGAGGTGCCCAGGCTGAGTGGAGTGCAGGTTCCCAGGCAGAGTGGGACTGGAAGTGCCCAGGCTGAGTGGAGTGAATGTGCCCAGGCTGAGTGGAGTGGAGGTGCCCAGGCCGAGTGGGACTGGAAGTGCCCAGGCTGATTGGAGTGAATGTGCCCAGGCTGAGTGGAGTGGAGGTGCCCAGGCTGAGTGGAGTTGGGGTTCTCTGGCAGAGTGGGACTGGAAGTGCCAAGGCTGAGTGGAGTGAATGTGCCCAGGCTGAGTGGAGTGGAGATGCCCAGGCCGAGTGGAGTGCAGGTTCCCAGGCAGAGTGTGACTGAAAGTGCCCAGGCTGAGTGGAGTGAATGTGCCCAGGCTGAATGGAGTGGAGGTGCCCAGGCTGAGTGGAGGTGCCCAGGCTGAGTGGAGTGCAGGCATCCAGGCAGAGTGGGATTGGAAGTGCCCAGGCTGAGTGGAGTGAATGTGCCCAGGCTGAGTGGAGTGGAGGTGCCCAGGCTGAGTGGAGTTGGGGTTCCCTGGCAGAGTGGGACTGGAAGTGCCAAGGCTGAGTGGAGTGAATGTGCCCAGGCTGAGTGGAGTGGAGGTGCCCAGGCCGAGTGGAGTGCAGGTTCCCAGGCAGAGTGGGACTGGAAGTGCCGAGGCGGAGTGGAGTCAATGTGCCCAGGCTGAATGGGAGTCAATGTGCCTAGACAGAGTGGAATGAATGTGCCCGGCCGCCGGAGCCCGAAACGTGCGTTTCCCCATTGCCTTGAATGGGCGCGGAGAGAGGGGGGCGCTTTTTGGCTCGTGGCGCGGGCACCGTTGCGCCAAAGCGTCAAGTGTCACCCCTCCCCGTGCTCGGGGTGGCCCCTTGGAGCTAACTGGCTGGGTCTGGAGGGGCTGCGAGGCCGCCCAGGAGAACGGGTCCAAACCGCGTTCCGATCGGACGAGAATTGAGGGCGGGACACAGTTCCGCGGTTCACTTTCCGCCCGGGCAAAGGGCCTATAACTTGCGGCGGGAGGGCTTAAGAGTGGGCCCCCGCGAGTCGGGTGGAGAGCCGGGTGTGGAGAGGAGTAGCGGAGGTTCCCAGTCAGAGTGGGAGTGGAGGTTCCTGGGCAGAGTGGGACTGGAAGTGCCCAGGCTGAGTGGAGTGAATGTGCCCTGGCTGAGTGGAGTGAATGTGGCCAGGCTGAGTGGAGTGGAGGTGCCCAGGCTGAGTGGAGTGCAGGCATCCAGGCAGAGTGGGATTGGAAGTGCCCAGGCTGAGTGGAGTGAATGTGCCCAGGCTGAGTGGAGTGGAGGTGCCCAGGCTGAGTGGAGTTGGGGTTCCCTGGCAGAGTGGGACTGGAAGTGCCAAGGCTGAGTGGAGTGAATGTGCCCAGGCTGAGTGGAGTGGAGGTGCCCAGGCCGAGTGGAGTGCAGGTTCCCAGGCAGAGTGGGACTGGAAGTGCCGAGGCGGAGTGGAGTCAATGTGCCCAGGCTGAATGGGAGTCAATGTGCCTAGACAGAGTGGAATGAATGTGCCCGGCCGCCGGAGCCCGAAACGTGCGTTTCCCCATTGCCTTGAATGGGCGAGGAGAGAGGGGGGCGCTTTTTGGCTCGTGGCGCGGGCACCGTTGCGCCAAAGCGTCAAGTGTCAGCCCCTCCCCGTGCTCGGGGTGGCCCCTTGGAGCTAACTGGCTGGGTCTGGAGGGGCTGCGAGGCCGCCCAGGAGAACGGGTCCAAACCGCGTTCCGATCGGACGAGAATTGAGGGCGGGACACAGTTCCGCGGTTCACTTTCCGCCCGGGCAAAGGGCCTATAACTTGCGGCGGGAGGGCTTAAGAGTGGGCCCCCGCGAGTCGGGTGGAGAGCCGGGTGTGGAGAGGAGTAGCGGAGGTTCCCAGTCAGAGTGGGAGTGGAGGTTCCTGGGCAGAGTGGGACTGGAAGTGCCCAGGCTGAGTGGAGTGAATGTGCCCTGGCTGAGTGGAGTGAATGTGGCCAGGCTGAGTGGAGTGGAGGTGCCCAGGCTGAGTGGAGTGCAGGCACCCAGGCAGAGTGGGATTGGAAGTGCCCAGGCTGAGTGGAGTGAATGTGCCCAGGCTGAGTGGAGTGGAGGTGCCCAGGCTGAGTGGAGTTGGGGTTCCCTGGCAGAGTGGGACTGGAAGTTCCAAGGCTGAGTGGAGTGAATGTGCCCAGGCTGAGTGGAGTGGAGGTGCCCAGGCCGAGTGGAGTGCAGGTTCCCAGGCAGAGTGGGACTGAAAGTGCCCAGGCTGAGTCGAGTGAATGTGCCCAGGCTGAATGGAGTGGAGGTGCCCAGGCTGAGTGGAGTGCAGGTTCCCTGGCAGAGTGGGATTGGAAGTGCCCAGGCTGAGTGCAGTGAATGTGCCCAGGCTGAGTGGAGTGGAGGTGCCCAGGCTGAGTGGAGTTGAGGTTCCCTGGCAGAGTGGGACTGGAAGTGCCAAGGCTGAGTGGAGTGAATGTACCCAGGCTGAGTGGAGTGGAGGTGCCCAGGCTGAGTGGAGTGCAGGTTCCCAGCAGAGTGGGACTGGAAGTGCCCAGGCTGAGTGGAGTGAATGTGCCCAGGCTGAGTGGAGTGAATGTGCCCAGGCAGAGTGGAGTGAATGTGCCCAGGCTGAGTGGAGTGGAGGTGCCCAGGCTGAGTGGAGTGCAGGTTCCCAGGCAGAGTGGGATTGGAAGTGCCCAGGCTGAGTGGAGTGAATGTGCCCAGGCTGAGTGGAGTGAATGTGCCCAGGCAGAGTGGAGTGAATGTGCCCAGGCTGAGTGGAGTGGAGGTGCCCAGGCTGAGTGGAGTGCAGGTTCCCAGGCAGAGTGGGATTGGAAGTGCCCAGGCTGAGTGGAGTGAATGTGCCCAGGCTGAGTGGAGTGGAGGTGCCCAGGCCGAGTGGAGTGCAGGTTCCCAGGCAGAGTGGGACTGGAAGTGCCCAGGCGGAGTGGAGTGAATGTGCCCAGGCTGAATGGGAGTCAATGTGCCTAGACAGAGTGGAGTGAATGTGCCCAGGCTGAGTGGAGTGGAGGTGCCCAGGCTGAGTGGAGTTGGGGTTCCCAGGCAGAGAGGGACTGGAAGTGCCCTGGCTGAGTGGAGTGAATGTGGCCAGGCTGAGTGGAGTGGAGGTGCCCAGGCTGAGTGGAGTGCAGGCACCCAGGCAGAGTGGGATTGGAAGTGCCCAGGCTGAGTGGAGTGAATGTGCCCAGGCTGAGTGGAGTGGAGGTGCCCAGGCTGAGTGGAGTGCAGGTTCCCAGGCAGAGTGGGATTGGAAGTGCCCAGGCTGAGTGGAGTGAATGTGCCCAGGCTGAGTGGAGTGGAGGTGCCCAGGCCGAGTGGAGTGCAGGTTCCCAGGCTGAGTCGAGTGAATGTGCCCAGGCTGAGTGGAGTGAATGTGCCCAGGCTGAATGGGAGTCAATGTGCCTAGACAGAGTGGAGTGAATGTGCCCAGGCTGAGTGGAGTGGAGGTGCCCAGGCTGAGTGGAGTGCAGGTGCCCAGGCTGAGTGGAGTGCAGGTTCCCAGGCAGAGTGGGATTGGAAGTGCCCAGGCTGAGTGAAGTGAATGTGCCCAAGGTGAATGCAGTGGAGGTGCCCAGGCTGAGTGGAGTGCAGGTTCCCAAGCAGAGTGGGAGTGGAAGTGCCCAGGCTGAGTGGAGTGGCGGTGCCCAGGCCGAGTGGAGTGCAGGTTCCCAGGCAGAGTGGGACTGGAAGTGCCCCGGTTGAGTGGAGTGAATGTGCCCAGGCTGAGTGGAGTGGAGGTGCCCAGGCTGAGTGGAGTTGGGGTTCCCTGGCAGAGTGGGACTGGAAGTGCCAAGGCTGAGTGGAGTGAATGTGCCCAGGCTGAGTGGAGTGGAGGTGCCAAGGCTGAGTGGAGTGCAGGTTCCCAGGCAGAGTGGGATTGGAAGTACCCAGGCTGAGTGGAGTGAATGTACCCAGGCTGAGTGGAGTGCAGGTGCCCAGGCTGAGTGGAGTGCAGGTTCCCAGGCAGAGTGGGATTGGAAGTGCCCAGGCTGAGTGGAGTGAATGTGCCCAGGCTGACTGGAGTGGAGGTGCCAAGGCCGAGTGGAGTGCAGGTTCCCAGGCAGAGTGGGACTGGAAGTGCCCAGGCGGAGTGGAGTGAATGTGCCCAGGCTGAATGGGAGTCAATGTGCCTAGACAGAGTGGACTGAATGTGCCCGGCCGCCGAGCCCGAAACGTGCGTTTCCCCATTGCCTTGAATGGGCGCGGAGAGAGGGCGGCGCTTTTTGGCTCGAGGCGCGGGCACCGTTGCGCCAAAGCGTCAAGTGTCACACATCTCCTTTCTCCGGGCGGCCCCTTGGAGCTAACTGGCCGGGTCGGGAGGGGCTGCGAGGCCGCCCAGGAGAACGGGTCCAAACCGCGTTCCGATCGGACGAGAATTGAGGGCGGGGCACAGTTCCGCAGTTCACTTTCCGCCCGGGCAAAGGGCCTATAACTTGCGGCGGGGGGGCTTAAGAGTGGGACCCCGCGAGTCGGGTGGAGAGCCGGGTGTGGAGAGGAGTAGCGGAGGTCCCCAGGCAGAGTGGGAGTGGAGGTTCCTGGGCAGAGTGGGACTGGAAGTGCCCAGGCTGAGTAGAGTGAATGTGCCCAGACTGAGTGGAGTGGAGGTGCCCAGGCTGAGTGGAGTGCAGGTTCCCAGGCAGAGTGGGACTGGAGGTGCCCAAGCTGAGTGGAGTGAATGTGCCCAGGCTGAATGGAGTGGAGGTGCCCAGGCTGAGTGGAGTGCAGGTTCCCAGGCAGAGTGGGACTGGAAGTGCCCAGGCTGAGTGGAGTGATTGTGCCAAGACTGAGTGGAGTGGAGGAGCCCAGGCTGAGTGGAGTGAAGGTTCCCAGGCAGAGTGGGATTGGAAGTGCCCAGGCTGAGTCGAGTGAATGTAGCCAGGCTGAGTGGAGTGCAGGTGCCCAGGCTGAGTGGAGTGCAGGTTCCCAGGCAGAGTGGGATTGGAAGTGCCCAGGCTGAGTGGAGTGAATGTGCCCAGGCTGAGTGGAGTGGAGGGTCCCAGGCTGAGTGGAGTTGGGGTTCCCTGGCAGAGTGGGACTGGAAGTGCCAACGCTGAGTGGAGTGAATGTGCCCAGGCTGAGTGGAGTGGAGGTGCCCAGGCTGAGTGGAGTGGAGGTGCCCAGGCCGAGTGGAGTGCAGGTTCCCAGGCAGAGTGGGACTGGAAGTGCCCAGGTTGAGCGGAGTGAATGCGCCCAGGCTGAGTGGAGTGGAGGTGCTCAGGCTGAGTGGAGTTGGGGTTCCCTGGCAGAGTGGGACTGGAAATGCCAAGGCTGAGTGGAGTGAATGTGCCCAGGCTGAGTGGAGTGGAGGTGCCCAGGCTGAGTGCAGTGCAGGTTCCCAGGCAGAGTGTGATTGGAAGTGCCCAGGCTGAGTGGAGTGAATGTACCCAGGCTGAGTGGAGTGCAGGTGCCCAGGCTGAGTGGAGTGCAGGAACCCAGGCAGAGTGGGATTGGAAGTACCCAGGCTGAGTGGAGTGAATGTACCCTGGCTGAGTGGAGTGCAGGTGCCCAGGCTGAGTGGAGTGCAGGTTCCCAGGCAGAGTGGGAGTGAATGTTCCCAGGCTGAGTGGAGTGAATGTGCCCAGGCTGAGTGGAGTGGAGGTGCCCAGGCCGAGTGGAGTGCAGGTTCCCAGACAGAGTGGGACTGGAAGTGCCCAGGCGGAGTGGAGTGAATGTGCCCAGGCTGAATGGGAATCAATTTGCGTAGACAGAGTGGACTGAATGTGCCGGGCCGCCGGAGCCCGAAACGTGCGTTTCCCCATTGCCTTGAATGGGCGCGGAGAGAGGGGGGCGCTTTTTGGCACCGGGCTGAGTGGAGTGAATGTGCCCAGGCTGAATGGAGTGGAAGTGCCCAGGCTGAGTGGAGTGCAGGTTCCGAGGCAGAGTGGGATTGGAGGTGCCCAGGCTGAGTGGAGTGCAGGTTCCCAGGCAGAGTGGGATTGGAAGTGCCCAGGCTGAGTGGAGTGAATGTGCCCAGGCTGAGGGGAGTGGAAATGCCCAGGCTGAGTGGAGTTGGGGTTCCCTGGCAGAGTGGGACTGGAAGGGCCAACGCTGAGTGGAGTGAATGTGCCCAGGCTGAGTGGAGTGGAGGTGCCCAGTCTGAGTGGAGTGGAGGTGCCCAGGCCGAGTGGAGTGCAGGTTCCCAGGCAGAGTGGGACTGGAAGTGCCCAGGTTGAGTGGAGTGAATGTGCCCAGGCTGAGTGGAGTGGAGGTGCCCAGGCTGAGTGGAGTTGGGGTTCCCTGGCAGAGTGGGACTGGAAGTGCCAAGGCTGAGTGGAGTGAATGTGCCCAGGCTGAGTGGAGTGGAGGTGCCCAGGCTGAGTGGAGTTGGGGTTCCCTGGCAGAGTGGGACTGGAAGTGCCAAGGCTGAGTGGAGTGAATGTGCCCAGGCTGAGTGGAGTGGAGGTGCTAAGGCTGAGTGGAGTGGAGGTGCCCAGGCTGAGTGGAGTTGGGGTTCCCTGGCAGAGTGGGACTGGAAGGGCCAACGCTGAGTGGAGTGAATGTGCCCAGGCTGAGTGGAGTGGAGGTGCCCAGTCTGAGTGGAGTGGAGGTGCCCAGGCCGAGTGGAGTGCAGGTTCCCAGGCAGAGTGGGACTGGAAGTGCCCAGGTTGAGTGGAGTGAATGTGCCCAGGCTGAGTGGAGTGGAGGTGCCCAGGCTGAGTGGAGTTGGGGTTCCCTGGCAGAGTGGGACTGGAAGTGCCAAGGCTGAGTGGAGTGAATGTGCCCAGGCTGAGTGGAGTGGAGGTGCCCAGGCTGAGTGGAGTTGGGGTTCCCTGGCAGAGTGGGACTGGAAGTGCCAAGGCTGAGTGGAGTGAATGTGCCCAGGCTGAGTGGAGTGGAGGTGCTAAGGCTGAGTGGAGTGCAGGTTCCCAGGCAGAGTGGGATTGGAAGTACCCAGGCTGAGTGGAGTGAATGTACCCTGGCTGAGTGGAGTGCAGGTGCCCAGGCTGAGTGGAGTTGGGGTTCCCTGGATGAGTGGGACTGGAAGTGCCAAGGCTGAGTGGAGTGAATGTGCCCAGGCTGAGTCGAGTGGAGGTGCCCAGGCTGAGTGGAGTTGGGGTTCCCTGGCAGAGTGGGACTGGAAGTGCCAAGGCTGAGTGGAGTGAATGTGCCCAGGCTGAGTGCAGTGGAGGTGCCAAGGCTGAGTGGAGTGAATGTGCCCAGGCTGAGTGGAGTGGAGGTGCCCAGGCCGAGTGGAGTGCAGGTTCCCAGGCAGAGTGGGACTGGAAGTGCCCAGGCTGAGTGGAGTGAATGTGCCCAGGCTGAGTGGAGTGGAGGTGCCCAGGCTGAGTGGAGTTGGGGTTCCCTGGCAGAGTGGGACTGGAAGTGCCAACGATCAGTGGAGTGAATGTGCCCAGGCTGAGTGGAGTGGAGGTGCCCAGGCTGAGTGGAGCGGAGGTGCCCAGGCCGAGTGGAGTGCAGGTTCCCAGGCAGAGTGGGACTGGAAGTGCCCAGGTTGAGTGGAGTGAATGTGCCCAGGCTGAGTGGAGTGGAGGTGCCCAGGCTGAGTGGAGTTGGGGTTCCCTGGCAGAGTGGGACTGGAAGTGCCAAGGCTGAGTGGAGTGAATGTGCCCAGGCAGAGTGGAGTGGAGGTGCCCAGGCTGAGTGGAGTGCAGGTTCCCAGGCAGAGTGGGATTGGAAGTGCCCAGTCTGAGTGGAGTGAATGTGCCCAGGCTGAGTGGAGTGGAGGTGCCCAGGCCGAGTGGAGTGCAGGTTCCCAGGCAGAGTGGGACTGGAAGTGCCCAGGCGGAGTGGAGTGAATGTGCCCAGGCTGAATGGGAGTCAATGTGCGTAGAGTGGACTGAATGTGCCCGGCCGCCGGAGCCCGAAACATGCGTTTCCCCATTGCCTTGAATGGGCACGGAGAAAGGGGGGCGCTTTTTGGCACCGGGCTGAGTGGAGTGAATGTGCCCAGGCTGAATGGAGTGGAAGTGCCCAGGCTGAGTGGAGTGCAGGTTCCCAGGCAGAGTGGGATTGGAAGTGCCCAGGATGAGTGGAGTGAATGTACCCAGGCTGAGTGGAGTGGAGGTGCCCAGGCTGAGTGGAGTGCAGGTTCCCAGGCAGAGTGGGATTGGAAGTGCCCAGGCTGAGTGGAGTGAATGTGCCCAGGCTGAGTGGAGTGGAGGTGCCCAGGCTGAGTGGAGTTGGGGTTCCCTGGCAGAGTGGGACTGGAAGTGCCAACGCTGAGTGGAGTGAATGTGCCCAGGCTGAGTGGAGTGGAGGTGCCCAGGCTGAGTGGAGTGCAGGTTCCCAGGCAGAGTGGGATTGGAAGTGCCCAGGCTGAGTGGAGTGAATGTACCCACGCTGAGTGGAGTGGAGGTGCCCAGGCTGAGCGGAGTGAAGGTTCCCAGGCAGAGTGGGACTGGAAGTGCCCAGGTTGAGTGGTGTGAATGTGCCCAGGCTGAGTGGAGTGGAGGTGCCCAGGCTGAGTGGAGTTGGGGTTCCCTGGCAGAGTGGGACTGGAAGAGCCAAGGCTGAGTGGAGTGAATGTGCCCAGGCAGAGTGGAGTGGAGGTGCCCAGGCTGAGTGGAGTGCAGGTTCCCAGGCAGAGTGGGATTGGAAGTGCCCAGGCTGAGTGGAGTGAATGTACCCAGGCTGAGTGGAGTGCAGGTGCCCAGGCTGAGTGGAGTGCAGGTTCCCAGGCAGAGTGGGATTGGAAGTGCCCAGTCTGAGTGGAGTGAATGTGCCCAGGCTGAGTGGAGTGGAGGTGCCCAGGCCGAGTGGAGTGCAGGTTCCCAGGCAGAGTGGGACTGGAAGTGCCCAGACGGAGTGGAGTGAATGTGCCCAGGCTGAATGGCAGTCAATGTGCGTAGACAGAGTGGACTGAATGTGCTCGGCCGCCGGAGCCCGAAACGTGCGTTTCCCCATTGCCTTGAATGGGCGCGGAGAGAGGGGGGCGCTTTTTGGCACCGGGTTGAGTGGAGTGAATGTGCCCAGGCTGAGTCGAGTGGAGGTGCCCAGGCTGAGTGGAGTTGGGGTTCCCTGGCAGAGTGGGACTGGAAGTGCCAAGGCTGAGTGGAGTGAATGTGCCCAGGCTGAGTGCAGTGGAGGTGCCAAGGCTGAGTGGAGTGAATGTGCCCAGGCTGAGTGGAGTGGAGGTGCCCAGGCCGAGTGGAGTGCAGGTTCCCAGGCAGAGTGGGACTGGAAGTGCCCAGGCTGAGTGGAGTGAATGTGCCCAGGCTGAGTGGAGTGGAGGTGCCCAGGCTGAGTGGAGTTGGGGTTCCCTGGCAGAGTGGGACTGGAAGTGCCAACGCTGAGTGGAGTGAATGTGCCCAGGCTGAGTGGAGTGGAGGTGCCCAGGCTGAGTGGAGTGCAGGTTCCCAGGCAGAGTGGGATTGGAAGTGCCCAGGCTGAGTGGAGTGAATGTACCCACGCTGAGTGGAGTGGAGGTGCCCAGGCTGAGCGGAGTGAAGGTTCCCAGGCAGAGTGGGACTGGAAGTGCCCAGGTTGAGTGGTGTGAATGTGCCCAGGCTGAGTGGAGTGGAGGTGCCCAGGCTGAGTGGAGTTGGGGTTCCCTGGCAGAGTGGGACTGGAAGAGCCAAGGCTGAGTGGAGTGAATGTGCCCAGGCAGAGTGGAGTGGAGGTGCCCAGGCTGAGTGGAGTGCAGGTTCCCAGGCAGAGTGGGATTGGAAGTGCCCAGGCTGAGTGGAGTGAATGTACCCAGGCTGAGTGGAGTGCAGGTGCCCAGGCTGAGTGGAGTGCAGGTTCCCAGGCAGAGTGGGATTGGAAGTGCCCAGTCTGAGTGGAGTGAATGTGCCCAGGCTGAGTGGAGTGGAGGTGCCCAGGCCGAGTGGAGTGCAGGTTCCCAGGCAGAGTGGGACTGGAAGTGCCCAGACGGAGTGGAGTGAATGTGCCCAGGCTGAATGGCAGTCAATGTGCGTAGACAGAGTGGACTGAATGTGCTCGGCCGCCGGAGCCCGAAACGTGCGTTTCCCCATTGCCTTGAATGGGCGCGGAGAGAGGGGGGCGCTTTTTGGCACCGGGTTGAGTGGAGTGAATGTGCCCAGGCTGAGTCGAGTGGAGGTGCCCAGGCTGAGTGGAGTTGGGGTTCCCTGGATGAGTGGGACTGGAAGTGCCAAGGCTGAGTGGAGTGAATGTGCCCAGGCTGAGTCGAGTGGAGGTGCCCAGGCTGAGTGGAGTTGGGGTTCCCTGGCAGAGTGGGACTGGAAGTGCCAAGGCTGAGTGGAGTGAATGTGCCCAGGCTGAGTGCAGTGGAGGTGCCAAGGCTGAGTGGAGTGAATGTGCCCAGGCTGAGTGGAGTGGAGGTGCCCAGGCCGAGTGGAGTGCAGGTTCCCAGGCAGAGTGGGACTGGAAGTGCCCAGGCTGAGTGGAGTGAATGTGCCCAGGCTGAGTGGAGTGGAGGTGCCCAGGCTGAGTGGAGTTGGGGTTCCCTGGCAGAGTGGGACTGGAAGTGCCAATGATCAGTGGAGTGAATGTGCCCAGGCTGAGTGGAGTGGAGGTGCCCAGGCTGAGTGGAGCGGAGGTGCCCAGGCCGAGTGGAGTGCAGGTTCCCAGGCAGAGTGGGACTGGAAGTGCCCAGGTTGAGTGGAGTGAATGTGCCCAGGCTGAGTGGAGTGGAGGTGCCCAGGCTGAGTGGAGTTGGGGTTCCCTGGCAGAGTGGGACTGGAAGTGCCAAGGCTGAGTGGAGTGAATGTGCCCAGGCAGAGTGGAGTGGAGGTGCCCAGGCTGAGTGGAGTGCAGGTTCCCAGGCAGAGTGGGATTGGAAGTGCCCAGTCTGAGTGGAGTGAATGTGCCCATGCTGAGTGGAGTGGAGGTGCCCAGGCCGAGTGGAGTGCAGGTTCCCAGGCAGAGTGGGACTGGAAGTGCCCAGGCGGAGTGGAGTGAATGTGCCCAGGCTGAATGGGAGTCAATGTGCGTAGAGTGGACTGAATGTGCCCGGCCGCCGGAGCCCGAAACATGCGTTTCCCCATTGCCTTGAATGGGCACGGAGAGAGGGGGGCGCTTTTTGGCACCAGGCTGAGTGGAGTGAATGTGCCCAGGCTGAATGGAGTGGAAGTGCCCAGGCTGAGTGGAGTGCAGGTTCCCAGGCAGAGTGGGATTGGAAGTGCCCAGGCTGAGTGGAGTGAATGTACCCAGGCTGAGTGGAGTGGAGGTGCCCAGGCTGAGTGGAGTGCAGGTTCCCAGGCAGAGTGGGATTGGAAGTGCCCAGGCTGAGTGGAGTGAATGTGCCCAGGCTGAGTGGAGTGGAGGTGCCCAGGCTGAGTGGAGTTGGGGTTCCCTGGCAGAGTGGGACTGGAAGTGCCAACGCTGAGTGGAGTGAATGTGCCCAGGCTGAGTGGAGTGGAGGTGCCCAGGCTGAGTGGAGTGGAGGTGCCCAGGCCCAGTGGAGTGCAGGTTCCCAGGCAGAGTGGGACTGGATGTGCCCAGGTTGAGTGGAGTGAATGTGCCCAGGCTGAGTGGAGTGGAGGTGCCCAGGCTGAGTGGAGTTGGGGTTCCCTGGCAGAGTGGGACTGGAAGTGCCAAGGCAGAGTGGAGTGAATGTGCCCAGGCTGAGTGGAGTGGAGGTGCCCAGGCTGAGTGGAGTGCAGGTTCCCAGGCAGAGTGGGATTGGAAGTGCCCAGGCTGAGTGGAGTGAATGTACCCAGGCTGAGTGGAGTGCAGGTGCCCAGGCTGAGTGGAGTGCAGGTTCCAAGGCAGAGTGGGATTGGAAGTGCCCAGGCTGAGTGGGAGTGAAAGTGCCCAGGCTGAGTGGGAGTGAAAGTGCCCAGGCTGAGTGGGACTGAATGAGCCCAGGCAGAGTGGAGTGGAAGTGCCCAGGCTGAGTGGAGTGAATGTACCCAGTCTGAGTGGGACTGAATGTGCCCAGGCTGAGTGGGAGTCAATGTGCCTAGGCTGAGTGGGACTGAATGCGCCCAGGCTGAGTCGAGTGAATGTGCCCAGGCTGAGTGGAGTGGAGGTGCCAAGGCTGAGTGGAGTGCAGGTTCCCAGGCAGAGTGAGATTGGAAGTGCCCAGGCTGAGTGGTGTGAATGTACCCAGGCTGAGTGGAGTGCAGGTGCCCAGGCTGAGTGGAGTGCAGGTTCCCAGGCAGAGTGGGATTGGAAGTGCCCAGGCTGAGTGAAGTGAATGTGCCCAAGGTGAATGCAGTGGAGGTGCCCAGGCTGAGTGGAGTGCAAGTTCCCAGGCAGAGTGGGAGTGGAAGTGCCCAGGCTGAGTGGAGTGGCGGTGCCCAGGCCGAGTGGAGTGCAGGTTCCCAGGCAGAGTGGGACTGGAAGTGCCCAGGTTGAGTGGAGTGAATGTGCCCAGGCTGAGTGGAGTGGAGGTGCCCAGGCTGAGTGGAGTTGGGGTTCCCTGGCAGAGTGGGACTGGAAGTGCCAAGGCTGAGTGGAGTGAATGTGCCCAGGCTGAGTGGAGTGGAGGTGCCAAGGCTGAGTGGAGTGCAGGTTCCCAGGCAGAGTGGGATTGGAAGGGCCCAGGCTGAGTGGAGTGAATGTACCCAAGGTGAATGCAGTGGAGGTGCCCAGGCTGAGTGGAGTGGAGGTGCCCAGGCCGAGTGGAGTGCAGGTTCCCAGGCAGAGTGGGACTGGAAGTGCCCAGGTTGAGCGGAGTGAATGCGCCCAGGCTGAGTGGAGTGGAGGTGCTCAGTCTGAGTGGAGTTGGGGTTCCCTGGCAGAGTGGGACTGGAAATGCCAAGGCTGAGTGGAGTGAATGTGCCCAGGCTGAGTGGAGTGGAGGTGCCCAGGCTGAGTGGAGTGCAGGTTCCCAGGCAGAGTGGGATTGGAAGTGCCCAGGCTGAGTGGAGTGAATGTGCCCAGGCTGAGTGGAGTGGAGGTGCCCAGGCTGAGTGGAGTTGGGGTTCCCTGGCAGAGTGGGACTGGAAGTGCCCAGGTTGAGCGGAGTGAATGCGCCCAGGCTGAGTGGAGTGGAGGTGCTCAGTCTGAGTGGAGTTGGGGTTCCCTGGCAGAGTGGGACTGGAAATGCCAAGGCTGAGTGGAGTGAATGTGCCCAGGCTGAGTGGAGTGGAGGTGCCCAGGCTGAGTGGAGTGCAGGTTCCCAGGCAGAGTGGGATTGGAAGTGCCCAGGCTGAGTGGAGTGAATGTGCCCAGGCTGAGTGGAGTGGAGGTGCCCAGGCTGAGTGGAGTGGAGGTGCCCAGGCCCAGTGGAGTGCAGGTTCCCAGGCAGAGTGGGACTGGATGTGCCCAGGTTGAGTGGAGTGAATGTGCCCAGGCTGAGTGGAGTGGAGGTGCCCAGGCTGAGTGGAGTTGGGGTTCCCTGGCAGAGTGGGACTGGAAGTGCCAAGGCAGAGTGGAGTGAATGTGCCCAGGCTGAGTGGAGTGGAGGTGCCCAGGCTGAGTGGAGTGCAGGTTCCCAGGCAGAGTGGGATTGGAAGTGCCCAGGCTGAGTGGAGTGAATGTACCCAGGCTGAGTGGAGTGCAGGTGCCCAGGCTGAGTGGAGTGCAGGTTCCAAGGCAGAGTGGGATTGGAAGTGCCCAGGCTGAGTGGGAGTGAAAGTGCCCAGGCTGAGTGGGAGTGAAAGTGCCCAGGCTGAGTGGGACTGAATGAGCCCAGGCAGAGTGGAGTGGAAGTGCCCAGGCTGAGTGGAGTGAATGTACCCAGTCTGAGTGGGACTGAATGTGCCCAGGCTGAGTGGGAGTCAATGTGCCTAGGCTGAGTGGGACTGAATGCGCCCAGGCTGAGTCGAGTGAATGTGCCCAGGCTGAGTGGAGTGGAGGTGCCAAGGCTGAGTGGAGTGCAGGTTCCCAGGCAGAGTGAGATTGGAAGTGCCCAGGCTGAGTGGTGTGAATGTACCCAGGCTGAGTGGAGTGCAGGTGCCCAGGCTGAGTGGAGTGCAGGTTCCCAGGCAGAGTGGGATTGGAAGTGCCCAGGCTGAGTGAAGTGAATGTGCCCAAGGTGAATGCAGTGGAGGTGCCCAGGCTGAGTGGAGTGCAAGTTCCCAGGCAGAGTGGGAGTGGAAGTGCCCAGGCTGAGTGGAGTGGCGGTGCCCAGGCCGAGTGGAGTGCAGGTTCCCAGGCAGAGTGGGACTGGAAGTGCCCAGGTTGAGTGGAGTGAATGTGCCCAGGCTGAGTGGAGTGGAGGTGCCCAGGCTGAGTGGAGTTGGGGTTCCCTGGCAGAGTGGGACTGGAAGTGCCAAGGCTGAGTGGAGTGAATGTGCCCAGGCTGAGTGGAGTGGAGGTGCCAAGGCTGAGTGGAGTGCAGGTTCCCAGGCAGAGTGGGATTGGAAGTGCCCAGGCTGAGTGGAGTGAATGTACCCAAAGTGAATGCAGTGGAGGTGCCCAGGCTGAGTGGAGTGGAGGTGCCCAGGCCGAGTGGAGTGCAGGTTCCCAGGCAGAGTGGGACTGGAAGTGCCCAGGTTGAGCGGAGTGAATGCGCCCAGGCTGAGTGGAGTGGAGGTGCTCAGGCTGAGTGGAGTTGGGGTTCCCTGGCAGAGTGGGACTGGAAATGCCAAGGCTGAGTGGAGTGAATGTGCCCAGGCTGAGTGGAGTGGAGGTGCCCAGGCTGAGTGCAGTGCAGGTTCCCAGGCAGAGTGTGATTGGAAGTGCCCAGGCTGAGTGGAGTGAATGTACCCAGGCTGAGTGGAGTGCAGGTGCCCAGGCTGAGTGGAGTGCAGGAACCCAGGCAGAGTGGGATTGGAAGTACCCAGGCTGAGTGGAGTGAATGTACCCTGGCTGAGTGGAGTGCAGGTGCCCAGGCTGAGTGGAGTGCAGGTTCCCAGGCAGAGTGGGAGTGAATGTGCCCAGGCTGAGTGGAGTGAATGTGCCCAGGCTGAGTGGAGTGGAGGTGCCCAGGCCGAGTGGAGTGCAGGTTCCCAGACAGAGTGGGACTGGAAGTGCCCAGGCGGAGTGGAGTGAATGTGCCCAGGCTGAATGGGAATCAATTTGCGTAGACAGAGTGGACTGAATGTGCCGGGCCGCCGGAGCCCGAAACGTGCGTTTCCCCATTGCCTTGAATGGGCGCGGAGAGAGGGGGGCGCTTTTTGGCACCGGGCTGAGTGGAGTGAATGTGCCCAGGCTGAATGGAGTGGAAGTGCCCAGGCTGAGTGGAGTGCAGGTTCCCAGGCAGAGTGGGATTGGAGGTGCCCAGGCTGAGTGGAGTGCAGGTTCCCAGGCAGAGTGGGATTGGAAGTGCCCAGGCTGAGTGGAGTGAATGTGCCCAGGCTGAGGGGAGTGGAAATGCCCAGGCTGTGTGGAGTTGGGGTTCCCTGGCAGAGTGGGACTGGAAGTGCCAACGCTGAGTGGAGTGAATGTGCCCAGGCTGAGTGGAGTGGAGGTGCCCAGTCTGAGTGGAGTGGAGGTGCCCAGGCCGAGTGGAGTGCAGGTTCCCAGGCAGAGTGGGACTGGAAGTGCCCAGGTTGAGTGGAGTGAATGTGCCCAGGCTGAGTGGAGTGGAGGTGCCCAGGCTGAGTGGAGTTGGGGTTCCCTGGCAGAGTGGGACTGGAAGTGCCAAGGCTGAGTGGAGTGAATGTGCCCAGGCTGAGTGGAGTGGAGGTGCCCAGGCTGAGTGGAGTTGGGGTTCCCTGGCAGAGTGGGACTGGAAGTGCCAAGGCTGAGTGGAGTGAATGTGCCCAGGCTGAGTGGAGTGGAGGTGCTAAGGCTGAGTGGAGTGCAGGTTCCCAGGCAGAGTGGGATTGGAAGCACCCAGGCTGAGTGGAGTGAATGTACCCTGGCTGAGTGGAGTGCAGGTGCCCAGGCTGAGTGGAGTGCAGGTTCCCAGGCAGAGTGGGAGTGAATGTGCCCAGGCTGAGTGGAGTGAATGTGCCCAGGCTGAGTGGAGTGGAGGTTCCCAGGCCGAGTGGAGTGCAGGTTCCCAGGCAGAGTGGGATGGGAAGTGCCCAGGCGGAGTGGAGTGAATGTGCCCAGGCTGAGTGGAGTGGAGGTGCTAAGGCTGAGTGGAGTGCAGGTTCCCAGGCAGAGTGGGATTGGAAGTACCCAGGCTGAGTGGAGTGAATGTACCCTGGCTGAGTGGAGTGCAGGTGCCCAGGCTGAGTGGAGTGCAGGTTCCCAGGCAGAGTGGGAGTGAATGTGCCCAGGCTGAGTGGAGTGAATGTGCCCAGGCTGAGTGGAGTGGAGGTTCCCAGGCCGAGTGGAGTGCAGGTTCCCAGGCAGAGTGGGACTGGAAGTGCCCAGGCGGAGTGGAGTGAATGTGCCCAGGCTGAATGGGAGTCAATGTGCCTAGACAGAGTGGACTGAATGTGCCCGGCCGCCGGAGCCCGAAACGTGCGTTTCCCCATTGCCTTGAATGGGCGCGGAGAGAGGGAGGCGCTTTTTGGCACCGGGCTGAGTGGAGTGAATGTGCCCATGCTGAATGGAGTGGAAGTGCCCAGGCTGAGTGGAGTGCAGGTTCCCAGGCAGAGTGGGATTGGAAGTGCCCAGGCTGAGTGGAGTGAATGTACCCAGGCTGAGTGGAGTGGAGGTGCCCAGGCTGAGTGGAGTTGGGGTTCCCTGGCAGAGTGGGACTGGAAGTGCCAACGCTGAGTGGAGTGAATGTGCCCAGGCTGAGTGGAGTGAATGTGCCCAGACTGAGTGGAGTGGAGGTGCCCAGGCTGAGTGGAGTGAAGGTTCCCAGGCAGAGTGGGACTGGAAGTGCCCAGGCTGAGTGGAGTGAATGTGCCCAGGCTGAATGGAGTGGAAGTGCCCAGGCTGAGTGGAGTGCAGGTTCCCAGGCAGAGTGGGATTGGAAGTGCCCAGGCTGAGTGGAGTGAATGTACCCAGGCTGAGTGGAGTGGAGGTGCCCAGGCTGAGCTGAGTGCAGGTTCCCAGGCAGAGTGGGACTGGAAGTGCCCAGGTTGAGTGGTGTGAATGTGCCCAGGCTGAGTGGAGTGGAGGTGCCCAGGCTGAGTGGAGTTGGGGTTCCCTGGCAGAGTGGGACTGGAAGAGCCAAGGCTGAGTGGAGTGAATGTGCCCAGGCAGAGTGGAGTGGAGGTGCCCAGGCTGAGTGGAGTGCAGGTTCCCAGGCAGAGTGGGATTGGAAGTGCCCAGGCTGAGTGGAGTGAATGTACCCAGGCTGAGTGGAGTGCAGGTGCCCAGGCTGAGTGGAGGGCAGGTTCCCAGGCAGAGTGGGATTGGAAGTGCCCAGTCTGAGTGGAGTGAATGTGCCCAGGCTGAGTGGAGTGGAGGTGCCCAGGCCGAGTGGAGTGCAGGTTCCCAGGCAGAGTGGGACTGGAAGTTCCCAGACGGAGTGGAGTGAATGTGCCCAGGCTGAATGGCAGTCAATGTGCGTAGACAGAGTGGACTGAATGTGCTCGGCCGCCGGAGCCCGAAACGTGCGTTTCCCCATTGCCTTGAATGGGCGCGGAGAGAGGGGGGCGCTTTTTGGCACCGGGTTGAGTGGAGTGAATGTGCCCAGGCTGAGTCGAGTGGAGGTGCCCAGGCTGAGTGGAGTTGGGGTTCCCTGGATGAGTGGGACTGGAAGTGCCAAGGCTGAGTGGAGTGAATGTGCCCAGGCTGAGTCGAGTGGAGGTGCCCAGGCTGAGTGGAGTTGGGGTTCCCTGGCAGAGTGGGACTGGAAGTGCCAAGGCTGAGTGGAGTGAATGTGCCCAGGCTGAGTGCAGTGGAGGTGCCAAGGCTGAGTGGAGTGAATGTGCCCAGGCTGAGTGGAGTGGAGGTGCCCAGGCCGAGTGGAGTGCAGGTTCCCAGGCAGAGTGGGACTGGAAGTGCCCAGGATGAGTGGAGTGAATGTGCCCAGGCTGAGTGGAGTGGAGGTGCCCAGGCTGAGTGGAGTTGGGGTTCCCTGGCAGAGTGGGACTGGAAGTGCCAACGATCAGTGGAGTGAATGTGCCCAGGCTGAGTGGAGTGGAGGTGCCCAGGCTGAGTGGAGCGGAGGTGCCCAGGCCGAGTGGAGTGCAGGTTCCCAGGCAGAGTGGGACTGGAAGTGCCCAGGTTGAGTGGAGTGAATGTGCCCAGGCTGAGTGGAGTGGAGGTGCCCAGGCTGAGTGGAGTTGGGGTTCCCTGGCAGAGTGGGACTGGAAGTGCCAAGGCTGAGTGGAGTGAATGTGCCCAGGCAGAGTGGAGTGGAGGTGCCCAGGCTGAGTGGAGTGCAGGTTCCCAGGCAGAGTGGGATTGGAAGTGCCCAGTCTGAGTGGAGTGAATGTGCCCAGGGTGAGTGGAGTGGAGGTGCCCAGGCCGAGTGGAGTGCAGGTTCCCAGGCAGAGTGGGACTGGAAGTGCCTAGGCGGAGTGGAGTGAATGTGCCCAGGCTGAATGGGAGTCAATGTGCGTAGAGTGGACTGAATGTGCCCGGCCGCCGGAGCCCGAAACATGCGTTTCCCCATTGCCTTGAATGGGCACGGAGAGAGGGGGGCGCTTTTTGGCACCGGGCTGAGTGGAGTGAATGTGCCCAGGCTGAATGGAGTGGAAGTGCCCAGGCTGAGTGGAGTGCAGGTTCCCAGGCAGAGTGGGATTGGAAGTGCCCAGGCTGAGTGGAGTGAATGTACCCAGGCTGAGTGGAGTGGAGGTGCCCAGGCTGAGTGGAGCTGGGGTTCCCTGGCAGAGTGGGACTGGAAGTGCCAACGCTGAGTGGAGTGAATGTGCCCAGGCTGAGTGGAGTGAATGTGCCCAGACTGAGTGGAGTGGAGGTGCCCAGGCTGAGTGGAGTGAAGGTTCCCAGGCAGAGTGGGACTGGAAGTGCCCAGGCTGAGTGGAGTGAATGTGCCCAGGCTGAATGGAGTGGAAGTGCCCAGGCTGAGTGGAGTGCAGGTTCCCAGGCAGAGTGGGATTGGAAGTGCCCAGGCTGAGTGGAGTGAATGTACCCAGGCTGAGTGGAGTGGAGGTGCCCAGGCTGAGCGGAGTGCAGGTTCCCAGGAAGAGTGGGACTGGAAGTGCCCAGGTTGAGTGGTGTGAATGTGCCCAGGCTGAGTGGAGTGGAGGTGCCCAGGCTGAGTGGAGTTGGGGTTCCCTGGCAGAGTGGGACTGGAAGAGCCAAGGCTGAGTGGAGTGAATGTGCCCAGGCAGAGTGGAGTGGAGGTGCCCAGGCTGAGTGGAGTGCAGGTTCCCAGGCAGAGTGGGATTGGAAGTGCCCAGGCTGAGTGGAGTGAATGTACCCAGGCTGAGTGGAGTGCAGGTGCCCAGGCTGAGTGGAGTGCAGGTTCCCAGGCAGAGTGGGATTGGAAGTGCCCAGTCTGAGTGGAGTGAATGTGCCCAGGCTGAGTGGAGTGGAGGTGCCCAGGCCGAGTGGAGTGCAGGTTCCCAGGCAGAGTGGGACTGGAAGTGCCCAGACGGAGTGGAGTGAATGTGCCCAGGCTGAATGGCAGTCAATGTGCGTAGACAGAGTGGACTGAATGTGCTCGGCCGCCGGAGCCCGAAACGTGCGTTTCCCCATTGCCTTGAATGGGCGCGGAGAGAGGGGGGCGCTTTTTGGCACCGGGTTGAGTGGAGTGAATGTGCCCAGGCTGAGTCGAGTGGAGGTGCCCAGGCTGAGTGGAGTTGGGGTTCCCTGGATGAGTGGGACTGGAAGTGCCAAGGCTGAGTGGAGTGAATGTGCCCAGGCTGAGTCGAGTGGAGGTGCCCAGGCTGAGTGGAGTTGGGGTTCCCTGGCAGAGTGGGACTGGAAGTGCCAAGGCTGAGTGGAGTGAATGTGCCCAGGCTGAGTGCAGTGGAGGTGCCAAGGCTGAGTGGAGTGAATGTGCCCAGGCTGAGTGGAGTGGAGGTGCCCAGGCCGAGTGGAGTGCAGGTTCCCAGGCAGAGTGGGACTGGAAGTGCCCAGGCTGAGTGGAGTGAATGTGCCCAGGCTGAGTGGAGTGGAGGTGCCCAGGCTGAGTGGAGTTGGGGTTCCCTGGCAGAGTGGGACTGGAAGTGCCAACGATCAGTGGAGTGAATGTGCCCAGGCTGAGTGGAGTGGAGGTGCCCAGGCTGAGTGGAGCGGAGGTGCCCAGGCCGAGTGGAGTGCAGGTTCCCAGGCAGAGTGGGACTGGAAGTGCCCAGGTTGAGTGGAGTGAATGTGCCCAGGCTGAGTGGAGTGGAGGTGCCCAGGCTGAGTGGAGTTGGGGTTCCCTGGCAGAGTGGGACTGGAAGTGCCAAGGCTGAGTGGAGTGAATGTGCCCAGGCAGAGTGGAGTGGAGGTGCCCAGGCTGAGTGGAGTGCAGGTTCCCAGGCAGAGTGGGATTGGAAGTGCCCAGTCTGAGTGGAGTGAATGTGCCCAGGGTGAGTGGAGTGGAGGTGCCCAGGCCGAGTGGAGTGCAGGTTCCCAGGCAGAGTGGGACTGGAAGTGCCCATGCGGAGTGGAGTGAATGTGCCCAGGCTGAATGGGAGTCAATGTGCGTAGAGTGGACTGAATGTGCCCGGCCGCCGGAGCCCGAAACATGCGTTTCCCCATTGCCTTGAATGGGCACGGAGAGAGGGGGGCGCTTTTTGGCACCGGGCTGAGTGGAGTGAATGTGCCCAGGCTGAATGGAGTGGAAGTGCCCAGGCTGAGTGGAGTGCAGGTTCCCAGGCAGAGTGGGATTGAAAGTGCCCAGGCTGAGTGGAGTGAATGTACCCAGGCTGAGTGGAGTGGAGGTGCCCAGGCTGAGTGGAGTGCAGGTTCCCAGGCAGAGTGGGATTGGAAGTGCCCAGGCTGAGTGGAGTGAATGTGCCCAGGCTGAGTGGAGTGGAGGTGCCCAGGCTGAGTGGAGTTGGGGTTCCCTGGCAGAGTGGGACTGGAAGTGCCAACGCTGAGTGGAGTGAATGTGCCCAGGCTGAGTGGAGTGGAGGTGCCCAGGCTGAGTGGAGTGGAGGTGCCCAGGCCCAGTGGAGTGCAGGTTCCCAGGCAGAGTGGGACTGGATGTGCCCAGGTTGAGTGGAGTGAATGTGCCCAGGCTGAGTGGAGTGGAGGTGCCCAGGCTGAGTGGAGTTGGGGTTCCCTGGCAGAGTGGGACTGGAAGTGCCAAGGCAGAGTGGAGTGAATGTGCCCAGGCTGAGTGGAGTGGAGGTGCCCAGGCTGAGTGGAGTGCAGGTTCCCAGGCAGAGTGGGATTGGAAGTGCCCAGGCTGAGTGGAGTGAATGTACCCAGGCTGAGTGGAGTGCAGGTGCCCAGGCTGAGTGGAGTGCAGGTTCCAAGGCAGAGTGGGATTGGAAGTGCCCAGGCTGAGTGGGAGTGAAAGTGCCCAGGCTGAGTGGGAGTGAAAGTGCCCAGGCTGAGTGGGACTGAATGAGCCCAGGCAGAGTGGAGTGGAAGTGCCCAGGCTGAGTGGAGTGAATGTACCCAGTCTGAGTGGGACTGAATGTGCCCAGGCTGAGTGGGAGTCAATGTGCCTAGGCTGAGTGGGACTGAATGCGCCCAGGCTGAGTCGAGTGAATGTGCCCAGGCTGAGTGGAGTGGAGGTGCCAAGGCTGAGTGGAGTGCAGGTTCCCAGGCAGAGTGAGATTGGAAGTGCCCAGGCTGAGTGGTGTGAATGTACCCAGGCTGAGTGGAGTGCAGGTGCCCAGGCTGAGTGGAGTGCAGGTTCCCAGGCAGAGTGGGATTGGAAGTGCCCAGGCTGAGTGAAGTGAATGTGCCCAAGGTGAATGCAGTGGAGGTGCCCAGGCTGAGTGGAGTGCAGGTTCCCAGGCAGAGTGGGAGTGGAAGTGCCCAGGCTGAGTGGAGTGGCGGTGCCCAGGCCGAGTGGAGTGCAGGTTCCCAGGCAGAGTGGGACTGGAAGTGCCCAGGTTGAGTGGAGTGAATGTGCCCAGGCTGAGTGGAGTGGAGGTGCCCAGGCTGAGTGGAGTTGGGGTTCCCTGGCAGAGTGGGACTGGAAGTGCCAAGGCTGAGTGGAGTGAATGTGCCCAGGCTGAGTGGAGTGGAGGTGCCAAGGCTGAGTGGAGTGCAGGTTCCCAGGCAGAGTGGGAATGGAAGTGCCCAGGCTGAGTGAAGTGAATGTGCCCAAGGTGAATGCAGTGGAGGTGCCCAGGCTGAGTGGAGTGCAGGTTCCCAGGCAGAGTGGGAGTGGAAGTGCCCAGGCTGAGTGGAGTGGCGGTGCCCAGGCCGAGTGGAGTGCAGGTTCCCAGGCAGAGTGGGACTGGAAGTGCCCAGGTTGAGTGGAGTGAATGTGCCCAGGCTGAGTGGAGTGGAGGTGCCCAGGCTGAGTGGAGTTGGGGTTCCCTGGCAGAGTGGGACTGGAAGTGCCAAGGCTGAGTGGAGTGAATGTGCCCAGGCTGAGTGGAGTGGAGGTGCCAAGGCTGAGTGGAGTGCAGGTTCCCAGGCAGAGTGGGATTGGAAGTACCCAGGCTGAGTGGAGTGAATGTACCCAGGCTGAGTGGAGTGCAGGTGCCCAGGCTGAGTGGAGTGCAGGTTCCCAGGCAGAGTGGGATTGGAAGTGCCCAGGCTGAGTGGAGTGAATGTGCCCAGGCTGACTGGAGTGGAGGTGCCAAGGCCGAGTGGAGTGCAGGTTCCCAGGCAGAGTGGGACTGGAAGTGCCCAGGCGGAGTGGAGTGAATGTGCCCAGGCTGAATGGGAGTCAATGTGCCTAGACAGAGTGGACTGAATGTGCCCGGCCGCCGAGCCCGAAACGTGCGTTTCCCCATTGCCTTGAATGGGCGCGGAGAGAGGGCGGCGCTTTTTGGCTCGAGGCGCGGGCACCGTTGCGCCAAAGCGTCAATTGTCACACATCTCCGTGCTCGGGGCGGCCCCTTGGAGCTAACTGGCCGGGTCGGGAGGGGCTGCGAGGCCGCCCAGGAGAACGGGTCCAAACCGCGTTCCGATCGGACGAGAATTGAGGGCGGGGCACAGTTCCGCAGTTCACTTTCCGCCCCGGCAAAGGGCCTATAACTTGCGGCGGGGGGGCTTAAGAGTGGGCCCCCGCGAGTCGGGTGGAGAGCCGGGTGTGGAGAGTAGTAGCGGAGGTCCCCAGGCAGAGTGGGAGTGCAGGTTCCCAGGCAGAGTGGGATTGGAAGTGCCCAGGCTGAGTGGAGTGAATGTGCCCAGGCTGAGTGGAGTGAATGTGCCCAGACTGAGTGGAGTGGAGGTGCCCAGGCTGAGTGGAGTGCAGGTTCCCAGGCAGAGTGGGACTGGAAGTGCCCAGGCTGAGTGGAGTGAATGTGCCCAGGCTGAGTGGAGTGCAGGTTCCCAGGCAGAGTGGGACTGGAAGTGCCCAGGCGGAGTGGAGTGAATGTGCCCAGGCTGAATGGGAATCAAATTGCGTAGACAGAGTGGACTGAATGTGCCGGGCCGCCAGAGCCCGACACGTGCGTTTCCCCATTGCCTTGAATGGGCGCGGAGAGAGGGGGGCGCTTTTTGGCACCGGGCTGAGTGGAGTGAATGTGCCCAGGCTGAGTCGAGTGGAGGTGCCCAGGCTGAGTGGAGTGCAGGTTCCAAGGCAGAGTGGGATTGGAGGTGCCCAGGCTGAGTGGAGTGCAGGTTCCCAGGCAGAGTGGGATTGGAAGTGCCCAGGCTGAGTGGAGTGAATGTGCCCAGGCTGAGTGGAGTGGAGGTGCCCAGGCTGAGTGGAGTGCAGGTTCCCAGGGCAGAGTGGGATTGGAAGTGCCCAGGCTGAGTGGAGTGAATGTACCCAGGCTGAGTGGAGTGAATGTGCCCAGACTGAGTGGAGTGGAGGTGCCCAGGCTGAGTGGAGTGAAGGTTCCCAGGCAGAGTGGGACTGGAAGTGCCCAGGCTGAGTGGAGTGAATGTGCCCAGGCTGAATGGAGTGGAAGTGCCCAGGCTGAGTGGAGTGCAGGTTCCCAGGCAGAGTGGGATTGGAAGTGCCCAGGCTGAGTGGAGTGAATGTACCCAGGCTGAGTGGAGTGGAGGTGCCCAGGCTGAGCGGAGTGCAGGTTCCCAGGCAGAGGGGATTGGAAGTGCCCAGGCTGAGTGGAGTGAATGTGCCCAGGCTGAGTGGAGTGGAGGTGCCCAGGATGAGTGGAGTTGGGGTTCCCTGGCAGAGTGGGACTGGAAGTGCCAACGCTGAGTGGAGTGAATGTGCCCAGGCTGAGTGGAGTGGAGGTGCCCAGGCTGAGTGGAGTGGAGGTGCCCGGGCCGAGTGGAGTGCAGGTTCCCAGGCAGAGTGGGATTGGAAGTGCCCAGGCTGAGTGGAGTGAATTTACCCAGGCTGAGTGGAGTGCAGGTGCCCAGGCTGAGTGGAGTGCAGGTTCCCAGGCAGAGTGGGATTGGAAGTGCCCAGGCTGAGTGAAGTGAATGTGCCCAAGGTGAATTCAGTGGAGGTGCCCAGGCTGAGTGGAGTGCAGGTTCCCAGGCAGAGTGGGATTGGAAGTGCCCAGGCTGAGTGAAGTGAATGTGCCCAAGGTGAATGCAGTGGAGGTGCCCAGGCTGAGTGGAGTGCAGTTTCCCAGGCAGAGTGGGATTGGAAGTGCCCAGGCTGAGTGGAGTGGAGGTGCCCAGGCTGAGTGGAGTTGGGGTTCCCTGGCAGAGTGGGATTGGAAGTGCCAAGGCAGAGTGGAGTGAATGTGCCCAGGCTGAGTGGAGTGGAGGTGCCCTGGCTGAGTGGAGTGCAGGGTCCCAGGGCAGAGTGGGATTGGAAGTGCCCAGGCTGAGTGGAGTGAATGTACCCAGGCTGAGTGGAGTGCAGGTGCCCAGGATGAGTGGAGTGCAGGTTCCCAGGCAGAGTGGGATTGGAAGTGCCCAGGCTGAGTGGAGTGAATGTGCCCAGGCTGAGGGGAGTGGAGGTGCCCAGGCTGAGTGGAGTTGGGGTTCCCTGGCAGAGTGGGACTGGAAGTGCCAACGCTGAGTGAAGTGAATGTGCCCAGGCTGAGTGGAGTGGAGGTGCCCAGTCTGAGTGGAGTGGAGGTGCCCAGGCCGAGTGGAGTGCAGGTTCCCAGGCAGAGTGGGACTGGAAGTGCCCAGGTTGAGTGGAGTGCAGGTTCCCAGGCAGAGTGGGATTGGAAGTGCCCAGGCTGAGTGGAGTGAATGTGCCCAGGCTGAGGGGAGTGGAGGTGCCCAGGCTGAGTGGAGTTGGGGTTCCCTGGCAGAGTGGGACTGGAAGTGCCAACGCTGAGTGGAGTGAATGTGCCCAGGCTGAGTGGAGTGGAGGTGCCCAGTCTGAGTGGAGTGGAGGTGCCCAGGCCCAGTGGAGTGCAGGTTCCCAGGCAGAGTGGCTTGTGGCGCGGGAACCGTTGCGCCAAAGCGTCAAGATTCACACCTCCCCCTACTCGGGGCGGCCCCTTGGAGCTAACTGGCCGGGTCGGGAGGGGCTGCGAGGCCGCCCAGGAGAACGGGTCCAAACCGCGTTCCGATCGGACGAGAATTGAGGGCGGGGCACAGTTCCGCGGTTCACTTTCCGCCCGGGCAAAAAGCCTATAACTTGCGGCGGGGGGGGCTTAAGAGTGGGCCCCCGCGAGTCGGGTGGAGAGCCGGGTGTGGAGAGGAGTAGCGGAGGTCCCCAGGCAGAGTGGGAGTGGAGGTTCCTGGGCAGAGTGGGACTGGAAGTGCCCAGGCTGAGTGGAGTGAATGTGCCCAGGCTGAGTGGAGTGAATGTGCCCAGACTGAGTGGGGTGGAGGTGCCCAGGCTGAGTGGAGTGCAGGTTCCCAGGCAGAGTGGGACTGGACGTGCCCAGGCTGAGTGGAGTGAATGTGCCCAGGCTGAATGGAGTGGAGGTGCCCAGGCTGAGTGGAGTGCAGGTTCCCAGGCAGAGTGGGACTGGAAGTGCCCAGGCTGAGTGGAGTGAATGTGCCCAGGCTGAGTGGAGTGATTGTGCCCAGACTGAGTGGAGTGGAGGTGCCCAGGCTGAGTGGAGTGCAGGTTCCCAGGCAGAGTGGGACTGGAAGTGCCCAGGCTGAGTGGAGTGAATGTGCCCAGGCTGAATGGAGTGGAAGTGCCCAGGCTGAGTGGAGTGCAGGTTCCCAGGCAGAGTGGGATTGGAAGTGCCCAGGCTGAGTGGAGTGAATGTACCCAGGCTGAGTGGAGTGCAGGTGCCCAGGCTGAGTGGAGTGCAGGTTCCCAGGCAGAGTGGGATTGGAAGTGCCCAGGCTGAGTGGAGTGAATGTGCCCAGGCTGAGTGGAGTAGAGGTGCCCAGGCCGATTGGAGTTGGGGTTCACTGGCAGAGTGGGACTGGAAGTGCCCAGGCGGAGTGGAGTGAATGTGCCCAGGCTGAATGGCAGTCAATGTGCGTAGACAGAGTGGACTGAATGTGCCCGGCCGCCGGAGCCCGAAACGTGCGTTTCCCCATTGCCTTGAATGGGCGCGGAGAGAGGGGGGCACTTTTTGGCACCGGGTTGAGTGGAGTGAATGTGCCCAGGCTGAGTGGAGTGGAGGTGCCCAGGCTGAGTGGAGTTGGGGTTCCCTGGCAGAGTGGGACTGGAAGTGCCAAGGCTGAATGGAGTGACTGTGCCCAAGCTGAGTGGAGTGGAGGTGCCCAGGCTGAGTGGAGTTGGGGTTCCCTGGCAGAGTGGGACTGGAAGTGCCCAGGCTGAGTGGAGTGAATGTGCCCAGGCTGAGTGCAGTGGAGGTGCCAAGGCTGAGTGGAGTGTAGGTTCCCAGGCAGAGTGGGATTGGAAGTACCCAGGCTGAGTGGAGTGAATGTACCCAGGCTGAGTGGAGTGCAGGTGCCCAGGCTGAGTGGAGTGCAGGTTCCCAGGCAGAGTGGGATTGGAAGTGCCCAGGCTGAGTGGAGTGAATGTGCCCAGGCTGAGTGGAGTGGAGGTGCCCAGGCCGAGTGGAGTGCTGGTTCCCAGGCAGAGTGGGACTGGAAGTGCCCAGGCGGAGTGGAGTGAATGTGCCCAGGCTGAATGGGAGTCAATGTGCCTAGACAGAGTGGACTGAATGTGCCCGGCCGCCGGAGCCCGAAACGTGCGTTTCCCCATTGCCTTGAATGGGCGCGGAGAGAGGGCGGAGATTTTTGGCTCGTGGCGCGGGCACCGTTGCGCCAAAGCGTCAAGTGTCACACCTCCCCGTGCTCGGGGCGGCCCCTTGGAGCTAACTGGCCGGGTCGGGAGGGGCAGCGAGGCCGCCCAGGAGAACGGGTCCAAACCGCGTTCCGATCGGACGAGAATTGAGGGCGGGGCACAGTTCCGCGGTTCACTTTCCGCCGGGGCAAAGGGCCTATAACTTGCGGCAGGGGGGCTTAAGAGTGGGCCCCCGCGAGTCGGGTGGAGAGCCGGGTGTGGAGAGGAGTAGCGGAGGTCCCCAGGCAGAGTGGGAGTGGAGGTTCCTGGGCAGAGTGGGACTGGAAGTGCCCAGGCTGAGTGGAGTGAATGTGCCAAGGCTGAGTGGAGTGAATGTGCCCAGACTGAGTGGAGTGGAGGTGCCCAGGCTGAGTGGAGTGCAGGTTCCCAGGCAGAGTGGGACTGGAAGTGCCCAGGCTGAGTGGAGTGAATGTGCCCAGGCTGAATGGAGTGGAGGTGCCCAGGCCGAGTGGAGTGCAGGTTCCCAGGCAGAGTGGGACTGGAAGTGCCCAGGCTGAGTGGAGTGAATGTGCCGAGGCTGAGTGGAGTGATTGTGCCCAGAATGAGTGGAGTGGAGGTGCCCAGGCTGAGTGGAGTGCAGGTCCCCAGGCAGAGTGGGACTGGAAGTGCCCAGGCTGAGTGGAGTGAATGTGCCAAGGCTGAATGGAGTGGAAGTGCCCAGGCTGAGTGGAGTGCAGGTTCCCAGGCAGAGTGGGATTGGAAGTGCCCAGGCTGAGTGGAGTGAATGTGCCCAGGCTGAGTGGAGTGGAGGTGCCCAGGCTGAGTGGAGTGGAGGTGCCCAGGCCGAGTGGAGTGCAGGTTCCCAGGCAGAGTGGGACTGGAAGTGCCCAGGTTGAGTGGGGTGAATGTGCCCAGGCTGAGTGGAGTTGAGGTGCCCAGGCTGAGTGGAGTTGGGGTTCCCTGGCAGAGTGGGACTGGAAGAGCCAAGGCTGAGTGGAGTGAATGTGCCCAGGCAGAGTGGAGTGGAGGTGCCCAGGCTGAGAGGAGTGCAGGTTCCCAGGCAGAGTGGGATTGGAAGTGCCCAGTCTGAGTGGAGTGAATGTGCCCAGGCTGAGTGGAGTGGAGGTGCCCAGGCCGAGTGGAGTGCAGGTTCCCAGGCAGAGTGGGACTGGAAGTGCCCAGGCTGAGTGGAGTGAATGTGCCCAGGCTGAGTGGAGTGATTGTGCCCAGAATGAGTGGAGTGGAGGTGCCCAGGCTGAGTGGAGTGCAGGTTCTCAGGCAGAGTGGGACTGGAAGTGCCCAGGCTGAGTGGAGTGAATGTGCCAAGGCTGAATGGAGTGGAAGTGCCCAGGCTGAGTGGAGTGCAGGTTCCCAGGCAGAGTGGGATTGGAAGTGCCCAGGCTGAGTGGAGTGAATGTACCCAGGCTGAGTGGAGTGGAGGTGCCCAGGCTGAGTGGAGTGCAGGTTCCCAGGCAGAGTGGGATTGGAAGTGCCCAGGCTGAGTGGAGTGAATGTGCCCAGGCTGAGTGGAGTGGAGGTGCCCAGGCTGAGTGGAGTTGGGGTTCCCTGGCAGAGTGGGACTGGAAGTGCCAACGCTGAGTGGAGTGAATGTGCCCAGGCTGAGTGGAGTGGAGGTGCCCAGGCTGAGTGGAGTGGAGGTGCCCAGGCCGAGTGGAGTGCAGGTTCCCAGGCAGAGTGGGACTGGAAGTGCCCAGGTTGAGTGGGGTGAATGTGCCCAGGCTGAGTGGAGTTGAGGTGCCCAGGCTGAGTGGAGTTGGGGTTCCCTGGCAGAGTGGGACTGGAAGAGCCAAGGCTGAGTGGAGTGAATGTGCCCAGGCAGAGTGGAGTGGAGGTGCCCAGGCTGAGAGGAGTGCAGGTTCCCAGGCAGAGTGGGATTGGAAGTGCCCAGGCTGAGTGGAGTGAATGTACCCAGGCTGAGTGGAGTGCAGGTGCCCAGGCTGAGTGGAGTGCAGGTTCCCAGGCAGAGTGGGATTGGAAGTGCCCAGTCTGAGTGGAGTGAATGTGCCCAGGCTGAGTGGAGTGGAGGTGCCCAGGCCGAGTGGAGTGCAGGTTCCCAGGCAGAGTGGGACTGGAAGTGCCCAGGCTGAGTGGAGTGAATGTGCCCAGGCTGAGTGGAGTGATTGTGCCCAGACTGAGTGGAGTGGAGGTGCCCAGGCTGAGTGGAGTGCAGGTTCCAAGGCAGAGTGGGACTGGAAGTGCCCAGGCTGAGTGGAGTGAATGTGCCCAGGCTGAATGGAGTGGAAGTGCCCATGCTGAGTGGAGTGCAGGTTCCCAGGAAGAGTGGGATTGGAAGTGCCCAGGCTGAGTGGAGTGAATGTACCCAGGCTGAGTGGAGTGGAGGTGCCCAGGCTGAGTTGAGTGCAGGTTCCCAGGCAGAGTGGGATTGGAAGTGCCCAGGCTGAGTGGAGTGAATGTGCCCAGGCTGAGTGAAGTGGAGGTGCCCAGGCTGAGTGGAGTTGGGGTTCCCTGGCAGAGTGGGACTGGAAGCGCCAACGCTGAGTGGAGTGAATGTGCCCAGGCTGAGTGGAGTGGAGGTGCCCAGGCTGAGTGGAGTGGAGGTGCCCAGGCCGAGTGGAGTGCAAGTTCCCAGGCAGAGTGGGACTGGAAGTGCCCAGGTTGAGTGGAGTGAATGTGCCCAGGCTGAGTGGAGTGGAGGTGCCCAGGCTGAGTGGAGTTGGGGTTCCCTGGCAGAGTGGGACTGGAAGTTCCAAGGCTGAGTGGAGTGAATGTGCCCAGGCTGAGTGGAGTGGAGGTGCCCAGGCTGAGTGGAGTGCAGGTTCCCAGGCAGAGTGGGATTGGAAGTGCCCAGGGTTAGTGGAGTGAATGTACCCAGGCTGAGTGGAGTGCAGGTGCCCAGGCTGAGTGGAGTGCAGGTTCCCAGGCAGAGTGGGATTGGAAGTGCCCAGGCTGAGTGGAGTGAATGTGCCCAGGCTGAGTGGAGTGGAGGTGCCCAGGCCGAGTGGAGTGCAGGTTCCCAGGCAGAGTGGGACTGGAAGTGCCAAGGCGGAGTGGAGTGAATGTGCCCAGGCTGAGTGGAGTGGAGGTGCCCAGGCTGAGTGGAGTGCAGGTTCCCAGGCAGAGTGGGATTGGAAGTGCCCAGGCTGAGTGGAGTGAATGTACCCAGGCTGAGTGGAGTGCAGGTGCCATGGCTGAGTGGAGTGCAGGTTCCCAGGCAGAGTGGGATTGGAAGTGCCCAGGCTGAGTGGAGTGAATGTGCCCAGGCTGAGTGGAGTGGAGGTGCCCATACCGAGTGGAGTGCAGGTTGCCAGGCAGAGTGGGACTGGAAGTGCCCAGGCGGAGTGGAGTGAATGTGCCCAGGCTGAATGGGAGTCAATGTGCCTAGACAGAGTGGACTGAATGTGCCCGATCGCCAAGCCCGAAACATGCGTTTCCCCATTGCCTTGAATTGGCGCGGAGAGAGGGCGGCGCTTTTTGGCTTGTGGCGCGGGCACCGTTGCGCCAAAGCGTCAAGTGTCACACCTCCCCGTGCTCGTGGCGGCCCCTTGGAGCTAACTGGCCGGGTCGGGAGGGGCTGCGAGGCCGCCCAGGAGAACGGGTCCAAACCGCGTTCCGATCGGACGAGAATTGAGGGCGGGGCACAGTTCCGCGGTTCACTTTCCGCCCGGGCAAAGGGCCTATAACTTGCGGCGGGGGGGCTTAAGAGTGGGCCCCCGCGAGTCGGGTGGAGAGCCGGGTGTGGAGAGGAGTAGCGGAGGTCCCCAGGCAAAGTGGGAGTGGAGGTTCCTGGGCAGAGTGGGACTGGAAGTGCCCAGGCTGAGTGGAGTGAATGTGCCCAGGCTGAGTGGAGTGAATGTGCCCAGACTGAGTGGAGTGGAGGTGCCCAGGCTGAGTGGAGTGCAGGTTCCCAGGCAGAGTGGGACTGGAAGTGCCCAGGCTGAGTGGAGTGAATGTGCCCAGGCTGAATGGAGTGGAAGTGCCCAGGCTGAGTGGAGTGCAGGTTCCCAGGCAGAGTGGGATTGGAAGTGCCCAGGCTGAGTGGAGTGAATGTACCCAGGCTGAGTGGAGTGGAGGTGCCCAGGCTGAGTGGGATTGGAAGTGCCAAGGCTGAGTGGAGTGAATGTGCCCAGGCTGAGTGGAGTGGAGGTGCTCAGGCCGAGTGGAGTGCAGGTTCCCAGGCAGAGTGGGACTGGAAGTGCCCAGGCTGAGTGGAGTGAATGTGCCCAGGCTGAATGGAGTGGAAGTGCCCAGGCTGAGTGGAGTGCAGGTTCCCAGGCAGAGTGGGATTGGAAGTGCCCAGGCTGAGTGGAGTGAATGTACCCAGGCTGAGTGGAGTGGAGGTGCCCAGGCTGAGTGGAGTGCAGGTTCCCAGGCAGAGTGGGATTGGAAGTGCCCAGGCTGAGTGGAGTGAATGTGCCCAGGCTGAGTGGAGTGGAGGTGCCCAGGGTGAGTGGAGTTGGGGTTCCCTGGCAGAGTGGGACAGGAAGTGCCAACGCTGAGTGGAGTGAATGTGCCCTGGCTGAGTGGATTGGAGGTGCCCAGGCTGAGTGGAGTGGAGGTGCCCAGGCCGAGTGGAGTGCAGGTTCCCAGGCAGAGTGGGACTGGAAGTGCCCAGGCTGAGTGGAGTGAATGTGCCCAGGCTGAATGGAGTGGAAGTGCCCAGGCTGAGTGGAGTGCAGGTTCCCAGGCAGAGTGGGATTGGAAGTGCCCAGGCTGAGTGGAGTGAATGTACCCAGGTTGAGTGGAGTGGAGGTGCCCAGGCTGAGTGGAGTGCAGGTTCCCAGGCAGAGTGGGATTGGAAGTGCCCAGTCTGAGTGGAGTGAATGTGCCCAGGCTGAGTGGAGTGGAGGTGCCCAGGGTGAGTGGAGTTGGGGTTCCCTGGCAGAGTGGGACTGGAAGTGCCAACGCTGAGTGCAGTGAATGTGCCCTGGCTGAGTGGAGTGGAGGTGCCCAGGCTGAGTGGAGTGGAGGTGCCAAGGCCGAGTGGAGTGCAGGTTCCCAGGCAGAGTGGGACTGGAAGTGCCCAGGTTGAGTGGAGTGAATGTGCCCAGGCTGAGTGGAGTGGAGGTGCCCATGCTGAGTGGAGTTGGGGTTCCCTGGCAGAGTGGGACTGGAAGTGCCAAGGCTGAGTGGAGTGAATGTACCCAGGCTGAGTGGAGTGCAGGTGCCCAGGCTGAGTGGAGTGCAGGTTCCCAGGCAGAGTGGGATTGGAAGTGCCCAGGCTGAGTGGAGTGAATGTGCCCAGGCTGAGTGGAGTGGAGGTGCCCAGGCCGAGTGGAGTGCAGGTTCCCAGGCAGAGTGGGACTGGAAGTGCCCAGGCGGAGTGGACTGAATGTGCCCGGCCGCCGGAGCCCGAAACGTGCGTTTCCCCATTGCCTTGAATGGGCGCGGAGAGAGGGGGGCGCTTTTTGGCACCGGGTTGAGTGGAGTGAATGTGCCCAGGCTGAGTGGAGTGGAGGTGCCCAGGCTGAGTGGAGTTGGGGTTCCCTGGCAGAGTGGGACTGGAAGTGCCAAGGCTGAGTGGAGTGAATGTGCCCAGGCTGAGTGGAGTGGAGGTGCCCAGGCTGAGTGGAGTGCAGGTTCCCAGGCAGAGTGGGACTGGAAGTGCCCAGGCTGAGTGGAGTGAATGTGCCCAGGCTGAATGGAGTGGAAGTGCCCAGGCTGAGTGGAGTGCAGGTTCCCAGGCAGAGTGGGATTGGAAGTGCCCAGGCTGAGTGGAGTGAATGTACCCAGGCTGAGTGGAGTGTAGGTGCCCAGGCTGAGTGGAGTGCAGGTTCCCAGGCAGAGTGGGATTGGAAGTGCCCAGGCTGAGTGGAGTGAATGTGCCCAGGCTGAATGGAGTGGAGGTGCCCAGGCTGAGTGGAGTGCAGGTTCCCAGGCAGAGTGGGACTGGAAGTTCCCAGGCTGAGTGGAGTGAATGTGCCCAGGCTGAGTGGAGTGATTGTGCCCAGACTGAGTGGAGTGGAGGAGCCCAGGCTGAGTGGAGTGCAGGTTCCCAGGCAGAGTGGGATTGGAAGTGCCCAGGCTGAGTGGAGTGAATGAACCCAGGCTGAGTGGAGTGCAGGTGCCCAGGCTGAGTGGAGTGCAGGTTCCCAGGCAGACTGGGATTGGAAGTGCCCAGGCTGAGTGGAGTGAATGTGCCCAGGCTGAGTGGAGTGGAGGTGCCCAGGCTGAGTGGAGTTGGGGTTCCCTGGCAGAGTGGGACTGGAAGTGCCAAGGCTGAGTGGAGTGAATGTGCCCAGGCTGAGAGGAGTGGAGGTGCCCAGGCTGAGTGGAGTGGAGGTGCCCAGGCCGAGTGGAGTGCAGGTTCCCAGGCAGAGTGGGTCTGGAAGTGCCCAGGTTGAGTGGAGTGAATGCGCCCAGGCTGAGTGGAGTGGAGGTGCTCAGGCTGAGTGGAGTTGGGGTTCCCTGGCAGAGTGGAACTGGAAGTGCCAAGGCTGAGTGGAGTGAATGTGCCCAGGCTGAATGGGTGTCAATGTGCCTAGACAGAGTGGACTGAATGTGCCCGGCCGCCGAGCCCGAAACATGCGTTTTCCCATTGCCTTGAATGGGCGCGGAGAGAGGGCGGCGCTTTTTGGCTCGTGGCGCGGGCACCGTTGCGCCAAAGCGTCAAGTGTCACACCTCCCCGTGCTCGGGGCGGCCCCTTGGAGCTAACTGTCCGGGTCGGGAGGGGCTGCGAGGCCGCCCAGGAGAAAGGGTCCAAACCGCGTTCCGATCGGACGAGAATTGAGGGCGGGGCACAGTTCCGCGGTTCACTTTCCGCCCGGGCAAAGGGCCTATAACTTGCGGCGGGGGGGCTTAAGAGTGGGTCCCCCCGAGTCGGGTGGAGAGCCGGGTGTGGAGAGGAGTAGCGGAGGTCCCCAGGCAGAGTGGGAGTGGAGGTTCCTGGGCAGAGTGGGACTGGAAGTGCCCAGGCTGAGTGGAGTGAATGTGCCCAGGCTGAGTGGAGTGAATGTGCCCAGACTGAGTGGAGTGGAGGTGCCCAGGCTGAGTGGAGTGAAGGTTCCCAGGCAGAGTGGGACTGGAAGTGCCCAGGCTGAGTGGAGTGAATGTGCCAAGGCTGAATGGAGTGGAAGTGCCCAGGCTGAGTGGAGTGCAGGTTCCCAGGCAGAGTGGGATTGGAAGTGCCCAGGCTGAGTGGAGTGAATGTACCCAGGCTGAGTGGAGTGGAGGTGCCCAGGCTGAGTGGAGTGGAAGTGCCCAGGCTGAGTGGAGTGCAGGTTCCCAGGCAGAGTGGGATTGGAAGTGCCCAGGCGGAGTGGAGTGAATGTGCCCAGGCTGAATGGGAGTCAATGTGCCTAGACAGAGTGGACTGAATTTGCCCGGCCGCCAAGCCCGAAACGTGCGTTTCCCCATTGCCTTGAATGGGCGCGGAGAGAGGGCGGCGCTTTTTGGCTCGTGGCGCGGGCACCGTTGCGCCAAAGCGTCAAGTGTCACACCTCCCCGTGCTCGGGGCGGCCCCTTGGAGCTAACTGGCCGGGTCGGGAGGGACTGTGAGGCCGCCCAGGAGAACGGGTCAAAACCGCGTTCCGATCGGACGAGAATTGAGGGCGGGGCACAGTTCCGCGGTTCACTTTCCGCCCGGGCAAAGGGCCTATAACTTGCGGCGGGGGGGCTTAAGAGTGGGCCCCCGCGAGTCGGGTGGAGAGCCGGGTGTGGAGAGGAGTAGCGGAGGTCCCCAGGCAGAGTGGGAGTGGAGGTTCCTGGGCAGAGTGGGACTGGAAATGCCCAGGCTGAGTGGAGTGAATGTGCCCAGGCTGAGTGGAGTGAATGTGCCCAGACTGAGTGGAGTGGAGGTGCCCAGGCTGAGTGGAGTGCAGGTTCCCAGGCAGAGTGGGACTGGAAGTGCCCAGGCTGAGTGGAGTGAATGTGCCCAGGCTGAATGGAGTGGAAGTGCCCAGGCTGAGTGGAGTGCAGGTTCCCAGGCAGAGTGGGATTGGAAGTCCCCAGGCTGAGTGGAGTGAATGTACCCAGGCTGAGTGGAGTGGAGGTGCCCAGGCTGAGTGGGATTGGAAGTGCCAAGGCTGAGTGGGATTGGAAGTGCCAAGGCTGAATGGAGTGGAGGTGCCCAGGCTGAGTGGAGTGCAGGTTCCCAGGCAGAGTGGGACTGGAAGTGCCCAGGCTGAGTGGAGTGAATGTGCCCAGGCTGAGTGGAGTGATTGTGCCCAGACTGAGTGGAGTGGAGGTGCCCAGGCTGAGTGGAGTGCAGGTTCCCAGGCAGAGTGGGACTGGAAGTGCACAGGCTGAGTGGAGTGAATGTGCCCAGGCTGAATGGAGTGGAAGTGCCCAGGCTGAGTGGAGTGCAGGTTCCCAGGCAGAGTGGGATTGGAAGTGCCCAGGCTGAGTGGAGTGAATGTACCCAGGCTGAGTGGAGTGGAGGTGCCCAGGCTGAGTGGAGTGCAGGTTCCCAGGCAGAGTGGGATTGGAAGTGCCCAGGCTGAGTGGAGTGAATGAGCCCAGGCTGAGTGGAGTGGAGGTGCCCAGGGTGAGTGGAGTTGGGGTTCCCTGGCAGAGTGGGACTGGAAGTGCCCAGGCTGAGTGGAGTGAATGTGCCCAGGCTGAATGGAGTGGAAGTGCCCAGGCTGAGTGGAGTGCAGGTTCCCAGGCAGAGTGGGATTGGAAGTGCCCAGGCTGAGTGGAGTGAATGTACCCAGGCTGAGTGGAGTGGAGGTGCCCAGGCTGAGTGGAGTGCAGGTTCCCAGGCAGAGTGGGATTGGAAGTGCCCAGGCTGAGTGGAGTGAATGTGCCCAGGCTGAGTGGAGTGGAGGTGCCCAGGGTGAGTGGAGTTGGGGTTCCCTGGCAGAGTGGGACTGGAAGTGCCAACGCTGAGTGGAGTGAATGTGCCCTGGCTGAGTGGATTGGAGGTGCCCAGGCTGAGTGGAGTGGAGGTGCCCAGGCCGAGTGGAGTGCAGGTTCCCAGGCAGAGTGGGACTGGAAGTGCCCAGGCTGAGTGGAGTGAATGTGCCCAGGCTGAATGGAGTGGAAGTGCCCAGGCTGAGTGGAGTGCAGGTTCCCAGGCAGAGTGGGATTGGAAGTGCCCAGGCTGAGTGGAGTGAATGTACCCAGGCTGAGTGGAGTGGAGGTGCCCAGGCTGAGTGGAGTGCAGGTTCCCAGGCAGAGTGGGATTGGAAGTGCCCAGTCTGAGTGGAGTGAATGTGCCCAGGCTGAGTGGAGTGGAGGTGCCCAGGGTGAGTGGAGTTGGGGTTCCCTGGCAGAGTGGGACTGGAAGTGCCAACGCTGAGTGCAGTGAATGTGCCCTGGCTGAGTGGAGTGGAGGTGCCCAGGCTGAATGGGAGTCAATTTGCGTAGACAGAGTGGACTGAATGTGCCCGGCCGCCGGAGCCCGAAACGTGCGTTTACCCATTGCCTTGAATGGGCGCGGAGAGAGGGGGGCGCTTTTTGGCACCGGGCTGAGTGGAGTGAATGTGCCCAGGCAGAGTGGGATTGGAAGTGCCCAGGCTGAGTGGAGTGGAGGTGCCCAGGCTGAGTGGAGTTGGGGTTCCCTGGCAGAGTGGGACTGGAAGTGCCAAGGCTGAGTGGAGTGAATGTGCCCAGGCTGAGTGGAGTGGAGGTGCCCAGGCTGAGTGGAGTGCAGGTTCCCAGGCAGAGTGGGATTGGAAGTGCCCAGGCTGAGTGGAGTGAATGTACCCAGGCTGAGTGGAGTGCAGGTGCCCAGGCTGAGTGGAGTGCAGGTTCCCAGGCAGAGTGGGATTGGAAGTGCCCAGGCTGAGTGGAGTGAATGTGCCCAGGCTGAGTGGAGTGGAGGTGCCCAGGCCGAGTGGAGTGCAGGTTGCCAGGCGGAGTGGGACTGCAAGTGCCCAAGCGGAATGGAGTGAATGTGCCCAGGCTGAATGGGAGTCAATGTGCCTAGACAGAGTGGACTGAATGTGCCCGGCCGCCAAGCCCGAAACATGCGTTTCCCCATTGCCTTGAATGGGCGCGGAGAGAGGGCGGCGCTTTTTGGCTCGTGGCGCGGGCACCGTTGCGCCAAAGCGTCAAGTGTCACACCTCCCCGTGCTCGGGGCGGCCCCTTGGAGCTAACTGGCCGGGTCGGGAGGGGCTGCGAGGCCGCCCAGGAGAACGGGTCCAAACCGCGTTCCGATCGGACGAGAATTGAGGGCGGGGCACAGTTCCGCGGTTCACTTTCCGCCCGGGCAAAGGGCCTATAACTTGCGGCGGGGGGGCTTAAGAGTGGGCCTCCGCGAGTCGGGTGGAGAGCCGGGTATGGAGAGGAGTAGCGGAGGTCCCCAGGCAGAGTGGGAGTGGAGGTTCCTGGGCAGAGTGGGACTGGAAGTGCCCAGGCTGAGTGGAGTGAATGTGCCCAGGCTGAGTGGAGTGAATGTGCCCAGACTGAGTGGAGTGGAGGTGCCCAGGCTGAGTGGAGTGCAGGTTCCCAGGCAGAGTGGGACTGGAAGTGCCCAGGCTGAGTGGAGTGAATGTGCCCAGGCTGAATGGAGTGGAAGTGCCCAGGCTGAGTGGAGTGGAGGTGCTCAGGCCGAGTGGAGTGCAGGTTCCCAGGCAGAGCGGGACTGGAAGTGCCCAGGTTGAGTGGAGTGAATGTGCCCAGGCTGAATGGAGTGGAGGTGCCCAGGCTGAGTGGTGTTGGGGTTCCCTGGCAGAGTGGGACTGGAAGAGCCAAGGCTGAGTGGAGTGAATGTGCCCAGGCAGAGTGGAGTGGAGGTGCCCAGGCTGAGTGGAGTGCAGGTTCCCAGGCATAGTGGGATTGGAAGTGCCCAGGCTGAGTGGAGTGAATGTACCCAGGCTGAGTGGAGTGCAGGTGCCCAGGCTGAGTGGAGTGCAGGTTCCCAGGCAGAGTGGGATTGGAAGTGCCCAGTCTGAGTGGAGTGAATGTGCCCAGGCTGAGTGGAGTGGAGGTGCCCAGGCCGAGTGGAGTGCAGGTTCCCAGGCAGAGTGGGACTGGATGTGCCCAGGCGGAGTGGAGTGAATGTGCCCAGGCTGAATGGGAGTCAATGTGCGTAGACAGAGTGGACTGAATGTGCCCGGCCGTCGGAGCCCGAAACGTGCGTTTCCCCATTGCCTTGAATGGGCGCGGAGAGAGGGGGGCGCTTTTTGGCACCGGGCTGAGTGGAGTGAATGTGCCCAGGCAGAGTGGGATTGGAAGTGCCCAGGCTGAGTGAAGTGAATGTGCCCAAGGTGAATGCAGTGGAAGTGCCCAGGCTGAGTGGAGTGCAGGTTCCCAGGCAGAGTGGGATTGGAAGTGCCCAGGCTGAGTGGAGTGAATGTACCCAGGCTGAGTGGAGTGGAGGTGCCCAGGCTGAGTGGAGTGCAGGTTCCCAGGCAGAGTGGGATTGGAAGTGCCCAGGCTGAGTGGAGTGGAGGTGCCCAGGCTGAGTGGAGTTGGGGTTCCCTGGCAGAGTGGGACTGGAAGTGCCAAGGCTGAGTGGAGTGAATGTTCCCAGGCTGAGTGGAGTGGAGGTGCCCAGGCTGAGTGGAGTGCAGGTTCCCAGGCAGAGTGGGATTGGAAGTGCCCAGGCTGAGTGGAGTGAATGTACCCAGGCTGAGTGGAGTGCAGGTGCCCAGGCTGAGTGGAGTGCAGGTTCCCTGGCAGAGTGGGATTGGAAGTGCCCAGGCTGAGTGGAGTGAATGTGCCCAGGCTGAATGGGAGTCAATGTGCCTAGAAAGAGTGGACTGAATATGCCCGGCCGCCGGAGCCCGAAACGTGCGTTTCCGCATTGCCTTGAATGGGCGCGGAGAGAGGGCGGCGCTTTTTGTCTCGTGGCGCGGGCACCGTTGCGCCAAAGCGTCAAGTGTCACACCTCCCCGTGCTCGGGGCGGCCCCTTGGAGCTAACTGGCCGGGTCGGGAGGGGCTGCGAGGCCGCCCAGGAGAACGGGTCCAAACCGCGTTCCGATCGGACGAGAATTGAGGGCGGGGCACAGTTCCGCGGTTCACTTTCCGCCCGGGCAAAGGGCCTATAACTTGCGGCGGGTAGGGCTTAAGAGTGGGCCCCGCGAGTCGGGTGGAGAGCCGGGTGTGGAGAGGAGTAGCGGAGGTCCCCAGGCAGAGTGGGAGTGGAGGTTCCTGGGCAGAGTGGGACTGGAAGTGCCCAGGCTGAGTGGAGTGAATGTGCCCAGGCTGAGTGGAGTGAATGTGCCCAGACTGAGTGGAGTGGAGGTGCCCAGGCTGAGTGGAGTGCAGGTTCCCAGGCAGAGTGGGACTGGAAGTGCCCAGGCTGAGTGGAGTGAATGTGCCCAGGCTGAATGGAGTGGAGGTGCCCAGGCTGAGTGGAGTGCAGGTTCCCAGGCAGAGTGGGACTGGAAGTGCCCAGGCTGAGTGGAGTGAATGTGCCCAGGCTGAGTGGAGTGATTGTGCCCAGACTGAGTGGAGTGGAGGTGCCCAGGCTGAGTGGAGTGCAGGTTCCCAGGCAGAGTGGGACTGGAAGTGCCCAGGCTGAGTGGAGTGAATGTGCCCAGGCTGAATGGAGTGGAAGTGCCCAGGCTGAGTGGAGTGCAGGTTCCCAGGCAGAGTGGGATTGGAAGTGCCCAGGCTGAGTGGAGTGAATGTACCCAGGCTGAGTGGAGTGGAGGTGCCCAGGCTGAGTGGAGTGCAGGTTCCCAGGCAGAGTGGGATTGGAAGTGCCCAGGCTGAGTGAGGTGAATGTGCCCAGGCTGAGTGGAGTGGAGGTGCCCAGGGTGAGTGTAGTTGGGGTTCCCTGGGAGAGTGGGACTGGAAGTGCCAACGCTGAGTGGAGTGAATGTGCCCTGGCTGAGTGGAGTGGAGGTGCCCAGGCTGAGTGGAGTGGAGGTGCCCAGGCCGAGTGGAGTGCAGGTTCCCAGGCAGAGTGGGACTGGAAGTGCCCAGGTTGAGTGGAGTGAATGTGCCCAGGCTGAGTGGAGTGGAGGTGCCCAGGCTGAGTGGAGTGCAGGTTCCCAGGCAGTGTGGGATTGGAAGTGCCCAGGCTGAGTGGAGTGAATGTACCCAGGCTGAGTGGAGTGCAGGTGCCCAGGCTGAGTGGAGTGCAGGTTCCCAGGCAGAGTGGGATTGGAAGTGCCCAGGCTGAGTGGAGTGAATGTGCCCAGGCTGAGTGGAGTGGAGGTGCCCAGGCCGAGTGGAGTGCAGGTTCCCTGGCAGAGTGGGACTAGAAGTGCCCAGGTTGAGTGGAGTGAATGTGCCCAGGCTGAGAGGAGTGGAGGTGCCCAGGCTGAGTGGAGTGGAGGTGCCCAGGCTGAGTGGAGTGCAGGTTCCCAGGCAGAGTGGGATTGGAAGTGCCCAGGCTGAGTTGAGTGAATGTACCCAGGCTGAGTGGAGTGCAGGTGCCCAGGCTGAGTGGAGTGCAGGTTCCCAGGCAGAGTGGGATTGGAAGTGCCCAGGCTGAGTGGAGTGAATGTGCCCAGGCTGAGTGGAGTGCAGGTGCCCAGGCTGAGTGGAATGCAGGTTCCCAGGAAGAGTGGGATTGGAAGAGCCCAGGCTGAGTGGAGTGAATGTGCCCAGGCTGAGTGGAGTGGAGGTGCCCAGGCCGAGTGGAGTGCAGGTTCCCAGGCAGAGTGGGACTGGAAGTGCCAAGGCGGAGTGGAGTGAATGTGCCCAGGCTGAATGGGAGTCAATTTGCGTAGACAGAGTGGACTGAATGTGCCCGGCCGCCGGAGTCCGAAACGTGCGTTTCCCCATTGCCTTGAATGGGCGCGGAGAGAGGGGGGCGATTTTTGGCACCGGGCTGAGTGGAGTGAATGTGCCCAGGCTGAGTGGAGTGGAGGTGCCCAGGCTGAGTGGAGTGCAGGTGCCCAGGCCGAGTGGAGTGCAGGTTCCCAGGCAGAGTGGGACTGGAAGTGCCCAGGCTGAGTGGAGTGAATGTACCCAGGCTGAGTGGAGTGGAGGTGCCCAGGCTGAGTGGAGTGCAGGTTCCCAGGCAGAGTGGGATTGGAAGTGCCCAGGCTGAGTGGAGTGAATGTGCCCAGGCTGAGTGGAGTGGAGGTGCCCAGGCTGAGTGGAGTTGGGGTTCCCTGGCAGAGTGGGACTGGAAGTGCCAAGGCTGAGTGGAGTGAATGTGCCCAGGCTGAGTGGAGTGGAAGTGCCCAGGCTGAGTGGAGTGCAGGTTCCCAGGCAGAGTGGGATTGGAAGTGCCCAGGCTGAGTGGAGTGAATGTACCCAGGCTGAGTGGAGTGGAGGTGCCCAGGCTGAGTGGAGTGCAGGTTCCCAGGCAGAGTGGGATTGGAAGTGCCCAGGCTGAGTGGAGTGAATGTGCCCAGGCTGAGTGGAGTGGAGGTGCCCAGGCTGAGTGGAGTTGGGGTTCCCTGGCAGAGTGGGACTGGAAGTGCCAACGCTGAGTGGAGTGAATGTGCCCAGGCTGAGTGGAGTGCAGGTGCCCAGGCTGAGTGGAATGCAGGTTCCCAGGAAGAGTGGGATTGGAAGAGCCCAGGCTGAGTGGAGTGAATGTGCCCAGGCTGAGTGGAGTGGAGGTGCCCAGGCCGAGTGGAGTGCAGGTTCCCAGGCAGAGTGGGACTGGAAGTGCCAAGGCGGAGTGGAGTGAATGTGCCCAGGCTGAATGGGAGTCAATTTGCGTAGACAGAGTGGACTGAATGTGCCCGGCCGCCGGAGTCCGAAACGTGCGTTTCCCCATTGCCTTGAATGGGCGCGGAGAGAGGGGGGCGATTTTTGGCACCGGGCTGAGTGGAGTGAATGTGCCCAGGCTGAGTGGAGTGGAGGTGCCCAGGCTGAGTGGAGTGCAGGTGCCCAGGCCGAGTGGAGTGCAGGTTCCCAGGCAGAGTGGGACTGGAAGTGCCCAGGCTGAGTGGAGTGAATGTACCCAGGCTGAGTGGAGTGGAGGTGCCCAGGCTGAGTGGAGTGCAGGTTCCCAGGCAGAGTGGGATTGGAAGTGCCCAGGCTGAGTGGAGTGAATGTGCCCAGGCTGAGTGGAGTGGAGGTGCCCAGGCTGAGTGGAGTTGGGGTTCCCTGGCAGAGTGGGACTGGAAGTGCCAAGGCTGAGTGGAGTGAATGTGCCCAGGCTGAGTGGAGTGGAAGTGCCCAGGCTGAGTGGAGTGCAGGTTCCCAGGCAGAGTGGGATTGGAAGTGCCCAGGCTGAGTGGAGTGAATGTACCCAGGCTGAGTGGAGTGGAGGTGCCCAGGCTGAGTGGAGTGCAGGTTCCCAGGCAGAGTGGGATTGGAAGTGCCCAGGCTGAGTGGAGTGAATGTGCCCAGCCTGAGTGGAGTGGAGGTGCCCAGGCTGAGTGGAGTTGGGGTTCCCTGGCAGAGTGGGACTGGAAGTGCCAACGCTGAGTGGAGTGAATGTGCCCAGGCTGAGTGGAGTGAATGTGCCCAGGCTGAGTGGAGTGGAGGTGCCCAGGCCGAGTGGAGTGCAGGTTCCCAGGGAGAGTGGGACTGAAAGTGTCTGGGCTGAGTGGAGTGAATGTGCCCAGGCTGAGTGGAGTGAATGTACCCAGGCAGAGTGGAGTGGAGGTGCCCAGGCCGAGTGGAGTGCAGGTTCCCAGGCAGAGTGGGACTGGAAGTGCCCAGGCTGAGTGGAGTGAATGTACCCAGGCTGAGTGGAGTGGAGGTGCCCAGGCTGAGTGGAGTGCAGGTTCCCAGGCAGAGTGGGATTGGAAGTGCCCAGGCTGAGTGGAGTGAATGTGCCCAGGCTGAGTGGAGTGGAGGTGCCCAGGCTGAGTGGAGTTGGGGTTCCCTGGCAGAGTGGGACTGGAAGTGCCAAGGCTGAGTGGAGTGAATGTGCCCAGGCTGAGTGGAGTGATTGTGCCCAGAATGAGTGGAGTGGAGGTGCCCAGGCTGAGTTGAGTGCAGGTTCCCAGGCAGAGTGGGATTGGAAGTGCCCAGGCTGAGTGGAGTGAATGTGCCCAGGCTGAGTGGAGTGGAGGTGCCCAGGCTGAGTGGAGTTGGGGTTCCCTGGCAGAGTGGGACTGGAAGTGCCAACGCTGAGTGGAGTGAATGTGCCCAGGCTGAGTGGAGTGGAGGTGCCCAGGCCGAGTGGAGTGCAGGTTCCCAGGCAGAGTGGGACTGGAAGTGCCCAGGCGGAGTGGAGTGAATGTGCCCAGGCTGAATGGGAGTCAATGTGCGTAGATAGAGTGGACTGAATGTGCCCGGCCGCCTGAGCCCGAAACATGCGTTTCCCCATTGCCTTGAATGGGCGCGGAGAGAGGGGGGCGCTTTTTGGCACCGGGCTGAGTGGAGTGAATGTGTCCAGGCTGAATGGAGTGGAAGTGCCCAGGCTGAGTGGAGTGCAGGTTCCCAGGCAGAGTGGGATTGGAAGTGCCCAGGCTGAGTGGAGTGAATGTACCCAGGCTGAGTGGAGTGCAGGTGCCCAGGCTGAGTGGAGTGCAGGTTCCCAGGCAGAGTGTGATTGGAAGTGCCCAGGCTGAGTGGAGTGAATGTGCCCAGGCTGAATGGAGTGGAGGTGCCCAGGCTGAGTGGAGTGCAGGTTCCCAGGCAGAGTGGGACAGGAAGTTCCCAGGCTGAGTGGAGTGAATGTGCCCAGGCTGAGTGGAGTGATTGTGCCCAGACTGAGTGGAGTGGAGGAGCCCAGGCTGAGTGGAGTGCAGGTTCCCAGGCAGAGTGGGATTGGAAGTGCCCAGGCTGAGTGGAGTGAATGAACCCAGGCTGAGTGGAGTGCAGGTGCCCAGGCTGAGTGGAGTGCAGGTTCCCAGGCAGACTGGGATTGGAAGTGCCCAGGCTGAGTGGAGGTGCTCAGGCTGAGTGGAGTTGGGGTTCCCTGGCAGAGTGGGACTGGAAGTGCCAAGGCTGAGTGGAGTGAATGTGCCCAGGCTGAATGGGTGTCAATGTGCCTAGACAGAGTGGACTGAATGTGCAGGTTCCCAGGCAGAGTGGGACTGGAAGTGCCCAGGCTGAGTGGAGTGAATGTGCCCAGGCTGAATGGAGTGGAAGTGCCCAGGCTGAGTGGAGTGCAGGTTCCCAGGCAGAGTGGGATTGGAAGTGCCCAGGCTGAGTGGAGTGAATGTACCCAGGCAGAGTGGAGTGCAGGTGCCCAGGCTGAGTGGGATTGGAAGTGCCAAGGCTGAGTGGAGTGAATGTGCCCAGGCTGAGTGGAGTGGAGGTGCCCAGGCCGAGTGGAGTGCAGGTTCCCAGGCAGAGTGGGACTGGAAGTGCCCAGGCGGAGTGGAGTGAATGTGCCCAGGCTGAATGGGAGTCAATTTGCGTAGACAGAGTGGACTGAATGTGCCCGGCCGCCGGAGCCCGAAACGTGCGTTTCCCCATTGCCTTGAATGGGCGCGGAGAGAGGGGGGCGCTTTTTGGCACCGGGCTGAGTGGAGTGAATGTGCCCAGGCAGAGTGGGATTGGAAGTGCCCAGGCTGAGTGGAGTGGAGGTGCCCAGGCTGAGTGGAGTTGGGGTTCCCTGGCAGAGTGGGACTGGAAGTGCCAAGGCTGAGTGGAGTGAATGTGCCCAGGCTGAGTGGAGTGGAGGTGCCCAGGCTGAGTGGAGTGCAGGTTCCCAGGCAGAGTGGGATTGGAAGTGCCCAGGCTGAGTGGAGTGAATGTACCCAGGCTGAGTGGAGTGCAGGTGCCCAGGCTGAGTGGAGTGCAGGTTCCCAGGCAGAGTGGGATTGGAAGTGCCCAGGCTGAGTGGAGTGAATGTGCCCAGGCTGAGTGGAGTGGAGGTGCCCAGGCCGAGTGGAGTGTAGGTTGCCAGGCAGAGTGGGACTGGAAGTGCCCAAGCGGAGTGGAGTGAATGTGCCCAGGCTGAATGGGAGTCAATGTGCCTAGACAGAGTGGACTGAATGTGCCCGGCCGCCAAGCCCGAAACATGCGTTTCCCCATTGCCTTGAATGGGCGCGGAGAGAGGGCGGCGCTTTTTGGCTCGTGGCGCGGGCACCGTTGCGCCAAAGCGTCAAGTGTCACACCTCCCCGTGCTCGGGGCGGCCCCTTGGAGCTAACTGGCCGGGTCGGGAGGGGCTGCGAGGCCGCCCAGGAGAACGGGTCCAAACCGCGTTCCGATCGGACGAGAATTGAGGGCGGGGCACAGTTCCGCGGTTCACTTTCCGCCCGGGCAAAGGGCCTATAACTTGCGGCGGGGGGGCTTAAGAGTGGGCCTCCGCGAGTCGGGTGGAGAGCCGGGTATGGAGAGGAGTAGCGGAGGTCCCCAGGCAGAGTGGGAGTGGAGGTTCCTGGGCAGAGTGGGACTGGAAGTGCCCAGGCTGAGTGGAGTGAATGTGCCCAGGCTGAGTGGAGTGAATGTGCCCAGACTGAGTGGAGTGGAGGTGCCCAGGCTGAGTGGAGTGCAGGTTCCCAGGCAGAGTGGGACTGGAAGTGCCCAGGCTGAGTGGAGTGAATGTGCCCAGGCTGAATGGGAGTGGAAGTGCCCAGGCTGAGTGGAGTGGAGGTGCTCAGGCCGAGTGGAGTGCAGGTTCCCAGGCAGAGCGGGACTGGAAGTGCCCAGGTTGAGTGGAGTGAATGTGCCCAGGCTGAATGGAGTGGAGGTGCCCAGGCTGAGAGGTGTTGGGGTTCCCTGGCAGAGTGGGACTGGAAGAGCCAAGGCTGAGTGGAGTGAATGTGCCCAGGCAGAGTGGAGTGGAGGTGCCCAGGCTGAGTGGAGTGCAGGTTCCCAGGCAGAGTGGGATTGGAAGTGCCCAGGCTGAGTGGAGTGAATGTACCCAGGCTGAGTGGAGTGGAGGTGCCCAGGCTGAGTGGAGTGCAGGTTCCCAGGCAGAGTGGGATTGGAAGTGCCCAGTCTGAGTGGAGTGAATGTGCCCAGGCTGAGTGGAGTGGAGGTGCCCAGGCCGAGTGGAGTGCAGGTTCCCAGGCAGAGTGGGACTGGATGTGCCCAGGCGGAGTGGAGTGAATGTGCCCAGGCTGAATGGGAGTCAATGTGCGTAGACAGAGTGGACTGAATGTGCCCGGCCGTCGGAGCCCGAAACGTGCGTTTCCCCATTGCCTTGAATGGGCGCGGAGAGAGGGGGGCGCTTTTTGGCACCGGGCTGAGTGGAGTGAATGTGCCCAGGCAGAGTGGGATTGGAAGTGCCCAGGCTGAGTGAAGTGAATGTGCCCAAGGTGAATGCAGTGGAGGTGCCCAGGCTGAGTGGAGTGCAGGTTCCCAGGCAGAGTGGGATTGGAAGTGCCCAGGCTGAGTGGAGTGAATGTACCCAGGCTGAGTGGAGTGGAGGTGCCCAGGCTGAGTGGAGTGCAGGTTCCCAGGCAGAGTGGGATTGGAAGTGCCCAGGCTGAGTGGAGTGGAGGTGCCCAGGCTGAGTGGAGTTGGGGTTCCCTGGCAGAGTGGGATTGGAAGTGCCCAGGCTGAGTGGAGTGAATGTACCCAGGCTGAGTGGAGTGGAGGTGCCCAGGCTGAGTGGAGTGCAGGTTCCCAGGCAGAGTGGGATTGGAAGTGCCCAGGCTGAGTGAGGTGAATGTGCCCAGGCTGAGTGGAGTGGAGGTGCCCAGGGTGAGTGGAGTTGGGGTTCCCTGGGAGAGTGGGACTGGAAGTGCCAACGCTGAGTGGAGTGAAAGTGCCCTGGCTGAGTGGAGTGGAGGTGCCCAGGCTGAGTGGAGTGGAGGTGCCCAGGCCGAGTGGAGTGCAGGTTCCCAGGCAGAGTGGGACTGGAAGTGCCCAGGTTGAGTGGAGTGAATGTGCCCAGGCTGAGTGGAGTGGAGGTGCCCAGGCTGAGTGGAGTTGGGGTTCCCTGGCAGAGTGGGACTGGAAGTGCCAAGGCTGAGTGGAGTGAATGTGCCCAGGCTGAGTGGAGTGGAGGTGCCCAGGCTGAGTGGAGTGCAGGTTCCCAGGCAGTGTGGGATTGGAAGTGCCCAGGCTGAGTGGAGTGAATGTACCCAGGCTGAGTGGAGTGCAGGTGCCCAGGCTGAGTGGAGTGCAGGTTCCCAGGCAGAGTGGGATTGGAAGTGCCCAGGCTGAGTGGAGTGAATGTGCCCAGGCTGAGTGGAGTGGAGGTGCCCAGGCCGAGTGGAGTGCAGGTTCCCAGGCAGAGTGGGACTGGATGTGCCCAGGCGGAGTGGAGTGAATGTGCCCAGGCTGAATGGCAGTCAATGTGCGTAGACAGAGTGGACTGAATGTGCCCGGCCGCCGGAGCCCGAAACGTGCGTTTCCCCATTGCCTTGAATGGGCGCGGAGAGAGGGGGGCGCTTTTTGGCACCGGGTTGAGTGGAGTGAATGTGCCCAGGCTGAGTGGAGTGGAGGTGCCCAGGCTGAGTGGAGTAGAGGTGCCCAGGCCGAGTGGGTGCAGGTTCCCAGGCAGAGTGGGACTGGAAGTGCCAAGGCTGAGTGGAGTGAATGTGCCCAGGCTGAGTGGAGTGGAGGTGCCCAGGCTGAGTGGAGTTGGGGTTCCGTGGCAGAGTGGGACTGGAAGTGCCCAGGCTGAGTGGAGTGAATGTGCCCAGGCTGAGTGCAGTGGAGGTGCCAAGGCTGAGTGGAGTGCAGGTTCCCAGGCAGAGTGGGATTGGAAGTACCCAGGCTGAGTGGAGTGAATGTACGCAGGCTGAGTGGAGTGCAGGTGCCCAGGCTGAGTGGAGTGCAGGTTCCCAGGCAGAGTGGGATTGGAAGTGCCCAGGCTGAATGGAGTGAATGTGCCCAGGCTGAGTGGAGTGGAGGTGCCCAGGCTGAGTGGAGTGCAGGTTCCCAGGCAGAGTGGGACTGGAAGTGCCCAGGCGGAGTGGAGTGAATGTGGCCAGGCTGAATGTGAGTCAATGTGCCTAGACAGAGTGGACTGAATGTGCCCGGCCGCCGGAGCCCGAAACGTGCGTTTCCCCATTGCCTTGAATGGGCGCGGAGAGAGGGCGGCGATTTTTGGCTCGTGGCGCGGGCACCGTTGCGCCAAAGCGTCAAGTGTCACACCTCCCCGTGCTCGGGGCGGCCCCTTGGAGCTAACTGGCCGGGTTGGGAGGGGCAACGAGGCCGCCCAGGAGAACGGGTCCAAACCGCGTTCCGATCGGACGAGAATTGAGGGCGGGGCACAGTTCCGCGGTTCACTTTCCGCCCGGGCAAAGGGCCTATAACTTGCGGCAGGGGGACTTAAGAGTGGGCCCCCGCGAGTCGGGTGGAGAGCCGGGTGTGGAGAGGAGTAGCGGAGGTCCCCAGGCAGAGTGGGAGTGGAGGTTCCTGGGCAGAGTGGGACTGGAAGTGCCCAGGCTGAGTGGAGTGAATGTGCCCAGGCTGAGTGGAGTGAATGTGCCCAGACTGAGTGGAGTGGAGGTGCCCAGGCTGAGTGGAGTGCAGGTTCCCAGGCAGAGTGGGACTGGAAGTGCCCAGGCTGAGTGGAGTGAATGTGCCCAGGCTGAATGGAGTGGAGGTGCCCAGGCTGAGTGGAGTGCAGGTTCCCAGGCAGAGTGGGACTGGAAGTGCCCAGGCTGAGTGGAGTGAATGTGCCGAGGCTGAGTGGAGTGATTGTGCCCAGAATGAGTGGAGTGGAGGTGCCCAGGCTGAGTGGAGTGCAGGTTCCCAGGCAGAGTGGGACTGGAAGTGCCCAGGCTGAGTGGAGTGAATGTGCCAAGGCTGAATGGAGTGGAAGTGCCCAGGCTGAGTGGAGTGCAGGTTCCCAGGCAGAGTGGGATTGGAAGTGCCCAGGCTGAGTGGAGTGAATGTACCCAGGCTGAGTGGAGTGGAGGTGCCCAGGCTGAGTGGAGTGCAGGTTCCCAGGCAGAGTGGGATTGGAAGTGCCCAGGCTGAGTGGAGTGAATGTGCCCAGGCTGAGTGGAGTGGAGGTGCCTAGACAGAGTGGACTGAATGTGCCCGGCCGCCGGAGCCCGAAACGTGCGTTTCCCCATTGCCTTGAATGGGCGCGGAGAGAGGGCGGCGATTTTTGGCTCGTGGCGCGGGCACCGTTGCGCCAAAGCGTCAAGTGTCACACCTCCCCGTGCTCGGGGCGGCCCCTTGGAGCTAACTGGCCGGGTTGGGAGGGGCAACGAGGCCGCCCAGGAGAACGGGTCCAAACCGCGTTCCGATCGGACGAGAATTGAGGGCGGGGCACAGTTCCGCGGTTCACTTTCCGCCGGGGCAAAGGGCCTATAACTTGCGGCAGGGGGACTTAAGAGTGGGCCCCCGCGAGTCGGGTGGAGAGCCGGGTGTGGAGAGGAGTAGCGGAGGTCCCCAGGCAGAGTGGGAGTGGAGGTTCCTGGGCAGAGTGGGACTGGAAGTGCCCAGGCTGAGTGGAGTGAATGTGCCCAGGCTGAGTGGAGTGAATGTGCCCAGACTGAGTGGAGTGGAGGTGCCCAGGCTGAGTGGAGTGCAGGTTCCCAGGCAGAGTGGGACTGGAAGTGCCCAGGCTGAGTGGAGTGAATGTGCCCAGGCTGAATGGAGTGGAGGTGCCCAGGCTGAGTGGAGTGCAGGTTCCCAGGCAGAGTGGGACTGGAAGTGCCCAGGCTGAGTGGAGTGAATGTGCCGAGGCTGAGTGGAGTGATTGTGCCCAGAATGAGTGGAGTGGAGGTGCCCAGGCTGAGTGGAGTGCAGGTTCCCAGGCAGAGTGGGACTGGAAGTGCCCAGGCTGAGTGGAGTGAATGTGCCAAGGCTGAATGGAGTGGAAGTGCCCAGGCTGAGTGGAGTGCAGGTTCCCAGGCAGAGTGGGATTGGAAGTGCCCAGGCTGAGTGGAGTGAATGTACCCAGGCTGAGTGGAGTGGAGGTGCCCAGGCTGAGTGGAGTGCAGGTTCCCAGGCAGAGTGGGATTGGAAGTGCCCAGGCTGAGTGGAGTGAATGTGCCCAGGCTGAGTGGAGTGGAGGTGCCCAGGCTGAGTGGGACTGGAAGTGCCCAGGCTGAGTGGAGTGAATGTGCCGAGGCTGAGTGGAGTGATTGTGCCCAGAATGAGTGGAGTGGAGGTGCCCAGGCTGAGTGGAGTGCAGGTTCCCAGGCAGAGTGGGACTGGAAGTGCCCAGGCTGAGTGGAGTGAATGTGCCCAGAATGAGTGGAGTGGAAGTGCCCAGGCTGAGTGGAGTGCAGGTTCCCAGGCAGAGTGGGATTGGAAGTGCCCAGGCTGAGTGGAGTGAATGTACCCAGGCTGAGTGGAGTGGAGGTGCCCAGGCTGAGTGGAGTGCAGGTTCCCAGGCAGAGTGGGATTGGAAGTGCCCAGGCTGAGTGGAGTGAATGTACCCAGGCTGAGTGGAGTGGAGGTGCCCAGGCTGAGTGGAGTGCAGGTTCCCAGGCAGAGTGGGATTGGAAGTGCCCAGGCTGAGTGGAGTGAATGTGCCCAGGCTGAGTGGAGTGGAGGTGCCTAGACAGAGTGGACTGAATGTGCCCGGCCGCCGGAGCCCGAAACGTGCGTTTCCCCATTGCCTTGAATGGGCGCGGAGAGAGGGCGGCGATTTTTGGCTCGTGGCGCGGGCACCGTTGCGCCAAAGCGTCAAGTGTCACACCTCCCCGTGCTCGGGGCGGCCCCTTGGAGCTAACTGGCCGGGTCGGGAGGGGCAACGAGGCCGCCCAGGAGAACGGGTCCAAACCGCGTTCCGATCGGACGAGAATTGAGGGCGGGGCACAGTTCCGCGGTTCACTTTCCGCCGGGGCAAAGGGCCTATAACTTGCGGCAGGGGGACTTAAGAGTGGGCCCCCGCGAGTCGGGTGGAGAGCCGGGTGTGGAGAGGAGTAGCGGAGGTCCCCAGGCAGAGTGGGAGTGGAGGTTCCTGGGCAGAGTGGGACTGGAAGTGCCCAGGCTGAGTGGAGTGAATGTGCCCAGGCTGAGTGGAGTGAATGTGCCCAGACTGAGTGGAGTGGAGGTGCCCAGGCTGAGTGGAGTGCAGGTTCCCAGGCAGAGTGGGACTGGAAGTGCCCAGGCTGAGTGGAGTGAATGTGCCCAGGCTGAATGGAGTGGAGGTGCCCAGGCTGAGTGGAGTGCAGGTTCCCAGGCAGAGTGGGACTGGAAGTGCCCAGGCTGAGTGGAGTGAATGTGCCGAGGCTGAGTGGAGTGATTGTGCCCAGAATGAGTGGAGTGGAGGTGCCCAGGCTGAGTGGAGTGCAGGTTCCCAGGCAGAGTGGGACTGGAAGTGCCCAGGCTGAGTGGAGTGAATGTGCCAAGGCTGAATGGAGTGGAAGTGCCCAGGCTGAGTGGAGTGCAGGTTCCCAGGCAGAGTGGGATTGGAAGTGCCCAGGCTGAGTGGAGTGAATGTACCCAGGCTGAGTGGAGTGGAGGTGCCCAGGCTGAGTGGAGTGCAGGTTCCCAGGCAGAGTGGGATTGGAAGTGCCCAGGCTGAGTGGAGTGAATGTGCCCAGGCTGAGTGGAGTGGAGGTGCCCAGGCTGAGTGGAGTTGGGGTTCCCTGGCAGAGTGGGACTGGAAGTGCCAACGCTGAGTGGAGTGAATGTGCCCAGGCTGAGTGGAGTGGAGGTGCCCAGGCTGAGTGGAGTGGAGGTGCCCAGGCCGAGTGGAGTGCAGGTTCCCAGGCAGAGTGGGACTGGAAGTGCCCAGGTTGAGTGGGGTGAATGTGCCCAGGCTGAGTGGAGTGGAGGTGCCCAGGCTGAGTGGAGTTGGGGTTCCCTGGCAGAGTGGGACTGGAAGAGCCAAGGCTGAGTGGAGTGAATGTGCCCAGGCAGAGTGGAGTGGAGGTGCCCAGGCTGAGAGGAGTGCAGGTTCCCAGGCAGAGTGGGATTGGAAGTGCCCAGGCTGAGTGGAGTGAATGTACCCAGGCTGAGTGGAGTGCAGGTGCCCAGGCTGAGTGGAGTGCAGGTTCCCAGGCAGAGTGGGATTGGAAGTACCCAGTCTGAGTGGAGTGAATGTGCCCAGGCTGAGTGGAGTGGAGGTGCCCAGGCCGAGTGGAGTGCAGGTTCCCAGGCAGAGTGGGACTGGAAGTGCCCAGGCGGAGTGGAGTGAATGTGCCCAGGCTGAATGGGAGTCAATGTGCGTAGACAGAGTGGACTGAATGTGCCCGGCCGCCGGAGCCCGAAACGTGCGTTTCCCCATTGCCTTGAATGGGCGCGGAGAGAGGGGGGCGCTTTTTGGCACCGGGCTGAGTGGAGTGAATGTGCCCAGGCTGAATGGAGTGGAAGTGCCCAGGCTGAGTGGAGTGCAGGTTCCCAGGCAGAGTGGGATTGGAAGTGCCCAGGCTGAGTGGAGTGAATGTACCCAGGCTGAGTGGAGGGCAGGTGCCCAGGCTGAGTGGAGTGCAGGTTCCCAGGCAGAGTGGGATTGGAAGTGCCCAGGCTGAGTGGAGTGAATGTGCCCAGGCTGAGTGGAGTAGAGGTGCCGAGGCCGAGTGGAGTGCAGGTTCCCAGGCAGAGTGGGACTGGAAGTGCCCAGGCGGAGTGGAGTGAATGTGCCCAGGCTGAATGGCAGTCAATGTGCGTAGACAGAGTGGACTTAATGTGCCCGGCCGCCGGAGCCCGAAACGTGCGTTTCCCCATTGCCTTGAATGGGCGCGGAGAGAGGGGGGCACTTTTTGGCACCGGGTTGAGTGGAGTGAATGTGCCCAGGCTGAGTGGAGTGGAGGTGCCCAGGCTGAGTGGAGTTGGGGTTCCCTGGCAGAGTGGGATTGGAAGTGCCAAGGCTGAGTGGAGTGAATGTGCCCAGGCTGAGTGGAGTGGAGGTGCCCAGGCTGAGTGAAGTTGGGGTTCCCTGGCAGAGTGGGACTGGAAGTGCCCAGGCTGAGTGGAGTGAATGTGCCCAGGCTGAGTGCAGTGGAGGTGCCAAGGCTGAGTGGAGTGCAGGTTCCCAGGCAGAGTGGGATTGGAAGTACCCAGGCTGAGTGGAGTGAATGTACCCAGGCTGAGTGGAGTGCAGGTGCCCAGGCTGAGTGGAGTGCAGGTTCCCAGGCAGAGTGGGATTGGAAGTGCCCAGGCTGAGTGGAGTGAATGTGCCCAGGCTGAGTGGAGTGGAGGTGCCCAGGCCGAGTGGAGTGCAGGTTCCCAGGCAGAGTGGGATTGGAAGTGCCCAGGCTGAGTGGAGTGAATGTACCCAGGCTGAGTGGAGTGGAGGTGCCCAGGCTGAGTGGAGTGCAGGTTCCCAGGCAGAGTGGGATTGGAAGTGCCCAGGCTGAGTGGAGTGAATGTGCCCAGGCTGAGTGGAGTGGAGGTGCCCAGGCTGAGTGGAGTTGGGGTTCCCTGGCAGAGTGGGACTGGAAGTGCCAACGCTAAGTGGAGTGAATGTGCCCAGGCTGAGTGGAGTGGAGGTGCCCAGGCTGAGTGGAGTGGAGGTGCCCAGGCCGAGTGGAGTGCAGGTTCCCAGGCAGAGTGGGACTGGTAGTGCCCAGGCTGAGTGGAGTGAATGTGCCCAGGCTGAATGGAGTGGAGGTGCCCAGGCTGAGTGGAGTGCAGGTTCCCAGGCAGAGTGGGACTGGAAGTTCCCAGGCTGAGTGGAGTGAATGTGCCCAGGCTGAGTGGAGTGATTGTGCCCAGACTGAGTGGAGTGGAGGAGCCCAGGCTGAGTGGAGTGCAGGTTCCCAGGCAGAGTGGGATTGGAAGTGCCCAGGCTGAGTGGAGTGAATGTACCCAGGCTGAGTGGAGTGCAGGTGCCCAGGCTGAGTGGAGTTGGGGTTCCCTGGCAGAGTGGGACTGGAAGTGCCAACGCTGAGTGGAGTGAATGTGCCCAGGCTGAGTGGAGTGGAGGTGCCCAGGCTGAGTGGAGTGGAGGTGCCCAGGCCGAGTGGAGTGCATGTTCCCAGGCAGAGTGGGACTGGAAGTGCCCAGGTTGAGTGGAGTGAATGCGCCCAGGCTGAGTGGAGTGGAGGTGCTCAGGCTGAGTGGAGTTGGGGTTCCCTGGCAGAGTGGGACTGGAAGTGCCAAGGCTGAGTGGAGTGAATGTGCCCAGGCTGAATGGGTGTCAATGTGCCTAGACAGAGTGGACTGAATGTGCCCGGCCGCCGAGCCCGAAACATGCGTTTCCCCATTGCCTTGAATGGGCGCGGAGAGAGGGCGGCGCTTTTTGGCTCGTGGCGCGGGCACCGTTGCGCCAAAGCGTCAAGTGTCACACCTCCCCGTGCTCGGGGCGGCCCCTTGGAGCTAACTGGCCGTGTCGGGAGGGGCTGCGAGGCCGCCCAGGAGAACGGGTCCAAACCGCGTTCCGATCGGACGAGAATTGAGGGCGGGGCACAGTTCCGCGGTTCACTTTCCGCCCGGGCAAAGGGCCTATAACTTGCGGCGGGGGGGCTTAAGAGTGGGTCCCCCCGAGTCGGGTGGAGAGCCGGGTGTGGAGAGGAGTAGCGGAGGTCCCCAGGCAGAGTGGAGTGCAGGTTCCTGGGCAGAGTGGGACTGGAAGTGGCCAGGCTGAGTGGAGTGAATGTGCCCAGGCTGAATGGAGTGGAAGTGCCCATGCTGAGTGGAGTGCAGGTTCCCAGGCAGAGTGGGATTGGAAGTGCCCAGGCTGAGTGGAGTGAATGTACCCAGGCTGAGTGGAGTGGAGGTGCCCTGGCTGAGCGGAGTGCAGGTTCCCAGGCAGAGTGGGATTGGAAGTGCCCAGGCTGAGTGGAGTGAATATGCCCAGGCTGAGTGGAGTGGAGGTGCCCAGGCTGAGTGGAGTTGGGGTTCCCTGGCAGAGTGGGACTGGAAGTGCCAAGGCTGAGTGGAGTGAATGTGCCCAGGCTGAGTGGAGTGGAGGTGCCCAGGCTGAGTGGAGTGCAGGTTCCCAGGCAGAGTGGGATTGGAAGTGCCCAGGCTGAGTGGAGTGAATGTACCCAGGCTGAGTGGAGTGCAGGTGCCCAGGCTGAGTGGAGTGCAGGTTCCCAGGCAGAGTGGGATTGGAAGTGCCCAGGCTGAGTGGAGTGAATGTGCCCAGGCTGAGTGGAGTGGAGGTGCCCAGGCCGAGTGGAGTGCAGGTTCCCAGGCAGAGTGGGACTGGAAGTGCCCAGGCGGAGTGGAGTGAATGTGCCCAGGCTGAATGGCAGTCAATGTGCGTAGACAGAGTGGACTGAATGTGCCCGGCCGCCGGAGCCCGAAACGTGCGTTTCCCCATTGCCTTGAATGGGCGCGGAGAGAGGGGGGCACTTTTTGGCACCGGGTTGAGTGGAGTGAATGTGCCCAGGCTGAGTGGAGTGGAGGTGCCCAGGCTGAGTGGAGTTGGGGTTCCCTGGCAGAGTGGGACTGGAAGTGCCAAGGCTGAGTGGAGTGAATGTGCCCAGGCTGAGTGGAGTGGAGGTGCCCAGGCTGAGTGGAGTTGGGGTTCCCTGGTTGAGTGGAGTGAATGTGCCCAGGCTGAGTGGAGTGGAGGTGCCCAGGCCGAGTGGAGTGCAGGTTCCCAGGCAGAGTGGGACTGGAAGTGCCCAGGCGGAGTGGAGTGAATGTGCCCAGGCTGAATGGGAGTCAATTTGCGTAGACAGAGTGGACTGAATGTGCCCGGCCGCCGGAGCCCGAAACGTGCGTTTCCCCATTGCCTTGAATGGGCGCGGAGAGAGGGGGGCGCTTTTTGGCACCGGGCTGAGTGGAGTGAATGTGCCCAGGCAGAGTGGGATTGGAAGTGCCCAGGCTGAGTGGAGTGGAGGTGCCCAGGCTGAGTGGAGTTGGGGTTCCCTGGCAGAGTGGGACTGGAAGTGCCAAGGCTGAGTGGAGTGAATGTGCCCAGGCTGAGTGGAGTGGAGGTGCCCAGGCTGAGTGGAGTGCAGGTTCCCAGGCAGAGTGGGATTGGAAGTGCCCAGGCTGAGTGGAGTGAATGTACCCAGGCTGAGTAGAGTGCAGGTGCCCAGGCAGAGTGGGACTGGAAGTGCCCAGGCGGAGTGGAGTGAATGTGCCCAGGCTGAATGAGAGTCAATGTGCCTAGACAGAGTGGACTGAATGTGCCCGGTCGCAGAGCCCGAAACATGCGTTTCCCCATTGCCTTGAATTGGCGCGGAGAGAGGGCGGCGCTTTTTGGCTTGTGGCGCGGGCACTGTTGCGCCAAAGCGTCAAGTGTCACACCTCCCCGTGCTCGGGGCGGCCCCTTGGAGCTAACTGGCCGGGTCGGGAGGGGCTGCGAGGCCGCCCAGGAGAGCGTTCCGATCGGACGAGAATTGAGGGCGGGGCACAGTTCCGCGGTTCACTTTCCGCCCGGGCAAAGGGCCTATAACTTGCGGCGGGGGGGCTTAAGAGTGGGCCCCCGCGAGTCGGGTGGAGAGCCGGGTGTGGAGAGGAGTAGCGGAGGTCCCCAGGCAAAGTGGGAGTGGAGGTTCCTGGGCAGAGTGGGACTGGAAGTGCCCAGGCTGAGTGGAGTGAATGTGCCCAGGCTGAGTGGAGTGAATGTGCCCAGACTGAGTGGAGTGGAGGTGCCCAGGCTGAGTGGAGTGCAGGTTCCCAGGCAGAGTGGGACTGGAAGTTCCCAGGCTGAGTGGAGTGAATGTGCCCAGGCTGAATGGAGTGGAAGTGCCCAGGCTGAGTGGAGTGCAGGTTCCCAGGCAGAGTGGGATTGGAAGTGCCCAGGCTGAGTGGAGTGAATGTACCCAGGCTGAGGGGAGTGGAGGTGCCCAGGCTGAGTGGGATTGGAAGTGCCAAGGCTGAGTGGAGTGAATGTGCCCAGGCTGAGTGGAGTGGAGGTGCCCAGGCCGAGTGGAGTGCAGGTTCCCAGGCAGAGTGGGACTGGAAGTGCCCAGGCGGAGTGGAGTGAATGTGCCCAGGCTGAATGGCAGTCAATGTGCGTAGACAGAGTGGACTGAATGTGCCCGGCAGCCGGAGCCCGAAACGTGCGTTTCCCCATTGCCTTGAATGGGCGCGGAGAGAGGGGGGCGCTTTTTGGCACCGGGTTGAGTGGAGTGAATGTGCCCAGGCTGAGTGGAGTGGAGGTGCCCAGGCTGAGTGGAGTAGAGGTGCCCAGGCCGAGTGGAGTGCAGGTTCCCAGGCAGAGTGGGACTGGAAGTGCCCAGGCGGAGTGGAGTGAATGTGCCCAGGCTGAATGGCAGTCAATGTGCGTAGACAGAGTGGACTGAATGTGCCCGGCCGCCGGAGCCCGAAACGTGCGTTTCCCCATTGCCTTGAATGGGCGCGGAGAGAGGGGGGCACTTTTTGGCACCGGGTTGAGTGGAGTGAATGTGCCCAGGCTGAGTGGAGTGGAGGTGCCCAGGCTGAGTGGAGTTGGGGTTCCCTGGCAGAGTGGGACTGGAAGTGCCAAGGCTGAGTGGAGTGAATGTGCCCAGGCTGAGTGGAGTGGAGGTGCCCAGGCTGAGTGGAGTTGGGGTTCCCTGGCAGAGTGGGACTGGAAGTGCCCAGGCTGAGTGGAGTGAATGTGCCCAGGCTGAGTGCAGTGGAGGTGCCAAGGCTGAGTGGAGTGCAGGTTCCCAGGCAGAGTGGGATTGGAAGTACCCAGGCTGAGTGGAGTGAATGTACCCAGGCTGAGTGGAGTGCAGGTGCCCAGGCAGAGTGGGATTGGAAGTGCCCAGGCTGAGTGGAGTGAATGTACCCAGGCTGAGTGGAGTGGAGGTGCCCAGGCTGAGTGGAGTGCAGGTTCCCAGGCAGAGTGGGATTGGAAGTGCCAAGGCTGAGTGGAGTGAATGTGCCCAGGCTGAATGGGTGTCAATGTGCCTAGACAGAGTGGACTGAATGTGCCCGGCCGCCGAGCCCGAAACATGCGTTTCCCCATTGCCTTGAATGGGCGCGGAGAGAGGGCGGCGCTTTTTGGCTCGTGGCGCGGGCACCGTTGCGCCAAAGCGTCAAGTGTCACACCTCCCCGTGCTCGGGGCGGCCCCTTGGAGCTAACTGGCCGTGTCGGGAGGGGCTGCGAGGCCGCCCAGGAGAACGGGTCCAAACCGCGTTCCGATCGGACGAGAATTGAGGGCGGGGCACAGTTCCGCGGTTCACTTTCCGCCCGGGCAAAGGGCCTATAACTTGCGGCGGGGGGGCTTAAGAGTGGGTCCCCCCGAGTCGGGTGGAGAGCCGGGTGTGGAGAGGAGTAGCGGAGGTCCCCAGGCAGAGTGGAGTGCAGGTTCCTGGGCAGAGTGGGACTGGAAGTGGCCAGGCTGAGTGGAGTGAATGTGCCCAGGCTGAATGGAGTGGAAGTGCCCATGCTGAGTGGAGTGCAGGTTCCCAGGCAGAGTGGGATTGGAAGTGCCCAGGCTGAGTGGAGTGAATGTACCCAGGCTGAGTGGAGTGGAGGTGCCCTGGCTGAGCGGAGTGCAGGTTCCCAGGCAGAGTGGGATTGGAAGTGCCCAGGCTGAGTGGAGTGAATATGCCCAGGCTGAGTGGAGTGGAGGTGCCCAGGCTGAGTGGAGTTGGGGTTCCCTGGCAGAGTGGGACTGGAAGTGCCAAGGCTGAGTGGAGTGAATGTGCCCAGGCTGAGTGGAGTGGAGGTGCCCAGGCTGAGTGGAGTGCAGGTTCCCAGGCAGAGTGGGATTGGAAGTGCCCAGGCTGAGTGGAGTGAATGTACCCAGGCTGAGTGGAGTGCAGGTGCCCAGGCTGAGTGGAGTGCAGGTTCCCAGGCAGAGTGGGATTGGAAGTGCCCAGGCTGAGTGGAGTGAATGTGCCCAGGCTGAGTGGAGTGGAGGTGCCCAGGCCGAGTGGAGTGCAGGTTCCCAGGCAGAGTGGGACTGGAAGTGCCCAGGCGGAGTGGAGTGAATGTGCCCAGGCTGAATGGCAGTCAATGTGCGTAGACAGAGTGGACTGAATGTGCCCGGCCGCCGGAGCCCGAAACGTGCGTTTCCCCATTGCCTTGAATGGGCGCGGAGAGAGGGGGGCACTTTTTGGCACCGGGTTGAGTGGAGTGAATGTGCCCAGGCTGAGTGGAGTGGAGGTGCCCAGGCTGAGTGGAGTTGGGGTTCCCTGGCAGAGTGGGACTGGAAGTGCCAAGGCTGAGTGGAGTGAATGTGCCCAGGCTGAGTGGAGTGGAGGTGCCCAGGCTGAGTGGAGTTGGGGTTCCCTGGTTGAGTGGAGTGAATGTGCCCAGGCTGAGTGGAGTGGAGGTGCCCAGGCCGAGTGGAGTGCAGGTTCCCAGGCAGAGTGGGACTGGAAGTGCCCAGGCGGAGTGGAGTGAATGTGCCCAGGCTGAATGGGAGTCAATTTGCGTAGACAGAGTGGACTGAATGTGCCCGGCCGCCGGAGCCCGAAACGTGCGTTTCCCCATTGCCTTGAATGGGCGCGGAGAGAGGGGGGCGCTTTTTGGCACCGGGCTGAGTGGAGTGAATGTGCCCAGGCAGAGTGGGATTGGAAGTGCCCAGGCTGAGTGGAGTGGAGGTGCCCAGGCTGAGTGGAGTTGGGGTTCCCTGGCAGAGTGGGACTGGAAGTGCCAAGGCTGAGTGGAGTGAATGTGCCCAGGCTGAGTGGAGTGGAGGTGCCCAGGCTGAGTGGAGTGCAGGTTCCCAGGCAGAGTGGGATTGGAAGTGCCCAGGCTGAGTGGAGTGAATGTACCCAGGCTGAGTAGAGTGCAGGTGCCCAGGCAGAGTGGGACTGGAAGTGCCCAGGCGGAGTGGAGTGAATGTGCCCAGGCTGAATGAGAGTCAATGTGCCTAGACAGAGTGGACTGAATGTGCCCGGTCGCAGAGCCCGAAACATGCGTTTCCCCATTGCCTTGAATTGGCGCGGAGAGAGGGCGGCGCTTTTTGGCTTGTGGCGCGGGCACTGTTGCGCCAAAGCGTCAAGTGTCACACCTCCCCGTGCTCGGGGCGGCCCCTTGGAGCTAACTGGCCGGGTCGGGAGGGGCTGCGAGGCCGCCCAGGAGAGCGTTCCGATCGGACGAGAATTGAGGGCGGGGCACAGTTCCGCGGTTCACTTTCCGCCCGGGCAAAGGGCCTATAACTTGCGGCGGGGGGGCTTAAGAGTGGGCCCCCGCGAGTCGGGTGGAGAGCCGGGTGTGGAGAGGAGTAGCGGAGGTCCCCAGGCAAAGTGGGAGTGGAGGTTCCTGGGCAGAGTGGGACTGGAAGTGCCCAGGCTGAGTGGAGTGAATGTGCCCAGGCTGAGTGGAGTGAATGTGCCCAGACTGAGTGGAGTGGAGGTGCCCAGGCTGAGTGGAGTGCAGGTTCCCAGGCAGAGTGGGACTGGAAGTTCCCAGGCTGAGTGGAGTGAATGTGCCCAGGCTGAATGGAGTGGAAGTGCCCAGGCTGAGTGGAGTGCAGGTTCCCAGGCAGAGTGGGATTGGAAGTGCCCAGGCTGAGTGGAGTGAATGTACCCAGGCTGAGGGGAGTGGAGGTGCCCAGGCTGAGTGGGATTGGAAGTGCCAAGGCTGAGTGGAGTGAATGTGCCCAGGCTGAGTGGAGTGGAGGTGCCCAGGCCGAGTGGAGTGCAGGTTCCCAGGCAGAGTGGGACTGGAAGTGCCCAGGCGGAGTGGAGTGAATGTGCCCAGGCTGAATGGCAGTCAATGTGCGTAGACAGAGTGGACTGAATGTGCCCGGCAGCCGGAGCCCGAAACGTGCGTTTCCCCATTGCCTTGAATGGGCGCGGAGAGAGGGGGGCGCTTTTTGGCACCGGGTTGAGTGGAGTGAATGTGCCCAGGCTGAGTGGAGTGGAGGTGCCCAGGCTGAGTGGAGTAGAGGTGCCCAGGCCGAGTGGAGTGCAGGTTCCCAGGCAGAGTGGGACTGGAAGTGCCCAGGCGGAGTGGAGTGAATGTGCCCAGGCTGAATGGCAGTCAATGTGCGTAGACAGAGTGGACTGAATGTGCCCGGCCGCCGGAGCCCGAAACGTGCGTTTCCCCATTGCCTTGAATGGGCGCGGAGAGAGGGGGGCACTTTTTGGCACCGGGTTGAGTGGAGTGAATGTGCCCAGGCTGAGTGGAGTGGAGGTGCCCAGGCTGAGTGGAGTTGGGGTTCCCTGGCAGAGTGGGACTGGAAGTGCCAAGGCTGAGTGGAGTGAATGTGCCCAGGCTGAGTGGAGTGGAGGTGCCCAGGCTGAGTGGAGTTGGGGTTCCCTGGCAGAGTGGGACTGGAAGTGCCCAGGCTGAGTGGAGTGAATGTGCCCAGGCTGAGTGCAGTGGAGGTGCCAAGGCTGAGTGGAGTGCAGGTTCCCAGGCAGAGTGGGATTGGAAGTACCCAGGCTGAGTGGAGTGAATGTACCCAGGCTGAGTGGAGTGCAGGTGCCCAGGCAGAGTGGGATTGGAAGTGCCCAGGCTGAGTGGAGTGAATGTACCCAGGCTGAGTGGAGTGGAGGTGCCCAGGCTGAGTGGAGTGCAGGTTCCCAGGCAGAGTGGGATTGGAAGTGCCCAGGCTGAGTGGAGTGAATGTGCCCAGGCTGAGTGGAGTGGAGGTGCCCAGGCTGAGTGGAGTTGGGGTTCCCTGGCAGAGTGGGACTGGAAGTGCCAACGCTGAGTGGAGTGAATGTGCCCAGGCTGAGTGGAGTGGAGGTGCCCAGGCTGAGTGGAGTGGAGGTGCCCAGGCCGAGTGGAGTGCAGGTTCCCAGGCAGAGTGGGACTGGAAGTGCCCAGGTTGAGTGGGGTGAATGTGCCCAGGCTGAGTGGAGTGGAGGTGCCCAGGCTGAGTGGAGTTGGGGTTCCCTGGCAGAGTGGGACTGGAAGAGCCAAGGCTGAGTGGAGTGAATGTGCCCAGGCAGAGTGGAGTGGAGGTGCCCAGGCTGAGAGGAGTGCAGGTTCCCAGGCAGAGTGGGATTGGAAGTGCCCAGGCTGAGTGGAGTGAATGTACCCAGGCTGAGTGGAGTGCAGGTGCCCAGGCTGAGTGGAGTGCAGGTTCCCAGGCAGAGTGGGATTGGAAGTACCCAGTCTGAGTGGAGTGAATGTGCCCAGGCTGAGTGGAGTGGAGGTGCCCAGGCCGAGTGGAGTGCAGGTTCCCAGGCAGAGTGGGACTGGAAGTGCCCAGGCGGAGTGGAGTGAATGTGCCCAGGCTGAATGGGAGTCAATGTGCATAGACAGAGTGGACTGAATGTGCCCGGCCGCCGGAGCCCGAAACGTGCGTTTCCCCATTGCCTTGAATGGGCGCGGAGAGAGGGGGGCGCTTTTTGGCACCGGGCTGAGTGGAGTGAATGTGCCCAGGCTGAATGGAGTGGAAGTGCCCAGGCTGAGTGGAGTGCAGGTTCCCAGGCAGAGTGGGATTGGAAGTGCCCAGGCTGAGTGGAGTGAATGTACCCAGGCTGAGTGGAGTGCAGGTGCCCAGGCTGAGTGGAGTGCAGGTTCCCAGGCAGAGTGGGATTGGAAGTGCCCAGGCTGAGTGGAGTGAATGTGCCCAGGCTGAGTGGAGTAGAGGTGCCCAGGCCGAGTGGAGTGCAGGTTCCCAGGCAGAGTGGGACTGGAAAAGCCCAGGCGGAGTGGAGTGAATGTGCCCAGGCTGAATGGCAGTCAATGTGCGTAGACAGAGTGGACTGAATGTGCCCGGCCGCCGGAGCCCGAAACGTGCGTTTCCCCATTGCCTTGAATGGGCGCGGAGAGAGGGGGGCACTTTTTGGCACCGGGTTGAGTGGAGTGAATGTGCCCAGGCTGAGTGGAGTGGAGGTGCCCAGGCTGAGTGGAGTTGGGGTTCCCTGGCAGAGTGGGACTGGAAGTGCCAAGGCTGAGTGGAGTGAATGTGCCCAGGCTGAGTGGAGTGGAGGTGCCCAGGCAGAGTGGGACTGGAAGTGCCCAGGCGGAGTGGAGTGAATGTGCCCAGGCTGAATGAGAGTCAATGTGCCTAGACAGAGTGGACTGAATGTGCCCGGTCGCAGAGCCCGAAACATGCGTTTCCCCATTGCCTTGAATTGGCGCGGAGAGAGGGCGGCGCTTTTTGGCTTGTGGCGCGGGCACTGTTGCGCCAAAGCGTCAAGTGTCACACCTCCCCGTGCTCGGGGCGGCCCCTTGGAGCTAACTGGCCGGGTCGGGAGGGGCTGCGAGGCCGCCCAGGAGAGCGTTCCGATCGGACGAGAATTGAGGGCGGGGCACAGTTCCGCGGTTCACTTTCCGCCCGGGCAAAGGGCCTATAACTTGCGGCGGGGGGGCTTAAGAGTGGGCCCCCGCGAGTCGGGTGGAGAGCCGGGTGTGGAGAGGAGTAGCGGAGGTCCCCAGGCAAAGTGGGAGTGGAGGTTCCTGGGCAGAGTGGGACTGGAAGTGCCCAGGCTGAGTGGAGTGAATGTGCCCAGGCTGAGTGGAGTGAATGTGCCCAGACTGAGTGGAGTGGAGGTGCCCAGGCTGAGTGGAGTGCAGGTTCCCAGGCAGAGTGGGACTGGAAGTTCCCAGGCTGAGTGGAGTGAATGTGCCCAGGCTGAATGGAGTGGAAGTGCCCAGGCTGAGTGGAGTGCAGGTTCCCAGGCAGAGTGGGATTGGAAGTGCCCAGGCTGAGTGGAGTGAATGTACCCAGGCTGAGGGGAGTGGAGGTGCCCAGGCTGAGTGGGATTGGAAGTGCCAAGGCTGAGTGGAGTGAATGTGCCCAGGCTGAGTGGAGTGGAGGTGCCCAGGCCGAGTGGAGTGCAGGTTCCCAGGCAGAGTGGGACTGGAAGTGCCCAGGCGGAGTGGAGTGAATGTGCCCAGGCTGAATGGCAGTCAATGTGCGTAGACAGAGTGGACTGAATGTGCCCGGCAGCCGGAGCCCGAAACGTGCGTTTCCCCATTGCCTTGAATGGGCGCGGAGAGAGGGGGGCGCTTTTTGGCACCGGGTTGAGTGGAGTGAATGTGCCCAGGCTGAGTGGAGTGGAGGTGCCCAGGCTGAGTGGAGTAGAGGTGCCCAGGCCGAGTGGAGTGCAGGTTCCCAGGCAGAGTGGGACTGGAAGTGCCCAGGCGGAGTGGAGTGAATGTGCCCAGGCTGAATGGCAGTCAATGTGCGTAGACAGAGTGGACTGAATGTGCCCGGCCGCCGGAGCCCGAAACGTGCGTTTCCCCATTGCCTTGAATGGGCGCGGAGAGAGGGGGGCACTTTTTGGCACCGGGTTGAGTGGAGTGAATGTGCCCAGGCTGAGTGGAGTGGAGGTGCCCAGGCTGAGTGGAGTTGGGGTTCCCTGGCAGAGTGGGACTGGAAGTGCCAAGGCTGAGTGGAGTGAATGTGCCCAGGCTGAGTGGAGTGGAGGTGCCCAGGCTGAGTGGAGTTGGGGTTCCCTGGCAGAGTGGGACTGGAAGTGCCCAGGCTGAGTGGAGTGAATGTGCCCAGGCTGAGTGCAGTGGAGGTGCCAAGGCTGAGTGGAGTGCAGGTTCCCAGGCAGAGTGGGATTGGAAGTACCCAGGCTGAGTGGAGTGAATGTACCCAGGCTGAGTGGAGTGCAGGTGCCCAGGCAGAGTGGGATTGGAAGTGCCCAGGCTGAGTGGAGTGAATGTACCCAGGCTGAGTGGAGTGGAGGTGCCCAGGCTGAGTGGAGTGCAGGTTCCCAGGCAGAGTGGGATTGGAAGTGCCCAGGCTGAGTGGAGTGAATGTGCCCAGGCTGAGTGGAGTGGAGGTGCCCAGGCTGAGTGGAGTTGGGGTTCCCTGGCAGAGTGGGACTGGAAGTGCCAACGCTGAGTGGAGTGAATGTGCCCAGGCTGAGTGGAGTGGAGGTGCCCAGGCTGAGTGGAGTGGAGGTGCCCAGGCCGAGTGGAGTGCAGGTTCCCAGGCAGAGTGGGACTGGAAGTGCCCAGGTTGAGTGGGGTGAATGTGCCCAGGCTGAGTGGAGTGGAGGTGCCCAGGCTGAGTGGAGTTGGGGTTCCCTGGCAGAGTGGGACTGGAAGAGCCAAGGCTGAGTGGAGTGAATGTGCCCAGGCAGAGTGGAGTGGAGGTGCCCAGGCTGAGAGGAGTGCAGGTTCCCAGGCAGAGTGGGATTGGAAGTGCCCAGGCTGAGTGGAGTGAATGTACCCAGGCTGAGTGGAGTGCAGGTGCCCAGGCTGAGTGGAGTGCAGGTTCCCAGGCAGAGTGGGATTGGAAGTACCCAGTCTGAGTGGAGTGAATGTGCCCAGGCTGAGTGGAGTGGAGGTGCCCAGGCCGAGTGGAGTGCAGGTTCCCAGGCAGAGTGGGACTGGAAGTGCCCAGGCGGAGTGGAGTGAATGTGCCCAGGCTGAATGGGAGTCAATGTGCCTAGACAGAGTGGACTGAATGTGCCCGGCCGCCGGAGCCCGAAACGTGCGTTTCCCCATTGCCTTGAATGGGCGCGGAGAGAGGGGGGCGCTTTTTGGCACCGGGCTGAGTGGAGTGAATGTGCCCAGGCTGAATGGAGTGGAAGTGCCCAGGCTGAGTGGAGTGCAGGTTCCCAGGCAGAGTGGGATTGGAAGTGCCCAGGCTGAGTGGAGTGAATGTACCCAGGCTGAGTGGAGTGCAGGTGCCCAGGCTGAGTGGAGTGCAGGTTCCCAGGCAGAGTGGGATTGGAAGTGCCCAGGCTGAGTGGAGTGAATGTGCCCAGGCTGAGTGGAGTAGAGGTGCCCAGGCCGAGTGGAGTGCAGGTTCCCAGGCAGAGTGGGACTGGAAAAGCCCAGGCGGAGTGGAGTGAATGTGCCCAGGCTGAATGGCAGTCAATGTGCGTAGACAGAGTGGACTGAATGTGCCCGGCCGCCGGAGCCCGAAACGTGCGTTTCCCCATTGCCTTGAATGGGCGCGGAGAGAGGGGGGCACTTTTTGGCACCGGGTTGAGTGGAGTGAATGTGCCCAGGCTGAGTGGAGTGGAGGTGCCCAGGCTGAGTGGAGTTGGGGTTCCCTGGCAGAGTGGGACTGGAAGTGCCAAGGCTGAGTGGAGTGAATGTGCCCAGGCTGAGTGGAGTGGAGGTGCCCAGGCTGAGTGAAGTTGGGGTTCCCTGGCAGAGTGGGACTGGAAGTGCCCAGGCTGAGTGGAGTGAATGTGCCCAGGCTGAGTGCAGTGGAGGTGCCAAGGCTGAGTGGAGTGCAGGTTCCCAGGCAGAGTGGGATTGGAAGTACCCAGGCTGAGTGGAGTGAATGTACCCAGGCTGAGTGGAGTGCAGGTGCCCAGGCTGAGTGGAGTGCAGGTTCCCAGGCAGAGTGGGATTGGAAGTGCTCAGGCTGAGTGGAGTGAATGTGCCCAGGCTGAGTGGAGTGGAGGTGCCCAGGCCGAGTGGAGTGCAGGTTCCCAGGCAGAGTGGGATTGGAAGTGCCCAGGCTGAGTGGAGTGAATGTACCCAGGCTGAGTGGAGTGGAGGTGCCCAGGCTGAGTGGAGTGCAGGTTCCCAGGCAGAGTGGGATTGGAAGTGCCCAGGCTGAGTGGAGTGAATGTGCCCAGGCTGAGTGGAGTGGAGGTGCCCAGGCTGAGTGGAGTTGGGGTTCCCTGGCAGAGTGGGACTGGAAGTGCCAACGCTAAGTGGAGTGAATGTGCCCAGGCTGAGTGGAGTGGAGGTGCCCAGGCTGAGTGGAGTGGAGGTGCCCAGGCCGAGTGGAGTGCAGGTTCCCAGGCAGAGTGGGACTGGAAGTGCCCAGGCTGAGTGGAGTGAATGTGCCCAGGCTGAATGGAGTGAATGTGCCCAGGCTGAGTGGAGTGGAGGTGCCCAGGCTGAGTGGAGTTGGGGTTCCCTGGCAGAGTGGGACTGGAAGTGCCAACGCTAAGTGGAGTGAATGTGCCCAGGCTGAGTGGAGTGGAGGTGCCCAGGCTGAGTGGAGTGGAGGTGCCCAGGCCGAGTGGAGTGCAGGTTCCCAGGCAGAGTGGGACTGGAAGTGCCCAGGCTGAGTGGAGTGAATGTGCCCAGGCTGAATGGAGTGGAGGTGCCCAGGCTGAGTGGAGTGCAGGTTCCCAGGCAGAGTGGGACTGGAAGTTCCCAGGCTGAGTGGAGTGAATGTGCCCAGGCTGAGTGGAGTGATTGTGCCCAGACTGAGTGGAGTGGAGGAGCCCAGGCTGAGTGGAGTGCAGGTTCCCAGGCAGAGTGGGATTGGAAGTGCCCAGGCTGAGTGGAGTGAATGTGCCCAGGCTGAGTGGAGTGCAGGTGCCCAGGCTGAGTGGAGTTGGGGTTCCCTGGCAGACTGGGACTGGAAGTGCCAACGCTGAGTGGAGTGAATGTGCCCAGGCTGAGTGGAGTGGAGGTGCCCAGGCTGAGTGGAGTGCAGGTTCCCAGGCAGAGTGGGATTGGAAGTGCCCAGGCTGAGTGGAGTGAATGTGCCCAGGCTGAGTGGAGTGGAGGTGCCCAGGCTGAGTGGAGTTGGGGTTCCCTGGCAGAGTGGGACTGGAAGTGCCAACGCTAAGTGGAGTGAATGTGCCCAGGCTGAGTGGAGTGGAGGTGCCCAGGCTGAGTGGAGTGGAGGTGCCCAGGCCGAGTGGAGTGCAGGTTCCCAGGCAGAGTGGGACTGGAAGTGCCCAGGCTGAGTGGAGTGAATGTGCCCAGGCTGAATGGAGTGAATGTGCCCAGGCTGAGTGGAGTGGAGGTGCCCAGGCTGAGTGGAGTTGGGGTTCCCTGGCAGAGTGGGACTGGAAGTGCCAACGCTAAGTGGAGTGAATGTGCCCAGGCTGAGTGGAGTGGAGGTGCCCAGGCTGAGTGGAGTGGAGGTGCCCAGGCCGAGTGGAGTGCAGGTTCCCAGGCAGAGTGGGACTGGAAGTGCCCAGGCTGAGTGGAGTGAATGTGCCCAGGCTGAATGGAGTGGAGGTGCCCAGGCTGAGTGGAGTGCAGGTTCCCAGGCAGAGTGGGACTGGAAGTTCCCAGGCTGAGTGGAGTGAATGTGCCCAGGCTGAGTGGAGTGATTGTGCCCAGACTGAGTGGAGTGGAGGAGCCCAGGCTGAGTGGAGTGCAGGTTCCCAGGCAGAGTGGGATTGGAAGTGCCCAGGCTGAGTGGAGTGAATGTACCCAGGCTGAGTGGAGTGCAGGTGCCCAGGCTGAGTGGAGTTGGGGTTCCCTGGCAGACTGGGACTGGAAGTGCCAACGCTGAGTGGAGTGAATGTGCCCAGGCTGAGTGGAGTGGAGGTGCCCAGGCTGAGTGGAGTGGAGGTGCCCAGGCCGAGTGGAGTGCATGTTCCCAGGCAGAGTGGGACTGGAAGTGCCCAGGTTGAGTGGAGTGAATGCGCCCAGGCTGAGTGGAGTGGAGGTGCTCAGGCTGAGTGGAGTTGGGGTTCCCTGGCAGAGTGGGACTGGAAGTGCCAAGGCTGAGTGGAGTGAATGTGCCCAGGCTGAATGGGTGTCAATGTGCCTAGACAGAGTGGACTGAATGTGCCCGGCCGCCGAGCCCGAAACATGCGTTTCCCCATTGCCTTGAATGGGCGCGGAGAGAGGGCGGCGCTTTTTGGCTCGTGACGCGGGCACCGTTGCGCCAAAGCGTCAAGTGTCACACCTCCCCGTGCTCGGGGCGGCCCCTTGGAGCTAACTGGCCGTGTCGGGAGGGGCTGCGAGGCCGCCCAGGAGAACGGGTCCAAACCGCGTTCCGATCGGACGAGAATTGAGGGCGGGGCACAGTTCCGCGGTTCACTTTCCGCCCGGGCAAAGGGCCTATAACTTGCGGCGGGGGGGCTTAAGAGTGGGTCCCCCCGAGTCGGGTGGAGAGCCGGGTGTGGAGAGGAGTAGCGGAGGTCCCCAGGCAGAGTGGAGTGCAGGTTCCTGGGCAGAGTGGGACTGGAAGTGGCCAGGCTGAGTGGAGTGAATGTGCCCAGGCTGAATGGAGTGGAAGTGCCCTTGCTGAGTGGAGTGCAGGTTCCCAGGCAGAGTGGGATTGGAAGTGCCCAGGCTGAGTGGAGTGAATGTACCCAGGCTGAGTGGAGTGGAGGTGTCCTGGCTGAGCGGAGTGCAGGTTCCCAGGCAGAGTGGGATTGGAAGTGCCCAGGCTGAGTGGAGTGAATATGCCCAGGCTGAGTGGAGTGGAGGTGCCCAGGCTGAGTGGAGTTGGGGTTCCCTGGCAGAGTGGGACTGGAAGTGCCAAGGCTGAGTGGAGTGAATGTGCCCAGGCTGAGTGGAGTGGAGGTGCCCAGGCTGAGTGGAGTGCAGGTTCCCAGGCAGAGTGGGATTGGAAGTGCCCAGGCTGAGTGGAGTGAATGTACCCAGGCTGAGTGGAGTGCAGGTGCCCAGGCTGAGTGGAGTGCTGGTTCCCAGGCAGAGTGGGATTGGAAGTGCCCAGGCTGAGTGGAGTGAATGTGCCCAGGCTGAGTGGAGTGGAGGTGCCCAGGCCGAGTGGAGTGCAGGTTCCCAGGCAGAGTGGGACAGGAAGTGCCCAGGCGGAGTGGAGTGAATGTGCCCAGGCTGAATGGGAGTCAATGTGCCTAGACAGAGTGGACTGAATGTGCCCGGCCGCCAAGCCCGAAACGTGCGTTTCCCCATTGCCTTGAATGGGCGCGGAGAGAGGGCGGCGCTTTTTGGCTCGTGGCGCGGGCACCGTTGCGCCAAAGCGTCAAGTGTCACACCTCCCCGTGCTCGGGGCGGCCCCTTGGAGCTAACTGGCCGGGTCGGGAGTGGCTGTGAGGCCGCCCAGGAGAACTGGTCAGAACCGCGTTCCGATCGGACGAGAATTGAGGGCGGGGCACAGTTCCGCGGTTCACTTTCCGCCCGGGCAAAGGGCCTATAACTTGCGGCGGGGGGGCTTAAGAGTGGGCCCCCGCGAGTCGGGTGGAGAGCCGGGTGTGGAGAGGAGTAGCGGAGGTCCCCAGGCTGAGTGGAGTGAATGTGCCCAGGCTGAATGGAGTGGAAGTGCCCAGGCTGAGTGGAGTGCAGGTTCCCAGGCAGAGTGGGATTGGAAGTCCCCAGGCTGAGTGGAGTGAATGTACCCAGGCTGAGTGGAGTGGAGGTGCCCAGGCTGAGTGGGATTGGAAGTGCCAAGGCTGAGTGGAGTGAATGTGCCCAGGCTGAGTGGAGTGGAGGTGCCCAGGCCGAGTGGAGTGCAGGTTCCCAGGCAGAGTGGGACTGGAAGTGCCCAGGCTGAGTGGAGTGAATGTGCCCAGGCTGAATGGGAGTCAATTTGCGTAGACAGAGTGGACTGAATGTGCCCGGCCGCCGGAGCCCGAAACGTGCGTTTCCCCATTGCCTTGACTGGGCGAGGAGAGAGGGGGGCGCTTTTTGGCACCGGGCTGAGTGGAGTGAATGTGCCCAGGCAGAGTGGGATTGGAAGTGCCCAGGCTGAGTGGAGTGGAGGTGCGCAGGCTGAGTGGAGTTGGGGTTCCCTGGCAGAGTGGGACTGGAAGTGCCAAGGCTGAGTGGAGTGAATGTGCCCAGGCTGAGTGGAGTGGAGGTGCCCAGGCCGAGTGGAGTGCAGGTTCCCAGGCAGAGTGGGATTGGAAGTGCCCAGGCTGAGTGGAGTGAATGTACCCAGGCTGAGTGGAGTGCAGGTGCCCAGGCTGAGTGGAGTGCAGGTTCCCAGGCAGAGTGGGATTGGAAGTGCCCAGGCTGAGTGGAGTGAATGTGCCCAGGCTGAGTGGAGTGGAGGTGCCCAGGCCGAGTGGAGTGCAGGTTGCCAGGCAGAGTGGGACTGGAAGTGCCCAGGCGGAGTGGAGTGAATGTGCCCAGGCTGAATGAGAGTCAATGTGCCTAGACAGAGTGGACTGAATGTGCCCGGTCGCAGAGCCCGAAACATGCGTTTCCCCATTGCCTTGAATTGGCGCGGAGAGAGGGCGGCGCTTTTTGGCTTGTGGCGCGGGCACTGTTGCGCCAAAGCGTCAAGTGTCACACCTCCCCGTGCTCGGGGCGGCCCCTTGGAGCTAACTGGCCGGGTCGGGAGGGGCTGCGAGGCCGCCCAGGAGAACGGGTCCAAACCGCGTTCCGATCGGACGAGAATTGAGGGCGGGGCACAGTTCCGCGGTTCACTTTCCGCCCGGGCAAAGGGCCTATAACTTGCGGCGGGGGGGCTTAAGAGTGGGCCCCCGCGAGTCGGGTGGAGAGCCGGGTGTGGAGAGGAGTAGCGGAGGTCCCCAGGCAAAGTGGGAGTGGAGGTTCCTGGGCAGAGTGGGACTGGAAGTGCCCAGGCTGAGTGGAGTGAATGTGCCCAGGCTGAGTGGAGTGAATGTGCCCAGACTGAGTGGAGTGGAGGTGCCCAGGCTGAGTGGAGTGCAGGTTCCCAGGCAGAGTGGGACTGGAAGTTCCCAGGCTGAGTGGAGTGAATGTGCCCAGGCTGAATGGAGTGGAAGTGCCCAGGCTGAGTGGAGTGCAGGTTCCCAGGCAGAGTGGGATTGGAAGTGCCCAGGCTGAGTGGAGTGAATGTACCCAGGCTGAGTGGAGTGGAGGTGCCCAGGCTGAGTGGGATTGGAAGTGCCAAGGCTGAGTGGAGTGAATGTGCCCAGGCTGAGTGGAGTGGAGGTGCCCAGGCCGAGTGGAGTGCAGGTTCCCAGGCAGAGTGGGACTGGAAGTGCCCAGGCGGAGTGGAGTGAATGTGCCCAGGCTGAATGGGAGTCAATTTGCGTAGACAGAGTGGACTGAATGTGCCCGGCCGCCGGAGCCCGAAACGTGCGTTTCCCCATTGCCTTGACTGGGCGAGGAGAGAGGGGGGCGCTTTTTGGCACCGGGCTGAGTGGAGTGAATGTGCCCAGGCAGAGTGGGATTGGAAGTGCCCAGGCTGAGTGGAGTGGAGGTGCGCAGGCTGAGTGGAGTTGGGGTTCCCTGGCAGAGTGGGACTGGAAGTGCCAAGGCTGAGTGGAGTGAATGTGCCCAGGCTGAGTGGAGTGGAGGTGCCCAGGCCGAGTGGAGTGCAGGTTCCCAGGCAGAGTGGAATTGGAAGTGCCCAGGCTGAGTGGAGTGAATGTACCCAGGCTGAGTGGAGTGCAGGTGCCCAGGCTGAGTGGAGTGCAGGTTCCCAGGCAGAGTGGGATTGGAAGTGCCCAGGCTGAGTGGAGTGAATGTGCCCAGGCTGAGTGGAGTGGAGGTGCCCAGGCCGAGTGGAGTGCAGGTTGCCAGGCAGAGTGGGACTGGAAGTGCCCAGGCGGAGTGGAGTGAATGTGCCCAGGCTGAATGGGAGTCAATGTGCCTAGACAGAGTGGACTGAATGTGCCCGGTCGCAGAGCCCGAAACATGCGTTTCCCCATTGCCTTGAATTGGCGCGGAGAGAGGGCGGCGCTTTTTGGCTTGTGGCGCGGGCACTGTTGCGCCAAAGCGTCAAGTGTCACACCTCCCCGTGCTCGGGGCGGCCCCTTGGAGCTAACTGGCCGGGTCGGGAGGGGCTGCGAGGCCGCCCAGGAGAACGGGTCCAAACCGCGTTCCGATCGGACGAGAATTGAGGGCGGGGCACAGTTCCGCGGTTCACTTTCCGCCCGGGCAAAGGGCCTATAACTTGCGGCGGGGGGGCTTAAGAGTGGGCCCCCGCGAGTCGGGTGGAGAGCCGGGTGTGGAGAGGAGTAGCGGAGGTCCCCAGGCAAAGTGGGAGTGGAGGTTCCTGGGCAGAGTGGGACTGGAAGTGCCCAGGCTGAGTGGAGTGAATGTGCCCAGGCTGAGTGGAGTGAATGTGCCCAGACTGAGTGGAGTGGAGGTGCCCAGGCTGAGTGGAGTGCAGGTTCCCAGGCAGAGTGGGACTGGAAGTGCCCAGGCTGAGTGGAGTGAATGTGCCCAGGCTGAATGGAGTGGAAGTGCCCAGGCTGAGTGGAGTGCAGGCTCCCAGGCAGAGTGGGATTGGAAGTGCCCAGGCTGAGTGGAGTGAATGTACCCAGGCTGAGTGGAGTGGAGGTGCCCAGGCTGAGTGGGATTGGAAGTGCCAAGGCTGAGTGGAGTGAATGTGCCCAGGCTGAGTGGAGTGGAGGTGCCCAGGCCGAGTGGAGTGCAGGTTCCCAGGCAGAGTGGGACTGGAAGTGCCCAGGCGGAGTGGAGTGAATGTGCCCAGGCTGAATGGGAGTCAATTTGCGTAGACAGAGTGGACTGAATGTGCCCGGCCGCCGGAGCCCGAAACGTGCGTTTCCCCATTGCCTTGAATGGGCGCGGAGAGAGGGGGGCGCTTTTTGGCACCGGGCTGAGTGGAGTGAATGTGCCCAGGCAGAGTGGGATTGGAAGTGCCCAGGCTGAGTGGAGTGGAGGTGCCCAGGCTGAGTGGAGTTGGGGTTCCCTGGCAGAGTGGGACTGGAAGTGCCAAGGCTGAGTGGAGTGAATGTGCCCAGGCTGAGTGGAGTGGAGGTGCCCAGGCTGAGTGGAGTGCAGGTTCCCAGGCAGAGTGGGATTGGAAGTGCCCAGGCTGAGTGGAGTGAATGTACCCAGGCTGAGTGGAGTGCAGGTGCCCAGGCTGAGTGGAGTGCAGGTTCCCAGGCAGAGTGGGATTGGAAGTGCCCAGGCTGAGTGGAGTGAATGTGCCCAGGCTGAGTGGAGTGGAGGTGCCCAGGCCGAGTGGAGTGCAGGTTGCCAGGCAGAGTGGGACTGGAAGTGCCCAGGCGGAGTGGAGTGAATGTGCCCAGGCTGAATGGGAGTCAATGTGCCTAGACAGAGTGGACTGAATGTGCCCGGCCGCCAAGCCCGAAACATGCGTTTCCCCATTGCCTTGAATGGGCGCGGAGAGAGGGCGGCGCTTTTTGGCTCGTGGCGCGGGCACAGTTGCGCCAAAGCGTCAAGTGTCACACCTCCCCGTGCTCGGGGCGGCCCCTTGGAGCTAACTGGCCGGGTCGGGAGGGGCTGCGAGGCCGCCCAGGAGAACGGGTCCAAACCGCGTTCCGATCGGACGAGAATTGAGGGCGGGGCACAGTTCCGCGGTTCACTTTCCGCCCGGGCAAAGGGCCTATAACTTGCGGCGGGGGGGCTTAAGAGTGGGCCTCCGCGAGTCGGGTGGAGAGCCGGGTGTGGAGAGGAGTAGCGGAGGTCCCCAGGCAGAGTGGGAGTGGAGGTTCCTGGGCAGTGTGGGACTGGAAGTGCCCAGGCTGAGTGGAGTGAATGTGCCCAGGCTGAGTGGAGTGAATGTGCCCAGACTGAGTGGAGTGGAGGTGCCCAGGCTGAGTGGAGTGCAGTTTCCCAGGCAGAGTGGGACTGGAAGTGCCCAGGCTGAGTGGAGTGAATGTGCCCAGGCTGAATGGAGTGGAAGAGCCCAGGCTGAGTGGAGTGGAGGTGCTCAGGCCGAGTGGAGTGCAGGTTCCCAGGCAGAGTGGGACTGGATGTGCCCAGCCTGAGTGGAGTGAATGTGCCCAGGCTGAATGGAGTGGAAGTGCCCAGTCTGAGTGGAGTGCAGGTTCCCAGGCAGAGTGGATTGGAAGTGCCCAGGCTGAGTGGAGTGAATGTGCCCAGGCTGAGTGGAGTGGAGGTGCCCAGGCCGAGTGGAGTGCAGGTTCCCAGGCAGAGTGGGACTGGAAGTGCCCAGGCGGAGTGGAGTGAATGTGGGTTCCCCGCCGCCAGATGTCACGCCTTCCCGTGCTCTTAAAGTTGTTATAAGGCCTATATCTAAAGCTCCTAAAGGAGCACATGGCTACCTTTGGGATATATGATATGGAACCACTCACCATCATACATATTTCATTTGGAAGCAGCTAGTGTATTCTCTCTTCAAGATATGCTCATATTCAACTCCTAAGAAACTTAGAGTGCCAAAGCTTGAAATCGTCATATATGTATTTCACAAGCTCTGAATGCGGTTTCTGGCAAATAGGCATACTCCTGATTGAGTATCGGCCCACCATCAAACCTTTTCCTTTTAGATGAAATTTGAGTGTTGACTTTCAAGAAATGCACAGTTTGAAAAACTTTGTTTCTGAATGCGGGAAAAGTTAAAGGTTTTTTAAAGCCTATATCTTAAGCTCCTAAAGGAGAAGATGGCTACCTTTTGAATATATGATATGGAACCACTCACCATCATACATATTTCATTTGGAAGCAGCTAGTGTATTCTCTCTTCAAGATATGCTAATTTTCAACTACTAAGAAACTTAGAGTGCCAAAGCTTGAAATCGTCATATATGTATTTCACAAGCTCTGAATGCGGTTTCTGGCAAATAGGCATACCCCTGATAGAGTATCGGCCCACCATCAAACCTTTTCCTTTTAGATGAAATTTGAGTGTTGACTTTCAAGAAATGCACAGTTTGAAAAACTTTGTTTCTGAATGCGGGAAAAGTAAAAGGTTTTTTAAAGGCTATATCTAAAGCTCCTAAAGGAGCAGATGGCTACCTTTTGAATATATGATATGGAACCACTCACCATCATACATATTTCATTTGGAAGCAGATAGTGTATTCTCTTTTCAAGATATGCTCATTTTCAACTCCTAAGAAACTTAGACTGCCAAAGCTTGAAATCGTCATGTATGTATTTCACAAGGTCTGAATGCGGTTTCTGGCAAATGGGCATACCCCTGATAGATTATCGGCCCACCATCAAACCATTTCCTTTTGGATGAAATTTGAGTGTTGACTTTCAAGAAATGCACAGTTTGAAAAACTTTGTTTCTGAATGCGGGAAAAGTTAAAGGATTTTTAAAGCCTATATCTAAAGCTCCTAAAGGAGCAGATGGCTACCTTTTGAATATATGATATGGAACCACTCACCATCATACATATTTCATTTGGAAGCAGATAGTGTATTCTCTTTTCAAGATATGCTCATTTTCAACTACAAAGAAACTTAGAGTGCCAAAGCTTGAAATCGTCGTGTATGTATTTAACAAGCTCTGAATGCGGTTTCTGGCAAATGGGCATACCCCTGATAGATTATCGGCCCACCATCAAACCTTTTCCTTTTGGATGAAATTTGAGTGTTGACTTTCAAGAAATGCACAGTTTGAAAAACTTTGTTTCTGAATGCGGGAAAAGGTAAAGGTTTTATAATGCCTATATCTAAAGCTCCTAAAGGAGCAGATGGCTACCTTTTGAAAAAATGATATGGAACCACTCACCATCATACATATTTCATTTGGAAGCAGCGAGTGTATTCTCTCTTCAAGATATGCTCATTTTCAACTCCTAAGAAACTTAGACTGCCAAAGCTTGAAATCGTCATGTATGTATTTCACAAGGTCTGAATGCGGTTTCTGGCAAATGGGCATACCCCTGATAGATTATCGGCCCACCATCAAACCATTTCCTTTTGGATGAAATTTGAGTGTTGACTTTCAAGAAATGCACAGTTTGAAAAACTTTGTTTCTGAATGCGGGAAAAGTTAAAGGTTTTATAAAAACTATATCTAAAGATCCTAAAGGAGCAGATGGCTACCTTTGGAATATATGATATGGAACCACTCACCATCATACATATTTTATTTGGAAGCAGCTAGTGTGTTCTCTGTTCAAGATATGCTCATTTTCAACTACTACGAAACTTAGAGTGCCAAAGCTTGAAATCGTCATATATGTATTTCACAAGCTCTGAATGCGGTTTCTGGCAAATAGGCATACCCCTGATAGAATATCGGCCCACCATCAAACCTTTTCCTTTTGGATGAAATTTGAGTGTTGACTTTCAAGAAATGCACAGTTTGAAAAACTTTGTTTCTGAATGCGGGAAAAGGTAAAGGTTTTATAAAGCCTATATCTAAAGCTCCTAAAGGAGAAGATGGCTACCTTTTGAATATATGATATGGAACCACTCACCATCATACATATTTCATTTGGAAGCAGCTAGTGTATTCTCTTTTCAAGATATGCTCATTTTCAACTCCTAAGAAATTAAGAGTGCCAAAGCTTGAAATCGACATGTATGTATTTCACAAGCTCTGAATGCGGTTTCTGGCAAATGGGCATACCCCCGATAGATTATCGGCCCACCATCAAACCTTTTCCTTTTGGATGAAATTTGTGTGTTGACTTTCAAGATATGCACAGTTTGAAAAACTTTGTTTCTGAATGCGGGAAAAGGTAAAGGTTTTATAATGCCTATATCTAAAGCTCCTAAAAGAGCAGATGGCTACCTTTTAAAAAAAATGATATGGAACCACTCACCATCATACATATTTCATTTGGAAGCAGCTAGTGTATTCTCTCTTCAAGATATGCTCATTTTCAACTCCTAAGAAACTTAGACTGCCAAAGCTTGAAATCGTCATGTATGTATTTCACAAGGTCTGAATGCGGTTTCTGGCAAATGGGCATACCCCTGATAGATTATCGGCCCACCATCAAACCATTTCCTTTTGGATGAAATTTGAGTGTTGACTTTCAAGAAATGCACAGTTTGAAAAACTTTGTTTCTGAATGCGGGAAAAGTTAAAGGTTTTATAAAAACTATATCTAAAGATCCTAAAGGAGCAGATGGCTACCTTTGGAATATATGATATGGAACCACTCACCATCATACATATTTTATTTGGAAGCAGCTAGTGTGTTCTCTGTTCAAGATATGCTCATTTTCAACTACTACGAAACTTAGAGTGCCAAAGCTTGAAATCGTCATATATGTATTTCACAAGCTCTGAATGCGGTTTCTGGCAAATAGGCATACCCCTGATAGAATATCGGCCCACCATCAAACCTTTTCCTTTTGGATGAAATTTGAGTGTTGACTTTCAAGAAATGCACAGTTTGAAAAACTTTGTTTCTGAATGCGGGAAAAGGTAAAGGTTTTATAAAGCCTATATCTAAAGCTCCTAAAGGAGAAGATGGCTACCTTTTGAATATATGATATGGAACCACTCACCATCATACATATTTCATTTGGAAGCAGCTAGTGTATTCTCTTTTCAAGATATGCTCATTTTCAACTCCTAAGAAATTAAGAGTGCCAAAGCTTGAAATCGACATGTATGTATTTCACAAGCTCTGAATGCGGTTTCTGGCAAATAGGCATACCCCTGATAGAATATCGGCCCACCATCAAACCTTTTCCTTTTGGATGAAATTTGAGTGTTGACTTTCAAGAAATGCACAGTTTGAAAAACTTTGTTTCTGAATGCGGGAAAAGGTAAAGGTTTTATAAAGCCTATATCTAAAGCTCCTAAAGGAGAAGATGGCTACCTTTTGAATATATGATATGGAACCACTCACCATCATACATATTTCATTTGGAAGCAGCTAGTGTATTCTCTTTTCAAGATATGCTCATTTTCAACTCCTAAGAAATTAAGAGTGCCAAAGCTTGAAATCGACATGTATGTATTTCACAAGCTCTGAATGCGGTTTCTGGCAAATGGGCATACCCCCGATAGATTATCGGCCCACCATCAAACCTTTTCCTTTTGGATGAAATTTGAGTGTTGACTTTCAAGATATGCACAGTTTGAAAAACTTTGTTTCTGAATGCGGGAAAAGGTAAAGGTTTTATAATGCCTATATCTAAAGCTCCTAAAAGAGCAGATGGCTACCTTTTAAAAAAAATGATATGGAACCACTCACCATCATACATATTTCATTTGGAAGCAGCTAGTGTATTCTCTCTTCAAGATATGCTCATTTTCAACTCCTAAGAAACTTAGACTGCCAAAGCTTGAAATCGTCATGTATGTATTTCACAAGGTCTGAATGCGGTTTCTGGCAAATGGGCATACCCCTGATAGATTATCGGCCCACCATCAAACCATTTCCTTTTGGATGAAATTTGAGTGTTGACTTTCAAGAAATGCACAGTTTGAAAAACTTCGTTTCTGAAGGCGGGAAAAGTTAAAGGTTTTATAAAGCCTATATCTAAAGATCCTTAAGGAGCAGATGGCTACCTTTGGAAGATATGATATGGAACCACTCAGCATCATACGTATTTCATTTGGAAGCAGCTAGTGTGTTCTCTCTTCAAGATATGCTCATTTTCAACTACTAAGAAACTTAGAGTGCCAAAGCTTGAAATCGTCATATATGTATTTCACAAGCTCTGAATGCGGTTTCTGGCAAATAGGCATACCCCTGATAGAGTATCGGCCCACCATCAAACCTTTTCCTTTTGGATGAAATTTGAGTGTTGACTTTCACGAAATGTACAGTTTGAAAAACGTTGTTTCTGAATGCGGGAAAAGTTAAAGGTTTTTTAAAGCCTATATCTAAAGCTCCTAAAGGAGCAGATGGCGACCTTTGGAATATATGATATGGAACCACTAGCCATAATACATATTTCATTTGGAAGCAGCTAGTGTATTCTCTCTTCAAGATATGCTCATTTTCAACTCCTAAGAAATTAAGAGTGCCAAAGCTTGAAATCGACAAGTATGTATTTCACAAGCTCTGAATGCGCTTTCTGGCAAATGGGCATACCCCCGATAGATTATCGGCCCACCATCAAACCTTTTCCTTTTGGATGAAATTTGAGTGTTGACTTTCAAGAAATGCACAGTTTGAAAAACTTTGTTTCTGAATGCGGGAAAGGGTAAAGGTTTTATAATGCCTATATCTAACGATCCTTAAGGAGAAGAAGGCTAGCTTTGGAATATATGATATGGAACCACTCACCATCATACATATTTCATTTGGAAGCAGCTAGTGTATTCTCTCTTGAAGATATGCTCATTTTCAACTCCTAAGAAACTTAGACTGCCAAAGCTTGAAATCATCATGTATGTATTTCACAAGCTCTGAATGCGGTTTCTGGCAAATGGGCATACCCCTTATAGATTATCGGCCCACCATCAAACCTTTTCCTTTTGGATGAAATTTGAGTGTTGACTTTCAAGAAATGCACAGTTTGAAAAACTTTGTTTCTGAATGCGGGAAAAGGTAAAGGTTTTATAAAGCCTATATCTAAAGCTCCTAAAGGAGAAGATGGCTACCTTTTGAATATATGATATGGAACCACTCACCATCATACATATTTCATTTGGAAGCAGCTAGTGTATTCTCTTTTCAAGATATGCTCATTTTCAACTCCTAAGAAATTAAGAGTGCCAAAGCTTGAAATCGACATGTATGTATTTCACAAGCTCTGAATGCGGTTTCTGGCAAATGGGCATACCCCCGATAGATTATCGGCCCACCATCAAACCTTTTCCTTTTGGATGAAATTTGAGTGTTGACTTTCAAGAAATGCACAGTTTGAAAAACTTTGTTTCTGAATGCGGGAAAGGGTAAAGGTTTTATAATGCCTATATCTAACGATCCTTAAGGAGGAGAAGGCAAGCTTTGGAATATATGATATGGAACCACTCACCATCATACATATTTCATTTGGAAGCAGCTAGTGTATTCTCTCTTCAAGATATGCTCATTTTCAACTACTAAGAAACGAAGACTGCCAAAGCTTGAAATCGTCGTGTATGTATTTAACAAGCTCTGAATGCGGTTTCTGGCAAATGGGCATACCCCTGATAGATTATCGGCCCACCATCAAACCTTTTCCTTTTGGATGAAATTTGAGTGTTGACTTTCAAGAAATGCACAGTTTGAAAAACTTTGTTTCTGAATGCGGGAAAAGGTAAAGGTTTTATAATGCCTATATCTAAAGCTCCTAAAGGAGCAGATGGCTACCTTTTGAAAAAATGATATGGAACCACTCACCATCATACATATTTCATTTGGAAGCAGCTAGTGTATTCTCTCTTCAAGATATGCTCATTTTCAACTCCTAAGAAACTTAGACTGCCAAAGCTTGAAATCGTCATGTATGTATTTCACAAGGTCTGAATGCGGTTTCTGGCAAATGGGCATACCCCTGATAGATTATCGGCCCACCATCAAACCATTTCCTTTTGGATGAAATTTGAGTGTTGACTTTCAAGAAATGCACAGTTTGAAAAACTTTGTTTCTGAATGTGGGAAAAGTTAAAGGTTTTATAAAAACTATATCTCAAGATCCTAAAGGAGCAGATGGCTGCCGTTGGAATACATGATATGGAACCACTCACCATCTTACATATTTTATTTGGAAGCAGCTAGTGTGTTCTCTCTTCAAGATATGCTCATTTTCAACTACTACGAAACTTAGAGTGCCAAAGCTTGAAATCGTCATATATGTATTTCACAAGCTCTGAATGCGGTTTCTGGCAAATAGGCATACCCCTGATAGAGTATCGGCCCACCATCAAACCTTTTCCTTTTGGATGAAATTTGAGTGTTGACTTTCACGAAATGTACAGTTTGAAAAACTTTGTTTCTGAATGCGGGAAAAGTTAAAGGTTTTTTAAAGCCTATATCTAAAGCTCCTAAAGGAGCAGATGGCTACCTTTGGAATATATGATATGGAACCACTAGCCATCATACATATTTCATTTGGAAGCAGCTAGTGTATTCTCTCTTCAAGATATGCTCATTTTCAACTCCTAAGAAACTTAGAGTGCCAAAGCTTGAAATCGTCATATATGTATTTCACAAGCTCTGAATGCGGTTTCTGGAAAATGGGCATACCCCTGATAGATTATCGGCCCACCCTCAAACCTTTTCATTTTGGATGAAATTTGAGAATTGACTTTCAAGAAATGCACAGTTAGAAAAACTTTGTTTCTGAATGCGGGAAAAAGTAAAGGTTTTATAAAGCCTATATCTAAAGCTCCTAAAGGAGAAGATGGCTACCTTTTGAATATATGATATGGAACCACTAACCATCATACATATTTCATTTGGAAGCAGCTAGTGTATTCTCTTTTCAAGATATGCTCATTTTCAACTCCTAAGAAATTTAGAGTGCCAAAGCTTGAAATCGACATGTATGTATTTCACAAGGTCTGAATGCGGTTTCTGGCAAATGGGCATACCCCTGATAGATTATCGGCCCACCATCAAACCATTTCCTTTTGGATGAAATTTGAGTGTTGACTTTCAAGAAATGCACAGTTTGAAAAACTTCGTTTCTGAAGGCGGGAAAAGTTAAAGGTTTTATGAAGCCTATATCTAAAGATCCTAAAGGAGCAGATGGCTACCTTTGGAAGATATGATATGGAACCACTCACCATCATACATATTTCATTTGGAAGCAGCTAGTGTGTTCTCTCTTCAAGATATGCTCATTTTCAACTACTAAGAAACTTAGAGTGCCAAAGCTTGAAATCGTCATATATGTATTTCACAAGCTCTGAATGCGGTTTCTGGCAAATAGGCATACCCCTGATAGAGTATCGGCCCCCCATCAAACCTTTTCCTTTTGGATGAAATTTGAGTGTTGACTTTCACGAAATGTACAGTTTGAAAAACTTTGTTTCTGAATGCGGGAAAAGTTAAAGGTTTTTTAAAGCCTATATCTAAAGCTCCTAAAGGAGCAGATGGCTACCTTTGGAATATATGATATGGAACCACTAGCCATCATACATATTTCATTTGGAAGCAGCTAGTGTATTCTCTCTTCAAGATATGCTCATTTTCAACTCCTAAGAAACTTAGAGTGCCAAAGCTTGAAATCGTCATATATGTATTTCACAAGCTCTGAATGCGGTTTCTGGCAAATGGGCATACCCCTGATAGATTATCGGCCCACCCTCAAACCTTTTCATTTTGGATGAAATTTGAGTGTTGACTTTCAAGAAATGCACAGTTTGAAAAACTTTGTTTCTGAATGCGGGAAAAGTTAAAGGTTTTATAAAAACTATATCTAAAGATCCTAACGGAGCAGATGGCTACCTTTGGAATATATGATATGGAACCACTCACCATCTTACATATTTCATTTGGAAGCAGCTAGTGTGTTCTCTCTTCAAGATATGCTCATTTTTAACTACTAAGAAACTTAGAGTGCCAAAGCTTGAAATCGTCATATATGTATTTCACAAGCTCTGAATGCGGTTTCTGGCAAATAGGCATACCCCTGATAGAGTATCGGCCCACCATCAAACCTTTTCCTTTTGGATGAAATTTGAGTGTTGACTTTCACGAAATGTACAGTTTGAAAAACTTTGTTTCTGAATGCGGGAAAAGTTAAAGGTTTTTTAAAGCCTATATCTAAAGCTCCTAAAGGAGCAGATGGCTACCATTGGAATATATGATATGGAACCACTAGCCATCATACATATTTCATTTGGAAGCAGCTAGTGCATTCTCTCTTCAAGATATGCTCATTTTCAACTCCTAAGAAACTTAGAGTGCCAAAGCTTGAAATCGTCATATATGTATTTCACAAGCTCTGAATGCGGTTTCTGGCAAATGGGCATACCCCTGATAGATTATCGGCCCACCCTCAAACCTTTTCATTTTGGATGAAATTTGAGAATTGACTTTCAAGAAATGCACAGTTAGAAAAACTTTGTTTCTGAATGCGGGAAAAAGTAAAGGTTTTATAAAGCCTATATCTAAAGCTCCTAAAGGAGAAGATGGCTACCTTTTGAATATATGATATGGAACCACTCACCATCATACATATTTCATTTGGAAGCAGCTAGTGTATTCTCTTTTCAAGATATGCTCATTTTCAACTCCTAAGAAATTTAGAGTGCCAAAGCTTGAAATCGACATGTATGTATTTCACAAGCTCTGAATGCGGTTTCTGGCAAATGGGCATACCCCTGATAGATTATCGGCCCACCATCAAACCATTTCCTTTTGGATGAAATTTGAGTGTTGACTTTCAAGAAATGCACAGTTTGAAAAACTTTGTTTCTGAATGCGGGAAAAGGTAAAGGTTTTATAATGCCTATATCTAACGATCCTTAAGGAGGAGATGGCTACCTTTGGAATATATGATATGGAACCACTCACCATCATACATATTTCATTTGGAAGCAGCTAGTGTATTCTCTCTTCAAGATATGCTCATTTTCAACTCCTAAGAAACTTAGACTGCCAAAGCTTGAAATCGTCGTGTATGTATTTAACAAGCTCTGAATGCGGTTTCTGGCAAATGGGCATACCCCTGATAGATTATCGGCCCACCATCAAACCATTTCCTTTTGGATGAAATTTGAGTGTTGACTTTCAAGAAATGCACAGTTTGAAAAACTTCGTTTCTGAATGCGGGAACAGTTAAAGGTTTTATAAAGCCTATATCTAAAGATCCTAAAGGAGCAGATGGCTCCCTTTGGAAGATATGATATGGAACCACTCACCATCATACATATTTCATTTGGAAGCAGCTAGTGTGTTCTCTCTTCAAGATATGCTCATTTTCAACTACTAAGAAACTTAGAGTGCCAAAGCTTGAAATCGTCATATATGTATTTCACAAGCTCTGAATGCGGTTTCTGGCAAATAGGCATACCCCTGATAGATAATCGGCCCACCATCAAACCTTTTCCTTTTGGATGAAATTTGAGTGTTGACTTTCAAGAAATGCACATTTTGAAAAACTTTGTTTCTGAATGCGGGAAAAAGTAAAGGTTTTATAATGCCTATATCTAAAGCTCCTAAAAGAGCAGATGGCTACCTTTTGAAAAAATGATATGGAACCACTCACCATCATACATATTTCATTTGGAAGCAGCTAGTGTATTCTCTCTTCAAGATATGCTCATTTTCAACTCCTAAGAAACTTAGACTGCCAAAGCTTGAAATCGTCATGTATGTATTTCACAAGGTCTGAATGCTGTATCTGGCAAATGGGCATACCCCTGATAGATTATCGGCCCACCATCAACCCATTTCCTTTTGGATGAAATTTGAGTGTTGACTTTCAAGAAATGCACAGTTTGAAAAACTTTGTTTCTGAATGCGGGAAAAGTTAAAGGTTTTATAAAAACTATATCTAAAGATCCTAACGGAGCAGATGGCTACCTTTGGAATATATGATATGGAACCACTCACCATCTTACATATTTTTTTGGAAGAAGCTAGTGTGTTCTCTCTTCAAGATATGCTCATTTTCAACTACTACGAAACTTAGAGTGCCAAAGCTTGAAATCGTCATATATGTATTTCACAAGCTCTGAATGCGGTTTCTGGCAAATAGGCATACCCCTGATATAATATCGGCCCACCATCAAACCTTTTCCTTTTGGATGAAATTTGAGTGTTGACTTTCAAGAAATGCACAGTTTGAAAAACTTTGTTTCTGAATGCGGGAAAAGGTAAAGGTTTTATAAAGCCTATATCTAAAGCTCCTAAAGGAGCAGATGGCTACCTTTTGAATATATGATATGGAACCACTCACCATCATACATATTTCATTTGGAAGCAGCGAGTGTATTCTCTCTTCAAGATATGCTCATTTTCAACTCCTAAGAAACTTAGACTGCCAAAGCTTGAAATCGTCATCTATGTATTTCACAAGCTCTGAATGCGGTTTCTGGCAAATAGGCATACCCCTGATAGATTATCGGCCCACCATCAAACCTTTTCCTTTTGGATGAAATTTGAGTGTTGACTTTCAAGAAATGCACAGTTTGAAAAACTTTGTTTCTGAATGCGGGAAAAGGTAAAGGTTTTATAAAGCCTATATCTAAAGCTCCTAAAGGAGAAGATGGCTACCTTTTGAATATATGATATGGAACCACTCACCATCATACATATTTCATTTGGAAGCAGCTAGTGTATTCTCTTTTCAAGATATGCTCATTTTCAACTCCTAAGAAATTTAGAGTGCCAAAGCTTGAAATCGACATGTATGTATTTCACAAGCTCTGAATGCGGTTTCTGGCAAATGGGCATACCCCTGATAGATTATCGGCCCACCATCAAACCATTTCCTTTTGGATTAAATTTGAGTGTTGACTTTCAAGAAATGCACAGTTTGAAAAACTTTGTTTCTGAATGCGGGAAAAGGTAAAGGTTTTATAATGCCTATATCTAACGATCCTTAAGGAGGAGATGGCTACCTTTGGAATATATGATATGGAACCACTCACCATCATACATATTTCATTTGGAAGCAGCTAGTGTATTCTCTCTTCAAGATATGCTAATTTTCAACTCCTAAGAAACTTAGACTGCCAAAGCTTGAAATCGTCGTGTATGTATTTAACAAGCTCTGAATGCGGTTTCTGGCAAATGGGCATACCCCTGATAGATTATCGGCCCACCATCAAACCATTTCCTTTTGGATGAAATTTGAGTGTTGACTTTCAAGAAATGCACAGTTTGAAAAACTTCGTTTCTGAATGCGGGAACAGTTAAAGGTTTTATAAAGCCTATATCTAAAGATCCTAAAGGAGCAGATGGCTCCCTTTGGAAGATATGATATGGAACCACTCACCATCATACATATTTCATTTGGAAGCAGCTAGTGTGTTCTCTCTTCAAGATATGCTCATTTTCAACTCCTAAGAAACTTAGACTGCCAAAGCTTGAAATCGTCATGTATGTATTTCACAAGGTCTGAATGCGGTATCTGGCAAATAGGCATACCCCTGATAGATTATCGGCCCACCATCAACCCATTTCCTTTTGGATGAAATTTGAGTGTTGACTTTCAAGAAATGCACAGTTTGAAAAACTTTGTTTCTGAATGCGGGAAAAGTTAAAGGTTTTATAAAAACTATATCTAAAGATCCTAACGGAGCAGATGGCTACCTTTGGAATATATGATATGGAACCACTCACCATCTTACATATTTCATTTGGAAGCAGCTAGTGTGTTCTCTCTTCAAGATATGCTCATTTTTAACTACTAAGAAACTTAGAGTGCCAAAGCTTGAAATCGTCATATATGTATTTCACAAGCTCTGAATGCGGTTTCTGGCAAATAGGCATACCCCTGATAGAGTATCGGCCCACCATCAAACCTTTTCCTTTTGGATGAAATTTGAGTGTTGACTTTCACGAAATGTACAGTTTGAAAAACTTTGTTTCTGAATGCGGGAAAAGTTAAAGGTTTTTTAAAGCCTATATCTAAAGCTCCTAAAGGAGCAGATGGCTACCATTGGAATATATGATATGGAACCACTAGCCATCATACATATTTCATTTGGAAGCAGCTAGTGCATTCTCTCTTCAAGATATGCTCATTTTCAACTCCTAAGAAACTTAGAGTGCCAAAGCTTGAAATCGTCATATATGTATTTCACAAGCTCTGAATGCGGTTTCTGGCAAATGGGCATACCCCTGATAGATTATCGGCCCACCCTCAAACCTTTTCATTTTGGATGAAATTTGAGAATTGACTTTCAAGAAATGCACAGTTAGAAAAACTTTGTTTCTGAATGCGGGAAAAAGTAAAGGTTTTATAAAGCCTATATCTAAAGCTCCTAAAGGAGAAGATGGCTACCTTTTGAATATATGATATGGAACCACTCACCATCATACATATTTCATTTGGAAGCAGCTAGTGTATTCTCTTTTCAAGATATGCTCATTTTCAACTCCTAAGAAATTTAGAGTGCCAAAGCTTGAAATCGACATGTATGTATTTCACAAGCTCTGAATGCGGTTTCTGGCAAATGGGCATACCCCTGATAGATTATCGGCCCACCATCAAACCATTTCCTTTTGGATGAAATTTGAGTGTTGACTTTCAAGAAATGCACAGTTTGAAAAACTTTGTTTCTGAATGCGGGAAAAGGTAAAGGTTTTATAATGCCTATATCTAACGATCCTTAAGGAGGAGATGGCTACCTTTGGAATATATGATATGGAACCACTCACCATCATACATATTTCATTTGGAAGCAGCTAGTGTATTCTCTCTTCAAGATATGCTAATTTTCAACTCCTAAGAAACTTAGACTGCCAAAGCTTGAAATCGTCGTGTATGTATTTAACAAGCTCTGAATGCGGTTTCTGGCAAATGGGCATACCCCTGATAGATTATCGGCCCACCATCAAACCATTTCCTTTTGGATGAAATTTGAGTGTTGACTTTCAAGAAATGCACAGTTTGAAAAACTTCGTTTCTGAATGCGGGAACAGTTAAAGGTTTTATAAAGCCTATATCTAAAGATCCTAAAGGAGCAGATGGCTCCCTTTGGAAGATATGATATGGAACCACTCACCATCATACATATTTCATTTGGAAGCAGCTAGTGTGTTCTCTCTTCAAGATATGCTCATTTTCAACTACTAAGAAACTTAGAGTGCCAAAGCTTGAAATCGTCATATATGTATTTCACAAGCTCTGAATGCGGTTTCTGGCAAATAGGCATACCCCTGATAGATAATCGGCCCACCATCAAACCTTTTCCTTTTGGATGAAATTTGAGTGTTGACTTTCAAGAAATGCACATTTTGAAAAACTTTGTTTCTGAATGCGGGAAAAAGTAAAGGTTTTATAATGCCTATATCTAAAGCTCCTAAAAGAGCAGATGGCTACCTTTTGAAAAAATGATATGGAACCACTCACCATCATACATATTTCATTTGGAAGCAGCTAGTGTATTCTCTCTTCAAGATATGCTCATTTTCAACTCCTAAGAAACTTAGACTGCCAAAGCTTGAAATCGTCATGTATGTATTTCACAAGGTCTGAATGCTGTATCTGGCAAATGGGCATACCCCTGATAGATTATCGGCCCACCATCAACCCATTTCCTTTTGGATGAAATTTGAGTGTTGACTTTCAAGAAATGCACAGTTTGAAAAACTTTGTTTCTGAATGCGGGAAAAGTTAAAGGTTTTATAAAAACTATATCTAAAGATCCTAACGGAGCAGATGGCTACCTTTGGAATATATGATATGGAACCACTCACCATCTTACATATTTTTTTGGAAGAAGCTAGTGTGTTCTCTCTTCAAGATATGCTCATTTTCAACTACTACGAAACTTAGAGTGCCAAAGCTTGAAATCGTCATATATGTATTTCACAAGCTCTGAATGCGGTTTCTGGCAAATAGGCATACCCCTGATATAATATCGGCCCACCATCAAACCTTTTCCTTTTGGATGAAATTTGAGTGTTGACTTTCAAGAAATGCACAGTTTGAAAAACTTTGTTTCTGAATGCGGGAAAAGGTAAAGGTTTTATAAAGCCTATATCTAAAGCTCCTAAAGGAGCAGATGGCTACCTTTTGAATATATGATATGGAACCACTCACCATCATACATATTTCATTTGGAAGCAGCGAGTGTATTCTCTCTTCAAGATATGCTCATTTTCAACTCCTAAGAAACTTAGACTGCCAAAGCTTGAAATCGTCATCTATGTATTTCACAAGCTCTGAATGCGGTTTCTGGCAAATAGGCATACCCCTGATAGATTATCGGCCCACCATCAAACCTTTTCCTTTTGGATGAAATTTGAGTGTTGACTTTCAAGAAATGCACAGTTTGAAAAACTTTGTTTCTGAATGCGGGAAAAGGTAAAGGTTTTATAAAGCCTATATCTAAAGCTCCTAAAGGAGAAGATGGCTACCTTTTGAATATATGATATGGAACCACTCACCATCATACATATTTCATTTGGAAGCAGCTAGTGTATTCTCTTTTCAAGATATGCTCATTTTCAACTCCTAAGAAATTAAGAGTGCCAAAGCTTGAAATCGACATGTATGTATTTCACAAGCTCTGAATGCGGTTTCTGGCAAATGGGCATACCCCCGATAGATTATCGGCCCACCATCAAACCTTTTCCTTTTGAATGAAATTTGAGTGTTGACTTTCAAGAAATACACAGTTTGAAAAACTTTGTTTCTGAATGCGGGAAAGGGTAAAGGTTTTATAATGCCTATATCTAACGATCCTTAAGGAGGAGAAGGCTAGCTTTGGAATATATGATATGGAACCACTCACCATCATACATATTTCATTTGGAAGCAGCTAGTGTATTCTCTCTTCAAGATATGCTCATTTTCAACTACTAAGAAACTTAGACTGCCAAAGCTTGAAATCGTCGTGTATGTATTTAACAAGCTCTGAATGCGGTTTCTGGCAAATGGGCATACCCCTGATAGATTATCGGCCCACCATCAAACCTTTTCCTTTTGGATGAAATTTGAGTGTTGACTTTCAAGAAATGCACAGTTTGAAAAACTTTGTTTCTGAATGCGGGAAAAGGTAAAGGTTTTATAATGCCTATATCTAAAGCTCCTAAAGGAGCAGATGGCTACCTTTTGAAAAAATGATATGGAACCACTCACCATCATACATATTTCATTTGGAAGCAGCTAGTGTATTCTCTCTTCAAGATATGCTCATTTTCAACTCCTAAGAAACTTAGACTGCCAAAGCTTGAAATCGTCATGTATGTATTTCACAAGGTCTGAATGCGGTTTCTGGCAAATGGGCATACCCCTGATAGATTATCGGCCCACCATCAAACCATTTCCTTTTGGATGAAATTTGAGTGTTGACTTTCAAGAAATGCACAGTTTGAAAAACTTTGTTTCTGAATGCGGGAAAAGTTAAAGGTTTTATAAAAACTATATCTAAAGATCCTAAAGGAGCAGATGGCTACCTTTGGAAGATATGATATGGAACCACTCACCATCATACATATTTCATTTGGAAGCAGCTAGTGTGTTCTCTCTTCAAGATATGCTCATTTTCAACTACTAAGAAACTTAGACTGCCAAAGCTTGAAATCGTCGTGTATGTATTTAACAAGCTCTGAATGCGGTTTCTGGCAAATGGGCATACCCCTGATAGATTATCGGCCCACCATCAAACCTTTTCCTTTTGGATGAAATTTGAGAATTTACTTTCAAGATATGCACAGTTTGAAAAACTTTGTTTCTGAATGCGGGAAAAGGTAAAGGTTTTATAATGCCTATATCTAAAGCTCCTAAAAAAGCAGATGGCTACCTTTTGAAAAAAATGATATGGAACCACTCACCATCATACATATTTCATTTGGAAGCAGCTAGTGTATTCTCTCTTGAAGATATGCTCATTTTCAACTCCAAAGAAACTTAGACTGCCAAAGCTTGAAATCGTCATGTATGTATTTCACAAGGTCTGAATGCGGTTTCTGGCAAATGGGCATACCCCTGATAGATTATCGGCCCACCATCAAACCATTTCCTTTTGGATGAAATTTGAGTGTTGACTTTCAAGAAATGCACAGTTTGAAAAACTTTGTTTCTGAATGCGGGAAAAGGTAAAGGTTTTATAAAGCCTATATCTAAAGCTCCTAAAGGAGCAGATGGCTACCTTTGGAAGATATGATATGGAACCACTCACCATCATACATATTTCATTTGGAAGCAGCTAGTGTATTCTCTTTTCAAGATATGCTCATTTTCAACTCCTAAGAAATGAAGAGTGCCAAAGCTTGAAATCGACATGTATGTATTTCACAAGCTCTGAATGCGGTTTCTGGCAAATGGGCATACCCCCGATAGATTATCGGCCCACCATCAAACCTTTTCCTTTTGGATGAAATTTGAGTGTTGACTTTCAAGAAATGCACAGTTTGAAAAACTTTGTTTCTGAATGCGGGAAAGGGTAAAGGTTTTATAATGCCTATATCTAACGATCCTTAAGGAGGAGAAGGCTAGCTTTGGAATATATGATATGGAACCACTCACCATCATACATATTTCATTTGGAAGCAGCTAGTGTATTCTCTCTTCAAGATATGCTCATTTTCAACTACTAAGAAACTTAGACTGCCAAAGCTTGAAATCGTCGTGTATGTATTTAACAAGCTCTGAATGCGGTTTCTGGCAAATGGGCATACCCCTGATAGATTATCGGCCCACCATCAAACCTTTTCCTTTTGGATGAAATTTGAGTGTTGACTTTCAAGAAATGCACAGTTTGAAAAACTTTGTTTCTGAATGCGGGAAAAGTTAAAGGTTTTATAAAAACTATATCTAAAGATCCTAAAGGAGCAGATGGCTACCTTTGGAAGATATGATATGGAACCACTCACCATCATACATATTTCATTTGGAAGCAGCTAGTGTGTTCTCTCTTCAAGATATGCTCATTTTCAACTACTAAGAAACTTAGACTGCCAAAGCTTGAAATCATCGTGTATGTATTTAACAAGCTCTGAATGCGGTTTCTGGCAAATGGGCATACCCCTGATAGATTATCGGCCCACCATCAAACCTTTTCCTTTTGGATGAAATTTGAGAATTTACTTTCAAGATATGCACAGTTTGAAAAACTTTGTTTCTGAATGCGGGAAAAGGTAAAGGTTTTATAATGCCTATATCTAAAGCTTCTAAAAAAGCAGATGGCTACCTTTTGAAAAAAATGATATGGAACCACTCACCATCATACATATTTCATTTGGAAGCAGCTAGTGTATTCTCTCTTGAAGATATGCTCATTTTCAACTCCTAAGAAACTTAGCCTGCCAAAGCTTGAAATCGTCATGTATGTATTTCACAAGGTCTGAATGCGGTTTCTGGCAAATGGGCATACCCCTGATAGATTATCGGCCCACCATCAAACCATTTCCTTTTGGATTAAATTTGAGTGTTGACTTTCAAGAAATGCACAGTTTGAAAAACTTTGTTTCTGAATGCGGGAAAAGGTAAAGGTTTTATAAAGCCTATATCTAAAGCTCCTAAAGGAGCAGATGGCTACCTTTGGAAGATATGATATGGTACCACTCACCATCATACATATTTCATTTGGAAGCAGCTAGTGTATTCTCTTTTCAAGATATGCTCATTTTCAACTCCTAAGAAATGAAGAGTGCCAAAGCTTGAAATCGACATGTATGTATTTCACAAGCTCTGAATGCGGTTTCTGGCAAATGGGCATACCCCCGATAGATTATCGGCCCACCATCAAACCTTTTCCTTTTGGATGAAATTTGAGTGTTGACTTTCAAGAAATGCACAGTTTGAAAAACTTTGTTTCTGAATGCGGGAAAGGGTAAAGGTTTTATAATGCCTATATCTAACGATCCTTAAGGAGGAGAAGGCTAGCTTTGGAATATATGATATGGAACCACTCACCATCATACATATTTCATTTGGAAGCAGCTAGTGTATTCTCTCTTCAAGATATGCTCATTTTCAACTACTAAGAAACTTAGACTGCCAAAGCTTGAAATCGTCGTGTATGTATTTAACAGGCTCTGAATGCGGTTTCTGGCAAATGGGCATACCCCTGATAGATTATCGGCCCACCATCAAACCTTTTCCTTTTGGATGAAATTTGAGTGTTGACTTTCAAGAAATGCACAGTTTGAAAAACTTTGTTTCTGAATGCGGGAAAAGGTAAAGGTTTTATAATGCCTATATCTAAAGCTCCTAAAGGAGCAGATGGCTACCTTTTGAAAAAATGATATGGAACCACTCACCATCATACATATTTCATTTGGAAGCAGCTAGTGTATTCTCTCTTCAAGATATGCTCATTTTCAACTCCTAAGAAACTTAGACTGCCAAAGCTTGAAATCGACATGTATGTATTTCACAAGGTCTGAATGCGGTTTCTGGCAAATGGGCATACCCCTGATAGATTATCGGCCCACCATCAAACCATTTCCTTTTGGATGAAATTTGAGTGTTGACTTTCAAGAAATGCACAGTTTGAAAAACTTTGTTTCTGAATGCGGGAAAAGTTAAAGGTTTTATAAAAACTATATCTAAAGATCCTAAAGGAGCAGATGGCTACCTTTGGAAGATATGATATGGAACCACTCACCATCATACATATTTCATTTGGAAGCAGCTAGTGTGTTCTCTCTTCAAGATATGCTCATTTTCAACTACTAAGAAACTTAGACTGCCAAAGCTTGAAATCGTCGTGTATGTATTTAACAAGCTCTGAATGCGGTTTCTGGCAAATGGGCATACCCCTGATAGATTATCGGCCCACCACCAAACCTTTTCCTTTTGGATGAAATTTGAGAATTTACTTTCAAGATATGCACAGTTTGAAAAACTTTGTTTCTGAATGCGGGAAAAGGTAAAGGTTTTATAATGCCTATATCTAAAGCTCCTAAAAAAGCAGATGGCTACCTTTTGAAAAAAATGATATGGAACCACTCACCATCATACATATTTCATTTGGAAGCAGCTAGTGTATTCTCTCTTGAAGATATGCTCATTTTCAACTCCTAAGAAACTTAGACTGCCAAAGCTTGAAATCGTCATGTATGTATTTCACAAGGTCTGAATGCGGTTTCTGGCAAATGGGCATACCCCTGATAGATTATCGGCCCACCATCAAACCATTTCCTTTTGGATGAAATTTGAGTGTTGACTTTCAAGAAATGCACAGTTTGAAAAACTTTGTTTCTGAATGCGCGAAAGGGTAAAGGTTTTATAATGCCTATATCTAAAGCTCCTAAAGGAGCAGATGGCTACCTTTGGAAGATATGATATGGTACCACTCACCATCATACATATTTCATTTGGAAGCAGCTAGTGTATTCTCTTTTCAAGATATGCTCATTTTCAACTCCTAAGAAATGAAGAGTGCCAAAGCTTGAAATCGACATGTATGTATTTCACAAGCTCTGAATGCGGTTTCTGGCAAATGGGCATACCCCCGATAGATTATCGGCCCACCATCAAACCTTTTCCTTTTGGATGAAATTTGAGTGTTGACTTTCAAGAAATGCACAGTTTGAAAAACTTTGTTTCTGAATGCGGGACAGGGTAAAGGTTTTATAATGCCTATATCTAACGATCCTTAAGGAGGAGAAGGCTAGCTTTGGAATATATGATATGGAACCACTCACCATCATACATATTTCATTTGGAAGCAGCTAGTGTATTCTCTCTTCAAGATAGGCTCATTTTCAACTACTAAGAAACTTAGACTGCCAAAGCTTGAAATCGTCGTGTATGTATTTAACAAGCTCTGAATGCGGTTTCTGGCAAATGGGCATACCCCTGATAGATTATCGGCCCACCATCAAACCTTTTCCTTTTGGATGAAATTTGAGTGTTGACTTTCAAGAAATGCACAGTTTGAAAAACTTTGTTTCTGAATGCGGGAAAAGGTAAAGGTTTTATAATGCATATATCTAAAGCTCCTAAAGGAGCAGATGGCTACCTTTTGAAAAAATGATATGGAACCACTCACCATCATACATATTTCATTTGGAAGCAGCTAGTGTATTCTCTCTTCAAGATATGCTCATTTTCAACTCCTAAGAAACTTAGACTGCCAAAGCTTGAAATCGTCATGTATGTATTTCACAAGGTCTGAATGCGGTTTCTGGCAAATGGGCATACCCCTGATAGATTATCGGCCCACCATCAAACCATTTCCTTTTGGATGAAACTTGAGTGTTGACTTTCAAGAAATGCACAGTTTGAAAAACTTTGTTTCTGAATGCGGGAAAAGTTAAAGGTTTTATAAAAACTATATCTAAAGATCCTAAAGGAGCAGATGGCTACCTTTGGAAGATATGATATGGAACCACTCACCATCTTACATATTTTATTTGGAAGCAGCTAGTGTGTTCTCTCTTCAAGATATGCTCATTTTCAACTACTACGAAACTTAGAGTGCCAAAGCTTGAAATCGTCATATATGTATTTCACAAGCTCTGAATGCGGTTTCTGGCAAATAGGCATACCCCTGATAGAATATCGGCCCACCATCAAACCTTTTCCTTTTGGATGAAATTTGAGTGTTGACTTTCAAGAAATGCACAGTTTGAAAAACTTTGTTTCTGAATGCGGGAAAAGGCAAAGGTTTTATAAAGCCTATATCTAAAGCTCCTAAAGGAGAAGACGGCTACCTTTTGAATATATGATATGGAACCACTCACCATCATACATATTTCATTTGGAAGCAGCGAGTGTATTCTCTCTTCAAGATATGCTCATTTTCAACTCCTAAGAAACTTAGACTGCCAAAGCTTGAAATCGTCATGTATGTATTTCACAAGGTCTGAATGCGGTTTCTGGCAAATGGGCATACCCCCGATAGATTATCGGCCCACCATCAAACCTTTTCCTTTTGGATGAAATTTGAGTGTTGACTTTCAAGAAATGCACAGTTTGAAAAACTTTGTTTCTGAATGCGGGAAAGGGTAAAGGTTTTATAATGCCTATATCTAACGATCCTTAAGGAGGAGAAGGCTAGCTTTGGAATATATGATATGGAACCACTCACCATCATACATATTTCATTTGGAAGCAGCTAGTGTATTCTCTCTTCAAGATATGCTCATTTTCAACTACTAAGAAACTTAGACTGCCAAAGCTTGAAATCGTCGTGTATGTATTTAACAAGCTCTGAATGCGGTTTCTGGCAAATGGGCATACCCCTGATAGATTATCGGCCCACCATCAAACCTTTTCCTTTTGGATGAAATTTGAGAATTGACTTTCAAGATATGCACAGTTTGAAAAACTTTGTTTCTGAATGCGGGAAAAGGTAAAGGTTTTATAATGCCTATATCTAAAGCTCCTAAAAAAGCAGATGGCCACCTTTTGAAAAAAATGATATGGAACCACTCACCATCATACATATTTCATTTGGAAGCAGCTAGTGTATTCTCTCTTGAAGATATGCTCATTTTCAACTCCTAAGAAACTTAGACTGCCAAAGCTTGAAATCGTCATGTATGTATTTCACAAGGTCTGAATGCGGTTTCTGGCAAATGGGCATACCCCTGATAGATTATCGGCCCACCATCAAACCATTTCCTTTTGGATGAAACTTGAGTGTTGACTTTCAAGAAATGCACAGTTTGAAAAACTTTGTTTCTGAATGCGGGAAAAGTTAAAGGTTTTATAAAAACTATATCTAAAGATCCTAAAGGAGCAGATGGCTACCTTTGGAATATATGATAAGGAACCACTCACCATCATACATATTTCATTTGGAAGCAGCTAGTGTATTCTCTCTTCAAGATATGCTCATTTTCAACTACTAAGAAACTTAGACTGCCAAAGCTTGAAATCATCGTGTATGTATTTAACAAGCTCTGAATGCGGTTTCTGGCAAATGGGCATACCCCTGATAGATTATCGGCCCACCATCAAACCTTTTCCTTTTGGATGAAATTTGAGTGTTGACTTTCAAGAAATGCACAGTTTGAAAAACTTTGTTTCTGAATGCGGGAAAAGGTAAAGGTTTTATAATGCCTATATCTAAAGCTCCTAAAGGAGCAGATGGCTACCTTTTGAAAAAATGATATGGAACCACTCACCATCATACATATTTCATTTGGAAGCAGCTAGTGTATTCTCTCTTGAAGATATGCTCATTTTCAACTCCTAAGAAACTTAGACTGCCAAAGCTTGAAATCGTCATGTATGAATTTCACAAGGTCTGAATGCGGTTTCTGGCAAATGGGCATACCCCTGATAGATTATCGGCCCACCATCAAACCATTTCCTTTTGGATGAAACTTGAGTGTTGACTTTCAAGAAATGCACAGTTTGAAAAACTTTGTTTCTGAATGTGGGAAAAGTTAAAGGTTTTATAAAAACTATATCTAAAGATCCTAAAGGAGCAGATGGCTACCATTGGAAGATATGATATGGAACCACTCACCATCTTACATATTTTATTTGGAAGCAGCTAGTGTATTCTCTCTTCAAGATATGCTCATTTTCAACTACTACGAAACTTAGAGTGCCAAAGCTTGAAATCGTCATATATGTATTTCACAAGCTCTGAATGCGGTTTCTGGAAAATAGGCATACCCCTGATAGAATATCGGCCCACCATCAAACCTTTTCCTTTTGGATGAAATTTGAGTGTTGACTTTCAAGAAATGCACAGTTTGAAAAACTTTGTTTCTGAATGCGGGAAAAGGTAAAGGTTTTATAAAGCCTATATCTAAAGCTCCTAAAGGAGAAGATGGCTACCTTTTGAATATATGATATGGAACCACTCACCATCATACATATTTCATTTGGAAGCAGCGAGTGTATTCTCTCTTCAAGATATGCTCATTTTCAACTCCTAAGAAACTTAGACTGCCAAAGCTTGAAATCGTCATGTATGTATTTCACAAGCTCTGAATGCGGTTTCTGGCAAATGGGCATACCCCTGATAGATTATCGGCCCACCATCAAACCTTTTCCTTTTGGATGAAATTTGAGTGTTGACTTTCAAGAAATGCACAGTTTGAAAAACTTTGTTTCTGAATGCGGGAAAAGGTAAAGGTTTTATAAAGCCTATATCTAAAGCTTCTAATGGAGAAGATGGCTACCTTTTGAATATATGATATGGAACCACTCACCATCATACATATTTCATTTGGAAGCAGCTAGTGTATTCTCTTTTCAAGATATGCTCATTTTCAACTCCTAAGAAATTAAGACTGCCAAAGCTTGAAATCGACATGTATGTATTTCACAAGCTCTGAATGCGGTTTCTGGCAAATGGGCATACCCCCGATAGATTATCGGCCCACCATCAAACCTTTTCCTTTTGGATGAAATTTGAGTGTTGACTTTCAAGAAATGCACAGTTTGAAAAACTTTGTTTCTGAATGCGGGAAAGGGTAAAGGTATTATAATGCCTATATCTAACGATCCTTAAGGAGGAGAAGGCTAGCTTTGGAATATATGATATGGAACCACTCACCATCATACATATTTCATTTGGAAGCAGCTAGTGTATTCTCTCTTGAAGATATGCTCATTTTCAACTCCTAAGAAACTTACACAGCCAAAGCTTGAAATCGTCATGTATGTATTTCACAAGGTCTGAATGCGGTTTCTGGCAAATGGGCATACCCCTGATAGATTATCGGCCCACCATCAAACCATTTCCTTTTGGATGAAATTTGAGTGTTGACTTTCAAGAAATGCACAGTTTGAAAAACTTTGTTTCTGAATGCGGGAAAGGGTAAAGGTTTTATAATGCCTATATCTAAAGCTCCTAAAGGAGCAGATGGCTACCTTTGGAAGATATGATATGGAAGCACTCACCATCATACATATTTCATTTGGAAGCAGCTAGTGTGTTCTCTTTTCAAGATATGCTCATTTTCAACTCCTAAGAAATTAAGAGTGCCAAAGCTTGAAATCGACATGTATGTATTTAACAAGCTCTGAATGCGGTTTCTGGCAAATGGGCATACCCCCGATAGATTATCGGCCCACCATCAAACCTTTTCCTTTTGGATGAAATTTGAGTGTTGACTTTCAAGAAATGCACAGTTTGAAAAACTTTGTTTCTGAATGCGGGAAAGGGTAAAGGTTTTATAATGCCTATGTCTAACGATCCTTAAGGAGGAGAAGGCTAGCTTTGGAATATATGATATGGAACCACTCACCATCATACATATTTCATTTGGAAGCAGCTAGTGTATTCTCTCTTCAAGATATGCTCATTTTCAACTACTAAGAAACTTAGACTGCCAAAGCTTGAAATCGTCGTGTATGTATTTAACAAGCTCTGAATGCGGTTTCTGGCAAATGGGCATACCCCTGATAGATTATCGGCCCACCATCAAACCTTTTCCTTTTGGATGAAATTTGAGTGTTGACTTTCAAGAAATGCACAGTTTGAAAAACTTTGTTTCTGAATGCGGGAAAAGGTAAAGGTTTTATAATGCCTATATCTAAAGCTCCAAAAGGAGCAGATGGCTACCTTTTGAAAAAATGATATGGAACCACTCACCATCATACATATTTCATTTGGAAGCAGCTAGTGTATTCTCTCTTCAAGATATGCTCATTTTCAACTACTAAGAAACTTAGACTGCCAAAGCTTGAAATCGTCGTGTATGTATTTAACAAGCTCTGAATGCGGTTTCTGGCAAATGGGCATACCCCTGATAGATTATCGGCCCACCATCAAACCTTTTCCTTTTGGATGAAATTTGAGTGTTGACTTTCAAGAAATGCACAGTTTGAAAAACTTTGTTTCTGAATGCGGGAAAAGGTAAAGGTTTTATAATGACTATATCTAAAGCTCCTAAAGGAGCAGATGGCTACCTTTTGAAAAAATGATATGGAACCACTCACCATCATACATATTTCATTTGGAAGCAGCTAGTGTATTCTCTCTTCAAGATATGCTCATTTTCAACTCCTAAGAAACTTAGACTGCCAAAGCTTGAAATCGTCATGTATGTATTTCACAAGGTCTGAATGCGGTTTCTGGCAAATGGGCATACCCCTGATAGATTATCGGCCCACCATCAAACCATTTCCTTTTGGATGAAATTTGAGTGTTGACTTTCAAGAAATGCACAGTTTGAAAAACTTTGTTTCTGAATGCGGGAAAAGTTAAAGGTTTTATAAAAACTATATCTAAAGATCCTAAAGGAGCAGATGGCTACCTTTGGAATATATGATATGGAACCACTCACCATCTTACATATTTTATTTGGAAGCAGCTAGTGTGTTCTCTCTTCAAGATATGCTCATTTTCAACTACTACGAAACTTAGAGTGCCAAAGCTTGAAATCGTCATATATGTATTTCACAAGCTCTGAATGCGGTTTCTGGCAAATAGGCATACCCCTGATAGAATATCGGCCCACCATCAAACCTTTTCCTTTTGGATGAAATTTGAGTGTTGACTTTCAAGAAATGCACAGTTTGAAAAACTTTGTTTCTGAATGCGGGAAAAGGTAAAGGTTTTATAAAGCCCATATCTAAAGCTCCTAAAGGAGCAGATGGCTACCTTTTGAATATATGATATGGAACCACTCACCATCATACATATTTCATTTGGAAGCAGCGAGTGTATTCTCTCTTGAAGATATGCTCATTTTCAACTCCTAAGAAACTTAGACTGCCAAAGCTTGAAATCGTCATGTATGTATTTTACAAGGTCTGAATGCGGTTTCTGGCAAATGGGCATACCCCTGATAGATTATCGGCCCACCATCAAACCATTTCCTTTTGGATGAAATTTGAGTGTTGACTTTCAAGAAATGCACAGTTTGAAAAACTTTGTTTCTGAATGCGGGAAAAGGTAAAGGTTTTATAAAGCCTATATCTAAAGCTCCTAAAGGAGAAGATGGCTACCTTTTGAATATATGATATGGAACCACTCACCATCATACATATTTCATTTGGAAGCAGCTAGTGTATTCTCTTTTCAAGATATGCTCATTTTCAACTCCTAAGAAATTAAGAGTGCCAAAGCTTGAAATCGACATGTATGTATTTCACAAGCTCTGAATGCGGTTTCTGGCAAATGGGCATACCCCTGATAGATTATCGGCCCACAATCAAACCTTTTCCTTTTGGATGAAATTTGAGTGTTGACTTTCAAGAAATGCACAGTTTGAAAAACTTTGTTTCTGAATGCGGGAAAAGGTAAAGGTTTTATAATGCCTATATCTAAAGCTCCTAAAGGAGCAGATGGCTACCTTTTGAAAAAATGATATGGAACCACTCACCATCATACATATTTCATTTGGAAGCAGCTATTGTATTCTCTCTTCAAGATATGCTCATTTTCAACTCCTAAGAAACTTAGACTGCCAAAGCTTGAAATCGTCATGTATGTATTTCACAAGGTCTGAATGCGGTTTCTGGCAAATGGGCATACCCCTGATTGATTATCGGCCCACCATCAAACCATTTCCTTTTGGATGAAATTTGAGTGTTGACTTTCAAGAAATGCACAGTTTGAAAAAGTTTGTTTCTGAATGCGGGAAAAGTTAAAGGTTTTATAAAAACTATATCTAAAGATCCTAAAGGAGCAGATGGCTACCTTTGGAATATATGATATGGAACCACTCACCATCTTACATATTTTATTTGGAAGCAGCTAGTGTGTTCTCTCTTCAAGATATGCTCATTTTCAACTACTACGAAACTTAGAGTGCCAAAGCTTGAAATCGTCATATATGTATTTCACAAGCTCTGAATGCGGTTTCTGGCAAATAGGCATACCCCTCATAGAATATCGGCCCACCATCAAACCTTTTCCTTTTGGATGAAATTTGAGTGTTGACTTTCAAGAAATGCACAGTTTGAAAAACTTTGTTTCTGAATGCGGGAAAAGGTAAAGGTTTTATAATGCCTATATCTAAAGCTCCTAAAAAAGCAGATGGCTACCTTTTGAAAAAAATGATATGGAACCACTCACCATCATAGATATTTAATTTGGAAGCAGCTAGTGTATTCTCTCTTGAAGATATGCACATTTTCAACTCCTAAGAAACTTAGAGTGCCAAAGCTTGAAATCGTCATGTATGTATTTCACAAGGTCTGAATGCGGTTTCTGACAAATGGGCATACCCCTGATAGATTATCGGCCCACCATCAAACCATTTCCTTTTGGATGAAATTTGAGTGTTGACTTTCAAGAAATGCACAGTTTGAAAAACTTTGTTTCTGAATGCGGGAAAAGGTAAAGGTTTTATAAAGCCTATATCTAAAGCTCCTAAAGGAGCAGATGGCTACCTTTGGAAGATATGATATGGAACCACTCACCATTATACATATTTCATTTGGAAGCAGCTAGTGTGTTCTCTTTTCAAGATATGTTCATTTTCAACTCCTAAGAAATTAAGAGTGCCAAAGCTTGAAATCGACATGTATGTATTTCACAAGCTCTGAATGCGGTTTCTGGCAAATGGGCATACCCCCGATAGATTATCGGCCCACCATCAAACCTTTTCCTTTTGGATGAAATTTGAGTTTTGACTTTCAAGAAATGCACAGTTTGAAAAACTTTGTTTCTGAATGCGGGAAAGGGTAAAGGTTTTATAATGCCTATATCTAACGATCCTTAAGGAGGAGAAGGCTAGCTTTGGAATATATGATATGGAACCACTCACCATCATACATATTTCATTTGGAAGCAGCTAGTGTATTCTCTCTTCAAGATATGCTCATTTTCAACTACTAAGAAACTTAGACTGCCAAAGCTTGAAATCGTCGTGTATGTATTTAACAAGCTCTGAATGCGGTTTCTGGCAAATGGGCATACCCCTGATAGATTATCGGCCCACCATCAAACCATTTCCTTTTGGATGAAATTTGAGTGTTGACTTTCAAGAAATGCACAGTTTGAAAAACTTTGTTTCTGAATGCGGGAAAAGGTAAAGGTTTTATAAAGCCTATATCTAAAGCTCCTAAAGGAGCAGATGGCTACCTTTGGAAGATATGATATGGAACCACTCACCATCATACATATTTCATTTGGAAGCAGCTAGTGTGTTCTCTTTTCAAGATATGCTCATTTTCAACTCCTAAGAAATTAAGAGTGCCAAAGCTTGAAATCGACATGTATGTATTTCACAAGCTCTGAATGCGGTTTCTGGCAAATGGGCATACCCCCGATAGATTATCGGCCCACCATCAAACCTTTTCCTTTTGGATGAAATTTGAGTTTTGACTTTCAAGAAATGCACAGTTTGAAAAACTTTGTTTCTGAATGCGGGAAAGGGTAAAGGTTTTATAATGCCTATATCTAACGATCCTTAAGGAGGAGAAGGCTAGCTTTGGAATATATGATATGGAACCACTCACCATCATACATATTTAATTTGGAAGCAGCTAGTGTATTCTCTCTTCAAGATATGCTCATTTTCAACTCCTCAGAAACTTAGACTGCCAAAGCTTGAAATCGTCGTGTATGTATTTAACAAGCTCTGAATGCGGTTTCTGGCAAATGGGCATACCCCTGATAGATTATCGGCCCACCATCAAACCATTTCCTTTTGGATGAAATTTGATTGTTGACTTTCAAGAAATGCACAGTTTGAAAAACTTTGTTTCTGAATGCGGGAAAAGGTAAAGGTTTTATAAAGCCTATATCTAAAGCTCCTAAAGGAGAAGATGGCTACCTTTTGAATATATGATATGGATCCACTCACGATCATACATATTTCATTTGGAAGCAGCTAGTGTATTCTCTTTTCAAGATATGCTCATTTTCAACTCCTAAGAAATTAAGAGTGCCAAAGCTTGAAATCGACATGTATGTATTTCACAAGCTCTGAATGCGGTTTCTGGCAAATGGGAATACCCCCGATAGATTATCGGCCCACCATCAAACCTTTTCCTTTTGGATGAAATTTGAGTGTTGACTTTCAAGAAATGCACAGTTTGAAAAACTTTGTTTCTGAAGGCGGGAAAAGTTAAAGGTTTTATAAAGCCTATATCTAAAGATCCTAAAGGAGCAGATGGCTACCTTTGGAAGATATGATATGGAACCACTAGCCATCATACATATTTCATTTGGAAGCAGCTAGTGTATTCTCTCTTCAAGATATGCTCATTTTCAACTACTAAGAAACTTAGACTGCCAAAGCTTGAAATCGTCATGTATGTATTTCACAAGGTCTGAATGCGGTTTCTGGCAAATGGGCATACCCCTGATTGATTATCGGCCCACCATCAAACCATTTCCTTTTGGATGAAATTTGAGTGTTGACTTTCAAGAAATGCACAGTTTGAAAAAGTTTGTTTCTGAATGCGGGAAAAGTTAAAGGTTTTATAAAAACTATATCTAAAGATCCTAAAGGAGCAGATGGCTACCTTTGGAATATATGATATGGAACCACTCACCATCTTACATATTTTATTTGGAAGCAGCTAGTGTGTTCTCTCTTCAAGATATGCTCATTTTCAACTACTACGAAACTTAGAGTGCCAAAGCTTGAAATCGTCATATATGTATTTCACAAGCTCTGAATGCGGTTTCTGGCAAATAGGCATACCCCTCATAGAATATCGGCCCACCATCAAACCTTTTCCTTTTGGATGAAATTTGAGTGTTGACTTTCAAGAAATGCACAGTTTGAAAAACTTTGTTTCTGAATGCGGGAAAAGGTAAAGGTTTTATAATGCCTATATCTAAAGCTCCTAAAAAAGCAGATGGCTACCTTTTGAAAAAAATGATATGGAACCACTCACCATCATAGATATTTAATTTGGAAGCAGCTAGTGTATTCTCTCTTGAAGATATGCACATTTTCAACTCCTAAGAAACTTAGAGTGCCAAAGCTTGAAATCGTCATGTATGTATTTCACAAGGTCTGAATGCGGTTTCTGACAAATGGGCATACCCCTGATAGATTATCGGCCCACCATCAAACCATTTCCTTTTGGATGAAATTTGAGTGTTGACTTTCAAGAAATGCACAGTTTGAAAAATTTTGTTTCTGAATGCGGGAAAAGGTAAAGGTTTTATAAAGCCTATATCTAAAGCTCCTAAAGGAGCAGATGGCTACCTTTGGAAGATATGATATGGAACCACTCACCATTATACATATTTCATTTGGAAGCAGCTAGTGTGTTCTCTTTTCAAGATATGTTCATTTTCAACTCCTAAGAAATTAAGAGTGCCAAAGCTTGAAATCGACATGTATGTATTTCACAAGCTCTGAATGCGGTTTCTGGCAAATGGGCATACCCCCGATAGATTATCGGCCCACCATCAAACCTTTTCCTTTTGGATGAAATTTGAGTTTTGACTTTCAAGAAATGCACAGTTTGAAAAACTTTGTTTCTGAATGCGGGAAAGGGTAAAGGTTTTATAATGCCTATATCTAACGATCCTTAAGGAGGAGAAGGCTAGCTTTGGAATATATGATATGGAACCACTCACCATCATACATATTTCATTTGGAAGCAGCTAGTGTATTCTCTCTTCAAGATATGCTCATTTTCAACTACTAAGAAATTAAGAGTGCCAAAGCTTGAAATCGACATGTATGTATTTCACAAGCTCTGAATGCGGTTTCTGGCAAATGGGCATACCCCCGATAGATTATCGGCCCACCATCAAACCTTTTCCTTTTGGATGAAATTTGAGTTTTGACTTTCAAGAAATGCACAGTTTGAAAAACTTTGTTTCTGAATGCGGGAAAGGGTAAAGGTTTTATAATGCCTATATCTAACGATCCTTAAGGAGGAGAAGGCTAGCTTTGGAATATATGATATGGAACCACTCACCATCATACATATTTAATTTGGAAGCAGCTAGTGTATTCTCTCTTCAAGATATGCTCATTTTCAACTCCTCAGAAACTTAGACTGCCAAAGCTTGAAATCGTCGTGTATGTATTTAACAAGCTCTGAATGCGGTTTCTGGCAAATGGGCATACCCCTGATAGATTATCGGCCCACCATCAAACCATTTCCTTTTGGATGAAATTTGATTGTTGACTTTCAAGAAATGCACAGTTTGAAAAACTTTGTTTCTGAATGCGGGAAAAGGTAAAGGTTTTATAAAGCCTATATCTAAAGCTCCTAAAGGAGAAGATGGCTACCTTTTGAATATATGATATGGAACCACTCACGATCATACATATTTCATTTGGAAGCAGCTAGTGTATTCTCTTTTCAAGATATGCTCATTTTCAACTCCTAAGAAATTAAGAGTGCCAAAGCTTGAAATCGACATGTATGTATTTCACAAGCTCTGAATGCGGTTTCTGGCAAATGGGAATACCCCCGATAGATTATCGGCCCACCATCAAACCTTTTCCTTTTGGATGAAATTTGAGTGTTGACTTTCAAGAAATGCACAGTTTGAAAAACTTTGTTTCTGAAGGCGGGAAAAGTTAAAGGTTTTATAAAGCCTATATCTAAAGATCCTAAAGGAGCAGATGGCTACCTTTGGAAGATATGATATGGAACCACTAGCCATCATACATATTTCATTTGGAAGCAGCTAGTGTATTCTCTCTTCAAGATATGCTCATTTTCAACTACTAAGAAACTTAGACTGCCAAAGCTTGAAATCGTTGTGTATGTATTTCACAAGGTCTGAATGCGGTTTCTGGCAAATGGGCATACCCCTGATAGATTATCGGCCCACCATCAAACCATTTCCTTTTGGATGAAATTTGAGTGTTGACTTTCAAGAAATGCACAGTTTGAAAAACTTTGTTTCTGAAGGCGGGAAAAGTTAAAGGTTTTATAATGCCTATATCTAAAGATCCTAAAGGAGCAGATGGCTACCTTTGGAAGACATGATATGGAACCACTAGCCATCATACATATTTCATTTGGAAGCAGCTAGTGTATTCTCTTTTCAAGATATGCTCATTTTCAACTCCTAAGAAATTTAGAGTGCCAAAGCTTGAAATCGACATGTATGTATTTCACAAGCTCTGAATGCGGTTTCTGGCAAATGGGCATACCCCTGATAGATTATCGGCCCACCATCAAACCTTTTCCTTTTGGATGAAATTTGAGTGTTGACTTTCAAGAAATGCACAGTTTGAAAAACTTTGTTTCTGAATGCGGGAAAAGTTAAAGGTTTTATAAAAACTATATCTAAAGATCCTAAAGGAGCAGATGGCTACCTTTGGAATATATGATATGGAACCACTCACCATCTTACATATTTTATTTGGAAGCAGCTAGTGTGTTCTCTCTTCAAGATATGCTCATTTTCAACTACTACGATACTTAGAGTGCCAAAGCTTGAAATCGTCATATATGTATTTCACAAGCTCTGAATGCGGTTTCTGGCAAATAGGCATACCCCTGATAGAATATCGGCCCACCATCAAACCTTTTCCTTTTGGATGAAATTTGAGTGTTGACTTTCAAGAAATGCACAGTTTGAAAAACTTTGTTTCTGAATGCGGGAAAAGGTAAAGGTTTTATAAAGCCTATATCTAAAGCTCCTAAAGGAGAAGATGGCTACCTTTTGAATATATGATATGGAACCACTCACCATCATACATATTTCATTTGGAAGCAGCTAGTGTATTCTCTTTTCAAGATATACTCATTTTCAACTCCTAAGAAATTTAGAGTGCCAAAGCTTGAAATCGACATGTATGTATTTCACAAGCTCTGAATGCGGTTTCTGGCAAATGGGCATACCCCTGATAGATTATCGGCCCACCATCAAACCTTTTCCTTTTGGATGAAATTTGAGTGTTGACTTTCAAGAAATGCACAGTTTGAAAAACTTTGTTTCTGAATGCGGGAAAAGGTAAAGGTTTTATAATGCCTATATCTAACGATCCTTAAGGAGGAGATGGCTACCTTTGGAATATATGATATGGAACCACTCACCATCATACATATTTCATTTGGAAGCAGCTAGTGTATTCTCTCTTCAAGATATGCTAATTTTCAACTCCTAAGAAACTTAGACTGCCAAAGCTTGAAATCGTCGTGTATGTATTTAACAAGCTCTGAATGCGGTTTCTGGCAAATGGGCATACCTCTGATAGATTATCGGCCCACCATCAAACCATTTCCTTTTGGATGAAATTTGAGTGTTGACTTTCAAGAAATGCACAGTTTGAAAAACTTTGTTTCTGAATGCGGGAACAGTTAAAGGTTTTATAAAGCCTATATCTAAAGATCCTAAAGGAGCAGATGGCTACCTTTGGAAGATATGATATGGAACCACTCACCATCATACATATTTCATTTGGAAGCAGCTAGTGTGTTCTCTCTTCAAGATATGCTCATTTTCAACTACTAAGAAACTTAGAGTGCCAAAGCTTGAAATCGTCATATATGTATTTCACAAGCTCTGAATACGGTTTCTGGCAAATAGGCATACCCCTGATAGATAATCGGCCCACCATCAAACCTTTTCCTTTTGGATGAAATTTGAGTGTTGACTTTCAAGAAATGCACATTTTGAAAAACTTTGTTTCTGAATGCGGGAAAAGGTAAAGGTTTTATAATGCCTATATCTAAAGCTCCTAAAAGAGCAGATGGCTACCTTTTGAAAAAATGATATGGAACCACTCACCATCATACATATTTCATTTGGAAGCAGCTAGTGTATTCTCTCTTCAAGATATGCTCATTTTCAACTCCTAAGAAACTTAGACTGCCAAAGCTTGAAATCGTCATGTATGTATTTCACAAGGTCTGAATGCGGTTTCTGGCAAATGGGCATACCCCTGATAGATTATCGGCCCACCATCAAACCATTTCCTTTTGGATGAAATTTGAGTGTTGACTTTCAAGAAATGCACAGTTTGAAAAACTTTGTTTCTGAATGCGGGAAAAGTTAAAGGTTTTATAAAAACTATATCTAAAGATCCTAAAGGAGCAGATGGCTACCTTTGGAATATATGATATGGAACCACTCACCATCTTACATAATTTTTTTGGAAGCAGCTAGTGTGTTCTCTCTTCAAGATATGCTCATTTTCAACTACTACGAAACTTAGAGTGCCAAAGCTTGAAATCGTCATATATGTATTTCACAAGCTCTGAATGCGGTTTCTGGCAAATAGGCATACCCCTGATAGAATATCGGCCCACCATCAAACCTTTTCCTTTTGGATGAAATTTGAGTGTTGACTTTCAAGAAATGCACAGTTTGAAAAACTTTGTTTCTGAATGCGGGAAAAGGTAAAGGTTTTATAAAGCCTATATCTAAAGCTCCTAAAGGAGCAGATGGCTACCTTTTGAATATATGATATGGAACCACTCACCATCATACATATTTCATTTGGAAGCAGCGAGTGTATTCTCTCTTCAAGATATGCTCATTTTCAACTCCTAAGAAACTTAGACTGCCAAAGCTTGAAATCGTCATGTATGTATTTCACAAGCTCTGAATGCGGTTTCTGGCAAATGGGCATACCCCTGATAGATTATCGGCCCACCATCAAACCTTTTCCTTTTGGATGAAATTTGAGTGTTGATCTTCAAGAAATGCACAGTTTGAAAAACTTTGTTTCTGAATGCGGGAAAAGGTAAAGGTTTTATAAAGCCTATATCTAAAGCTCCTAAAGGAGAAGATGGCTACCTTTTGAATATATGATATGGAACCACTCACCATCATACATATTTCATTTGGAAGCAGCTAGTGTATTCTCTTTTCAAGATATGCTCATTATCAACTCCTAAGAAATTAAGAGTGCCAAAGCTTGAAATCGACATGTATGTATTTCACAAGCTCTGAATGCGGTTTCTGGCAAATGGGCATACCCCCGATAGATTATCGGCCCACCATCAAACCTTTTCCTTTTGGATGAAATTTGAGTGTTGACTTTCAAGAAATGCACAGTTTGAAAAACTTTGTTTCTGAATGCGGGAAAGGGTAAAGGTTTTATAATGCCTATATCTAACGATCCTTAAGGAGGAGAAGGCTAGCTTTGGAATATATGATATGGAACCACTCACCATCATACATATTTCATTTGGAAGCAGCTAGTGTATTCTCTCTTCAAGATATGCTCATTTTCAACTACTAAGAAACTTAGACTGCCAAAGCTTGAAATCGTCATGTATGTATTTAACAAGCTCTGAATGCGGTTTCTGGCAAATTGGCATACCCCTGATAGATTATCGGCCCACCATCAAACCTTTTCCTTTTGGATGAAATTTGAGTGTTGACTTTCAAGATATGCACAGTTTGAAAAACTTTGTTTCTGAATGCGGGAAAAGGTAAAGGTTTTATAATGCCTATATCTAACGATCCTTAATGAGGAGATGGCTACCTTTGGAATATATGATATGGAACCACTCACCATCATACATATTTCATTTGGAAGCAGCTAGTGTATTCTCTCTTCAAGATATGCTCATTTTCAACTCCTAAGAAATTAAGAGTGCCAAAGCTTGAAATCGACATGTATGTATTTCACAAGCTCTGAATGCGGTTTCTGGCAAATGGGCATACCCCCGATAGATTATCGGCCCACCATCAAACCTTTTCCTTTTGGATGAAATTTGAGTGTTGACTTTCAAGAAATGCACAGTTTGAAAAACTTTGTTTCTGAATGCGGGAAAGGGTAAAGGTTTTATAATGCCTATATCTAACGATCCTTAAGGAGAAGAAGGCTAGCTTTGGAATATATGATATGGAACCACTCACCATCATACATATTTCATTTGGAAGCAGCTAGTGTATTCTCTCTTGAAGACATGCTCATTTTCAACTCCTAAGAAACTTAGACTGCCAAAGCTTGAAATCATCATGTATGTATTTCACAAGCTCTGAATGCGGTTTCTGGCAAATGGGCATACCCCTTATAGATTATCGGCCCACCATCAAACCTTTTCCTTTTGGATGAAATTTGAGTGTTGACTTTCAAGAAATGCACAGTTTGAAAAACTTTGTTTCTGAATGCGGGAAAAGGTAAAGGTTTTATAAAGCCTATATCTAAAGCTCCTAAAGGAGAAGATGGCTACCTTTTGAATATATGATATGGAACCACTCACCATCATACATATTTCATTTGGAAGCAGCTAGTGTATTCTCTTTTCAAGATATGCTCATTTTCAACTCCTAAGAAATTAAGAGTGCCAAAGCTTGAAATCGACATGTATGTATTTCACAAGCTCTGAATGCGGTTTCTGGCAAATGGGCATACCCCCGATAGATTATCGGCCCACCATCAAACCTTTTCCTTTTGGATGAAATTTGAGTGTTGACTTTCAAGAAATGCACAGTTTGAAAAACTTTGTTTCTGAATGCGGGAAAGGGTTAAGGTTTTATAATGCCTATATCTAAAGCTCCTAAAGGAGCAGATGGCTACCTTTTGAAAAAATGATATGGAACCACTCACCATCATACATATTTCATTTGGAAGCAGCTAGTGTATTCTCTCTTCAAGATATGCTCATTTTCAACTCCTAAGAAACTTAGACTGCCAAAGCTTGAAATCGTCATGTATGTATTTCACAAGGTCTGAATGCGGTTTCTGGCAAATGGGCATACCCCTGATAGATTATCGGCCCACCATCAAACCTTTTCCTTTTGGATGAAATTTGAGTGTTGACTTTCAAGAAATGCACAGTTTGAAAAACTTTGTTTCTGAATGCGGGAAAGGGTTAAGGTTTTATAATGCCTATATCCAAAGCTCCTAAAGGAGCAGATGGCTACCTTTTGAAAAAATGATATGGAACCACTCACCATCATACATATTTCATTTGGAAGCAGCTAGTGTATTCTCTCTTCAAGATATGCTCATTTTCAACTCCTAAGAAACTTAGACTGCCAAAGCTTGAAATCGTCATGTATGTATTTCACAAGGTCTGAATGCGGTTTCTGGCAAATGGGCATACCCCTGATAGATTATCGGCCCACCATCAAACCATTTCCTTTTGGATGAAATTTGAGTGTTGACTTTCAAGAAATGCACAGTTTGAAAAACTTTGTTTCTGAATGCGGGAAAAGTTAAAGGTTTTATAAAAACTATATCTAAAGATCCTAAAGGAGCAGATGGCTACCTTTGGAATATATGATATGGAACCACTCACCATCTTACAAATTTCATTTGGAAGCAGCTAGTGTGTTCTCTCTTCAAGATATGCTCATTTTCAACTACTACGAAACTTAGAGTGCCAAAGCTTGATATCGTCATATATGTATTTCACAAGCTCTGAATGCGTTTTCTGGCAAATAGGCATACCCCTGATAGAATATCGGCCCACCATCAAACCTTTTCCTTTTGGATGAAATTTGAGTGTTGACTTTCAAGAAATGCACAGTTTGAAAAACTTTGTTTCTGAATGCGGGAAAAGGTAAAGGTTTTATAAAGCCTATATCTAAAGCTCCTAAAGGAGCAGATGGCTACCTTTTGAATATATGATATGGAACCACTCACCATCATACATATTTCATTTGGAAGCAGCGAGTGTATTCTCTCTTCAAGATATGCTCATTTTCAACTCCTAAGAAACTTAGACTGCCAAAGCTTGAAATCGTCGTGTATGTATTTCACAAGGTCTGAATGCGGTTTCTGGCAAATGGGCATACCCCTGATAGATTATCGGCCCACCATCAAACCTTTTCCTTTTGGATGAAATTTGAGTGTTGAATTTCAAGAAAAGCACAGTTTGAAAAACTTTGTTCCTGAATGAGGGAAAAGGTAAAGGTTTTATAAAGCCTATATCTAAAGCTCCTAAAGGAGTAGATCGCTACCTTTTGAATATATGATCTGGAACCACTCACCATCATACATATTTCATTTGGAGGCAGCTAGTGTATTCTCTCTTCAAGATATGCTCATTTTCAACTCCTCAGAAACTTAGACTGCCAAAGCTTGAAATCGTCATGTATGTATTTCAAAAGCTCTGAATGCGGTTTCTGGCAAATGGGCATACCCCTGATAGATTATCGGCCCACCATCAAACCTTTTCCTTTTGGATGAAATTTGAGTGTTGACTTTCAAGAAAAGCACAGTTTGAAAAACTTTGTTCCTGAATGCGGGAAAAGGTAAAGGTTTTATAAAGCCTATATCTAAAGCTCCTAAAGGAGTAGATGGCTACCTTTTGAATATATGATATGGAACCACTCACCATCATACATATTTCATTTGGAGGCAGCAAGTGTATTCTCTCTTCAAGATATGCTCATTTTCAACTCCTCAGAAACTTAGACTGCCAAAGCTTGAAATCGTCATGTATGTATTTCAAAAGCTCTGAATGCGGTTTCTGGCAAATGGGCATACCCCTGATAGATTATCGGCCCACCATCAAACCTTTTCCTTTAGGATGAAATTTGAGTGTTGACTTTCAAGAAATGCACAGTTTGAAAAACTTTGTTTCTGAATGCGGGAAAAGGTAAAGGTTTTATAAAGCCTATATCTAAAGATCCTAAAGGAGCAGATGGCTACCTTTGGAATATATGATAAGGAACCACTCACCATCTTACAAATTTCATTTGGAAGCAGCTAGTGTGTTCTCTCTTCAAGATATGCTCATTTTCAACTCCTCAGAAACTTAGACTGCCAAAGCTTGATATCGTCATATATGTATTTCACAAGCTCTGAATGCGTTTTCTGGCAAATAGGCATACCCCTGATAGAATATCGGCCCACCATCAAACCTTTTCCTTTTGGATGAAATTTGAGTGTTGACTTTCAAGAAATGCACAGTTTGAAAAACTTTGTTTCTGAATGCGGGAAAAGGTAAAGGTTTTATAAAGCCTATATCTAAAGCTCCTAAAGGAGCAGATGGCTACCTTTTGAATATATGATATGGAACCACTCACCATCATACATATTTCATTTGGAAGCAGCGAGTGTATTCTCTCTTCAAGATATGCTCATTTTCAACTCCTAAGAAACTTAGACTGCCAAAGCTTGAAATCGTCGTGTATGTATTTCACAAGGTCTGAATGCGGTTTCTGGCAAATGGGCATACCCCTGATAGATTATCGGCCCACCATCAAACCTTTTCCTTTTGGATGAAATTTGAGTGTTGAATTTCAAGAAAAGCACAGTTTGAAAAACTTTGTTCCTGAATGAGGGAAAAGGTAAAGGTTTTATAAAGCCTATATCTAAAGCTCCTAAAGGAGTAGATCGTTACCTTTTGAATATATGATCTGGAACGACTCACCATCATACATATTTCATTTGGAGGCAGCTAGTGTATTCTCTCTTCAAGATATGCTCATTTTCAACTCCTCAGAAACTTAGACTGCCAAAGCTTGAAATCGTCATGTATGTATTTCAAAAGCTCTGAATGCGGTTTCTGGCAAATGGGCATACCCCTGATAGATTATCGGCCCACCATCAAACCTTTTCCTTTTGGATGAAATTTGAGTGTTGACTTTCAAGAAAAGCACAGTTTGAAAAACTTTGTTCCTGAATGCGGGAAAAGGTAAAGGTTTTATAAAGCCTATATCTAAAGCTCCTAAAGGAGTAGATGGCTACCTTTTGAATATATGATATGGAACCACTCACCATCATACATATTTCATTTGGAGGCAGCAAGTGTATTCTCTCTTCAAGATATGCTCATTTTCAACTCCTCAGAAACTTAGACTGCCAAAGCTTGAAATCGTCATGTATGTATTTCAAAAGCTCTGAATGCGGTTTCTGGCAAATGGGCATACCCCTGATAGATTATCGGCCCACCATCAAACCTTTTCCTTTAGGATGAAATTTGAGTGTTGACTTTCAAGAAAAGCACAGTTTGAAAAACTTTGTTCCTGAATGCGGGAAAAGGTAAAGGTTTTATTAAGCCTATATCTAAAGCTCCTAAAGGAGTCGATGGCTACCTTTTGAATATATGATATGGAACCACTCACCATCATACATATTTCATTTGGAGGCAGCTAGTGTATTCTCTCTTCAAGATATGCTCATTTTCAACTCCTCAGAAACTTAGACTGCCAAAGCTTGAAATCGTCATGTATGTATTTCAAAAGCTCTGAATGAGGTTTCTGGCAAATGGGCATACCCCTGATAGATTATCGGCCCACCATCAAACCTTTTCCTTTTGGATGAAATTTGAGTGTTGACTTTCAAGAAATGCACAGTTTGAAAAACTTTGTTTCTGAATGCGGGAAAAGGTAAAGGTTTTATAAAGCCTATATCTAAAGATCCTAAAGGAGCAGATGGCTACCTTTGGAATATATGATATGGAACCACTAGCCATCATACATATTTCATTTGGAAGCAGCTAGTGTATTCTCTCTTTAAGATATGCTAATTTTCAACTCCTAAGATACATAGAGTGCCAAAGCTTGAAATCGTCATGTCTGTATTTCACAAGCTCTGAATGCGGTTTCTGGGAAATGGGCATACCCCTGATAGAATATCGGCCCACCATCAAACCATTTCCTTTTGGCTGAAATTTGAGTGTTGACTTTCAAGAAATGCACAGTTTGAAAAACGTTGTTTCTGAATGCGGGAAAAGTTAAAGGTTTTATTAAGCTCCTAAAGGAGCTGATGGCTACCTTTTGAATATATGATATGGAACCACTCACCATCATACATATTTCATTTGGGAGCAGCTAGTGTATTCTCTCTTCAAGATATGCTCATTTTCAACTCCGAAGAAACTTAGACTGCCAAAGCTTGAAATCGTCATGTATGTATTTCACAAGCTCTGAATGCGGTTTCTGGCAAATGGGCATACACGTGATAGATTTTCGCCCCAACATTAAACCTTTTGGTTTTGGATGAAATGTGAGTTTTGACTTTCAAGAAATGCGCACTCTGAAAAACTTTGTTTCTGAATACGAGAAAAGTTAAAGTTTTTATAAGGCCTATATCTAAAGCTCCTAAAGGAGCATATGGCTACCTTTGGGATATATGATATGGAACCACTCACCATCATACATATTTCATTTGGAAGCAGCTAGTGTATTCTCTCTTCAAGATATGCTCTTTTTCACCAACTATGAAACTTAGAGTGCCAAAGCTTGAAATCGTCATTTTGGGGATTTCACAAGCTCTGAATGCGCTTTCTGGCAAATGGGCATACACCTGATAGATTTTCGCCCCACCATCAAACCTTTTGGTTTTGGATGAAATGTGAGTTTTGACTTTCAAGAAATGTGCACTCTGAAAAACTTTGTTTCTGAATGGGGGAAAAGTTAAAGTTTTTATAAGGCCTATATCTAAAGCTCCTAAAGGAGCACATGGCTACCGTTGGGATATATGATATGGAACCACTCACCATCATACATATTTCATTTGGAAGCAGCTAGTGTATTCTCTCTTCAAGATATGCTCTTTTTCACCAACTATGAAACTTAGAGTGCCAAAGCTTGAAATCGTCATTTTGGGGATTTCACAAGCTCTGAATGCGCTTTCTGGCAAATGGGCATACACCTGATAGATTTTCGCCCCACCATCAAACCTTTTGGTTTTGGATGAAATGTGAGTTTTGACTTTCAAGAAATGCGCACTCTGAAAAACTTTGTTTCTGAATGCGGGAAAAGATAAAGTTTTTATAAGGCCTATATCTAAAGCTCCTAAAGGAGCACATGACTACCTTTGGGATATATGATATGGAACCACTCACCATCATACATATTTCATTTGGGAGCAGCTAGTGTATTCTCTCTTCAAGATATGCTCTTTTTCACCAACTATGAAACTTAGAGTGCCAAAGCTTGAAATCGTCATTTTGGGGATTTCACAAGCTCTGAATGCGGTTTCTGGCAAATGGGCATACACCTGATAGATTTTCGCCCCACCATCAAACCTTTTGGTTTTGGATGAAATGTGAGTTTTGACTTTCAAGAAATGCGCACTCTGAAAAACTTTGTTTCTGAATGCGGGAAAAGTTAAATTTGTTATAAGGCCTAGATCTAAAGCTCCTAAAGGAGCACATGGCTACCTTTGGGATATATGATATGGAACCACTCACCATCATACATATTTCATTTGGGAGCAGCTAGTGTATTCTCTCTTCAAGATATGCTCTTTTTCACCAACTATGAAACTTAGAGTGCCAAAGCTTGAAATCGTCATTTTGGGGATTTCACAAGCTCTGAATGCGGTTTCTGGCAAATGGGCATACACCTGATAGATTTTCGCCCCACCATCAAACCTTTTGGTTTTGGATGAAATGTGAGTTTTGACTTTCAAGAAATGCGCACTCTGAAAAACTTTGTTTCTGAATGCGGGAAAAGTTAAAGTTTTTATAAGGCCTATATCTAAAGCTCCTAAAGGAGCACATGGCTACCTTTGGGATATATGATATGGAACCACTCACCATCATACATATTTCATTTGGGAGCAGCTAGTGTATTCTCTCTTCAAGATATGCTCTTTTTCACCAACTATGAAACTTAGAGTGCCAAAGCTTGAAATCGTCATTTTGGGGATTTCACAAGCTCTGAATGCGGTTTCTGGCAAATGGGCATACACCTGATAGATTTTCGCCCCACCATCAAACCTTTTGGTTTTGGATGAAATGTGAGTTTTGACTTTCAAGAAATGCGCACTCTGAAAAACTTTGTTTCTGAATGCGGGAAAAGTTAAATTTGTTATAAGGCCTATATCTAAAGCTCCTAAAGGAGCACATGGCTACCTTTGGGATATATGATATGGAACCACTCACCATCATACATATTTCATTTGGGAGCAGCTAGTGTATTCTCTCTTCAAGATATGCTCTTTTTCACCAAATATGAAACTTAGAGTGCCAAAGCTTGAAATCGTCATTTTGGGGATTTCACAAGCTCTGAATGCGGTTTCTGGCAAATGGGCATACACCTGATAGATTTTCGCCCCACCATCAAACCTTTTGGTTTTGGATGAAATGTGAGTTTTGACTTTCAAGATATGCGCACTCTGAAAAACTTTGTTTCTGAATGCGGGAAAAGAAAAAGTTTTTATAAGGCCTATATCTAAAGCTCCTAAAGGAGCACATGGCTACCTTTGGGATATATGATATGGAACCACTCACCATCATACATATTTCATTTGGGAGCAGCTAGTGTATTCTCTCTTCAAGATATGCACTTTTTCACCAACTATGAAACTTAGAGTGCCAAAGCTTGAAATCGTCATTTTGGGGATTTCACAAGCTCTGAATACGGTTTCGGGCAAATGGGCATACACCTGATAGGTTTTCGCCCCACCATCAAACCTTTTGGTTTTGGATGAAATGTGAGTTTTGACTTTCAAGAAATGCGCACTCTGAAAAACTTTGTTTCTGAATGCGGGAAAAGTTAAATTTGTTATAAGGCCTATATCTAAAGCTCCTAAAGGAGCACATGGCTACCTTTGGGATATATGATATGGAACCACTCACCATCATACATATTTCATTTGGGAGCAGCTAGTGTATTCTCTCTTCAAGATATGCTCTTTTTCACCAAATATGAAACTTAGAGTGCCAAAGCTTGAAATCGTCATTTTGGGGATTTCACAAGCTCTGAATGCGGTTTCTGGCAAATGGGCATACACCTGATAGATTTTCGCCCCACCATCAAACCTTTTGGTTTTGGATGAAATGTGAGTTTTGACTTTCAAGAAATGCGCACTCTGAAAAACTTTGTTTCTGAATGTGGGAAAAGTTAAAGTTTTTATAAGGCCTATATCTAAAGCTCCTAAAGGAGCACATGGCTACCTTTGGGATATATGATATGGAACCACTCACCATCATACATATTTTATTTGGGAGCAGCTAGTGTATTCTCTCTTCAAGATATGCTCTTTTTCACCAACTATGAAACTTAGAGTGCCAAAGCTTGAAATCGTCATTTTGGGGATTTCACAAGCTCTGAATGCGGTTTCTGGCAAATGGGCATACACCTGATAGATTTTCGCCCCACCATCAAACCTTTTGGTTTTGGATGAAATGTGAGTTTTGACTTTCAAGAAATGCGCACTCTGAAAAACTTTGTTTCTGAATGTGGGAAAAGTTAAAGTTTTTATTAGGCCTATATCTAAAGCTCCTAAAGGAGCACATGGCTACCTTTGGGATATATGATATGGAACCACTCACCATCATACATATTTCATTTGGGAGCAGCTAGTGTATTCTCTCTTCAAGATATGCTCTTTTTCACCAACTATGAAACTTAGAGTGCCAAAGCTTGAAATCGTCATTTTGGGGATTTCACAAGCTCTGAATGCGGTTTCTGGCAAATGGGCATACACCTGATAGATTTTCGCCCCACCATCAAACCTTTTGGTTTTGGATGAAATGTGAGTTTTGACTTTCAAGAAATGCGCACTCTGAAAAACTTTGTTTCTGAATGCGGGAAAAGTTAAAGTTGTTATAAGGCCTATATCTAAAGCTCCTAAAGGAGCACATGGCTACCTTTGGGATATATGATATGGAACCACTCACCATCATACATATTTCATTTGGGAGCAGCTAGTGTATTCTCTCTTCAAGATATGCTCTTTTTCACCAACTATGAAACTTAGAGTGCCAAAGCCTGAAATCGTCATATATGTATTTCACAAGCTCTGAATGCGGTTTCTGGGAAATGGGCATACGCCAGATAGATTATCGGCCCACCATCAAACCTTTTTTTTTTGGATGAAATTTGAGTGTTGACTTTCAAGAGACGCACAGTTTGAAAAACTTTGTTTCTGAATGCGGGAAAAGTTAAAGGTTTTATAAAGCCTATATCTAAAGCTCCTAAAGGAGCAGATGGCTACCTTTTGAATATATGATATGGAACCACTCACCATAATGCATATTTCATTTGGAAGCAGCTAGTGTATTCTCTTTTCAAGATATGCTCATATTCAACTCCTAAGATACTTAAAGTGCCAAAGCTTGAAATCGTCATATATGTATTTCACAAGCTCTGAATGCGGTTTCTGGCAAATGGGCATACACCTGATAGTTTTTCGCCCCACCATCAAACCTTTTGGTTTTGGATGAAATGTGAGTTTTGACTTTCAAGAAACGCACAGTTTGAAAAACTTTGTTTCTGAAAGCGGGAAAAGTTAAAGGTTTTATAAGGCCTATATCTAAAGCTCCTAAAGGAGCAGATGGCTACCTTTTGAATATATGATATGGAACCCTCACCATCATACATATTTCATTTGGAAGCAGCTAGTGTATTCACTCTTGAACATATGCTTATATTCAACTCCTTAGAAACTTAGAGTGACAAAGATTGAAATCGTCATATATCTATTTCACAAGCTCTGAATGCGGTTTCTGGCAAATGGGCATACCCCTGATAGAGTATCGGCCCACCATCAAACCGTTTCCTTTTGGATGAAATATGAGTTTTGACTTTCAAGAAACGCACAGTTTGAAAAACTTTGTTTCAGAATGCGGGAAAAGTTAAAGGTTTTATAAGGCCTATATCTAAAGCTCCTAAACGAGCACATGGCTACCTTTGGGATATATGATATGGAACCACTCACCATCATACATATTTCATTTGGAAGCAGCTAGTGTATTCTCTCTTGAAGATATGCTCATATTCAACTCCTAAGAAACTTAGAGTGCCAAAGCTTGAAATCGTCATATATGTATTTCACAAGCTCTGAATGCGGTTTCTGGCAAATGGGCATACCCCTGATAGAGTATCGGCCCACCATAAAACCTTTTCCTTCTGGATGAAATATGAGTGTTGACTTTCAAGAAACGCACAGTTTGAAAAACTTTGTGTCTGAATGCGGGAAAAGTTAAAGGTTTTATAAGGCCTATGTCTAAAGCCCCTAAAGGAGAAGATGGCTACCTTTTGAATATGTGATATGGAATCACTCACCATCAAACATATTTCATTTGGAAGCAGCTAGTTTATTCTCTTTTCAAGATATGCTCATTTTCAACTCCTAAGAAACTTAGAGTGCCAAAGCTTGAAATCGTCATTTTGGGGATTTCAAAAGCTCTGAATGCGGTTTCTGGCAAATGGGCATACCCCTGATAGAGTATCGGCCCACCATCAAACCTTTTCCTTTTGGATGAAATTTGAGTGTTGACTTTCAAGAAACGCACAGTTTGAAAAAATTTGTTTCTGAATGCGTGAAAAGTTAAAGGTTTTATAAAGCCTATATCTAAAGCTCCTAAAGGAGCAGATGGCTACCTTTTGAATTTATGAGATGGAACCACTCACCATCAAACATATTTCATTTGGAAGCAGCTAGTTTATTCTCTTTTCAAGATATGTTCATTTTCAACTCCTAAGAAACTTAGAGTGCCAAAGCTTGAAATCGTCACTTTGGGGATTTCACAAGCTCTGAATGCGGTTTCTGGCAAATGGGCATACACCTGATAGATTTTCGCCCCACCATCAAACCTTTTGGTTTTGGATGAAATGTGAGTTTTGACTTTCAAGAAATGCGCACTCTGAAAAACTTTGTTTCTGAATGCGGGAAAAGTTAAAGTTGTTATAAGGCCTATATCTAAAGCTCCTAAAGGAGCACATGGCTACCTTTGGGATATATGATATGGAACCACTCACCATCATACATATTTCATTTGGGAGCAGCTAGTGTATTCTCTCTTCAAGATATGCTCTTTTTCACCAACTATGAAACTTAGAGTGCCAAAGCTTGAAATCGTCATTTTGGGGATTTCACAAGCTCTGAATGCGGTTTCTGGCAAATGGGCATACACCTGATAGATTTTCGCCCCACCATCAAACCTTTTGGTTTTGGATGAAATGTGAGTTTTGACTTTCAAGAAATGCGCACTCTGAAAAACTTTGTTTCTGAATGCGGGAAAAGTTAAAGTTTTTATAAGGCCTATATCTAAAGCTCCTAAAGGAGCACATGGCTACCTTTGGGATATATGATATGGAACCACTCACCATCATACATATTTCATTTGGGAGCAGCTAGTGTATTCTCTCTTCAAGATATGCTCTTTTTCACCAACTATGAAACTTAGAGTGCCAAAGTTTGAAATCGTCATTTTGGGGATTTCACAAGCTCTGAATGCGGTTTCTGGCAAATGGGCATACACCTGATAGATTTTCGCCCCACCATCAAACCTTTTGGTTTTGGATGAAATGTGAGTTTTGACTTTCAAGAAATGCGCACTCTGAAAAACTTTGTTTCTGAATGCGGGAAAAGTTAAAGTTTTCATAAGGCCAATATCTAAAGCTCCTAAAGGAGCACATGGCTACCTTTGGGATATATGATATGGAACCACTCACCATCATACATATTTCATTTGGGAGCAGCTAGTGTATTCTCTCTTCAAGATATGCTCTTTTTCACCAACTATGAAACTTAGAGTGCCAAAGCTTGAAATCGTCATTTTGGGGATTTCACAAGCTCTGAATGCGGTTTCTGGCAAATGGGCATAAACCTGATAGATTTTCGCCCCACCATCAAACCTTTTGGTTTTGGATGAAATGTGAGTTTTGACTTTCAAGAAATGCGCACTCTGAAAAACTTTGTTTTTGAATGCCGGAAAAGTTAAAGGTTTTATAAGGCCTATATCTAAAGCTCCTAAAGGAGCAGATGGCTACCTTTTGAATATATGATATGGAACCACTCACCATCATACATATTTCATTTGGAAGCAGCTAGTGTATTCACTCTTGAAGATATGCTCTTTTTCACCAACTATGAAACTTAGAGTGCCAAACCTTGAAATCGTCATATATGTATTTCACAAGCTCTGAATGCGGTTTCTGGCAAATGGGCATACCCCTGATAGAGTATCGGCCCACCATCAAACCTTTTCCTTTTGGATGAAATATGAGTGTTGACTTTCAAGAAATGCACAGTTTGAAAAACTTTGTGTCTGAATGCGGGAAAAGTTAAAGGTTTAATAAGGCCTATATCTAAAGCCCCTAAAGGAGAAGATGGCTACCTTTTGAATATGTGATATGGAATCACTCACCATTATACATATTTCATTTGGAAGCAGCTAGTGTATTCTCTCTTGAAGATATGCTCATATTCAACTCCTAAGAAACTTAGAGTGCCAAAGCTTGAAATCGTCATCTATCTATTTCACAAGCTCTGAATGCGGTTTCTGGCAAATGGGCATACCCCTGATAGAGTATGGGCCCAACATCAAACCTTTTCCTTTTGGATGAAATTTGAGTGTTGACTTTCAAGAAATGCACAGTTTGAAAAACTTTGTTTCTGAATGCGGGAAAAGTTAAAGGTTTTATAAAGCCTATATCTAAAGCTCCTAAAGGAGCAGATGGCTACCTTTTGAATTTATGAGATGGAACCACTCACCATCAAACATATTTCATTTGGAAGCAGCTAGTTTATTCTCTTTTCAAGATATGTTCATTTTCAACTCCTAAGAAACTTAGAGTGCCAAAGCTTGAAATCGTCATTTTGGGGATTTCACAAGCTCTGAATGCGGTTTCTGGCAAATGGGCATAAACCTGATAGATTTTCGCCCCACCATCAAACCTTTTGGTTTTGGATGAAATGTGAGTTTTGACTTTCAAGAAATGCGCACTCTGAAAAACTTTGTTTCTGAATGCGGGAAAAGTTAAAGGTTTTATAAGGCCTATATCTAAAGCTCCTAAAGGAGCAGATGGCTACCTTTTGAATATATGATATGGAACCACTCACCATCATACATATTTCATTTGGAAGCAGCTAGTGTATTCACTCTTGAAGATATGCTGTTTTTCACCAACTATGAAACTTAGAGTGCCAAACCTTGAAATCGTCATATATGTATTTCACAAGCTCTGAATGCGGTTTCTGGCAAATGGGCATACCCCTGATAGAGTATCGGCCCACCATCAAACCTTTTCCTTTTGGATGAAATATGAGTGTTGACTTTCAAGAAACGCACAGTTTGAAAAACTTTGTGTCTGAATGCGGGAAAAGTTAAAGGTTTAATAAGGCCTATATCTAAAGCCCCTAAAGGAGAAGATGGCTACCTTTTGAATATGTGATATGGAATCACTCAACATTATACATATTTCATTTGGAAGCAGCTAGTGTATTCTCTCTTGAAGATATGCTCATATTCAACTCCTAAGAAACTTAGAGTGCCAAAGCTTGAAATCGTCATCTATCTATTTCACAAGCTCTGAATGCGGTTTCTGGCAAATGGGCATACCCCTGATAGAGTATGGGCCCAACATCAAACCTTTTCCTTTTGGATGAAATTTGAGTGTTGACTTTCAAGAAATGCACAGTTTGAAAAACTTTGTTTCTGAATGCGGGAAAAGTTAAAGGTTTTATAAAGCCTATATCTAAAGCTCCTAAAGGAGCAGATGGCTACCTTTTGAATTTATGAGATGGAACCACTCACCATCAAACATATTTCATTTGGAAGCAGCTAGTTTATTCTCTTTTCAAGATATGTTCATTTTCAACTCCTAAGAAACTTAGAGTGCCAAAGCTTGAAATCGTCACTTTGGGGATTTCACAAGCTCTGAATGCGGTTTCTGGCAAATGGGCATACACCTGATAGATTTTCGCCCCACCATCAAACCTTTTGGTTTTGGATGAAATGTGAGTTTTGACTTTCAAGAAATGCGCACTCTGAAAAACTTTGTTTCTGAATGCGGGAAAAGTTAAAGTTTTTATAGGGCCAATATCTAAAGCTCCTAAAGGAGCACATGGCTACCTTTGGGATATATGATATGGAACCACTCACCATCATACATATTTCATTTGGGAGCAGCTAGTGTATTCTCTCTTCAAGATATGCTCTTTTTCACCAACTATGAAACTTAGAGTGCCAAAGCTTGAAATCGTCATTTTGGGGATTTCACAAGCTCTGAATGCGGTTTCTGGCAAATGGGCATACCCCTGATAGAGTATCGGCCCACCATCAAACCTTTTCCTTTTGGATGAAATATGAGTGTTGACTTTCAAGAAACGCACAGTTTGAAAAACTTTGTGTCTGAATGCGGGAAAAGTTAAAGGTTTAATAAGGCCTATATCTAAAGCCCCTAAAGGAGAAGATGGCTACCTTTTGAATATGTGATATGGAATCACTCACCATTATACATATTTCATTTGGAAGCAGCTAGTGTATTCTCTCTTGAAGATATGCTCATATTCAACTCCTAAGAAACTTAGAGTGCCAAAGCTTGAAATCGTCATCTATCTATTTCACAAGCTCTGAATGCGGTTTCTGGCAAATGGGCATACCCCTGATAGAGTATGGGCCCAACATCAAACCTTTTCCTTTTGGATGAAAATTGAGTGTTGACTTTCAAGAAATGCACAGTTTGAAAAACTTTGTTTCTGAATGCGGGAAAATTTAAAGGTTTTATAAAGCCTTTATCTAAAGCTCCTAAAGGAGCAGATGGCTACCTTTTGAATTTATGAGATGGAACCACTCACCATCAAACATATTTCATTTGGAAGCAGCTAGTTTATTCTCTTTTCAAGATATGCTCATTTTCAACTCCTAAGAAACTTAGAGTGCCAAAGCTTGAAATCGTCATTTTGGGGATTTCACAAGCTCTGAATGCGGTTTCTGGCAAATGGGCATACCCCTGATAGAGTATCGCCCCACCATCAAACCTTTTGGTTTTGGATGAAATGTGAGTTTTGACTTTCAAGAAATGCGCACTCTGAAAAACTTTGTTTCTGAATGCGGGAAAAGTTAAAGTTGTTATAAGGCCTATATCTAAAGCTCCTAAAGGAGCACATGGCTACCTTTGGGATATATGATATGGAACCACTCACCATCATACATATTTCATTTGGGAGCAGCTAGTGTATTCTCTCTTCAAGATATGCTCTTTTTCACCAACTATGAAACTTAGAGTGCCAAAGCTTGAAATCGTCATTTTGGGGATTTCACAAGCTCTGAATGCGGTTTCTGGCAAATGGGCATACACCTGATAGATTTTCGCCCCACCATCAAACCTTTTGGTTTTGGATGAAATGTGAGTTTTGACTTTCAAGAAATGCGCACTCTGAAAAACTTTGTTTCTGAATGCTGGAAAAGTTAAAGTTTTTATAACGCCTATATCTAAAGCTCCTAAAGGAGCACATGGCAACCTTTGGGATATATGATATGGAACCACTCACCATCATACATTTTTCATTTGGGAGCAGCTAGTGTATTCTCTCTTCAAGATATGCTCTTTTTCACCAACTATGAAACTTAGAGTGCCAAAGCTTGAAATCGTCATTTTGGGGATTTCAGAAGCTCTGAATGCGGTTTCTGGCAAATGGGCATACACCTGATAGATTTTCGCCCCACCATCAAACCTTTTGGTTTTGGATGAAATGTGAGTTTTGACTTTCAAGAAATGCGCACTCTGAAAAACTTTGTTTCTGAATGCGGGAAAAGTTAAAGTTTTCATAAGGCCAATATCTAAAGCTCCTAAAGGAGCACATGGCTACCTTTGGGATATATGATATGGAACCACTCACCATCATACATATTTCATTTGGGAGCAGCTAGTGTATTCTCTCTTCAAGATATGCTCTTTTTCACCAACTATGAAACTTAGAGTGCCAAAGCTTGAAATCGTCATTTTGGGGATTTCACAAGCTCTGAATGCGGTTTCTGGCAAATGGGCATAAACCTGATAGATTTTCGCCCCACCATCAAACCTTTTGGTTTTGGATGAAATGTGAGTTTTGACTTTCAAGAAATGCGCACTCTGAAAAACTTTGTTTTTGAATGCCGGAAAAGTTAAAGGTTTTATAAGGCCTATATCTAAAGCTCCTAAAGGAGCAGATGGCTACCTTTTGAATATATGATATGGAACCACTCACCATCATACATATTTCATTTGGAAGCAGCTAGTGTATTCACTCTTGAAGATATGCTCTTTTTCACCAACTATGAAACTTAGAGTGCCAAACCTTGAAATCGTCATATATGTATTTCACAAGCTCTGAATGCGGTTTCTGGCAAATGGGCATACCCCTGATAGAGTATCGGCCCACCATCAAACCTTTTCCTTTTGGATGAAATATGAGTGTTGACTTTCAAGAAATGCACAGTTTGAAAAACTTTGTGTCTGAATGCGGGAAAAGTTAAAGGTTTAATAAGGCCTATATCTAAAGCCCCTAAAGGAGAAGATGGCTACCTTTTGAATATGTGATATGGAATCACTCACCATTATACATATTTCATTTGGAAGCAGCTAGTGTATTCTCTCTTGAAGATATGCTCATATTCAACTCCTAAGAAACTTAGAGTGCCAAAGCTTGAAATCGTCATCTATCTATTTCACAAGCTCTGAATGCGGTTTCTGGCAAATGGGCATACCCCTGATAGAGTATGGGCCCAACATCAAACCTTTTCCTTTTGGATGAAATTTGAGTGTTGACTTTCAAGAAATGCACAGTTTGAAAAACTTTGTTTCTGAATGCGGGAAAAGTTAAAGGTTTTATAAAGCCTATATCTAAAGCTCCTAAAGGAGCAGATGGCTACCTTTTGAATTTATGAGATGGAACCACTCACCATCAAACATATTTCATTTGGAAGCAGCTAGTTTATTCTCTTTTCAAGATATGTTCATTTTCAACTCCTAAGAAACTTAGAGTGCCAAAGCTTGAAATCGTCATTTTGGGGATTTCACAAGCTCTGAATGCGGTTTCTGGCAAATGGGCATAAACCTGATAGATTTTCGCCCCACCATCAAACCTTTTGGTTTTGGATGAAATGTGAGTTTTGACTTTCAAGAAATGCGCACTCTGAAAAACTTTGTTTCTGAATGCGGGAAAAGTTAAAGGTTTTATAAGGCCTATATCTAAAGCTCCTAAAGGAGCAGATGGCTACCTTTTGAATATATGATATGGAACCACTCACCATCATACATATTTCATTTGGAAGCAGCTAGTGTATTCACTCTTGAAGATATGCTGTTTTTCACCAACTATGAAACTTAGAGTGCCAAACCTTGAAATCGTCATATATGTATTTCACAAGCTCTGAATGCGGTTTCTGGCAAATGGGCATACCCCTGATAGAGTATCGGCCCACCATCAAACCTTTTCCTTTTGGATGAAATATGAGTGTTGACTTTCAAGAAACGCACAGTTTGAAAAACTTTGTGTCTGAATGCGGGAAAAGTTAAAGGTTTAATAAGGCCTATATCTAAAGCCCCTAAAGGAGAAGATGGCTACCTTTTGAATATGTGATATGGAATCACTCACCATTATACATATTTCATTTGGAAGCAGCTAGTGTATTCTCTCTTGAAGATATGCTCATATTCAACTCCTAAGAAACTTAGAGTGCCAAAGCTTGAAATCGTCATCTATCTATTTCACAAGCTCTGAATGCGGTTTCTGGCAAATGGGCATACCCCTGATAGAGTATGGGCCCAACATCAAACCTTTTCCTTTTGGATGAAAATTGAGTGTTGACTTTCAAGAAATGCACAGTTTGAAAAACTTTGTTTCTGAATGCGGGAAAATTTAAAGGTTTTATAAAGCCTTTATCTAAAGCTCCTAAAGGAGCAGATGGCTACCTTTTGAATTTATGAGATGGAACCACTCACCATCAAACATATTTCATTTGGAAGCAGCTAGTTTATTCTCTTTTCAAGATATGCTCATTTTCAACTCCTAAGAAACTTAGAGTGCCAAAGCTTGAAATCGTCATTTTGGGGATTTCACAAGCTCTGAATGCGGTTTCTGGCAAATGGGCATACCCCTGATAGAGTATCGCCCCACCATCAAACCTTTTGGTTTTGGATGAAATGTGAGTTTTGACTTTCAAGAAATGCGCACTCTGAAAAACTTTGTTTCTGAATGCGGGAAAAGTTAAAGTTGTTATAAGGCCTATATCTAAAGCTCCTAAAGGAGCACATGGCTACCTTTGGGATATATGATATGGAACCACTCACCATCATACATATTTCATTTGGGAGCAGCTAGTGTATTCTCTCTTCAAGATATGCTCTTTTTCACCAACTATGAAACTTAGAGTGCCAAAGCTTGAAATCGTCATTTTGGGGATTTCACAAGCTCTGAATGCGGTTTCTGGCAAATGGGCATACACCTGATAGATTTTCGCCCCACCATCAAACCTTTTGGTTTTGGATGAAATGTGAGTTTTGACTTTCAAGAAATGCGCACTCTGAAAAACTTTGTTTCTGAATGCTGGAAAAGTTAAAGTTTTTATAACGCCTATATCTAAAGCTCCTAAAGGAGCACATGGCAACCTTTGGGATATATGATATGGAACCACTCACCATCATACATTTTTCATTTGGGAGCAGCTAGTGTATTCTCTCTTCAAGATATGCTCTTTTTCACCAACTATGAAACTTAGAGTGCCAAAGCTTGAAATCGTCATTTTGGGGATTTCAGAAGCTCTGAATGCGGTTTCTGGCAAATGGGCATACACCTGATAGATTTTCGCCCCACCATCAAACCTTTTGGTTTTGGATGAAATGTGAGTTTTGACTTTCAAGAAATGCGCACTCTGAAAAACTTTGTTTCTGAATGCGGGAAAAGTTAAAGTTTTTATAGGGCCAATATCTAAAGCTCCTAAAGGAGCACATGGCTACCTTTGGGATATATGATATGGAACCACTCACCATCATACATATTTCATTTGGGAGCAGCTAGTGTATTCTCTCTTCAAGATATGCTCTTTTTCACCAACTATGAAACTTAGAGTGCCAAAGCTTGAAATCGTCATTTTGGGGATTTCACAAGCTCTGAATGCGGTTTCTGGCAAATGGGCATACACCTGATAGATTTTCGCCCCACCATCAAACCTTTTGGTTTTGGATGAAATGTGAGTTTTGACTTTCAAGAAATGCGCACTCTGAAAAACTTTGTTTCTGAATGCGGGAAAAGTTAAAGTTGTTATAAGGCCTATATCTAAAGCTCCTAAAGGAGCACATGGCTACCTTTGGGATATATGATATGGAACCACTCACCATCATACATATTTCATTTGGGAGCAGCTAGTGTATTCTCTCTTCAAGATATGCTCTTTTTCACCAACTATGAAACTTAGAGTGCCAAAGCTTGAAATCGTCATTTTGGGGATTTCACAAGCTCTGAATGCGGTTTCTGGCAAATGGGCATACACCTGATAGATTTTCGCCCCACCATCAAACCTTTTGGTTTTGGATGAAATGTGAGTTTTGACTTTCAAGAAATGCGCACTCTGAAAAACTTTGTTTCTGAATGCGGGAAAAGTTAAAGTTGTTATAAGGCCTATATCTAAAGCTCCTAAAGGAGCACATGGCTACCTTTGGGATATATGATATGGAACCACTCACCATCATACATATTTCATTTGGGAGCAGCTAGTGTATTCTCTCTTCAAGATATGCTCTTTTTCACCAACTATGAAACTTAGAGTGCCAAAGCTTGAAATCGTCATTTTGGGGATTTCACAAGCTCTGAATGCGGTTTCTGGCAAATGGGCATACACCTGATAGATTTTCGCCCCACCATCAAACCTTTTGGTTTTGGATGAAATGTGAGTTTTGACTTTCAAGAAATGCGCACTCTGAAAAACTTTGTTTCTGAATGCGGGAAAAGTTAAAGTTGTTATAATGCCTATATCTAAAGCTCCTAAAGGAGCACATGGCTACCTTTGGGATATATGATATGGAACCACTCACCATCATACATATTTCATTTGGGAGCAGCTAGTGTATTCTCTCTTCAAGATATGCTGTTTTTCACCAACTATGAAACTTAGAGTGCCAAAGCTTGAAATCGTCATTTTGGGGATTTCACAAGCTCTGAATGCGGTTTCTGGCAAATGGGCATACACCTGATAGATTTTCGCCCCACCATCAAACCTTTGGGTTTTGGATGAAATGTGAGTTTTGACTTTCAAGAAATGCGCACTCTGAAAAACTTTGTTTCTGAATGCGGGAAAAGTTAAATTTGTTATAAGGCCTATATCTAAAGCTCTTAAAGGAGCACATGGCTACCTTTGGGATATATGATATGGAACCACTCACCATCATACATATTTCATTTGGGAGCAGCTAGTGTATTCTCTCTTCAAGATATGCTCTTTTTCACCAACTATGAAACTTACAGTGCCAAAGCTTGAAATCGTCATTTTGGGGATTTCACAAGCTCTGAATGCGGTTTCTGGCAAATGGGCATACACCTGATAGATTTTCGCCCCACCATCAAACCTTTTGGTTTTGGATGAAATGTGAGTTTTGACTTTCAAGAAATGCGCACTCTGAAAAACTTTGTTTCTGAATGCGGGAAAAGTTAAAGTTGTTATAAGGCCTATATCTAAAGCTCCTAAAGGAGCACATGGCTACCTTTGGGATATGTGATATGGAATCACTCACCATTATACATATTTCATTTGGGAGCAGCTAGTGTATTCTCTCTTCAAGATATGCTCATATTCAACTCCTAAGAAACTTAGAGTGCCAAAGCTTGAAATCGTCATCTATCTATTTCACAAGCTCTGAATGCGGTTTCTGGCGAATGGGCATACCCCTGATAGAGTATGGGCCCAACATCAAACCTTTTCCTTTTGGATGAAATTTGAGTGTTGACTTTCAAGAAACGCACAGTTTGAAAAACTTTGTTTCTGAATGCGGGAAAATTTAAAGGTTTTATAAAGCCTATATCTAAAGCTCCTAAAGGAGCAGATGGCTACCTTTTGAATATGTGATATGGAATCACTCACCATTATACATATTTCATTTGGAAGCAGCTAGTGTATTCTCTCTTGAAGATATGCTCATTTTCAACTCCTAAGAAACTTAGAGTGCCAAAGCTTGAAATCGTCATTTTGGGGATTTCACAAGCTCTGAATGCGGTTTCTGGCAAATGGGCATTCCCCTGATAGAGTATGGGCCCAACATCAAACCTTTTCCTTTTGGATGAAATTTGAGTGTTGACTTTCAAGAAATGCACAGTTTGAAAAACTTTGTTTCTGAATGCGGGAAAATTTAAAGGTTTTATAAAGCCTATATCTAAAGCTCCTAAAGGAGCAGATGGCTACCTTTTGAATTTATGAGATGGAACCACTCACCATCAAACATATTTCATTTGGAAGCAGCTAGTTTATTCTCTTTTCAAGATATGCTCATTTTCAACTCCTAAGAAACTTAGAGTGCCAAAGCTTGAAATCGTCATTTTGGGGATTTCACATGCTCTGAATGCGGTTTCTGGCAAATGGGCATACACCTGATAGATTTTCGCCCCACCATCAAACCTTTTGGTTTTGGATGAAATGTGAGTTTTGACTTTCAAGAAATGCGCACTCTGAAAAACTTTGTTTCTGAATGCGGGAAAAGTTAAAGTTGTTATAAGGCCTATATCTAAAGCTCCTAAAGGAGCACATGGCTACCTTTGGGATATATGATATGGAACCACTCACCATCATACATATTTCATTTGGGAGCAGCTAGTGTATTCTCTCTTCAAGATATGCTCTTTTTCACCAACTATGAAACTTAGAGTGCCAAAGCTTGAAATCGTCATTTTGGGGATTTCACAAGCTCTGAATGCGGTTTCTGGCAAATGGGCATACACCTGATAGATTTTCGCCCCACCATCAAACCTTTTGGTTTTGGATGAAATGTGAGTTTTGACTTTCAAGAAATGCGCACTCTGAAAAACTTTGTTTCTGAATGCGGGAAAAGTTAAATTTGTTATAAGGCCTATATCTAAAGCTCTTAAAGGAGCACATGGCTACCTTTGGGATATATGATATGGAACCACTCACCATCATACATATTTCATTTGGGAGCAGCTAGTGTATTCTCTCTTCAAGATATGCTCTTTTTCACCAACTATGAAACTTAGAGTGCCAAAGCTTGAAATCGTCATTTTGGGGATTTCACAAGCTCTGAATGCGGTTTCTGGCAAATGGGCATACACCTGATAGATTTTCGCCCCACCATCAAACCTTTTGGTTTTGGATGAAATGTGAGTTTTGACTTTCAAGAAATGCGCACTCTGAAAAACTTTGTTTCTGAATGCGGGAAAAGTTAAATTTGTTATAAGGCCTATATCTAAAGCTCCTAAAGGAGCACATGGCTACCTTTGGGATATATGATATGGAACCACTCACCATCATACATATTTCATTTGGGAGCAGCTAGTGTATTCTCTCTTCAAGATATGCTCTTTTTCACCAACTATGAAACTTAGAGTGCCAAAGCTTGAAATCGTCATTTTGGGGATTTCACAAGCTCTGAATGCGGTTTCTGGCAAATGGGCATACACCTGATAGATTTTCGCCCCACCATCAAACCTTTTGGTTTTGGATGAAATGTGAGTTTTGACTTTCAAGAAATGCGCACTCTGAAAAACTTTGTTTCTGAATGCGGGAAAAGTTAAAGTTGTTATAAGGCCTATATCTAAAGCTCCTAAAGGAGCACATGGCTACCTTTGGGATATATGATATGGAACCACTCACCATCATACATATTTCATTTGGGAGCAGCTAGTGTATTCTCTCTTCAAGATATGCTCTTTTTCACCAACTATGAAACTTAGAGTGCCAAAGCTTGAAATCGTCATTTTGGGGATTTCACAAGCTCTGAATGCGGTTTCTGGCAAATGGGCATACACCTGATAGATTTTCGCCCCACCATCAAACCTTTTGGTTTTGGATGAAATGTGAGTTTTGACTTTCAAGAAATGCGCACTCTGAAAAACTTTGTTTCTGAATGTGGGAAAAGTTAAAGTTTTTATAAGGCCTATATCTAAAGCTCCTAAAGGAGCACATGGCAACCTTTGGGATATATGATATGGAACCACTCACCATCATACATATTTCATTTGGGAGCAGCTAGTGTATTCTCTCTTCAAGATATGCTCTTTTTCACCAACTATGAAACTTAGAGTGCCAAAGCTTGAAATCGTCATTTTGGGGATTTCACAAGCTCTGAATGCGGTTTCTGGCAAATGGGCATACACCTGATAGATTTTCGCCCCACCATCAAACCTTTTGGTTTTGGATGAAATGTGAGTTTTGACTTTCACGAAATGCGCACTCTGAAAAACTTTGTTTCTGAATGCGGGAAAAGTTAAAGTTTTTATAGGGCCAATATCTAAAGCTCCTAAAGGAGCACATGGCTACCTTTGGGATATATGATATGGAACCACTCACCATCATACATATTTCATTTGGGAGCAGCTAGTGTATTCTCTCTTCAAGATATGCTCTTTTTCACCAACTATGAAACTTAGAGTGCCAAAGCTTGAAATCGTCATTTTGGGGATTTCACAAGCTCTGAATGCGGTTTCTGGCAAATGGGCATACACCTGATAGATTTTCGCCCCACCATCAAACCTTTTGGTTTTGGATGAAATGTGAGTTTTGACTTTCAAGAAATGCGCACTCTGAAAAACTTTGTTTCTGAATGCGGGAAAAGTTAAAGTTGTTATAAGGCCTATATCTAAAGCTCCTAAAGGAGCACATGGCTACCTTTGGGATATATGATATGGAACCACTCACCATCATACATATTTCATTTGGGAGCAGCTAGTGTATTCTCTCTTCAAGATATGCTCTTTTTCACCAACTATGAAACTTAGAGTGCCAAAGCTTGAAATCGTCATTTTGGGGATTTCACAAGCTCTGAATGCGGTTTCTGGCAAATGGGCATACACCTGATAGATTTTCGCGCCACCATCAAACCTTTTGGTTTTGGATGAAATGTGAGTTTTGACTTTCAAGAAATGCGCACTCTGAAAAACTTTGTTTCTGAATGTGGGAAAAGTTAAAGTTTTTATAAGGCCTATATCTAAAGCTCCTAAAGGAGCACATGGCAACCTTTGGGATATATGATATGGAACCACTCACCATCATACATATTTCATTTGGGAGCAGCTAGTGTATTCTCTCTTCAAGATATGCTCTTTTTCACCAACTATGAAACTTAGAGTGCCAAAGCTTGAAATCGTCATTTTGGGGATTTCACAAGCTCTGAATGCGGTTTCTGGCAAATGGGCATACACCTGATAGATTTTCGCCCCACCATCAAACCTTTTGGTTTTGGATGAAATGTGAGTTTTGACTTTCAAGAAATGCGCACTCTGAAAAACTTTGTTTCTGAATGCGGGAAAAGTTAAAGTTTTTATAGGGCCAATATCTAAAGCTCCTAAAGGAGCACATGGCTACCTTTGGGATATATGATATGGAACCACTCACCATCATACATATTTCATTTGGGAGCAGCTAGTGTATTCTCTCTTCAAGATATGCTCTTTTTCACCAACTATGAAACTTAGAGTGCCAAAGCTTGAAATCGTCATTTTGGGGATTTCACAAGCTCTGAATGCGGTTTCTGGCAAATGGGCATACACCTGATAGATTTTCGCCCCACCATCAAACCTTTTGGTTTTGGATGAAATGTGAGTTTTGACTTTCAAGAAATGCGCACTCTGAAAAACTTTGTTTCTGAATGCGGGAAAAGTTAAAGTTGTTATAAGGCCTATATCTAAAGCTCCTAAAGGAGCACATGGCTACCTTTGGGATATATGATATGGAACCACTCACCATCATACATATTTCATTTGGGAGCAGCTAGTGTATTCTCTCTTCAAGATATGCTCTTTTTCACCAACTATGAAACTTAGAGTGCCAAAGCTTGAAATCGTCATTTTGGGGATTTCACAAGCTCTGAATGCGGTTTCTGGCAAATGGGCATACACCTGATAGATTTTCGCGCCACCATCAAACCTTTTGGTTTTGGATGAAATGTGAGTTTTGACTTTCAAGAAATGCGCACTCTGAAAAACTTTGTTTCTGAATGCGGGAAAAGTTAAAGTTTTTATAAGGCCTATATCTAAAGCTCCTAAAGGAGCACATGGCTACCTTTGGGATATATGATATGGAACCACTCACCATCATACATATTTCATTTTGGAGCAGCTAGTGTATTCTCTCTTCAAGATATGCTCTTTTTCACCAACTATGAAACTTAGAGTGCCAAAGCTTGAAATCGTCATTTTGGGGATTTCACAAGCTCTGAATGCGGTTTCTGGCAAATGGGCATACACCTGATAGATTTTCGCCCCACCATCAAACCTTTTGGTTTTGGATGAAATGTGAGTTTTGACTTTCAAGAAATGCGCACTCTGAAAAACTTTGTTTCTGAATGCGGGAAAATTTAAAGGTTTTATAAAGCCTATATCTAAAGCTCCTAAAGGAGCAGATGGCTACCTTTTGAATATGTGATATGGAATCACTCACCATTATACATATTTCATTTGGAAGCAGCTAGTTTATTCTCTCTTGAAGATATGCTCATTTTCAACTCCTAAGAAACTTAGAGTGCCAAAGCTTGAAATCGTCATTTTGGGGATTTCACAAGCTCTGAATGCGGTTTCTGGCAAATGGGCATTCCCCTTATAGAGTATGGGCCCAACATCAAACCTTTTCCTTTTGGATGAAATTTGAGTGTTGACTTTCAAGAAATGCACAGTTTGAAAAACTTTGTTTCTGAATGCGGGAAAATTTAAAGGTTTTATAAAGCCTATATCTAAAGCTCCTAAAGGAGCAGATGGCTACCTTTTGAATTTATGAGATGGAACCACTCACCATCAAACATATTTCATTTGGAAGCAGCTAGTTTATTCTCTTTTCAAGATATGCTCATTTTCAACTCCTAAGAAACTTAGAGTGCCAAAGCTTGAAATCGTCATTTTGGGGATTTCAAAAGCTCTGAATGCGGTTTCTGGCAAATGGGCATACCCCTGATAGAGTATCGGCCAACCATCAAACCTTTTCCTTTTGGATGAAATTTAAGTGTTGACTTTCAAGAAACGCACAGTTTGAAAAACTTTGTTTCTGAATGCGGGAAAAGTTAAAGGTTTTATAAAGCCTATATCTAAAGCTCCTAAAGGAGCAGATGGCTTCCTTTTGAATTTATGAGATGGAACCACTCACCATCAAACGTATTTCATTTGGAAGCAGCTAGTTTATTCTCTTTTCAAGATATGCTCATTTTCAACTCCTAAGAAACTTAGAGTGCCAAAGCTTGAAATCGTCACTTTGGGGATTTCACAAGCTCTGAATGCGGTTTCTGGCAAATGGGCATACACCTGATAGATTTTCGCCCCACCATCAAACCTTTTGGTTTTGGATGAAATGTGAGTTTTGACTTTCAAGAAATGCGCACTCTGAAAAACTTTGTTTCTGAATGCGGGAAAAGTTAAAGTTTTTATAAGGCCTATATCTAAAGCTCCTAAAGGAGCACATGGCTACCTTTGGGATATATGATATGGAACCACTCACCATCATGCATTTTTCATTTGGGAGCAGCTAGTGTATTCTCTCTTCAAGATATGCTCTTTTTCACCAACTATGAAACTTAGAGTGCCAAAGCTTGAAATCGTCATTTTGGGGATTTCACAAGCTCTGAATGCGGTTTCTGGCAAATGGGCATACACCTGATAGATTTTCGCCCCACCATCAAACCTTTTGGTTTTGGATGAAATGTGAGTTTTGACTTTCAAGAAATGCGCACTCTGAAAAACTTTGTTTCTGAATGCGGGAAAAGTTAAAGTTTTTATAAGGCCAATATCTAAAGCTCCTAAAGGAGCACATGGCTACCTTTGGGATATATGATATGGAACCACTCACCATCATACATATTTCATTTGGGAGCAGCTAGTGTATTCTCTCTTCAAGATATGCTCTTTTTCACCAACTATGAAACTTAGAGTGCCAAAGCTTGAAATCGTCATTTTGGGGATTTCACAAGCTCTGAATGCGGTTTCTGGCAAATGGGCATACACCTGATAGATTTTCGCCCCACCATCAAACCTTTGGGTTTTGGATGAAATGTGAGTTTTGACTTTCAAGAAATGCGCACTCTGAAAAACTTTGTTTCTGAATGCGGGAAAAGTTAAAGTTGTTATAAGGCCTATATCTAAAGCTCCTAAAGGAGCACATGGCTACCTTTGGGATATATGATATGGAACCACTCACCATCATACATATTTCATTTGGGAGCAGCTAGTGTATTCTCTCTTCAAGATATGCTCTTTTTCACCAACTATGAAACTTAGAGTGCCAAAGCTTGAAATCGTCATTTTGGGGATTTCACAAGCTCTGAATGCGGTTTCTGGCAAATGGGCATACACCTGATAGATTTTCGCCCCACCATCAAACCTTTGGGTTTTGGATGAAATGTGAGTTTTGACTTTCAAGAAATGCGCACTCTGAAAAACTTTGTTTCTGAATGCGGGAAAAGTTTAAGTTGTTATAAGGCCTATATCTAAAGCTCCTAAAGGAGCACATGGCTACCTTTGGGATATATGATATGGAACCACTCACCATCATACATATTTCATTTGGGAGCAGCTAGTGTATTCTCTCTTCAAGATATGCTCTTTTTCACCAACTATGAAACTTAGAGTGCCAAAGCTTGAAATCGTCATTTTGGGGATTTCACAAGCTCTGAATGCGGTTTCTGGCAAATGGGCATACACCTGATAGATTTTCGCCCCACCATCAAACCTTTTGGTTTTGGATGAAATGTGAGTTTTGACTTTCAAGAAATGCGCACTCTGAAAAACTTTGTTTCTGAATGCGGGAAAAGTTAAAGTTGTTATAAGGCCTATATCTAAAGCTCCTAAAGGAGCACATGGCTACCTTTGGGATATATGATATGGAACCACTCACCGTCATACATATTTCATTTGGGAGCAGCTAGTGTATTCTCTCTTCAAGATATGCTCTTTTTCACCAACTATGAAACTTAGAGTGCCAAAGCTTGAAATCGTCATTTTGGGGATTTCACAAGCTCTGAATGCGGTTTCTGGCAAATGGGCATACACCTGATAGATTTTCGCCCCACCATCAAACCTTTTGGTTTTGGATGAAATGTGAGTTTTGACTTTCAAGAAATGCGCACTCTGAAAAACTTTGTTTCTGAATGCTGGAAAAGTTAAAGTTTTTATAAGGCCTATATCTAAAGCTCCTAAAGGAGCACATGGCTACCTTTGGGATATATGATATGGAACCACTCACCATCATACATTTTTCATTTGGGAGCAGCTAGTGTATTCTCTCTTCAAGATATGCTCTTTTTCACCAACTATGAAACTTAGAGTGCCAAAGCTTGAAATCGTCATTTTGGGGATTTCACAAGCTCTGAATGCGGTTTGTGGCAAATGGGCATACACCTGATAGATTTTCGCCCCACCATCAAACCTTTTGGTTTTGGATGAAATGTGAGTTTTGACTTTCAAGAAATGCGCACTCTGAAAAACTTTGTTTCTGAATGCGGGAAAATTTAAAGGTTTTATAAAGCCTATATCTAAAGCTCCTAAAGGAGCAGATGGCTACCTTTTGAATATGTGATATGGAATCACTCACCATTATACATATTTCATTTGGAAGCAGCTAGTGTATTCTCTCTTGAAGATATGCTCATTTTCAACTCCTAAGAAACTTAGAGTGCCAAAGCTTGAAATCGTCATTTTGGGGATTTCACAAGCTCTGAATGCGGTTTCTGGCAAATGGGCATTCCCCTTATAGAGTATGGGCCCAACATCAAACCTTTTCCTTTTGGATGAAATTTGAGAGTTGACTTTCAAGAAATGCACAGTTTGAAAAACTTTGTTTCTGAATGCGGGAAAATTTAAAGGTTTTATAAAGCCTATATTTAAAGCTCCTAAAGGAGCAGATGGCTACCTTTTGAATTTATGAGATGGAACCACTCACCATCAAACATATTTCATTTGGAAGCAGCTAGTTTATTCTCTTTTCAAGATATGCTCATTTTCAACTCCTAAGAAACTTAGAGTGCCAAAGCTTGAAATCGTCATTTTGGGGATTTCACAAGCTCTGAATGCGGTTTCTGGCAAATGGGCATACCCCTGATAGAGTATCGGCCAACCATCAAACCTTTTCCTTTTGGATGAAATTTTAGTGTTGACTTTCAAGAAACGCACAGTTTGAAAAACTTTGTTTCTGAATGCGGGAAAAGTTAAAGGTTTTATGAAGCCTATATCTAAAGCTCCTAAAGGAGCAGATGGCTACCTTTTGAATTTATGAGATGGAACCACTCACCATCAAACATATTTCATTTGGAAGCAGCTAGTTTATTCTCTTTTCAAGATATGCTCATTTTCAACTCCTAAGAAACTTAGAGTGCCAAAGCTTGAAATCGTCATTTTGGGGATTTCACAAGCTCTGAATGCGGTTTCTGGCAAATGGGCATACACGTGATAGATTTTCGCCCCAACATTAAACCTTTTGGTTTTGGATGAAATGTGAGTTTTGACTTTCAAGAAATGCGCACTCTGAAAAACTTTGTTTCTGAATACGAGAAAAGTTAAAGTTTTTATAAGGCCTATATCTAAAGCTCCTAAAGGAGCATATGGCTACCTTTGGGATATATGATATGGAACCACTCACCATCATACATATTTCATTTGGAAGCAGCTAGTGTATTCTCTCTTCAAGATATGCTCTTTTTCACCAACTATGAAACTTAGAGTGCCAAAGCTTGAAATCGTCATTTTGGGGATTTCACAAGCTCTGAATGCGCTTTCTGGCAAATGGGCATACACCTGATAGATTTTCGCCCCACCATCAAACCTTTTGGTTTTGGATGAAATGTGAGTTTTGACTTTCAAGAAATGTGCACTCTGAAAAACTTTGTTTCTGAATGGGGGAAAAGTTAAAGTTTTTATAAGGCCTATATCTAAAGCTCCTAAAGGAGCACATGGCTACCGTTGGGATATATGATATGGAACCACTCACCATCATAAATATTTCATTTGGAAGCAGCTAGTGTATTCTCTCTTCAAGATATGCTCTTTTTCACCAACTATGAAACTTAGAGTGCCAAAGCTTGAAATCGTCATTTTGGGGATTTCACAAGCTCTGAATGCGCTTTCTGGCAAATGGGCATACACCTGATAGATTTTCGCCCCACCATCAAACCTTTTGGTTTTGGATGAAATGTGAGTTTTGACTTTCAAGAAATGCGCACTCTGAAAAACTTTGTTTCTGAATGCGGGAAAAGATAAAGTTTTTATAAGGCCTATATCTAAAGCTCCTAAAGGAGCACATGACTACCTTTGGGATATATGATATGGAACCACTCACCATCATACATATTTCATTTGGGAGCAGCTAGTGTATTCTCTCTTCAAGATATGCTCTTTTTCACCAACTATGAAACTTAGAGTGCCAAAGCTTGAAATCGTCATTTTGGGGATTTCACAAGCTCTGAATGCGGTTTCTGGCAAATGGGCATACACCTGATAGATTTTCGCCCCACCATCAAACCTTTTGGTTTTGGATGAAATGTGAGTTTTGACTTTCAAGAAATGCGCACTCTGAAAAACTTTGTTTCTGAATGCGGGAAAAGTTAAATTTGTTATAAGGCCTAGATCTAAAGCTCCTAAAGGAGCACATGGCTACCTTTGGGATATATGATATGGAACCACTCACCATCATACATATTTCATTTGGGAGCAGCTAGTGTATTCTCTCTTCAAGATATGCTCTTTTTCACCAACTATGAAACTTAGAGTGCCAAAGCTTGAAATCGTCATTTTGGGGATTTCACAAGCTCTGAATGCGGTTTCTGGCAAATGGGCATACACCTGATAGATTTTCGCCCCACCATCAAACCTTTTGGTTTTGGATGAAATGTGAGTTTTGACTTTCAAGAAATGCGCACTCTGAAAAACTTTGTTTCTGAATGCGGGAAAAGTTAAAGTTTTTATAAGGCCTATATCTAAAGCTCCTAAAGGAGCACATGGCTACCTTTGGGATATATGATATGGAACCACTCACCATCATACATATTTCATTTGGGAGCAGCTAGTGTATTCTCTCTTCAAGATATGCTCTTTTTCACCAACTATGAAACTTAGAGTGCCAAAGCTTGAAATCGTCATTTTGGGGATTTCACAAGCTCTGAATGCGGTTTCTGGCAAATGGGCATACACCTGATAGATTTTCGCCCCACCATCAAACCTTTTGGTTTTGGATGAAATGTGAGTTTTGACTTTCAAGAAATGCGCACTCTGAAAAACTTTGTTTCTGAATGCGGGAAAAGTTAAATTTGTTATAAGGCCTATATCTAAAGCTCCTAAAGGAGCACATGGCTACCTTTGGGATATATGATATGGAACCACTCACCATCATACATATTTCATTTGGGAGCAGCTAGTGTATTCTCTCTTCAAGATATGCTCTTTTTCACCAAATATGAAACTTAGAGTGCCAAAGCTTGAAATCGTCATTTTGGGGATTTCACAAGCTCTGAATGCGGTTTCTGGCAAATGGGCATACACCTGATAGATTTTCGCCCCACCATCAAACCTTTTGGTTTTGGATGAAATGTGAGTTTTGACTTTCAAGATATGCGCACTCTGAAAAACTTTGTTTCTGAATGCGGGAAAAGAAAAAGTTTTTATAAGGCCTATATCTAAAGCTCCTAAAGGAGCACATGGCTACCTTTGGGATATATGATATGGAACCACTCACCATCATACATATTTCATTTGGGAGCAGCTAGTGTATTCTCTCTTCAAGATATGCACTTTTTCACCAACTATGAAACTTAGAGTGCCAAAGCTTGAAATCGTCATTTTGGGGATTTCACAAGCTCTGAATACGGTTTCGGGCAAATGGGCATACACCTGATAGGTTTTCGCCCCACCATCAAACCTTTTGGTTTTGGATGAAATGTGAGTTTTGACTTTCAAGAAATGCGCACTCTGAAAAACTTTGTTTCTGAATGCGGGAAAAGTTAAATTTGTTATAAGGCCTATATCTAAAGCTCCTAAAGGAGCACATGGCTACCTTTGGGATATATGATATGGAACCACTCACCATCATACATATTTCATTTGGGAGCAGCTAGTGTATTCTCTCTTCAAGATATGCTCTTTTTCACCAAATATGAAACTTAGAGTGCCAAAGCTTGAAATCGTCATTTTGGGGATTTCACAAGCTCTGAATGCGGTTTCTGGCAAATGGGCATACACCTGATAGATTTTCGCCCCACCATCAAACCTTTTGGTTTTGGATGAAATGTGAGTTTTGACTTTCAAGAAATGCGCACTCTGAAAAACTTTGTTTCTGAATGTGGGAAAAGTTAAAGTTTTTATAAGGCCTATATCTAAAGCTCCTAAAGGAGCACATGGCTACCTTTGGGATATATGATATGGAACCACTCACCATCATACATATTTTATTTGGGAGCAGCTAGTGTATTCTCTCTTCAAGATATGCTCTTTTTCACCAACTATGAAACTTAGAGTGCCAAAGCTTGAAATCGTCATTTTGGGGATTTCACAAGCTCTGAATGCGGTTTCTGGCAAATGGGCATACACCTGATAGATTTTCGCCCCACCATCAAACCTTTTGGTTTTGGATGAAATGTGAGTTTTGACTTTCAAGAAATGCGCACTCTGAAAAACTTTGTTTCTGAATGTGGGAAAAGTTAAAGTTTTTATTAGGCCTATATCTAAAGCTCCTAAAGGAGCACATGGCTACCTTTGGGATATATGATATGGAACCACTCACCATCATACATATTTCATTTGGGAGCAGCTAGTGTATTCTCTCTTCAAGATATGCTCTTTTTCACCAACTATGAAACTTAGAGTGCCAAAGCTTGAAATCGTCATTTTGGGGATTTCACAAGCTCTGAATGCGGTTTCTGGCAAATGGGCATACACCTGATAGATTTTCGCCCCACCATCAAACCTTTTGGTTTTGGATGAAATGTGAGTTTTGACTTTCAAGAAATGCGCACTCTGAAAAACTTTGTTTCTGAATGCGGGAAAAGTTAAAGTTGTTATAAGGCCTATATCTAAAGCTCCTAAAGGAGCACATGGCTACCTTTGGGATATATGATATGGAACCACTCACCATCATACATATTTCATTTGGGAGCAGCTAGTGTATTCTCTCTTCAAGATATGCTCTTTTTCACCAACTATGAAACTTAGAGTGCCAAAGCCTGAAATCGTCATATATGTATTTCACAAGCTCTGAATGCGGTTTCTGGGAAATGGGCATACGCCAGATAGATTATCGGCCCACCATCAAACCTTTTTTTTTTGGATGAAATTTGAGTGTTGACTTTCAAGAGACGCACAGTTTGAAAAACTTTGTTTCTGAATGCGGGAAAAGTTAAAGGTTTTATAAAGCCTATATCTAAAGCTCCTAAAGGAGCAGATGGCTACCTTTTGAATATATGATATGGAACCACTCACCATAATGCATATTTCATTTGGAAGCAGCTAGTGTATTCTCTTTTCAAGATATGCTCATATTCAACTCCTAAGATACTTAAAGTGCCAAAGCTTGAAATCGTCATATATGTATTTCACAAGCTCTGAATGCGGTTTCTGGCAAATGGGCATACACCTGATAGTTTTTCGCCCCACCATCAAACCTTTTGGTTTTGGATGAAATGTGAGTTTTGACTTTCAAGAAATGCGCACTCTGAAAAACTTTGTTTCTGAATGCGGGAAAAGTTAAAGTTTTTATAAGGCCTATATCTAAAGCTCCTAAAGGAGCACATGGCTACCTTTGGGATATATGATATGGAACCACTCACCATCATACATATTTCATTTGGGAGCAGCTAGTGTATTCTCTCTTCAAGATATGCTCTTTTTCACCAACTATGAAACTTAGAGTGCCAAAGCTTGAAATCGTCATTTTGGGGATTTCACAAGCTCTGAATGCGGTTTCTGGCAAATTGGCATACACCTGATAGATTTTCGCCCCACCATCAAACCTTTTCCTTTTGGATGAAATTTGAGTGTTGACTTTCAAGAAACGCACAGTTTGAAAAACTTTGTTTCTGAAAGCGGGAAAAGTTAAAGGTTTTATAAGGCCTATATCTAAAGCTCCTAAAGGAGCAGATGGCTACCTTTTGAATATATGATATGGAACCCTCACCATCATACATATTTCATTTGGAAGCAGCTAGTGTATTCACTCTTGAACATATGCTTATATTCAACTCCTTAGAAACTTAGAGTGACAAAGATTGAAATCGTCATATATCTATTTCACAAGCTCTGAATGCGGTTTCTGGCAAATGGGCATACCCCTGATAGAGTATCGGCCCACCATCAAACCGTTTCCTTTTGGATGAAATATGAGTTTTGACTTTCAAGAAACGCACAGTTTGAAAAACTTTGTTTCAGAATGCGGGAAAAGTTAAAGGTTTTATAAGGCCTATATCTAAAGCTCCTAAACGAGCACATGGCTACCTTTGGGATATATGATATGGAACCACTCACCATCATACATATTTCATTTGGAAGCAGCTAGTGTATTCTCTCTTGAAGATATGCTCATATTCAACTCCTAAGAAACTTAGAGTGCCAAAGCTTGAAATCGTCATATATGTATTTCACAAGCTCTGAATGCGGTTTCTGGCAAATGGGCATACCCCTGATAGAGTATCGGCCCACCATAAAACCTTTTCCTTCTGGATGAAATATGAGTGTTGACTTTCAAGAAACGCACAGTTTGAAAAACTTTGTGTCTGAATGCGGGAAAAGTTAAAGGTTTTATAAGGCCTATGTCTAAAGCCCCTAAAGGAGAAGATGGCTACCTTTTGAATATGTGATATGGAATCACTCACCATCAAACATATTTCATTTGGAAGCAGCTAGTTTATTCTCTTTTCAAGATATGCTCATTTTCAACTCCTAAGAAACTTAGAGTGCCAAAGCTTGAAATCGTCATTTTGGGGATTTCAAAAGCTCTGAATGCGGTTTCTGGCAAATGGGCATACCCCTGATAGAGTATCGGCCCACCATCAAACCTTTTCCTTTTGGATGAAATTTGAGTGTTGACTTTCAAGAAACGCACAGTTTGAAAAAATTTGTTTCTGAATGCGTGAAAAGTTAAAGGTTTTATAAAGCCTATATCTAAAGCTCCTAAAGGAGCAGATGGCTACCTTTTGAATTTATGAGATGGAACCACTCACCATCAAACATATTTCATTTGGAAGCAGCTAGTTTATTCTCTTTTCAAGATATGTTCATTTTCAACTCCTAAGAAACTTAGAGTGCCAAAGCTTGAAATCGTCACTTTGGGGATTTCACAAGCTCTGAATGCGGTTTCTGGCAAATGGGCATACACCTGATAGATTTTCGCCCCACCATCAAACCTTTTGGTTTTGGATGAAATGTGAGTTTTGACTTTCAAGAAATGCGCACTCTGAAAAACTTTGTTTCTGAATGCGGGAAAAGTTAAAGTTGTTATAAGGCCTATATCTAAAGCTCCTAAAGGAGCACATGGCTACCTTTGGGATATATGATATGGAACCACTCACCATCATACATATTTCATTTGGGAGCAGCTAGTGTATTCTCTCTTCAAGATATGCTCTTTTTCACCAACTATGAAACTTAGAGTGCCAAAGCTTGAAATCGTCATTTTGGGGATTTCACAAGCTCTGAATGCGGTTTCTGGCAAATGGGCATACACCTGATAGATTTTCGCCCCACCATCAAACCTTTTGGTTTTGGATGAAATGTGAGTTTTGACTTTCAAGAAATGCGCACTCTGAAAAACTTTGTTTCTGAATGCGGGAAAAGTTAAAGTTTTTATAAGGCCTATATCTAAAGCTCCTAAAGGAGCACATGGCTACCTTTGGGATATATGATATGGAACCACTCACCATCATACATATTTCATTTGGGAGCAGCTAGTGTATTCTCTCTTCAAGATATGCTCTTTTTCACCAACTATGAAACTTAGAGTGCCAAAGTTTGAAATCGTCATTTTGGGGATTTCACAAGCTCTGAATGCGGTTTCTGGCAAATGGGCATACACCTGATAGATTTTCGCCCCACCATCAAACCTTTTGGTTTTGGATGAAATGTGAGTTTTGACTTTCAAGAAATGCGCACTCTGAAAAACTTTGTTTCTGAATGCGGGAAAAGTTAAAGTTTTCATAAGGCCAATATCTAAAGCTCCTAAAGGAGCACATGGCTACCTTTGGGATATATGATATGGAACCACTCACCATCATACATATTTCATTTGGGAGCAGCTAGTGTATTCTCTCTTCAAGATATGCTCTTTTTCACCAACTATGAAACTTAGAGTGCCAAAGCTTGAAATCGTCATTTTGGGGATTTCACAAGCTCTGAATGCGGTTTCTGGCAAATGGGCATAAACCTGATAGATTTTCGCCCCACCATCAAACCTTTTGGTTTTGGATGAAATGTGAGTTTTGACTTTCAAGAAATGCGCACTCTGAAAAACTTTGTTTTTGAATGCCGGAAAAGTTAAAGGTTTTATAAGGCCTATATCTAAAGCTCCTAAAGGAGCAGATGGCTACCTTTTGAATATATGATATGGAACCACTCACCATCATACATATTTCATTTGGAAGCAGCTAGTGTATTCACTCTTGAAGATATGCTCTTTTTCACCAACTATGAAACTTAGAGTGCCAAACCTTGAAATCGTCATATATGTATTTCACAAGCTCTGAATGCGGTTTCTGGCAAATGGGCATACCCCTGATAGAGTATCGGCCCACCATCAAACCTTTTCCTTTTGGATGAAATATGAGTGTTGACTTTCAAGAAATGCACAGTTTGAAAAACTTTGTGTCTGAATGCGGGAAAAGTTAAAGGTTTAATAAGGCCTATATCTAAAGCCCCTAAAGGAGAAGATGGCTACCTTTTGAATATGTGATATGGAATCACTCACCATTATACATATTTCATTTGGAAGCAGCTAGTGTATTCTCTCTTGAAGATATGCTCATATTCAACTCCTAAGAAACTTAGAGTGCCAAAGCTTGAAATCGTCATCTATCTATTTCACAAGCTCTGAATGCGGTTTCTGGCAAATGGGCATACCCCTGATAGAGTATGGGCCCAACATCAAACCTTTTCCTTTTGGATGAAATTTGAGTGTTGACTTTCAAGAAATGCACAGTTTGAAAAACTTTGTTTCTGAATGCGGGAAAAGTTAAAGGTTTTATAAAGCCTATATCTAAAGCTCCTAAAGGAGCAGATGGCTACCTTTTGAATTTATGAGATGGAACCACTCACCATCAAACATATTTCATTTGGAAGCAGCTAGTTTATTCTCTTTTCAAGATATGTTCATTTTCAACTCCTAAGAAACTTAGAGTGCCAAAGCTTGAAATCGTCATTTTGGGGATTTCACAAGCTCTGAATGCGGTTTCTGGCAAATGGGCATAAACCTGATAGATTTTCGCCCCACCATCAAACCTTTTGGTTTTGGATGAAATGTGAGTTTTGACTTTCAAGAAATGCGCACTCTGAAAAACTTTGTTTCTGAATGCGGGAAAAGTTAAAGGTTTTATAAGGCCTATATCTAAAGCTCCTAAAGGAGCAGATGGCTACCTTTTGAATATATGATATGGAACCACTCACCATCATACATATTTCATTTGGAAGCAGCTAGTGTATTCACTCTTGAAGATATGCTGTTTTTCACCAACTATGAAACTTAGAGTGCCAAACCTTGAAATCGTCATATATGTATTTCACAAGCTCTGAATGCGGTTTCTGGCAAATGGGCATACCCCTGATAGAGTATCGGCCCACCATCAAACCTTTTCCTTTTGGATGAAATATGAGTGTTGACTTTCAAGAAACGCACAGTTTGAAAAACTTTGTGTCTGAATGCGGGAAAAGTTAAAGGTTTAATAAGGCCTATATCTAAAGCCCCTAAAGGAGAAGATGGCTACCTTTTGAATATGTGATATGGAATCACTCAACATTATACATATTTCATTTGGAAGCAGCTAGTGTATTCTCTCTTGAAGATATGCTCATATTCAACTCCTAAGAAACTTAGAGTGCCAAAGCTTGAAATCGTCATCTATCTATTTCACAAGCTCTGAATGCGGTTTCTGGCAAATGGGCATACCCCTGATAGAGTATGGGCCCAACATCAAACCTTTTCCTTTTGGATGAAATTTGAGTGTTGACTTTCAAGAAATGCACAGTTTGAAAAACTTTGTTTCTGAATGCGGGAAAAGTTAAAGGTTTTATAAAGCCTATATCTAAAGCTCCTAAAGGAGCAGATGGCTACCTTTTGAATTTATGAGATGGAACCACTCACCATCAAACATATTTCATTTGGAAGCAGCTAGTTTATTCTCTTTTCAAGATATGTTCATTTTCAACTCCTAAGAAACTTAGAGTGCCAAAGCTTGAAATCGTCACTTTGGGGATTTCACAAGCTCTGAATGCGGTTTCTGGCAAATGGGCATACACCTGATAGATTTTCGCCCCACCATCAAACCTTTTGGTTTTGGATGAAATGTGAGTTTTGACTTTCAAGAAATGCGCACTCTGAAAAACTTTGTTTCTGAATGCGGGAAAAGTTAAAGTTTTTATAGGGCCAATATCTAAAGCTCCTAAAGGAGCACATGGCTACCTTTGGGATATATGATATGGAACCACTCACCATCATACATATTTCATTTGGGAGCAGCTAGTGTATTCTCTCTTCAAGATATGCTCTTTTTCACCAACTATGAAACTTAGAGTGCCAAAGCTTGAAATCGTCATTTTGGGGATTTCACAAGCTCTGAATGCGGTTTCTGGCAAATGGGCATACCCCTGATAGAGTATCGGCCCACCATCAAACCTTTTCCTTTTGGATGAAATATGAGTGTTGACTTTCAAGAAACGCACAGTTTGAAAAACTTTGTGTCTGAATGCGGGAAAAGTTAAAGGTTTAATAAGGCCTATATCTAAAGCCCCTAAAGGAGAAGATGGCTACCTTTTGAATATGTGATATGGAATCACTCACCATTATACATATTTCATTTGGAAGCAGCTAGTGTATTCTCTCTTGAAGATATGCTCATATTCAACTCCTAAGAAACTTAGAGTGCCAAAGCTTGAAATCGTCATCTATCTATTTCACAAGCTCTGAATGCGGTTTCTGGCAAATGGGCATACCCCTGATAGAGTATGGGCCCAACATCAAACCTTTTCCTTTTGGATGAAAATTGAGTGTTGACTTTCAAGAAATGCACAGTTTGAAAAACTTTGTTTCTGAATGCGGGAAAATTTAAAGGTTTTATAAAGCCTTTATCTAAAGCTCCTAAAGGAGCAGATGGCTACCTTTTGAATTTATGAGATGGAACCACTCACCATCAAACATATTTCATTTGGAAGCAGCTAGTTTATTCTCTTTTCAAGATATGCTCATTTTCAACTCCTAAGAAACTTAGAGTGCCAAAGCTTGAAATCGTCATTTTGGGGATTTCACAAGCTCTGAATGCGGTTTCTGGCAAATGGGCATACCCCTGATAGAGTATCGCCCCACCATCAAACCTTTTGGTTTTGGATGAAATGTGAGTTTTGACTTTCAAGAAATGCGCACTCTGAAAAACTTTGTTTCTGAATGCGGGAAAAGTTAAAGTTGTTATAAGGCCTATATCTAAAGCTCCTAAAGGAGCACATGGCTACCTTTGGGATATATGATATGGAACCACTCACCATCATACATATTTCATTTGGGAGCAGCTAGTGTATTCTCTCTTCAAGATATGCTCTTTTTCACCAACTATGAAACTTAGAGTGCCAAAGCTTGAAATCGTCATTTTGGGGATTTCACAAGCTCTGAATGCGGTTTCTGGCAAATGGGCATACACCTGATAGATTTTCGCCCCACCATCAAACCTTTTGGTTTTGGATGAAATGTGAGTTTTGACTTTCAAGAAATGCGCACTCTGAAAAACTTTGTTTCTGAATGCTGGAAAAGTTAAAGTTTTTATAACGCCTATATCTAAAGCTCCTAAAGGAGCACATGGCAACCTTTGGGATATATGATATGGAACCACTCACCATCATACATTTTTCATTTGGGAGCAGCTAGTGTATTCTCTCTTCAAGATATGCTCTTTTTCACCAACTATGAAACTTAGAGTGCCAAAGCTTGAAATCGTCATTTTGGGGATTTCAGAAGCTCTGAATGCGGTTTCTGGCAAATGGGCATACACCTGATAGATTTTCGCCCCACCATCAAACCTTTTGGTTTTGGATGAAATGTGAGTTTTGACTTTCAAGAAATGCGCACTCTGAAAAACTTTGTTTCTGAATGCGGGAAAAGTTAAAGTTTTCATAAGGCCAATATCTAAAGCTCCTAAAGGAGCACATGGCTACCTTTGGGATATATGATATGGAACCACTCACCATCATACATATTTCATTTGGGAGCAGCTAGTGTATTCTCTCTTCAAGATATGCTCTTTTTCACCAACTATGAAACTTAGAGTGCCAAAGCTTGAAATCGTCATTTTGGGGATTTCACAAGCTCTGAATGCGGTTTCTGGCAAATGGGCATAAACCTGATAGATTTTCGCCCCACCATCAAACCTTTTGGTTTTGGATGAAATGTGAGTTTTGACTTTCAAGAAATGCGCACTCTGAAAAACTTTGTTTTTGAATGCCGGAAAAGTTAAAGGTTTTATAAGGCCTATATCTAAAGCTCCTAAAGGAGCAGATGGCTACCTTTTGAATATATGATATGGAACCACTCACCATCATACATATTTCATTTGGAAGCAGCTAGTGTATTCACTCTTGAAGATATGCTCTTTTTCACCAACTATGAAACTTAGAGTGCCAAACCTTGAAATCGTCATATATGTATTTCACAAGCTCTGAATGCGGTTTCTGGCAAATGGGCATACCCCTGATAGAGTATCGGCCCACCATCAAACCTTTTCCTTTTGGATGAAATATGAGTGTTGACTTTCAAGAAATGCACAGTTTGAAAAACTTTGTGTCTGAATGCGGGAAAAGTTAAAGGTTTAATAAGGCCTATATCTAAAGCCCCTAAAGGAGAAGATGGCTACCTTTTGAATATGTGATATGGAATCACTCACCATTATACATATTTCATTTGGAAGCAGCTAGTGTATTCTCTCTTGAAGATATGCTCATATTCAACTCCTAAGAAACTTAGAGTGCCAAAGCTTGAAATCGTCATCTATCTATTTCACAAGCTCTGAATGCGGTTTCTGGCAAATGGGCATACCCCTGATAGAGTATGGGCCCAACATCAAACCTTTTCCTTTTGGATGAAATTTGAGTGTTGACTTTCAAGAAATGCACAGTTTGAAAAACTTTGTTTCTGAATGCGGGAAAAGTTAAAGGTTTTATAAAGCCTATATCTAAAGCTCCTAAAGGAGCAGATGGCTACCTTTTGAATTTATGAGATGGAACCACTCACCATCAAACATATTTCATTTGGAAGCAGCTAGTTTATTCTCTTTTCAAGATATGTTCATTTTCAACTCCTAAGAAACTTAGAGTGCCAAAGCTTGAAATCGTCATTTTGGGGATTTCACAAGCTCTGAATGCGGTTTCTGGCAAATGGGCATAAACCTGATAGATTTTCGCCCCACCATCAAACCTTTTGGTTTTGGATGAAATGTGAGTTTTGACTTTCAAGAAATGCGCACTCTGAAAAACTTTGTTTCTGAATGCGGGAAAAGTTAAAGGTTTTATAAGGCCTATATCTAAAGCTCCTAAAGGAGCAGATGGCTACCTTTTGAATATATGATATGGAACCACTCACCATCATACATATTTCATTTGGAAGCAGCTAGTGTATTCACTCTTGAAGATATGCTGTTTTTCACCAACTATGAAACTTAGAGTGCCAAACCTTGAAATCGTCATATATGTATTTCACAAGCTCTGAATGCGGTTTCTGGCAAATGGGCATACCCCTGATAGAGTATCGGCCCACCATCAAACCTTTTCCTTTTGGATGAAATATGAGTGTTGACTTTCAAGAAACGCACAGTTTGAAAAACTTTGTGTCTGAATGCGGGAAAAGTTAAAGGTTTAATAAGGCCTATATCTAAAGCCCCTAAAGGAGAAGATGGCTACCTTTTGAATATGTGATATGGAATCACTCACCATTATACATATTTCATTTGGAAGCAGCTAGTGTATTCTCTCTTGAAGATATGCTCATATTCAACTCCTAAGAAACTTAGAGTGCCAAAGCTTGAAATCGTCATCTATCTATTTCACAAGCTCTGAATGCGGTTTCTGGCAAATGGGCATACCCCTGATAGAGTATGGGCCCAACATCAAACCTTTTCCTTTTGGATGAAAATTGAGTGTTGACTTTCAAGAAATGCACAGTTTGAAAAACTTTGTTTCTGAATGCGGGAAAATTTAAAGGTTTTATAAAGCCTTTATCTAAAGCTCCTAAAGGAGCAGATGGCTACCTTTTGAATTTATGAGATGGAACCACTCACCATCAAACATATTTCATTTGGAAGCAGCTAGTTTATTCTCTTTTCAAGATATGCTCATTTTCAACTCCTAAGAAACTTAGAGTGCCAAAGCTTGAAATCGTCATTTTGGGGATTTCACAAGCTCTGAATGCGGTTTCTGGCAAATGGGCATACCCCTGATAGAGTATCGCCCCACCATCAAACCTTTTGGTTTTGGATGAAATGTGAGTTTTGACTTTCAAGAAATGCGCACTCTGAAAAACTTTGTTTCTGAATGCGGGAAAAGTTAAATTTGTTATAAGGCCTATATCTAAAGCTCCTAAAGGAGCACATGGCTACCTTTGGGATATATGATATGGAACCACTCACCATCATACATATTTCATTTGGGAGCAGCTAGTGTATTCTCTCTTCAAGATATGCTCTTTTTCACCAACTATGAAACTTAGAGTGCCAAAGCTTGAAATCGTCATTTTGGGGATTTCACAAGCTCTGAATGCGGTTTCTGGCAAATGGGCATACACCTGATAGATTTTCGCCCCACCATCAAACCTTTTGGTTTTGGATGAAATGTGAGTTTTGACTTTCAAGAAATGCGCACTCTGAAAAACTTTGTTTCTGAATGCTGGAAAAGTTAAAGTTTTTATAACGCCTATATCTAAAGCTCCTAAAGGAGCACATGGCAACCTTTGGGATATATGATATGGAACCACTCACCATCATACATTTTTCATTTGGGAGCAGCTAGTGTATTCTCTCTTCAAGATATGCTCTTTTTCACCAACTATGAAACTTAGAGTGCCAAAGCTTGAAATCGTCATTTTGGGGATTTCAGAAGCTCTGAATGCGGTTTCTGGCAAATGGGCATACACCTGATAGATTTTCGCCCCACCATCAAACCTTTTGGTTTTGGATGAAATGTGAGTTTTGACTTTCAAGAAATGCGCACTCTGAAAAACTTTGTTTCTGAATGCGGGAAAAGTTAAAGTTTTTATAGGGCCAATATCTAAAGCTCCTAAAGGAGCACATGGCTACCTTTGGGATATATGATATGGAACCACTCACCATCATACATATTTCATTTGGGAGCAGCTAGTGTATTCTCTCTTCAAGATATGCTCTTTTTCACCAACTATGAAACTTAGAGTGCCAAAGCTTGAAATCGTCATTTTGGGGATTTCACAAGCTCTGAATGCGGTTTCTGGCAAATGGGCATACACCTGATAGATTTTCGCCCCACCATCAAACCTTTTGGTTTTGGATGAAATGTGAGTTTTGACTTTCAAGAAATGCGCACTCTGAAAAACTTTGTTTCTGAATGCGGGAAAAGTTAAAGTTGTTATAAGGCCTATATCTAAAGCTCCTAAAGGAGCACATGGCTACCTTTGGGATATATGATATGGAACCACTCACCATCATACATATTTCATTTGGGAGCAGCTAGTGTATTCTCTCTTCAAGATATGCTCTTTTTCACCAACTATGAAACTTAGAGTGCCAAAGCTTGAAATCGTCATTTTGGGGATTTCACAAGCTCTGAATGCGGTTTCTGGCAAATGGGCATACACCTGATAGATTTTCGCCCCACCATCAAACCTTTTGGTTTTGGATGAAATGTGAGTTTTGACTTTCAAGAAATGCGCACTCTGAAAAACTTTGTTTCTGAATGCGGGAAAAGTTAAAGTTGTTATAAGGCCTATATCTAAAGCTCCTAAAGGAGCACATGGCTACCTTTGGGATATATGATATGGAACCACTCACCATCATACATATTTCATTTGGGAGCAGCTAGTGTATTCTCTCTTCAAGATATGCTCTTTTTCACCAACTATGAAACTTAGAGTGCCAAAGCTTGAAATCGTCATTTTGGGGATTTCACAAGCTCTGAATGCGGTTTCTGGCAAATGGGCATACACCTGATAGATTTTCGCCCCACCATCAAACCTTTTGGTTTTGGATGAAATGTGAGTTTTGACTTTCAAGAAATGCGCACTCTGAAAAACTTTGTTTCTGAATGCGGGAAAAGTTAAAGTTGTTATAATGCCTATATCTAAAGCTCCTAAAGGAGCACATGGCTACCTTTGGGATATATGATATGGAACCACTCACCATCATACATATTTCATTTGGGAGCAGCTAGTGTATTCTCTCTTCAAGATATGCTGTTTTTCACCAACTATGAAACTTAGAGTGCCAAAGCTTGAAATCGTCATTTTGGGGATTTCACAAGCTCTGAATGCGGTTTCTGGCAAATGGGCATACACCTGATAGATTTTCGCCCCACCATCAAACCTTTTGGTTTTGGATGAAATGTGAGTTTTGACTTTCAAGAAATGCGCACTCTGAAAAACTTTGTTTCTGAATGCGGGAAAAGTTAAAGTTGTTATAAGGCCTATATCTAAAGCTCCTAAAGGAGCACATGGCTACCTTTGGGATATATGATATGGAACCACTCACCATCATACATATTTCATTTGGGAGCAGCTAGTGTATTCTCTCTTCAAGATATGCTGTTTTTCACCAACTATGAAACTTAGAGTGCCAAACCTTGAAATCGTCATATATGTATTTCACAAGCTCTGAATGCGGTTTCTGGCAAATGGGCATACCCCTGATAGAGTATCGGCCCACCATCAAACCTTTTCCTTTTGGATGAAATATGAGTGTTGACTTTCAAGAAACGCACAGTTTGAAAAACTTTGTGTCTGAATGCGGGAAAAGTTAAAGGTTTAATAAGGCCTATATCTAAAGCCCCTAAAGGAGAAGATGGCTACCTTTTGAATATGTGATATGGAATCACTCACCATTATACATATTTCATTTGGAAGCAGCTAGTGTATTCTCTCTTGAAGATATGCTCATATTCAACTCCTAAGAAACTTAGAGTGCCAAAGCTTGAAATCGTCATCTATCTATTTCACAAGCTCTGAATGCGGTTTCTGGCGAATGGGCATACCCCTGATAGAGTATGGGCCCAACATCAAACCTTTTCCTTTTGGATGAAATTTGAGTGTTGACTTTCAAGAAATGCACAGTTTGAAAAACTTTGTTTCTGAATGCGGGAAAATTTAAAGGTTTTATAAAGCCTATATCTAAAGCTCCTAAAGGAGCAGATGGCTACCTTTTGAATATGTGATATGGAATCACTCACCATTATACATATTTCATTTGGAAGCAGCTAGTGTATTCTCTCTTGAAGATATGCTCATTTTCAACTCCTAAGAAACTTAGAGTGCCAAAGCTTGAAATCGTCATTTTGGGGATTTCACAAGCTCTGAATGCGGTTTCTGGCAAATGGGCATTCCCCTGATAGAGTATGGGCCCAACATCAAACCTTTTCCTTTTGGATGAAATTTGAGTGTTGACTTTCAAGAAATGCACAGTTTGAAAAACTTTGTTTCTGAATGCGGGAAAATTTTAAGGTTTTATAAAGCCTATATCTAAAGCTCCTAAAGGAGCAGATGGCTACCTTTTGAATTTATGAGATGGAACCACTCACCATCAAACATATTTCATTTGGAAGCAGCTAGTTTATTCTCTTTTCAAGATATGCTCATTTTCAACTCCTAAGAAACTTAGAGTGCCAAAGCTTGAAATCGTCATTTTGGGGATTTCACATGCTCTGAATGCGGTTTCTGGCAAATGGGCATACACCTGATAGATTTTCGCCCCACCATCAAACCTTTTGGTTTTGGATGAAATGTGAGTTTTGACTTTCAAGAAATGCGCACTCTGAAAAACTTTGTTTCTGAATGCGGGAAAAGTTAAAGTTGTTATAAGGCCTATATCTAAAGCTCCTAAAGGAGCACATGGCTACCTTTGGGATATATGATATGGAACCACTCACCATCATACATATTTCATTTGGGAGCAGCTAGTGTATTCTCTCTTCAAGATATGCTCTTTTTCACCAACTATGAAACTTAGAGTGCCAAAGCTTGAAATCGTCATTTTGGGGATTTCACAAGCTCTGAATGCGGTTTCTGGCAAATGGGCATACACCTGATAGATTTTCGCCCCACCATCAAACCTTTTGGTTTTGGATGAAATGTGAGTTTTGACTTTCAAGAAATGCGCACTCTGAAAAACTTTGTTTCTGAATGCGGGAAAAGTTAAATTTGTTATAAGGCCTATATCTAAAGCTCTTAAAGGAGCACATGGCTACCTTTGGGATATATGATATGGAACCACTCACCATCATACATATTTCATTTGGGAGCAGCTAGTGTATTCTCTCTTCAAGATATGCTCTTTTTCACCAACTATGAAACTTAGAGTGCCAAAGCTTGAAATCGTCATTTTGGGGATTTCACAAGCTCTGAATGCGGTTTCTGGCAAATGGGCATACACCTGATAGATTTTCGCCCCACCATCAAACCTTTTGGTTTTGGATGAAATGTGAGTTTTGACTTTCAAGAAATGCGCACTCTGAAAAACTTTGTTTCTGAATGCGGGAAAAGTTAAATTTGTTATAAGGCCTATATCTAAAGCTCCTAAAGGAGCACATGGCTACCTTTGGGATATATGATATGGAACCACTCACCATCATACATATTTCATTTGGGAGCAGCTAGTGTATTCTCTCTTCAAGATATGCTCTTTTTCACCAACTATGAAACTTAGAGTGCCAAAGCTTGAAATCGTCATTTTGGGGATTTCACAAGCTCTGAATGCGGTTTCTGGCAAATGGGCATACACCTGATAGATTTTCGCCCCACCATCAAACCTTTTGGTTTTGGATGAAATGTGAGTTTTGACTTTCAAGAAATGCGCACTCTGAAAAACTTTGTTTCTGAATGCGGGAAAAGTTAAAGTTGTTATAAGGCCTATATCTAAAGCTCCTAAAGGAGCACATGGCTACCTTTGGGATATATGATATGGAACCACTCACCATCATACATATTTCATTTGGGAGCAGCTAGTGTATTCTCTCTTCAAGATATGCTCTTTTTCACCAACTATGAAACTTAGAGTGCCAAAGCTTGAAATCGTCATTTTGGGGATTTCACAAGCTCTGAATGCGGTTTCTGGCAAATGGGCATACACCTGATAGATTTTCGCCCCACCATCAAACCTTTTGGTTTTGGATGAAATGTGAGTTTTGACTTTCAAGAAATGCGCACTCTGAAAAACTTTGTTTCTGAATGTGGGAAAAGTTAAAGTTTTTATAAGGCCTATATCTAAAGCTCCTAAAGGAGCACATGGCAACCTTTGGGATATATGATATGGAACCACTCACCATCATACATATTTCATTTGGGAGCAGCTAGTGTATTCTCTCTTCAAGATATGCTCTTTTTCACCAACTATGAAACTTAGAGTGCCAAAGCTTGAAATCGTCATTTTGGGGATTTCACAAGCTCTGAATGCGGTTTCTGGCAAATGGGCATACACCTGATAGATTTTCGCCCCACCATCAAACCTTTTGGTTTTGGATGAAATGTGAGTTTTGACTTTCACGAAATGCGCACTCTGAAAAACTTTGTTTCTGAATGCGGGAAAAGTTAAAGTTTTTATAGGGCCAATATCTAAAGCTCCTAAAGGAGCACATGGCTACCTTTGGGATATATGATATGGAACCACTCACCATCATACATATTTCATTTGGGAGCAGCTAGTGTATTCTCTCTTCAAGATATGCTCTTTTTCACCAACTATGAAACTTAGAGTGCCAAAGCTTGAAATCGTCATTTTGGGGATTTCACAAGCTCTGAATGCGGTTTCTGGCAAATGGGCATACACCTGATAGATTTTCGCCCCACCATCAAACCTTTTGGTTTTGGATGAAATGTGAGTTTTGACTTTCAAGAAATGCGCACTCTGAAAAACTTTGTTTCTGAATGCGGGAAAAGTTAAAGTTGTTATAAGGCCTATATCTAAAGCTCCTAAAGGAGCACATGGCTACCTTTGGGATATATGATATGGAACCACTCACCATCATACATATTTCATTTGGGAGCAGCTAGTGTATTCTCTCTTCAAGATATGCTCTTTTTCACCAACTATGAAACTTAGAGTGCCAAAGCTTGAAATCGTCATTTTGGGGATTTCACAAGCTCTGAATGCGGTTTCTGGCAAATGGGCATACACCTGATAGATTTTCGCGCCACCATCAAACCTTTTGGTTTTGGATGAAATGTGAGTTTTGACTTTCAAGAAATGCGCACTCTGAAAAACTTTGTTTCTGAATGTGGGAAAAGTTAAAGTTTTTATAAGGCCTATATCTAAAGCTCCTAAAGGAGCACATGGCAACCTTTGGGATATATGATATGGAACCACTCACCATCATACATATTTCATTTGGGAGCAGCTAGTGTATTCTCTCTTCAAGATATGCTCTTTTTCACCAACTATGAAACTTAGAGTGCCAAAGCTTGAAATCGTCATTTTGGGGATTTCACAAGCTCTGAATGCGGTTTCTGGCAAATGGGCATACACCTGATAGATTTTCGCCCCACCATCAAACCTTTTGGTTTTGGATGAAATGTGAGTTTTGACTTTCAAGAAATGCGCACTCTGAAAAACTTTGTTTCTGAATGCGGGAAAAGTTAAAGTTTTTATAGGGCCAATATCTAAAGCTCCTAAAGGAGCACATGGCTACCTTTGGGATATATGATATGGAACCACTCACCATCATACATATTTCATTTGGGAGCAGCTAGTGTATTCTCTCTTCAAGATATGCTCTTTTTCACCAACTATGAAACTTAGAGTGCCAAAGCTTGAAATCGTCATTTTGGGGATTTCACAAGCTCTGAATGCGGTTTCTGGCAAATGGGCATACACCTGATAGATTTTCGCCCCACCATCAAACCTTTTGGTTTTGGATGAAATGTGAGTTTTGACTTTCAAGAAATGCGCACTCTGAAAAACTTTGTTTCTGAATGCGGGAAAAGTTAAAGTTGTTATAAGGCCTATATCTAAAGCTCCTAAAGGAGCACATGGCTACCTTTGGGATATATGATATGGAACCACTCACCATCATACATATTTCATTTGGGAGCAGCTAGTGTATTCTCTCTTCAAGATATGCTCTTTTTCACCAACTATGAAACTTAGAGTGCCAAAGCTTGAAATCGTCATTTTGGGGATTTCACAAGCTCTGAATGCGGTTTCTGGCAAATGGGCATACACCTGATAGATTTTCGCGCCACCATCAAACCTTTTGGTTTTGGATGAAATGTGAGTTTTGACTTTCAAGAAATGCGCACTCTGAAAAACTTTTTTTTCTGAATGCGGGAAAAGTTAAAGTTTTTATAAGGCCTATATCTAAAGCTCCTAAAGGAGCACATGGCTACCTTTGGGATATATGATATGGAACCACTCACCATCATACATATTTCATTTTGGAGCAGCTAGTGTATTCTCTCTTCAAGATATGCTCTTTTTCACCAACTATGAAACTTAGAGTGCCAAAGCTTGAAATCGTCATTTTGGGGATTTCACAAGCTCTGAATGCGGTTTCTGGCAAATGGGCATACACCTGATAGATTTTCGCCCCACCATCAAACCTTTTGGTTTTGGATGAAATGTGAGTTTTGACTTTCAAGAAATGCGCACTCTGAAAAACTTTGTTTCTGAATGCGGGAAAATTTAAAGGTTTTATAAAGCCTATATCTAAAGCTCCTAAAGGAGCAGATGGCTACCTTTTGAATATGTGATATGGAATCACTCACCATTATACATATTTCATTTGGAAGCAGCTAGTTTATTCTCTCTTGAAGATATGCTCATTTTCAACTCCTAAGAAACTTAGAGTGCCAAAGCTTGAAATCGTCATTTTGGGGATTTCACAAGCTCTGAATGCGGTTTCTGGCAAATGGGCATTCCCCTTATAGAGTATGGGCCCAACATCAAACCTTTTCCTTTTGGATGAAATTTGAGTGTTGACTTTCAAGAAATGCACAGTTTGAAAAACTTTGTTTCTGAATGCGGGAAAATTTATAGGTTTTATAAAGCCTATATCTAAAGCTCCTAAAGGAGCAGATGGCTACCTTTTGAATTTATGAGATGGAACCACTCACCATCAAACATATTTCATTTGGAAGCAGCTAGTTTATTCTCTTTTCAAGATATGCTCATTTTCAACTCCTAAGAAACTTAGAGTGCCAAAGCTTGAAATCGTCATTTTGGGGATTTCAAAAGCTCTGAATGCGGTTTCTGGCAAATGGGCATACCCCTGATAGAGTATCGGCCAACCATCAAACCTTTTCCTTTTGGATGAAATTTAAGTGTTGACTTTCAAGAAACGCACAGTTTGAAAAACTTTGTTTCTGAATGCGGGAAAAGTTAAAGGTTTTATAAAGCCTATATCTAAAGCTCCTAAAGGAGCAGATGGCTACCTTTTGAATTTATGAGATGGAACCACTCACCATCAAACATATTTCATTTGGAAGCAGCTAGTTTATTCTCTTTTCAAGATATGCTCATTTTCAACTCCTAAGAAACTTAGAGTGCCAAAGCTTGAAATCGTCACTTTGGGGATTTCACAAGCTCTGAATGCGGTTTCTGGCAAATGGGCATACACCTGATAGATTTTCGCCCCACCATCAAACCTTTTGGTTTTGGATGAAATGTGAGTTTTGACTTTCAAGAAATGCGCACTCTGAAAAACTTTGTTTCTGAATGCGGGAAAAGTTAAAGTTTTTATAAGGCCTATATCTAAAGCTCCTAAAGGAGCACATGGCTACCTTTGGGATATATGATATGGAACCACTCACCATCATGCATTTTTCATTTGGGAGCAGCTAGTGTATTCTCTCTTCAAGATATGCTCTTTTTCACCAACTATGAAACTTAGAGTGCCAAAGCTTGAAATCGTCATTTTGGGGATTTCACAAGCTCTGAATGCGGTTTCTGGCAAATGGGCATACACCTGATAGATTTTCGCCCCACCATCAAACCTTTTGGTTTTGGATGAAATGTGAGTTTTGACTTTCAAGAAATGCGCACTCTGAAAAACTTTGTTTCTGAATGCGGGAAAAGTTAAAGTTTTTATAAGGCCAATATCTAAAGCTCCTAAAGGAGCACATGGCTACCTTTGGGATATATGATATGGAACCACTCACCATCATACATATTTCATTTGGGAGCAGCTAGTGTATTCTCTCTTCAAGATATGCTCTTTTTCACCAACTATGAAACTTAGAGTGCCAAAGCTTGAAATCGTCATTTTGGGGATTTCACAAGCTCTGAATGCGGTTTCTGGCAAATGGGCATACACCTGATAGATTTTCGCCCCACCATCAAACCTTTGGGTTTTGGATGAAATGTGAGTTTTGACTTTCAAGAAATGCGCACTCTGAAAAACTTTGTTTCTGAATGCGGGAAAAGTTAAAGTTGTTATAAGGCCTATATCTAAAGCTCCTAAAGGAGCACATGGCTACCTTTGGGATATATGATATGGAACCACTCACCATCATACATATTTCATTTGGGAGCAGCTAGTGTATTCTCTCTTCAAGATATGCTCTTTTTCACCAACTATGAAACTTAGAGTGCCAAAGCTTGAAATCGTCATTTTGGGGATTTCACAAGCTCTGAATGCGGTTTCTGGCAAATGGGCATACACCTGATAGATTTTCGCCCCACCATCAAACCTTTGGGTTTTGGATGAAATGTGAGTTTTGACTTTCAAGAAATGCGCACTCTGAAAAACTTTGTTTCTGAATGCGGGAAAAGTTTAAGTTGTTATAAGGCCTATATCTAAAGCTCCTAAAGGAGCACATGGCTACCTTTGGGATATATGATATGGAACCACTCACCATCATACATATTTCATTTGGGAGCAGCTAGTGTATTCTCTCTTCAAGATATGCTCTTTTTCACCAACTATGAAACTTAGAGTGCCAAAGCTTGAAATCGTCATTTTGGGGATTTCACAAGCTCTGAATGCGGTTTCTGGCAAATGGGCATACACCTGATAGATTTTCGCCCCACCATCAAACCTTTTGGTTTTGGATGAAATGTGAGTTTTGACTTTCAAGAAATGCGCACTCTGAAAAACTTTGTTTCTGAATGCGGGAAAAGTTAAAGTTGTTATAAGGCCTATATCTAAAGCTCCTAAAGGAGCACATGGCTACCTTTGGGATATATGATATGGAACCACTCACCGTCATACATATTTCATTTGGGAGCAGCTAGTGTATTCTCTCTTCAAGATATGCTCTTTTTCACCAACTATGAAACTTAGAGTGCCAAAGCTTGAAATCGTCATTTTGGGGATTTCACAAGCTCTGAATGCGGTTTCTGGCAAATGGGCATACACCTGATAGATTTTCGCCCCACCATCAAACCTTTTGGTTTTGGATGAAATGTGAGTTTTGACTTTCAAGAAATGCGCACTCTGAAAAACTTTGTTTCTGAATGCTGGAAAAGTTAAAGTTTTTATAAGGCCTATATCTAAAGCTCCTAAAGGAGCACATGGCTACCTTTGGGATATATGATATGGAACCACTCACCATCATACATTTTTCATTTGGGAGCAGCTAGTGTATTCTCTCTTCAAGATATGCTCTTTTTCACCAACTATGAAACTTAGAGTGCCAAAGCTTGAAATCGTCATTTTGGGGATTTCACAAGCTCTGAATGCGGTTTGTGGCAAATGGGCATACACCTGATAGATTTTCGCCCCACCATCAAACCTTTTGGTTTTGGATGAAATGTGAGTTTTGACTTTCAAGAAATGCGCACTCTGAAAAACTTTGTTTCTGAATGCGGGAAAATTTAAAGGTTTTATAAAGCCTATATCTAAAGCTCCTAAAGGAGCAGATGGCTACCTTTTGAATATGTGATATGGAATCACTCACCATTATACATATTTCATTTGGAAGCAGCTAGTGTATTCTCTCTTGAAGATATGCTCATTTTCAACTCCTAAGAAACTTAGAGTGCCAAAGCTTGAAATCGTCATTTTGGGGATTTCACAAGCTCTGAATGCGGTTTCTGGCAAATGGGCATTCCCCTTATAGAGTATGGGCCCAACATCAAACCTTTTCCTTTTGGATGAAATTTGAGTGTTGACTTTCAAGAAATGCACAGTTTGAAAAACTTTGTTTCTGAATGCGGGAAAATTTAAAGGTTTTATAAAGCCTATATTTAAAGCTCCTAAAGGAGCAGATGGCTACCTTTTGAATTTATGAGATGGAACCACTCACCATCAAACATATTTCATTTGGAAGCAGCTAGTTTATTCTCTTTTCAAGATATGCTCATTTTCAACTCCTAAGAAACTTAGAGTGCCAAAGCTTGAAATCGTCATTTTGGGGATTTCACAAGCTCTGAATGCGGTTTCTGGCAAATGGGCATACCCCTGATAGAGTATCGGCCAACCATCAAACCTTTTCCTTTTGGATGAAATTTTAGTGTTGACTTTCAAGAAACGCACAGTTTGAAAAACTTTGTTTCTGAATGCGGGAAAAGTTAAAGGTTTTATGAAGCCTATATCTAAAGCTCCTAAAGGAGCAGATGGCTACCTTTTGAATTTATGAGATGGAACCACTCACCATCAAACATATTTCATTTGGAAGCAGCTAGTTTATTCTCTTTTCAAGATATGCTCATTTTCAACTCCTAAGAAACTTAGAGTGCCAAAGCTTGAAATCGTCACTTTGGGGATTTCACAAGCTCTGAATGCGGTTTCTGGCAAATGGGCATACACCTGATAGATTTTCGCCCCACCATCAAACCTTTTGGTTTTGGATGAAATGTGAGTTTTGACTTTCAAGAAATGCGCACTCTGAAAAACTTTGTTTCTGAATGCGGGAAAAGTTAAAGTTTTTATAAGGCCTATATCTAAAGCTCCTAAAGGAGCACATGGCTACCTTTGGGATATATGATATGGAACCACTCACCATCATGCATTTTTCATTTGGGAGCAGCTAGTGTATTCTCTCTTCAAGATATGCTCTTTTTCACCAACTATGAAACTTAGAGTGCCAAAGCTTGAAATCGTCATTTTGGGGATTTCACAAGCTCTGAATGCGGTTTCTGGCAAATGGGCATACACCTGATAGATTTTCGCCCCACCATCAAACCTTTTGGTTTTGGATGAAATGTGAGTTTTGACTTTCAAGAAATGCGCACTCTGAAAAACTTTGTTTCTGAATGCGGGAAAATTTAAAGGTTTTATAAAGCCTATATCTAAAGCTCCTAAAGGAGCAGATGGCTACCTTTTGAATATGTGATATGGAATCACTCACCATTATACATATTTCATTTGGAAGCAGCTAGTGTATTCTCTCTTGAAGATATGCTCATTTTCAACTCCTAAGAAACTTAGAGTGCCAAAGCTTGAAATCGTCATTTTGGGGATTTCACAAGCTCTGAATGCGGTTTCTGGCAAATGGGCATTCCCCTTATAGAGTATGGGCCCAACATCAAACCTTTTCCTTTTGGATGAAATTTGAGTGTTGACTTTCAAGAAATGCACAGTTTGAAAAACTTTGTTTCTGAATGCGGGAAAATTTAAAGGTTTTATAAAGCCTATATCTAAAGCTCCTAAAGGAGCAGATGGCTACCTTTTGAATTCATGAGATGGAACCACTCACCATCAAACATATTTCATTTGGAAGCAGCTAGTTTATTCTCTTTTCAAGATATGCTCATTTTCAACTCCTAAGAAACTTAGAGTGCCAAAGCTTGAAATCGTCATTTTGGGGATTTCACAAGCTCTGAATGCGGTTTCTGGCAAATGGGCATACCCCTGATAGAGTATCGGCCAACCATCAAACCTTTTCCTTTTGGATGAAATTTAAGTGTTGACTTTCAAGAAACGCACAGTTTGAAAAACTTTGTTTCTGAATGCGGGAAAAGTTAAAGGTTTTATAAAGCCTATATCTAAAGCTCCTAAAGGAGCAGATGGCTACCTTTTGAATTTATGAGATGGAACCACTCACCATCAAACATATTTCATTTGGAAGCAGCTAGTTTATTCTCTTTTCAAGATATGCTCATTTTCAACTCCTAAGAAACTTAGAGTGCCAAAGCTTGAAATCGTCACTTTGGGGATTTCACAAGCTCTGAATGCGGTTTCTGGCAAATGGGCATACACCTGATAGATTTTCGCCCCACCATCAAACCTTTTGGTTTTGGATGAAATGTGAGTTTTGACTTTCAAGAAATGCGCACTCTGAAAAACTTTGTTTCTGAAAGCGGGAAAAGTTAAAGTTTTTATAAGGCCTATATCTAAAGCTCCTAAAGGAGCACATGACTACCTTTGGGATATATGATATGGAACCACTCACCATCATGCATTTTTCATTTGGGAGCAGCTAGTGTATTCTCTCTTCAAGATATGCTCTTTTTCACCAACTATGAAACTTAGAGTGCCAAAGCTTGAAATCGTCATTTTGGGGATTTCACAAGCTCTGAATGCGGTTTCTGGCAAATGGGCATACACCTGATAGATTTTCGCCCCACCATCAAACCTTTTGGTTTTGGATGAAATGTGAGTTTTGACTTTCAAGAAATGCGCACTCTGAAAAACTTTGTTTCTGAATGCGGGAAAAGTTAAAGTTTTTATAGGGCCAATATCTAAAGCTCCTAAAGGAGCACATGGCTACCTTTGGGATATATGATATGGAACCACTCACCATCATACATATTTCATTTGGGAGCAGCTAGTGTATTCTCTCTTCAAGATATGCTCTTTTTCACCAACTATGAAACTTAGAGTGCCAAAGCTTGAAATCGTCATTTTGGGGATTTCACAAGCTCTGAATGCGGTTTCTGGCAAATGGGCATACACCTGATAGATTTTCGCCCCACCATCAAACCTTTGGGTTTTGGATGAAATGTGAGTTTTGACTTTCAAGAAATGCGCACTCTGAAAAACTTTGTTTCTGAATGCGGGAAAAGTTAAAGTTGTTATAAGGCCTATATCTAAAGCTCCTAAAGGAGCACATGGCTACCTTTGGGATATATGATATGGAACCACTCACCATCATACATATTTCATTTGGGAGCAGCTAGTGTATTCTCTCTTCAAGATATGCTCTTTTTCACCAACTATGAAACTTAGAGTGCCAAAGCTTGAAATCGTCATTTTGGGGATTTCACAAGCTCTGAATGCGGTTTCTGGCAAATGGGCATACACCTGATAGATTTTCGCCCCACCATCAAACCTTTTGGTTTTGGATGAAATGTGAGTTTTGACTTTCAAGAAATGCGCACTCTGAAAAACTTTGTTTCTGAATGCTGGAAAAGTTAAAGTTTTTATAAGGCCTATATCTAAAGCTCCTAAAGGAGCACATGGCTACCTTTGGGATATATGATATGGAACCACTCACCATCATACATTTTTCATTTGGGAGCAGCTAGTGTATTCTCTCTTCAAGATATGCTCTTTTTCACCAACTATGAAACTTAGAGTGCCAAAGCTTGAAATCGTCATTTTGGGGATTTCACAAGCTCTGAATGCGGTTTCTGGCAAATGGGCATACACCTGATAGATTTTCGCCCCACCATCAAACCTTTTGGTTTTGGATGAAATGTGAGTTTTGACTTTCAAGAAATGCGCACTCTGAAAAACTTTGTTTCTGAATGCGGGAAAAGTTAAAGTTTTTATAGGGCCAATATCTAAAGCTCCTAAAGGAGCACATGGCTACCTTTGGGATATATGATATGGAACCACTCACCATCATACATTTTTCATTTGGGAGCAGCTAGTGTATTCTCTCTTCAAGATATGCTCTTTTTCACCAACTATGAAACTTAGAGTGCCAAAGCTTGAAATCGTCATTTTGGGGATTTCACAAGCTCTGAATGCGGTTTCTGGCAAATGGGCATACACCTGATAGATTTTCGCCCCACCATCAAACCTTTTGGTTTTGGATGAAATGTGAGTTTTGACTTTCAAGAAATGCGCACTCTGAAAAACTTTGTTTCTGAATGCGGGAAAAGTTAAAGATTTTATAGGGCCAATATCTAAAGCTCCTAAAGGAGCACATGGCTACCTTTGGGATATATGATATGGAACCACTCACCATCATACATATTTCATTTGGGAGCAGCTAGTGTATTCTCTCTTCAAGATATGCTCTTTTTCACCAACTATGAAACTTAGAGTGCCAAAGCTTGAAATCGTCATTTTGGGGATTTCACAAGCTCTGAATGCGGTTTCTGGCAAATGGGCATACACCTGATAGATTTTCGCCCCACCATCAAACCTTTGGGTTTTGGATGAAATGTGAGTTTTGACTTTCAAGAAATGCGCACTCTGAAAAACTTTGTTTCTGAATGCGGGAAAAGTTAAAGTTGTTATAAGGCCTATATCTAAAGCTCCTAAAGGAGCACATGGCTACCTTTGGGATATATGATATGGAACCACTCACCATCATACATATTTCATTTGGGAGCAGCTAGTGTATTCTCTCTTCAAGATATGCTCTTTTTCACCAACTATGAAACTTAGAGTGCCAAAGCTTGAAATCGTCATTTTGGGGATTTCACAAGCTCTGAATGCGGTTTCTGGCAAATGGGCATACACCTGATAGATTTTCGCCCCACCATCAAACCTTTGGGTTTTGGATGAAATGTGAGTTTTGACTTTCAAGAAATGCGCACTCTGAAAAACTTTGTTTCTGAATGCGGGAAAAGTTAAAGTTGTTATAAGGCCTATATCTAAAGCTCCTAAAGGAGCACATGGCTACCTTTGGGATATATGATATGGAACCACTCACCATCATACATATTTCATTTGGGAGCAGCTAGTGTATTCTCTCTTCAAGATATGCTCTTTTTCACCAACTATGAAACTTAGAGTGCCAAAGCTTGAAATCGTCATTTTGGGGATTTCACAAGCTCTGAATGCGGTTTCTGGCAAATGGGCATACACCTGATAGATTTTCGCCCCACCATCAAACCTTTTGGTTTTGGATGAAATGTGAGTTTTGACTTTCAAGAAATGCGCACTCTGAAAAACTTTGTTTCTGAATGCGGGAAAAGTTAAAGTTGTTATAAGGCCTATATCTAAAGCTCCTAAAGGAGCACATGGCTACCTTTGGGATATATGATATGGAACCACTCACCATCATACATATTTCATTTGGGAGCAGCTAGTGTATTCTCTCTTCAAGATATGCTCTTTTTCACCAACTATGAAACTTAGAGTGCCAAAGCTTGAAATCGTCATTTTGGGGATTTCACAAGCTCTGAATGCGGTTTCTGGCAAATGGGCATACACCTGATAGATTTTCGCCCCACCATCAAACCTTTTGGTTTTGGATGAAATGTGAGTTTTGACTTTCAAGAAATGCGCACTCTGAAAAACTTTGTTTCTGAATGCGGGAAAAGTTAAAGTTGTTATAAGGCCTATATCTAAAGCTCCTAAAGGAGCACATGGCTACCTTTGGGATATATGATATGGAACCACTCACCATCATACATATTTCATTTGGGAGCAGCTAGTGTATTCTCTCTTCAAGATATGCTCTTTTTCACCAACTATGAAACTTAGAGTGCCAAAGCTTGAAATCGTCATTTTGGGGATTTCACAAGCTCTGAATGCGGTTTCTGGCAAATGGGCATACACCTGATAGATTTTCGCCCCACCATCAAACCTTTTGGTTTTGGATGAAATGTGAGTTTTGACTTTCAAGAAATGCGCACTCTGAAAAACTTTGTTTCTGAATGCTGGAAAAGTTAAAGTTTTTATAAGGCCTATATCTAAAGCTCCTAAAGGAGCACATGGCTACCTTTGGGATATATGATATGGAACCACTCACCATCATACATTTTTCATTTGGGAGCAGCTAATGTATTCTCTCTTCAAGATATGCTCTTTTTCACCAACTATGAAACTTAGAGTGCCAAAGCTTGAAATCGTCATTTTGGGGATTTCACAAGCTCTGAATGCGGTTTCTGGCAAATGGGCATACACCTGATAGATTTTTGCCCCACCATCAAACCTTTTGGTTTTGGATGAAATGTGAGTTTTGACTTTCAAGAAATGCGCACTCTGAAAAACTTTGTTTCTGAATGCGGGAAAAGTTAAATTTGTTATAAGGCCTATATCTAAAGCTCTTAAAGGAGCACATGGCTACCTTTGGGACATATGATATGGAACCACTCACCATCATACATATTTCATTTGGGAGCAGCTAGTGTATTCTCTCTTCAAGATATGCTCTTTTTCACCAACTATGAAACTTAGAGTGCCAAAGCTTGAAATCGTCATTTTGGGGATTTCACAATCTCTGAATGCGGTTTCTGGCAAATGGGCATTCACCTGATAGATTTTCGCCCCACCATCAAACCTTTTGGTTTTGGATGAAATGTGAGTTTTGACTTTCAAGAAATGCGCACTCTGAAAAACGTTGTTTCTGAATCCGGGAAAAGTAAAGGTTTTTATAAGGCCTATATCTAAAGCTCCTAAAGGAGCACATGGCTACCTTTGGGATATATGATATGGAACCACTCACCATCATACATTTTTCATTTGGGAGCAGCTAATGTATTCTCTCTTCAAGATATGCTCTTTTTCACCAACTATGAAACTTAGAGTGCCAAAGCTTGAAATCGTCATTTTGGGGATTTCACAAGCTCTGAATGCGGTTTCTGGCAAATGGGCATACACCTGATAGATTTTTGCCCCACCATCAAACCTTTTGGTTTTGGATGAAATGTGAGTTTTGACTTTCAAGAAATGCGCACTCTGAAAAACTTTGTTTCTGAATGCGGGAAAAGTTAAATTTGTTATAAGGCCTATATCTAAAGCTCTTAAAGGAGCACATGGCTACCTTTGGGACATATGATATGGAACCACTCACCATCATACATATTTCATTTGGGAGCAGCTAGTGTATTCTCTCTTCAAGATATGCTCTTTTTCACCAACTATGAAACTTAGAGTGCCAAAGCTTGAAATCGTCATTTTGGGGATTTCACAAGCTCTGAATGCGGTTTCTGGCAAATGGGCATTCACCTGATAGATTTTCGCCCCACCATCAAACCTTTTGGTTTTGGATGAAATGTGAGTTTTGACTTTCAAGAAATGCGCACTCTGAAAAACGTTGTTTCTGAATCCGGGAAAAGTAAAGGTTTTTATAAGGCCTATATCTAAAGCTCCTAAAGGAGCACATGGCTACCTTTGGGATATATGATATGGAACCACTCACCATCATACATATTTCATTTGGGAGCAGCTAGTGTATTCTCTCTTCAAGATATGCTGTTTTTCACCAACTATGAAACTTAGAGTGCCAAAGCTTGAAATCGTCATTTTGGGGATTTCACAAGCTCTGAATGCGGTTTCTGGCAAATGGGCATACACCTGATAGATTTTTGCCCCACCATCAAACCTTTTGGTTTTGGATGAAATGTGAGTTTTGACTTTCAAGAAATGCGCACTCTGAAAAACTTTGTTTCTGAATGCGGGAAAAGTTAAATTTGTTATAAGGCCTATATCTAAAGCTCTTAAAGGAGCACATGGCTACCTTTGGGACATATGATATGGAACCACTCACCATCATACATATTTCATTTGGGAGCAGCTAGTGTATTCTCTCTTCAAGATATGCTCTTTTTCACCAACTATGAAACTTAGAGTGCCAAAGCTTGAAATCGTCATTTTGGGGATTTCACAAGCTCTGAATGCGGTTTCTGGCAAATGGGCATTCACCTGATAGATTTTCGCCCCACCATCAAACCTTTTGGTTTTGGATGAAATGTGAGTTTTGACTTTCAAGAAATGCGCACTCTGAAAAACGTTGTTTCTGAATCCGGGAAAAGTAAAGGTTTTTATAAGGCCTATATCTAAAGCTCCTAAAGGAGCACATGGCTACCTTTGGGATATATGATATGGAACCACTCACCATCATACATATTTCATTTGGGAGCAGCTAGTGTATTCTCTCTTCAAGATATGCTGTTTTTCACCAACTATGAAACTTAGAGTGCCAAAGCTTGAAATCGTCATTTTGGGGATTTCACAAGCTCTGAATGCGGTTTCTGGCAAATGGGCATACACCTGATAGATTTTCGCCCCACCATCAAACCTTTTGGTTTTGGATGAAATGTGAGTTTTGACTTTCAAGAAACGCACAGTTTGAAAAACTTTGTTTCTGAATGTGGGAAAAGTTAAAGTTTTTATAAGGCTTATATCTAAAGCTCCTAAAGGAGCACATGGCTACCTTTGGGATATATGATATGGAACCACTCACCATCATACATATTTCATTTGGGAGCAGCTAGTGTATTCTCTCTTCAAGATATGCTCTTTTTCACCAACTATGAAACTTAGAGTGCCAAAGCTTGAAATCGTCATTTTGGGGATTTCACAAGCTCTGAATGCGGTTTCTGGCAAATGGGCATACACCTGATAGATTTTCGCCCCACCATCAAACCTTTTGGTTTTGGATGAAATGTGAGTTTTGACTTTCAAGAAATGCGCACTCTGAAAAACTTTGTTTCTGAATGCGGGAAAAGTTAAATTTGTTATAAGGCCTATATCTAAAGCTCCTAAAGGAGCACATGGCTACCTTTGGGATATATGATATGGAACCACTCACCATCATACATATTTCATTTGGGAGCAGCTAGTGTATTCTCTCTTCAAGATATGCTCTTTTTCACCAACTATGAAACTTAGAGTGCCAAAGCTTGAAATCGTCATTTTGGGGATTTCACAAGCTCTGAATGCGGTTTCTGGCAAATGGGCATACACCTGATAGATTTTCGCCCCACCATCAAACCTTTTGGTTTTGGATGAAATGTGAGTTTTGACTTTCAAGAAATGCGCACTCTGAAAATCTTTGTTTCTGAATGCGGGAAAAGTTAAAGTTTTTATAAGGCCTATATCTAAAGCTCCTAAAGGAGCACATGGCTACCTTTGGGATATATGATATGGAACCACTCACCATCATACATATTTCATTTTGGAGCAGCTAGTGTATTCTCTCTTCAAGATATGCTCTTTTTCACCAACTATGAAACTTAGAGTGCCAAAGCTTGAAATCGTCATTTTGGGGATTTCACAAGCTCTGAATGCGGTTTCTGGCAAATGGGCATACACCTGATAGATTTTCGCCCCACCATCAAACCTTTTGGTTTTGGATGAAATGTGAGTTTTGACTTTCAAGAAATGCGCACTCTGAAAAACTTTGTTTCTGAATGCGGGAAAAGTTAAAGTTTTTATAAAGCCTATATCTAAAGCTCCTAAAGGAGCACATGGCTACCTTTGGGATATATGATATGGAACCACTCACCATCATGCATTTTTCATTTGGGAGCAGCTAGTGTATTCTCTCTTCAAGATATGCTCTTTTTCACCAACTATGAAACTTAGAGTGCCAAAGCTTGAAATCGTCATTTTGGGGATTTCACAAGCTCTGAATACGGTTTCTGGCAAATGGGCATACACCTGATAGATTTTCGCCCCACCATCAAACCTTTTGGTTTTGGATGAAATGTGAGTTTTGACTTTCAAGAAATGCGCACTCTGAAAAACTTTGTTTCTGAATGCGGGAAAAGTTAAAGTTTTTATAGGGCCAATATCTAAAGCTCCTAAAGGAGCACATGGCTACCTTTGGGATATATGATATGGAACCACTCACCATCATACATATTTCATTTGGGAGCAGCTAGTGTATTCTCTCTTCAAGATATGCTCTTTTTCACCAACTATGAAACTTAGAGTGCCAAAGCTTGAAATCGTCATTTTGGGGATTTCACAAGCTCTGAATGCGGTTTCTGGCAAATGGGCATACACCTGATAGATTTTCGCCCCACCATCAAACCTTTGGGTTTTGGATGAAATGTGAGTTTTGACTTTCAAGAAATGCGCACTCTGAAAAACTTTGTTTCTGAATGCGGGAAAAGTTAAAGTTGTTATAAGGCCTATATCTAAAGCTCCTAAAGGAGCACATGGCTACCTTTGTGATATATGATATGGAACCACTCACCATCATACATATTTCATTTGGGAGCAGCTAGTGTATTCTCTCTTCAAGATATGCTCTTTTTCACCAACTATGAAACTTAGAGTGCCAAAGCTTGAAATCGTCATTTTGGGGATTTCACAAGCTCTGAATGCGGTTTCTGGCAAATGGGCATACACCTGATAGATTTTCGCCCCACCATCAAACCTTTGGGTTTTGGATGAAATGTGAGTTTTGACTTTCAAGAAATGCGCACTCTGAAAAACTTTGTTTCTGAATGCGGGAAAAGTTAAAGTTGTTATAAGGCCTATATCTAAAGCTCCTAAAGGAGCACATGGCTACCTTTGGGATATATGATATGGAACCACTCACCATCATACATATTTCATTTGGGAGCAGCTAGTGTATTCTCTCTTCAAGATATGCTCTTTTTCACCAACTATGAAACTTAGAGTGCCAAAGCTTGAAATCGTCATTTTGGGGATTTCACAAGCTCTGAATGCGGTTTCTGGCAAATGGGCATACACCTGATAGATTTTCGCCCCACCATCAAACCTTTTGGTTTTGGATGAAATGTGAGTTTTGACTTTAAAGAAATGCGCACTCTGAAAAACTTTGTTTCTGAATGCGGGAAAAGTTATAGTTGTTATAAGGCCTATATCTAAAGCTCCTAAAGGAGCACATGGCTACCTTTGGGATATATGATATGGAACCACTCACCATCATACATATTTCATTTGGGAGCAGCTAGTGTATTCTCTTTTCAAGATATGCTCTTTTTCACCAACTATGAAACTTAGAGTGCCAAAGCTTGAAATCGTCATTTTGCGGATTTCACAAGCTCTGAATGCGGTTTCTGGCAAATGGGCATACACCTGATAGATTTTCGCCCCACCATCAAACCTTTTGGTTTTGGATGAAATGTGAGTTTTGACTTTCAAGAAATGCGCACTCTGAAAAACTTTGTTTCTGAATGCGGGAAAAGTTAAAGTTTTTATAAGGCCTATATCTAAAGCTCCTAAAGGAGCACATGGCTACCTTTGGGATATATGATATGGAACCACTCACCATCATACATATTTCATTTTGGAGCAGCTAGTGTATTCTCTCTTCAAGATATGCTCTTTTTCACCAACTATGAAACTTAGAGTGCCAAAGCTTGAAATCGTCATTTTGGGGATTTCACAAGCTCTGAATGCGGTTTCTGGCAAATGGGCATACACCTGATAGATTTTCGCCCCACCATCAAACCTTTGGGTTTTGGATGAAATGTGAGTTTTGACTTTCAAGAAATGCGCACTCTGAAAAACTTTGTTTCTGAATGCGGGAAAAGTTAAAGTTGTTATAAGGCCTATATCTAAAGCTCCTAAAGGAGCACATGGCTACCTTTGGGATATATGATATGGAACCACTCACCATCATACATATTTCATTTGGGAGCAGCTAGTGTATTCTCTCTTCAAGATATGCTCTTTTTCACCAACTATGAAACTTAGAGTGCCAAAGCTTGAAATCGTCATTTTGGGGATTTCACAAGCTCTGAATGCGGTTTCTGGCAAATGGGCATACACCTGATAGATTTTCGCCCCACCATCAAACCTTTTGGTTTTGGATGAAATGTGAGTTTTGACTTTAAAGAAATGCGCACTCTGAAAAACTTTGTTTCTGAATGCGGGAAAAGTTAAAGTTGTTATAAGGCCTATATCTAAAGCTCCTAAAGGAGCACATGGCTACCTTTGGGATATATGATATGGAACCACTCACCATCATACATATTTCATTTGGGAGCAGCTAGTGTATTCTCTTTTCAAGATATGCTCTTTTTCACCAACTATGAAACTTAGAGTGCCAAAGCTTGAAATCGTCATTTTGGGGATTTCACAAGCTCTGAATGCGGTTTCTGGCAAATGGGCATACACCTGATAGATTTTCGCCCCACCATCAAACCTTTTGGTTTTGGATGAAATGTGAGTTTTGACTTTCAAGAAATGCGCACTCTGAAAAACTTTGTTTCTGAATGCGGGAAAAGTTAAAGTTGTTATAAGGCCTATATCTAAAGCTCCTAAAGGAGCACATGGCTACCTTTGGGATATATGATATGGAACCACTCACCATCATACATATTTCATTTGGGAGCAGCTAGTGTATTCTCTCTTCAAGATATGCTCTTTTTCACCAACTATGAAACTTACAGTGCCAAAGCTTGAAATCGTCATTTTGGGGATTTCACAAGCTCTGAATGCGGTTTCTGGCAAATGGGCATACACCTGATAGATTTTCGCCCCACCATCAAACCTTTTGGTTTTGGATGAAATGTGAGTTTTGACTTTCAAGAAATGCGCACTCTGAAAAACTTTGTTTCTGAATGCGGGAAAAGTTAAATTTTTTATAAGGCCTATATCTAAAGCTCTTAAAGGAGCACATGGCTACCTTTGGGATATATGATATGGAACCACTCACCATCATACATATTTCATTTGGTAGCAGCTAGTGTATTCTCTCTTCAAGATATGCTCTTTTTCACCAACTATGAAACTTAGAGTGCCAAAGCTTGAAATCGTCATTTTGGGGATTTCACAAGCTCTGAATGCGGTTTCTGGCAAATGGGCATACACCTGATAGATTTTCGCGCCACCATCAAACCTTTTGGTTTTGGATGAAATGTGAGTTTTGACTTTCAAGAAATGCGCACTCTGAAAAACTTTGTTTCTGAATGCGGGAAAAGTTAAAGTTTTTATAAGGCCTATATCTAAAGCTCCTAAAGGAGCACATGGCTACCTTTGGGATATATGATATGGAACCACTCACCATCATACATATTTCATTTTGGAGCAGCTAGTGTATTCTCTCTTCAAGATATGCTCTTTTTCACCAACTATGAAACTTAGAGTGCCAAAGCTTGAAATCGTCATTTTGGGGATTTCACAAGCTCTGAATGCGGTTTCTGGCAAATGGGCATACACCTGATAGATTTTCGCCCCACCATCAAACCTTTTGGTTTTGGATGAAATGTGAGTTTTGACTTTCAAGAAATGCGCACTCTGAAAAACTTTGTTTCTGAATGCGGGAAAAGTTAAAGTTTTTATAAGGCCTATATCTAAAGCTCCTAAAGGAGCACATGGCTACCTTTGGGATATATGATATGGAACCACTCACCATCATACATATTTCATTTTGGAGCAGCTAGTGTATTCTCTCTTCAAGATATGCTCATTTTCACCAATTATGAAACTTAGAGTGCCAAAGCTTGAAATCGTCATTTTGGGGATTTCACAAGCTCTGAATGCGGTTTCTGGCAAATGGGCATACACCTGATAGATTTTCGCCCCACCATCAAACCTTTTGGTTTTGGATGAAATGTGAGTTTTGACTTTCAAGAAATGCGCACTCTGAAAAACTTTGTTTCTGAATGCGGGAAAAGTTAAAGTTTTTATAAGGCCTATATCTAAAGCTCCTAAAGGAGCACATGGCTACCTTTGGGATATATGATATGGAACCACTCACCATCATACATATTTCATTTTGGAGCAGCTAGTGTATTCTCTCTTCAAGATATGCTCTTTTTCACCAACTATGAAACTTAGAGTGCCAAAGCTTGAAATCGTCATTTTGGGGATTTCACAAGCTCTGAATGCGGTTTCTGGCAAATGGGCATACACCTGATAGATTTTTGCCCCACCATCAAACCTTTTGGTTTTGGATGAAATGTGAGTTTTGACTTTCAAGAAATGCGCACTGTGAAAAACTTTGTTTCTGAATGCGGGAAAAGTTAAATTTGTTATAAGGCCTATATCTAAAGCTCTTAAAGGAGCACATGGCTACCTTTGGGACATATGATATGGAACCACTCACCATCATACATATTTCATTTGGGAGCAGCTAGTGTATTCTCTCTTCAAGATATGCTCTTTTTCACCAACTATGAAACTTAGAGTGCCAAAGCTTGAAATCGTCATTTTGGGGATTTCACAAGCTCTGAATGCGGTTTCTGGCAAATGGGCATTCACCTGATAGATTTTCGCCCCACCATCAAACCTTTTGGTTTTGGATGAAATGTGAGTTTTGACTTTCAAGAAATGCGCACTCTGAAAAACTTTGTTTCTGAATGCGGGAAAAGTTAAATTTGTTATAAGGCCTATATCTAAAGCTCCTAAAGGAGCACATGGCTACCTTTGGGATATATGATATGGAACCACTCACCATCATACATATTTCATTTGGGAGCAGCTAGTGTATTCTCTCTTCAAGATATGCTCTTTTTCACCAACTATGAAACTTAGAGTGCCAAAGCTTGAAATCGTCATTTTGCGGATTTCACAAGCTCTGAATGCGGTTTCTGGCAAATGGGCATACACCTGATAGATTTTCGCCCCACCATCAAACCTTTTGGTTTTGGATGAAATGTGAGTTTTGACTTTCAAGAAATGCGCACTCTGAAAAACTTTGTTTCTGAATGCGGGAAAAGTTAAAGTTTTTATAAGGCCTATATCTAAAGCTCCTAAAGGAGCACATGGCTACCTTTGGGATATATGATATGGAACCACTCACCATCATACATATTTCATTTTGGAGCAGCTAGTGTATTCTCTCTTCAAGATATGCTCATTTTCACCAATTATGAAACTTAGAGTGCCAAAGCTTGAAATCGTCATTTTGGGGATTTCACAAGCTCTGAATGCGGTTTCTGGCAAATGGGCATACACCTGATAGATTTTCGCCCCACCATCAAACCTTTTGGTTTTGGATGAAATGTGAGTTTTGACTTTCAAGAAATGCGCACTCTGAAAAACTTTGTTTCTGAATGCGGGAAAAGTTAAAGTTTTTATAAGGCCTATATCTAAAGCTCCTAAAGGAGCACATGGCTACCTTTGGGATATATGATATGGAACCACTCACCATCATACATATTTCATTTTGGAGCAGCTAGTGTATTCTCTCTTCAAGATATGCTCTTTTTCACCAACTATGAAACTTAGAGTGCCAAAGCTTGAAATCGTCATTTTGGGGATTTCACAAGCTCTGAATGCGGTTTCTGGCAAATGGGCATACACCTGATAGATTTTTGCCCCACCATCAAACCTTTTGGTTTTGGATGAAATGTGAGTTTTGACTTTCAAGAAATGCGCACTGTGAAAAACTTTGTTTCTGAATGCGGGAAAAGTTAAATTTGTTATAAGGCCTATATCTAAAGCTCTTAAAGGAGCACATGGCTACCTTTGGGACATATGATATGGAACCACTCACCATCATACATATTTCATTTGGGAGCAGCTAGTGTATTCTCTCTTCAAGATATGCTCTTTTTCACCAACTATGAAACTTAGAGTGCCAAAGCTTGAAATCGTCATTTTGGGGATTTCACAAGCTCTGAATGCGGTTTCTGGCAAATGGGCATTCACCTGATAGATTTTCGCCCCACCATCAAACCTTTTGGTTTTGGATGAAATGTGAGTTTTGACTTTCAAGAAATGCGCACTCTGAAAAACTTTGTTTCTGAATGCGGGAAAAGTTAAATTTGTTATAAGGCCTATATCTAAAGCTCCTAAAGGAGCACATGGCTACCTTTGGGATATATGATATGGAACCACTCACCATCATACATATTTCATTTGGGAGCAGCTAGTGTATTCTCTCTTCAAGATATGCTCTTTTTCACCAACTATGAAACTTAGAGTGCCAAAGCTTGAAATCGTCATTTTGGGGATTTCACAAGCTCTGAATGCGGTTTCTGGCAAATGGGCATACACCTGATAGATTTTCGCCCCACCATCAAACCTTTTGGTTTTGGATGAAATGTGAGTTTTGACTTTCAAGAAATGCGCACTCTGAAAAACTTTGTTTCTGAATGCGGGAAAAGTTAAATTTTTTATAAGGCCTATATCTAAAGCTCTTAAAGGAGCACATGGCTACCTTTGGGATATATGATATGGAACCACTCACCATCATACATATTTCATTTGGGAGCAGCTAGTGTATTCTCTCTTCAAGATATGCTCTTTTTCACCAACTATGAAACTTAGAGTGCCAAAGCTTGAAATCGTCATTTTGGGGATTTCACAAGCTCTGAATACGGTTTCTGGCAAATGGGCATACACCTGATAGATTTTCGCGCCACCATCAAACCTTTTGGTTTTGGATGAAATGTGAGTTTTGACTTTCAAGAAATGCGCACTCTGAAAAACTTTGTTTCTGAATGCGGGAAAAGTTAAAGTTTTTATAAGGCCTATATCTAAAGCTCCTAAAGGAGCACATGGCTACCTTTGGGATATATGATATGGAACCACTCACCATCATACATATTTCATTTTGGAGCAGCTAGTGTATTCTCTCTTCAAGATATGCTCTTTTTCACCAACTATGAAACTTAGAGTGCCAAAGCTTGAAATCGTCATTTTGGGGATTTCACAAGCTCTGAATGCGGTTTCTGGCAAATGGGCATACACCTGATAGATTTTCGCCCCACCATCAAACCTTTTGGTTTTGGATGAAATGTGAGTTTTGACTTTCAAGAAATGCGCACTCTGAAAAACTTTGTTTCTGAATGCGGGAAAAGTTAAAGTTTTTATAAGGCCTATATCTAAAGCTCCTAAAGGAGCAGATGGCTACCTTTTGAATATATGAGATGGAACCACTCACCATCAAACATATTTCATTTGGAAGCAGCTAGTTTATTCTCTTTTCAAGATATGCTCATTTTCAACTCCTAAGAAACTTAGAGTGCCAAAGCTTGAAATCGTCATTTTGGGGATTTCAAAAGCTCTGAATGCGGTTTCTGGCAAATGGGCATACCCCTGATAGAGTATCGGCCCACCATCAAACCTTTTCCTTTTGGATGAAATTTGAGTGTTGACTTTCAAGAAACGCACAGTTTGAAAAAATTTGTTTCTGAATGCGTGAAAAGTTAAAGGTTTTATAAAGCCTATATCTAAAGCTCCTAAAGGAGCAGATGGCTACCTTTTGAATTTATGAGATGGAACCACTCACCATCAAACATATTTCATTTGGAAGCAGCTAGTTTATTCTCTTTTCAAGATATGTTCATTTTCAACTCCTAAGAAACTTAGAGTGCCAAAGCTTGAAATCGTCACTTTGGGGATTTCACAAGCTCTGAATGCGGTTTCTGGCAAATGGGCATACACCTGATAGATTTTCGCCCCACCATCAAACCTTTTGGTTTTGGATGAAATGTGAGTTTTGACTTTCAAGAAATGCGCACTCTGAAAAACTTTGTTTCTGAATGCGGGAAAAGTTAAAGTTGTTATAAGGCCTATATCTAAAGCTCCTAAAGGAGCACATGGCTACCTTTGGGATATATGATATGGAACCACTCACCATCATACATATTTCATTTGGGAGCAGCTAGTGTATTCTCTCTTCAAGATATGCTCTTTTTCACCAACTATGAAACTTAGAGTGCCAAAGCTTGAAATCGTCATTTTGCGGATTTCAGAAGCTCTGAATGCGGTTTCTGGCAAATGGGCATACACCTGATAGATTTTCGCCCCACCATCAAACCTTTTGGTTTTGGATGAAATGTGAGTTTTGACTTTCAAGAAATGCGCACTCTGAAAAACTTTGTTTCTGAATGCGGGAAAAGTTAAATTTTTTATAAGGCCTATATCTAAAGCTCTTAAAGGAGCACATGGCTACCTTTGGGATATATGATATTGAACCACTCACCATCATACATATTTCATTTGGGAGCAGCTAGTGTATTCTCTCTTCAAGATATGCTCTTTTTCACCAACTATGAAACTTAGAGTGCCAAAGCTTGAAATCGTCATTTTGGGGATTTCACAAGCTCTGAATGCGGTTTCTGGCAAATGGGCATACACCTGATAGATTTTCGCGCCACCATCAAACCTTTTGGTTTTGGATGAAATGTGAGTTTTGACTTTCAAGAAATGCGCACTCTGAAAAACTTTGTTTCTGAATGCGGGAAAAGTTAAAGTTTTTATAAGGCCTATATCTAAAGCTCCTAAAGGAGCACATGGCTACCTTTGGGATATATGATATGGAACCACTCACCATCATACATATTTCATTTTGGAGCAGCTAGTGTATTCTCTCTTCAAGATATGCTCTTTTTCACCAACTATGAAACTTAGAGTGCCAAAGCTTGAAATCGTCATTTTGGGGATTTCACAAGCTCTGAATGCGGTTTCTGGCAAATGGGCATACACCTGATAGATTTTCGCCCCACCATCAAACCTTTTGGTTTTGGATGAAATGTGAGTTTTGACTTTCAAGAAATGCGCACTCTGAAAAACTTTGTTTCTGAATGCGGGAAAAGTTAAAGTTTTTATAAGGTCTATATCTAAAGCTCCTAAAGGAGCACATGGCTACCTTTGGGATATATGATATGGAACCACTCACCATCATACATATTTCATTTTGGAGCAGCTAGTGTATTCTCTCTTCAAGATATGCTCTTTTTCACCAACTATGAAACTTAGAGTGCCAAAGCTTGAAATCGTCATTTTGGGGATTTCACAAGCTCTGAATGCGGTTTCTGGCAAATGGGCATACACCTGATAGATTTTCGCCCCACCATCAAACCTTTTGGTTTTGGATGAAATGTGAGTTTTGACTTTCAAGAAATGCGCACTCTGAAAAACTTTGTTTCTGAATGCGGGAAAAGTTAAAGTTGTTATAAGGCCTATATCTAAAGCTCCTAAAGGAGCACATGGCTACCTTTGGGATATATGATATGGAACCACTCACCATCATACATATTTCATTTGGGAGCAGCTAGTGTATTCTCTCTTCAAGATATGCTCTTTTTCACCAACTATGAAACTTAGAGTGCCAAAGCTTGAAATCGTCATTTTGGGGATTTCACAAGCTCTGAATGCGGTTTCTGGCAAATGGGCATACACCTGATAGATTTTCGCCCCACCATCAAACCTTTTGGTTTTGGATGAAATGTGAGTTTTGACTTTCAAGAAATGCGCACTCTGAAAAACTTTGTTTCTGAATGCGGGAAAAGTTAAAGTTTTTATAAGGCCTATATCTAAAGCTCCTAAAGGAGCAGATGGCTACCTTTTGAATATATGAGATGGAACCACTCACCATCAAACATATTTCATTTGGAAGCAGCTAGTTTATTCTCTTTTCAAGATATGCTCATTTTCAACTCCTAAGAAACTTAGAGTGCCAAAGCTTGAAATCGTCATTTTGGGGATTTCAAAAGCTCTGAATGCGGTTTCTGGCAAATGGGCATACCCCTGATAGAGTATCGGCCCACCATCAAACCTTTTCCTTTTGGATGAAATTTGAGTGTTGACTTTCAAGAAACGCACAGTTTGAAAAAATTTGTTTCTGAATGCGTGAAAAGTTAAAGGTTTTATAAAGCCTATATCTAAAGCTCCTAAAGGAGCAGATGGCTACCTTTTGAATTTATGAGATGGAACCACTCACCATCAAACATATTTCATTTGGAAGCAGCTAGTTTATTCTCTTTTCAAGATATGTTCATTTTCAACTCCTAAGAAACTTAGAGTGCCAAAGCTTGAAATCGTCACTTTGGGGATTTCACAAGCTCTGAATGCGGTTTCTGGCAAATGGGCATACACCTGATAGATTTTCGCCCCACCATCAAACCTTTTGGTTTTGGATGAAATGTGAGTTTTGACTTTCAAGAAATGCGCACTCTGAAAAACTTTGTTTCTGAATGCGGGAAAAGTTAAAGTTGTTATAAGGCCTATATCTAAAGCTCCTAAAGGAGCACATGGCTACCTTTGGGATATATGATATGGAACCACTCACCATCATACATATTTCATTTGGGAGCAGCTAGTGTATTCTCTCTTCAAGATATGCTCTTTTTCACCAACTATGAAACTTAGAGTGCCAAAGCTTGAAATCGTCATTTTGCGGATTTCAGAAGCTCTGAATGCGGTTTCTGGCAAATGGGCATACACCTGATAGATTTTCGCCCCACCATCAAACCTTTTGGTTTTGGATGAAATGTGAGTTTTGACTTTCAAGAAATGCGCACTCTGAAAAACTTTGTTTCTGAATGCGGGAAAAGTTAAATTTTTTATAAGGCCTATATCTAAAGCTCTTAAAGGAGCACATGGCTACCTTTGGGATATATGATATTGAACCACTCACCATCATACATATTTCATTTGGGAGCAGCTAGTGTATTCTCTCTTCAAGATATGCTCTTTTTCACCAACTATGAAACTTAGAGTGCCAAAGCTTGAAATCGTCATTTTGGGGATTTCACAAGCTCTGAATGCGGTTTCTGGCAAATGGGCATACACCTGATAGATTTTCGCGCCACCATCAAACCTTTTGGTTTTGGATGAAATGTGAGTTTTGACTTTCAAGAAATGCGCACTCTGAAAAACTTTGTTTCTGAATGCGGGAAAAGTTAAAGTTTTTATAAGGCCTATATCTAAAGCTCCTAAAGGAGCACATGGCTACCTTTGGGATATATGATATGGAACCACTCACCATCATACATATTTCATTTTGGAGCAGCTAGTGTATTCTCTCTTCAAGATATGCTCTTTTTCACCAACTATGAAACTTAGAGTGCCAAAGCTTGAAATCGTCATTTTGGGGATTTCACAAGCTCTGAATGCGGTTTCTGGCAAATGGGCATACACCTGATAGATTTTCGCCCCACCATCAAACCTTTTGGTTTTGGATGAAATGTGAGTTTTGACTTTCAAGAAATGCGCACTCTGAAAAACTTTGTTTCTGAATGCGGGAAAAGTTAAAGTTTTTATAAGGTCTATATCTAAAGCTCCTAAAGGAGCACATGGCTACCTTTGGGATATATGATATGGAACCACTCACCATCATACATATTTCATTTTGGAGCAGCTAGTGTATTCTCTCTTCAAGATATGCTCTTTTTCACCAACTATGAAACTTAGAGTGCCAAAGCTTGAAATCGTCATTTTGGGGATTTCACAAGCTCTGAATGCGGTTTCTGGCAAATGGGCATACACCTGATAGATTTTCGCCCGACCATCAAACCTTTTGGTTTTGGATGAAATGTGAGTTTTGACTTTCAAGAAATGCGCACTCTGAAAAACTTTGTTTCTGAATGCGGGAAAAGTTAAAGTTGTTATAAGGCCTATATCTAAAGCTCCTAAAGGAGCACATGGCTACCTTTGGGATATATGATATGGAACCACTCACCATCATACATATTTCATTTGGGAGCAGCTAGTGTATTCTCTCTTCAAGATATGCTCTTTTTCACCAACTATGAAACTTAGAGTGCCAAAGCTTGAAATCGTCATTTTGGGGATTTCAGAAGCTCTGAATGCGGTTTCTGGCAAATGGGCATACACCTGATAGATTTTCGCCCCACCATCAAACCTTTTGGTTTTGGATGAAATGTGAGTTTTGACTTTCAAGAAATGCGCACTCTGAAAAACTTTGTTTCTGAATGCGGGAAAAGTTAAAGTTTTTATACGGCCTATATCTAAAGCTCCTAAAGGAGCACATGGCTACCTTTGGGATATATGATATGGAACCACTCACCATCATACATATTTCATTTGGGAGCAGCTAGTGTATTCTCTCTTCAAGATATGCTCTTTTTCACCAACTATGAAACTTAGAGTGCCAAAGCTTGAAATCGTCATTTTGGGGATTTCACAAGCTCTGAATGCGGTTTCTGGCAAATGGGCATACACCTGATAGATTTTCGCCCCACCATCAAACCTTTTGGTTTTGGATGAAATGTGAGTTTTGACTTTCAAGAAATGCGCACTCTGAAAAACTTTGTTTCTGAATGCGGGAAAAGTTAAAGTTGTTATAAGGCCTATATCTAAAGCTCCTAAAGGAGCACATGGCTACCTTTGGGATATATGATATGGAACCACTCACCATCATACATATTTCATTTGGGAGCAGCTAGTGTATTCTCTCTTCAAGATATGCTCTTTTTCACCAACTATGAAACTTAGAGTGCCAAAGCTTGAAATCGTCATTTTGGGGATTTCAGAAGCTCTGAATGCGGTTTCTGGCAAATGGGCATACACCTGATAGATTTTCGCCCCACCATCAAACCTTTTGGTTTTGGATGAAATGTGAGTTTTGACTTTCAAGAAATGCGCACTCTGAAAAACTTTGTTTCTGAATGCGGGAAAAGTTAAAGTTTTTATACGGTCTATATCTAAAGCTCCTAAAGGAGCACATGGCTACCTTTGGGATATATGATATGGAACCACTCACCATCATACATATTTCATTTGGGAGCAGCTAGTGTATTCTCTCTTGAAGATATGCTCTTTTTCACCAACTATGAAACTTAGAGTGCCAAAGCTTGAAATCGTCATTTTGGGGATTTCACAAGCTCTGAATGCGGTTTCTGGCAAATGGGCATACACCTGATAGATTTTCGCCCCACCATCAAACCTTTTGGTTTTGGATGAAATGTGAGTTTTGACTTTCAAGAAATGCGCACTCTGAAAAACTTTGTTTCTGAATGCGGGAAAAGTTAAAGTTTTTATAAGGCCTATATCTAAAGCTCCTAAAGGAGCACATGGCTACCTTTGGGATATATGATATGGAACCACTCACCATCATACATATTTCATTTGGGAGCAGCTAGTGTATTCTCTCTTCAAGATATGCTCTTTTTCACCAACTATGAAACTTAGAGTGCCAAAGCTTGAAATCGTCATTTTGGGGATTTCACAAGCTCTGAATGCGGTTTCTGGCAAATGGGCATACTCCTGATAGAGTATTGGCCCACCATCAAACCTTTTGGTTTTGGATGAAATGTGAGTGTTGACTTTCAAAAAATGCGCACTCTGAAAAACTTTGTTTCTGAATGCGGGAAAAGTTAAAGTTTTTATAAGGCCTATATCTAAAGCTCCTAAAGGAGCACATGGCTACCTTTGGGATATATGATATGGAACCACTCACCATCATACATATTTCATTTGGGAGCAGCTAGTGTATTCTCTCTTCAAGATATGCTCTTTTTCACCAACTATGAAACTTAGAGTGCCAAAGCTTGAAATCGTCATTTTGGGGATTTCACAAGCTCTGAATGCGGTTTCTGGCAAATGGGCATACACCTGATAGATTTTCGCCCCACCATCAAACCTTTTGGTTTTGGATGAAATGTGAGTTTTGACTTTCAAGAAATGCGCACTCTGAAAAACTTTGTTTCTGAATGCGGGAAAAGTTAAATTTTTTATAAGGCCTATATCTAAAGCTCCTAAAGGAGCACATGGCTACCTTTGGGATATATGATATGGAACCACTCACCATCATACATTTTTCATTTGGGAGCAGCTAGTGTATTCTCTCTTCAAGATATGCTCTTTTTCACCAACTATGAAACTTAGAGTGCCAAATCTTGAAATCGTCATTTTGGGGATTTCACAAGCTCTGAATGCGGTTTCTGGCAAATGGGCATACACCTGATAGATTTTCGCCCCACCATCAAACCTTTTGGTTTTGGATGAAATGTGAGTTTTGACTTTCAAGAAATGCGCACTCTGAAAAACTTTGTTTCTCAATGCGGGAAAAGTTAAAGTTGTTATAAGGCCTATATCTAAAGCTCCTAAAGGAGCACATGGCTACCTTTGGGATATATGATATGGAACCACTCACCATCATACATATTTCATTTGGGAGCAGCTAGTGTATTCTCTCTTCAAGATATGCTCTTTTTCACCAACTATGAAACTTAGAGTGCCAAAGCTTGAAATCGTCATTTTGGGGATTTCACAAGCTCTGAATGCGGTTTCTGGCAAATGGGCATACACCTGATAGATTTTCGCCCCACCATCAAACCTTTTGGTTTTGGATGAAATGTGAGTTTTGACTTTCAAGAAATGCGCACTCTGAAAAACTTTGTTTCTGAATGCGGGAAAAGTTAAAGTTTTTATACGGCCTATATCTAAAGCTCCTAAAGGAGCACATGGCTACCTTTGGGATATATGATATGGAACCACTCACCATCATACATATTTCATTTGGGAGCAGCTAGTGTATTCTCTCTTGAAGATATGCTCTTTTTCACCAACTATGAAACTTAGAGTGCCAAAGCTTGAAATCGTCATTTTGGGGATTTCACAAGCTCTGAATGCGGTTTCTGGCAAATGGGCATACACCTGATAGATTTTCGCCCCACCATCAAACCTTTTGGTTTTGGATGAAATGTGAGTTTTGACTTTCAAGAAATGCGCACTCTGAAAAACTTTGTTTCTGAAAGCGGGAAAAGTTAAAGTTTTTATAAGGCCTATATCTAAAGCTCCTAAAGGAGCACATGGCTACCTTTGGGATATATGATATGGAACCACTCACCATCATACATATTTCATTTTGGAGCAGCTAGTGTATTCTCTCTTCAAGATATGCTCTTTTTCACCAACTATGAAACTTAGAGTGCCAAAGCTTGAAATCGTCATTTTGGGGATTTCACAAGCTCTGAATGCGGTTTCTGGCAAATGGGCATACACCTGATAGATTTTCGCCCCACCATCAAACCTTTTGGTTTTGGATGAAATGTGAGTTTTGACTTTCAAGAAATGCGCACTCTGAAAAACTTTGTTTCTGAATGCGGGAAAAGATAAAGTTGTTATAAGGCCTATATCTAAAGCTCCTAAAGGAGCACATGGCTACCTTTGGGATATATGATATGGAACCACTCACCATCATACATATTTCATTTTGGAGCAGCTAGTGTATTCTCTCTTCAAGATATGCTCTTTTTCACCAACTATGAAACTTAGAGTGCCAAAGCTTGAAATCGTCATTTTGGGGATTTCACAAGCTCTGAATGCGGTTTCTGGCAAATGGGCATACACCTGATAGATTTTCGCCCCACCCTCAAACCTTTTGGTTTTGGATGAAATGTGAGTTTTGACTTTCAAGAAATGCGCACTCTGAAAAACTTTGTTTCTGAATGCGGGAAAAGATAAAGTTGTTATAAGGCCTATATCTAAAGCTCCTAAAGGAGCACATGGCTACCTTTGGGATATATGATATGGAACCACTCACCATCCTACATATTTCATTTGGGAGCAGCTAGTGTATTCTCTCTTCAAGATATGCTCTTTTTCACCAACTATGAAACTTAGAGTGCCAAAGCTTGAAATCGTCATTTTGGGGATTTCACAAGCTCTGAATGCGGTTTCTGGCAAATGGGCATACAGCTGATAGATTTTCGCCCCACCATCAAACCTTTTGGTTTTGGATGAAATGTGAGTTTTGACTTTCAAGAAATGCGCACTCTGAAAAACTTTGTTTCTGAATGCGGGAAAAGTTAAAGTTTTTATACGGCCTATATCTAAAGCTCCTAAAGGAGCACATGGCTACCTTTGGGATATATGATATGGAACCACTCACCATCATACATATTTCATTTGGGAGCAGCTAGTGTATTCTCTCTTCAAGATATGCTCTTTTTCACCAACTATGAAACTTAGAGTGCCAAAGCTTGAAATCGTCATTTTGGGGATTTCACAAGCTCTGAATGCGGTTTCTGGCAAATGGGCATACACCTGATAGATTTTCGCCCCACCATCAAACCTTTTGGTTTTGGATGAAATGTGAGTTTTGACTTTCAAGAAATGCGCACTCTGAAAAACTTTGTTTCTGAATGCGGGAAAAGTTAAAGTTTTTATAAGGCCTATATCTAAAGCTCCTAAAGGAGCACATGGCTACCTTTGGGATATATGATATGGAACCACTCACCATCATACATATTTCATTTGGGAGCAGCTAGTGTATTCTCTCTTCAAGATATGCTCTTTTTCACCAACTATGAAACTTAGAGTGCCAAAGCTTGAAATCGTCATTTTGGGGATTTCACAAGCTCTGAATGCGGTTTCTGGCAAATGGGCATACACCTGATAGATTTTCGCCCCACCAGCAAGCCTTTTGGTTTTGGATGAAATGTGAGTTTTGACTTTCAAGAAATGCGCACTCTGAAAAACTTTGTTTCTGAATGCGGGAAAAGTTAAAGTTTTTATAAGGCCTATATCTAAAGCTCCTAAAGGAGCACATGGCTACCTTTGGGATATATGATATGGAACCACTCACCATCATACATATTTCATTTGGGAGCAGCTAGTGTATTCTCTCTTCAAGATATGCTCTTTTTCACCAACTATGAAACTTAGAGTGCCAAAGCTTGAAATCGTCATTTTGGGGATTTCACAAGCTCTGAATGCGGTTTCTGGCAAATGGGCATACACCTGATAGATTTTCGCCCCACCATCAAACCTTTTGGTTTTGGATGAAATGTGAGTTTTGACTTTCAAGAAATGCGCACTCTGAAAAACTTTGTTTCTGAATGCGGGAAAAGATAAAGTTGTTATAAGGCCTATATCTAAAGCTCCTAAAGGAGCACATGGCTACCTTTGGGATATATGATATGGAACCACTCACCATCATACATATTTCATTTGGGAGCAGCTAGTGTATTCTCTCTTCAAGATATGCTCTTTTTCACCAACTATGAAACTTACAGTGCCAAAGCTTGAAATCGTCATTTTGGGGATTTCACAAGCTCTGAATGCGGTTTCTGGCAAATGGGCATACACCTGATAGATTTTCGCCCCACCATCAAACCTTTTGGTTTTGGATGAAATGTGAGTTTTGACTTTCAAGAAATGCGCACTCTGAAAAACTTTGTTTCTGAATGCGGGAAAAGTTAAAGTTTTTATAAGGCCTATATCTAAAGCTCCTAAAGGAGCACATGGCTACCTTTGGGATATATGATATGGAACCACTCACCATCATACATATTTCATTTGGGAGCAGCTAGTGTATTCTCTCTTCAAGATATGCTCTTTTTCACCAACTATGAAACTTAGAGTGCCAAAGCTTGAAATCGTCATTTTGGGGATTTCACAAGCTCTGAATGCGGTTTCTGGCAAATGGGCATACACCTGATAGATTTTCGCCCCACCATCAAACCTTTTGGTTTTGGATGAAATGTGAGTTTTGACTTTCAAGAAATGCGCACTCTGAAAAACTTTGTTTCTGAATGCGGGAAAAGATAAAGTTTTTATAAGGCCTATATCTAAAGCTCCTAAAGGAGCACATGGCTACCTTTGGGATATATGATATGGAACCACTCACCATCATACATATTTCATTTGGGAGCAGCTAGTGTATTCTCTCTTCAAGATATGCTCTTTTTCACCAACTATGAAACTTAGAGTGCCAAAGCTTGAAATCGTCATTTTGGGGATTTCACAAGCTCTGAATGCAGTTTCTGGCAAATGGGCATACACCTGATAGATTTTCGCCCCATCATCAAACCTTTTGTTTTGGATGAAATGTGAGTTTTGACTTTCAAGAAATGCGCACTCTGAAAAACTTTGTTTCTGAATGCGGGAAAAGGTAAAGTTTTTATAAGGCCTATATCTAAAGCTCCTAAAGGAGCACATGGCTACCTTTGGGATATATGATATGGAACCACTCACCATCATACATATTTCATTTGGGAGCAGCTAGTGTATTCTCTCTTCAAGATATGCTCTTTTTCACCAACTATGAAACTTAGAGTGCCAAAGCTTGAAATCGTCATTTTGGGGATTTCACAAGCTCTGAATGCGGTTTCTGGCAAATGGGCATACACCTGATAGATTTTCGCCCCACCATCAAACCTTTTGGTTTTGGATGAAATGTGAGTTTTGACTTTCAAGAAATGCGCACTCTGAAAAACTTTGTTTCTGAATGCGGGAAAAGATAAAGTTGTTATAAGGCCTATATCTAAAGCTCCTAAAGGAGCACATGGCTACCTTTGGGATATATGATATGGAACCACTCACCATCATACATATTTCATTTGGGAGCAGCTAGTGTATTCTCTCTTCAAGATATGCTCTTTTTCACCAACTATGAAACTTAGAGTGCCAAAGCTTGAAATCGTCATTTTGGGGATTTCACAAGCTCTGAATGCGGTTTCTGGCAAATGGGCATACACCTGATAGATTTTCGCCCCACCATCAAACCTTTTGGTTTTGGATGAAATGTGAGTTTTGACTTTCAAGAAATGCGCACTCTGAAAAACTTTGTTTCTGAATGCGGGAAAAGATAAAGTTGTTATAAGGCCTATATCTAAAGCTCCTAAAGGAGCACATGGCTACCTTTGGGATATATGATATGGAACCACTCACCATCATACATATTTCATTTGGGAGCAGCTAGTGTATTCTCTCTTCAAGATATGCTCTTTTTCACCAACTATGAAACTTACAGTGCCAAAGCTTGAAATCGTCATTTTGGGGATTTCACAAGCTCTGAATGCGGTTTCTGGCAAATGGGCATACACCTGATAGATTTTCGCCCCACCATCAAACCTTTTGGTTTTGGATGAAATGTGAGTTTTGACTTTCAAGAAATGCGCACTCTGAAAAACTTTGTTTCTGAATGCGGGAAAAGTTAAAGTTTTTATAAGGCCTATATCTAAAGCTCCTAAAGGAGCACATGGCTACCTTTGGGATATATGATATGGAACCACTCACCATCATACATATTTCATTTGGGAGCAGCTAGTGTATTCTCTCTTCAAGATATGCTCTTTTTCACCAACTATGAAACTTAGAGTGCCAAAGCTTGAAATCGTCATTTTGGGGATTTCACAAGCTCTGAATGCGGTTTCTGGCAAATGGGCATACACCTGATAGATTTCCGCCCCACCATCAAACCTTTTGGTTTTGGATGAAATGTGAGTTTTGACTTTCAAGAAATGCGCACTCTGAAAAACTTTGTTTCTGAATGCGGGAAAAGATAAAGTTGTTATAAGGCCTATATCTAAAGCTCCTAAAGGAGCACATGGCTACCTTTGGGATATATGATATGGAACCACTCACCATCATACATATTTCATTTGGGAGCAGCTAGTGTATTCTCTCTTCAAGATATGCTCTTTTTCACCAACTATGAAACTTAGAGTGCCAAAGCTTGAAATCGTCATTTTGGGGATTTCACAAGCTCTGAATGCGGTTTCTGGCAAATGGGCATACACCTGATAGTTTTTCGCCCCACCATCAAACCTTTTGGTTTTGGATGAAATGTGAGTTTTGACTTTCAAGAAATGCGCACTCTGAAAAACTTTGTTTCTCAATGCGGGAAAAGTTAAAGTTGTTATAAGGCCTATATCTAAAGCTCCTAAAGGAGCACATGGCTACCTTTGGGATATATGATATGGAACCACTCACCATCATACATATTTCATTTGGGAGCAGCTAGTGTATTCTCTCTTCAAGATATGCTCTTTTTCACCAACTATGAAACTTACAGTGCCAAAGCTTGAAATCGTCATTTTGGGGATTTCACAAGCTCTGAATGCGGTTTCTGGCAAATGGGCATACACCTGATAGATTTTCGCCCCACCATCAAACCTTTTGGTTTTGGATGAAATGTGAGTTTTGACTTTCAAGAAATGCGCACTCTGAAAAACTTTGTTTCTGAATGCGGGAAAAGTTAAAGTTTTTATAAGGCCTATATCTAAAGCTCCTAAAGGAGCACATGGCAACCTTTGGGATATATGATATGGAACCACTCACCATCGTACATATTTCATTTTGGAGCAGCTAGTGTATTCTCTCTTCAAGATATGCTCTTTTTCACCAACTATGAAACTTAGATTGCCAAAGCTTGAAATCGTCATTTTGGGGATTTCACAAGCTCTGAATGCGGTTTCTGGCAAATGGGCATACACCTGATAGATTTTCGCTCCACCATCAAACCTTTTGGTTTTGGATGAAATGTGAGTTTTGACTTTCAAGAAATGCGCACTCTGAAAAACTTTGTTTCTGAATGCGGGAAAAGATAAAGTTTTTATAAGGCCTATATCTAAAGCTCCTAAAGGAGCACATGGCTACCTTTGGGATATATGATATGGAACCACTCACCATCATACATATTTCATTTGGGAGCAGCTAGTGTATTCTCTCTTCAAGATATGCTCTTTTTCACCAACTATGAAACTTAGAGTGCCAAAGCTTGAAATCGTCATTTTGGGGATTTCACAAGCTCTGAATGCAGTTTCTGGCAAATGGGCATACACCTGATAGATTTTCGCCCCATCATCAAACCTTTTGTTTTGGATGAAATGTGAGTTTTGACTTTCAAGAAATGCGCACTCTGAAAAACTTTGTTTCTGAATGCGGGAAAAGTTAAAGTTTTTATAAGGCCTATATCTAAAGCTCCTAAAGGAGCACATGGCTACCTTTGGGATATATGATATGGAACCACTCACCATCATACATATTTCATTTGGGAGCAGCTAGTGTATTCTCTCTTCAAGATATGCTCTTTTTCACCAACTATGAAACTTAGAGTGCCAAAGCTTGAAATCGTCATTTTGGGGATTTCACAAGCTCTGAATGCGGTTTCTGGCAAATGGGCATACACCTGATAGATTTTCGCCCCACCATCAAACCTTTTGGTTTTGGATGAAATGTGAGTTTTGACTTTCAAGAAATGCGCACTCTGAAAAACTTTGTTTCTGAATGCGGGAAAAGGTAAACTTTTTATAAGGCCTATATCTAAAGCTCCTAAAGGAGCACATGGCTACCTTTGGGATATATGATATGGAACCACTCACCATCATACATATTTCATTTGGGAGCAGCTAGTGTATTCTCTCTTCAAGATATGCTCTTTTTCACCAACTATGAAACTTAGAGTGCCAAAGCTTGAAATCGTCATTTTGGGGATTTCACAAGCTCTGAATGCGGTTTCTGGCAAATGGGCATACACCTGATAGATTTTCGCTCCACCATCAAACCTTTTGGTTTTGGATGAAATGTGAGTTTTGACTTTCAAGAAATGCGCACTCTGAAAAACTTTGTTTCTGAATGCGGGAAAAGATAAAGTTTTTATAAGGCCTATATCTAAAGCTCCTAAAGGAGCAGATGGCTACCTTTGGGATATATGATATGGAACCACTCACCATCATACATATTTCATTTGGGAGCAGCTAGTGTATTCTCTCTTCAAGATATGCTCTTTTTCACCAACTATGAAACTTAGAGTGCCAAAGCTTGAAATCGTCATTTTGGGGATTTCACAAGCTCTGAATGCGGTTTCTGGCAAATGGGCATACACCTGATAGATTTTCGCCCCACCATCAAACCTTTTGGTTTTGGATGAAATGTGAGTTTTGACTTTCAAGAAATGCGCACTCTGAAAAACTTTGTTTCTGAATGCGGGAAAAGTTAAAGTTGTTATAAGGCCTATATCTAAAGCTCCTAAAGGAGCACATGGCTACCTTTGGGATATATGATATGGAACCACTCACCATCATACATATTTCATTTGGGAGCAGCTAGTGTATTCTCTCTTCAAGATATGCTCTTTTTCACCAACTATGAAACTTAGAGTGCCAAAGCTTGAAATCGTCATTTTGGGGATTTCACAAGCTCTGAATGCGGTTTCTGGCAAATGGGCATAAACCTGATAGATTTTCGCCCCACCATCAAACCTTTTGGTTTTGGATGAAATGTGAGTTTTGACTTTCAAGAAATGCGCACTCTGAAAAACTTTGTTTCTGAATGCGGGAAAAGGTAAACTTTTTATAAGGCCTATATCTAAAGCTCCTAAAGGAGCACATGGCTACCTTTGGGATATATGATATGGAACCACTCACCATCATACATATTTCATTTGGGAGCAGCTAGTGTATTCTCTCTTCAAGATATGCTCTTTTTCACCAACTATGAAACTTAGAGTGCCAAAGCTTGAAATCGTCATTTTGGGGATTTCACAAGCTCTGAATGCGGTTTCTGGCAAATGGGCATAAACCTGATAGATTTTCGCCCCACCATCAAACCTTTTGGTTTTGGATGAAATGTGAGTTTTGACTTTCAAGAAATGCGCACTCTGAAAAACTTTGTTTCTGAATGCGGGAAAAGGTAAACTTTTTATAAGGCCTATATCTAAAGCTCCTAAAGGAGCACATGGCTACCTTTGGGATATATGATATGGAACCACTCACCATCATACATATTTCATTTGGGAGCAGCTAGTGTATTCTCTCTTCAAGATATGCTCTTTTTCACCAACTATGAAACTTAGAGTGCCAAAGCTTGAAATCGTCATTTTGGGGATTTCACAAGCTCTGAATGCGGTTTCTGGCAAATGGGCATACACCTGATAGATTTTCGCTCCACCATCAAACCTTTTGGTTTTGGATGAAATGTGAGTTTTGACTTTCAAGAAATGCGCACTCTGAAAAACTTTGTTTCTGAATGCGGGAAAAGATAAAGTTTTTATAAGGCCTATATCTAAAGCTCCTAAAGGAGCAGATGGCTACCTTTGGGATATATGATATGGAACCACTCACCATCATACATATTTCATTTGGGAGCAGCTAGTGTATTCTCTCTTCAAGATATGCTCTTTTTCACCAACTATGAAACTTAGAGTGCCAAAGCTTGAAATCGTCATTTTGGGGATTTCACAAGCTCTGAATGCGGTTTCTGGCAAATGGGCATACACCTGATAGATTTTCGCCCCACCATCAAACCTTTTGGTTTTGGATGAAATGTGAGTTTTGACTTTCAAGAAATGCGCACTCTGAAAAACTTTGTTTCTGAATGCGGGAAAAGTTAAAGTTGTTATAAGGCCTATATCTAAAGCTCCTAAAGGAGCACATGGCTACCTTTGGGATATATGATATGGAACCACTCACCATCATACATATTTCATTTGGGAGCAGCTAGTGTATTCTCTCTTCAAGATATGCTCTTTTTCACCAACTATGAAACTTAGAGTGCCAAAGCTTGAAATCGTCATTTTGGGGATTTCACAAGCTCTGAATGCGGTTTCTGGCAAATGGGCATACACCTGATAGATTTTCGCTCCACCATCAAACCTTTTGGTTTTGGATGAAATGTGAGTTTTGACTTTCAAGAATTGCGCACTCTGAAAAACTTTGTTTCTGAATGCGGGAAAAGATAAAGTTTTTATAAGGCCTATATCTAAAGCTCCTAAAGGAGCACATGGCTACCTTTGGGATATATGATATGGAACCACTCATCATCATACATATTTCATTTGGGAGCAGCTAGTGTATTCTCTCTTCAAGATATGCTCTTTTTCACCAACTATGAAACTTAGAGTGCCAAAGCTTGAAATCGTCATTTTGGGGATTTCACAAGCTCTGAATGCGGTTTCTGGCAAATGGGCATACACCTGATAGATCATCGCCCCACCATCAAACCTTTTGGTTTTGGATGAAATGTGAGTTTTGACTTTCAAGAAATGCGCACTCTGAAAAACTTTGTTTCTGAATGCGGGAAAAGTTAAAGTTGTTATAAGGCCTATATCTAAAGCTCCTAAAGGAGCACATGGCTACCTTTGGGATATATGATATGGAACCACTCACCATCATACATATTTCATTTTGGAGCAGCTAGTGTATTCTCTCTTCAAGATATGCTCTTTTTCACCAACTATGAAACTTAGAGTGCCAAAGCTTGAAATCGTCATTTTGGGGATTTCACAAGCTCTGAATGCGGTTTCTGGCAAATGGGCATACACCTGATAGATTTTCGCTCCACCATCAAACCTTTTGGTTTTGGATGAAATGTGAGTTTTGACTTTCAAGAAATGCGCACTCTGAAAAACTTTGTTTCTGAATGCGGGAAAAGATAAAGTTTTTATAAGGCCTATATCTAAAGCTCCTAAAGGAGCACATGGCTACCTTTGGGATATATGATATGGAACCACTCACCATCATACATATTTCATTTGGGAGCAGCTAGTGTATTCTCTCTTCAAGATATGCTCTTTTTCACCAACTATGAAACTTAGAGTGCCAAAGCTTGAAATCGTCATTTTGGGGATTTCACAAGCTCTGAATGCGGTTTCTGGCAAATGGGCATACACCTGATAGATTTTCGCCCCACCATCAAACCTTTTGGTTTTGGATGAAATGTGAGTTTTGACTTTCAAGAAATGCGCACTCTGAAAAACTTTGTTTCTGAATGCGGGAAAAGTTAAAGTTGTTATAAGGCCTATATCTAAAGCTCCTAAAGGAGCACATGGCTACCTTTGGGATATATGATATGGAACCACTCACCATCATACATATTTCATTTTGGAGCAGCTAGTGTATTCTCTCTTCAAGATATGCTCTTTTTCACCAACTATGAAACTTAGAGTGCCAAAGCTTGAAATCGTCATTTTGGGGATTTCACAAGCTCTGAATACGGTTTCTGGCAAATGGGCATTCACCTGATAGATTTTCGCTCCACCATCAAACCTTTTGGTTTTGGATGAAATGTGAGTTTTGACTTTCAAGAAATGCGCACTCTGAAAAACTTTGTTTCTGAATGCGGGAAAAGATAAAGTTTTTATAAGGCCTATATCTAAAGCTCCTAAAGGAGCACATGGCTACCTTTGGGATATATGATATGGAACCACTCACCATCATACATATTTCATTTGGGAGCAGCTAGTGTATTCTCTCTTCAAGATATGCTCTTTTTCACCAACTATGAAACTTAGAGTGCCAAAGCTTGAAATCGTCATTTTGGGGATTTCACAAGCTCTGAATGCGGTTTCTGGCAAATGGGCATACACCTGATAGATTTTCGCCCCACCATCAAACCTTTTGGTTTTGGATGAAATGTGAGTTTTGACTTTCAAGAAATGCGCACTCTGAAAAACTTTGTTTCTCAATGCGGGAAAAGATAAAGTTTTTATAAGGCCTATATCTAAAGCTCCTAAAGGAGCAGATGGCTACCTTTGGGATATATGATATGGAACCACTCACCATCATACATATTTCATTTGGGAGCAGCTAGTGTATTCTCTCTTCAAGATATGCTCTTTTTCACCAACTATGAAACTTAGAGTGCCAAAGCTTGAAATCGTCATTTTGGGGATTTCACAAGCTCTGAATGCGGTTTCTGGCAAATGGGAATACACCTGATAGATTTTCGCCCCACCATCAAACCTTTTGGTTTTGGATGAAATGTGAGTTTTGACTTTCAAGAAATGCGCACTCTGAAAAACTTTGTTTCTGAATGCGGGAAAAGTTAAAGTTGTTATAAGGCCTATATCTAAAGCTCCTAAAGGAGCACATGGCTACCTTTGGGATATATGTTATGGAACCACTCACCATCATACATATTTCATTTGGGAGCAGCTAGTGTATTCTCTCTTCAAGATATGCTCTTTTTCACCAACTATGAAACTTAGAGTGCCAAAGCTTGAAATCGTCATTTTGGGGATTTCACAAGCTCTGAATGCGGTTTCTGGCAAATGGGCATACACCTGATAGATTTTCGCTCCACCATCAAACCTTTTGGTTTTGGATGAAATGTGAGTTTTGACTTTCAAGAATTGCGCACTCTGAAAAACTTTGTTTCTGAATGCGGGAAAAGATAAAGTTTTTATAAGGCCTATATCTAAAGCTCCTAAAGGAGCACATGGCTACCTTTGGGATATATGATATGGAACCACTCACCATCATACATATTTCATTTTGGAGCAGCTAGTGTATTCTCTCTTCAAGATATGCTCTTTTTCACCAACTATGAAACTTAGAGTGCCAAAGCTTGAAATCGTCATTTTGGGGATTTCACAAGCTCTGAATGCGGTTTCTGGCAAATGGGCATACACCTGATAGATTTTCGCTCCACCATCAAACCTTTTGGTTTTGGATGAAATGTGAGTTGTGACTTTCAAGAAATGCGCACTCTGAAAAACTTTGTTTCTGAATGCGGGAAAAGATAAAGTTTTTATAAGGCCTATATCTAAAGCTCCTAAAGGAGCACATGGCTACCTTTGGGATATATGATATGGAACCACTCACCATCATACATATTTCATTTGGGAGCAGCTAGTGTATTCTCTCTTCAAGATATGCTCTTTTTCACCAACTATGAAACTTAGAGTGCCAAAGCTTGAAATCGTCATTTTGGGGATTTCACAAGCTCTGAATGCGGTTTCTGGCAAATGGGCATACACCTGATAGATTTTCGCCCCACCATCAAACCTTTTGGTTTTGGATGAAATGTGAGTTTTGACTTTCAAGAAATGCGCACTCTGAAAAACTTTGTTTCTCAATGCGGGAAAAGTTAAAGTTGTTATAAGGCCTATATCTAAAGCTCCTAAAGGAGCACATGGCTACCTTTGGGATATATGATATGGAACCACTCACCATCATACATATTTCATTTTGGAGCAGCTAGTGTATTCTCTCTTCAAGATATGCTCTTTTTCACCAACTATGAAACTTAGAGTGCCAAAGCTTGAAATCGTCATTTTGGGGATTTCACAAGCTCTGAATACGGTTTCTGGCAAATGGGCATTCACCTGATAGATTTTCGCTCCACCATCAAACCTTTTGGTTTTGGATGAAATGTGAGTTTTGACTTTCAAGAAATGCGCACTCTGAAAAACTTTGTTTCTGAATGCGGGAAAAGATAAAGTTTTTAAAAGGCCTATATCTAAAGCTCCTAAAGGAGCACATGGCTACCTTTGGGATATATGATATGGAACCACTCACCATCATACATATTTCATTTGGGAGCAGCTAGTGTTTTCTCTCTTCAAGATATGCTCTTTTTCACCAACTATGAAACTTAGAGTGCCAAAGCTTGAAATCGTCATTTTGGGGATTTCACAAGCTCTGAATGCGGTTTCTGGCAAATGGGCATACACCTGATAGATTTTCGCCCCACCATCAAACCTTTTGGTTTTGGATGAAATGTGAGTTTTGACTTTCAAGAAATGCGCACTCTGAAAAACTTTGTTTCTGAATGCGGGAAAAGTTAAAGTTGTTATAAGGCCTTTATCTAAAGCTCCTAAAAAAGCACATGGCTACCTTTGGGATATATGATATGGAACCACTCACCATCATACATATTTCATTTGGGAGCAGCTAGTGTATTCTCTCTTCAAGATATGCTCTTTTTCACCAACTATGAAACTTAGAGTGCCAAAGCTTGAAATCGTCATTTTGGGGATTTCACAAGCTCTGAATGCGGTTTCTGGAAAATGGGCATACACCTGATAGATTTTCGCCCCACCATCAAACCTTTTGGTTTTGGATGAAATGTGAGTTTTTACTTTCAAGAAATGCGCACTCTGAAAAACTTTGTTTCTGAATGCGGGAAAAGTTAAAGTTGTTATAAGGCCTATATCTAAAGCTCCTAAAGGAGCACATGGCTACCTTTGGGATATATGATATGGAACCACTCACCATCATAGATATTTCAATTGGGAGTAGCTAGTGTATTCTCTCTTCAAGATATGCTCTTTTTCACCAACTATGAAACTTAGAGTGCCAAAGCTTGAAATCGTCATTTTGGGGATTTCACAAGCTCTGAATGTGGTTTCTGGCAAATGGGCATACACCTGATAGATTTTCGCCCCACCATCAAACCTTTTGGTTTTGGATGAAATGTGAGTTTTGACTTTCAAGAAATGCGCACTCTGAAAAACTTTGTTTCTGAATGCGGGAAAAGTTAAAGTTTTTATAAGGCCTATATCTAAAGCTCCTAAAGGAGCACATGGCTACCTTTGGGATATATGATATGGAACCACTCACCATCATACATATTTCATTTGGGAGCAGCTAGTGTATTCTCTCTTCAAGATATGCTCTTTTTCACCAACTATGAAACTTAGAGTGCCAAAGCTTGAAATCGTCATTTTGGGGATTTCACAAGCTCTGAATGCGGTTTCTGGCAAATGGGCATACACCTGATAGATTTTCGCCCCACCATCAAACCATTTGTTTTGGATGAAATGTGAGTTTTGACTTTCAAGAAATGCGCACTCTGAAAAACTTTGTTTCTCAATGCGGGAAAACTTAAAGTTGTTATAAGGCCAATATCTAAAGCTCCTAAAGGAGCACATGGCTACCTTTGGGATATATGATATGGAACCACTCACCATCATACATATTTCATTTGGGAGCAGCTAGTGTATTCTCTCTTCAAGATATGCTCTTTTTCACCAACTATGAAACTTAGAGTGCCAAAGCTTGAAATCGTCATTTTGGGGATTTCACAAGCTCTGAATGCGGTTTCTGGCAAATGGGCATACACCTGATAGATTTTCGCCCCACCATCAAACCATTTGTTTTGGATGAAATGTGAGTTTTGACTTTCAAGAAATGCGCACTCTGAAAAACTTTGTTTCTCAATGCGGGAAAACTTAAAGTTGTTATGAGGCCAATATCTAAAGCTCCTAAAGGAGCACATGGCTACCTTTGGGATATATGATATGGAACCACTCACCATCATACATATTTCATTTGGGAGCAGCTAGTGTATTCTCTCTTCAAGATATGCTCTTTTTCACCAACTATGAAACTTAGAGTGCCAAAGCTTGAAATCGTCATTTTGGGGATTTCACAAGCTCTGAATGCGGTTTCTGGCAAATGGGCATACACCTGATAGATTTTCGCCCCACCATCAAACCTTTTGGTTTTGGATGAAATGTGAGTTTTGACTTTCAAGAAATGCGCACTCTGAAAAACTTTGTTTCTGAATGCGGGAAAAGATAAAGTTTTTATAAGGCCTATATCTAAAGCTCCTAAAGGAGCACATGGCTACCTTTGGGATATATGATATGGAACCACTCACCATCATACATATTTCATTTGGGAGCAGCTAGTGTATTCTCTCTTCAAGATATGCTCTTTTTCACCAACTATGAAACTTAGAGTGCCAAAGCTTGAAATCGTCATTTTGGGGATTTCACAAGCTCTGAATGTGGTTTCTGGCAAATGGGCATACACCTGATAGATTTTCGCCCCACCATCAAACCTTTTGGTTTTGGATGAAATGTGAGTTTTGACTTTCAAGAAATGCGCACTCTGAAAAACTTTGTTTCTGAATGCGGGAAAAGTTAAAGTTGTTATAAGGCCTATATCTAAAGCTCCTAAAGGAGCACATGGCTACCTTTGGGATATATGATATGGAACCACTCACCATCATACATATTTCATTTGGGAGCAGCTAGTGTATTCTCTCTTAAAGATATGCTCTTTTTCACCAACTATGAAACTTAGAATGCCAAAGCTTGAAATCGTCATTTTGGGGATTTCACAAGCTCTGAATGTGGTTTCTGGCAAATGGGCATACACCTGATAGATTTTCGCCCCACCATCAAACCTTTTGGTTTTGGATGAAATGTGAGTTTTGACTTTCAAGAAATGCGCACTCTGAAAAACTTTGTTTCTGAATGCGGGAAAAGTTAAAGTTGTTATAAGGCCTATATCTAAAGCTCCTAAAGGAGCACATGGCTACCTTTGGGATATATGATATGGAACCACTCACCATCATGTTTTGGATGAAATGTGAGTTTTGACTTTCAAGAAATGCGCACTCTGAAAAACTTTGTTTCTCAATGCGGGAAAACTTAAAGTTGTTATAAGGCCAATATCTAAAGCTCCTAAAGGAGCACATGGCTACCTTTGGGATATATGATATGGAACCACTCACCATCATACATATTTCATTTGGGAGCAGCTAGTGTATTCTCTCTTCAAGATATGCTCTTTTTCACCAACTATGAAACTTAGAGTGCCAAAGCTTGAAATCGTCATTTTGGGGATTTCACAAGCTCTGAATGCGGTTTCTGGCAAATGGGCATACACCTGATAGATTTTCGCCCCACCATCAAACCATTTGTTTTGGATGAAATGTGAGTTTTGACTTTCAAGAAATGCGCACTCTCAAAAACTTTGTTTCTGAATGTGGGAAAACTTAAAGTTGTTATAAGGCCTATATCTAAAGCTCCTAAAGGAGCACATGGCTACCTTTGGGATATATGATATGGAACCACTCACCATCATACATATTTCATTTGGGAGCAGCTAGTGTATTCTCTCTTCAAGATATGCTCTTTTTCACCAACTATGAAACTTAGAGTGCCAAAGCTTGAAATCGTCATTTTGGGGATTTCACAAGCTCTGAATGCGGTTTCTGGCAAATGGGCATACACCTGATAGATTTTCGCCCAACCATCAAACCATTTGTTTTGGATGAAATGTGAGTTTTGACTTTCAAGAAATGCGCACTCTGAAAAACTTTGTTTCTCATTGCGGGAAAACTTAAAGTTGTTATGAGGCCAATATCTAAAGCTCCTAAAGGAGCACATGGCTACCTTTGGGATATATGATATGGAACCACTCACCATCAAACATATTTCATTTGGGAGCAGCTAGTGTATTCTCTCTTCAAGATATGCTCTTTTTCACCAACTATGAAACTTAGAGTGCCAAAGCTTGAAATCGTCATTTTGGGGATTTCACAAGCTCTGAATGTGGTTTCTGGCAAATGGGCATACACCTGATAGATTTTCGCCCCACCATCAAACCTTTTGGTTTTGGATGAAATGTGAGTTTTGACTTTCAAGAAATGCGCACTCTGAAAAACTTTGTTTCTGAATGCGGGAAAAGTTAAAGTTGTTATAAGGCCTATATCTAAAGCTCCTAAAGGAGCACATGGCTACCTTTGGGATATATGATATGGAACCACTCACCATCATACAAATTTCATTTGGGAGCAGCTAGTGTATTCTCTCTTCAAGATATGCTCTTTTTCACCAACTATGAAACTTAGAGTGCCAAAGCTTGAAATCGTCATTTTGGGGATTTCACAAGCTTTGTATTCTCTCTTCAAGATATGCTCTTTTTCACCAACTATGAAACTTAGAGTGCCAAAGCTTGAAATCGTCATTTTGGGGATTTCACAAGCTCTGAATGCGGTTTCTGGCAAATGGGCATACATCTGATAGATTTTCGCCCCACCATCAAAGCTTTTGGTTTTGGATGAAATGTGAGTTTTGACTTTCAAGAAATGCGCACTCTGAAAAACTTTGTTTCTGAATGTGGGAAAACTTAAAGTTGTTATAAGGCCTATATCTAAAGTTCCTAAAGGAGCACATGGCTACCTTTGGGATATATGATATGGAACCCCTCACCATCATACATATTTCATTTGGGAAAAGCTAGTGTATTCTCTCTTCAAGATATGCTCTTTTTCACCAATTATGAAACTTAGAGTGCCAAAGCTTGAAATCGTCATTTTGGGGATTTCACGATCTCTGAATGCGGTTCCTGGCAAATGGGCATACAGCTGATAGATTTTCGCCCCACCATCAAACCTTTTGGTTTTGGATGAAATGTGAGTTTTGACTTTCAAGAAATGCGCACTCTGAAAAACTTTGTTTCTGAATGCGGGAAAAGTTAAAGTTTTTATAAGGCCTATATCTAAAGCTCCTAAAGGAGCACATGGCTACCTTTGGGATATATGATATGGAACCACTCACCATCATAGATGTTTCATTTGAAAGCAGCTAGTGTATTCTCTCTTCAAGATATGCTCTTTTTCACCAACTATGAAACTTAGAGTGCCAAAGCTTGAAATCGTCATTTTGGGGATTTCACAAGCTCTGAATGCGGTTTCTGGCAAATGGGCATACACCTGATAGATTTTCGCCCCACCATCAAACCTTTTGGTTTTGGATGAAATGGGAGTTTTGACTTTCAAGAAATGCGCACTCTGAAAAACTTTGTTTCTGAATGCGGGAAAAGTTAAAGTTTTTATAAGGCCTATATCTAAAGCTCCTAAAGGAGCACATGGCTACCTTTGGGATATATGATTTGGAACCACTCACCATCATACATATTTCATTTGGGAGCAGCTAGTGTATTCTCTCTTCAAGATATGCTCTTTTTCACCAACTATGAAACTTAGAGTGCCAAAGCTTGAAATCGTCATTTTGGGGATTTCACAAGCTCTGAATGCGGTTTCTGGCAAATGGGCATACACCTGATAGATTTTCGCCCCACCATCAAATCTCTTGGTTTTGGATGAAATGTGAGTTTTGACTTTCAAGAAATGCGCACTCTGAAAAACTTTGTTTCTGAATGCGGGAAAAGTTAAAGTTGTTATAAGGCCTATATCTAAAGCTCCTAAAGGAGCACATGGCTACCTTTGGGATATATGATATGGAACCACTCACCATCATACATATTTCATTTGGGAGCAGCTAGTGTATTCTCTCTTCAAGATATGCTCTTTTTCACCAACTATGAAACTTAGAGTGCCAAAGCTTGAAATCGTCATTTTGGGGATTTCACAAGCTCTGAATGCGGTTTCTGGCAAATGGGCATACACCTGATAGATTTTCGCCCCACCATCAAACCTTTTGGTTTTGGATGAAATGTGAGTTTTGACTTTCAAGAAATGCGCACTCTGAAAAACTTTGTTTCTGAATGTGGGAAAACTTAAAGTTGTTATAAGGCCAATATCAAAAGCTCCTAAAGGAGCACATGGCTACCTTTGGGATATATGATATGGAACCACTCACCATCATACATATTTCATTTGGGAGCAGCTAGTGTATTCTCTCTTGAAGATATGCTCTTTTTCACCAACTATGAAACTTAGAGTGCCAAAGCTTGAAATCGTCATTTTGGGGATTTCACAAGCTCTGAATGCGGTTTCTGGCAAATGGGCATACATCTGATAGATTTTCGCCCCACCATCAAAGCTTTTGGTTTTGGATGAAATGTGAGTTTTGACTTTCAAGAAATGCGCACTCTGAAAAACTTTGTTTCTGAATGCGGGAAAAGTTAAAGTTTTTATAAGGCCTATATCTAAAGCTCCTAAAGGAGCACATGGCTACCTTTGGGATATATGATATGGAACCACTCACCATCATAGATGTTTCATTTGGGAGCAGCTAGTGTATTCTCTCTTCAAGATATGCTCTTTTTCACCAACTATGAAACTTAGAGTGCCAAAGCTTGAAATCGTCATTTTGGGGATTTCACAAGCTCTGAATGCGGTTTCTGGCAAATGGGCATACACCTGATAGATTTTCGCCCCACCATCAAACCTTTTGGTTTTGGATGAAATGGGAGTTTTGACTTTCAAGAAATGCGCACTCTGAAAAACTTTGTTTCTGAATGCGGGAAAAGTTAAAGTTTTTATAAGGCCTATATCTAAAGCTCCTAAAGGAGCACATGGCTACCTTTGGGATATATGATTTGGAACCACTCACCATCATACATATTTCATTTGGGAGCAGCTAGTGTATTCTCTCTTCAAGATATGCTCTTTTTCACCAACTATGAAACTTAGAGTGCCAAAGCTTGAAATCGTCATTTTGGGGATTTCACAAGCTCTGAATGCGGTTTCTGGCAAATGGACATACACCTGATAGATTTTCGCCCCACCATCAAATCTCTTGGTTTTGGATGAAATGTGAGTTTTGACTTTCAAGAAATGCGCACTCTGAAAAACTTTGTTTCTGAATGCGGGAAAAGTTAAAGTTGTTATAAGGCCTATATCTAAAGCTCCTAAAGGAGCACATGGCTACCTTTGGGATATATGATATGGAACCACTCACCATCATACATATTTCATTTGGGAGCAGCTAGTGTATTCTCTCTTCAAGATATGCTCTTTTTCACCAACTATGAAACTTAGAGTGCCAAAGCTTGAAATCGTCATTTTGGGGATTTCACAAGCTCTGAATGCGGTTTCTGGCAAATGGGCATACATCTGATAGATTTTCGCCCCACCATCAAAGCTTTTGGTTTTGGATGAAATGTGAGTTTTGACTTTCAAGAAATGCGCACTCTGAAAAACTTTGTTTCTGAATGTGGGAAAACTTAAAGTTGTTATAAGGCCTATATCTAAAGTTCCTAAAGGAGCACATGGCTACCTTTGGGATATATGATATGGAACCCCTCACCATCATACATATTTCATTTGGGAGCAGCTAGTGTATTCTCTCTTCAAGATATGCACTTTTTCACCAATTATGAAACTTAGAGTGCCAAAGCTTGAAATCGTCATTTTGGGGATTTCACGATCTCTGAATGCGGTTCCTGGCAAATGGGCATACAGCTGATAGATTTTCGCCCCACCATCAAACCTTTTGGTTTTGGATGAAATGTGAGTTTTGACTTTCAAGAAATGCGCACTCTGAAAAACTTTGTTTCTGAATGCGGGAAAAGTTAAAGTTTTTATAAGGCCTATATCTAAAGCTCCTAAAGGAGCACATGGCTACCTTTGGGATATATGATATGGAACCACTCACCATCATAGATGTTTCATTTGGGAGCAGCTAGTGTATTCTCTCTTCAAGATATGCTCTTTTTCACCAACTATGAAACTTAGAGTGCCAAAGCTTGAAATCGTCATTTTGGGGATTTCACAAGCTCTGAATGCGGTTTCTGGCAAATGGGCATACACCTGATAGATTTTCGCCCCACCATCAAACATTTTGGTTTTGGATGAAATGGGAGTTTTGACTTTCAAGAAATGCGCACTCTGAAAAACTTTGTTTCTGAATGCGGGAAAAGTTTAAGTTTTTATAAGGCCTATATCTAAAGCTCCTAAAGGAGCACATGGCTACCTTTGGGATACATGATTTGGAACCACTCACCATCATACATATTTCATTTGGGAGCAGCTAGTGTATTCTCTCTTCAAGATATGCTCTTTTTCACCAACTATGAAACTTAGAGTGCCAAAGCTTGAAATCGTCATTTTGGGGATTTCACAAGCTCTGAATGCGGTTTCTGGCAAATGGGCATACACCTGATAGATTTTCGCCCCACCATCAAACCTTTTGGTTTTGGATGAAATGTGAGTTTTGACTTTCAAGAAATGCGCACTCTGAAAAACTTTGTTTCTGAATGTGGGAAAACTTAAAGTTGTTATAAGGCCAATATCTAAAGCTCCTAAAGGAGCACATGGCTACCTTTGGGATATATGATATGGAACCCCTCACCATCATACATATTTCATTTGGGAGCAGCTAGTGTATTCTCTCTTCAAGATATGCTCTTTTTCACCAATTATGAAACTTAGAGTGCCAAAGCTTGAAATCGTCATTTTGGGGATTTCACGATCTCTGAATGCGGTTCCTGGCAAATGGGCATACAGCTGATAGATTTTCGCCCCACCATCAAACCTTTTGGTTTTGGATGAAATGTGAGTTTTGACTTTCAAGAAATGCGCACTCTGAAAAACTTTGTTTCTGAATGCGGGAAAAGTTAAAGTTTTTATAAGGCCTATATCTAAAGCTCCTAAAGGAGCACATGGCTACCTTTGGGATATATGATATGGAACCACTCACCATCATAGATGTTTCATTTGGGAGCAGCTAGTGTATTCTCTCTTCAAGATATGCTCTTTTTCACCAACTATGAAACTTAGAGTGCCAAAGCTTGAAATCGTCATTTTGGGGATTTCACAAGCTCTGAATGCGGTTTCTGGCAAATGGGCATACACCTGATAGATTTTCGCCCCACCATCAAACCTTTTGGTTTTGAATGAAATGTGAGTTTTGACTTTCAAGAAATGCGCACTCTGAAAAACTTTGTTTCTGAATGCGGGAAAAGTTAAAGTTTTTATAAGGCCTATATCTAAAGCTCCTAAAGGAGCACATGGCTACCTTTGGGATATATGATTTGGAACCACTCACCATCATACATATTTCATTTGGGAGCAGCTAGTGTATTCTCTCTTCAAGATATGCTCTTTTTCCCCAACTATGAAACTTAGAGTGCCAAAGCTTGAAATCGTCATTTTGGGGATTTCACAAGCTCTGAATGCGGTTTCTGGCAAATGGGCATACACCTGATAGATTTTCGCCCCACCATCAAATCTCTTGGTTTTGGATGAAATGTGAGTTTTGACTTTCAAGAAATGCGCACTCTGAAAAACTTTGTTTCTGAATGCGGGAAAAGTTAAAGTTGTTATAAGGCCTATATCTAAAGCTCCTAAAGGAGCACATGGCTACCTTTGGGATATATGATATGGAACCACTCACCATCATACATATTTCATTTGGGAGCAGCTACTGTATTCCCTCTTCAAGATATGCTCTTTTTCACCAACTATGAAACTTAGAGTGCCAAAGCTTGAAATCGTCATTTTGGGGATTTCACAAGCTCTGAATGCGGTTTCTGGCAAATGGGCATACACCTGATAGATTTTCGCCCCACCATCAAACCTTTTGGTTTTGGATGAAATGTGAGTTTTGACTTTCAAGAAATGCGCACTCTGAAAAACTTTGTTTCTGAATGTGGGAAAAGTTAAAGTTTTTATAAGGCCTATATCTAAAGCTCCTAAAGGAGCACATGGCTACCTTTGGGATATATGATATGGAACCACTCACCATCATACATATTTCATTTGGGAGCAGCTAGTGTATTCTCTCTTCAAGATATGCTCTTTTTCACCAATTATGAAGCTTAGAGTGCCAAAGCTTGAAATCGTCATTTTGGGGATTTCACGAGCTCTGAATGCGGTTCCTGGCAAATGGGCATACAGCTGATAGATTTTCGCCCCACCATCAAACCTTTTGGTTTTGGATGAAATGTGAGTTTTGACTTTCAAGAAATGCGCACTCTGAAAAACTTTGTTTCTGAATGCGGGAAAAGTTAAAGTTTTTATAAGGCCTATATCTAAAGCTCCTAAAGGAGCACATGGCTACCTTTGGGATATATGATATGGAACCACTCACCATCATACATATTTCATTTGGGAGCAGCTAGTGTATTCTCTCTTCTAGATATGCTCTTTTTCACCAACTATGAAACTTAGAGTGCCAAAGCTTGAAATCGTCATTTTGGGGATTTCACAAGCTCTGAATGCGGTTTCTGGCAAATGGGCATACACCTGATAGATTTTCGCCCCACGATCAAATCTCTTGGTTTTGGATGAAATGTGAGTTTTGACTTTCAAGAAATGCGCACTCTGAAAAACTTTGTTTCTGAATGCGGGAAAAGTTAAAGTTGTTATAAGGCCTATATCTAAAGCTCCTAAAGGAGCACATGGCTACCTTTGGGATATATGATATGGAACCACTCACCATCATACATATTTCATTTGGGAGCAGCTAGTGTATTCTCTCTTCAAGATATGCTCTTTTTCACCAACTATGAAACTTAGAGTGCCAAAGCTTGAAATCGTCATTTTGGGGATTTCACAAGCTCTGAATGCGGTTTCTGGCAAATGGGCATACAACTGATAGATTTTCGCCCCACCATCAAACCATTTGTTTTGGATGAAATGTGAGTTTTGACTTTAAGAAATGCGCACTCTGAAAAACTTTGTTTCTGAATGCGGGAAAACTTAAAGTTGTCATAAGGCCAATATCTAAAGCTCCTAAAGGAGCACATGGCTACCTTTGGGATATATGATATGGAACCACTCACCATCATACATATTTCATTTGGGAGCAGCTAGTGTATTCTCTCTTCAAGATATGCTCTTTTTCACCAACTATGAAACTTAGAGTGCCAAAGCTTGAAATCGTCATTTTGGGGATTTCACAAGCTCTGAATGGGGTTTCTGGCAAATGGGCATACATCTGATAGATTTTCGCCCCACCATCAAACCTTTTGGTTTTGGATGAAATGTGAGTTTTGACTTTCAAGAAATGCGCACTCTGAAAAACTTTGTTTCTGAATGTGGGAAAACTTAAAGTTGTTATAAGGCCTATATCTAAAGTTCCTAAAGGAGCACATGGCTACCTTTGGGATATATGATATGGAACCACTCACCATCATACATATTTCATTTGGGAGCAGCTAGTGTATTCTCTCTTCAAGATATGCTCTTTTTCACCAACTATGAAACTTAGAGTGCCAAAGCTTGAAATCGTCATTTTGGGGATTTCACGAGCTCTGAATGCGGTTTCTGGCAAATGGGCATACCCCTGATAGAGTATCGGCCCACCATCAAACCATTTCCTTTTGGATGAAATTTGAGTGTTGACTTTCAAGAGACGCACAGTTTGAAAAACTTTGTTTCTGAATGCGGGAAAAGTTAAAGGTTTTATAAAGCCTTTATCTAAAGCTCCTAAAGGAGCAGATGGCTACCTTTTGAATATATATTATATGGAACCACTCACCATAATGCATATTTCATTTGGAAGCAGCTAGTGTATTCTCTTTTCAAGATATGCTCATATTCAACTCCTAAGAAACTTAGAGTGCCAAAGCTTGAAATCGTCATATATGTATTTCACAAGCTCTGAATGCGGTTTCTGGCAAATGGGCATACACCTGATAGTTTTTCGCCCCACCATCAAACCTTTTGGTTTTGGATGAAATGTGAGTTTTGACTTTCAAGAAATGCGCACTCTGAAAAACTTTGTTTCTGAATGCGGGAAAAGTAAAAGTTTTTATAAGGCCTATATCTAAAGCTCCTAAAGGAGCAAATGGCTACCTTTGGGATATATGTTATGGAACCACTCACCGTCATACATATTTCATTTGGGAGCAGCTAGTGTATTCTCTCTTCAAGATATGCTCTTTTTCACCAACTATGAAACTTAGAGTGCCAAAGCTTGAAATCGTCATTTTGGGGATTTCACAAGCTCTGAATGCGATTTCTGGCAAATGGGCATACACCTGATAGATTTTCGCCCCACCATCAAACATTTTGGTTTTGGATGAAATGTGAGTTTTGACTTTCAAGAAATGCGCACTCTGAAAAACTTTGTTTCTGAATGCGGGAAAAGTTAAAGGTTTTATAAGGCCTATATCTAAAGCTCCTAAAGGAGCAGATGGCTACCTTTTGAATATATGATATGGAACCACTCACCATCATACATATTTCATTTGGAAGCAGCTAGTGTATTCACTCTTGAAGATATGCTCTTATTCAAATCCTAAGAAACTTAGAGTGCCAACGATTGAAATCGTCATATATCTATTTCACAAGCTCTGAATGCGGTTTCTGGCAAATGGGCATACCCCTGATAGAGTATCGGCCCACCATCAAACCATTTCCTTTTGGATGAAATATGAGTGTTGACTTTCAAGAAACGCACAGTTTGAAAAACTTTGTGTCTGAATGCGGGAAAAGTTAAAGGTTTTATAAAGCCTATATCTAATGCTCCTAAAGGAGCAGATGGCTACCTTTTGAATATATGATATGGAACCACTCACCATCATACATATTTCATTTGGGAGCAGCTAGTGTATTCCCTCTTCAAGATATGCTCTTTTTCACCAATTATGAAACTTAGAGTGCCAAAGCTTGAAATCGTCATTTTGGGGATTTCACGAGCTCTGAATGCGGTTTCTGGCAAATGGGCATACACCTGATAGATTTTCGCCCCACCATCAAACCTTTTGGTTTTGATTGAAATGGGAGTTTTGACTTTCAAGAAATGCGCACTCTGAAAAACTTTGTTTCTGAATGCGGGAAAAGTTAAAGTTTTTATAAGGCCTATATCTAAAGCTCCTAAAGGAGCACATGGCTACCTTTGGGATATATGATATGGAACCACTCACCATCATACATATTTCATTTGGGAGCAGCTAGTGTATTCTCTCTTCAAGATATGCTCTTTTTCACCAACTATGAAACTTAGAGTGCCAAAGCTTGAAATCGTCATTTTGGGGATTTCACAAGCTCTGAATGCGGTTTCTGGCAAATGGGCATACACCTGATAGATTTTCGCCCCACCATCAAATCTCTTGGTTTTGGATGAGATGTGAGTTTTGACTTTCAAGAAAATGCGCACTCTGAAAAACTTTGTTTCTGAATGCGGGAAAAGTTAAAGTTGTTATAAGGCCTATATCTAAAGCTCCTAAAGGAGCACATGGCTACCTTTGGGATATATGATATGGAACCACTCACCATCATACATATTTCATTTGGGAGCAGATAGTGTATTCTCTCTTCAAGATATGCTCTTTTTCACCAACTATGAAACTTAGAGTGCCAAAGCTTGAAATCGTCATTTTGGGGATTTCACAAGCTCTGAATGCGGTTTCTGGCAAATGGGCATACACCTGATAGATTTTCGCCCCACCATCAAACCATTTGTTTTGGATGAAATGTGAGTTTTGACTTTCAAGAAATGCGCACTCTGAAAAACTTTGTTTCTGAATGCGGGAAAAGTTAAAGTTTTTATAAGGCCTATATCTAAAGCTCCTAAAGGAGCACATGGCTACCTTTGGGATATATGATATGGAACCACTCACCATCATACATATTTCATTTGGGAGCAGCTAGTGTATTCTCTCTTCAAGATATGCTCTTTTTCACCAACTATGAAACTTAGAGTGCCAAAGCTTGAAATCGTCATTTTGGGGATTTCACAAGCTCTGAATGCGGTTTCTGGCAAATGGGCATACACCTGATAGATTTTCGCCCCACCATCAAACCTTTTGGTTTTGGATGAAATGTGAGTTTTGACTTTCAAGAAATGCGCACTCTGAAAAACTTTGTTTCTGAATGTGGGAAAACTTAAAGTTGTTATAAGGCCAATATCTAAAGCTCCTAAAGGAGCACATGGCTACCCTTGGGATATATGATATGGAACCACTCACCATCATACATATTTCATTTGGGAGCAGCTAGTGTATTCTCTCTTCAAGATATGCTCTTTTTCACCAACTATGAAACTTAGAGTGCCAAAGCTTGAAATCGTCATTTTGGGGATTTCACAAGCTCTGAATGCGGTTTCTGGCAAATGGGCATACACCTGACAGATTTTCGCCCCACCATCAAACCTTTTGGTTTTGGATGAAATGTGAGTTTTGACTTTCAAGAAATGCGCACTCTGAAAAACTTTGTTTCTGAATGTGGGAAAACTTAAAGTTGTTATAAGGCCTATATCTAAAACTCCTAAAGGAGCACATGGCTACCTTTGGGATATATGATATGGAACCACTCACCATCATACATATTTCATTTGGGAGCAGCTAGTGTATTCTCTCTTCAAGATATGCTCTTTTTCACCAATTATGAAACTTAGAGTGCCAAAGCTTGAAATCGTCATTTTGGGGATTTCACGAGCTCTGAATGCGGTTCCTGGCAAATGGGCATACAGCTGATAGATTTTCGCCCCACCATCAAACCTTTTGGTTTTGGATGAAATGTGAGTTTTGACTTTCAAGAAATGCGCACTCTGAAAAACTTTGTTTCTGAATGCGGGAAAAGTTAAAGTTTTTATAAGGCCTATATCTAAAGCTCCTAAAGGAGCACATGGCTACCTTTGGGATATATGATATGGAACCACTCACCATCATACATATTTCATTTGGGAGCAGCTAGTGTATTCTCTCTTCAAGATATGCTCTTTTTCACCAACTATGAAACTTAGCGTGCCAACGCTTGAAATCGTCATTTTGGGGATTTCACAAGCTCTGAATGCGGTTTCTGGCAAATGGGCATACACCTGATAGATTTTCGCCCCACCATCAAACCTTTTGGTTTTGGATGAAATGTGAGTTTTGACTTTCAAGAAATGCGCACTCTGAAAAACTTTGTTTCTGAATGCGGGAAAAGTTAAAGTTTTTATAAGGCCTATATCTAAAGCTCCTAAAGGAGCACATGGCTACCCTTGGGATATATGATATGGAACCACTCACCATCATACATATTTCATTTGGGAGCAGCTAGTGTATTCTCTCTTCAAGATATGCTCTTTTTCACCAACTATGAAACTTAGAGTGCCAAAGCTTGAAATCGTCATTTTGGGGATTTCACGAGCTCTGAATGCGGTTTCTGGCAAATGGGCATACCCTTGATAGAGTATCGGCCCACCATCAAACCATTTCCTTTTGGATGAAATTTGAGTGTTGACTTTCAAGAGACGCACAGTTTGAAAAACTTTGTTTCTGAATGCGGGAAAAGTTAAAGGTTTTATAAAGCCTATATCTAAAGCTCCTAAAGGAGCAGATGGCTACCTTTTGAATATATATTATATGGAACCACTCACCATAATGCATATTTCATTTGGACGCAGCTAGTGTATTCTCTTTTCAAGATATGCTCATATTCAACTCCTAAGAAACTTAGAGTGCCAAAGCTTGAAATCGACATATATGTATTTCACAAGCTCTGAATGCGGTTTCTGGCAAATGGGCATACACCTGATAGTTTTTCACCCCACCATCAAACCTTTTGGTTTTGGATGAAATGTGAGTTTTGACTTTCAAGAAATGCGCACTCTGAAAAACTTTGTTTCTGAATGCGGGAAAAGTAAAAGTTTTTATAAGGCCTATATCTAAAGCTCCTAAAGGAGCAAATGGCTACCTTTGGGATATATGTTATGGAACCACTCACCGTCATACATATTTCATTTGGGAGCAGCTAGTGTATTCTCTCTTCAAGATATGCTCTTTTTAACCAACTATGAAACTTAGAGTGCCAAAGCTTGAAATCGTCATTTTGGGGATTTCACAAGCTCTGAATGCGATTTCTGGCAAATGGGCATACACCTGATAGATTTTCGCCCCACCATCAAACATTTTGGTTTTGGATGAAATGTGAGTTTTGACTTTCAAGAAATGCGCACTCTGAAAAACTTTGTTTCTGAATGCGGGAAAAGTTAAAGGTTTTATAAGGCCTATATCTAAAGCTCCTAAAGGAGCAGATGGCTACCTTTTGAATATATGATATGGAACCACTCACCATCATACATATTTCATTTGGAAGCAGCTAGTGTATTCACTCTTGAAGATATGCTCTTATTCAAATCCTAAGAAACTTAGAGTGCCAACGATTGAAATCGTCATATATCTATTTCAAAAGCTCTGAATGCGGTTTCTGGCAAATGGGCATACCCCTGATAGAGTATCGGCCCACCATCAAACCGTTTCCTTTTGGATGAAATATGAGTGTTGACTTTCAAGAAACGCACAGTTTGAAAAACTTTGTGTCTGAATGCGGGAAAAGTTAAAGGTTTTATAAAGCCTATATCTAATGCTCCTAAAGGAGCAGATGGCTACCTTTTGAATATATGATATGGAACCACTCACCATCATACATATTTCATTTGGGAGCAGCTAGTGTATTCTCTTTTCAAGATATGCTCATATTCAACTCCTAAGAAACTTAGAGTGCCAAAGCTTGAAATCGTCATATATGTATTTCACAAGCTCTGAATGCGGTTTCTGGCAAATGGGCATACCCCTGATAGAGTATCGGCCCACCATCATACCTTTTCCTTTTGGATGAAATTTGAGTGTTGACTTTCAAGAAACGCACAGTTTGAAAAACTTTGTTTCTGAATGCGGGAAAAGTTAAAGGTTTTATAAAGCCTACATCTAAAGCTCCTAATGGAGCAGATGGCTACCTTTTGAATATATGATATGGAACCACTCACCATCATGCATATTTCATTTGGAAGCAGCTAGTGTATTCTCTTTTCAAGATATGCTCATATTCAACTCCTAAGAAACTTAGAGTGCCAAAGCTTGAAATCGTCATATATGTATTTCACAAGCTCTGAATGCGGTTTCTGGCAAATGGGCATACCCCTGATAGAGTATCGGCCCACCATCATACCTTTTCCTTTTGGATGAAATTTGAGTGTTGACTTTCAAGAAACGCACAGTTTGAAAAACTTTTTTCTGAAAGCGGGAAAAGTTAAAGGTTTTATAAATCCTATATATACAGCTCCTAAAGGAGCAGATGTGTCACGTTTCAGGTCTGTCTCGCCTTGTTTTATGTTTATTCATTTTGTATTAGTCTTGTATTGTCTGATCATGTATTATGTTGTCTAGGTTCGTCATGTTGTTTAGTTATGTTTTCGTACGATTATATTCCTGGTTATGTTTAGTGGTTATCCTCTTAGTTTCGCGTTGTGTCATGTTTTGATTTATGTTTTTTGTTACGTTAACTGGTCACGGTTTATGCATACACTTTTACATGTTTTTCCGCAAACCTTGCGCTCCGCCTTTTCTCTCTCTCTCCTTCTGTCATTCACTTCCTATTGTTTCTATTTGTCTATTTACTAAAACTACTAACGCTAGATCAGGATTGGGTAGAGACTAACAAACTAATCATGTGTTCATGTTTCCTTACGTTTCTCGTGCATGTCATTTACTAATTAACTAATGCTAGGGCAGGATAGGTTTATTACTAACGATTACTAATCTCCTTGTTAAACTTGTCATCCATCGCACCTGTTTTCCATTTCCTTGCTACGCTCTACTAATTGTCTACACCTGTCTACACCTGCATTTATAGCCCAGTCGCGCAACTGTTCACTGCGAAAATGTCTGCCTCTGTTTTCCACGCAACTCTTGAGCATTATTTACTGTTTGATTACACGTTACGATCCACGCCTGTTTACCGACCATTGATTATTGATTTCTGTTTTGTTACCTTCGTTTGTTTCTTGACTACGTCCCCGCCTACCGTTTTTGTACTTTTGCCCCGCTGATTGTTTCATGGTTTCGACTCCCGCTTCGCCCACGACTACGCCTCTGCCTGCCGTCCGCCTGTTCATCTGCCCCGCTGACAGCTCTCCTGCTACCGGACCTCCCTGCACGCCTACCGACTACGAGATTGCCTCTTCCCTCGGCACCGTGCTTTTTGTTTGTTTTGTATTTGTTTGGCTGGATCTTCGTGTATGGACTTTGCTTGTTTTGACTACGCTCCTGGGACTCGTCCCGAATAAAGCCCTAACGGGACTTTATTTTACTATTGTTTCTGAGTCGTGCATTTTGGGTCCAACCCCCACGCACCCGTCTCAGAACAATTTCGCCAAAATGGACCCTGCTGACTCTACTGCTATGTTCCACGCCCTCCAGGAACAAGGAGCCATCGTCCGGCAGCATTCACAAGGAATCTCCGAACTTCACCTGGAGATTCGTGAACTGTGTGCGGAGATGAGGAGGCTCGCCGTCGCGGTCCTACCACAACCACGGGAGGAGCCTTCCCACCCACCCACATCCTCAGCGCTCAACCCCACGGGAACCTGCCAATTCCGAGAGCCCCAACAACCCCCTCCGGAGAGGTTTAGTGGAGAACCTGAGAGGTGCAAGGCTTTCCTTCTACAATGCGACTTCGTGTTCAGGCAACAGCCCCAGACCTACAACAGCGACGACCGTCGGATTGGCTATGTGATGGGGCAACTCAAGGGGAGGGCGTTGGACTGGGCTACGGCGGTGTGGTCCGGGGATTCATTCCCTCCTCTTTACCCAGTCTTCGCCGATGAGATTCGGAAGGTCTTCCAACACGCATCCAGCGACCAGGAGCCATCCCAGAGACTGATTGCTCTGTGCCAAGGACGGAAGACCGCGGCTGACCATTCCATCGACTTCCGCACCCTCGCGGCGGCTACTAGCTGGAACGATGCGGCGTTGGCAAATCTCTTCCTGGCCAGCCTGAATGAGACGCTCCAGGACGAGTTGGCGCGACTGGACCCCATCACCCAGTTCGACCAGCTCGTGCGCACCACGATCCGCCTGGACAACCGTGCCAGACAACGTCGGTCGGAGAGACCGATCCTTCCTGGCAACCATTACCCCAGGCAGGGGCCAAGTCCTCGACTGGAGGAGCAGCAGTCTGAGGGATCCGAACCCATGGACCTGTCCCGGGCCGGTACAAGGATCTCTACCGAGGAACGAGCACGCCGCAGAACCACTGGTTCGTGCTTCTACTGTGGGAGGCCGGGTCACACCCAGGCTCGGTGCTCCTTCAGGACCAGGAGACCAGTGGAGGTGAGAGCTGTCGACAGACATGAGGGGTCTGACAGAGACAACCATCGTCCCACGCTCACGACTCTCTTAATTCAGAACGACCCGGATTAACGCGTTGGTGGATTCTGGAGCGGACGCCAATCTCATTGACGAAGTTTTGGTCTCTGAACTGAACATCCCCACCCTCCCTCTACCCCACCCTGAGAACGCGCGGTCGCTGGATGGAAGGACCTTCTGCCGCATGACGCACATCACCATTCCCTTACGACTGATCATTTCTGGGAACCATCGGGAGATGATCCAGTTCCGCGTCATCCAGTCCCCTAATGACCAACTCATCTTGGGATTACCCTGGCTCCAGAAACACAACCCCACGATCAACTGGAGTTCTAACCAAGTGCAAGCATGGGATCCGAAGTGCCATCTGTCCTGCTTGCGTTCCGCCCCACCACCAGCAGGGAGTGCCAGCTCTACCACAGACTCCCAAACCCTCCCTGGAGAGGGTCCCCTCTCCTTACCATGACCTGGGCACAGTGTTCTCCAAGACACAAGCTCAGTCTTTGCCGCCTCATCGACCCTACGACTGCGCCATCGAGCTCCTCCCTGGTTCGTCACTTCCCTCAAGTCGCCTATACAACGTCTCCAGACCAGAGAGGGAGGCGATGGAGAAATACATCCGTGACTGCCTGGCTAACGGACTAATTCGCCCTTCTTCCTCTCCCGTCGGTGCGGGATTCTTCTTCGTTCAGAAGAAAGATGGCTCCCTACGCCCGTGCATCGACTACAGGGAGCTGAACAACATCACGGTGAGGAACAAGTATCCTCTGCCCCTGATGGACTCCGCGTTCCACCCACTTCACGAGGCCACCATCTTCACCAAGTTGGATCTCCGCAACGCTTACCACCTGGTCCGTATCCGCGAGGGCGATGAATGGAAGACCGCCTTCAACACCTCTCTCGGACACTTCGAATACCTGGTCATGCCATTCGGCCTCACCAATGCTCCTGCTGTGTTCCAGGCCCTGGTGAATGATGTTCTTCGGGACTTGTTGGGTCGCCATGTGTTCGTCTACCTGGATGACATCTTAATCTACTCCACCAATGCCAAGGATCATGAATACCACGTCAGGCAAGTCCTACAGAGACTCCTGGAGAACAGACTATTCGTCAAGGCGGAGAAGTGCGTCTTCCACTCCGACACAGTTGAGTTCCTGGGGTTTATCCTTGAGAGGGGACGGATAAGGGCGGATCCCAAGAAGATTCTGGCAGTTACAAACTGGCCCACACCCACCTCACGTAAGCAGCTCCAACGCTTCTTGGGATTCGCCAACTTCTACCGAAGGTTCATTAGATCCTATAGTCAAGTGGTCTCTTCTCTAACCAAACTCACGTCCCCTGCGGTACCATTCCGGTGGAGCTCCGAAGCTGAGACGGCCTTCACCAAGGTCAAGAGACTGTTCTCTTCCGCTCCCATCCTGGTACACCCCGACCCCACCCGCCAGTTTGTGGTCGAGACGGATGCTTCCGACACAGGGGTGGGAGCAGTGCTCTCTCAGGTGGCGGCCGCTGACAACCGACTACACCCCTGCGCCTTCTTCTCCAAGAAGCTGTCCCCGGCGGAGAGGAACTATGACGTTGGGAACCGAGAGCTGCTAGCAGTCAAACTGGCGTTGGAGGAGTGGAGACATTGGCTGGAGGGGTCCGAGAAGCCGTTCATCGTTTGGACCGACCACAAGAACCTGGCATACCTCCAGACAGCCAAGAGGCTGAACTCCCGACAGGCCAGATGGGCACTGTTCTTCGGGAGGTTCAACTTCTCACTCACCTACCGCCCGGGTTCTAAGAACGTTAAGCCTGACGCCCTTTCTCGCCAGTTTAACACCTGTCCTGAGCGTGAGGTTCCAGAGAACATCCTTCCGGCCTCCTGCACCGTTGGGTCCGTCACCTGGAAGATCGAGTCGGTGATCCAGAGGGCTCTACGGGATGAACCCGATCCTAGGCCCAACCCCGGATTACGCCTATACGTTCCCGCAGCCGCTCGGACACAGGTGCTGCAACGGGCCCATTCATCCCTCCTTTCCTGCCACCCCGGCTTTACCCGCACCTTGGTGGTGCTGAAGAGGAAATTCTGGTGGAGCTCCATGATCCCTGACACCAGGCGCTTCATCAAGGCATGTACCACCTGTGCCAGAAGCAAGGCCTCCCACCAAGCCCCTGCTGGTCTACTCCAACCTCTGCCTGTGCCCAGCCGACCCTGGAGCCACATCGGCGTGGACTTCGTTACCGGACTTCCCCCTTCCGAAGGTAACACCACCATCCTCACTGTGGTGGACCGATTCAGCAAAGCGGCACACTTCATCCCCCTGGCTGGATTGCCCACCGCCCAAGAGACCGCAGAGGTTCTGGTGAGAGAAGTATTCCGCATTCACGGACTTCCCTCAGACATCGTTTCTGACCGCGGCCCCCAATTCATCTCCCAAGTTTGGAAGGCGTTCTGCGTGGCCCTCGGGGCCACAGCTAGCCTCTCTTCGGGCTACCACCCTCAGTCCAATGGCCAAACGGAGAGGGCCAATCAGGACCTGGGGGCCGCTCTACGCTGCGTATCGGCAAAGAATCCAGCCAGCTGGAGCAAGATGCTAACCTGGGTGGAATACGCACACAACACCTTACCCTGCGCCGCCACCGGGAAATCTCCGTTTGAGGTCTCCTTGGGCTACCAACCTCCACTGTTTCCTGACCAGGAAGCCGAGATCGCTGTTCCCTCCCTCGCCATCCACATGAAACAGTGCTCCAAGGTTTGGAGGGATGCCAAGGCCGCGCTGCTAAGCACGGCAGATCGTAATCGGCGTTTTGCTGATCGCCACCGCACTCCAGCTCCGGCCTACAAACCAGGTGACTCCGTCTGGCTGTCCACTAAGGACATTCCCCTCCAAGCCACTTCCCACAAGCTGCAACCCCGCTTTATTGGTCCCTTTAAGATCCACAGAATCATCAACCCTTCCTCTGTTAAACTGTCACTCCCTGCTTCCCTTAAGATTCACCCCACATTCCATGTCTCATGAATTAAGCCTGTATCCTCTCACCCCATTTGTCCCCCCGATCCCCCACCCCCTCCCCCCCGCATTATTGACAACCACCCTGCATTCACGGTTAAGAAACTCTTGAACATTCGTAAGAGGGGCCGTGGGGTGCAATACTTGGTTGACTGGGAGGGCTATGGCCCTGAGGAGCGTTCCTGGGTCGCTCCCAGTCTCATTCTGGACAAATCGCTCATCAGAGACTTCCATCGTGACCACCCTGATAAATTCCAAGGACCGCCAGGAGTCGGTCGTTAAGGGGGGGGTCCTGTCACGTTTCAGGTCTGTCTCGCCTTGTTTTATGTTTATTCATTTTGTATTAGTCTTGTATTGTCTTAACATGTATTATGTTGTCTAGGTTCGTCATGTTGTTTAGTTATGTTTTCGTACGATTATATTCCTGGTTATGTTTAGTGGTTATCGTCTTAGTTTCGCGTTGTGTCATGTTTTGATTTATGTTTTTTGTTACGTTAACTGGTCACGGTTTATGCATACACTTTTACATGTTTTTCCGCAAACCTTGCGTTCCGCCTTTTCTCTCTCTCTCCTTCTGTCATTCACTTCCTATTGTTTCTATTTGTCTATTTACTAAAACTACTAACGCTAGATCAGGATTGGGTAGAGACTAACAAACTAATCATGTGTTCATGTTTCCTTACGTTTCTCGTGCATGTCATTTACTAATTAACTAATGCTAGGGCAGGATAGGTTTATTACTAACGATTACAAATCTCCTTGTTAAACTTGTCATCCATCGCACCTGTTTTCCATTTCCTTGCTACGCTCTACTAATTGTCTACACCTGTCTACACCTGCATTTATAGCCCAGTCGCGCGACTGTTCACTGCGAAATTGTCTGCCTCTGTTTTCCACGCAACTCTTGAGCATTATTTACTGTTTGATTACACGTTACGATCCACGCCTGTTTACCGACCATTGATTATTGATTTCTGTTTTGTGACCTTCGTTTGTTTCTTGACTACGTCCCCGCCTACCGTTTTTGTACTTTTGCCCCGCTGATTGTTTCATGGTTTCGAGTCCCGCTTCGCCCACGACTACGCCTCTGCGTGCCGTCCGCCTGTTCATCTGCCCCGCTGACAGCTCTCCTGCTACCGGACCTCCCTGCACGCCTACCGACTACGAGATTGCCTCTTTCCTCGGCACCGTGCTTTTTGTTTGTTTTGTATTTGTTTGGCTGGATCTTCGTGTATGGACTTTGCTTGTTTTGACTACGCTCCTGGGACTCGTCCTGAATAAAGCCCTAACGGGACTTTATTTTACTATTGTTTCTGAGTCGTGCATTTTGGGTCCAACCCCCACGCACCCGTCTCAAGATGGCTACCTTTTGAAAATATGATATGGAACCACTCACCATCATACATATTTCATTTGGGAGTAGCTAGTGTATTCTCTCTTCAAGATATGCTCTTTTTCACCAACTATGAAACTTAGAGTGCCAAAGCTTGAAATCGTCATTTTGGGGATTTCACAAGCTCTGAATGCGGTTTCTGGCAAATGGGCATACACCTGATAGATTTTCGCCCCACCTTCAAACCTTTTGGTTTTGGATGAAATGTGAGTTTTGACTTTCAAGAAATGCGCACTCTGAAAAACTTTGTTTCTGAATGCGGGAAAAGTTAAAGTTTTTATAAGGCCTATATCTAAAGCTCCTAAAGGAGCACATGGCTACCTTTGGGATATATGATATGGAACCACTCACCATCATACATATTTCATTTGGGAGCAGCTAGTGTATTCTCTCTTCAAGATATGCTCTTTTTCACCAACTATGAAACTTAGAGTGCCAAAGCTTGAAATCGTCATATATGTATTTCACAAGCTCTGAATGCGGTTTCTGGCAAATTGGCATACTCCTGATAGAGTATCGGCCCACCATCAAACCTTTTCCTTTTGGATGAAATTTGAGTGTTGACTTTCAAGAAACGCACAGTTTGAAAAACTTTGTTTCTGAATGCGGGAAAAGTTAAAGGTTTCAAAAAGCCTATATCTAAAGCTCCTAAAGGAGCAGATGGCTACCTTTTGAATATATGATATGGAACCACTCACCATCATACATATTTAATTTGGAAGCAGCTAGTGTATTCTCTTTTCAAGATATGGTCATTTTCAACTCCTAAGAAACTTAGAATGCCAAAGCTTGAAATCGTCATATATGTATTTCACAAGCTCTGAATGCGGTTTCTGGCAAATGGGCATACCCCTGATAGAGTATCGGTCCAACATCAAACCTTTTCCTTTTGGATGAAATTTGAGTGTTGACTTTCAAGAAATGCACAGTTTGAAAAACTTTGTTTCTGAAAGCGGGAAAAGTTAAAGGTTTTATAAAGCCTATATCTAAAGCTCCTAAAGGAGCAGATGGCTACCTTTTGAATATATGATATGGAACCACTCACCATCATACCTATTTCATTTGGAAGCAGCTAGTGTATTCTCTCTTCAAGATATGCTCTTTTTCACCAACTATGAAACTTAGAGTGCCAAAGCTTGAAATCGTCATTTTGGGGATTTCACAAGCTCGGAATGCGGTTTCTGGCAAATGGGCATACACCTGATAGATTTTCGCCCCACCATCAAACCTTTTGGTTTTGGATGAAATGTGAGTTTTGACTTTCAAGAAATGCGCACTCTGAAAAACTTTGTTTCTGAATGCGGGAAAAGTTAAAGTTTTTATAAGGCCTATATCTAAAGCTCCTAAAGGAGCACATGGCTACCTTTGGGATATATGATATGGAACCACTCACCATCATACATATTTCATTTGGAAGCAGCTAGTGTATTCTCTCTTCAAGATATGCACTTTTTCACCAACTATGAAACTTAGAGTGCCAAAGCTTGAAATCGTCATTTTGGGGATTTCACAATCTCTGAATGCGGTTTCTGGCAAATGGGCATACACCTGATAGATTTTCGCCCCACTATCAAAACTTTTGGTTTTGGATGAAATGTGAGTTTTGACTTTCAAGAAAAGCGCACTCTGAAAAACTTTGTTTCTGAATGCGGGAAAAGTTAAAGTTTTTATAAGGCCTATATCTAAAGCTCCTAAAGGAGCACATGGCTACCTTTGAGATATATGATATGGAACCACTCACCTTCAGACATTTGTCATTTGGGAGCAGCTAGTGTATTCTCTCTTCAAGATATGCTCTTTTTCACCAACTATGAAACTTAGAGTGCCAAAGCTTGAAATCGTCATTTTGGGGATTTCACAAGCTCTGAATGCGGTTTCTGGCAAATGGGCATACACCTGATAGATTTTCGCCCCACCATCAAACCTTTTGGTTTTGGATGAAATGTGAGTTTTGACTTTCAAGAAATGCGCACTCTGAAAAACTTTGTTTCTGAATGCGGGAAAAGTTAAAGTTTTTATAAGGCCTATATCTAAAGCTCCTAAAGGAGCACATGGCTACCTTTGGGATATATGATATAGAACCACTCACATTCATACATATTTCATTTGGGAGCAGCTAGTGTATTCTCTCTTCAAGATATGCTCTTTTTCACCAACTATGAAACTTAGAGTGCCAAAGCTTGAAATCGTCATTTTGGGGATTTCACAATCTCTGAATGCGGTTTCTGGCAAATGGGCATACACCTGATAGATTTTCGCCCCACCATCAAACCTTTTGGTTTTGGATGAAATGTGAGTTTTGACTTTCAAGAAATGCGCACTCTGAAAAACTTTGTTTCTGAATGCGGGAAAAGTTAAAGTTTTTATAAGGCCTATATCTAAAGCTCCTAAAGGAGCACATGGCTACCTTTCGGATATATGATATAGAACCACTCACCATCATACATATTTCATTTGGGAGCAGCTAGTGTATTCTCTATTCAAGATATGCTCTTTTTCACCAACTATGAAACTTAGAGTGCCAAAGCTTGAAATCGTCATTTTGGGGATTTCACAAGCTCTGAATGCGGTTTCTGGCTAATGGGCATACACCTGATAGATTTTCGCCCCACCATCAAACCTTTTGGTTTTGGATGAAATGTGAGTTTTGACTTTCAAGAAATGCGCACTCTGAAAAACTTTGTTTCTGAATGCGGGAAAAGTTAAAGTTTTTATAAGGCCTATATCTAAAGCTCCTAAAGGAGCACATGGCTACCTTTGGGATATATGATATGGAACCACTCACCATCATACATATTTCATTTGGAAGCAGCTAGTGTATTCTCTCTTCAAGATATGCACTTTTTCACCAACTATGAAACTTAGAGTGCCAAAGCTTGAAATCGTCATTTTGGGGATTTCACAATCTCTGAATGCGGTTTCTGGCAAATGGGCATACACCTGATAGATTTTCGCCCCACTATCAAAACTTTTGGTTCTGGATGAAATGTGAGTTTTGACTTTCAAGAAAAGCGCACTCTGAAAAACTTTGTTTCTGAATGCGGGAAAAGTTAAAGTTTTTATAAGGCCTATATCTAAAGCTCCTAAAGGAGCACATGGCTACCTTTGGGATATATGATATGGAACCACTCACCATCATACATATGTCATTTGGGAGCAGCTAGTGTATTCTCTCTTCAAGATATGCTCTTTTTCACCAACTATGAAACTTAGAGTGCCAAAGCTTGAAATCGTCATTTTGGGGATTTCACAAGCTCTGAATGCGGTTTCTGGCAAATGGGCATACACCTGATAGATTTTCGCCCCACCATCAAACCTTTTGGTTTTGGATGAAATGTGAGTTTTGACTTTCAAGAAATGCGCACTCTGAAAAACTTTGTTTCTGAATGCGGGAAAAGTTAAAGTTTTTATAAGGCCTATATCTAAAGCTCCTAAAGGAGCACATGGCTACCTTTGGGATATATGATATGGAACCACTCACCATCATACATATTTCATTTGGAAGCAGCTAGTGTTTTCTCTCTTCAAGATATGCTCTTTTTCACCAACTATGAAACTTAGAGTGCCAAAGCTTGAAATCGTCATTTTGGGGATTTCACAAGCTCTGAATGCGGTTTCTGGCAAATGGCCATACACCTGATAGATTTTCGCCCCACCATCAAACCTTTTGGTTTTGGATGAAATGTGAGTTTTGACTTTCAAGAAATGCGCACTCTGAAATACTTTGTTTCTGAATGCGGGAAAAGTAAAAGTTTTTATAAGGCCTATATCTAAAGCTCCTAAAGGAGCACATGGCTACCTTTGGGATATATGATATGGAACCACTCACCATCATACATATGTCATTTGGGAGCAGCTAGTGTATTCTCTCTTCAAGATATGCTCTTTTTCACCAACTATGAAACTTAGAGTGCCAAAGCTTGAAATCGTCATTTTGGGGATTTCACAAGCTCTGAATGCGGTTTCTGGCAAATGGGCATACACCTGATAGATTTTCGCCCCACCATAAAACCTCTTGGTTTTGGATGAAATGTGAGTTTTGACTTTCAAGAAATGCGCACTCTGAAAAACTTTGTTTCTGAATGCGGGAAAAGTTAAAGTTTTTATAAGGCCTATATCTAAAGCTCCTAAAGGAGCACATGGCTACCTTTGGGATATATGATATAGAACCACTCACATTCATACATATTTCATTTGGGAGCAGCTAGTGTATTCTCTCTTCAAGATATGCTCTTTTTCACCAACTATGAAACTTAGAGTGCCAAAGCTTGAAATCGTCATTTTGGGGATTTCACAAGCTCTGAATGCGGTTTCTGGCAAATGGGCATACACCTGATAGATTTTCGCCCCACCATCAAACCTTTTGGTTTTGGATGAAATGTGAGTTTTGACTTTCAAGAAATGCGCACTCTGAAAAACTTTGTTTCTGAATGCGCGAAAAGTTAAAGTTTTTATAAGGCCTATATCTAAAGCTCCTAAAGGAGCACATGGCTACCTTTGGGATATATGATATGGAACCACTCACCATCATACATATGTCATTTGGGAGCAGCTAGTGTATTCTCTCTTCAAGATATGCTCTTTTTCACCAACTATGAAACTTAGAGTGCCAAAGCTTGAAATCGTCATTTTGGGGATTTCACAAGCTCTGAATGCGGTTTCTGGCAAATGGGCATACACCTGATAGATTTTCGCCCCACCATCAAACCTTTTGGTTTTGGATGAAATGTGAGTTTTGACTTTCAAGAAATGCGCACTCTGAAAAACTTTGTTTCTGAATGCGGGAAAAGTTAAAGTTGTTATAAGGCCTATATCTAAAGCTCCTAAAGGAGCACATGGCTACCTTTGGGATATATGAAATGGAACCACTCACCTTAATACATTTGTCATTTGGGAGCAGCTAGTGTATTCTCTCTTCAAGATATGCTCTTTTTCACCAACTATGAAACTTAGAGTGCCAAAGCTTGAAATCGTCATTTTGGGGATTTCACAAGCTCTGAATGCGGTTTCTGGCAAATGGGCATACACCTGAAAGATTTTCGCCCCACCATCAAACCTTTTGGTTTTGGATGAAATGTGAGTTTTGACTTTCAAGAAATGCGCACTCTGAAAAACTTTGTTTCTGAATGCGGGAAAAGTGAAAGTTTTTATAAGGCCTATATCTAAAGCTCCTAAAGGAGCACATGGCTACCTTTGGGATATATGATATGGAACCACTCACCATCATACATATTTCATTTGGGAGCAGCTAGTGTATTTTCTCTTCAAGATATGCTCTTTTTCACCAACTATGAAACTTAGAGTGACAAAGCTTGAAATCGTCATTTTGGGGATTTCACAAGCTCTGAATGCGGTTTCTGGCAAATGGGCATACACCTGATAGATTTTCGCCCCACCATCAAACCTTTTGGTTTTGGATGAAATGTGAGTTTTGACTTTCAAGAAATGCGCACTCTGAAAAACTTTGTTTCTGAATGCGGGAAAAGTGAAAGTTTTTATAAGGCCTATATCTAAAGCTCCTAAAGGAGCACATGGCTACCTTTGGGATATATGATATGGAACCACTCACCATCATACATATTTCATTTGGGAGCAGCTAGTGTATTTTCTCTTCAAGATATGCTCTTTTTCACCAACTATGAAACTTAGAGTGACAAAGCTTGAAATCGTCATTTTGGGGATTTCACAAGCTCTGAATGCGGTTTCTGGCAAATGGGCATACACCTGATAGATTTTCGCCCCACCATCAAACCTTTTGGTTTTGGATGAAATGTGAGTTTTGACTTTCAAGAAATGCGCACTCTGAAAAACTTTGTTTCTAAATCCGGGAAAAGTTAAAGTTTTTTTTAAAGCCTATATCTAAAGCTCCTAAAGGAGCACATGGCTACCTTTGGGATATATGATATGGAACCACTCACCATCATACATATTTCATTTGGGAGCAGCTAGTGTATTCTCTCTTCAAGATATGCTCTTTTTCACCAACTATGAAACTTAGAGTGCCAAAGCTTGAAATCGTCATTTTGGGGATTTCACAAGCTCTGAATGCGGTTTCTGGCAAATGGGCATACACCTGATAGATTTTCGCCCCACCATCAAACCTTTTGGTTTTGGATGAAATGTGAGTTTTGACTTTCAAGAAATGCGCACTCTGAAAAACTTTGTTTCTGAATGCGGGAAAAGTTAAAGTTTTTATGAGGCCTATATCTAAAGCTCCTAAAGGAGCACATGGCTACCTTTGGGATATATGATATGGAACCACTCACCATCATACATATGTCATTTGGGAGCAGCTAGTGTATTCTCTATTCAAGATATGCTCTTTTTCACCAACTATGAAACTTAGAGTGCCAAAGCTTGAAATCGTCATTTTGGGGATTTCACAATCTCTGAATGCGGTTTCTGGCAAATGGGCATACACCTGATAGATTTTCGCCCCACCATCAAACCTTTTGGTTTTGGATGAAATGTGAGTTTTGACTTTCAAGAAATGCGCACTCTGAAAAACTTTGTTTCTGAATGCGGGAAAAGTTAAAGTTTTTATAAGGCCTATATCTAAAGCTCCTAAAGGAGCACATGGCTACCTTTGGGATATATGATATGGAACCACTCACCATCATACATATTTCATTTGGGAGCAGCTAGTGTATTCTCTCTTCAAGATATGCTCTTTTTCACCAACTATGAAACTTAGAGTGCCAAAGCTTGAAATCGTCATTTTGGGGATTTCACAAGCTCTGAATGCGGTTTCTGGCTAATGGGCATACACCTGATAGATTTTCGCCCCACCATCAAACCTTTTGGTTTTGGATGAAATGTGAGTTTTGACTTTCAAGAAATGCGCACTCTGAAAAACTTTGTTTCTGAATGCGGGAAAAGTTAAAGTTTTTATAAGGCCTATATCTAAAGCTCCTAAAGGAGCACATGGCTACCTTTGGGATATATGATATGGAACCACTCACCATCATACATATTTCATTTGGAAGCAGCTAGTGTATTCTCTCTTCAAGATATGCACTTTTTCACCAACTATGAAACTTAGAGTGCCAAAGCTTGAAATCGTCATTTTGGGGATTTCACAATCTCTGAATGCGGTTTCTGGCAAATGGGCATACACCTGATAGATTTTCGCCCCACTATCAAAACTTTTGGTTCTGGATGAAATGTGAGTTTTGACTTTCAAGAAAAGCGCACTCTGAAAAACTTTGTTTCTGAATGCGGGAAAAGTTAAAGTTTTTATAAGGCCTATATCTAAAGCTCCTAAAGGAGCACATGGCTACCTTTGGGATATATGATATGGAACCACTCACCATCATACATATGTCATTTGGGAGCAGCTAGTGTATTCTCTCTTCAAGATATGCTCTTTTTCACCAACTATGAAACTTAGAGTGCCAAAGCTTGAAATCGTCATTTTGGGGATTTCACAAGCTCTGAATGCGGTTTCTGGCAAATGGGCATACACCTGATAGATTTTCGCCCCACCATCAAACCTTTTGGTTTTGGATGAAATGTGAGTTTTGACTTTCAAGAAATGCGCACTCTGAAAAACTTTGTTTCTGAATGCGGGAAAAGTTAAAGTTTTTATAAGGCCTATATCTAAAGCTCCTAAAGGAGCACATGGCTACCTTTGGGATATATGATATGGAACCACTCACCATCATACATATTTCATTTGGAAGCAGCTAGTGTTTTCTCTCTTCAAGATATGCTCTTTTTCACCAACTATGAAACTTAGAGTGCCAAAGCTTGAAATCGTCATTTTGGGGATTTCACAAGCTCTGAATGCGGTTTCTGGCAAATGGCCATACACCTGATAGATTTTCGCCCCACCATCAAACCTTTTGGTTTTGGATGAAATGTGAGTTTTGACTTTCAAGAAATGCGCACTCTGAAATACTTTGTTTCTGAATGCGGGAAAAGTAAAAGTTTTTATAAGGCCTATATCTAAAGCTCCTAAAGGAGCACATGGCTACCTTTGGGATATATGATATGGAACCACTCACCATCATACATATGTCATTTGGGAGCAGCTAGTGTATTCTCTCTTCAAGATATGCTCTTTTTCACCAACTATGAAACTTAGAGTGCCAAAGCTTGAAATCGTCATTTTGGGGATTTCACAAGCTCTGAATGCGGTTTCTGGCAAATGGGCATACACCTGATAGATTTTCGCCCCACCATAAAACCTCTTGGTTTTGGATGAAATGTGAGTTTTGACTTTCAAGAAATGCGCACTCTGAAAAACTTTGTTTCTGAATGCGGGAAAAGTTAAAGTTTTTATAAGGCCTATATCTAAAGCTCCTAAAGGAGCACATGGCTACCTTTGGGATATATGATATAGAACCACTCACATTCATACATATTTCATTTGGGAGCAGCTAGTGTATTCTCTCTTCAAGATATGCTCTTTTTCACCAACTATGAAACTTAGAGTGCCAAAGCTTGAAATCGTCATTTTGGGGATTTCACAAGCTCTGAATGCGGTTTCTGGCAAATGGGCATACACCTGATAGATTTTCGCCCCACCATCAAACCTTTTGGTTTTGGATGAAATGTGAGTTTTGACTTTCAAGAAATGCGCACTCTGAAAAACTTTGTTTCTGAATGCGGGAAAAGTGAAAGTTTTTATAAGGCCTATATCTAAAGCTCCTAAAGGAGCACATGGCTACCTTTGGGATATATGATATGGAACCACTCACCATCATACATATTTCATTTGGGAGCAGCTAGTGTATTTTCTCTTCAAGATATGCTCTTTTTCACCAACTATGAAACTTAGAGTGACAAAGCTTGAAATCGTCATTTTGGGGATTTCACAAGCTCTGAATGCGGTTTCTGGCAAATGGGCATACACCTGATAGATTTTCGCCCCACCATCAAACCTTTTGGTTTTGGATGAAATGTGAGTTTTGACTTTCAAGAAATGCGCACTCTGAAAAACTTTGTTTCTAAATCCGGGAAAAGTTAAAGTTTTTTTTAAAGCCTATATCTAAAGCTCCTAAAGGAGCACATGGCTACCTTTGGGATATATGATATGGAACCACTCACCATCATACATATTTCATTTGGGAGCAGCTAGTGTATTCTCTCTTCAAGATATGCTCTTTTTCACCAACTATGAAACTTAGAGTGCCAAAGCTTGAAATCGTCATTTTGGGGATTTCACAAGCTCTGAATGCGGTTTCTGGCAAATGGGCATACACCTGATAGATTTTCGCCCCACCATCAAACCTTTTGGTTTTGGATGAAATGTGAGTTTTGACTTTCAAGAAATGCGCACTCTGAAAAACTTTGTTTCTGAATGCGGGAAAAGTTAAAGTTTTTATAAGGCCTATATCTAAAGCTCCTAAAGGAGCACATGGCTACCTTTGGGATATATGATATGGAACCACTCACCATCATACATATGTCATTTGGGAGCAGCTAGTGTATTCTCTCTTCAAGATATGCTCTTTTTCACCAACTATGAAACTTAGAGTGCCAAAGCTTGAAATCGTCATTTTGGGGATTTCACAAGCTCTGAATGCGGTTTCTGGCAAATGGGCATACACCTGATAGATTTTCGCCCCACCATCAAACCTTTTGGTTTTGGATGAAATGTGAGTTTTGACTTTCAAGAAATGCGCACTCTGAAAAACTTTGTTTCTGAATGCGGGAAAAGTTAAAGTTGTTATAAGGCCTATATCTAAAGCTCCTAAAGGAGCACATGGCTACCTTTGGGATATATGAAATGGAACCACTCACCTTAATACATTTGTCATTTGGGAGAAGCTAGTGTATTCTCTCTTCAAGATATGCTCTTTTTCACCAACTATGAAACTTAGAGTGCCAAAGCTTGAAATCGTCATTTTGGGGATTTCACAAGCTCTGAATGCGGTTTCTGGCAAATGGGCATACACCTGATAGATTTTCGCCCCACCATCAAACCTTTTGGTTTTGGATGAAATGTGAGTTTTGACTTTCAAGAAATGCGCACTCTGAAAAACTTTGTTTCTAAATGCGGGAAAAGTTAAAGTTTTTTTTAAAGCCTATATCTAAAGCTCCTAAAGGAGCACATGGCTACCTTTGGGATATATGATATGGAACCACTCACCATCATACATATTTCATTTGGGAGCAGCTAGTGTATTCTCTCTTCAAGATATGCTCTTTTTCACCAACTATGAAACTTAGAGTGCCAAAGCTTGAAATCGTCATTTTGGGGATTTCACAAGCTCTGAATGCGGTTTCTGGCAAATGGGCATACACCTGATAGATTTTCGCCCCACCATCAAACCTTTTGGTTTTGGATGAAATGTGAGTTTTGACTTTCAAGAAATGCGGACTCTGAAAAACTTTGTTTCTAAATGCGGGAAAAGTTAAAGTTTTTATAAGGCCTATATCTAAAGCTCCTAAAGGAGCACATGGCTACCTTTGGGATATATGAAATGGAACCACTCACCTTCATACATTTGTCATTTGGGAGCAGCTAGTGTATTCTCTCTTCAAGATATGCTCTTTTTCACCAACTATGAAACTTAGAGTGCCAAAGCTTGAAATCGTCATTTTGGGGATTTCACAAGCTCTGAATGCGGTTTCTGGCAAATGGGCATACACCTGAAAGATTTTCGCCCCACCATCAAACCTTTTTGTTTTGGATGAAATGTGAGTTTTGACTTTCAAGAAATGCGCACTCTGAAAAACTTTGTTTCTGAATGCGGGAAAAGTTAAAGTTTTTATAAGGCCTATATCTAAAGCTCCTAAAGGAGCACATGGCTACCTTTGGGATATATGATATGGAACCACTCACCATCATACATATTTCATTTGGGAGCAGCTAGTGTATTCTCTCTTCAAGATATGCTCTTTTTCACCAACTATGAAACTTAGAGTGCCAAAGCTTGAAATCGTCATTTTGGGGATTTCGCAAGCTCTGAATGCGGTTTCTGGCAAATGGGCATACACCTGATAGATTTTCGCCCCACCATCAAACCTTTTGGTTTTGGATGAAATGTGAGTTTTGACTTTCAAGAAATGCGCACTCTGAAAAACTTTGTTTCTGAATGCGGGAAAAGTTAAAGTTTTTATAAGGCCTATATCTAAAGCTCCTAAAGGAGCACATGGCTACCTTTGGGATATATGATATGGAACCACTCACCATCATACATATTTCATTTGGAAGCAGCTAGTCTATTCTCTCTTCAAGATATGCTCTTTTTCACCAACTATGAAACTTAGAGTGCCAAAGCTTGAAATCGTCATTTTGGGGATTTCACAAGCTCTGAATGCGGTTTCTGGCAAATGGGCATACACCTGATAGATTTTCGCCCCACCATCAAACCTTTTGGTTTTGGATGAAATGTGAGTTTTGACTTTCAAGAAATGCGCACTCTGAAAAACTTTGTTTCTGAATGCGGGAAAAGTTAAAGTTGTTATAAGGCCTATATCTAAAGCTCCTAAAGGAGCACATGGCTACCTTTGGGATATATGATATGGAACCACTCACCATCATACATATGTCATTTGGGAGCAGCTAGTGTATTCTCTCTTCAAGATATGCTCTTTTTCACCAACTATGAAACTTAGAGTGCCAAAGCTTGAAATCGTCATTTTGGGGATTTCACAAGCTCTGAATGCGGTTTCTGGCAAATGGGCATACACCTGATAGATTTTCGCCCCACCATCAAACCTTTTGGTTTTGGATGAAATGTGAGTTTTGACTTTCAAGAAATGCGCACTCTGAAAAACTTTGTTTCTGAATGCGGGAAAAGTTAAAGTTGTTATAAGGCCTATATCTAAAGCTCCTAAAGGAGCACATGGCTACCTTTGGGATATATGATATGGAACCACTCACCATCATACATATTTCATTTGGGAGCAGCTAGTGTATTCTCTCTTCAAGATATGCTCTTTTTCACCAACTATGAAACTTAGAGTGCCAAAGCTTGAAATCGTCATTTTGGGGATTTCACAAGCTCTGAATGCGGTTTCTGGCAAATGGGTATACACCTGATAGATTTTCGCCCCACCATCAAACCTTTTGGTTTTGGATGAAATGTGAGTTTTGACTTTCAAGAAATGCGCACTCTGAAAAACTTTGTTTCTGAATGCGGGAAAATTTAAAGTTTTTATAAGGCCTATATCTAAAGCTCCTAAAGGAGCACATGGCTACCTTTGGGATATATGATATGGAACCACTCACCATCATACTTATTTCATTTGGAAGCAGCTAGTCTATTCTCTCTTCAAGATATGCTCTTTTTCACCAACTATGAAACTTAGAGTGCCAAAACTAGAAATCGTCAATTTGGGGATTTCACAAGCTCTGAATGCGGTTTCTGGCAAATGGGCATACACCTGATAGATTTTCGCCCCACCATCAAACGTTTTGGTTTTGGATGAAATGTGAGTTTTGACTTTCAAGAAATGTGCACTCTGAAAAACTTTGTTTCTGAATGCGGGAAAAGTTAAAGTTTTTATAAGGCCTATATCTAAAGCTCCTAAAGGAGCACATGGCTACCTTTGGGACATATGATATGGAACCACTCACCATCATACATATTTCATTTGGGAGCAGCTAGTGTATTCTCTCTTCAAGATATGCTCTTTTTCACCAACTATGAAACTTAGAGTGCCAAAGCTTGAAATCGTCATTTTGGGGATTTCACAAGCTCTGAATGCGGTTTCTGGCAAATGGGCATACACCTGATAGATTTTCGCCCCACCATCAAACCTTTTGGTTTTGGATGAAATGTGAGTTTTGACTTTCAAGAAATGCGCACTCTGAAAAACTTTGTTTCTGAATGCGGGAAAAGTTAAAGTTTTTATAAGGCCTATATCTAAAGCTCCTAAAGGAGCACATGGCTACCTTTGGGATATATGATATGGAACCACTCACCATCATACATATTTCATTTGGGAGCAGCTAGTGTATTCTCTCTTCAAGATATGCTCTTTTTCACCAACTATGAAACTTACAGTGCCAAAGATTGAAATCGTCATTTTGGGGATTTCACAAGCTCTGAATGCGGTTTCTGGCAAATGGGCATACACCTGATAGATTTTCGCCCCACCATCAAACCTTTTGGTTTTGGATGAAATGTGAGTTTTGACTTTCAAGAAATGCGCACTCTGAAAAACTTTGTTTCTGAATGCGGGAAAAGTTAAAGTTGTTATAAGGCCTATATCTAAAGCTCCTAAAGGAGCACATGGCTACCTTTGGGATATATGATATGGAACCACTCACCATCATACATATTTCATTTGGGAGCAGCTAGTGTATTCTCTCTTCAAGATATGCTCTTTTTCACCAACTATGAAACTTAGAGTGCCAAAACTAGAAATCGTCATTTTGGGGATTTCACAAGCTCTGAATGCGGTTTCTGGCAAATGGGCATACACCTGATTGATTTTAACCCCACCATCAAACCTTTTGGTTTTGGATGAAATGTGAGTTTTGACTTTCAAGAAATGCGCACTCTGAAAAACTTTGTTTCTGAATGCAGCAAAAGTTAAAGTTTTTTTTAAGGCCTATATCTAAAGCTCCTAAAGGAGCACATGGCTACCTTTGGGATATATGATATGGAACCACTCACCATCATACATATTTCATTTGGGAGCAGCGAGTGTATTCTCTCTTCAAGATATGCTCTTTTTCACCAACTATGAAACTTAGAGTGCCAAAGCTTGAAATCGTCATTTTGGGGATTTCACAAGCTCTGAATGCGGTTTTTGGCAAATGGGCATACACCTGATAGATTTTCGCCCCACCATCAAACCTTTTGGTTTTGGATGAAATGTGAGTTTTGACTTTCAAGAAATGCGCACTCTGAAAAACTTTGTTTCTGAATGCGAGAAAAGTTAAAGTTTTTATAAGGCCTATATCTAAAGCTCCTAAAGGAGCAGATGGCTACCTTTGGGATATATGATATGGAACCACTCACCATCATACATATTTCATTTGGGAGCAGCTAGTGTATTCTCTATTCAAGATATGCTCTTTTTCACCAACTATGAAACTTAGAGTGCCAAAGCTTGAAATCATCATTTTGGGGATTTCACAAGCTCTGAATGCGGTTTCTGGCAAATTGGCATACACCTGATAGATTTTCGCCCCACCATCAAACCTTTTGGTTTTGGATGAAATGTGAGTTTTGACTTTCAAGAAATGTGCACTCTGAAAAACTTTGTTTCTGAATGCGGGAAAAGTTAAAGTTTTTATAAGGCCTATATCTAAAGCTCCTAAAGGAGCACATGGCTACCTTTGGGATATATGATATGGAACCACTCACCATCATACATATTTCATTTGGAAGCAGCTAGTGTATTTTCTCTTCAAGATATGCTCTTTTTCACCAACTATGAAACTTAGAGTGCCAAAACTAGAAATCGTCATTTTGGGGATTTCACAAGCTCTGAATGCGGTTTCTGGCAAATGGGCATACACCTGACAGATTTTCACCCCACCATCAAACCTTTTGGTTTTGAATGAAATGTGAGTTTTGACTTTCAAGAAATGCGCACTCTGAAAAACTTTGTTTCTGAATGCGGGAAAAGTTAAAGTTTTTATAAGGCCTATATCTAAAGCTCCTAAAGGAGCACATGGCTACCTTTGGGATATATGATATGGAACCACTCACCATCATACATATTTCATTTGGAAGCAGCTAGTGTATTCTCTCTTCAAGATATGCTCTTTTTCACCAACTATGAAACTTAGAGTGCCAAAGCTTGAAATCGTCATTTTGGGGATTTCACAAGCTCTGAATGTGGTTTCTGGCAAATGGGCATACACCTGATAGATTTTCGCCCCACCATCAAACCTTTTGGTTTTGGATGAAATGTGAGTTTTGACTTTCAAGAAATTCGCACTCTGAAAAACTTTGTTTCTGAATGCGGGAAAAGTTAAAGTTTTTAAAAGGCCTATATCTAAAGCTCCTAAAGGAGCACATGGCTACCTTTGGGATATATGATATGGAACCACTCACCATCATACAGATTTAATTTGGAAGCAGCTAGTGTATTCTCTCTTCAAGATATGCTCTTTTTCACCAACTATGAAACTTAGAGTGCCAAAGCTTGAAATCGTCATTTTGGGGATTTCACAAGCTCTGAATGCGGTTTCTGGCAAATGGGCATACACCTGATAGATTTTCGCCCCACCATCAAACCTTTTGGTTTTGGATGAAATGTGAGTTTTGACTTTCAAGAAATGCGCACTCTGAAAAACTTTGTTTCTGAATGCGGGAAAAGTTAAAGTTTTTATAAGGCCTATATCTAAAGCTCCTAAAGGAGCACATGGCTACCTTTGGGATATATGATATGGAACCACTCACCATCATACATATTTCATTTGGAAGCAGCTTGTGTATTCTCTCTTCAAGATATGCTCTTTTTCACCAACTATGAAACTTAGAGTGCCAAAGCTTGAAATCGTCATTTTGGGGATTTCACAAGCTCTGAATGCGGTTTCTGGCAAATGGGCATACACCTGATAGATTTTCGCCCCACCATCAAACCTTTTGGTTTTGGATGAAATGTGAGTTTTGACTTTCAAGAAATGTGCACTCTGAAAAACTTTGTTTCTGAATGCGGGAAAAGTTAAAGTTTTTATAAGGCCTATATCTAAAGCTCCTAAAGGAGCACATGGCTACCTTTGGGATATATGATATGGAACCATTCACCATCATACATATTTCATTTGGGAGCAGCTATTGTATTCTCTCTTCAAGATATGCTCTTTTTCACCAACTATGAAACTTAGAGTGCCAAATCTTGAAATCGTCATTTTGGGGATTTCACAAGCTCTGAATGCGGTTTCTGGCAAATGGGCATACACCTGATAGATTTTCGCCCCACCATCAAACCTTTTGGTTTTGGATGAAATGTGAGTTTTGACTTTCAAGAAATGCGCACTCTGAAAAACTTTGTTTCTGAATGCGGGAAAAGTTAATGTTTTTTTTAAGGCCTATATCTAAAGCTCCTAAAGGAGCACATGGCTACCTTTGGGATATATGATATGGAACCACTCACCATCATACATATTTCATTTGGGAGCAGCTATTGTATTCTCTCTTCAAGATATGCTCTTTTTCACCAACTATGAAACTTAGAGTGCCAAAGCTTGAAATCGTCATTTTGGGGATTTCACAAGCTCTGAATGCGGTTTCTGGCAAATGGGCATACACCTGATAGATTTTCGCCCCACCATCAAACCTTTTGGTTTTGGATGAAATGTGAGTTTTGACTTTCAAGAAATGCGCACTCTGAAAAACTTTGTTTCTGAATGCGGGAAAAGTTAATGTTTTTTTTAAGGCCTATATCTAAAGCTCCTAAAGGAGCACATGGCTACCTTTGGGATATATGATATGGAACCACTCACCATCATACATATTTCATTTGGGAGCAGCTATTGTATTCTCTCTTCAAGATATGCTCTTTTTCACCAACTATGAAACTTAGAGTGCCAAAGCTTGAAATCGTCATTTTGGGGATTTCACAAGCTCTGAATGCGGTTTCTGGCAAATGGGCATACACCTGATAGATTTTCGCCCCACCATCAAACCTTTTGGTTTTGGATGAAATGTGAGTTTTGACTTTCAAGAAATGCGCACTCTGAAAAACTTTGTTTCTGAATACGGGAAAAGTTAAAGTTTTTATAAGGCCTATATCTAAAGCTCCTAAAGGAGCACATGGCTACCTTTGGGATATATGATATGGAACCACTCACCATCATACATATTTCATTTGGAAGCAGCTAGTGTTTTCTCTCTTCAAGATATGCTCTTTTTCACCAACTATGAAACTTAGAGTGCCAAAGCTTGAAATCGTCATTTTGGGGATTTCACAAGCTCTGAATGTGGTTTCTGGCAAATGGGCATACACCTGATAGATTTTCGCCCCACCATCAAACCTTTTGGTTTTGGATGAAATGTGAGTTTTGACTTTCAAGAAATTCGCACTCTGAAAAACTTTGTTTCTGAATGCGGGAAAAGTTAAAGTTTTTAAAAGGCCTATATCTAAAGCTCCTAAAGGAGCACATGGCTACCTTTGGGATATATGATATGGAACCACTCACCATCATACAGATTTAATTTGGAAGCAGCTAGTGTATTCTCTCTTCAAGATATGCTCTTTTTCACCAACTATGAAACTTAGAGTGCCAAAGCTTGAAATCGTCATTTTGGGGATTTCACAAGCTCTGAATGCGGTTTCTGGCAAATGGGCATACACCTGATAGATTTTCGCCCCACCATCAAACCTTTTGGTTTTGGATGAAATGTGAGTTTTGACTTTCAAGAAATGCGCACTCTGAAAAACTTTGTTTCTGAATGCGGGAAAAGTTAAAGTTTTTATAAGGCCTATATCTAAAGCTCCTAAAGGAGCACATGGCTACCTTTGGGATATATGATATGGAACCACTCACCATCATACATATTTCATTTGGAAGCAGCTTGTGTATTCTCTCTTCAAGATATGCTCTTTTTCACCAACTATGAAACTTAGAGTGCCAAAGCTTGAAATCGTCATTTTGGGGATTTCACAAGCTCTGAATGCGGTTTCTGGCAAATGGGCATACACCTGATAGATTTTCGCCCCACCATCAAACCTTTTGGTTTTGGATGAAATGTGAGTTTTGACTTTCAAGAAATGTGCACTCTGAAAAACTTTGTTTCTGAATGCGGGAAAAGTTAAAGTTTTTATAAGGCCTATATCTAAAGCTCCTAAAGGAGCACATGGCTACCTTTGGGATATATGATATGGAACCATTCACCATCATACATATTTCATTTGGGAGCAGCTATTGTATTCTCTCTTCAAGATATGCTCTTTTTCACCAACTATGAAACTTAGAGTGCCAAATCTTGAAATCGTCATTTTGGGGATTTCACAAGCTCTGAATGCGGTTTCTGGCAAATGGGCATACACCTGATAGATTTTCGCCCCACCATCAAACCTTTTGGTTTTGGATGAAATGTGAGTTTTGACTTTCAAGAAATGCGCACTCTGAAAAACTTTGTTTCTGAATGCGGGAAAAGTTAATGTTTTTTTTAAGGCCTATATCTAAAGCTCCTAAAGGAGCACATGGCTACCTTTGGGATATATGATATGGAACCACTCACCATCATACATATTTCATTTGGGAGCAGCTATTGTATTCTCTCTTCAAGATATGCTCTTTTTCACCAACTATGAAACTTAGAGTGCCAAAGCTTGAAATCGTCATTTTGGGGATTTCACAAGCTCTGAATGCGGTTTCTGGCAAATGGGCATACACCTGATAGATTTTCGCCCCACCATCAAACCTTTTGGTTTTGGATGAAATGTGAGTTTTGACTTTCAAGAAATGCGCACTCTGAAAAACTTTGTTTCTGAATACGGGAAAAGTTAAAGTTTTTATAAGGCCTATATCTAAAGCTCCTAAAGGAGCACATGGCTACCTTTGGGATATATGATATGGAACCACTCACCATCATACATATTTCATTTGGAAGCAGCTAGTCTATTCTCTCTTCAAGATATGCTCTTTTTCACCAACTATGAAACTTAGAGTGCCAAAGCTTGAAATCGTCATTTTGGGGATTTCACAAGCTCTGAATGCGGTTTCTGGCAAATGGGCATACACCTGATAGATTTTCGCCCCACCATCAAACCTTTTGGTTTTGGATGAAATGTGAGTTTTGACTTTCAAGAAATGCGCACTCTGAAAAACTTTGTTTCTGAATGCGGGAAAAGTTAAAGTTTTTATAAGGCCTATATCTAAAGCTCCTAAAGGAGCACATGGCTAACTTTGGGATATATGATGTGGAACCACTCACCATCATACATATTTCATTTGGAAGCAGCTAGTCTATTCTCTCTTCAAGATATGCTCTTTTTCACCAACTATGAAACTTAGAGTGCCAAAACTAGAAATCGTCATTTTGGGGATTTCACAAGCTCTGAATGCGGTTTCTGGCAAATGGGCATACACCTGATAGATTTTCACCCCACCATCAAACCTTTTGGTTTTGGATGAAATGTGAGTTTTGACTTTCAAGAAATGCGCACTCTGAAAAACTTTGTTTCTGAATGCGGGAAAAGTAAAAGTTTTTATAAGGCCTATATCTAAAGCTCCTAAAGGAGCACATGGCTACCTTTGGGATATATGATATGGAACCACTCACCATCATACATATTTCATTTGGAAGCAGCTAGTGTATTCTCTCTTCAAGATATGCTCTTTTTCACCAACTATGAAACTTAGAGTGCCAAAGCTTGAAATCGTCATTTTGGGGATTTCACAAGCTCTGAATGCGGTTTCTGGCAAATGGGCATACACCTGATAGATTTTCGCCCCACCATCAAACCTTTTGGTTTTGAATGAAATGTGAGTTTTGACTTTCAAGAAATGCGCACTCTGAAAAACTTTGTTTCTGAATGCGGGAAAAGTTAAAGTTTTTAAAAGGCCTATATCTAAAGCTCCTAAAGGAGCACATGGCTACCTTTGGGATATATGATATGGAACCACTCACCATCATACAGATTTAATTTGGAAGCAGCTAGTGTATTCTCTCTTCAAGATATGCTCTTTTTCACCAACTATGAAACTTAGAGTGCCAAAGCTTGAAATCGTCATTTTGGGGATTTCACAAGCTCTGAATGCGGTTTCTGGCAAATGGGCATACACCTGATAGATTTTCGCCCCACCATCAAACCTTTTGGTTTTGGATGAAATGTGAGTTTTGACTTTCAAGAAATGCGCACTCTGAAAAACTTTGTTTCTGAATGCGGGAAAAGTTAAAGTTTTTATAAGGCCTATATCTAAAGCTCCTAAAGGAGCACATGGCTACCTTTGGGATATATGATATGGAACCACTCACCATCATACATATGTCATTTGGGAGCAGCTAGTGTATTCTCTCTTCAAGATAGGCTCTTTTTCACCAACTATGAAACTTAGAGTGCCAAAGCTTGAAATCGTCATTTTGGGGATTTCACAAGCTCTGAATGCGGTTTCTGGCAAATGGGCATACACCTGATAGATTTTCGCCCCACCATCAAACCTTTTGGTTTTGGATGAAATGTGAGTTTTGACTTTCAAGAAATGCGCACTCTGAAAAACTTTGTTTCTGAATGCGCGAAAAGTTAAAGTTTTTATAAGGCCTATATCTAAAGCTCCTAAAGGAGCACATGGCTACCTTTGGGATATATGATATGGAACCAATCACCATCATACATATTTCATTTGGAAGCAGCTAGTCTATTCTCTCTTCAAGATATGCTCTTTTTCACCAACTATGAAACTTAGAGTGCCAAAGCTTGAAATCGTCATTTTGGGGATTTCACAAGCTCTGAATGCGGTTTCTGGCAAATGGGCATACACCTGATAGATTTTCGCCCCACCATCAAACCTTTTGGTTTTGGATGAAATGTGAGTTTTGACTTTCAAGAAATGCGCACTCTGAAAAACTTTGTTTCTGAATGCGGGAAAAGTTAAAGTTTTTATAAGGCCTATATCTAAAGCTCCTAAAGGAGCACATGGCTGCCTTTGGGATATATGATATGGAACCACTCACCATCATACATATTTCATTTGGGAGCAGCTAGTGTATTCTCTCTTCAAGATAGGCTCTTTTTCACCAACTATGAAACTTAGAGTGCCAAAGCTTGAAATCGTCATTTTGGGGATTTCACAAGCTCTGAATGCGGTTTCTGGCAAATGGGCATACACCTGATAGATTTTCGCCCCACCATCAAACCTTTTGGTTTTGGATGAAATGTGAGTTTTGACTTTCAAGAAATGCGCACTCTGAAAAACTTTGTTTCTGAATGCGGGAAAAGTTAAAGTTTTATAAGGCCTATATCTAAAGCTCCTAAAGGAGCACATGGCTACCTTTGGGATATATGATATGGAACCACTCACCATCATACAGATTTAATTTGGAAGCAGCTAGTGTATTCTCTCTTCAAGATATGCTCTTTTTCACCAACTATGAAACTTAGAGTGCCAAAGCTTGAAATCGTCATTTTGGGGATTTCACAAGCTCTGAATGCGGTTTCTGGCAAATGGGCATACACCTGATAGATTTTCGCCCCACCATCAAACCTTTTGGTTTTGGATGAAATGTGAGTTTTGACTTTCAAGAAATGCGCACTCTGAAAAACTTTGTTTCTGAATGCGGGAAAAGTTAAAGTTTTTATAAGGCCTATATCTAAAGCTCCTAAAGGAGCACATGGCTGCCTTTGGGATATATGATATGGAACCACTCACCATCATACATATGTCATTTGGGAGCAGCTTGTGTATTCTCTCTTCAAGATAGGCTATTTTTCACCAACTATGAAACTTAGAGTGCCAAAGCTTGAAATCGTCATTTTGGGGATTTCACAAGCTCTGAATGCGGTTTCTGGCAAATGGGCATACACCTGATAGATTTTCGCCCCACCATCAAACCTTTTGGTTTTGGATGAAATGTGAGTTTTGACTTTCAAGAAATGCGCACTCTGAAAAACTTTGTTTCTGAATGCGGGAAAAGTTAAAGTTTTATAAGGCCTATATCTAAAGCTCCTAAAGGAGCACATGGCTACCTTTGGGATATATGATATGGAACCACTCACCATCATACAGATTTAATTTGGAAGCAGCTAGTGTATTCTCTCTTCAAGATATGCTCTTTTTCACCAACTATGAAACTTAGAGTGCCAAAGCTTGAAATCGTCATTTTGGGGATTTCACAAGCTCTGAATGCGGTTTCTGGCAAATGGGCATACACCTGATAGATTTTCGCCCCACCATCAAACCTTTTGGTTTTGGATGAAATGTGAGTTTTGACTTTCAAGAAATGCGCACTCTGAAAAACTTTGTTTCTGAATGCGGGAAAAGTTAAAGTTTTTATAAGGCCTATATCTAAAGCTCCTAAAGGAGCACATGGCTACCTTTGGGATATATGATATGGAACCACTCACCATCATACATATGTCATTTGGGAGCAGCTAGTGTATTCTCTCTTCAAGATAGGCTCTTTTTCACCAACTATGAAACTTACAGTGCCAAAGCTTGAAATCGTCATTTTGGGGATTTCACAAGCTCTGAATGCGGTTTCTGGCAAATGGGCATACACCTGATAGATTTTCGCCCCACCATCAAACCTTTTGGTTTTGGATGAAATGTGAGTTTTGACTTTCAAGAAATGCGCACTCTGAAAAACTTTGTTTCTGAATGCGGGAAAAGTTAAAGTTTTATAAGGCCTATATCTAAAGCTCCTAAAGGAGCACATGGCTACCTTTGGGATATATGATATGGAACCACTCACCATCATACATATTTCATTTGGAAGCAGCTAGTGTATTTTCTCTTCAAGATATGCTCTTTTTCACCAACTATGAAACTTAGAGTGCCAAAACTAGAAATCGTCATTTTGGGGATTTCACAAGCTCTGAATGCGGTTTCTGGCAAATGGGCATACACCTGATAGATTTTCACCCCACCATCAAACCTTTTGGTTTTGGATGAAATGTGAGTTTTGACTTTCAAGAAATGCGCACTCTGAAAAACTTTGTTTCTGAATGCGGGAAAAGTAAAAGTTTTTATAAGGCCTATATCTAAAGCTCCTAAAGGAGCACATGGCTACCTTTGGGATTTATGATATGGAACCACTCACCATCATACATATTTAATTTGGAAGCAGCTAGTGTATTCTCTCTTCAAGACATGCTCTTTTTCACCAACTATGAAACTTAGAGTGCCAAAGCTTGAAATCGTCATTTTGGGGATTTCACAAGCTCTGAATGCGGTTTCTGGCAAATGGGCATACACCTGATAGATTTTCGCCCCACCATCAAACCTTTTGGTTTTGGATGAAATGTGAGTTTTGACTTTCAAGAAATGCGCACTCTGAAAAACTTTGTTTCTGAATGCGGGAAAAGTTAAAGTTTTTATAAGGCCTATATCTAAAGCTCCTAAAGGAGCACATGGCTACCTTTGGGATATATGATTTGGAACCACTCACCATCATACATATGTCATTTGGGAGCAGCTAGTGTATTCTCTCTTCAAGATAGGCTCTTTTTCACCAACTATGAAACTTAGAGTGCCAAAGCTTGAAATCGTCATTTTGGGGATTTCACAATCTCTGAATGCGGTTTCTGGCAAATGGGTATACACCTGATAGATTTTCGCCCCACCATCAAACCTTTTGGTTTTGGATGAAATGTGAGTTTTGACTTTCAAGAAATGCGCACTCTGAAAAACTTTGTTTCTGAATGCGGGAAAAGTTAAAGTTTTTATAAGGCCTATATCTAAAGCTCCTAAAGGAGCACATGGCTACCTTTGGGATATATGATATGGAACCACTCACCATCATACATATTTCATTTGGAAGCAGCTAGTCTATTCTCTCTTCAAGATATGCTCTTTTTCACCAACTATGAAACTTAGAGTGCCAAAACTAGAAATCGTCATTTTGGGGATTTCACAAGCTCTGAATGCGGTTTCTGGCAAATGGGCATACACCTGATAGATTTTCACCCCACCATCCAACCTTTTGGTTTTGGATGAAATGTGAGTTTTGACTTTCAAGAAATGCGCACTCTGAAAAACTTTGTTTCTGAATGCGGGAAAAGTTAAAGTTTTTATAAGGCCTATATCTAAAGCTCCTAAAGGAGCACATGGCTACCTTTGGGATATATGATATGGAACCACTCACCATCATACATATTTCATTTGGAAGCAGCTAGTCTATTCTCTCTTCAAGATATGCTCTTTTTCACCAACTATGAAACTTAGAGTGCCAAAGCTTGAAATCGTCATTTTGGGGATTTCACAAGCTCTGAATGCGGTTTCTGGCAAATGGGCATACACCTGATAGATTTTCGCCCCACCATCAAACCTTTTGGTTTTGGATGAAATGTGAGTTTTGACTTTCAAGAAATGTGCACTCTGAAAAACTTTTTTTCTGAATGCGGGAAAAGTTAAAGTTTTTATAAGGCCTATATCTAAAGCTCCTAAAGGAGCACATGGCTGCCTTTGGGATATATGATATGGAACCACTCACCATCATACATATTTCATTTGGGAGCAGCTAGTGTATTCTCTCTTCAAGATAGGCTCTTTTTCACCAACTATGAAACTTAGAGTGCCAAAGCTTGAAATCGTCATTTTGGGGATTTCACAAGCTCTGAATGCGGTTTCTGGCAAATGGGCATACACCTGATAGATTTTCGCCCCACCATCAAACCTTTTGGTTTTGGATGAAATGTGAGTTTTGACTTTCAAGAAATGTGCACTCTGAAAAACTTTGTTTCTGAATGCGGGAAAAGTTAAAGTTTTTATAAGGCCTATATCTAAAGCTCCTAAAGGAGCACATGGCTACCTTTGGGATATATGATATGGAACCACTCACCATCATACATATGTCATTTGGGAGCAGCTAGTGTATTCTCTCTTCAAGATATGCTCTTTTTCACCAACTATGAAACTTAGAGTGCCAAAGCTTGAAATCGTCATTTTGGGGATTTCACAAGCTCTGAATGCGGTTTCTGGCAAATGGGCATACACCTGATAGATTTTCGCCCCACCATCAAACCTTTTGGTTTTGGATGAAATGTGAGTTTTGACTTTCAAGAAATGTGCACTCTGAAAAACTTTTTTTCTGAATGCGGGAAAAGTTAAAGTTTTTATAAGGCCTATATCTAAAGCTCCTAAAGGAGCACATGGCTGCCTTTGGGATATATGATATGGAACCACTCACCATCATACATATTTCATTTGGGAGCAGCTAGTGTATTCTCTCTTCAAGATAGGCTCTTTTTCACCAACTATGAAACTTAGAGTGCCAAAGCTTGAAATCGTCATTTTGGGGATTTCACAAGCTCTGAATGCGGTTTCTGGCAAATGGGCATACACCTGATAGATTTTCGCCCCACCATCAAACCTTTTGGTTTTGGATGAAATGTGAGTTTTGACTTTCAAGAAATGTGCACTCTGAAAAACTTTGTTTCTGAATGCGGGAAAAGTTAAAGTTTTTATAAGGCCTATATCTAAAGCTCCTAAAGGAGCACATGGCTACCTTTGGGATATATGATATGGAACCACTCACCATCATACATATGTCATTTGGGAGCAGCTAGTGTATTCTCTCTTCAAGATATGCTCTTTTTCACCAACTATGAAACTTAGAGTGCCAAAGCTTGAAATCGTCATTTTGGGGATTTCACAAGCTCTGAATGCGGTTTCTGGCAAATGGGCATACACCTGATAGATTTTCGCCCCACCATCAAACCTTTTGGTTTTGGATGAAATGTGAGTTTTGACTTTCAAGAAATGCGCACTCTGAAAAACTTTGTTTCTGAATGCGGGAAAAGTTAAAGTTTTTATAAGGCCTATATCTAAAGCTCCTAAAGGAGCACATGGCTACCTTTGGGATATATGATATGGAACCACTCACCATCATACATATTTCATTTGGAAGCAGCTAGTGTATTCTCTCTTCAAGATATGCTCTTTTTCACCAACTATGAAACTTAGAGTGCCAAAGCTTGAAATCGTCATTTTGGGGATTTCACAAGCTCTGAATGCGGTTTCTGGCAAATGGGAATACACCTGATAGATTTTCGCCCCACCATCAAACCTTTTGGTTTTGGATGAAATGTGAGTTTTGACTTTCAAGAAATGCGCACTCTGAAAAACTTTGTTTCTTAATGCAGGAAAAGTTAAAGTTTTTATAAGGCCTATATCTAAAGCTCCTAAAGGAGCACATGGCTACCTTTGGGATATATGATATGGAACCACTCACCATCATACATATTTCATTTGGGAGCAGCTAGTGTATTCTCTCTTCAAGATATGCTCTTTTTCACCAACTATGAAACTTAGAGTGCCAAAGCTTGAAATCGTCATTTTGGGGATTTCACAAGCTCTGAATGCGGTTTCTGGCAAATGGGCATACACCTGATAGATTTTCGCCCCACCATCAAACCTTCTGGTTTTGGATGAAATGTGAGTTTTGACTTTCAAGAAATGCGCACTCTGAAAAACTTTGTTTCTGAATGCGGGAAAAGTTAAAGTTGTTATAAGGCCTATATCTAAAGCTCCTAAAGGAGCACTGAGACGGGTGCGTGGGGGTTGGACCCAAAATGCACGACTCAGAAACAATAGTAAAATAAAGTCCCGTTAGGGCTTTATTCGGGACGAGTCCCAGGAGCGTAGTCAATACAAGCAAAGTCCATACACGAAGATCCAGCCAAACAAATACAAAACGAACAAAAAGCACGGTGCCGAGGGAAGAGGCAATCTCGTAGTCGGTAGGCGTGCAGGGAGGTCCGGTAGCAGGAGAGCAGTCAGTGGGGCAGATGAACAGGCGGACGGCAGGCAGAGGCGTAGTCGTGGGCGAAGTGGGAGTCGAAACCATGAAACAATCAGCGGGGCAAAAGTACATAAACGGTAGGCGGGGACGTAGTCGAAAAACAAAACGAAGGTCACAAAACAGAAATCAATGGTCGATGGTCAGTAACAGGCGTGGATCGTAACGTGTAATCAAGACAGTAAGTAATGCTCAAGAGTTGCGTGAAAAGACAGAGGCAGGCAATTTCGCAGTGAACAGTTGCGCGACTGGGCTATAAATGCAGGTGTAGACAGGTGTAGACAATTAGTAAGAGCGTAGCAAGGAAATGGAAAACCGGTGCGATGGATGACAAGTTTAACAAGGAGATTAGTAATCGTTAGTAATAAACCTATCCTGCCCTAGCATTAGTAAATTAGTAAATGACATGCACGAGAAACGTAAGGTAACATGAACACATGATTAGTCTTGTTAGTTTCTACCCAATCCTGATCTAGCGTTAGTAGTTTTAGTAAATAGACAAATAGAACATAAGGGGAGTGAAGGACAGAACGAGAGAGAGAGAGAGAGAAGGCGGAACGCAAGGTTTGCGGAAAAACATGTAAAAGTGTATGCATAACAACGACCAGTTAACTAAACAATAAACATGCATCGAAACATAACACAAAGCGAAACTAAGACGAAAATCACTCAACATAACCAGGTAATAAAATCGTACGATAACATAACTAAACATGACAAGAAAATAAATCGTAACGAAACATAACTAAACAACATGACGAACCTAGACAACATAATACATGATAAAACACTACGTGACTAAGACAACATGAATAAACATAAATCAACATAAAACATGGTGAGACAGACCTGAAACGTGACAAGCACATGGCTACCTTTGGGATATATGATATGGAACCACTCACCATCATACATATTTCATTTGGGAGCAGCTAGTGTATTCTCTCTTCAAGATATGCTCTTTTTCACCAACTATGAAACTTAGAGTGCCAAAGTTTGAAATCGTCATTTTGGGGATTTCACAAGCTCTGAATGCGGTTTCTGGCAAATGGGCATACACCTGATAGATTTTCGCCCCACCATCAAACCTTTTGGTTTTGGATGAAATGTGAGTTTTGACTTTCAAGAAATGCGCACTCTGAAAAACTTTGTTTCTGAATGCGGGAAAAGTTAAAGTTTTTATAAGGCCTATATCTAAAGCTCCTAAAGGAGCACATGGCTACCTTTGGGATATATGATATGGAACCACTCACCATCATACATATTTAATTTGGGAGCAGATAGTGTATTCTCTCTTCAAGATATGCTCTTTTTCACCAACTATGAAACTTAGAGTGCCAAAGCTTGAAATCGTCATTTTGGGGATTTCACAAGCTCTGAATGCGGTTTCTGGCAAATGGGCATACACCTGATAGATTTTCGTCCCACCATCAAACCTTTTGGTTTTGGATGAAATGTGAGTTTTGACTTTCAAGAAATGCGCACTCTGAAAAACTTTGTTTCTGAATGCGGGAAAAATTAAAGTTTTTATAAGGCCAATATCTAAAGCTCCTAAAGGAGCACATGGCTACCTTTGAATATATGATATGGAACCACTCACCATCATACATATTTCATTTGGGAGCAGCTAGTGTATTCTCTCTTCAAGATATGCTCTTTTTCACCAACTATGAAACTTAGAGTGCCAAAGCTTGAAATCGTCATTTTGGGGATTTCACAAGCTCTGAATGCGGTTTCTGGCAAATGGGCATACACCTGATAGATTTTCGCCCCACCATCAAACCTTTTGGTTTTGGATGAAATGTGAGTTTTGACTTTCAAGAAATGCGCACTCTGAAAAACTTTGTTTCTGAATGCGGGAAAAGTTAAAGTTTTTATAAGGCCTATATCTAATGCTCCTAAAGGAGCACATGGCTACCTTTGGGATATATGATATGGAACCACTCACCATCATACATATTTCATTTGGGAGCAGCTAGTGTATTCTCTCTTCAAGATATGCTCTTTTTCACCAACTATGAAACTTAGAGTGCCAAAGCTTGAAATCGTCATTTTGGGGATTTCACAAGCTCTGAATGCGGTTTCTGGCAAATGGGCATACACCTGATAGATTTTCGCCCCACCATCAAACCTTTTGGTTTTGGATGAAATGTGAGTTTTGACTTTCAAGAAATGCGCACTCTGAAAAACTTTGTTTCTGAATGCGGGAAAAGTTAAAGTTTTTATAAGGCCTATATCTAAAGCTCCTAAAGGAGCACATGGCTACCTTTGGGATATATGATATGGAACCACTCACCATCATACATATTTCATTTGGGAGCAGCTAGTGTATTCTCTCTTCAAGATATGCTCTTTTTCACCAACTATGAAACTTAGAGTGCCAAAGTTTGAAATCGTCATTTTGGGGATTTCACAAGCTCTGAATGCGGTTTCTGGCAAATGGGCATACACCTGATAGATTTTCGCCCCACCATCAAACCTTTTGGTTTTGGATGAAATGTGAGTTTTGACTTTCAAGAAATGCGCACTCTGAAAAACTTTGTTTCTGAATGCGGGAAAAGTTAAAGTTTTTATAAGGCCTATATCTAATGCTCCTAAAGGAGCACATGGCTACCTTTGGGATATATGATATGGAACCACTCACCATCATACATATTTCATTTGGGAGCAGCTAGTGTATTCTCTCTTCAAGATATGCTCTTTTTCACCAACTATGAAACTTAGAGTGCCAAAGCTTGAAATCGTCATTTTGGGGATTTCACAAGCTCTGAATGCGGTTTCTGGCAAATGGGCATACACCTGATAGATTTTCGCCCCACCATCAAACCTTTTGGTTTTGGATGAAATGTGAGTTTTGACTTTCAAGAAATGCGCACTCTGAAAAACTTTGTTTCTGAATGCGGGAAAAGTTAAAGTTTTTATAAGGCCTATATCTAAAGCTCCTAAAGGAGCACATGGCTACCTTTGGGATATATGATATGGAACCACTCACCATCATACATATTTAATTTGGGAGCAGCTAGTGTATTCTCTCTTCAAGATATGCTCTTTTTCACCAACTATGAAACTTAGAGTGCCAAAGCTTGAAATCGTCATTTTGGGGATTTCACAAGCTCTGAATGCGGTTTCTGGCAAATGGGCATACACCTGATAGATTTTTGCCCCACCATCAAACCTTTTGGTTTTGGATGAAATGTGAGTTTTGACTTTCAAGAAATGCGCACTCTGAAAAACTTTGTTTCTGAATGCGGGAAAAGTTAAAGTTTTTATAAGGCCTATATCTAATGCTCCTAAAGGAGCACATGGCTACCTTTGGGATATATGATATGGAACCACTCACCATCATACATATTTCATTTGGGAGCAGCTAGTGTATTCGCTCTTCAAGATATGCTCTTTTTCACCAACTATGAAACTTAGAGTGCCAAAGCTTGAAATCGTCATTTTGGGGGATTTCACAAGCTCTGAATGCGGTTTCTGGCAAATGGGCATACACCTGATAGATTTTCGCCCCACCATCAAACCTTTTGGTTTTGGATGAAATGTGAATTTTGACTTTCAAGAAATGCGCACTCTGAAAAACTTTGTTTCTGAATGCGGGAAAAGTTAAAGTTTTTATAAGGCCTATATCTAAAGCTCCTAAAGGAGCACATGGCTACCTTTGGGATATATGATATGGAACCACTCACCATCATACATATTTCATTTGGGAGCAGCTAGTGTATTCTCTCTTCAAGATATGCTCTTTTTCACCAACTATGAAACTTAGAGTGCCAAAGCTTGAAATCGTCATTTTGGGGATTTCACAAGCTCTGAATGCGGTTTTTGGCAAATGGGCATACACCTGATAGATTTTCGCCCCACCATCAAACCTTTTGGTTTTGGATGAAATGTGAGTTTTGACTTTCAAGAAATGCACACTCTGAAAAACTTTGTTTCTGAATGCGGGAAAAGTTAAAGTTGTTATAAGGCCTATATCTAAAGCTCCTAAAGGAGCACATGGCTACTTTTGGGATATATGATATGGAACCACTCACCATCATACATATTTCATTTGGGAGCAGCTAGTGTATTCTCTCTTCAAGATATGCTCTTTTTCACCAACTATGAAACTTAGAGTGCCAAAGCTTGAAATCGTCATTTTGGGGATTTCACAAGCTCTGAATGCGGTTTCTGGCAAATGGGCATACACCTGATAGATTTTCGCCCCACCATCAAACCTTTTGGTTTTGGATGAAATGTGAGTTTTGACTTTCAAGAAATGCGCACTCTGAAAAACTTTGTTTCTGAATGCGGGAAAAATTAAAGTTTTTATAAGGCCAATATCTAAAGCTCCTAAAGGAGCACATGGCTACCTTTGGGATATATGATATGGAACCACTCACCATCATACATATTTCATTTGGGAGCAGCTAGTGTATTCTCTCTTCAAGATATGCTCTTTTTCACCAACTATGAAACTTAGAGTGCCAAAGCTTGAAATCGTCATTTTGGGGATTTCACAAGCTCTGAATGCGGTTTCTGGCAAATGGGCATACACCTGATAGATTTTTGCCCCACCATCAAACCTTTTGGTTTTGGATGAAATGTGAGTTTTGACTTTCAAGAAATGCACACTCTGAAAAACTTTGTTTCTGAATGCGGGAAAAGTTAAAGTTGTTATAAGGCCTATATCTAAAGCTCCTAAAGGAGCACATGGCTACTTTTGGGATATATGATATGGAACCACGCACCATCATACATATTTCATTTGGGAGCAGCTAGTGTATTCTCTCTTCAAGATATGCTCTTTTTCACCAACTATGAAACTTAGAGTGCCAAAGCTTGAAATCGTCATTTTGGGGATTTCACAAGCTCTGAATGCGGTTTCTGGCAAATGGGCATACACCTGATAGATTTTCGCCCCACCATCAAACCTTTTGGTTTTGGATGAAATGTGAGTTTTGACTTTCAAGAAATGCGCACTCTGAAAAACTTTGTTTCTGAATGCGGGAAAAATTAAAGTTTTTATAAGGCCAATATCTAAAGCTCCTAAAGGAGCACATGGCTACCTTTGGGATATATGATATGGAACCACTCACCATCATACATATTTCATTTGGGAGCAGCTAGTGTATTCTCTCTTCAAGATATGCTCTTTTTCACCAACTATGAAACTTAGAGTGCCAAAGCTTGAAATCGTCATTTTGGGGATTTCACAAGCTCTGAATGCGGTTTCTGGCAAATGGGCATACACCTGATAGATTTTCGCCCCACCATCAAACCTTTTGGTTTTGGATGAAATGTGAGTTTTGACTTTCAAGAAATGCGCACTCTGAAAAACTTTGTTTCTGAATGCGGGAAAAGTTAAAGTTTTTATAAGGCCTATATCTAATGCTCCTAAAGGAGCACATGGCTACCTTTGGGATATCTGAGATGGAACCACTCACCATCATACATATTTCATTTGGGAGCAGCTAGTGTATTCTCTCTTCAAGATATGCTCTTTTTCACCAACTATGAAACTTAGAGTGCCAAAGCTTGAAATCGTCATTTTGGGGATTTCACAAGCTCTGAATGCGGTTTCTGGCAAATGGGCATACACCTGATAGATTTTCGCCCCACCATCAAACCTTTTGGTTTTGGATGAAATGTGAGTTTTGACTTTCAAGAAATGCGCACTCTGAAAAACTTTGTTTCTGAATGCGGGAAAAGTTAAAGTTTTTATAAGGCCTATATCTAATGCTCCTAAAGGAGCACATGGCTACCTTTGGGATATCTGAGATGGAACCACTCACCATCATACATATTTCATTTGGGAGCAGCTAGTGTATTCTCTCTTCAAGATATGCTCTTTTTCACCAACTATGAAACTTAGAGTGCCAAAGCTTGAAATCGTCATTTTGGGGATTTCACAAGCTCTGAATGCGGTTTCTGGCAAATGGGCATACACCTGATAGATTTTCGCCCCACCATCAAACCTTTTGGTTTTGGATGAAATGTGAGTTTTGACTTTCAAGAAATGCGCACTCTGAAAAACTTTGTTTCTGAATGCGGGAAAAGTTAAAGTTTTTATAAGGCCTATATCTAAAGCTCCTAAAGGAGCACATGGCTACCTTTGGGATATATGATATGGAACCACTCACCATCATACATATTTCATTTGGGAGCAGCTAGTGTATTCTCTCTTCAAGATATGCTCTTTTTCACCAACTATGAAACTTAGAGTGCCAAAGCTTGAAATCGTCATTTTGGGGATTTCACAAGCTCTGAATGCGGTTTCTGGCAAATGGGCATACACCTGATAGATTTTCGCCCCACCATCAAACCTTTTGGTTTTGGATGAAATGTGAGTTTTGACTTTCAAGAAATGCGCACTCTGAAAAACTTTGTTTCTGAATGCGGGAAAAGTTAAAGTTTTTATAAGGCCTATATCTAATGCTCCTAAAGGAGCACATGGCTACCTTTGGGATATATGATATGGAACCACTCACCATCATACATATTTCATTTGGGAGCAGCTAGTGTATTCTCTCTTCAAGATATGCTCTTTTTCACCAACTATGAAACTTAGAGTGCCAAAGCTTGAAATCGTCATTTTGGGGATTTCACAAGCTCTGAATGCGGTTTCTGGCAAATGGGCATACACCTGATAGATTTTCGCCCCACCATCAAACCTTTTGGTTTTGGATGAAATGTGAGTTTTGACTTTCAAGAAATGCGCACTCTGAAAAACTTTGTTTCTGAATGCGGGAAAAGTTAAAGTTTTTATAAGGCCTATATCTAAAGCTCCTAAAGGAGCACATGGCTACCTTTGGGATATATGATATGGAACCACTCACCATCATACATATTTCATTTGGGAGCAGCTAGTGTATTCTCTCTTCAAGATATGCTCTTTTTCACCAACTATGAAACTTAGAGTGCCAAAGCTTGAAATCGTCATTTTGGGGATTTCACAAGCTCTGAATGCGGTTTCTGGCAAATGGGCATACACCTGATAGATTTTCGCCCCACCATCAAACCTTTTGGTTTTGGATGAAATGTGAGTTTTGACTTTCAAGAAATGCGCACTCTGAAAAACTTTGTTTCTGAATGCGGGAAAAGTTAAAGTTTTTATAAGGCCTATATCTAATGCTCCTAAAGGAGCACATGGCTACCTTTGGGATATCTGAGATGGAACCACTCACCATCATACATATTTCATTTGGGAGCAGCTAGTGTATTCTCTCTTCAAGATATGCTCTTTTTCACCAACTATGAAACTTAGAGTGCCAAAGCTTGAAATCGTCATTTTGGGGATTTCACAAGCTCTGAATGCGGTTTCTGGCAAATGGGCATACACCTGATAGATTTTCGCCCCACCATCAAACCTTTTGGTTTTGGATGAAATGTGAGTTTTGACTTTCAAGAAATGCGCACTCTGAAAAACTTTGTTTCTGAATGCGGGAAAAGTTAAAGTTTTTATAAGGCCTATATCTAAAGCTCCTAAAGGAGCACATGGCTACCTTTGGGATATATGATATGGAACCACTCACCATCATACATATTTCATTTGGGAGCAGCTAGTGTATTCTCTCTTCAAGATATGCTCTTTTTCACCAACTATGAAACTTAGAGTGCCAAAGCTTGAAATCGTCATTTTGGGGATTTCACAAGCTCTGAATGCGGTTTCTGGCAAATGGGCATACACCTGATAGATTTTCGCCCCACCATCAAACCTTTTGGTTTTGGATGAAATGTGAGTTTTGACTTTCAAGAAATGCGCACTCTGAAAAACTTTGTTTCTGAATGCGGGAAAAGTTAAAGTTTTTATAAGGCCTATATCTAAAGCTCCTAAAGGAGCACATGGCTACCTTTGGGATATATGATATGGAACCACTCACCATCATACATATTTCATTTGGGAGCAGCTAGTGTATTCTCTCTTCAAGATATGCTCTTTTTCACCAACTATGAAACTTAGAGTGCCAAAGCTTGAAATCGTCATTTTGGGGATTTCACAAGCTCTGAATGCGGTTTCTGGCAAATGGGCATACACCTGATAGATTTTCGCCCCACCATCAAACCTTTTGGTTTTGGATGAAATGTGAGTTTTGACTTTCAAGAAATGCGCACTCTGAAAAACTTTGTTTCTGAATGCGGGAAAAGTTAAAGTTTTTATAAGGCCTATATCTAATGCTCCTAAAGGAGCACATGGCTACCTTTGGGATATATGATATGGAACCACTCACCATCATACATATTTCATTTGGGAGCAGCTAGTGTATTCTCTCTTCAAGATATGCTCTTTTTCACCAACTATGAAACTTAGAGTGCCAAAGCTTGAAATCGTCATTTTGGGGATTTCACAAGCTCTGAATGCGGTTTCTGGCAAATGGGCATACACCTGATAGATTTTCGCCCCACCATCAAACCTTTTGGTTTTGGATGAAATGTGAGTTTTGACTTTCAAGAAATGCGCACTCTGAAAAACTTTGTTTCTGAATGCGGGAAAAGTTAAAGTTTTTATAAGGCCTATATCTAAAGCTCCTAAAGGAGCACATGGCTACCTTTGGGATATATGATATGGAACCACTCACCATCATACATATTTAATTTGGGAGCAGCTAGTGTATTCTCTCTTCAAGATATGCTCTTTTTCACCAACTATGAAACTTAGAGTGCCAAAGCTTGAAATCGTCATTTTGGGGATTTCACAAGCTCTGAATGCGGTTTCTGGCAAATGGGCATACACCTGATAGATTTTCGCCCCACCATCAAACCTTTTGGTTTTGGATGAAATGTGAGTTTTGACTTTCAAGAAATGCGCACTCTGAAAAACTTTGTTTCTGAATGCGGGAAAAGTTAAAGTTGTTATAAGGCCTATATCTAAAGCTCCTAAAGGAGCACATGGCTACTTTTGGGATATATGATATGGAACCACTCACCATCATAGATATTTCATTTGGGAGCAGCTAGTGTATTCTCTCTTCAAGATATGCTCTTTTTCACCAACTATGAAACTTAGAGTGCCAAAGCTTGAAATCGTCATTTTGGGGATTTCACAAGCTCTGAATGCGGTTTCTGGCAAATGGGCATACACCTGATAGATTTTGGCCCCACCATCAAACCTTTTGGTTTTGGATGAAATGTGAGTTTTGACTTTCAAGAAATGCGCACTCTGAAAAACTTTGTTTCTGAATGCGGGAAAAATTAAAGTTTTTATAAGGCCAATATCTAAAGCTCCTAAAGGAGCACATGGCTACCTTTGGGATATATGATATGGAACCACTCACCATCATACATATTTCATTTGGGAGCAGCTAGTGTATTCTCTCTTCAAGATATGCTCTTTTTCACCAACTATGAAACTTAGAGTGCCAAAGCTTGAAATCGTCATTTTGGGGATTTCACAAGCTCTGAATGCGGTTTCTGGCAAATGGGCATACACCTGATAGATTTTCGCCCCACCATCAAACCTTTTGGTTTTGGATGAAATGTGAGTTTTGACTTTCAAGAAATGCGCACTCTGAAAAACTTTGTTTCTGAATGCGGGAAAAGTTAAAGTTTTTATAAGGCCTATATCTAATGCTCCTAAAGGAGCACATGGCTACCTTTGGGATATATGATATGGAACCACTCACCATCATACATATTTCATTTGGGAGCAGCTAGTGTATTCTCTCTTCAAGATATGCTCTTTTTCACCAACTATGAAACTTAGAGTGCCAAAGCTTGAAATCGTCATTTTAGGGATTTCACAAGCTCTGAATGCGGTTTCTGGCAAATGGGCATACACCTGATAGATTTTCGCCCCACCATCAAACCTTTTGGTTTTGGATGAAATGTGAGTTTTGACTTTCAAGAAATGCGCACTCTGAAAAACTTTGTTTCTGAATGCGGGAAAAGTTAAAGTTTTTATAAGGCCTATATCTAAAGCTCCTAAAGGAGCACATGGCTACCTTTGGGATATATGATATGGAACCACTCACCATCATACATATTTCATTTGGGAGCAGCTAGTGTATTCTCTCTTCAAGATATGCTCTTTTTCACCAACTATGAAACTTAGAGTGCCAAAGCTTGAAATCGTCATTTTGGGGATTTCACAAGCTCTGAATGCGGTTTCTGGCAAATGGGCATACACCTGATAGATTTTCGCCCCACCATCAAACCTTTTGGTTTTGGATGAAATGTGAGTTTTGACTTTCAAGAAATGCGCACTCTGAAAAACTTTGTTTCTGAATGCGGGAAAAGTTAAAGTTTTTATAAGGCCTATATCTAAAGCTCCTAAAGGAGCACATGGCTACCTTTGGGATATATGATATGGAACCACTCACCATCATACATATTTCATTTGGGAGCAGCTAGTGTATTCTCTCTTCAAGATATGCTCTTTTTCACCAACTATGAAACTTAGAGTGCCAAAGCTTGAAATCGTCATTTTGGGGGATTTCACAAGCTCTGAATGCGGTTTCTGGCAAATGGGCATACACCTGATAGATTTTCGCCCCACCATCAAACCTTTTGGTTTTGGATGAAATGTGAATTTTGACTTTCAAGAAATGCGCACTCTGAAAAACTTTGTTTCTGAATGCGGGAAAAGTTAAAGTTTTTATAAGGCCTATATCTAAAGCTCCTAAAGGAGCACATGGCTACCTTTGGGATATATGATATGGAACCACTCACCATCATACATATTTCATTTGGGAGCAGCTAGTGTATTCTCTCTTCAAGATATGCTCTTTTTCACCAACTATGAAACTTAGAGTGCCAAAGCTTGAAATCGTCATTTTGGGGATTTCACAAGCTCTGAATGCGGTTTCTGGCAAATGGGCATACACCTGATAGATTTTCGCCCCACCCTCAAACCTTTTGGTTTTGGATGAAATGTGAGTTTTGACTTTCAAGAAATGCGCACTCTGAAAAACTTTGTTTCTGAATGCGGGAAAAGTTAAAGTTTTTATAAGGCCTATATCTAATGCTCCTAAAGGAGCACATGGCTACCTTTGGGATATATGATATGGAACCACTCACCATCATACATATTTCATTTGGGAGCAGCTAGTGTATTCTCTCTTCAAGATATGCTCTTTTTCACCAACTATGAAACTTAGAGTGCCAAAGCTTGAAATCGTCATTTTGGGGATTTCACAAGCTCTGAATGCGGTTTCTGGCAAATGGGCATACACCTGATAGATTTTCGCCCCACCATCAAACCTTTTGGTTTTGGATGAAATGTGAGTTTTGACTTTCAAGAAATGCGCACTCTGAAAAACTTTGTTTCTGAATGCGGGAAAAGTTTAAGTTTTTATAAGGCCTATATCTAAAGCTCCTAAAGGAGCACATGGCTACCTTTGGGATATATGATATGGAACCACTCACCATCATACATATTTCATTTGGGAGCAGCTAGTGTATTCTCTCTTCAAGATATGCTCTTTTTCACCAACTATGAAACTTAGAGTGCCAAAGCTTGAAATCGTCATTTTGGGGATTTCACAAGCTCTGAATGCGGTTTCTGGCAAATGGGCATACACCTGATAGATTTTCGCCCCACCATCAAACCTTTTGGTTTTGGATGAAATGTGAGTTTTGACTTTCAAGAAATGCGCACTCTGAAAAACTTTGTTTCTGAATGCGGGAAAAGTTAAAGTTGTTATAAGGCCTATATCTAAAGCTCCTAAAGGAGCACATGGCTACCTTTGGGATATATGACATGGAACCACTCACCATCATACATATTTCATTTGGGAGCAGCTAGTGTATTCTCTCTTCAAGATATGCTCTTTTTCACCAACTATGAAACTTAGAGTGCCAAAGCTTGAAATCGTCATTTTGGGGATTTCACAAGCTCTGAATGCGGTTTCTGGCAAATGGGCATACACCTGAAAGATTTTCGCCCCACCATCAAACCTTCTGGTTTTGGATGAAATGTGAGTTTTGACTTTCAAGAAATGCGCACTCTGAAAAACTTTGTTTCTGAATGCGGGAAAAGTTAAAGTTGTTATAAGGCCTATATCTAAAGCTCCTAAAGGAGCACATGTGTCACGTTTCAGGTCTGTCTCACCATGTTTTATGTTGATTTATGTTTGTTCATGTTGTCTTAGTCACGTAGTGTCTTATCATGTATTATGTTAGTCTAGGTTCGTCATGTTGTTTAGTTTATTTCTTGTTACGACTTATTTTCTCGTCATGTCTAGTTATGTTTCGTTACGATTATATTACCTGGTTATGTTGAGTGATTATCGTCTTAGATTCGCTTTGTGTTATGTTTCGATGCATGTTTATTGTTACGTTCACTGGTCGTTGTTATGCATACACTTTTACATGTTTTTCCGCAAACCTTGCGTTCCGCTTTTTCTCTCTCTCTCTCTCTCTCTCGTTCTGTCCTTCACTCCCCTAGCGTTTCTATTTGTCTATTTACTAAAACTACTAACGCTAGATCAGGATTGGGTAGAAACTAACAAGACTAATCATGTGTTCATGTTACCTTACGTTTCTCGTGCATGTCATTTACTAATTTACTAATGCTAGGGCAGGATAGGTTTATTACTAACGATTACTAATCTCCTTGTTAAACTTGTCATCCATCGCACCTGTTTTCCATTTCCTTGCTACGCTCTAACTAATTGTCTACACCTGTCTACACCTGCATTCATAGCCCAGTCGCGCAACTGTTCACTGCGAAATTGTCTGCCTCTGTTTTCCACGCAACTCTTGAGCATTATTTACTGTTTGATTACACGTTACGATCCACGCCTGTTTACCGACCATCGATTATTGATTTCTGTTTTGTGACCTTCGTTTTGTTTCTCGACTACGTCCCCGCCTACCGTTTTTGTACTTTTGCTTCGCTGATTGTTTCATGGTTTCGACTCCCGCTTCGTCCACGACTACGCCTCTGCCTGCCGTCCGTCTGTTCATCTGCCCCGCTGACAGCTCCCCTGCTACCGGACCTCCCTGCACGTCTACCGACTACGAGTTTGCCTCTTCCCTCGGCACCGTGCTTTTTGTTTGTTTACTTTTTGTTTGGCTGGATCTACGTGTATGGACTTTGCTTGTGTTGACTACTCTCCTGGGATTCGTCCCGAATAAAGCCCTGAGGGGTCTTTATATTACTATTGTTTCTGAGTCGTGCATTTTGGGTCCAACCCCCACGCACCCGACCAGGAGCCATCCCAGAGACTGATTGCTCTGCGCCAGGGACGGAAGACCGCGGCAGACCACTCCATCGACTTCCGCACCCTCGCGGCGGCCACTAGTTGGAACGATGCGGCGTTGGCGAATCTCTTCCTGGCCAGCCTGAGTGAGACGCTCCAGGACGAGTTGGCGCGACTGGACCCCATCACCCAGCTCGACCAACTCGTGCGCACCACGATCCGCCTGGACAACCGTGCCAGACTACGCCGGTCGGAGAGACCGATCCTTCCCGGCAACCCGTACCCCAGGCAGGGGCCAAATCCTCGACATGAGGAGTTGGAGGGACCCGAACCCATGGACCTGTCCCGGGCCAGTACCAAGATCTCTACCGAGGAACGAGCACGCCGCAGAACCACCGGCTCGTGCTTCTACTGTGGGAGGCCGGGTCACACCCAGGCTCGGTGCTCCTTCAGGACCAGGCGACCAGTAGAGGTGAGAGCAGTCGACAGGCATGAGGGTTCTGACAGAGACAACCATCGTCTCACGCTCACCACCCTGCTGATTCTTCCCGACGGAACAACCCGGGTTAACGCATTGGTGGATTCTGGAGCGGACGCCAACCTCATCGACGAAGTTCTGGTGTCTGAACTGAACATTCCCACCCTCCCTCTACCCCACCCTGAGAATGCGCGGTCGCTGGATGGAAGGACGTTCTGCCGCATGACGCACATCACTATTCCCGTACAACTGATCATTTCTGGGAACCATGACCTGGGCGCAGTGTTCTCCAAGATACAAGCTCAGTCTCTGCCACCTCATCGACCCTACGACTGCGCCAACGAGCTCCTTCCTGGTTCGTCACTTCCCTCAAGTCGCCTTTACAACGTCTCCAGACCTGAAAGGGAGGCTATGGAGACATACATCCGTGACTGCCTGGCTAACGGACTAATTCGCCCTTCTTCCTCTCCCGTCGGTGCGGGATTCTTCTTCGTCCAGAAGAAGGATGGCTCCCTACGCCCGTGCATCGACTACAGGGAGCTGAACAACATCACGGTGAGGAACAAGTATCCTCTGCCCCTGATGGACTCCGCGTTCCACCCACTTCACGAGGCCACCATCTTCACCAAGCTGGATCTTCGCAACGCGTACCACCTGGTCCGGATCCGTGAGGGCGATGAATGGAAGACCGCCTTCAATACCTCTCTCGGACACTTTGAATACCTGGTCATGCCATTCGGCCTCACCAATGCTCCTGCTGTGTTCCAGGCCCTGGTGAATGACGTTCTTCGGGACTTGTTGGGTCGCCATGTGTTCGTCTACCTGGATGACATCTTGATCTACTCCACTAATGCCAAGGATCATGAAAACCACGTCAGGCAAGTTCTACAAAAGCTTCTAGAAAACAAATTGTTTGTCAAGGCAGAGAAATGCGTCTTCCACTCCGACACAGTTGAGTTCCTTGGGTTTATCCTTGAGAAGGGACAGATCAGGGCGGATCCCAAGAAGATTCTGGCGGTCACCGACTGGCCCACACCCACCTCACGCAAGCAACTCCAGCGCTTCTTGGGATTCGCCAATTTCTACCGTAGGTTCATCCGTTCCTATAGTCAAGTGGTCTCCCCCCTAACCAAGCTCACGTCCCCAGCGGTGCCATTCCGGTGGAGCCCCGAAGCTGAGACGGCCTTCACCAAGGTCAAGAGACTGTTCGCTTCCGCTCCCATCCTGGTACACCCCGACCCCACCCGCCAGTTTGTGGTCGAGACGGATGCTTCCGACACAGGGGTGGGAGCAGTGCTCTCTCAGGTGGCGGCCGCTGACAACTGACTACACCCCTGCGCCTTCTTCTCCAAGAAGCTGTCCCCGGCGGAGAGGAACTACGACGTTGGAAACCGTGAGCTGCTGGCAGTCAAACTGGCGTTGGAGGAGTGGAGACATTGGCTGGAGGGGGCCGAGAAGCCGTTCATTGTTTGGACCGACCACAAGAACCTGGCATACCTCCAGACAGCCAAAAGGCTGAATTCTCGACAGGCAAGATGGGCGCTGTTCTTCGGGAGGTTCAACTTCTCTCTCACCTACCGTCCAGGTTCGAAGAACGTTAAGCCCGATGCCCTGTCCCGTCAATTCAACACCTGTTCTGAGCGTGAGATCCCCGAGAACATCCTTCCTACCTCCTGCACCATCGGATCTGTCACATGGAAGATCGAGGCGGTGATCCAGAGGACTCTACGAGAGGATCCCGATCCCAGGTCCAACCCCGGATTACGCCTATACGTCCCCTCAGCCGCTCGGACACAGGTGCTGCAATGGGCCCATTCATCCCTCCTTTCCTGCCATCCCGGCTTTACCCGCACCTTGGCGGTGCTGAAGCGGAGATTCTGGTGGAGTGCCATGATCCCCGACACCAGACGCTTCATCAAGGCTTGCACCACATGCGCCAGAAGCAAAGCATCTCACCAGGCCCCTGCTGGACTGCTTCAACCATTGCCGGTGCCCAGCCGACCATCCGACCCTGGAGTCACATCGGAGTGGACTTCGTGACCGGACTTCCCCTTTCCGAGGGTAACACCACCATCCTGACGGTGGTGGACCGATTCAGCAAAGCGGTACACTTCATCCCCCTGGCTGGATTGCCCACCGCCCAAGAGACCGCGGATGTTCTGGTGAGAGAGGTGTTCCGCATCCACGGACTTCCATCGGACATCGTATCTGACCGCGGCCCCCAATTCATTTCCCAAGTCTGGAAAGCGTTCTGCGTGGCCCTCGGGGCCACAGCTAGCCTCTCTTCGGGCTACCACCCTCAATCCAATAGCCAAACTGAGAGGGCCAATCAGGACCAGGGGGCCGCTCTACGCTGCGTATCGGCCAAGAACCCAGCCGGCTGGAGCAAGATGCTTACCTGGGTGGAGTACGCTCACAACACCCTACCCTGCGCTGCCACCGGGAAATCACCTTTTGAGGTCTCCCTGGGCTACCAACCTCCACTGTTCCCTGACCAAGAAGCCGAGATCGCTGTTCCCTCCCTCGCCATCCACATGAAACGGTGCGCCAAGGTTTGGAGGGATGCCAAGGCCGCGCTGCTAAGCACGGCAGACCGCAATCGGCGTTTTGCTGATCGCCACGCACTCCAGCTCCAGTCTACAAACCAGGTGACTCCGTCTGGCTGTCCACTAAGGACATTCCCCTCCAAGCCACCTCTCACAAGCTACAACCCCGCTTTATTGGTCCCTTTAAGATCCACAGAATCATCAACCCTTCCTCTGTTAAACTGTCACTCCCGGCTTCCCTTAAGATTCACCCCACATTCCATGTCTCATGTATTAAGCCCGTATCCTCTCACCCCGGATCCCCCACCACCTCCCCCCCGCATTATTGACAACCACCCCGCATTCACTGTTAAGAAACTCTTGTACATTCGTAAGAGGGGCCGTGGGGTGCAATACTTGGTTGACTGGGAGGGCTATGGCCCTGAGGAGCGTTCCTGGGTCGCTCCCAGTCTCATTCTGGACAAATCGCTCATCAGAGACTTCCATCGTGACCACCCTGATAAATTCCAAGGACCGCCAGGAGTCGGTCGTTAAGGGGGGGGTCCTGTCACGTTTCAGGTCTGTCTCACCATGTTTTATGTTGATTTATGTTTGTTCATGTTGTCTTAGTCACGTAGTGTCTTATCATGTATTATGTTAGTCTAGGTTCGTCATGTTGTTTAGTTTATTTCTTGTTACGATTTATTTTCTCGTCATGTCTAGTTATGTTTCGTTACGATTATATTACCTGGTTATGTTGAGTGATTATCGTCTTAGTTTCGCTTTGTGTTATGTTTCGATGCATGTTTATTGTTACGTTAACTGGTCGTTGTTATGCATACACTTTTACATGTTTTTCCGCAAACCTTGCGTTCCGCTTTTTCTCTCTCTCTCTCTCTCTCTCGTTCTGTCCTTCACTCCCCTAGCGTTTCTATTTGTCTATTTACTAAAACTACTAACGCTAGATCAGGATTGGGTAGAAACTAACAAGACTAATCATGTGTTCATGTTACCTTACGTTTCTCGTGCATGTCATTTACTAATTTACTAATGCTAGGGCAGGATAGGTTTATTACTAACGATTACTAATCTCCTTGTTAAACTTGTCATCCATCGCACCTGTTTTCCATTTCCTTGCTACGCTCTAACTAATTGTCTACACCTGTCTACACCTGCATTTATAGCCCAGTCGCGCAACTGTTCACTGCGAAATTGTCTGCCTCTGTTTTCCACGCAACTCTTGAGCATTATTTACTGTTTGATTACACGTTACGATCCACGCCTGTTTACCGACCATCGATTATTGATTTCTGTTTTGTGACCTTCGTTTTGTTTCTCGACTACGTCCCCGCCTACCGTTTTTGTACTTTTGCTTCGCTGATTGTTTCATGGTTTCGACTCCCGCTTCGTCCACGACTACGCCTCTGCCTGCCGTCCGTCTGTTCATCTGCCCCGCTGACAGCTCCCCTGCTACCGGACCTCCCTGCACGTCTACCGACTACGAGTTTGCCTCTTCCCTCAGCACCGTGCTTTTTGTTTGTTTACTTTTTGTTTGTTTACTTTTTGTTTGGCTGGATCTACGTGTATGGACTTTGCTTGTGTTGACAACTCTCCTGGGATTCGTCCCGAATAAAGCCCTGAGGGGTCTTTATGTTACTATTGTTTCTGAGTCGTGCATTTTGAGTCCAACCCCCACGCACCCGTCTCAACATGGCTACCTTTGGGATATATGATATGGAACCACTCACCATCATACATATTTCATTTGGGAGCAGCTAGTGTATTCTCTCTTCAAGATATGCTCTTTTTCACCAACTATGAAACTTAGAGTGCCAAAGCTTGAAATCGTCATTTTGGGGATTTCACAAGCTCTGAATGCGGTTTCTGGCAAATGGGCATACACCTGATAGATTTTCGCCCCACCATCAAACCTTTTGTTTTTGGATGAAATGTGAGTTTTGACTTTCAAGAAATGCGCACTCTGAAAAACTTTGTTTCTGAATGCGGGAAAAGTTAAAGTTTTTATAAGGCCTATATCTAAAGCTCCTAAAAGAGCACATGGCTACCTTTGGGATATATGATATGGAACCACTCACCAACATACATATTTCAATTGGGAGTAGCTAGTGTATTCTCTCTTCAAGATATGCTCTTTTTCACCAACTATGAAACTTAGAGTGCCAAAGCTTGAAATCGTCATTTTGGGGATTTCACTAGCTCTGAATGCGGTTTCTGGCAAATGGGCATACACCTGATAGATTTTCGCCCCACCATCAAACCTTCTGGTTTTGGATGAAATGTGAGTTTTGACTTTCAAGAAATGCGCACTCTGAAAAACTTTGTTTCTGAATGCGGGAAAAGTTAAAGTTGTTATAAGGCCTATATCTAAAGCTCCTAAAGGAGCACATGGCTACCTTTGGGATATATGATATGGAACCACTCACCATCATACATATTTCATTTGGGAGCAGCTAGTGTATTCTCTCTTCAAGATATGCTCTTTTTCACCAACTATGAAACTTAGAGTGGCAAAGCTTGAAATCGTCATTTTGGGGATTTCACAAGCTCTGAATGCGGTTTCTGGCAAATGGGCATACACCTGATAGATTTTCGCCCCACCATCAAACCTTTTGGTTTTGGATGAAATGTGAGTTTTGACTTTCAAGAAATGCGCACTCTGAAAAACTTTGTTTCTGAATGCGGGAAAAGTTAAAGTTTTTATAAGGCCTATATCTAAAGCTCCTAAAGGAGCACATGGCTACCTTTGGGATATATGATATGGAACCACTCACCATCATACATATTTCATTTGGGAGCAGCTAGTGTATTCTCTCTTCAAGATATGCTCTTTTTCACCAACTATGAAACTTAGAGTGCCAAAGCTTGAAATCGTCATTTTGGGGATTTCACAAGCTCTGAATGCGGTTTCTGGCAAATGGGCATGCACCTGATAGATTTTCGCCCCACCATCAAACCTTTTGGTTTTGGATGAAATGTGAGTTTTGACTTTCAAGAAATGCGCACTCTGAAAAACTTTGTTTCTGAATGCGGGAAAAGTTAAAGTTTTTATAAGGCCTATATCTAAAGCTCCTAAAGGAGCACATGGCTACCTTTGGGATATATGATATGGAACCACTCACCATCATACATATTTCATTTGGGAGCAGCTAGTGTATTCTCTCTTCAAGATATGCTCTTTTTCACCAACTATGAAACTTAGAGTGCCAAAGCTTGAAATCGTCATTTTGGGGATTTCACAAGCTCTGAATGCGGTTTCTGGCAAATGGGCATAAACCTGATAGATTTTCGCCCCACCATCAAACCTTTTGGTTTTGGATGAAATGTGAGTTTTGACTTTCAAGAAATGCGCTCTCTGAAAAACTTTGTTTCTGAATGCGGGAAAAGTTAAAGTTTTTATAAGGCCTATATCTAAAGCTCCTAAAGGAGCACATGGCTACCTTTGGGATATATGATATGGAACCACTCACCATCATACATATTTCATTTGGGAGGAGCTAGTGTATTCTCTCTTCAAGATATGCTCTTTTTCACCAACTATGAAACTAAGAGTGCCAAAGCTTGAAATCGTCATTTTGGCGATTTCACAAGCTCTGAATGCGGTTTCTGGCAAATGGGCATACACCTGATAGATTTTCGCCCCACCATCAAACCTTCTGGTTTTGGATGAAATGTGAGTTTTGACTTTCAAGAAATGCGCACTCTGAAAAACTTTGTTTCTGAATGCGGGAAAAGTTAAAGTTTTCATAAGGCCTATATCTAAAGCTCCTAAAGGAGCACATGGCTACCTTTGGGATATATGATATGGAACCACTCACCATCATACATATTTCATTTGGGAGCAGCTAGTGTATTCTCTCTTCAAGATATGCTCTTTTTCACCAACTATGAAACTTAGAGTGCCAAAGCTTGAAATCGTCATTTTGGGGATTTCACAAGCTCTGAATGCGGTTTCTGGCAAATGGGCATACACCTGATAGATTTTCGCCCCACCATCAAACCTTTTGGTTTTGGATGAAATGTGAGTTTTGACTTTCAAGAAATGCGCACTCTGAAAAACTTTGTTTCTGAATGCGGGAAAAGTTAAAGTTTTTATAAGGCCTATATCTAAAGCTCCTAAAGGAGCACATGGCTACCTTTGGGATATATGATATGGAACCACTCACCATCATACATATTTCATTTGGGAGCAGCTAGTGTATTCTCTCTTCAAGATATGCTCTTTTTCACCAACTATGAAACTAAGAGTGCCAAAGCTTGAAATCGTCATTTTGGCGATTTCACAAGCTCTGAATGCGGTTTCTGGCAAATGGGCATACACCTGATAGATTTTCGCCCCACCATCAAACCTTTTGGTTTTGGATGAAATGTGAGTTTTGACTTTCAAGAAATGCGCACTCTGAAAAACGTTGTTTCTGAATGCGGGAAAAGTTAAAGTTTTTATAAGGCCTATATCTAAAGCTCCTAAAAGAGCACATGGCTACCTTTGGGATATATGATATGGAACCACTCACCATCATACATATTTCAATTGGGAGTAGCTAGTGTATTCTCTCTTCAAGATATGCTCTTTTTCACCAACTATGAAACTTAGAGTGCCAAAGCTTGAAATCGTCATTTTGGGGATTTCACTAGCTCTGAATGCGGTTTCTGGCAAATGGGCATAAACCTGATAGATTTTCGCCCCACCATCAAACCTTTTGGTTTTGGATGAAATGTGAGTTTTGACTTTCAAGAAATGCGCACTCTGAAAAACGTTGTTTCTGAATACGGGAAAAGTTAAAGTTTTTATAAGGCCTATATCTAAAGCTCCTAAAGGAGCACATGGCTACCTTTGGGATATATGATATGGAACCACTCACCATCATACATATTTCATTTGGGAGCAGCTAGTGTATTCTCTCTTCAAGATATGCTCTTTTTCACCAACTATGAAACTTAGAGTGCCAAAGCTTGAAATCGTCATTTTGGGGATTTCACAAGCTCTGAATGCGGTTTCTGGCAAATGGACATAAACCTGATAGATTTTCGCCCCACCATCAAACCTTTTGGTTTTGGATGAAATGTGAGTTTTGACTTTCAAGAAATGCGCACTCTGAAAAACTTTGTTTCTGAATGCGGGAAAAGTTAAAGTTTTTATAAGGCCTATATCTAAAGCTCCTAAAGGAGCACATGGCTACCTTTGGGATATATGATATGGAACCACTCACCATCATACATATTTCATTTGGGAGCAGCTAGTGTATTCTCTCTTCAAGATATGCTCTTTTTCACCAACTATGAAACTAAGAGTGCCAAAGCTTGAAATCGTCATTTTGGGGATTTCACAAGCTCTGAATGCGGTTTCTGGCAAATGGGCATACACCTGATAGATTTTCGCCCCACCATCAAACCTTTTGGTTTTGGATGAAATGTGAGTTTTGACTTTCAAGAAATGCGCACTCTGAAAAACGTTGTTTCTGAATGCGGGAAAAGTTAAAGTTTTTATAAGGCCTATATCTAAAGCTCCTAAAAGAGCACATGGCTACCTTTGGGATATATGATATGGAACCACTCACCATCATACATATTTCAATTGGGAGTAGCTAGTGTATTCTCTCTTCAAGATATGCTCTTTTTCACCAACTATGAAACTTAGAGTGCCAAAGCTTGAAATCGTCATTTTGGGGATTTCACTAGCTCTGAATGCGGTTTCTGGCAAATGGGCATAAACCTGATAGATTTTCGCCCCACCATCAAACCTTTTGGTTTTGGATGAAATGTGAGTTTTGACTTTCAAGAAATGCGCACTCTGAAAAACGTTGTTTCTGAATACGGGAAAAGTTAAAGTTTTTATAAGGCCTATATCTAAAGCTCCTAAAGGAGCACATGGCTACCTTTGGGATATATGATATGGAACCACTCACCATCATACATATTTCATTTGGGAGCAGCTAGTGTATTCTCTCTTCAAGATATGCTCTTTTTCACCAACTATGAAACTTAGAGTGCCAAAGCTTGAAATCGTCATTTTGGGGATTTCACAAGCTCTGAATGCGGTTTCTGGCAAATGGACATAAACCTGATAGATTTTCGCCCCACCATCAAACCTTTTGGTTTTGGATGAAATGTGAGTTTTGACTTTCAAGAAATGCGCACTCTGAAAAACTTTGTTTCTGAATGCGGGAAAAGTTAAAGTTTTTATAAGGCCTATATCTAAAGCTCCTAAAGGAGCACATGGCTACCTTTGGGATATATGATATGGAACCACTCACCATCATACATATTTCATTTGGGAGCAGCTAGTGTATTCTCTCTTCAAGATATGCTCTTTTTCACCAACTATGAAACTAAGAGTGCCAAAGCTTGAAATCGTCATTTTGGGGATTTCACAAGCTCTGAATGCGGTTTCTGGCAAATGGGCATACACCTGATAGATTTTCGCCCCACCATCAAACCTTTTGTTTTTGGATGAAATGTGAGTTTTGACTTTCAAGAAATGCGCACTCTGAAAAACGTTGTTTCTGAATGCGGGAAAAGTTAAAGTTTTTATAAGGCCTATATCTAAAGCTCCTAAAGGAGCACATGGCTACCTTTGGGATATATGATATGGAACCACTCACCATCATACATATTTCATTTGGGAGCAGCTAGTGTATTCTCTCTTCAAGATATGCTCTTTTTCACCAACTATGAAACTTAGAGTGCCAAAGCTTGAAATCGTCATTTTGGGGATTTCACAAGCTCTGAATGCGGTTTCTGGCAAATGGGCATACACCTGATAGATTTTCGCCCCACCATCAAACCTTTTGGTTTTGGATGAAATGTGAGTTTTGACTTTCAAGAAATGCGCACTCTGAAAAACTTTGTTTCTGAATGCGGGAAAAGTTAAAGTTTTTATAAGGCCTATATCTAAAGCTCCTAAAGGAGCACATGGCTACCTTTGGGACATATGATCTGGAACCACTCACCATCATACATATTTCATTTGGGAGCAGCTAGTGTATTCTCTCTTCAAGATATGCTCTTTTTCACCAACTATGAAACTTAGAGTGCCAAAGCTTGAAATCGTCATTTTGGGGATTTCACTAGCTCTGAATGCGGTTTCTGGCAAATGGGCATACACCTGATAGATTTTCGCCCCACCATCAAACCTTCTGGTTTTGGATGAAATGTGAGTTTTGATTTTCAAGAAATGCGCACTCTGAAAAACTTTGTTTCTGAATGCGGGAAAAGTTAAAGTTGTTAAAAAGGCCTATATCTAAAGCTCCTAAAGGAGCACATGGCTACCTTTGGGATATATGATATGGAACCACTCAACATCATACATATTTCATTTGGGAGCAGCTAGTGTATTCTCTCTTCAAGATATGCTCTTTTTCACCAACTATGAAACTTAGAGTGCCAAAGCTTGAAATCGTCATTTTGGGGATTTCACAAGCTCTGAATGCGGTTTCTGGCAAATGGGCATACACCTGATAGATTTTCGCCCCACCATCAAACCTTTTGGTTTTGGATGAAATGTGAGTTTTGACTTTCAAGAAATGCGCACTCTGAAAAACGTTGTTTCTGAATACGGGAAAAGTTAAAGTTTTTATAAGGCCTATATCTAAAGCTCCTAAAGGAGCACATGGCTACCTTTGGGATATATGATATGGAACCACTCACCATCATACATATTTCATTTGGGAGCAGCTAGTGTATTCTCTCTTCAAGATATGCTCTTTTTCACCAACTATGAAACTTAGAGTGCCAAAGCTTGAAATCGTCATTTTGGGGATTTCACAAGCTCTGAATGCGGTTTCTGGCAAATGGGCATAAACCTGATAGATTTTCGCCCCACCATCAAACCTTTTGGTTTTGGATGAAATGTGAGTTTTGACTTTCAAGAAATGCGCTCTCTGAAAAACTTTGTTTCTGAATGCGGGAAAAGTTAAAGTTTTTAAAAGGCCTATATCTAAAGCTGCTAAAGGAGCACATGGCTACCTTTGGGATATATGATATGGAACCACTCACCATCATACATATTTCATTTGGGAGCAGCTAGTGTATTCTCTCTTCAAGATATGCTCTTTTTCACCAACTATGAAACTAAGAGTGCCAAAGCTTGAAATCGTCATTTTGGCGATTTCACAAGCTCTGAATGCGGTTTCTGGCAAATGGGCATACACCTGATAGATTTTCGCCCCACCATCAAACCTTCTGGTTTTGGATGAAATGTGAGTTTTGACTTTCAAGAAATGCGCACTCTGAAAAACTTTGTTTTTGAATGCGGGAAAAGTAAAAGTTTTTATAAGGCCTATATCTAAAGCTCCTAAAAGAGCACATGGCTACCTTTGGGATATATGATATGGAACCACTCACCATCATACATATTTCAATTGGGAGTAGCTAGTGTATTCTCTCTTCAAGATATGCTCTTTTTCACCAACTATGAAACTTAGAGTGCCAAAGCTTGAAATCGTCATTTTGGGGATTTCACTAGCTCTGAATGCGGTTTCTGGCAAATGGGCATACACCTGATAGATTTTCGCCCCACCATCAAACCTTCTGGTTTTGGATGAAATGTGAGTTTTGACTTTCAAGAAATGCGCACTCTGAAAAACTTTGTTTCTGAATGCGGGAAAAGTTAAAGTTGTTAAAAAGGCCTATATCTAAAGCTCCTAAAGGAGCACATGGCTACCTTTGGGATAAATGATATGGAACCACTCACCATCATACATATTTCATTTGGGAGCAGCTAGTGTATTCTCTCTTCAAGATATGCTCTTTTTCACCAACTATGAAACTTAGAGTGCCAAAGCTTGAAATCGTCATTTTGGGGATTTCACAAGCTCTGAATGCGGTTTCTGGCAAATGGGCATACACCTGATAGATTTTCGCCCCACCATCAAACCTTTTGGTTTTGGATGAAATGTGAGTTTTGACTTTCAAGAAATGCGCACTCTGAAAAACTTTGTTTCTGAATGCGGGAAAAGTTAAAGTTTTTATAAGGCCTATATCTAAAGCTCCTAAAGGAGCACATGGCTACCTTTGGGATATATGATATGGAACCACTCACCATCATACATATTTCATTTGGGAGCAGCTAGTGTATTCTCTCTTCAAGATATGCTCTTTTTCACCAACTATGAAACTAAGAGTGCCAAAGCTTGAAATCGTCATTTTGGCGATTTCACAAGCTCTGAATGCGGTTTCTGGCAAATGGGCATACACCTGATAGATTTTCGCCCCACCATCAAACCTTCTGGTTTTGGATGAAATGTGAGTTTTGACTTTCAAGAAATGCGCACTCTGAAAAACTTTGTTTTTGAATGCGGGAAAAGTAAAAGTTTTTATAAGGCCTATATCTAAAGCTCCTAAAAGAGCACATGGCTACCTTTGGGATATATGATATGGAACCACTCACCATCATACATATTTCAATTGGGAGTAGCTAGTGTATTCTCTCTTCAAGATATGCTCTTTTTCACCAACTATGAAACTTAGAGTGCCAAAGCTTGAAATCGTCATTTTGGGGATTTCACTAGCTCTGAATGCGGTTTCTGGCAAATGGGCATACACCTGATAGATTTTCGCCCCACCATCAAACCTTCTGGTTTTGGATGAAATGTGAGTTTTGACTTTCAAGAAATGCGCACTCTGAAAAACTTTGTTTCTGAATGCGGGAAAAGTTAAAGTTGTTAAAAAGGCCTATATCTAAAGCTCCTAAAGGAGCACATGGCTACCTTTGGGATATATGATATGGAACCACTCACCATCATACATATTTCATTTGGGAGCAGCTAGTGTATTCTCTCTTCAAGATATGCTCTTTTTCACCAACTATGAAACTTAGAGTGCCAAAGCTTGAAATCGTCATTTTGGGGATTTCACAAGCTCTGAATGCGGTTTCTGGCAAATGGGCATACACCTGATAGATTTTCGCCCCACCATCAAACCTTTTGGTTTTGGATGAAATGTGAGTTTTGACTTTCAAGAAATGCGCACTCTGAAAAACTTTGTTTCTGAATGCGGGAAAAGTTAAAGTTTTTATAAGGCCTATATCTAAAGCTCCTAAAGGAGCACATGGCTACCTTTGGGATATATGATATGGAACCACTCACCATCATACATATTTCATTTGGGAGCAGCTAGTGTATTCTCTCTTCAAGATATGCTCTTTTTCACCAACTATGAAACTTAGAGTGCCAAAGCTTGAAATCGTCATTTTGGGGATTTCACAAGCTCTGAATGCGGTTTCTGGCAAATGGGCATAAACCTGATAGATTTTCGCCCCACCATCAAACCTTTTGGTTTTGGATGAAATGTGAGTTTTGACTTTCAAGAAATGCGCACTCTGAAAAACTTTGTTTCTGAATGCGGGAAAAGTTAAAGTTTTTATAAGGCCTATATCTAAAGCTCCTAAAGGAGCACATGGCTACCTTTGGGATATATGATATGGAACCACTCACCATCATACATATTTCATTTGGGAGCAGCTAGTGTATTCTCTCTTCAAGATATGCTCTTTTTCACCAACTATGAAACTTAGAGTGCCAAAGCTTGAAATCGTCATTTTGGGGATTTCACTAGCTCTGAATGCGGTTTCTGGCAAATGGGCATACACCTGATAGATTTTCGCCCCACCATCAAACCTTCTGGTTTTGGATGAAATGTGAGTTTTGACTTTCAAGAAATGCGCACTCTGAAAAACTTTGTTTCTGAATGCGGGAAAAGTTAAAGTTGTTAAAAAGGCCTATATCTAAAGCTTTTAAAGGAGCACATGGCTACCTTTGGGATATATGATATGGAACCACTCACCATCATACATATTTCATTTGGGAGCAGCTAGTGTATTCTCTCTTCAAGATATGCTCTTTTTCACCAACTATGAAACTTAGAGTGCCAAAGCTTGAAATCGTCATTTTGGGGATTTCACAAGCTCTGAATGCGGTTTCTGGCAAATGGGCATGCACCTGATAGATTTTCGCCCCACCATCAAACCTTTTGGTTTTGGATGAAATGTGAGTTTTGACTTTCAAGAAATGCGCACTCTGAAAAACTTTGTTTCTGAATGCGGGAAAAGTTAAAGTTTTCATAAGGCCTATATCTAAAGCTCCTAAAGGAGCACATGGCTACCTTTGGGATATATGATATGGAACCACTCACCATCATACATATTTCATTTGGGAGCAGCTAGTGTATTCTCTCTTCAAGATATGCTCTTTTTCACCAACTATGAAACTTAGAGTGCCAAAGCTTGAAATCGTCATTTTGGGGATTTCACTAGCTCTGAATGCGGTTTCTGGCAAATGGGCATACACCTGATAGATTTTCGCCCCACCATCAAACCTTCTGGTTTTGGATGAAATGTGAGTTTTGACTTTCAAGAAATGCGCACTCTGAAAAACTTTGTTTCTGAATGCGGGAAAAGTTAAAGTTTTTATAAGGCCTATATCTAAAGCTCCTAAAGGAGCACATGGCTACCTTTGGGATATATGATATGGAACCACTCACCATCATACATATTTCATTTGGGAGCAGCTAGTGTATTCTCTCTTCAAGATATGCTCTTTTTCACCAACTACACAGTAAATCTTGCAGTGTCAAATGAACACTTAAAGAGTCAAATTTAACACTATTCCCGAGTGTATTTGGTCCCACTCAGAATTTGTGTTAAATTGACTCTTGCTCTTGTGTTAAAATTTTAGAGTTAAATTAACTCTAAATAGAGTACAAACTTAACACTCGCTTACACTGTATAGTGTTATTTAAACTTAACACTATAGGTTAAATAACTCTGGAGAGTGTAAATATTATTCTCAGTAGTGTTGATAATTTACTCTTCTGTGATAACAAATTAACTCTGATTGAGTTGAATTCCAATGCTCATTAACACTGCATTGAGTTATTAAAAGTTAACACTGGAGGGTCAAATAACTCTGATGAAGTGTTGATATTACACACTACTGTGTTGATAATTTACTCACTTGCAGTGAAAAAACATCTCTGAAAATAACACCCATTAACACTGCACAGTGTCAATGAAACCTGACACTATTGGTGAAAATAAACCTCACTGGTGTTAATTTTACACTTAATTTACTCTTGTAGTGTGAAATTATATTTACATACAATATACATTAAGTAAGTAAAAATCACAAGTTACCACAAAATAATGAATTCAACAATTTTATTTTTAGGTCAGGCCTAAAAAAATAATAAAACATCTCATAAAAAACAACAACATTGACCTCAGCAGGTCTGCATAAAGTGGCAATATGGAACAATGTAGTTTGAGAAATCTGTCGTTCCATACTTCATTTGAACATCAAATGGTTTGAAGTAACACAGCTGATTTATATCCAACACCTTTACAACTCTGTCTGGATGCAGTCTGACCTTAAAGGCATGGTAATGGTCATCAAAACACATGGTTTCCATCAGTTTTCCACAGAGCAATACACTGTCATCTTTCACAGCAATAGTCTTGATCTTACAAAACACAGGCATCTCAAATGCTACCTCAGTACAGATAATCAAGTCACAGCGGTACTCTGTACCATGATGTTTTATCCACTTGGCAGAAAAAACACTGGTTACTATCTCCAAATATGGAAGCAATCTCTGGACCTTCTTTGAGCTCAACAAGTGCCACCATCTTTCCTGGACCTAAGGTTAATCTTTCCTTGGTAAAGGACTCCTGATACATTGCCATACAACTTTGGTGCTTTTTGGCTAATGTCTTTGTAATGTTTTTAAAGCTTTTTAATTGTCTCTTAAAGAAGTTATGTTTAGCTTCATAACGCATGCACCACATGTGCAGAATTGGGCCGATGTTCCTTATATTACGAGGGTAATGTATCATGAAGTGATGCTTTGGCAATAGGTTGATTGTAGGAAATAACTGCTTGAAGAGCCGATGATGATCAGTGATTAAATGTTTGAGATAAATGGTCATGCCATCTGACAGGACTGGTGAAAATACAATGTTAACAATCTGTAGAAGCAAAAGCAGAAGATGCCAGTACTTATCATCTGTCTGTATTAAATCACCAAATAGCAGAGGCATATTGCGCAACAAGCACCAAGACTGTGTGGCATTCAACCCCAAATCATTACTTCCATCCAACAACTTGACTCTTGGAGGACGGTTTCGCTGCTGATTGTAACCATAGTCAAAAGCATGTATTCTGCCAGCCAGTTGTTCAGCATTTAGAAGTTTCTCCTGAAGAATGTACCGGAGAACAAGTTTCACCTCAAACTGAGCAACCCCCTCTAAAATATCATGCATGATATCTACAGAGAAGTTGGTGGCTGTGTTGAAATACTGAAGTGAATTCAACAGACAACTGCGTTTCACACCATATATATGAGGTAGCGTAGGATCTGTCTGTATAGTTTGACAGTGTTGTGCGTGCATCTCAACAGTTCTTAGTACAACATCCGGATCATCTTCACAGAATACAGTCTGAAAACGAGCTTTCTCAAGGAGACAGAAACGACAGCAATACCGAGCCCCAAATGACTCCACAAACCCAAACAGACCATGTAAGCCAAGGTTATCCCCGGTGACCTGAACTATGGTACCACGAATCACGTGTCTAAACATGGGAATTTTAAGTCCCTCTGTCTCCAGTACTTTCAGATCATTGACAAGTGGCTCAAGTATCAAATTAAAATCATAACGCTTAATGTCCTGTGCATGGAAAAGAGCACACAAATGAATATTAATCAAAGAGGAATTATAGATTGGGGGAAAATTTCTTAATGTAAAATATATAGCACCTAATTTATGTATACCCTTTTTAGAGCCCAATGGATTTGCAGTTTCAAAGTCATCATAAAAAAGCTGAATTTGTAAGGAATCTTTTTCTACAGAAAACAGGGGACTTTCTTTAAAATAGGTGGCATCTCTCAAGTCTGCATACACACCTTCCTTGGTCATGTGCCTGGGCTTTAACATGTCTGCAAGTTCTGGGTTTTGAAAAATGCTCTTCAGTGTTTCCAAAATGGGAATATATGCAAACTTATCAGTTACAATGACCTGGTCATATGTCCCAGTAGTTTTGTTTCTTCTGCTGTCAAATCTTGTGCCAAGCACCTTTTCAATGGGTTCAACTTTTCCCCATTTCTCTGTGAAGTGTTTGTTTCTTTTAGCCTCTGAATTTAAGGGTGTGAATGGGTTTTCCAACTTTTGGAATGACTGTTCTATGCTGTTCTTATTTTCTGTGTCCTGTGGAGATAAGCACTGTAGAGCTGCATCTTTAGCCTGACTATGAATCTTGGAAACCACTTCTTCCATGGTTGAGACAAAACTATTTACAGTAGACTGACTTAATCCAGCAGCCTTGAGTTGTGCGACAGCAGTGGCACACATATCTAGAGTGCTCCTATTGGAGTTTCTGAACAGTTCACATGTGGCCGTCACATCGACATCAGATGTTGTGGCGGTCTCATCTACATTAGCTATCACCGCCTCTCCTACACTGTTTACATTAACATCAGTGTCAACCTCTTGGTCAATATACTCAGTGTGTTTGGTGTTTAAATGTTTCCTAAAACCAGAAAACGTACCAAACATATAGCCACATCCAGTCTGAACACATTTAAGGCGAAGATTTTTTCCTGGCAAGTAACCGTGAACTAATCGCAAATGCCTAACAAGCATATTTGAACAACTTAACTCCTTCTGACAATCAAAACACTTCATGGTGGAGGAGAAACCTCATGCACTAATGAAGCAACCTCGCCCTAACTTCAGCAACACGAGGACTCTCCTTGACAATCCCAACATCAATACTGTACACAGTGGTCTGGAGGAACGTGTACATGTTGCGAAGCATGGTGTTGTATGCTGTGCCAAACACATAATGTGCCTTAAAGAGTTCATCAAAAGCACCAAGAGAAGAGATTGACTTGCAAGGTATGGCCTTCTTCTCGAGAACGATGTAGAACTGGTGGATCGCATTCTTCTTCACTCCAACAGCCAGGAGATAGGGTTGAACGCTGGTAGTGATGGCATCAAGATGCTCTTGGATGCTTGTTCCAGTCTGAGAAGACAAACACACATGGAGAAACGATTAGAATTACATGGTTGTAATATTATAATCATAAATTCATACATACATTAGGAGAAAATACCAACCTTCTTGAAGACCACAAGATGCTTCTCTGCTTGGGACGCCGACACCTTCCCTGGTCTCTTCCGACCCTGAGCAGAGGGTGGAATCAGGTGCAACAGCAGTAAAACCGATGAGAGGTCACTGTCCCAACCTGTAACGATACAAGTTGGATTTAAGACACTTGAATTATGTGGACCATAACCAAAATTCAGTCCATCTGCAATGTCAGCAGTATTTTTACAAAATAAGAGAAAAGACAGCAGTTCATCACAAGAAGCTCTGCCACTCAAAATATGAATATACAGTACCAGTAAAAAGCTTGGATGCACTCATTCAAGTGAATGGGAAGATAACTTTTGACTGGTTGATAATACAAAATGTCCTCGTACATTTTCCACAGAAGTCCATGAGTGAAAAACAACAAGAATGGTATGCTCAAAAGCAGCTTACCAACGTCAGCATCCACTTCAGTGTCATCCTCAGGAGGATCAGCTGCCAGCAGGAGCTCTTCAAGCTCACTGGTGGATGGAAGCTGTCTGCATTGTTGGATGATCTTTTTCTTGTATGTGGTCGGCCACCTTTCCAGAAGCTTGCCTGATACACCCTCTCCAAACATCAGAACGAAATCCTGTTCAACCTGGAGAGGGGGGATTGGGGGACAATTTCAGGATTTCACAGCCAACCAAAGTTAGTGGGTGCTAGTTGAGGTACAATACATCTACCATCTAGATTATTCAAGTGTCACAAAATGGTCAAAATAATGGCAGATAATTACCAAGCCCTTGACGTCTTGGAAACGTGGAAAGTCAGACAGTATGCTGCTTGACTGCTGGGGGTCGAGGACCTTGTTGCGCCTATAGTCAAATGTCAGTTTCATCTTGTTCTTCACTGTGTCCTCATCAGCTGAATGTTTCATTAGTGAGATCGCTTCCTTGCACTCCTCTTCGCTCAGGGCAGTCTCTGGAACAACATGGGAATCTCGTCTGGCAGTTGGTCCTCCTCCATGAGATGGTCCTCCACAGGATTCTACAGAATATGGGAAAATATCTCAACACACTCTACCAAGGCCACCAAGGCCTGATTGATGGAGTTCTGCAGGTACAGGTTTATACAGTAATCAATAATGTCGCTTGTTTTGTTAATCAACTCGTTGTACTCAAGATATGAATTGTCACATTGAAATTGATGAGCAGACTTTCAGCTTGTCATTGTTAGGCTGTACAGTGCTCAAAAAGTAATGAGCCAAAATGTACAAAAATTGTGTCACTAATATCATGTCTGGAGCTGACTAATTTAAAGGACAAGTTAGAGATTTAGCACTTTGAGGTCTGTTAGGTTATTTACCATCATATACAATGGTCCATATGAACATTTTGATGAACGGTGCACTCTTGTATATATTGCGAATTACTCATGGCTCCGCTATTTACACAATTGCTCCTTCAAACAGCATAAACTCACAGTGGTCAGGAAACTCAGGTGGTCAGAAAACTCACAGTGGTCACTGGCACTGATGTTCTGACAAAATAATTGCTGCAAAGTATGCTTCCTATCAGATTTTATGTAGCCTATAATTTAGCATGGAACTATTTTCAGTCACAGTGCAGCCATACACTTCCGCTGGAAATAGTTCCATGATACATAAACCTGATAGGCAGCATACTTTGCAGCAATGTTTTTGTCAGAACATCAGCGGACACCAGTGACCACTGAGTTTCCAGACTTTTAAAACGAGAGTTTATGGTGTTTCTTTTAAGGATTCTCTACATGCCAATCCAGATCCCATTGTGTAAATTAGCTGGGCCATGAGAAATTCGCAATATATAAGAATGCACGGTTGGTCAAAATCTTCATATGGACCATTGTATATAATAGTAAATAACCTTCTAACAGGCCTTAAAGTGCTAAATCCCGAACTTGTCTTTTAAGAAAACTGATTGTTTATTTATTGGCTGGAGAAACATGTGCAAAAAATAAAAGGCAATAACTGATCTTGTGACTGTTTTGTTTCATACATTTTCCCGGTATTATTAGTGTTACCTCCAAATGATGATCGTCTGTCTTTAGCAGCGCTTCTCTGAATAGTTTTAATCCTCCAGGCCAAGTACCCACTGCCACTCTCGCCATCATAATAATGCTCCTTGGAGGGTGAAAGGATAACAAAAACAGACACTTCACATTTAAAAGTGAAAAACAGCATGCTCTAGTAGGATTCAAAATGTATCAACATTGCCCCAACCATTACTGTGTGCAACTCACATAGCCATTCTTAGAGTGTGGGTCACTGAGGTAGGGGAATAAGGTCACGATTCCTCTGGCATACTTTTCTTTCAGCTGTCTGGGTGGTGAAGTACTGGAAGATTAAAGAAGAATGGATTTCTCAGTCATATTCCCTGGATTTCATTTAGATTTCAAATTCATCTGAAAGCTAGATTGAGAACAAACTAAAAACAAGGAGTTAATTACCCATTCTTCTCTGTCAAGTCAGCTGCCAATATGTTCACCATTTTCCTTCTGTTGTCATCCTGCAAGGACTTGGTTCGATGGTATTCATTTATTATGCGTTCTCCACCAGGTTTCTTGGAAAGAATGGATTCCACCAACTTGAAGCACAATGCAAAACAATTCAGTGTTAGGAATATACTGTATAGACTGCAATTCAAAGTTAAGGTAAAGGATAAGTATCCTTAATATCAGTTTTAACCCTATCTGAGGTCTGTCTAGCATGCTTCTGACTCGTGGAGATGATAATTTGAGAGATCCATCCAGTCTCAAGTGAGCTACGATATTCTTACAGGCGCGCGACCAGTACAATGGAAAAGATGGGGGCATAACATTGACCTTATAAAAATATGATAAACATGCATTTCTGAGTTGTGAATCACAGGGTGTAATCTTACCGGTCTCAGAATGCTCTCCTGTGAAATGTAGGCCAGCGTTTCCGCTGTTAAGGTTTTGCCGTGGCGTTGCGATAGATAGATAGCTCGGAGAGTGCAGACCTCTGCTCGTGATGCATGACCTTACTTCCTGTTTACGCGTTGACCTTGAGTGTTAAATTGCCATGTTAAATTGTGCCCATTGGCCCTCTTTCAAAATAGGCTACTGCTTCCTATACGGTTTGTACCTATACCTGTATCTTCACCTTATTGGTCATTTTATTAAGAGACATATTGCATGTGTGTCAACTCTTACTTGCTTAGCTTCTGTATCCAGCCTCTGGCGTTTTCTGGAAGGGCTCTCTGAAATGATGACAGTATCCTGTGAGCCCGACGAATCGAGGGATGATGGTTGGGACCGCTCAGATGAGGCTAGCGTGGAGACAGACTCTAACCATGAATGAAAAGGCAGGATAAATAAAAAAAGATTATACACAGTTCCCTCATAAACATGTCCCTTATCTAATCGAATGTAAGCTTCACATGACAAATAACTTATTCATTAAATCCATTAAATATAGATTACAAATGTAATCAAACCTGTGTCATATTTGATGGTTAGCACCCCAGTGGATGCATCTCTTGCTATATCCTCAAAAACATCGTCATCCAACTCGGTCCCTGAACTGTCAACAACTTTCACACCTTCTGTTACAGCTGGGACACCAAACTTTGCAAATGCTAGAAACAGGCACAAAAGCTTTTGTAAACAGAAATGTCATTGGATATCTAATGATTTCTAAATCTACTACTCACTAAATATTCACTTAATCTTGAATAATTGCTGTCTGCAATACAATAGATGAAGCCACAGCTCCGCCCAGTGGATAACCTGAGTCTCACATTGAGGACTTGATTTGTCACATTTCCCAAGTATCCCAATTTCTTACCTGCACTCAGAAACTCCGTCAGATTTGGTTCTGTAATCCGAACAAACTTTTGGACATCTCCCAGTTTTACTTTTAACAGCATGCTTGTAGCAGGCCTGCAAGAGAGTTACCGACGCAAAAAAGATTGGGCAACTTGAACACAGGAATGCAAACAGACAACAAAAAAGCGAGAGCTACCCCAGGGCTTTTCCTTGCATTTTCTAATGCACTCACTCTCATAACACACCGTTTCATAGTACAGATTACTTATATCATTCTCTAAGTCAGGGTATTTCCCCATTAACATTAGCTAGCAAGACACCTTCCAAGCTAAGCTAAGCTATAACACTCACCAAACCAAGGATTCAGAACTGACATTCTGCAATTTGTGAGTATCCAAAAACAGACATAAACGTTAGTCAACTCCGTGATTCTATAGATTTTTTTTCTTCTGTTGAATAGAGAAATTTACCTCAGTCCCTCGACGTGAAATGGCGCCCACGTGCAGTCTTGGCCGTCACTGAAATCTGTGGACGTTACAAAGAATACAATGCAATCACCCGCCACATTTCAACTCGGTCATGTTAGCCGTTTGAACTACGGTATTTTAAGATACAAAACCAGCTGGAGTATGGTGAACAATATTAAAGCTATTCTAAAAGGCTACTTCTGTTCAAATGTCAAATAACTGTTAATTGATTTCATACTGTAGGACAAATTTACCTCAGAACATGGCGTGCAAACGTTCGCCACTAAGCTAGCTAGCTAGGTAACGTAGCACTAACGTTAGTTTAGCCAACTCCCCAAAAATGGTCTTTGCCATTTCACTGGAACCTATGGAGCTAGCTACAAACAATACAATTCACAATCACCCCTCCACATTGTATTAACAACGTTAACATTACCTCTTGCAAGTTGCTGGAAGCCTATAGCTACCGAATTAATTAACTGTAGTCTAGGTTAGCTAGCACTAGCTAATGTTGCTTGCACATAGACTGCACGCATGAACTCGGTCACGTTAACGTTAGCCCTTTGAAATGTGGTATGTTAAGATACATAATCAGCTGGAGTATACGCGGTGAAGTTTGAAAGAGAAGGAGATGGGCGGAGCTTTCCAGAGTAGTTCTTACACCAGCCAATTAACTACGAAATATTTCACCAACACTGTGGGCATTTTACACAAACTGTTGTTGTAATAACTCTGAAAGAGTCAATGTACTTTGACACTGCATATTTTACACTGGGAAATTTACAGTGTATGAAACTTAGAGTGCCAAAGCTTGAAATCGTCATTTTGGGGATTTCACAAGCTCTGAATGCGGTTTCTGGCAAATGGGCATACACCTGATAGATTTTCGCCCCACCATCAAACCTTTTGGTTTTGGATGAAATGTGAGTTTTGACTTTCAAGAAATGCGCACTCTGAAAAACTTTGTTTCTGAATGCGGGAAAAGTTAAAGTTTTTATAAGGCCTATATCTAAAGCTCCTAAAGGAGCACATGGCTACCTTTGGGATATATGATATGGAACCACTCACCATCATACATATTTCATTTGGGAGCAGCTAGTGTATTCTCTCTTCAAGATATGCTCTTTTTCACCAACTATGAAACTTAGAGTGCCAAAGCTTGAAATCGTCATTTTGGGGATTTCACAAGCTCTGAATGCGGTTTCTGGCAAATGGGCATAAACCTGATAGATTTTCGCCCCACCATCAAACCTTTTGGTTTTGGATGAAATGTGAGTTTTGACTTTCAAGAAATGCGCACTCTGAAAAACTTTGTTTCTGAATGCGGGAAAAGTTAAAGTTTTTATAAGGCCTATATCTAAAGCTCCTAAAGGAGCACATGGCTACCTTTGGGATATATGATATGGAACCACTCACCATCATACATATTTAATTTGGGAGCAGCTAGTGTATTCTCTCTTCAAGATATGCTCTTTTTCACCAACTATGAAACTTAGAGTGCCAAAGCTTGAAATCGTCATTTTGGGGATTTCACAAGCTCTGAATGCGGTTTCTGGCAAATGGGCATACACCTGATAGATTTTCGCCCCACCATCAAACCTTTTGGTTTTGGATGAAATGTGAATTTTGACTTTCAAGAAATGCGCACTCTGAAAAACGTTGTTTCTGAATACGGGAAAAGTTAAAGTTTTTATAAGGCCTATATCTAAAGCTCCTAAAGGAGCACATGGCTACCTTTGGGATATATGATATGGAACCACTCACCATCATACATATTTCATTTGGGAGCAGCTAGTGTATTCTCTCTTCAAGATATGCTCTTTTTCACCAACTATGAAACTTAGAGTGCCAAAGCTTGAAATCGTCATTTTGGGGATTTCACAAGCTCTGAATGCGGTTTCTGGCAAATGGACATAAACCTGATAGATTTTCGCCCCATCATCAAACCTTTTGGTTTTGGATGAAATGTGAGTTTTGACTTTCAAGAAATGCGCACTCTGAAAAACTTTGTTTCTGAATGCGGGAAAAGTTAAAGTTTTTATAAGGCCTATATCTAAAGCTCCTAAAAGAGCACATGGCTACCTTTGGGATATATGATATGGAACCACTCACCATCATACATATTTCAATTGGGAGTAGCTAGTGTATTCTCTCTTCAAGATATGCTCTTTTTCACCAACTATGAAACTTAGAGTGCCAAAGCTTGAAATCGTCATTTTGGGGATTTCACTAGCTCTGAATGCGGTTTCTGGCAAATGGGCATACACCTGATAGATTTTCGCCCCACCATCAAACCTTCTGGTTTTGGATGAAATGTGAGTTTTGACTTTCAAGAAATGCGCACTCTGAAAAACTTTGTTTCTGAATGCGGGAAAAGTTAAAGTTGTTAAAAAGGCCTATATCTAAAGCTCCTAAAGGAGCACATGGCTACCTTTGGGATATATGATATGGAACCACTCACCATCACACATATTTCATTTGGGAGCAGCTAGTGTATTCTCTCTTCAAGATATGCTCTTTTTCACCAACTATGAAACTTAGAGTGCCAAAGCTTGAAATCGTCATTTTGGGGATTTCACAAGCTCTGAATGCGGTTTCTGGCAAATGGGCATACACCTGATAGATTTTCGCCCCACCATCAAACCTTTTGGTTTTGGATGAAATGTGAGTTTTGACTTTCAAGAAATGCACACTCTGAAAAACTTTGTTTCTGAATGCGGGAAAAGTTAAAGTTTTTATAAGGCCTATATCTAAAGCTCCTAAAGGAGCACATGGCTACCTTTGGGATATATGATATGGAACCACTCACCATCACACATATTTCATTTGGGAGCAGCTAGTGTATTCTCTCTTCAAGATATGCTCTTTTTCACCAACTATGAAACTTAGAGTGCCAAAGCTTGAAATCGTCATTTTGGGGATTTCACAAGCTCTGAATGCGGTTTCTGGCAAATGGGCATAAACCTGATAGATTTTCGCCCCACCATCAAACCTTTTGGTTTTGGATGAAATGTGAGTTTTGACTTTCAAGAAATGCGCACTCTGAAAAACTTTGTTTCTGAATGCGGGAAAAGTTAAAGTTTTTATAAGGCCTATATCTAAAGCTCCTAAAGGAGCACATGGCTACCTTTGGGATATATGATATGGAACCACTCACCATCATACATATTTCATTTGGGAGCAGCTAGTGTATTCTCTCTTCAAGATATGCTCTTTTTCACCAACTATGAAACTTAGAGTGCCAAAGCTTGAAATCGTCATTTTGGGGATTTCACAAGCTCTGAATGCGGTTTCTGGCAAATGGGCATAAACCTGATAGATTTTCGCCCCACCATCAAACCTTTTGGTTTTGGATGAAATGTGAGTTTTGACTTTCAAGAAATGCGCACTCTGAAAAACTTTGTTTCTGAATGCGGGAAAAGTTAAAGTTTTTATAAGGCCTATATCTAAAGCTCCTAAAGGAGCACATGGCTACCTTTGGGATATATGATATGGAACCACTCACCATCATACATATTTCATTTGGGAGCAGCTAGTGTATTCTCTCTTCAAGATATGCTCTTTTTCACCAACTATGAAACTTAGAGTGCCAAAGCTTGAAATCGTCATTTTGGGGATTTCACAAGCTCTGAATGCGGTTTCTGGCAAATGGGCATACACCTGATAGATTTTCGCCCCACCATCAAACTTTTGGTTTTGGATGAAATGTGAGTTTTGACTTTCAAGAAATGCGCACTCTGAAAAACGTTGTTTCTGAATACGGGAAAAGTTAAAGTTTTTATAAGGCCTATATCTAAAGCTCCTAAAGGAGCACATGGCTACCTTTGGGATATATGATATGGAACCACTCACCATCATACATATTTCATTTGGGAGCAGCTAGTGTATTCTCTCTTCAAGATATGCTCTTTTTCACCAACTATGAAACTAAGAGTGCCAAAGCTTGAAATCGTCATTTTGGCGATTTCACAAGCTCTGAATGCGGTTTCTGGCAAATGGGCATACACCTGATAGATTTTCGCCCCACCATCAAACCTTCTGGTTTTGGATGAAATGTGAGTTTTGACTTTCAAGAAATGCGCACTCTGAAAAACTTTGTTTCTGAATGCGGGAAAAGTTAAAGTTTTTATAAGGCCTATATCTAAAGCTCCTAAAAGAGCACATGGCTACCTTTGGGATATATGATATGGAACCACTCACCATCATACATATTTCAATTGGGAGTAGCTAGTGTATTCTCTCTTCAAGATATGCTCTTTTTCACCAACTATGAAACTTAGAGTGCCAAAGCTTGAAATCGTCATTTTGGGGATTTCACTAGCTCTGAATGCGGTTTCTGGCAAATGGGCATACACCTGATAGATTTTCGCCCCACCATCAAACCTTCTGGTTTTGGATGAAATGTGAGTTTTGACTTTCAAGAAATGCGCACTCTGAAAAACTTTGTTTCTGAATGCGGGAAAAGTTAAAGTTGTTAAAAAGGCCTATATCTAAAGCTCCTAAAGGAGCACATGGCTACCTTTGGGATATATGATATGGAACCACTCACCATCATACATATTTCATTTGGGAGCAGCTAGTGTATTCTCTCTTCAAGATATGCTCTTTTTCACCAACTATGAAACTTAGAGTGCCAAAGCTTGAAATCGTCATTTTGGCGATTTCACAAGCTCTGAATGCGGTTTCTGGCAAATGGGCATAAACCTGATAGATTTTCGCCCCACCATCAAACCTTTTGGTTTTGGATGAAATGTGAGTTTTGACTTTCAAGAAATGCGCACTCTGAAAAACTTTGTTTCTGAATGCGGGAAAAGTTAAAGTTTTTATAAGGCCTATATCTAAAGCTCCTAAAGGAGCACATGGCTACCTTTGGGATATATGATATGGAACCACTCACCATCATACATATTTCATTTGGGAGCAGCTAGTGTATTCTCTCTTCAAGATATGCTCTTTTTCACCAACTATGAAACTTAGAGTGCCAAAGCTTGAAATTGTCATTTTGGGGATTTCACAAGCTCTGAATGCGGTTTCTGGCAAATGGGCATAAACCTGATAGATTTTCGCCCCACCATCAAACCTTTTGGTTTTGGATGAAATGTGAGTTTTGACTTTCAAGAAATGCGCACTCTGAAAAACTTTGTTTCTGAATGCGGGAAAAGTTAAAGTTTTTATAAGGCCTATATCTAAAGCTCCTAAAGGAGCACATGGCTACCTTTGGGATATATGATATGGAACCACTCACCATCATACATATTTCATTTGGGAGCAGCTAGTGTATTCTCTCTTCAAGATATGCTCTTTTTCACCAACTATGAAACTTAGAGTGCCAAAGCTTGAAATCGTCATTTTGGGGATTTCACAAGCTCTGAATGCGGTTTCTGGCAAATGGGCATACACCTGATAGATTTTCGCCCCACCATCAAACCTTTTGGTATTGGATGAAATGTGAGTTTTGACTTTCAAGAAATGCGCACTCTGAAAAACGTTGTTTCTGAATGCGGGAAAAGTTAAAGTTTTTATAAGGCCTATATCTAAAGCTCCTAAAAGAGCACATGGCTACCTTTGGGATATATGATATGGAACCACTCACCATCATACATATTTCAATTGGGAGTAGCTAGTGTATTCTCTCTTCAAGATATGCTCTTTTTCACCAACTATGAAACTTAGAGTGCCAAAGCTTGAAATCGTCATTTTGGGGATTTCACTAGCTCTGAATGCGGTTTCTGGCAAATGGGCATACACCTGATAGATTTTCGCCCCACCATCAAACCTTCTGGTTTTGGATGAAATGTGAGTTTTGACTTTCAAGAAATGCGCACTCTGAAAAACTTTGTTTCTGAATGCGGGAAAAGTTAAAGTTGTTAAAAAGGCCTATATCTAAAGCTCCTAAAGGAGCACATGGCTACCTTTGGGATATATGATATGGAACCACTCACCATCATACATATTTCATTTGGGAGCAGCTAGTGTATTCTCTCTTCAAGATATGCTCTTTTTCACCAACTATGAAACTTAGAGTGCCAAAGCTTGAAATTGTCATTTTGGGGATTTCACAAGCTCTGAATGCGGTTTCTGGCAAATGGGCATAAACCTGATAGATTTTCGCCCCACCATCAAACCTTTTGGTTTTGGATGAAATGTGAGTTTTGACTTTCAAGAAATGCGCACTCTGAAAAACTTTGTTTCTGAATGCGGGAAAAGTTAAAGTTTTTATAAGGCCTATATCTAAAGCTCCTAAAGGAGCACATGGCTACCTTTGGGATATATGATATGGAACCACTCACCATCATACATATTTCATTTGGGAGCAGCTAGTGTATTCTCTCTTCAAGATATGCTCTTTTTCACCAACTATGAAACTTAGAGTGCCAAAGCTTGAAATCGTCATTTTGGGGATTTCACAAGCTCTGAATGCGGTTTCTGGCAAATGGGCATACACCTGATAGATTTTCGCCCCACCATCAAACCTTTTGGTTTTGGATGAAATGTGAGTTTGACTTTCAAGAAATGCGCACTCTGAAAAACGTTGTTTCTGAATGCGGGAAAAGTTAAAGTTTTTATAAGGCCTATATCTAAAGCTCCTAAAAGAGCACATGGCTACCTTTGGGATATATGATATGGAACCACTCACCATCATACATATTTCAATTGGGAGTAGCTAGTGTATTCTCTCTTCAAGATATGCTCTTTTTCACCAACTATGAAACTTAGAGTGCCAAAGCTTGAAATCGTCATTTTGGGGATTTCACTAGCTCTGAATGCGGTTTCTGGCAAATGGGCATACACCTGATAGATTTTCGCCCCACCATCAAACCTTCTGGTTTTGGATGAAATGTGAGTTTTGACTTTCAAGAAATGCGCACTCTGAAAAACTTTGTTTCTGAATGCGGGAAAAGTTAAAGTTGTTAAAAAGGCCTATATCTAAAGCTCCTAAAGGAGCACATGGCTACCTTTGGGATATATGATATGGAACCACTCACCATCATACATATTTCATTTGGGAGCAGCTAGTGTATTCTCTCTTCAAGAGATGCTCTTTTTCACCAACTATGAAACTTAGAGTGCCAAAGCTTGAAATCGTCATTTTGGCGATTTCACAAGCTCTGAATGCGGTTTCTGGCAAATGGGCATACTCCTGATAGATTTTCGCCCCACCATCAAACCTTTTGGTTTTGGATGAAATGTGAGTTTTGACTTTCAAGAAATGCGCACTCTGAAAAACTTTGTTTCTGAATGCGGGAAAAGTTAAAGTTTTTATAAGGCCTATATCTAAAGCTCCTAAAGGAGCACATGGCTACCTTTGGGATATATGATATGGAACCACTCACCATCATACATATTTCATTTGGGAGCAGCTAGTGTATTCTCTCTTCAAGATATGCTCTTTTTCACCAACTATGAAACTTAGAGTGCCAATGCTTGAAATCGTCATTTTGGGGATTTCACAAGCTCTGAATGCGGTTTCTAGCAAATGGGCATACACCTGATAGATTTTCGCCCCACCATCAAACCTTCTGGTTTTGGATGAAATGTGAGTTTTGACTTTCAAGAAATGCGCACTCTGAAAAACTTTGTTTCTGAATGCGGGAAAAGTTAAAGTTGTTAAAAAGGCCTATATCTAAAGCTCCTAAAGGAGCACATGGCTACCTTTGGGATATATGATATGGAACCACTCACCATCATACATATTTCATTTGGGAGCAGCTAGTGTATTCTCTCTTCAAGAGATGCTCTTTTTCACCAACTATGAAACTTAGAGTGCCAAAGCTTGAAATCGTCATTTTGGCGATTTCACAAGCTCTGAATGCGGTTTCTGGCAAATGGGCATACTCCTGATAGATTTTCGCCCCACCATCAAACCTTTTGGTTTTGGATGAAATGTGAGTTTTGACTTTCAAGAAATGCGCACTCTGAAAAACTTTGTTTCTGAATGCGGGAAAAGTTAAAGTTTTTATAAGGCCTATATCTAAAGCTCCTAAAGGAGCACATGGCTACCTTTGGGATATATGATATGGAACCACTCACCATCATACATATTTCATTTGGGAGCAGCTAGTGTATTCTCTCTTCAAGATATGCTCTTTTTCACCAACTATGAAACTTAGAGTGCCAAAGCTTGAAATCGTCATTTTGGGGATTTCACAAGCTCTGAATGCGGTTTCTGGCAAATGGGCATACACCTGATAGATTTTCGCCCCACCATCAAACCTTTTGGTTTTGGATGAAATGTGAGTTTTCACTTTCAAGAAATGCGCACTCTGAAAAACTTTGTTTCTGAATGCGGGAAAAGTTAAAGTTTTTATAAGGCCTATATCTAAAGCTCCTAAAGGAGCACATGGCTACCTTTGGGATATATGATATGGAACCACTCACCATCATACATATTTCATTTGGGAGCAGCTAGTGTATTCTCTCTTCAAGATATGCTCTTTTTCACCAACTATGAAACTTAGAGTGCCAAAGCTTGAAATCGTCATTTTGGGGATTTCACAAGCTCTGAATGCGGTTTCTGGCAAATGGGCATAAACCTGATAGATTTTCGCCCCACCATCAAACCTTTTGGTTTTGGATGAAATGTGAGTTTTGACTTTCAAGAAATGCGCACTCTGAAAAACTTTGTTTCTGAATGCGGGAAAAGTTAAAGTTTTTATAAGGCCTATATCTAAAGCTCCTAAAGGAGCACATGGCTACCTTTGGGATATATGATATGGAACCACTCACCATCATACATATTTCATTTGGGAGCAGCTAGTGTATTCTCTCTTCAAGATATGCTCTTTTTCACCAACTATGAAACTTAGAGTGCCAAAGCTTGAAATCGTCATTTTGGGGATTTCACAAGCTCTGAATGCGGTTTCTGGCAAATGGGCATACACCTGATAGATTTTCGCCCCACCATCAAACCTTTTGGTTTTGGATGAAATGTGAGTTTTGACTTTCAAGAAATGCGCACTCTGAAAAACGTTGTTTCTGAATGCGGGAAAAGTTAAAGTTTTTATAAGGCCTATATCGAAAGCTCCTAAAGGAGCACATGGCTACCTTTGGGATATATGATATGGAACCACTCACCATCATACATATTTCATTTGGGAGCAGATAGTGTATTCTCTCTTCAAGATATGCTCTTTTTCACCAACTATGAAACTTAGAGTGCCAAAGCTTGAAATCGTCATTTTGGGGATTTCACAAGCTCTGAATGCGGTTTCTGGCAAATGGGCATAAACCTGATAGATTTTCGCCCCACCATCAAACCTTTTGGTTTTGGATGAAATGTGAGTTTTGACTTTCAAGAAATGCGCACTCTGAAAAACTTTGTTTCTGAATGCGGGAAAAGTTAAAGTTGTTATAAGGCCTATATCTAAAGCTGCTAAAGGAGCACATGGCTACCTTTGGGATATATGATATGGAACCACTCACCATCATACATATTTCATTTGGGAGCAGCTAGTGTATTCTCTCTTCAAGATATGCTCTTTTTCACCAACTATGAAACTTAGAGTGCCAAAGCTTGAAATCGTCATTTTGGGGATTTCACAAGCTCTGAATGCGGTTTCTGGCAAATGGGCATACACCTGATAGATTTTCGCCCCACCATCAAACCTTTTGGTTTTGGATGAAATGTGAGTTTTGACTTTCAAGAAATGCGCACTCTGAAAAACTTTGTTTCTGAATGCGGGAAAAGTTAAAGTTGTTATAAGGCCTATATCTGAAGCTCCTAAAGGAGCACATGGCTACCTTTGGGATATATGATATGTAACCACTCACCATCATACATATTTCATTTGGGAGCAGCTAGTGTATTCTCTCTTCAAGATATGCTCTTTTTCACCAACTATGAAACTTAGAGTGCCAAAGCTTGAAATCGTCATTTTGGGGATTTCACAAGCTCTGAATGCGGTTTCTGGCAAATGGGCATACACCTGATAGATTTTCGCCCCACCATCAAACCTTTTGGTTTTGGATGAAATGTGAGTTTTGACTTTCAAGAAATGCGCACTCTGAAAAACTTTGTTTCTGAATGCGGGAAAAGTTAAAGTTGTTATAAGGCCTATATCTAAAGCTCCTAAAGGAGCACATGGCTACCTTTGGGATATATGATATGGAACCACTCACCATCATACATATTTCATTTGGGAGCAGCTAGTGTATTCTCTCTTCAAGATATGCTCTTTTTCACCAACTATGAAAGTTAGAGTGCCAAAGCTTGAAATCGTCATTTTGGGGATTTCACAAGCTCTGAATGCGGTTTCTGGCAAATGGGCATACACCTGATAGATTTTCGCCCAACCATCAAACCTTTTGGTTTTGGATGAAATGTGAGTTTTGACTTTCAAGAAATGCGCACTCTGAAAAACTTTGTTTCTGAATGCGGGAAAAGTTAAAGTTGTTATAAGGCCTATATCTAAAGCTCCTAAAGGGGCACATGGCAACCTTTGGGATATATGATATGTAACCACTCACCATCATACATATTTCATTTGGGAGCAGCTAGTGTATTCTCTCTTCAAGATATGCTCTTTTTCACCAACTATGAAACTTAGAGTGCCAAAGCTTGAAATCGTCATTTTGGCGATTTCACAAGCTCTGAATGCGGTTTCTGGCAAATGGGCATACACCTGATAGATTTTCGCCCCACCATCAAACCTTTTGGTTTTGGATGAAATGTGAGTTTTGACTTTCAAGAAATGCGCACTCTGAAAAACTTTGTTTCTGAATGCGGGAAAAGTTAAAGTTTTTATAAGGCCTATATCTAAAGCTCCTAAAGGAGCACATGGCTACCTTTGGGATATATGATATGGAACCACTCACCATCATACATATTTCATTTGGGAGCAGCTAGTGTATTCTCTCTTCAAGATATGCTCTTTTTCACCAACTATGAAACTTAGAGTGCCAAAGCTTGAAATCGTCATTTTGGGGATTTCACAAGCTCTGAATGCGGTTTCTGGCAAATGGGCATACACCTGATAGATTTTCGCCCCACCATCAAACCTTTTGGTTTTGGATGAAATGTGAGTTTTGACTTTCAAGAAATGCGCACTCTGAAAAACTTTGTTTCTGAATGCGGGAAAAGTTAAAGTTTTTATAAGGCCTATATCTAAAGCTCCTAAAGGAGCACATGGCTACCTTTGGGATATATGATATGGAACCACTCACCATCATACATATTTCATTTGGGAGCAGCTAGTGTATTCTCTCTTCAAGATATGCTCTTTTTCACCAACTATGAAACTTAGAGTGCCAAAGCTTGAAATCGTCATTTTGGGGATTTCACAAGCTCTGAATGCGGTTTCTGGCAAATGGGCATACACCTGATAGATTTTCGCCCCACCATCAAACCTTTTGGTTTTGGATGAAATGTGAGTTTTGACTTTCAAGAAATGCGCACTCTGAAACACTTTGTTTCTGAATGCGGGAAAAGTTAAAGTTTTTATAAGGCCTATATCTAAAGCTCCTAAAGGAGCACATGGCTACCTTTGGGATATATGATATGGAACCACTCACCATCATACATATTTCATTTGGGAGCAGCTAGTGTATTCTCTCTTCAAGATATGCTCTTTTTCACCAACTATGAAACTTAGAGTGCCAAAGCTTGAAATCGTCATTTTGGGGATTTCACAAGCTCTGAATGCGGTTTCTGGCAAATGGGCATACACCTGATAGATTTTCGCCCCACCATCAAACCTTTTGGTTTTGGATGAAATGTGAGTTTTGACTTTCAAGAAATGCGCACTCTGAAACACTTTGTTTCTGAATGCGGGAAAAGTTAAAGTTTTTATAAGGCCTATATCTAAAGCTCCTAAAGGAGCACATGGCTACCTTTGGGATATATGATATGGAACCACTCACCATCATACATATTTCATTTGGGAGCAGCTAGTGTATTCTCTCTTGAAGATATGCTCTTTTTCACCAACTATGAAACTTAGAGTGCCAAAGCTTGAAATCGTCATTTTGGGGATTTCACAAGCTCTGAATGCGGTTTCTGGCAAATGGGCATACACCTGATAGATTTTCGCCCCACCATCAAACCTTTTGGTTTTGGATGAAATGTGAGTTTTGACTTTCAAGAAATGCGCACTCTGAAAAACGTTGTTTCTGAATGCGGGAAAAGTTAAAGTTTTTATAAGGCCTATATCTAAAGCTCCTAAAGGAGCACATGGCTACCTTTGGGATATATGATATGGAACCACTCACCATCATACATATTTCATTTGGGAGCAGATAGTGTATTCTCTCTTCAAGATATGCTCTTTTTCACCAACTATGAAACTTAGAGTGCCAAAGCTTGAAATCGTCATTTTGGGGATTTCACAAGCTCTGAATGCGGTTTCTGGCAAATGGGCATAAACCTGATAGATTTTCGCCCCACCATCAAACCTTTTGGTTTTGGATGAAATGTGAGTTTTGACTTTCAAGAAATGCGCACTCTGAAAAACTTTGTTTCTGAATGCGGGAAAAGTTAAAGTTTTTATAAGGCCTATATCTAAAGCTCCTGAAGGAGCACATGGCTACCTTTGGGATATATGATTTGGAACCACTCACCATCATACATATTTCATTTGGGAGCAGCTAGTGTATTCTCTCTTCAAGATATGCTCTTTTTCACCAACTATGAAACTTAGAGTGCCAAAGCTTGAAATCGTCATTTTGGGGATTTCACAAGCTCTGAATGCGGTTTCTGGCAAATGGGCATACACCTGATAGATTTTCGCCCCACCATCAAACCTTTTGGTTTTGGATGAAATGTGAGTTTTGACTTTCAAGAAATGCGCACTCTGAAAAACTTTGTTTCTGAATGCGGGAAAAGTTAAAGTTGTTATAAGGCCTATATCTGAAGCTCCTAAAGGAGCACATGGCTACCTTTGGGATATATGATATGTAACCACTCACCATCATACATATTTCATTTGGGAGCAGCTAGTGTATTCTCTCTTCAAGATATGCTCTTTTTCACCAACTATGAAACTTAGAGTGCCAAAGCTTGAAATCGTCATTTTGGGGATTTCACAAGCTCTGAATGCGGTTTCTGGCAAATGGGCATACACCTGATAGATTTTCGCCCCACCATCAAACCTTTTGGTTTTGGATGAAATGTGAGTTTTGACTTTCAAGAAATGCGCACTCTGAAAAACTTTGTTTCTGAATGCGGGAAAAGTTAAAGTTTTCATAAGGCCTATATCTAAAGCTCCTAAAGGAGCACATGGCTACCTTTGGGATATATGATATGGAACCACTCACCATCATACATATTTCATTTGGGAGCAGCTAGTGTATTCTCTCTTCAAGATATGCTCTTTTTCACCAACTATGAAACTTAGAGTGCCAAAGCTTGAAATCGTCATTTTGGGGATTTCACAAGCTCTGAATGCGGTTTCTGACAAATGGGCATACACCTGATAGATTTTCGCCCAACCATCAAACCTTTTGGTTTTGGATGAAATGTGAGTTTTGACTTTCAAGAAATGCGCACTCTGAAAAACTTTGTTTCTGAATGCGGGAAAAGTTAAAGTTGTTGTAAGGCCTATATCTAAAGCTCCTAAAGGGGCACATGGCAACCTTTGGGATATATGATATGTAACCACTCACCATCATACATATTTCATTTGGGAGCAGCTAGTGTATTCTCTCTTCAAGATATGCTCTTTTTCACCAACTATGAAACTTAGAGTGCCAAAGCTTGAAATCGTCATTTTGGCGATTTCACAAGCTCTGAATGCGGTTTCTGGCAAATGGGCATACACCTGATAGATTTTCGCCCCACCATCAAACCTTTTGGTTTTGGATGAAATGTGAGTTTTGACTTTCAAGAAATGCGCACTCTGAAAAACTTTGTTTCTGAATGCGGGAAAAGTTAAAGTTTTTATAAGGCCTATATCTAAAGCTACTAAAGGAGCACATGGCTACCTTTGGGATATATGATATGGAACCACTCACCATCATACATATTTCATTTGGGAGCAGCTAGTGTATTCTCTCTTCAAGATATGCTCTTTTTCACCAACTATGAAACTTAGAGTGCCAAAGCTTGAAATCGTCATTTTGGGGATTTCACAAGCTCTGAATGCGGTTTCTGGCAAATGGGCATACACCTGATAGATTTTCGCCCCACCATCAAACCTTTTGGTTTTGGATGAAATGTGAGTTTTGACTTTCAAGAAATGCGCACTCTGAAAAACTTTGTTTCTGAATGCGGGAAAAGTTAAAGTTTTTATAAGGCCTATATCTAAAGCTCCTAAAGGAGCACATGGCTACATTTGGGATATATGATATGGAACCACTCACCATCATACATATTTCATTTGGGAGCAGCTAGTGTATTCTCTCTTCAAGATATGCTCTTTTTCACCAACTATGAAACTTAGAGTGCCAAAGCTTGAAATCGTCATTTTGGGGATTTCACAAGCTCTGAATGCGGTTTCTGGCAATTGGGCATACACCTGATAGATTTTCGCCCCACCATCAAACCTTTTGGTTTTGGATGAAATGTGAGTTTTGACTATAAAGAAATGCGCACTCTGAAAAACTTTGTTTCTGAATGCGGGAAAAGTTAAAGTTTTTATAAGGCCTATATCTAAAGCTCCTAAAGGAGCACATGGCTACCTTTGGGATATATGATATGGAACCACTCACCATCATACATATTTCATTTGGGAGCAGCTAGTGTATTCTCTCTTCAAGATATGCTCTTTTTCACCAACTATGAAACTTAGAGTGCCAAAGCTTGAAATCGTCATTTTGGGGATTTCACAAGCTCTGAATGCGGTTTCTGGCAAATGGGCATACACCTGATAGATTTTCGCCCCACCATCAAACCTTTTGGTTTTGGATGAAATGTGAGTTTTGACTTTCAAGAAATGCGCACTCTGAAAAACGTTGTTTCTGAATGCGGGAAAAGTTAAAGTTGTTATAAGGCCTATATCTAAAGCTCCTAAAGGAGCACATGGCTACCTTTGGGATATATGATATGGAACCACTCACCATCATACATATTTCATTTGGGAGCAGATAGTGTATTCTCTCTTCAAGATATGCTCTTTTTCACCAACTATGAAACTTAGAGTGCCAAAGCTTGAAATCGTCATTTTGGGGATTTCACAAGCTCTGAATGCGGTTTCTGGCAAATGGGCATAAACCTGATAGATTTTCGCCCCACCATCAAACCTTTTGGTTTTGGATGAAATGTGAGTTTTGACTTTCAAGAAATGCGCACTCTGAAAAACTTTGTTTCTGAATGCGGGAAAAGTTAAAGTTTTTATAAGGCCTATATCTAAAGCTCCTGAAGGAGCACATGGCTACCTTTGGGATATATGATATGGAACCACTCACCATCATACATATTTCATTTGGGAGCAGCTAGTGTATTCTCTCTTCAAGATATGCTCTTTTTCACCAACTATGAAACTTAGAGTGCCAAAGCTTGAAATCGTCATTTTGGGGATTTCACAAGCTCTGAATGCGGTTTCTGGCAAATGGGCATACACCTGATAGATTTTCGCCCCACCATCAAACCTTTTGGTTTTGGATGAAATGTGAGTTTTGACTTTCAAGAAATGCGCACTCTGAAAAACTTTGTTTCTGAATGCGGGAAAAGTTAAAGTTTTCATAAGGCCTATATCTAAAGCTCCTAAAGGAGCACATGGCTACCTTTGGGATATATGATATGGAACCACTCACCATCATACATATTTCATTTGGGAGCAGCTAGTGTATTCTCTCTTCAAGATATGCTCTTTTTCACCAACTATGAAAGTTAGAGTGCCAAAGCTTGAAATCGTCATTTTGGGGATTTCACAAGCTCTGAATGCGGTTTCTGGCAAATGGGCATACACCTGATAGATTTTCGCCCAACCATCAAACCTTTTGGTTTTGGATGAAATGTGAGTTTTGACTTTCAAGAAATGCGCACTCTGAAAAACTTTGTTTCTGAATGCGGGAAAAGTTAAAGTTGTTATAAGGCCTATATCTAAAGCTCCTAAAGGAGCACATGGCTACCTTTGGGATATATGATATGGAACCACTCACCATCATACATATTTCATTTGGGAGCAGCTAGTGTATTCTCTCTTCAAGATATGCTCTTTTTCACCAACTATGAAACTTAGAGTGCCAAAGCTTGAAATCGTCATTTTGGGGATTTCACAAGCTCTGAATGCGGTTTCTGGCAAATGGCCATACACCTGATAGATTTTCGCCCCACCATCAAACCTTTTGGTTTTGGATGAAATGTGAGTTTTGACTTTCAAGAAATGCGCACTCTGAAAAACTTTGTTTCTGAATGCGGGAAAAGTTAAAGTTTTTATAAGGCCTATATCTAAAGCTCCTAAAGGAGCACATGGCTACCTTTGGGATATATGATATGGAACCACTCACCATCATACATATTTCATTTGGGAGCAGCTAGTGTATTCTCTCTTCAAGATATGCTCTTTTTCACCAACTATGAAACTTAGAGTGCCAAAGCTTGAAATCGTCATTTTGGGGATTTCACAAGCTCTGAATGCGGTTTCTGGCAAATGGGCATACACCTGATAGATTTTCGCCCCACCATCAAACCTTTTGGTTTTGGATGAAATGTGAGTTTTGACTTTCAAGAAATGTGCACTCTGAAAAACTTTGTTTCTGAATGCGGGAAAAGTTAAAGTTTTTATAAGGCCTATATCTAAAGCTACTAAAGGAGCACATGGCTACCTTTGGGATATATGATATGGAACCACTCACCATCATACATATTTCATTTGGGAGCAGCTAGTGTATTCTCTCTTCAAGATATGCTCTTTTTCACCAACTATGAAACTTAGAGTGCCAAAGCTTGAAATCGTCATTTTGGGGATTTCACAAGCTCTGAATGCGGTTTCTGGCAAATGGGCATACACCTGATAGATTTTCGCCCCACCATCAAACCTTTTGGTTTTGGATGAAATGTGAGTTTTGACTTTCAAGAAATGCGCACTCTGAAAAACTTTGTTTCTGAATGCGGGAAAAGTTAAAGTTGTTATAAGGCCTATATCTAAAGCTCCTAAAGGAGCACATGGCTACCTTTGGGATATATGATATGGAACCACTCACCATCATACATATTTCATTTGGGAGCAGCTAGTGTATTCTCTCTTCAAGATATGCTCTTTTTCACCAACTATGAAACTTAGAGTGCCAAAGCTTGAAATCGTCATTTTGGGGATTTCACAAGCTCTGAATGCGGTTTCTGGCAATTGGGCATACACCTGATAGATTTTCGCCCCACCATCAAACCTTTTGGTTTTGGATGAAATGTGAGTTTTGACTATCAAGAAATGCGCACTCTGAAAAACTTTGTTTCTGAATGCGGGAAAAGTTAAAGTTTTTATAAGGCCTATATCTAAAGCTCCTAAAGGAGCACATGGCTACCTTTGGGATATATGATATGGAACCACTCACCATCATACATATTTCATTTGGGAGGAGCTAGTGTATTCTCTCTTCAAGATATGCTCTTTTTCACCAACTATGAAACTTAGAGTGCCAAAGCTTGAAATCGTCATTTTGGGGATTTCACAAGCTCTGAATGCGGTTTCTGGCAAATGGGCATAAACCTGATAGATTTTCGCCCCACCATCAAACCTTTTGGTTTTGGATGAAATGTGAGTTTTGACTTTCAAGAAATGCGCACTCTGAAAAACTTTGTTTCTGAATGCGGGAAAAGTTAAAGTTGTTATAAGGCCTATATCTAAAGCTCCTAAAGGAGCACATGGCTACCTTTGGGATATATGATATGGAACCACTCACCATCATACATATTTCATTTGGGAGCAGCTAGTGTATTCTCTCTTCAAGATATGCTCTTTTTCACCAACTATGAAACTTAGAGTGCCAAAGCTTGAAATCGTCATTTTGGGGATTTCACAAGCTCTGAATGCGGTTTCTGGCAAATGGGCATACACCTGATAGATTTTCGCCCCACCATCAAACCTTTTGGTTTTGGATGAAATGTGAGTTTTGACTTTCAAGAAATGCGCACTCTGAAAAACTTTGTTTCTGAATGCGGGAAAAGTTAAAGTTTTTATAAGGCCTATATCTAAAGCTACTAAAGGAGCACATGGCTACCTTTGGGATATATGATATGGAACCACTCACCATCATACATATTTCATTTGGGAGCAGCTAGTGTATTCTCTCTTCAAGATATGCTCTTTTTCACCAACTATGAAACTTAGAGTGCCAAAGCTTGAAATCGTCATTTTGGGGATTTCACAAGCTCTGAATGCGGTTTCTGGCAAATGGGCATACACCTGATAGATTTTCGCCCCACCATCAAACCTTTTGGTTTTGGATGAAATGTGAGTTTTGACTTTCAAGAAATGCGCACTCTGAAAAACTTTGTTTCTGAATGCGGGAAAAGTTAAAGTTTTTATAAGGCCTATATCTAAAGCTCCTAAAGGAGCACATGGCTACCTTTGGGATATATGATATGGAACCACTCACCATCATACATATTTCATTTGGGAGCAGCTAGTGTATTCTCTCTTCAAGATATGCTCTTTTTCACCAACTATGAAACTTAGAGTGCCAAAGCTTGAAATCGTCATTTTGGGGATTTCAAAAGCTCTGAATGCGGTTTCTGGCAATTGGGCATACACCTGATAGATTTTCGCCCCACCATCAAACCTTTTGGTTTTGGATGAAATGTGAGTTTTGACTATCAAGAAATGCGCACTCTGAAAAACTTTGTTTCTGAATGCGGGAAAAGTTAAAGTTTTTATAAGGCCTATATCTAAAGCTCCTAAAGGAGCACATGGCTACCTTTGGGATATATGATATGGAACCACTCACCATCATACATATTTCATTTGGGAGGAGCTAGTGTATTCTCTCTTCAAGATATGCTCTTTTTCACCAACTATGAAACTTAGAGTGCCAAAGCTTGAAATCGTCATTTTGGGGATTTCACAAGCTCTGAATGCGGTTTCTGGCAAATGGGCATAAACCTGATAGATTTTCGCCCCACCATCAAACCTTTTGGTTTTGGATGAAATGTGAGTTTTGACTTTCAAGAAATGCGCACTCTGAAAAACTTTGTTTCTGAATGCGGGAAAAGTTAAAGTTGTTATAAGGCCTATATCTAAAGCTCCTAAAGGAGCACATGGCTACCTTTGGGATATATGATATGGAACCACTCACCATCATACATATTTCATTTGGGAGCAGCTAGTGTATTCTCTCTTCAAGATATGCTCTTTTTCACCAACTATGAAACTTAGAGTGCCAAAGCTTGAAATCGTCATTTTGGGGATTTCACAAGCTCTGAATGCGGTTTCTGGCAAATGGGCATACACCTGATAGATTTTCGCCCCACCATCAAACCTTTTGGTTTTGGATGAAATGTGAGTTTTGACTTTCAAGAAATGCGCACTCTGAAAAACTTTGTTTCTGAATGCGGGAAAAGTTAAAGTTTTTATAAGGCCTATATCTAAAGCTACTAAAGGAGCACATGGCTACCTTTGGGATATATGATATGGAACCACTCACCATCATACATATTTCATTTGGGAGCAGCTAGTGTATTCTCTCTTCAAGATATGCTCTTTTTCACCAACTATGAAACTTAGAGTGCCAAAGCTTGAAATCGTCATTTTGGGGATTTCACAAGCTCTGAATGCGGTTTCTGGCAAATGGGCATACACCTGATAGATTTTCGCCCCACCATCAAACCTTTTGGTTTTGGATGAAATGTGAGTTTTGACTTTCAAGAAATGCGCACTCTGAAAAACTTTGTTTCTGAATGCGGGAAAAGTTAAAGTTTTTATAAGGCCTATATCTAAAGCTCCTAAAGGAGCACATGGCTACCTTTGGGATATATGATATGGAACCACTCACCATCATACATATTTCATTTGGGAGCAGCTAGTGTATTCTCTCTTCAAGATATGCTCTTTTTCACCAACTATGAAACTTAGAGTGCCAAAGCTTGAAATCGTCATTTTGGGGATTTCAAAAGCTCTGAATGCGGTTTCTGGCAATTGGGCATACACCTGATAGATTTTCGCCCCACCATCAAACCTTTTGGTTTTGGATGAAATGTGAGTTTTGACTATCAAGAAATGCGCACTCTGAAAAACTTTGTTTCTGAATGCGGGAAAAGTTCAAGTTTTTATAAGGCCTATATCTAAAGCTCCTAAAGGAGCACATGGCTACCTTTGGGATATATGATATGGAACCACTCACCATCATACATATTTCATTTGGGAGGAGCTAGTGTATTCTCTCTTCAAGATATGCTCTTTTTCACCAACTATGAAACTTAGAGTGCCAAAGCTTGAAATCGTCATTTTGGGGATTTCACAAGCTCTGAATGTGGTTTCTGGCAAATGGGCATACACCTGATAGATTTTCGCCCCACCATCAAACCTTTTGGTTTTGGATGAAATGTGAGTTTTGACTTTCAAGAAATGCGCACTCTGAAAAACTTTGTTTCTGAATGCGGGAAAAGTTAAAGTTTTTATAAGGCCTATATCTAAAGCTCCTAAAGGAGCACATGGCTACCTTTGGGATATATGATATGGAACCACTCACCATCATACATATTTCATTTGGGAGCAGCTAGTGTATTCTCTCTTCAAGATATGCTCTTTTTCACCAACTATGAAACTTAGAGTGCCAAAGCTTGAAATCGTCATTTTGGGGATTTCACAAGCTCTGAATGCGGTTTCTGGCAAATGGGCATACACCTGATAGATTTTCGCCCCACCATCAAACCTTTTGGTTTTGGATGAAATGTGAGTTTTGACTTTCAAGAAATGCGCACTCTGAAAAACTTTGTTTCTGAATGCGGGAAAAGTTAAAGTTTTTATAAGGCCTATATCTAAAGCTCCTAAAGGAGCACATGGCTACCTTTGGGATATATGATATGGAACCACTCACCATCATACATATTTCATTTGGGAGCAGCTAGTGTATTCTCTCTTCAAGATATGCTCTTTTTCACCAACTATGAAACTTAGAGTGCCAAAGCTTGAAATCGTCATTTTGGGGATTTCACAAGCTCTGAATGCGGTTTCTGGCAAATGGGCATACACCTGATAGATTTTCGCCCCACCATCAAACCTTTTGGTTTTGGATGAAATGTGAGTTTTGACTTTCAAGAAATGCGCACTCTGAAAAACTTTGTTTCTGAATGCGGGAAAAGTTAAAGTTTTTATAAGGCCTATATCTAAAGCTCCTAAAGGAGCACATGGCTACCTTTGGGATATATGATATGGAACCACTCACCATCATACATATTTCATTTGGGAGCAGCTAGTGTATTCTCTCTTCAAGATATGCTCTTTTTCACCAACTATGAAACTTAGAGTGCCAAAGCTTGAAATCGTCATTTTGGGGATTTCACAAGCTCTGAATGCGGTTTCTGGCAATTGGGCATACACCTGATAGATTTTCGCCCCACCATCAAACCTTTTGGTTTTGGATGAAATGTGAGTTTTGACTATCAAGAAATGCGCACTCTGAAAAACTTTGTTTCTGAATGCGGGAAAAGTTAAAGTTTTTATAAGGCCTATATCTAAAGCTCCTAAAGGAGCACATGGCTACCTTTGGGATATATGATATGGAACCACTCACCATCATACATATTTCATTTGGGAGCAGCTAGTGTATTCTCTCTTCAAGATATGCTCTTTTTCACCAACTATGAAACTTAGAGTGCCAAAGCTTGAAATCGTCATTTTGGGGATTTCACAAGCTCTGAATGCGGTTTCTGGCAAATGGGCATAAACCTGATAGATTTTCGCCCCACCATCAAACCTTTTGGTTTTGGATGAAATGTGAGTTTTGACTTTCAAGAAATGCGCACTCTGAAAAACTTTGTTTCTGAATGCGGGAAAAGTTAAAGTTGTTATAAGGCCTATATCTAAAGCTCCTAAAGGAGCACATGGCTACCTTTGGGATATATGATATGGAACCACTCACCATCATACATATTTCATTTGGGAGCAGCTAGTGTATTCTCTCTTCAAGATATGCTCTTTTTCACCAACTATGAAAGTTAGAGTGCCAAAGCTTGAAATCGTCATTTTGGGGATTTCACAAGCTCTGAATGCGGTTTCTGGCAAATGGGCATACACCTGATAGATTTTCGCCCCACCATCAAACCTTTTGGTTTTGGATGAAATGTGAGTTTTGACTTTCAAGAAATGCGCACTCTGAAAAACTTTGTTTCTGAATGCGGGAAAAGTTAAAGTTGTTATAAGGCCTATATCTAAAGCTCCTAAAGGAGCACATGGCTACCTTTGGGATATATGATATGGAACCACTCACCATCATACATATTTCATTTGGGAGCAGCTAGTGTATTCTCTCTTCAAGATATGCTCTTTTTCACCAACTATGAAACTTAGAGTGCCAAAGCTTGAAATCGTGATTTTGGGGATTTCACGAGCTCTGAGTGCGGTTTCTGGCAAATGGGCATACAGCTGATAGATTTTCGCCCCACCATCAAACCTTTTGGTTTTGGATGAAATGTGAGTTTTGACTTTCAAGAAATGCGCACTCTGAAAAACTTTGTTTCTGAAGCGGGAAAAGTTAAAGTTGTTATAAGGCCTATATCTAAAGCTCCTAAAGGAGCACATGGCTACCTTTGGGATATATGATATGGAACCACTCACCATCATACATATTTCATTTGGGAGCAGCTAGTGTATTCTCTCTTCAAGATATGCTCTTTTTCACCAACTATGAAACTTAGAGCGCCAAAGCTTGAAATCGTCATTTTGGGGATTTCACAAGCTGTGAATGCGGTTTCTGGCAAATGGGCATACAGCTGATAGATTTTCGCCCCACCATCAAACCTTTTGGTTTTGGATGAAATGTGAGTTTTGACTTTCAAGAAATGCGCACTCTGAAAAACTTTGTTTCTGAATGCGGGAAAAGTTAAAGTTTTTATAAGGCCTATATCTAAAGCTCCTAAAGGAGCACATGGCTACCTTTGGGATATATGATATGGAACCACTCACCATCATACATATTTCATTTGGGTGCAGCTAGTGTATTCTCTCTTCAAGATATGCTCTTTTTCACTAACTATGAAACTTAGAGTGCCAAAGCTTGAAATCGTGATTTTGGGGATTTCACGAGCTCTGAGTGCGGTTTCTGGCAAATGGGCATACAGCTGATAGATTTTCGCCCCACCATCAAACCTTTTGGTTTTGGATGAAATGTGAGTTTTGACTTTCAAGAAATGCGCACTCTGAAAAACTTTGTTTCTGAATGCGGGAAAAGTTAAAGTTGTTATAAGGCCTATATCTAAAGCTCCTAAAGGAGCACATGGCTACCTTTGGGATATATGATATGGAACCACTCACCATCATACATATTTCATTTGGGAGCAGCTAGTGTATTCTCTCTTCAAAATATGCTCTTTTTCACCAACTATGAAACTTAGAGCGCCAAAGCTTGAAATCGTCATTTTGGGGATTTCACAAGCTGTGAATGCGGTTTCTGGCAAATCGGCATACAGCTGATAGATTTTCGCCCCACCATCAAACCTTTTGGTTTTGGATGAAATGTGAGTTTTGACTTTCAAGAAATGCGCACTCTGAAAAACTTTGTTTCTTAATGCAGGAAAAGTTAAAGTTTTTATAAGGCCTATATCTAAAGCTCCTAAAGGAGCACATGGCTACCTTTGGGATATATGATATGGAACCACTCACCATCATACATATTTCATTTGGGAGCAGCTAGTGTATTCTCTCTTCAAGATATGCTCTTTTTCACCAACTATGAAACTTAGAGTGCCAAAGCTTGAAATCGTCATTTTGGGGATTTCACAAGCTCTGAATGCGGTTTCTGGCAAATGGGCATACACCTGATAGATTTTCGCCCCACCATCAAACCTTTTGGTTTTGGATGAAATGTGAGTTTTGACTTTCAAGAAATGCGCACTCTGAAAAACTTTGTTTCTGAATGCGGGAAAAGTTAAAGTTGTTATAAGGCCTATATCTAAAGCTCCTAAAGGAGCACATGGCTACCTTTGGGATATATGATATGGAACCACTCACCATCATACATATTTCATTTGGGAGCAGCTAGTGTATTCTCTCTTCAAGATATGCTCTTTTTCACCAACTAAGAAACTTAGAGTGCCAAAGCTTGAAATCGTCATTTTGGGGATTTCACAAGCTCTGAATGCGGTTTCTGGCAAATGGGCATACACCTGATAGATTTTCGCCCCACCATCAAACCTTTTGGTTTTGGATGAAATGTGAGTTTTGACTTTCAAGAAATGCGCACTCTGAAAAACTTTGTTTCTGAATGCGGGAAAAGTTAAAGTTGTTATAAGGCCTATATCTAAAGCTCCTAAAGGAGCACATGGCTACCTTTGGGATATATGATATGGAACCACTCACCATCATACATATTTCATTTGGGTGCAGCTAGTGTATTCTCTCTTCAAGATATGCTCTTTTTCACTAACTATGAAACTTAGAGTGCCAAAGCTTGAAATCGTGATTTTGGGGATTTCACGAGCTCTGAATGCGGTTTCTGGCAAATGGGCATACAGCTGATAGATTTTCGCCCCACCATCAAACCTTTTGGTTTTGGATGAAATGTGAGTTTTGACTTTCAAGAAATGCGCACTCTGAAAAACTTTGTTTCTGAATGCGGGAAAAGTTAAAGTTGTTATAAGGCCTATATCTGAAGCTCCTGAAGGAGCACATGGCTCCCTTTGGGATATATGATATGTAACCACTCACCATCATACATATTTCATTTGGGAGCAGCTAGTGTATTCTCTCTTCAAGATATGCTCTTTTTCACCAACTAAGAAACTTAGAGTGCCAAAGCTTGAAATCGTCATTTTGGGGATTTCACAAGCTCTGAATGCGGTTTCTGGCAAATGGGCATACACCTGATAGATTTTCACCCCACCATCAAATCTTTTGGTTTTGGATGAAATGTGAGTTTTGACTTTCAAGAAATGCGCACTCTGAAAAACTTTGTTTCTGAATGCGGGAAAAGTTAAAGTTGTTATAAGGCCTATATCTAAAGCTCCTAAAGGAGCACATGGCTACCTTTGGGATATATGATATGGAACCACTCACCATCATACATATTTCATTTGGGAGCAGCTAGTGTATTCTCTCTTCAAGATATGCTCTTTTTCACCAACTATGAAACTTAGAGTGCCAAAGCTTGAAATCGTCATTTTGGGGATTTCACAAGCTCTGAATGCGGTTTCTGGCAAATGGCCATACACCTGATAGATTTTCGCCCCACCATCAAACCTTTTGGTTTTGGATGAAATGTGAGTTTTGACTTTCAAGAAATGCGCACTCTGAAAAACTTTGTTTCTGAATGCGGGAAAAGTTAAAGTTTTTATAAGGCCTATATCTAAAGCTCCTAAAGGAGCACATGGCTACCTTTGGGATATATGATATGGAACCACTCACCATCATACATATTTCATTTGGGAGCAGCTAGTCTATTCTCTCTTCAAGATATGCTCTTTTTCACCAACTATGAAACTTAGAGTGCCAAAGCTTGAAATCGTCATTTTGGGGATTTCACAAGCTGTGAATGCGGTTTCTGGCAAATGGGCATACAGCTGATAGATTTTCGCCCCACCATCAAACCTTTTGGTTTTGGATGAAATGTGAGTTTTGACTTTCAAGAAATGCGCACTCTGAAAAACTTTGTTTCTGAATGCGGGAAAAGTTAAAGTTGTTATAAGGCCTATATCTAAAGCTCCTAAAGGAGCACATGGCTACCTTTGGGATATATGATATGGAACCACTCACCATCATACATATTTCATTTGGGAGCAGCTAGTGTATTCTCTCTTCAAGATATGCTCTTTTTCACCAACTATGAAACTTAGAGCGCCAAAGCTAGAAATCGTCATTTTGGGGATTTCACAAGCTGTGAATGCGGTTTCTGGCAAATGGGCATACAGCTGATAGATTTTCGCCCCACCATCAAACCTTTTGGTTTTGGATGAAATGTGAGTTTTGACTTTCAAGAAATGCGCACTCTGAAAAACTTTGTTTCTTAATGCGGGAAAAGTTAAAGTTTTTATAAGGCCTATATCTAAAGCTCCTAAAGGAGCACATGGCTACCTTTGGGATATATGATATGGAACCACTCACCATCATACATATTTAATTTGGGAGCAGCTAGTGTATTCTCTCTTCAAGATATGCTCTTTTTCACCAACTATGAAACTTAGAGTGCCAAAGCTTGAAATCGTGATTTTGGGGATTTCACGAGCTCTGAATGCGGTTTCTGGCAAATGGGCATACAGCTGATAGATTTTCGCCCCACCATCAAACCTTTTGGTTTTGGATGAAATGTGAGTTTTGACTTTCAAGAAATGCGCACTCTGAAAAACTTTGTTTCTGAATGCGGGAAAAGTTAAAGTTGTTATAAGGCCTATATCTGAAGCTCCTGAAGGAGCACATGGCTCCCTTTGGGATATATGATATGTAACCACTCACCATCATACATATTTCATTTGGGAGCAGCTAGTGTATTCTCTCTTCAAGATATGCTCTTTTTCACCAACTAAGAAACTTAGAGTGCCAAAGCTTGAAATCGTCATTTTGGGGATTTCACAAGCTCTGAATGCGGTTTCTGGCAAATGGGCATACACCTGATAGATTTTCACCCCACCATCAAACCTTTTGGTTTTGGATGAAATGTGAGTTTTGACTTTCAAGAAATGCGCACTCTGAAAAACTTTGTTTCTGAATGCGGGAAAAGTTAAAGTTGTTATAAGGCCTATATCTAAAGCTCCTAAAGGAGCACATGGCTACCTTTGGGATATATGATATGGAACCACTCACCATCATACATATTTCATTTGGGAGCAGCTAGTGTATTCTCTCTTCAAGATATGCTCTTTTTCACCAACTATGAAACTTAGAGTGCCAAAGCTTGAAATCGTCATTTTGGGGATTTCACAAGCTCTGAATGCGGTTTCTGGCAAATGGCCATACACCTGATAGATTTTCGCCCCACCATCAAACCTTTTGGTTTTGGATGAAATGTGAGTTTTGACTTTCAAGAAATGCGCACTCTGAAAAACTTTGTTTCTGAATGCGGGAAAAGTTAAAGTTTTTATAAGGCCTATATCTAAAGCTCCTAAAGGAGCACATGGCTACCTTTGGGATATATGATATGGAACCACTCACCATCATACATATTTCATTTGGGAGCAGCTAGTGTATTCTCTCTTCAAGATATGCTCTTTTTCACCAACTATGAAACTTAGAGTGCCAAAGCTTGAAATCGTCATTTTGGGGATTTCACAAGCTGTGAATGCGGTTTCTGGCAAATGGGCATACAGCTGATAGATTTTCGCCCCACCATCAAACCTTTTGGTTTTGGATGAAATGTGAGTTTTGACTTTCAAGAAATGCGCACTCTGAAAAACTTTGTTTCTGAATGCGGGAAAAGTTAAAGTTGTTATAAGGCCTATATCTAAAGCTCCTAAAGGAGCACATGGCTACCTTTGGGATATATGATATGGAACCACTCACCATCATACATATTTCATTTGGGAGCAGCTAGTGTATTCTCTCTTCAAGATATGCTCTTTTTCACCAACTATGAAACTTAGAGCGCCAAAGCTAGAAATCGTCATTTTGGGGATTTCACAAGCTGTGAATGCGGTTTCTGGCAAATGGGCATACAGCTGATAGATTTTCGCCCCACCATCAAACCTTTTGGTTTTGGATGAAATGTGAGTTTTGACTTTCAAGAAATGCGCACTCTGAAAAACTTTGTTTCTGAATGCGGGAAAAGTTAAAGTTGTTATAAGGCCTATATCTAAAGCTCCTAAAGGAGCACATGGCTACCTTTGGGATATATGATATGGAACCACTCACCATCATACATATTTCATTTGGGTGCAGCTAGTGTATTCTCTCTTCAAGATATGCTCTTTTTCACCAACTATGAAACTTAGAGTGCCAAAGCTTGAAATCGTGATTTTGGGGATTTCACGAGCTCTGAATGCGGTTTCTGGCAAATGGGCATACAGCTGATAGATTTTCGCCCCACCATCAAACCTTTTGGTTTTGGATGAAATGTGAGTTTTGACTTTCAAGAAATGCGCACTCTGAAAAACTTTGTTTCTGAATGCGGGAAAAGTTAAAGTTGTTATAAGGCCTATATCTGAAGCTCCTGAAGGAGCACATGGCTACCTTTGGGATATATGATATGTAACCACTCACCATCATACATATTTCATTTGGGAGCAGCTAGTGTATTCTCTCTTCAAGATATGCTCTTTTTCACCAACTAAGAAACTTAGAGTGCCAAAGCTTGAAATCGTCATTTTAGGGATTTCACAAGCTCTGAATGCGGTTTCTGGCAAATGGGCATACACCTGATAGATTTTCGCCCCACCATCAAACCTTTTGGTTTTGGATGAAATGTGAGTTTTGACTTTCAAGAAATGCGCACTCTGAAAAACTTTGTTTCTGAATGCGGGAAAAGTTAAAGTTGTTATAAGGCCTATATCTGAAGCTCCTGAAGGAGCACATGGCTACCTTTGGGATATATGATATGTAACCACTCACCATCATACATATTTCATTTGGGAGCAGCTAGTGTATTCTCTCTTCAAGATATGCTCTTTTTCACCAACTAAGAAACTTAGAGTGCCAAAGCTTGAAATCGTCATTTTGGGGATTTCACAAGCTCTGAATGCGGTTTCTGGCAAATGGGCATACACCTGATAGATTTTCGCCCCACCATCAAACCTTTTGGTTTTGGATGAAATGTGAGTTTTGACTTTCAAGAAATGCGCACTCTGAAAAACTTTGTTTCTGAATGCGGGAAAAGTTAAAGTTGTTATAAGGCCTATATCTAAAGCTCCTAAAGGAGCACATGGCTACCTTTGGGATATATGATATGGAACCACTCACCATCATACATATTTCATTTGGGAGCAGCTAGTGTATTCTCTCTTCAAGATATGCTCTTTTTCACCAACTATGAAACTTAGAGTGCCAAAGCTTGAAATCGTCATTTTGGGGATTTCACAAGCTGTGAATGCGGTTTCTGGCAAATGGGCATACAGCTGATAGATTTTCGCCCCACCATCAAACCTTTTGGTTTTGGATGAAATGTGAGTTTTGACTTTCAAGAAATGCGCACTCTGAAAAACTTTGTTTCTGAATGCGGGAAAAGTTAAAGTTGTTATAAGGCCTATATCTAAAGCTCCTAAAGGAGCACATGGCTACCTTTGGGATATATGATATGGAACCACTCACCATCATACATATTTCATTTGGGAGCAGCTAGTGTATTCTCTCTTCAAGATATGCTCTTTTTCACCAACTATGAAACTTAGAGCGCCAAAGCTAGAAATCGTCATTTTGGGGATTTCACAAGCTGTGAATGCGGTTTCTGGCAAATGGGCATACAGCTGATAGATTTTCGCCCCACCATCAAACCTTTTGGTTTTGGATGAAATGTGAGTTTTGACTTTCAAGAAATGCGCACTCTGAAAAACTTTGTTTCTGAATGCGGGAAAAGTTAAAGTTGTTATAAGGCCTATATCTAAAGCTCCTAAAGGAGCACATGGCTACCTTTGGGATATATGATATGGAACCACTCACCATCATACATATTTCATTTGGGTGCAGCTAGTGTATTCTCTCTTCAAGATATGCTCTTTTTCACCAACTATGAAACTTAGAGTGCCAAAGCTTGAAATCGTGATTTTGGGGATTTCACGAGCTCTGAATGCGGTTTCTGGCAAATGGGCATACAGCTGATAGATTTTCGCCCCACCATCAAACCTTTTGGTTTTGGATGAAATGTGAGTTTTGACTTTCAAGAAATGCGCACTCTGAAAAACTTTGTTTCTGAATGCGGGAAAAGTTAAAGTTGTTATAAGGCCTATATCTGAAGCTCCTGAAGGAGCACATGGCTACCTTTGGGATATATGATATGTAACCACTCACCATCATACATATTTCATTTGGGAGCAGCTAGTGTATTCTCTCTTCAAGATATGCTCTTTTTCACCAACTAAGAAACTTAGAGTGCCAAAGCTTGAAATCGTCATTTTAGGGATTTCACAAGCTCTGAATGCGGTTTCTGGCAAATGGGCATACACCTGATAGATTTTCGCCCCACCATCAAACCTTTTGGTTTTGGATGAAATGTGAGTTTTGACTTTCAAGAAATGCGCACTCTGAAAAACTTTGTTTCTGAATGCGGGAAAAGTTAAAGTTGTTATAAGGCCTATATCTGAAGCTCCTGAAGGAGCACATGGCTACCTTTGGGATATATGATATGTAACCACTCACCATCATACATATTTCATTTGGGAGCAGCTAGTGTATTCTCTCTTCAAGATATGCTCTTTTTCACCAACTATGAAACTTAGAGTGCCAAAGCTTGAAATCGTCATTTTGGGGATTTCACAAGCTCTGAATGCGGTTTCTGGCAAATGGGCATTCACCTGATAGATTTTCGCCCCACCATCAAACCTTTTGGTTTTGGATGAAATGTGAGTTTTGACTTTCAAGAAATGCGCACTCTGAAAAACTTTGTTTCTGAATCCGGGAAAAGTTAAAGTTGTTATAAGGCCTATATCTAAAGCTCCTAAAGGAGCACATGGCTACCTTTGGGATATATGATATGGAACCACTCACCATCATACATATTTCATTTGGGTGCAGCTAGTGTATTCTCTCTTCAAGATATGCTCTTTTTCACTAACTATGAAACTTAGAGTGCCAAAGCTTGAAATCGTGATTTTGGGGATTTCACGAGCTCTGAATGCGGTTTCTGGCAAATGGGCATACAGCTGATAGATTTTCGCCCCACCATCAAACCTTTTGGTTTTGGATGAAATGTGAGTTTTGACTTTCAAGAAATGCGCACTCTGAAAAACTTTGTTTCTGAATGCGGGAAAAGTTAAAGTTGTTATAAGGCCTATATCTAAAGCTCCTAAAGGAGCACATGGCTACCTTTGGGATATATGATATGGAACCACTCACCATCATACATATTTCATTTGGGAGCAGCTAGTGTATTCTCTCTTCAAGATATGCTCTTTTTCACCAACTATGAAACTTAGAGCGCCAAAGCTTGAAATCGTCATTTTGGGGATTTCACAAGCTGTGAATGCGGTTTCTGGCAAATGGGCATACAGCTGATAGATTTTCGCCCCACCATCAAACCTTTTGGTTTTGGATGAAATGTGAGTTTTGACTTTCAAGAAATGCGCACTCTGAAAAACTTTGTTTCTTAATGCAGGAAAAGTTAAAGTTTTTATAAGGCCTATATCTAAAGCTCCTAAAGGAGCACATGGCTACCTTTGGGATATATGATATGGAACCACTCACCATCATACATATTTCATTTGGGAGCAGCTAGTGTATTCTCTCTTCAAGATATGCTCTTTTTCACCAACTATGAAACTTAGAGTGCCAAAGCTTGAAATCGTCATTTTGGGGATTTCACAAGCTCTCAATGCGGTTTCTGGCAAATGGGCATACACCTGATAGATTTTCGCCCGAACATCAAACCTTTTGGTTTTGGATGAAATGTGAGTTTTGACTTTCAAGAAATGCGCACTCTGAAAAACTTTGTTTCTGAATGCGGGAAAAGTTAAAGTTTTTATAAGGCCTATATCTAAAGCTCCTAAAGGAGCACATGGCTACCTTTGGGATATATGATATGGAACCACTCACCATCATACATATTTCATTTGGGAGCAGCTAGTGTATTCTCTCTTCAAGATATGCTCTTTTTCACCAACTATGAAAGTTAGAGTGCCAAAGCTTGAAATCGTCATTTTGGGGATTTCACAAGCTCTGAATGCGGTTTCTGGCAAATGGGCATACACCTGATAGATTTTCGCCCCACCATCAAACCTTTTGGTTTTGGATGAAATGTGAGTTTTGACTTTCAAGAAATGCGCACTCTGAAAAACTTTGTTTCTGAATGCGGGAAAAGTTAAAGTTTTTATAAGGCCTATATCTAAAGCTCCTAAAGGAGCACATGGCTACCTTTGGGATATATGATATGTAACCACTCACCATCATACATATTTCATTTGGGAGCAGCTAGTGTATTCTCTCTTCAAGATATGCTCTTTTTCACCAACTATGAAACTTAGAGTGCCAAAGCTTGAAATCGTCATTTTGGGGATTTCACAAGCTCTGAATGCGGTTTCTGGCAAATGGGCATTCACCTGATAGATTTTCGCCCCACCATCAAACCTTTTGGTTTTGGATGAAATGTGAGTTTTGACTTTCAAGAAATGCGCACTCTGAAAAACTTTGTTTCTGAATCCGGGAAAAGTTAAAGTTGTTATAAGGCCTATATCTAAAGCTCCTAAAGGAGCACATGGCTACCTTTGGGATATATGATATGGAACCACTCACCATCATACATATTTCATTTGGGTGCAGCTAGTGTATTCTCTCTTCAAGATATGCTCTTTTTCACTAACTATGAAACTTAGAGTGCCAAAGCTTGAAATCGTGATTTTGGGGATTTCACGAGCTCTGAATGCGGTTTCTGGCAAATGGGCATACAGCTGATAGATTTTCGCCCCACCATCAAACCTTTTGGTTTTGGATGAAATGTGAGTTTTGACTTTCAAGAAATGCGCACTCTGAAAAACTTTGTTTCTGAATGCGGGAAAAGTTAAAGTTGTTATAAGGCCTATATCTAAAGCTCCTAAAGGAGCACATGGCTACCTTTGGGATATATGATATGGAACCACTCACCATCATACATATTTCATTTGGGAGCAGCTAGTGTATTCTCTCTTCAAGATATGCTCTTTTTCACCAACTATGAAACTTAGAGCGCCAAAGCTTGAAATCGTCATTTTGGGGATTTCACAAGCTGTGAATGCGGTTTCTGGCAAATGGGCATACAGCTGATAGATTTTCGCCCCACCATCAAACCTTTTGGTTTTGGATGAAATGTGAGTTTTGACTTTCAAGAAATGCGCACTCTGAAAAACTTTGTTTCTTAATGCAGGAAAAGTTAAAGTTTTTATAAGGCCTATATCTAAAGCTCCTAAAGGAGCACATGGCTACCTTTGGGATATATGATATGGAACCACTCACCATCATACATATTTCATTTGGGAGCAGCTAGTGTATTCTCTCTTCAAGATATGCTCTTTTTCACCAACTATGAAACTTAGAGTGCCAAAGCTTGAAATCGTCATTTTGGGGATTTCACAAGCTCTCAATGCGGTTTCTGGCAAATGGGCATACACCTGATAGATTTTCGCCCGAACATCAAACCTTTTGGTTTTGGATGAAATGTGAGTTTTGACTTTCAAGAAATGCGCACTCTGAAAAACTTTGTTTCTGAATGCGGGAAAAGTTAAAGTTTTTATAAGGCCTATATCTAAAGCTCCTAAAGGAGCACATGGCTACCTTTGGGATATATGATATGGAACCACTCACCATCATACATATTTCATTTGGGAGCAGCTAGTGTATTCTCTCTTCAAGATATGCTCTTTTTCACCAACTATGAAAGTTAGAGTGCCAAAGCTTGAAATCGTCATTTTGGGGATTTCACAAGCTCTGAATGCGGTTTCTGGCAAATGGGCATACACCTGATAGATTTTCGCCCCACCATCAAACCTTTTGGTTTTGGATGAAATGTGAGTTTTGACTTTCAAGAAATGCGCACTCTGAAAAACTTTGTTTCTGAATGCGGGAAAAGTTAAAGTTTTTATAAGGCCTATATCTAAAGCTCCTAAAGGAGCACATGGCTACCTTTGGGATATATGATATGGAACCACTCACCATCATACATATTTCATTTGGGAGCAGCTAGTGTATTCTCTCTTCAAGATATGCTCTTTTTCACCAACTATGAAACTTAGAGCGCCAAAGCTTGAAATCGTCATTTTGGGGATTTCACAAGCTGTGAATGCGGTTTCTGGCAAATGGGCATTCAGCTGATAGATTTTCGCCCCACCATCAAACCTTTTGGTTTTGGATGAAATGTGAGTTTTGACTTTCAAGAAATGCGCACTCTGAAAAACTTTGTTTCTTAATGCGGGAAAAGTTAAAGTTTTTATAAGGCCTATATCTAAAGCTCCTAAAGGAGCACATGGCTACCTTTGGGATATATGATATGGAACCACTCACCATCATACATATTTCATTTGGGAGCAGCTAGTGTATTCTCTCTTCAAGATATGCTCTTTTTCACCAACTATGAAACTTAGAGTGCCAAAGCTTGAAATCGTCATTTTGGGGATTTCACAAGCTCTGAATGCGGTTTCTGGCAAATGGGCATACACCTGATAGATTTTCGCCCCACCATCAAACCTTTTGGTTTTGGATGAAATGTGAGTTTTGACTTTCAAGAAATGCGCACTCTGAAAAACTTTGTTTCTGAACACGGGAAAAGTTAAAGTTTTTATAAGGCCTATATCTAAAGCTCCTAAAGGAGCACATGGCTACCTTTGGGATATATGATATGGAACCACTCACCATCATACATATTTCATTTGGGAGCAGCTAGTGTATTCTCTCTTCAAGATATGCTCTTTTTCACCAACTATGAAACTTAGAGTGCCAAAGCTTGAAATCGTCATTTTGGGGATTTCACAAGCTCTGAATGCGGTTTCTGGCAAATGGGCATACACCTGATAGATTTTCGCCCCACCATCAAACCTTTTGGTTTTGGATGAAATATGAGTTTTGACTTTCAAGAAATGCGCACTCTGAAAAACTTTGTTTCTGAATGCGGGAAAAGTTAAAGTTGTTATAAGGCCTATATCTAAAGCTCCTAAAGGAGCACATGGCTACCTTTGGGATAAATGATATGGAACCACTCACCATCATACATATTTCATTTGGGTGCAGCTAGTGTATTCTCTCTTCAAGATATGCTCTTTTTCACTAACTATGAAACTTAGAGTGCCAAAGCTTGAAATCGTCATTTTGGGGATTTCACGAGCTCTGAATGCGGTTTCTGGCAAATGGGCATACAGCTGATAGATTTTCGCCCCACCATCAAACCTTTTGGTTTTGGATGAAATGTGAGTTTTGACTTTCAAGAAATGCGCACTCTGAAAAACTTTGTTTCTGAATGCGGGAAAAGTTAAAGTTGTTATAAGGCCTATATCTGAAGCTCCTGAAGGAGCACATGGCTACCTTTGGGATATATGATATGTAACCACTCACCATCATACATATTTCATTTGGGAGCAGCTAGTGTATTCTCTCTTCAAGATATGCTCTTTTTCACCAACTAAGAAACTTAGAGTGCCAAAGCTTGAAATCGTCATTTTGGGGATTTCACAAGCTCTGAATGCGGTTTCTGGCAAATGGGCATACACCTGATAGATTTTCTCCCCACCATCAAACCTTTTGGTTTTGGATGAAATGTGAGTTTTGACTTTCAAGAAATGCGCACTCTGAAAAACTTTGTTTCTGAATGCGGGAAAAGTTAAAGTTGTTATAAGGCCTATATCTAAAGCTCCTAAAGGAGCACATGGCTACCTTTGGGATATATGATATGGAACCACTCACCATCATACATATTTCATTTGGGAGCAGCTAGTGTATTCTCTCTTCTAGATATGCTCTTTTTCACCAACTATGAAACTTAGAGTGCCAAAGCTTGAAATCGTCATTTTGGGGATTTCACAAGCTCTGAATGCGGTTTCTGGCAAATGGCCATACACCTGATAGATTTTCGCCCCACCATCAAACCTTTTGGTTTTGGATGAAATGTGAGTTTTGACTTTCAAGAAATGCGCACTCTGAAAAACTTTGTTTCTGAATGCGGGAAAAGTTAAAGTTTTTATAAGGCCTATATCTAAAGCTCCTAAAGGAGCACATGGCTACCTTTGGGATATATGATATGGAACCACTCACCATCATACATATTTCATTTGGGAGCAGCTAGTGTATTCTCTCTTCAAGATATGCTCTTTTTCACCAACTATGAAACTTAGAGTGCCAAAGCTTGAAATCGTCATTTTGGGGATTTCACAAGCTCTGAATGCGGTTTCTGGCAAATGGGCATACACCTGATAGATTTTCGCCCCACCATCAAACCTTTTGGTTTTGGATGAAATGTGAGTTTTGACTTTCAAGAAATGCGCACTCTGAAAAACTTTGTTTCTGAATGCGGGAAAAGTTAAAGTTTTTATAAGGCCTATATCTAAAGCTACTGAAGGAGCACATGGCTACCTTTGGGATATATGATATGGAACCACTCACCATCATACATATTTCATTTGGGAGCAGCTAGTGTATTCTCTCTTCAAGATATGCTCTTTTTCACCAACTATGAAACTTAGAGTGCCAAAGCTTGAAATCGTCATTTTGGGGATTTCACAAGCTCTGAATGCGGTTTCTGGCAAATGGGCATACACCTGATAGATTTTCGCCCCACCATCAAACCTTTTGGTTTTGGGTCAAATGTGAGTTTTGACTTTCAAGAAATGCGCATTCTGAAAAACTTTGTTTCTGAATGCAGGAAAAGTTAAAGTTTTTATAAGGCCTATATCTAAAGCTCCTAAAGGAGCACATGGCTACCTTTGGTATATGTGATATGGAACCACTCACCATCATACATATTTCATTTGGGAGCAGCTAGTGTATTCTCTCTTCAAGATATGCTCTTTTTCACCAACTATGAAACTTAGAGTGCCAAAGCTTGAAATCGTCATTTTGGGGATTTCACAAGCTCTGAATGCGGTTTCTGGCAAATGGGCATACACCTGATAGATTTTCGCCCCACACTCAAACCTTTTGGTTTTGGCTGAAATGTGAGTTTTGACTTTCAAGAAATGCGCACTCTGAAAAACTTTGTTTCTGAATGCAGGAAAAGTTTAAGTTTTTATAAGGCCTATATCTAAAGCTCCTAAAGGAGCACATGGCTACCTTTGGGATATATGATATGGAACCACTCACCATCATACATATTTCATTTGGGAGCAGCTAGTGTATTCTCTCTTCAAGATATGCTCTTTTTCACCAACTATGAAACTTAGAGTGCCAAAGCTTGAAATCGTCATTTTGGGGATTTCACAAGCTCTGAATGCGGTTTCTGGCAAATGGGCATTCACCTGATAGATTTTCGCCCCACCATCAAACCTTTTGGTTTTGGATGAAATGTGAGTTTTGACTTTCAAGAAATGCGCACTCTGAAAAACTTTGTTTCTGAATCCGGGAAAAGTTAAAGTTGTTATAAGGCCTATATCTAAAGCTCCTAAAGGAGCACATGGCTACCTTTGGGATATATGATATGGAACCACTCACCATCATACATATTTCATTTGGGTGCAGCTAGTGTATTCTCTCTTCAAGATATGCTCTTTTTCACTAACTATGAAACTTAGAGTGCCAAAGCTTGAAATCGTGATTTTGGGGATTTCACGAGCTCTGAATGCGGTTTCTGGCAAATGGGCATACAGCTGATAGATTTTCGCCCCACCATCAAACCTTTTGGTTTTGGATGAAATGTGAGTTTTGACTTTCAAGAAATGCGCACTCTGAAAAACTTTGTTTCTGAATGCGGGAAAAGTTAAAGTTGTTATAAGGCCTATATCTAAAGCTCCTAAAGGAGCACATGGCTACCTTTGGGATATATGATATGGAACCACTCACCATCATACATATTTCATTTGGGAGCAGCTAGTGTATTCTCTCTTCAAGATATGCTCTTTTTCACCAACTATGAAACTTAGAGCGCCAAAGCTTGAAATCGTCATTTTGGGGATTTCACAAGCTGTGAATGCGGTTTCTGGCAAATGGGCATACAGCTGATAGATTTTCGCCCCACCATCAAACCTTTTGGTTTTGGATGAAATGTGAGTTTTGACTTTCAAGAAATGCGCACTCTGAAAAACTTTGTTTCTTAATGCAGGAAAAGTTAAAGTTTTTATAAGGCCTATATCTAAAGCTCCTAAAGGAGCACATGGCTACCTTTGGGATATATGATATGGAACCACTCACCATCATACATATTTCATTTGGGAGCAGCTAGTGTATTCTCTCTTCAAGATATGCTCTTTTTCACCAACTATGAAACTTAGAGTGCCAAAGCTTGAAATCGTCATTTTGGGGATTTCACAAGCTCTCAATGCGGTTTCTGGCAAATGGGCATACACCTGATAGATTTTCGCCCGAACATCAAACCTTTTGGTTTTGGATGAAATGTGAGTTTTGACTTTCAAGAAATGCGCACTCTGAAAAACTTTGTTTCTGAATGCGGGAAAAGTTAAAGTTTTTATAAGGCCTATATCTAAAGCTCCTAAAGGAGCACATGGCTACCTTTGGGATATATGATATGGAACCACTCACCATCATACATATTTCATTTGGGAGCAGCTAGTGTATTCTCTCTTCAAGATATGCTCTTTTTCACCAACTATGAAACTTAGAGCGCCAAAGCTTGAAATCGTCATTTTGGGGATTTCACAAGCTGTGAATGCGGTTTCTGGCAAATGGGCATTCAGCTGATAGATTTTCGCCCCACCATCAAACCTTTTGGTTTTGGATGAAATGTGAGTTTTGACTTTCAAGAAATGCGCACTCTGAAAAACTTTGTTTCTTAATGCGGGAAAAGTTAAAGTTTTTATAAGGCCTATATCTAAAGCTCCTAAAGGAGCACATAGCTACCTTTGGGATATATGATATGGAACCACTCACCATCATACATATTTCATTTGGGAGCAGCTAGTGTATTCTCTCTTCAAGATATGCTCTTTTTCACCAACTATGAAACTTAGAGTGCCAAAGCTTGAAATCGTCATTTTGGGGATTTCACAAGCTCTGAATGCGGTTTCTGGCAAATGGGCATACACCTGATAGATTTTCGCCCCACCATCAAACCTTTTGGTTTTGGATGAAATGTGAGTTTTGACTTTCAAGAAATGCGCACTCTGAAAAACTTTGTTTCTGAATACGGGAAAAGTTAAAGTTGTTATAAGGCCTATATCTAAAGCTCCTAAAGGAGCACATGGCTACCTTTGGGATATATGATATGGAACCACTCACCATCATACATATTTCATTTGGGAGCAGCTAGTGTATTCTCTCTTCAAGATATGCTCTTTTTCACTAACTATGAAACTTAGAGTGCCAAAGCTTGAAATCGTGATTTTGGGGATTTCACGAGCTCTGAATGCGGTTTCTGGCAAATGGGCATACAGCTGATAGATTTTCGCCCCACCATCAAACCTTTTGGTTTTGGATGAAATGTGAGTTTTGACTTTCAAGAAATGCGCACTCTGAAAAACTTTGTTTCTGAATGCGGGAAAAGTTAAAGTTGTTATAAGGCCTATATCTAAAGCTCCTAAAGGAGCACATGGCTACCTTTGGGATATATGATATGGAACCACTCACCATCATACATATTTCATTTGGGAGCAGCTAGTGTATTCTCTCTTCAAGATATGCTCTTTTTCACCAACTATGAAACTTAGAGCGCCAAAGCTTGAAATCGTCATTTTGGGGATTTCACAAGCTGTGAATGCGGTTTCTGGCAAATGGGCATTCAGCTGATAGATTTTCGCCCCACCATCAAACCTTTTGGTTTTGGATGAAATGTGAGTTTTGACTTTCAAGAAATGCGCACTCTGAAAAACTTTGTTTCTTAATGCGGGAAAAGTTAAAGTTTTTATAAGGCCTATATCTAAAGCTCCTAAAGGAGCACATGGCTACCTTTGGGATATATGATATGGAACCACTCACCATCATACATATTTCATTTGGGAGCAGCTAGTGTATTCTCTCTTCAAGATATGCTCTTTTTCACCAACTATGAAACTTAGAGTGCCAAAGCTTGAAATCGTCATTTTGGGGATTTCACAAGCTCTGAATGCGGTTTCTGGCAAATGGGCATACACCTGATAGATTTTCGCCCCACCATCAAACCTTTTGGTTTTGGATGAAATGTGAGTTTTGACTTTCAAGAAATGCGCACTCTGAAAAACTTTGTTTCTGAATACGGGAAAAGTTAAAGTTTTTATAAGGCCTATATCTAAAGCTCCTAAAGGAGCACATGGCTACCTTTGGGATATATGATATGGAACCACTCACCATCATACATATTTCATTTGGGAGCAGCTAGTGTATTCTCTCTTCAAGATATGCTCTTTTTCACCAACTATGAAACTTAGAGTGCCAAAGCTTGAAATCGTCATTTTGGGGATTTCACAAGCTCTCAATGCGGTTTCTGGCAAATGGGCATACACCTGATAGATTTTCGCCCGAACATCAAACCTTTTGGTTTTGGATGAAATGTGAGTTTTGACTTTCAAGAAATGCGCACTCTGAAAAACTTTGTTTCTGAATGAGGGAAAAGTTAAAGTTTTTATAAGGCCTATATCTAAAGCTCCTAAAGGAGCACATGGCTACCTTTGGGATATATGATATGGAACCACTCACCATCATACATATTTCATTTGGGAGCAGCTAGTGTATTCTCTCTTCAAGATATGCTCTTTTTCACCAACTATGAAACTTAGAGCGCCAAAGCTTGAAATCGTCATTTTGGGGATTTCACAAGCTGTGAATGCGGTTTCTGGCAAATGGGCATTCAGCTGATAGATTTTCGCCCCACCATCAAACCTTTTGGTTTTGGATGAAATGTGAGTTTTGACTTTCAAGAAATGCGCACTCTGAAAAACTTTGTTTCTTAATGCGGGAAAAGTTAAAGTTTTTATAAGGCCTATATCTAAAGCTCCTAAAGGAGCACATGGCTACCTTTGGGATATATGATATGGAACCACTCACCATCATACATATTTCATTTGGGAGCAGCTAGTGTATTCTCTCTTCAAGATATGCTCTTTTTCACCAACTATGAAACTTAGAGTGCCAAAGCTTGAAATCGTGATTTTGGGGATTTCACAAGCTCTGAATGCGGTTTCTGGCAAATGGGCATACACCTGATAGATTTTCGCCCCACCATCAAACCTTTTGGTTTTGGATGAAATGTGAGTTTTGACTTTCAAGAAATGCGCACTCTGAAAAACTTTGTTTCTGAATACGGGAAAAGTTAAAGTTTTTATAAGGCCTATATCTAAAGCTCCTAAAGGAGCACATGGCTACCTTTGGGATATATGATATGGAACCACTCACCATCATACATATTTCATTTGGGAGCAGCTAGTGTATTCTCTCTTCAAGATATGCTCTTTTTCACCAACTATGAAAGTTAGAGTGCCAAAGCTTGAAATCGTCATTTTGGGGATTTCACAAGCTCTGAATGCGGTTTCTGGCAAATGGGCATACACCTGATAGATTTTCGCCCCACCATCAAACCTTTTGGTTTTGGATGAAATGTGAGTTTTGACTTTCAAGAAATGCGCACTCTGAAAAACTTTGTTTCTGAATCCGGGAAAAGTTAAAGTTGTTATAAGGCCTATATCTAAAGCTCCTAAAGGAGCACATGGCTACCTTTGGGATATATGATATGGAACCACTCACCATCATACATATTTCATTTGGGAGCAGCTAGTGTATTCTCTCTTCAAGATATGCTCTTTTTCACTAACTATGAAACTTAGAGTGCCAAAGCTTGAAATCGTGATTTTGGGGATTTCACGAGCTCTGAATGCGGTTTCTGGCAAATGGGCATACAGCTGATAGATTTTCGCCCCACCATCAAACCTTTTGGTTTTGGATGAAATGTGAGTTTTGACTTTCAAGAAATGCGCACTCTGAAAAACTTTGTTTCTGAATGCGGGAAAAGTTAAAGTTGTTATAAGGCCTATATCTAAAGCTCCTAAAGGAGCACATGGCTACCTTTGGGATATATGATATGGAACCACTCACCATCATACATATTTCATTTGGGAGCAGCTAGTGTATTCTCTCTTCAAGATATGCTCTTTTTCACCAACTATGAAACTTAGAGTGCCAAAGCTTGAAATCGTGATTTTGGGGATTTCACGAGCTCTGAATGCGGTTTCTGGCAAATGGGCATACAGCTGATCGATTTTCGCCCCACCATCAAACCTTTTGGTTTTGGATGAAATGTGAGTTTTGACTTTCAAGAAATGCGCACTCTGAAAAACTTTGTTTCTTAATGCGGGAAAAGTTAAAGTTTTTATAAGGCCTATATCTAAAGCTCCTAAAGGAGCACATGGCTACCTTTGGGATATATGATATGGAACCACTCACCATCATACATATTTCATTTGGGAGCAGCTAGTGTATTCTCTCTTCAAGATATGCTCTTTTTCACCAACTATGAAACTTAGAGCGCCAAAGCTTGAAATCGTCATTTTGGGGATTTCACAAGCTGTGAATGCGGTTTCTGGCAAATGGGCATTCAGCTGATAGATTTTCGCCTCACCATCAAACCTTTTGGTTTTGGATGAAATGTGAGTTTTGACTTTCAAGAAATGCGCACTCTGAAAAACTTTGTTTCTTAATGCGGGAAAAGTTAAAGTTTTTATAAGGCCTATATCTAAAGCTCCTAAAGGAGCACATGGCTACCTTTGGGATATATGATATGGAACCACTCACCATCATACATATTTCATTTGGGAGCAGCTAGTGTATTCTCTCTTCAAGATATGCTCTTTTTCACCAACTATGAAACTTAGAGTGCCAAAGCTTGAAATCGTCATTTTGGGGATTTCACAAGCTCTGAATGCGGTTTCTGGCAAATGGGCATACACCTGATAGATTTTAGCCCCACCATCAAACCTTTTGGTTTTGGATGAAATGTGAGTTTTGACTTTCAAGAAATGCGCACTCTGAAAAACTTTGTTTCTGAATGCGGGAAAAGTTAAAGTTTTTATAAGGCCTATATCTAAAGCTCCTAAAGGAGCACATGGCTACCTTTGGGATATATGATATGGAACCACTCACCATCATACATATTTCATTTGGGAGCAGCTAGTGTATTCTCTCTTCAAGATATGCTCTTTTTCACCAACTATGAAACTTAGAGTGCCAAAGCTTGATATCGTCATTTTGGGGATTTCACAAGCTGTGAATGCGGTTTCTGGCAAATGGGCATACAGCTGATAGATTTTCGCCCCACCATCAAACCTTTTGGTTTTGGATGAAATGTGAGTTTTGACTTTCAAGAAATGCGCACTCTGAAAAACTTTGTTTCTTAATGCGGGAAATGTTAAAGTTTTTATAAGGCCTATATCTAAAGCTCCTAAAGGAGCACATGGCTACCTTTGGGATATATGATATGGAACCACTCACCATCATACATATTTCATTTGGGAGCAGCTAGTGTATTCTCTCTTCAAGATATGCTCTTTTTCACCAACTATGAAACTTAGAGTGCCAAAGCTTGAAATCGTCATTTTGGGGATTTCACAAACTCTGAATGCGGTTTCTGGCAAATGGGCATACACCTGATAGATTTTCGCCCCACCATCAAACCTTTTGGTTTTGGATGAAATGTGAGTTTTGACTTTCAAGAAATGCGCACTCTGAAAAACTTTGTTTCTGAATGCGGGAAAAGTTAAAGTTTTTATAAGGCCTATATCTAAAGCTCCTAAAGGAGCACATGGCTACCTTTGGGATATATGATATGGAACCACTCACCATCATACATATTTCATTTGGGAGCAGCTAGTGTATTCTCTCTTCAAGATATGCTCTTTTTCACCAACTATGAAACTTAGAGTGCCAAAGCTTGAAATCGTCATTTTGGGGATTTCACAAGCTCTGAATGCGGTTTCTGGCAAATGGGCATACACCTGATAGATTTTCGCCCCACCATCAAACCTTTTGGTTTTGGATGAAATGTGAGTTTTGACTTTCAAGAAATGCGCACTCTGAAAAACTTTGTTTCTGAATGCGGGAAAAGTTAAAGTTTTTATAAGGCCTATATCTAAAGCTCCTAAAGGAGCACATGGCTACCTTTGGGATATATGATATGGAACCACTCACCATCATACATATTTCATTTGGGAGCAGCTAGTGTATTCTCTCTTCAAGATATGCTCTTTTTCACTAACTATGAAACTTAGAGTGCCAAAGCTTGAAATCGTGATTTTGGGGATTTCACGAGCTCTGAATGCGGTTTCTGGCAAATGGGCATACACCTGATAGATTTTCGCCCCACCATCAAACCTTTTGGTTTTGGATGAAATGTGAGTTTTGACTTTCAAGAAATGCGCACTCTGAAAAACTTTGTTTCTGAATGCGGGAAAAGTTAAAGTTTTTATAAGGCCTATATCTAAAGCTCCTAAAGGAGCACATGGCTACCTTTGGGATATATGATATGGAACCACTCACCATCATACATATTTCATTTGGGAGCAGCTAGTGTATTCTCTCTTCAAGATATGCTCTTTTTCACTAACTATGAAACTTAGAGTGCCAAAGCTTGAAATCGTGATTTTGGGGATTTCACGAGCTCTGAATGCGGTTTCTGGCAAATGGGCATACAGCTGATAGATTTTCGCCCCACCATCAAACCTTTTGGTTTTGGATGAAATGTGAGTTTTGACTTTCAAGAAATGCGCACTCTGAAAAACTTTGTTTCTGAATGCGGGAAAAGTTAAAGTTTTTATAAGGCCTATATCTAAAGCTCCTAAAGGAGCACATGGCTACCTTTGGGATATATGATATGGAACCACTCACCATCATACATATTTCATTTGGGAGCAGCTAGTGTATTCTCTCTTCAAGATATGCTCTTTTTCACTAACTATGAAACTTAGAGTGCCAAAGCTTGAAATCGTGATTTTGGGGATTTCACGAGCTCTGAATGCGGTTTCTGGCAAATGGGCATACACCTGATAGATTTTCGCCCCACCATCAAACCTTTTGGTTTTGGATGAAATGTGAGTTTTGACTTTCAAGAAATGCGCACTCTGAAAAACTTTGTTTCTGAATGCGGGAAAAGTTAAAGTTGCTATAAGGCCTATATCTAAAGCTCCTAAAGGAGCACATGGCTACCTTTGGGATATATGATATGGAACCACTCACCATCATACATATTTCATTTGGGAGCAGCTAGTGTATTCTCTCTTCAAGATATGCTCTTTTTCACCAACTATGAAACTTAGAGCGCCAAAGCTTGAAATCGTCATTTTGGGGATTTCACAAGCTGTGAATGCGGTTTCTGGCAAATGGGCATACAGCTGATAGATTTTCGCCCCACCATCAAACCTTTTGGTTTTGGATGAAATGTGAGTTTTGACTTTCAAGAAATGCGCACTCTGAAAAACTTTGTTTCTGAATGCGGGAAAACTTAAAGTTTTTATAAGGCCTATATCTAAAGCTCCTAAAGGAGCACATGGCTACCTTTGGGATATATGATATGGAACCACTCACCATCATACATATTTCATTTGGGAGCAGCTAGTGTATTCTCTCTTCAAGATATGCTCTTTTTCACCAACTATGAAACTTAGAGTGCCAAAGCTTGAAATCGTCATTTTGGGGATTTCACTAGCTCTGAATGCGGTTTCTGGCAAATGGGCATACACCTGATAGATTTTCGCCCCACCATCAAACCTTTTGGTTTTGGATGAAATGTGAGTTTTGACTTTCAAGAAATGCGCACTCTGAAAAACTTTGTTTCTGAATGCGGGAAAAGTTAAAGTTTTTATAAGGCCTATATCTAAAGCTCCTAAAGGAGCACATGGCTACCTTTGGGATATATGATATGGAACCACTCACCATCATACATATTTCATTTGGGAGCAGCTAGTGTATTCTCTCTTCAAGATATGCTCTTTTTCACCAACTATGAAACTTAGAGTGCCAAAGCTTGAAATCGTCATTTTGGGGATTTCACAAGCTCTGAATGCGGTTTCTGGCAAATGGGCATACACCTGATAGATTTTCGCCCCACCATCAAACCTTTTGGTTTTGGATGAAATGTGAGTTTTGACTTTCAAGAAATGCGCACTCTGAAAAACTTTGTTTCTGAATGCGGGAAAAGTTAAAGTTTTTATAAGGCCTATATCTAAAGCTCCTAAAGGAGCACATGGCTACCTTTGGGATATATGATATGGAACCACTCACCATCATACATATTTCATTTGGGAGCAGCTAGTGTATTCTCTCTTCAAGATATGCTCTTTTTCACTAACTATGAAACTTAGAGTGCCAAAGCTTGAAATCGTGATTTTGGGGATTTCACGAGCTCTGAATGCGGTTTCTGGCAAATGGGCATACAGCTGATAGATTTTCGCCCCACCATCAAACCTTTTGGTTTTGGATGAAATGTGAGTTTTGACTTTCAAGAAATGCGCACTCTGAAAAACTTTGTTTCTGAATGCGGGAAAAGTTAAAGTTGTTATAAGGCCTATATCTAAAGCTCCTAAAGGAGCACATGGCTACCTTTGGGATATATGATATGGAACCACTCACCATCATACATATTTCATTTGGGAGCAGCTAGTGTATTCTCTCTTCAAGATATGCTCTTTTTCACCAACTATGAAACTTAGAGTGCCAAAGCTTGAAATCGTCATTTTGGGGATTTCACAAGCTGTGAATGCGGTTTCTGGCAAATGGGCATACACCTGATAGATTTTCGCCCCACCATCAAACCTTTTGGTTTTGGATGAAATGTGAGTTTTGACTTTCAAGAAATGCGCACTCTGAAAAACTTTGTTTCTGAATGCGGGAAAAGTTAAAGTTGTTATAAGGCCTATATCTAAAGCTCCTAAAGGAGCACATGGCTACCTTTGGGATATATGATATGGAACCACTCACCATTATACATATTTCATTTGGGAGCAGCTAGTGTATTCTCTCTTCAAGATATGCTCTTTTTCACCAACTAAGAAACTTAGAGTGCCAAAGCTTGAAATCGTCATTTTGGGGATTTCACAAGCTCTGAATGCGGTTTCTGGCAAATGGGTATACAGCTGATAGATTTTCGCCCCACCATCAAACCTTTTGGTTTTGGATGAAATGTGAGTTTTGACTTTCAAGAAATGCGCACTCTGAAAAACTTTGTTTCTGAATGCGGGAAAAGTTAAAGTTTTTATAAGGCCTATATCTAAAGCTCCTAAAGGAGCACATGGCTACCTTTGGGATATATGATATGCAACCACTCACCATCATACATATTTCATTTGGGAGCAGCTAGTGTATTCTCTCTTCAAGATATGCTCTTTTTCACCAACTATGAAACTTAGAGTGCCAAAGCTTGAAATCGTGATTTTGGGGATTTCACGAGCTCTGAATGCGGTTTCTGGCAAATGGGCATACAGCTGATAGATTTTCGCCCCACCATCAAACCTTTTGGTTTTGGATGAAATGTGAGTTTTGACTTTCAAGAAATGCGCACTCTGAAAAACTTTGTTTCTGAATGCGGGAAAAGTTAAAGTTTTTATAAGGCCTATATCTAAAGCTCCTAAAGGAGCACATGGCTACCTTTGGGATATATGATATGGAACCACTCACCATCATACATATTTCATTTGGGAGCAGCTAGTGTATTCTCTCTTCAAGATATGCTCTTTTTCACTAACTATGAAACTTAGAGTGCCAAAGCTTGAAATCGTGATTTTGGGGATTTCACGAGCTCTGAATGCGGTTTCTGGCAAATGGGCATACACCTGATAGATTTTCGCCCCACCATCAAACCTTTTGGTTTTGGATGAAATGTGAGTTTTGACTTTCAAGAAATGCGCACTCTGAAAAACTTTGTTTCTGAATGCGGGAAAAGTTAAAGTTGCTATAAGGCCTATATCTAAAGCTCCTAAAGGAGCACATGGCTACCTTTGGGATATATGATATGGAACCACTCACCATCATACATATTTCATTTGGGAGCAGCTAGTGTATTCTCTCTTCAAGATATGCTCTTTTTCACCAACTATGAAACTTAGAGCGCCAAAGCTTGAAATCGTCATTTTGGGGATTTCACAAGCTGTGAATGCGGTTTCTGGCAAATGGGCATACAGCTGATAGATTTTCGCCCCACCATCAAACCTTTTGGTTTTGGATGAAATGTGAGTTTTGACTTTCAAGAAATGCGCACTCTGAAAAACTTTGTTTCTGAATGCGGGAAAAGTTAAAGTTTTTATAAGGCCTATATCTAAAGCTCCTAAAGGAGCACATGGCTACCTTTGGGATATATGATATGGAACCACTCACCATCATACATATTTCATTTGGGAGCAGCTAGTGTATTCTCTCTTCAAGATATGCTCTTTTTCACCAACTATGAAACTTAGAGTGCCAAAGCTTGAAATCGTGATTTTGGGGATTTCACGAGCTCTGAATGCGGTTTCTGGCAAATGGGCATACAGCTGATAGATTTTCGCCCCACCATCAAACCTTTTGGTTTTGGATGAAATGTGAGTTTTGACTTTCAAGAAATGCGCACTCTGAAAAACTTTGTTTCTGAATGCGGGAAAAGTTAAAGTTTTTATAAGGCCTATATCTAAAGCTCCTAAAGGAGCACATGGCTACCTTTGGGATATATGATATGGAACCACTCACCATCATACATATTTCATTTGGGAGCAGCTAGTGTATTCTCTCTTCAAGATATGCTCTTTTTCACTAACTATGAAACTTAGAGTGCCAAAGCTTGAAATCGTGATTTTGGGGATTTCACGAGCTCTGAATGCGGTTTCTGGCAAATGGGCATACACCTGATAGATTTTCGCCCCACCATCAAACCTTTTGGTTTTGGATGAAATGTGAGTTTTGACTTTCAAGAAATGCGCACTCTGAAAAACTTTGTTTCTGAATGCGGGAAAAGTTAAAGTTGCTATAAGGCCTATATCTAAAGCTCCTAAAGGAGCACATGGCTACCTTTGGGATATATGATATGGAACCACTCACCATCATACATATTTCATTTGGGAGCAGCTAGTGTATTCTCTCTTCAAGATATGCTCTTTTTCACCAACTATGAAACTTAGAGCGCCAAAGCTTGAAATCGTCATTTTGGGGATTTCACAAGCTGTGAATGCGGTTTCTGGCAAATGGGCATACAGCTGATAGATTTTCGCCCCACCATCAAACCTTTTGGTTTTGGATGAAATGTGAGTTTTGACTTTCAAGAAATGCGCACTCTGAAAAACTTTGTTTCTTAATGCGGGAAAACTTAAAGTTTTTATAAGGCCTATATCTAAAGCTCCTAAAGGAGCACATGGCTACCTTTGGGATATATGATATGGAACCACTCACCATCATACATATTTCATTTGGGAGCAGCTAGTGTATTCTCTCTTCAAGATATGCTCTTTTTCACCAACTATGAAACTTAGAGTGCCAAAGCTTGAAATCGTCATTTTGGGGATTTCACTAGCTCTGAATGCGGTTTCTGGCAAATGGGCATACACCTGATAGATTTTCGCCCCACCATCAAACCTTTTGGTTTTGGATGAAATGTGAGTTTTGACTTTCAAGAAATGCGCACTCTGAAAAACTTTGTTTCTGAATGCGGGAAAAGTAAAAGTTTTTATAAGGCCTATATCTAAAGCTCCTAAAGGAGCACATGGCTACCTTTGGGATATATGATATGGAACCACTCACCATCATACATATTTCATTTGGGAGCAGCTAGTGTATTCTCTCTTCAAGATATGCTCTTTTTCACCAACTATGAAACTTAGAGTGCCAAAGCTTGAAATCGTCATTTTGGGGATTTCACAAGCTCTGAATGCGGTTTCTGGCAAATGGGCATACACCTGATAGATTTTCGCCCCACCATCAAACCTTTTGGTTTTGGATGAAATGTGAGTTTTGACTTTCAAGAAATGCGCACTCTGAAAAACTTTGTTTCTGAATGCGGGAAAAGTTAAAGTTGTTATAAGGCCTATATCTAAAGCTCCTAAAGGAGCACATGGCTACCTTTGGGATATATGATATGGAACCACTCACCATCATACATATTTCATTTGGGAGCAGCTAGTGTATTCTCTCTTCAAGATATGCTCTTTTTCACCAACTATGAAACTTAGAGTGCCAAAGCTTGAAATCGTGATTTTGGGGATTTCACGAGCTCTGAATGCGGTTTCTGGCAAATGGGCATACACCTGATAGATTTTCGCCCCACCATCAAACCTTTTGGTTTTGGATGAAATGTGAGTTTTGACTTTCAAGAAATGCGCACTCTGAAAAACTTTGTTTCTGAATGCGGGAAAAGTTAAAGTTGCTATAAGGCCTATATCTAAAGCTCCTAAAGGAGCACATGGCTACCTTTGGGATATATGATATGGAACCACTCACCATCATACATATTTCATTTGGGAGCAGCTAGTGTATTCTCTCTTCAAGATATGCTCTTTTTCACCAACTATGAAACTTAGAGCGCCAAAGCTTGAAATCGTCATTTTGGGGATTTCACAAGCTGTGAATGCGGTTTCTGGCAAATGGGCATACAGCTGATAGATTTTCGCCCCACCATCAAACCTTTTGGTTTTGGATGAAATGTGAGTTTTGACTTTCAAGAAATGCGCACTCTGAAAAACTTTGTTTCTTAATGCGGGAAAACTTAAAGTTTTTATAAGGCCTATATCTAAAGCTCCTAAAGGAGCACATGGCTACCTTTGGGATATATGATATGGAACCACTCACCATCATACATATTTCATTTGGGAGCAGCTAGTGTATTCTCTCTTCAAGATATGCTCTTTTTCACCAACTATGAAACTTAGAGTGCCAAAGCTTGAAATCGTCATTTTGGGGATTTCACTAGCTCTGAATGCGGTTTCTGGCAAATGGGCATACACCTGATAGATTTTCGCCCCACCATCAAACCTTTTGGTTTTGGATGAAATGTGAGTTTTGACTTTCAAGAAATGCGCACTCTGAAAAACTTTGTTTCTGAATGCGGGAAAAGTTAAAGTTGTTATAAGGCCTATATCTAAAGCTCCTAAAGGAGCACATGGCTACCTTTGGGATATATGATATGGAACCACTCACCATCATACATATTTCATTTGGGAGCAGCTAGTGTATTCTCTCTTCAAGATATGCTCTTTTTCACTAACTATGAAACTTAGAGTGCCAAAGCTTGAAATCGTGATTTTGGGGATTTCACGAGCTCTGAATGCGGTTTCTGGCAAATGGGCATACAGCTGATAGATTTTCGCCCCACCATCAAACCTTTTGGTTTTGGATGAAATGTGAGTTTTGACTTTCAAGAAATGCGCACTCTGAAAAACTTTGTTTCTGAATGCGGGAAAAGTTAAAGTTGTTATAAGGCCTATATCTAAAGCTCCTAAAGGAGCACATGGCTACCTTTGGGATATATGATATGGAACCACTCACCATTATACATATTTCATTTGGGAGCAGCTAGTGTATTCTCTCTTCAAGATATGCTCTTTTTCACCAACTAAGAAACTTAGAGTGCCAAAGCTTGAAATCGTCATTTTGGGGATTTCACAAGCTCTGAATGCGGTTTCTGGCAAATGGGTATACAGCTGATAGATTTTCGCCCCACCATCAAACCTTTTGGTTTTGGATGAAATGTGAGTTTTGACTTTCAAGAAATGCGCACTCTGAAAAACTTTGTTTCTGAATGCGGGAAAAGTTAAAGTTTTTATAAGGCCTATATCTAAAGCTCCTAAAGCAGCACATGGCTACCTTTGGGATATATGATATGGAACCACTCACCATCATACATATTTCATTTGGAAGCAGCTAGTGTATTCTCTCTTCAAGTTATGCTCTTTTTCACCAACTATGAAACTTAGAGTGCCAAAGCTTGAAATCGTCATTTTGGGGATTTCACAAGCTCTGAATGCGGTTTCTGGCAAATGGGCATACACCTGATAGATTTTCGCCCCACCATCAAACCTTTTGGTTATGGATGAAATGTGAGTTTTGACTTTCAAGAAATGCGCACTCTGAAAAACTTTGTTTCTGAATGCGGGAAAAGTTAAAGTTTTTATAAGGCCTATATCTAAAGCTCCTAAAGGAGCACATGGCTACCTTTGGGATATATGATATGGAACCACTCACCATCATACATATTTCATTTGGAAGCAGCTAGTGTATTCTCTCTTCAAGATATGCTCTTTTTCACCAACTATGAAACTTAGAGTGCCAAAGCTTGAAATCGTCATTTTGGGGATTTCACAAGCTCTGAATGCGGTTTCTGGCAAATGGGCATACACCTGATAGATTTTCGCCCCACCATCAAACCTTTTGGTTTTGGATGAAATGTGAGTTTTGACTTTCAAGAAATGCGCACTCTGAAAAACTTTGTTTCTGAATGCGGGAAAAGTTAAAGTATATTTTAAGGCCTATATCTAAAGCTCCTAAAGCAGCACATGGCTACCTTTGGGATATATGATATGGAACCACTCACCATCATACATATTTCATTTGGAAGCAGCTAGTGTATTCTCTCTTCAAGTTATGCTCTTTTTCACCAACTATGAAACTTAGAGTGCCAAAGCTTGAAATCGTCATTTTGGGGATTTCACAAGCTCTGAATGCGGTTTCTGGCAAATGGGCATACACCTGATAGATTTTCGCCCCACCATCAAACCTTTTGGTTATGGATGAAATGTGAGTTTTGACTTTCAAGAAATGCGCACTCTGAAAAACTTTGTTTCTGAATGCGGGAAAAGTTAAAGTTTTTATAAGGCCTATATCTAAAGCTCCTAAAGGAGCACATGGCTACCTTTGGGATATATGATATGGAACCACTCACCATCATACATATTTCATTTGGAAGCAGCTAGTGTATTCTCTCTTCAAGATATGCTCTTTTTCACCAACTATGAAACTTAGAGTGCCAAAGCTTGAAATCGTCATTTTGGGGATTTCACAAGCTCTGAATGCGGTTTCTGGCAAATGGGCATACACCTGATAGATTTTCGCCCCACCATCAAACCTTTTGGTTTTGGATGAAATGTGAGTTTTGACTTTCAAGAAATGCGCACTCTGAAAAACTTTGTTTCTGAATGCGGGAAAAGTTAAAGTTTATTTTAAGGCCTATATCTAAAGCTCCTAAAGGAGCACATGGCTACCTTTGGGATATATGATATGCAACCACTCACCATCATACATATTTCATTTGGGAGCAGCTAGTGTATTCTCTCTTCAAGATATGCTCTTTTTCACCAACTATGAAACTTAGAGTGCCAAAGCTTGAAATCGTCATTTTGGGGATTTCACAAGCTCTGAATGCGGTTTCTGGCAAATGGGCATACACCTGATAGATTTTCGCCCCACCATCAAACCTTTTGGTTTTGGATGAAATGTGAGTTTTGACTTTAAAGAAATGCGTACTCTGAAAAACTTTGTTTCTGAATGCGGGAAAAGTAAAAGTTTTTATAAGGCCTATATCTAAAGCTCCTAAAGAAGCACATGGCTACCTTTGGGATATATGATATGGAACCACTCACCATCATACATATTTCATTTGGAAGCAGCTAGTGTATTCTCTCTTCAAGATATGCTCTTTTTCACCAACTATGAAACTTAGAGTGCCAAAGCTTGAAATCGTCATTTTGGGGATTTCACAAGCTCTGAATGCGGTTTCTGGCAAATGGGCATACACCTGATAGATTTTCGCCCCACCATCAAACCTTTTGGTTTTGGATGAAATGTGAGTTTTGACTTTCAAGAAATGCGCACTCTGAAAAACTTTATTTCTGAATGCGGGAAAAGTTAAAGTTTTTATAAGGCCTATATCTAAAGCTCCTAAAGGAGCACATGGCTACCTTTGGGATATATGATATGCAACCACTCACCATCATACATATTTCATTTGGGAGCAGCTAGTGTATTCTCTCTTCAAGATATGCTCTTTTTCACCAACTATGAAACTTAGAGTGCCAAAGCTTGAAATCGTCATTTTGGGGATTTCACAAGCTCTGAATGCGGTTTCTGGCAAATGGGCATACACCTGATAGATTTTCGCCCCACCATCAAACCTTTTGGTTTTGGATGAAATGTGAGTTTTGACTTTCAAGAAATGCGCACTCTGAAAAACTTTGTTTCTGAATGCGGGAAAAGTTAAAGTTTTTATAAGGCCTATATCTAAAGCTCCTAAAGGAGCACATGGCTACCTTTGGGATAGATGATATGGAACCACTCACCATCATACATATTTCATTTGGGAGCAGCTAGTGTATTCTCTCTTCAAGATATGCTCTTTTTCACCAACTATGAAACTTAGAGTGCCAAAACATGAAATCGTCATTTTGGGGATTTCACAAGCTCTGAATGCCTTTTCTGGCAAATGGGCATACACCTGATAGATTTTCGCCCCACCATCAAACCTTTTGGTTTTGGATGAAATGTGAGTTTTGACTTTCAAGAAATGCGCACTCTGAAAAACTTTGTTTCTGAATGCGGGAAAAGTTAAAGTTTTTATAAGGCCTATATCTAAAGCTCCTAAAGGAGCACATGGCTACCTTTGGGATATATGATATGGAACCACTCACCATCATACATATTTCATTTGGAAGCAGCTAGTCTATTCTCTCTTCAAGATATGCTCTTTTTCACCAACTATGAAACTTAGAGTGCCAAAGCTTGAAATCGTCATTTTGGGGATTTCACAAGCTCTGAATGCGGTTTCTGGCAAATGGGCATACACCTGATAGATTTTCGCCCCACCATCAAACCTTTTGGTTTTGGATGAAATGTGAGTTTTGACTTTCAAGAAATGCGCACTCTGAAAAACTTTGTTTCTGAATGCGGGAAAAGTTAAAGTTTTTATAAGGCCTATATCTAAAGCTCCTAAAGGAGCACATGGCTACCTTTGGGATATATGATATGGAACCACTCACCATCATAGATATTTCATTTGGAAGCAGCTAGTGTATTCTCTCTTCAAGATATGCTCTTTTTCACCAACTATGAAACTTAGAGTGCCAAAGCTTGAAATCGTCATTTTGGGGATTTCACAAGCTCTGAATGCCGTTTCTGGCAAATGGGCATACACCTGATAGATTTTCGCCCCACCATCAAACCTTTTGGTTTTCGATGAAAGGTGAGTTTTGACTTTAAAGAAATGCGCACTCTGAAAAACTTTGTTTCTGAATGCGGGAAAAGTAAAAGTTTTTATAAGGCCTATATCTAAAGCTCCTAAAGGAGCACATGGCTACCTTTGGGATATATGATATGGAACCACTCACCATCATACATATTTCATTTGGAAGCAGCTAGTGTATTCTCTCTTCAAGATATGCTCTTTTTCACCAACTATGAAACTTAGAGTGCCAAAGCTTGAAATCGTCATTTTGGGGATTTCACAAGCTCTGAATGCGGTTTCTGGCAAATGGGCATACACCTGATAGATTTTCGCCCCACCATCAAACCTTTTGGTTTTGGATGAAATGTGAGTTTTGACTTTCAAGAAATGCGCACTCTGAAAAACTTTGTTTCTGAATGCGGGAAAAGTTAAAGTTTATTTTACGGCCTATATCTAAAGCTCCTAAAGGAGCACATGGCTACCTTTGGGATAGATGATATGGAACCACTCACCATCATACATATTTCATTTGGGAGCAGCTAGTGTATTCTCTCTTCAAGATATGCTCTTTTTCACCAACTATGAAACTTAGAGTGCCAAAACATGAAATCGTCATTTTGGGGATTTCACAAGCTCTGAATGCCTTTTCTGGCAAATGGGCATACACCTGATAGATTTTCGCCCCACCATCAAACCTTTTGGTTTTGGATGAAATGTGAGTTTTGACTTTCAAGAAATGCGCACTCTAAAAAACTTTGTTTCTGAATGCGGGAAAAGTTAAAGTTTTTATAAGGCCTATATCTAAAGCTCCTAAAGGAGCACATGGCTACCTTTGGGATATATGATATGGAACCACTCACCGTCATACATATTTCATTTGGAAGCAGCTAGTCTATTCTCTCTTCAAGATATGCTCTTTTTCACCAACTATGAAACTTAGAGTGCCAAAGCTTGAAATCGTCATTTTGGGGATTTCACAAGCTCTGAATGCGGTTTCTGGCAAATGGGCATACACCTGATAGATTTTCGCCCCACCATCAAACCTTCTGGTTTTGGATGAAATGTGAGTTTTGACTTTCAAGAAATGCGCACTCTGAAAAACTTTGTTTCTGAATGCGGGAAAAGTTAAAGTTTTTATAAGGCCGATATCTAAAGCTCCTAAAGGAGCACATGGCTACCTTTGGGATATATGATATGCAACCACTCACCATCATACATATTTCATTTGGGAGCAGCTAGTGTATTCTCTCTTCAAGATATGCTCTCTTTCACCAACTATGAAACTTAGAGTGCCAAAGCTTGAAATCGTCATTTTGGGGATTTCACAAGCTCTGAATGCGGTTTCTGGCAAATGGGCATACACCTGATAGATTTTCGCCCCACCATCAAACCTTTTGGTTTTGGATGAAATGTGAGTTTTGACTTTCAAGAAATGCGCACTCTGAAAAACTTTGTTTCTGAATGCGGGAAAAGTTAAAGTTTTTATAAGGCCTATATCTAAAGCTCCTAAAGGAGCACATGGCTACCTTTGGGATATATGATATGGAACCACTCACCATCATAGATATTTCATTTGGAAGCAGCTAGTGTATTCTCTCTTCAAGATATGCTCTTTTTCACCAACTATGAAACTTAGAGTGCCAAAGCTTGAAATCGTCATTTTGGGGATTTCACAAGCTCTGAATGCCGTTTCTGGCAAATGGGCATACACCTGATAGATTTTCGCCCCACCATCAAACCTTTTGGTTTTGGATGAAATGTGAGTTTTGACTTTAAAGAAATGCGCACTCTGAAAAACTTTGTTTCTGAATGCGGGAAAAGTAAAAGTTTTTATAAGGCCTATATCTAAAGCTCCTAAAGGAGCACATGGCTACCTTTGGGATATATGATATGGAACCACTCACCATCATACATATTTCATTTGGAAGCAGCTAGTGTATTCTCTCTTCAAGATATGCTCTTTTTCACCAACTATGAAACTTAGAGTGCCAAAGCTTGAAATCGTCATTTTGGGGATTTCACAAGCTCTGAATGCCGTTTCTGGCAAATGGGCATACACCTGATAGATTTTCGCCACACCATCAAACCTTTTGGTTTTGGATGAAATGTGAGTTTTGACTTTAAAGAAATGCGCACTCTGAAAAACTTTGTTTCTGAATGCGGGAAAAGTTAAAGTTTTTATAAGGCCTATATCTAAAGCTCCTAAAGGAGCACATGGCTACCTTTGGGATATATGATATGGAACCACTCACCATCATACATATTTCATTTGGAAGCAGCTAGTGTATTCTCTCTTCAAGATATGCTCTTTTTCACCAACTATGAAACTTAGAGTGCCAAAGCTTGAAATCGTCATTTTGGGGATTTCACAAGCTCTGAATGCGGTTTCTGGCAAATGGGCATACACCTGATAGATTTTCGCCCCACCATCAAACCTTTTGGTTTTGGATGAAATGTGAGTTTTGACTTTCAAGAAATGCGCACTCTAAAAAACTTTGTTTCTGAATGCGGGAAATGTTAAAGTTTTTATAAGGCCTATATCTAAAGCTCCTAAAGGAGCACATGGCTACCTTTGGGATATATGATATGGAACCACTCACCATCATACATATGTCATTTGGAAGCAGCTAGTCTATTCTCTCTTCAAGATATGCTCTTTTTCACCAACTATGAAACTTAGAGTGCCAAAGCTTGAAATCGTCATTTTGGGGATTTCACAAGCTCTGAATGCGGTTTCTGGCAAATGGGCATACACCTGATAGATTTTCGCCCCACCATCAAACCTTTTGGTTTTGGATGAAATGTGAGTTTTGACTTTCAAGAAATGCGCACTCTGAAAAACTTTGTTTCTGAATGCGGGAAAAGTAAAAGTTTTTATAAGGCCTATATCTAAAGCTCCTAAAGGAGCACATGGCTACCTTTGGGATATATGATATGGAACCACTCACCATCATACATATTTCATTTGGAAGCAGCTAGTGTATTCTCTCTTCAAGATATGCTCTTTTTCACCAACTATGAAACTTAGAGTGCCAAAGCTTGAAATCGTCATTTTGGGGATTTCACAAGCTCTGAATGCGGTTTCTGGCAAATGGGCATACACCTGATAGATTTTCGCCCCACCATCAAACCTTTTGGTTTTGGATGAAATGTGAGTTTTGACTTTCAAGAAATGCGCACTCTAAAAAACTTTGTTTCTGAATGCGGGAAATGTTAAAGTTTTTATAAGGCCTATATCTAAAGCTCCTAAAGGAGCACATGGCTACCTTTGGGATATATGATATGGAACCACTCACCATCATACATATGTCATTTGGAAGCAGCTAGTCTATTCTCTCTTCAAGATATGCTCTTTTTCACCAACTATGAAACTTAGAGTGCCAAAGCTTGAAATCGTCATTTTGGGGATTTCACAAGCTCTGAATGCGGTTTCTGGCAAATGGGCATACACCTGATAGATTTTCGCCCCACCATCAAACCTTCTGGTTTTGGATGAAATGTGAGTTTTGACTTTCAAGAAATGCGCACTCTGAAAAACTTTGTTTCTGAATGCGGGAAAAGTTAAAGTTTTTATAAGGCCTATATCTAAAGCTCCTAAAGGAGCACATGGCTACCTTTGGGATATATGATATGGAACCACTCACCATCATAGATATTTCATTTGGAAGCAGCTAGTGTATTCTCTCTTCAAGATATGCTCTTTTTCACCAACTATGAAACTTAGAGTGCCAAAGCTTGAAATCGTCATTTTGGGGATTTCACAAGCTCTGAATGCCGTTTCTGGCAAATGGGCATACACCTGATAGATTTTCGCCCCACCATCAAACCTTTTGGTTTTGGATGAAATGTGAGTTTTGACTTTAAAGAAATGCGCACTCTGAAAAACTTTGTTTCTGAATGCGGGAAAAGTAAAAGTTTTTATAAGGCCTATATCTAAAGCTCCTAAAGGAGCACATGGCTACCTTTGGGATATATGATATGGAACCACTCACCATCATACATATTTCATTTGGAAGCAGCTAGTGTATTCTCTCTTCAAGATATGCTCTTTTTCACCAACTATGAAACTTAGAGTGCCAAAGCTTGAAATCGTCATTTTGGGGATTTCACAAGCTCTGAATGCCGTTTCTGGCAAATGGGCATACACCTGATAGATTTTCGCCACACCATCAAACCTTTTGGTTTTGGATGAAATGTGAGTTTTGACTTTAAAGAAATGCGCACTCTGAAAAACTTTGTTTCTGAATGCGGGAAAAGTTAAAGTTTTTATAAGGCCTATATCTAAAGCTCCTAAAGGAGCACATGGCTACCTTTGGGATATATGATATGGAACCACTCACCATCATACATATTTCATTTGGAAGCAGCTAGTGTATTCTCTCTTCAAGATATGCTCTTTTTCACCAACTATGAAACTTAGAGTGCCAAAGCTTGAAATCGTCATTTTGGGGATTTCACAAGCTCTGAATGCGGTTTCTGGCAAATGGGCATACACCTGATAGATTTTCGCCCCACCATCAAACCTTTTGGTTTTGGATGAAATGTGAGTTTTGACTTTCAAGAAATGCGCACTCTAAAAAACTTTGTTTCTGAATGCGGGAAATGTTAAAGTTTTTATAAGGCCTATATCTAAAGCTCCTAAAGGAGCACATGGCTACCTTTGGGATATATGATATGGAACCACTCACCATCATACATATGTCATTTGGAAGCAGCTAGTCTATTCTCTCTTCAAGATATGCTCTTTTTCACCAACTATGAAACTTAGAGTGCCAAAGCTTGAAATCGTCATTTTGGGGATTTCACAAGCTCTGAATGCGGTTTCTGGCAAATGGGCATACAGCTGATAGATTTTCGCCCCACCATCAAACCTTTTGGTTTTGGATGAAATGTGAGTTTTGACTTTCAAGAAATGCGCACTCTGAAAAACTTTGTTTCTGAATGCGGGAAAAGTAAAAGTTTTTATAAGGCCTATATCGAAAGCTCCTAAAGGAGCACATGGCTACCTTTGGGATATATGATATGGAACCACTCACCATCATACATATTTCATTTGGAAGCAGCTAGTGTATTCTCTCTTCAAGATATGCTCTTTTTCACCAACTATGAAACTTAGAGTGCCAAAGCTTGAAATCGTCATTTTGGGGATTTCACAAGCTCTGAATGCGGTTTCTGGCAAATGGGCATACACCTGATAGATTTTCGCCCCACCATCAAACCTTTTGGTTTTGGATGAAATGTGAGTTTTGACTTTCAAGAAATGCGCACTCTAAAAAACTTTGTTTCTGAATGCGGGAAATGTTAAAGTTTTTATAAGGCCTATATCTAAAGCTCCTAAAGGAGCACATGGCTACCTTTGGGATATATGATATGGAACCACTCACCATCATACATATGTCATTTGGAAGCAGCTAGTCTATTCTCTCTTCAAGATATGCTCTTTTTCACCAACTATGAAACTTAGAGTGCCAAAGCTTGAAATCGTCATTTTGGGGATTTCACAAGCTCTGAATGCGGTTTCTGGCAAATGGGCATACACCTGATAGATTTTCGCCCCACCATCAAACCTTTTGGTTTTGGATGAAATGTGAGTTTTGACTTTCAAGAAATGCGCACTCTGAAAAACTTTGTTTCTGAATGCGGGAAAAGTTAAAGTTTTTATAAGGCCTATATCTAAAGCTCCTAAAGGAGCACATGGCTACCTTTGGGATATATGATATGCAACCACTCACCATCATACATATTTCATTTGGGAGCAGCTAGTGTATTCTCTCTTCAAGATATGCTCTTTTTCACCAACTATGAAACTTAGAGTGCCAAAGCTTGAAATCGTCATTTTGGGGATTTCACAAGCTCTGAATGCGGTTTCTGGCAAATGGGCATACACCTGATAGATTTTCGCCCCACCATCAAACCTTTTGGTTTTGGATGAAATGTGAGTTTTGACTTTCAAGAAATGCGCACTCTGAAAAACTTTGTTTCTGAATGCGGGAAAAGTTAAAGTTTTTATAAGGCCTATATCTAAAGCTCCTAAAGGAGCACATGGCTACCTTTGGGATATATGATATGCAACCACTCACCATCATACATATTTCATTTGGGAGCAGCTAGTGTATTCTCTCTTCAAGATATGCTCTTTTTCACCAACTATGAAACTTAGAGTGCCAAAGCTTGAAATCGTCATTTTGGGGATTTCACAAGCTCTGAATGCGGTTTCTGGCAAATGGGCATACACCTGATAGATTTTCGCCCCACCATCAAACCTTTTGGTTTTGGATGAAATGTGAGTTTTGACTTTCAAGAAATGCGCACTCTGAAAAACATTGTTTCTGAATGCGGGAAAAGTTAAAGTTTTTATAAGGCCTATATCTAAAGCTCCTAAAGGAGCACATGGCTACCTTTGGGATATATGATATGGAACCACTCACCATCATACATATTTCATTTGGAAGCAGCTAGTGTATTCTCTCTTCAAGATATGCTCTTTTTCACCAACTATGAAACTTAGAGTGCCAAAGCTTGAAATCGTCATTTTGGGGATTTCACAAGCTCTGAATGCGGTTTCTGGCAAATGGGCATACACCTGATAGATTTTCGCCCCACCATCAAACCTTTTGGTTTTGGATGAAATGTGAGTTTTGACTTTCAAGAAATGCGCACTCTAAAAAACTTTGTTTCTGAATGCGGGAAAAGTTAAAGTTTTTATAAGGCCTATATCTAAAGCTCCTAAAGGAGCACATGGCTACCTTTGGGATATATGATATGGAACCACTCACCATCATACATATTTCATTTGGAAGCAGCTAGTCTATTCTCTCTTCAAGATATGCTCTTTTTCACCAACTATGAAACTTAGAGTGCCAAAGCTTGAAATCGTCATTTTGGGGATTTCACATGCTCTGAATGCGGTTTCTGGCAAATGGGAATACACCTGATAGATTTTCGCCCCACCATCAAACCTTTTGGTTTTGGATGAAATGTGAGTTTTGACTTTCAAGAAAGGCGCACTCTGAAAAACTTTGTTTCTGAACGCGGGAAAAGTTAAAGTTTTTATAAAGCCTATATCTAAAGCTCCTAAAGGAGCACATGGCTACCTTTGGGATATATGATATGGAACCACTCACCATGAAACATATTTCATTTGGGAGCAGCTAGTGTATTCTCTCTTCAAGATATGCTCTTTTTCACCAACTATGAAACTTAGAGTGCCAAAGCTTGAAATCGTCATTTTGGGGATTTCACAAGCTCTGAATGCGGTTTCTGGCAAATGGGCATACACCTGATAGATTTTCGCCCCACCATCAAACCTTTTGGTTTTGGATGAAATGTGAGTTTTGACTTTCAAGAAATGCGCACTCTAAAAAACTTTGTTTCTGAATGCGGGAAAAGTTAAAGTTTTTATAAGGCCTATATCTAAAGCTCCTAAAGGAGCACATGGCTACCTTTAGGATATATGATATGGAACCACTCACCATCATACATATTTCATTTGGAAGCAGCTAGTCTATTCTCTCTTCAAGATATGCTCTTTTTCACCAACTATGAAACTTAGAGTGCCAAAGCTTGAAATCGTCATTTTGGGGATTTCACAAGCTCTGAATGCGGTTTCTGGCAAATGGGCATACACCTGATAGATTTTCGCCCCACCATCAAACCTTTTGGTTTTGGATGAAATGTGAGTTTTGACTTTCAAGAAATGCGCACTCTGAAAAACTTTGTTTCTGAATGCGGGAAAAGTTAAAGTTTTTATAAGGCCTATATCTAAAGCTCCTAAAGGAGCACATGGCTACCTTTGGGATATATGATATGCAACCACTCACCATCATTCATATTTCATTTGGGAGCAGCTAGTGTATTCTCTCTTCAAGATATGCTCTTTTTCACCAACTATGAAACTTAGAGTGCCAAAGCTTGAAATCGTCATTTTGGGGATTTCACAAGCTCTGAATGCGGTTTCTGGCAAATGGGCATACACCTGATAGATTTTCGCCCCACCATCAAACCTTTTGGTTTTGGATGAAATGTGAGTTTTGACTTTCAAGAAATGCGCACTCTGAAAAACTTTGTTTCTGAATGCGGGAAAAGTTAAAGTTTTTATAAGGCCTATATCTAAAGCTCCTAAAGGAGCACATGGCTACCTTTGGGATATATGATATGCAACCACTCACCATCATACATATTTCATTTGGGAGCAGCTAGTGTATTCTCTCTTCAAGATATGCTCTTTTTCACCAACTATGAAACTTATAGTGCCAAAGCTTGAAATCGTCATTTTGGGGATTTCACAAGCTCTGAATGCGGTTTCTGGCAAATGGGCATACACCTGATAGATTTTCGCCCCACCATCAAACCTTTTGGTTTTGGATGAAATGTGAGTTTTGACTTTCAAGAAATGCGCACTCTGAAAAACTTTGTTTCTGAATGCGGGAAAAGTTAAAGTTGTTAAAAAGGCCTATATCTAAAGCTCCTAAAGGAGCACATGGCTACCTTTGGGATATATGATATGGAACCACTCACCATCATACATATTTCATTTGGAAGCAGCTAGTGTATTCTCTCTTCAAGATATGCTCTTTTTCACCAACTATGAAACTTAGAGTGCCAAAGCTTGAAATCGTCATTTTGGGGATTTCACAAGCTCTGAATGCGGTTTCTGGCAAATGGGCATACACCTGATAGATTTTCGCCCCACCATCAAACCTTTTGGTTTTGGATGAAATGTGAGTTTTGACTTTCAAGAAATGCGCACTCTAAAAAACTTTGTTTCTGAATGCGGGAAAAGTTAAAGTTTTTATAAGGCCTATATCTAAAGCTCCTAAAGGAGCACATGGCTACCTTTGGGATATATGATATGGAACCACTCACCATCATACATATTTCATTTGGAAGCAGCTAGTCTATTCTCTCTTCAAGATATGCTCTTTTTCACCAACTATGAAACTTAGTGTGCCAAAGCTTGAAATCGTCATTTTGGGGATTTCACAAGCTCTGAATGCGGTTTCTGGCAAATGGGAATACACCTGATAGATTTTCGCCCCACCATCAAACCTTTTGGTTTTGGATGAAATGTGAGTTTTGACTTTCAAGAAATGCGCACTCTGAAAAACTTTGTTTCTGAATGCGGGAAAAGTTAATGTTTTTATAAGGCCTATATCTAAAGCTCCTAAAGGAGCACATGGCTACCTTTGGGATATATGATATGCAACCACTCACCATCATACATATTTCATTTGGGAGCAGCTAGTGTATTCTCTCTTCAAGATATGCTCTTTTTCACCAACTATGAAACTTAGAGTGCCAAAGCTTGAAATCGTCATTTTGGGGCTTTCACAAGCTCTGAATGCGGTTTCTGGCAAATGGGCATACACCTGATAGATTTTCGCCCCACCATCAAACCTTTTGGTTTTGGATGAAATGTGAGTTTTGACTTTCAAGAAATGCGCACTCTGAAAAACTTTGTTTCTGAATGCGGGAAAAGTTAAAGTTTTTATAAGGCCTATATCTAAAGCTCCTAAAGGAGCATATGGCTACCTTTGGGATATATGATATGCAACCACTCACCATCATACATATTTCATTTGGGAGCAGCTAGTGTATTCTCTCTTCAAGATATGCTCTTTTTCACCAACTATGAAACTTATAGTGCCAAAGCTTGAAATCGTCATTTTGGGGATTTCACAAGCTCTGAATGCGGTTTCTGGCAAATGGGCATACACCTGATAGATTTTCGCCCCACCATCAAACCTTTTGGTTTTGGATGAAATGTGAGTTTTGACTTTCAAGAAATGCGCACTCTGAAAAACTTTGTTTCTGAATGCGGGAAAAGTTAAAGTTTTTATAAGGCCTATATCTAAAGCTCCTAAAGGAGCACATGGCTACCTTTGGGATATATGATATGGAACCACTCACCATCATACATATTTCATTTGGAAGCAGCTAGTGTATTCTCTCTTCAAGATATGCTCTTTTTCACCAACTATGAAACATAGAGTGCCAAAGCTTGAAATCGTCATTTTGGGGATTTCACAAGCTCTGAATGCGGTTTCTGGCAAATGGGCATACACCTGATAGATTTTCGCCCCACCATCAAACCTTTTGGTTTTGGATGAAATGTGAGTTTTGACTTTCAAGAAATGCGCACTCTAAAAAACTTTGTTTCTGAATGCGGGAAAAGTTAAAGTTTTTATAAGGCCTATATCTAAAGCTCCTAAAGGAGCACATGGCTACCTTTGGGATATATGATATGGAACCACTCACCATCATACATATTTCATTTGGAAGCAGCTAGTGTATTCTCTCTTCAAGATATGCTCTTTTTCACCAACTATGAAACTTAGAGTGCCAAAGCTTGAAATCGTCATTTTGGGGATTTCACAAGCTCTGAATGCGGTTTCTGGCAAATGGGCATACACCTGATAGATTTTCGCCCCACCATCAAACCTTTTGGTTTTGGATGAAATGTGAGTTTTGACTTTCAAGAAATGCGCACTCTAAAAAACTTTGTTTCTGAATGCGGGAAAAGTTAAAGTTTTTATAAGGCCTATATCTAAAGCTCCTAAAGGAGCACATGGCTACCTTTGGGATATATGATATGCAACCACTCACCATCATACATATTTCATTTGGGAGCAGCTAGTGTATTCTCTCTTCAAGATATGCTCTTTTTCACCAACTATGAAACTTAGAGTGCCAAAGCTTGAAATCGTCATTTTGGGGATTTCACAAGCTCTGAATGCGGTTTCTGGCAAATGGGCATACACCTGATAGATTTTCGCCCCACCATCAAACCTTTTGGTTTTGGATGAAATGTGAGTTTTGACTTTCAAGAAATGCGCACTCTGAAAAACTTTGTTTCTGAATGCGGGAAAAGTTAAAGTTTTTATAAGGCCTATATCTAAAGCTCCTAAAGGAGCACATGGCTACCTTTGGGATATATGATATGCAACCACTCACCATCATACATATTTCATTTGGGAGCAGCTAGTGTAATCTCTCTTCAAGATATGCTCTTTTTCACCAACTATGAAACTTAGAGTGCCAAAGCTTGAAATCGTCATTTTGGGGATTTCACAAGCTCTGAATGCGGTTTCTGGCAAATGGGCATACACCTGATAGATTTTCGCCCCACCATCAAACCTTTTGGTTTTGGATGAAATGTGAGTTTTGACTTTCAAGAAATGCGCACTCTGAAAAACTTTGTTTCTGAATGCGGGAAAAGTTAAAGTTTTTATAAGGCCTATATCTAAAGCTCCTAAAGGAGCACATGGCTACCTTTGGGATATATGATATGCAACCACTCACCATCATACATATTTCATTTGGGAGCAGCTAGTGTATTCTCTCTTCAAGATATGCTCTTTTTCACCAACTATGAAACTTAGAGTGCCAAAGCTTGAAATCGTCATTTTGGGGATTTCACAAGCTCTGAATGCGGTTTCTGGCAAATGGGCATACACCTGATAGATTTTCGCCCCACCATCAAACCTTTTGGTTTTGGATGAAATGTGAGTTTTGACTTTCAAGAAATGCGCACTCTGAAAAACTTTGTTTCTGAATGCGGGAAAAGTTAAAGTTTTTATAAGGCCTATATCTAAAGCTCCTAAAGGAGCACATGGCTACCTTTGGGATATATGATATGGAACCACTCACCATCATACATATTTCATTTGGAAGCAGCTAGTGTATTCTTTCTTCAAGATATGCTCTTTTTCACCAACTATGAAACTTAGGGTGCCAAAGCTTGAAATCGTCATTTTGGGGATTTCACAAGCTCTGAATGCGGTTTCTGGCAAATGGGCATACACCTGATAGATTTTCGCCCCACCATCAAACCTTTTGGTTTTGGATGAAATGTGAGTTTTGACTTTCAAGAAATGCGCACTCTAAAAAACTTTGTTTCTGAATGCGGGAAAAGTTAAAGTTTTTATAAGGCCTATATCTAAAGCTCCTAAAGGAGCACATGGCTACCTTTGGGATATATGATATGGAACCACTCACCATCATACATATTTCATTTGGAAGCAGCTAGTCTATTCTCTCTTCAAGATATGCTCTTTTTCACCAACTATGAAACTTAGAGTGCCAAAGCTTGAAATCGTCATTTTGGGGATTTCACAAGCTCTGAATGCGGTTTCTGGCAAATGGGCATACACCTGATAGATTTTCGCCCCACCATCAAACCTTTTGGTTTTGGATGAAATGTGAGTTTTGACTTTCATGAAATGCGCACTCTGAAAAACTTTGTTTCTGAATGCGGGAAAAGTTAAAGTTTTTATAAGGCCTATATCTAAAGCTCCTAAAGGAGCACATGGCTACCTTTGGGATATATGATATGGAACCACTCACCATCATACATATTTCATTTGGAAGCAGCTAGTCTATTCTCTCTTCAAGATATGCTCTTTTTCACCAACTATGAAACTTAGAGTGCCAAAGCTTGAAATCGTCATTTTGGGGATTTCACAAGCTCTGAATGCGGTTTCTGGCAAATGGGAATACACCTGATAGATTTTCGCCCCACCATCAAACCTTTTGGTTTTGGATGAAATGTGAGTTTTGACTTTCAAGAAATGCGCACTCTAAAAAACTTTGTTTCTGAATGCGGGAAAACTTAAAGTTTTTATAAGGCCTATATCTAAAGCTCCTAAAGGAGCACATGGCTACCTTTGGGATATATGATATGGAACCACTCACCATGAAACATATTTCATTCGGGAGCAGCTAGTGTATTCTCTCTTCAAGATATGCTCTTTTTCACCAACTATGAAACTTAGAGTGCCAAAGCTTGAAATCGTCATTTTGGGGATTTCACAAGCTCTGAATGCGGTTTCTGGCAAATGGGCATACACCTGATAGATTTTCACCCCACCATCAAACCATTTGGTTTTGGATGAAATGTGAGTTTTGACTTTCAAGAAATGCGCACTCTGAAAAACTTTGTTTCTGAACGTGGGAAAAGTTAAAGTTTTTATAAAGCCTATATCTAAAGCTCCTAAAGGAGCACATGGCTACCTTTGGGATATATGATATGGAACGACTCACCATGAAACATATTTCATTTGGGAGCAGCTAGTGTATTCTCTCTTCAAGATATGCTCTTTTTCACCAACTATGAAACTTAGAGTGCCAAAGCTTGAAATCGTCATTTTGGGGATTTCACAAGCTCTGAATGCGGTTTCTGGCAAATGGGCATACACCTGATAGATTTTCGCCCCACCATCAAACCTTTTGGTTTTGGATGAAATGTGAGTTTTGACTTTCAAGAAATGCGCACTCTGAAAAACTTTGTTTCTGAATGTGGGAAAAGTTAAAGTTGTTATAAGGCCTATATCTAAAGCTCCTAAAGGAGCACATGGCTACCTTTGGGATATATGATATGGAACCACTCACCATCATACATATTTCATTTGGGAGCAGCTAGTGTATTCTCTCTTCAAGATATGCTCTTTTTCACCAACTATGAAACTTAGAGTGCCAAAGCTTGAAATCGTCATTTTGGGGATTTCACAAGCTCTGAATGCGGTTTCTGGCAAATGGGCATACACCTGATAGATTTTCGCCCCACCATCAAACCTTTTGGTTTTGGATGAAATGTGAGTTTTGACTTTCAAGAAATGCGCACTCTGAAAAACTTTGTTTCTGAATGCGGGAAACGTTAAAGTTTTTATAAGGCCTATATCTAAAGCTCCTAAAGGAGCACATGGCTACCTTTGGGATATATGATATGGAACCACTCACCATCATACATATTTCATTTGGAAGCAGCTAGTGTATTCTCTCTTCAAGATATGCTCTTTTTCACCAACTATGAAACTTAGAGTGCCAAAACTTGAAATCGTCATTTTGGGGATTTCACAAGCTCTGAATGCGGTTTCTGGCAAATGGGTATACACCTGATAGATTTTCACCCCACCATCAAACCTTTTGGTTTTGGATGAAATGTGAGTTTTGACTTTCAAGAAATGCGCACTCTGAAAAACTTTGTTTCTGAATGCGGGAAAAGTTAAAGTTTTTATAAGGCCTATATCTAAAGCTCCTAAAGGAGCACATGGCTACCTTTGGGATATATGATATGGAACCACTCACCATCATACATATTTCATTTGGAAGCAGCTAGTGTATTCTCTCTTCAAGTTATGCTCTTTTTCACCAACTATGAAACTTAGAGTGCCAAAGCTTGAAATCGTCATTTTGGGGATTTCACAAGCTCTGAATGCGGTTTCTTGCAAATGGGCATACACCTGATAGATTTTCGCCCCACCATCAAACCTTTTGGTTTTGGATGAAATGTGAGTTTTGACTTTCAAGAAATGCGCACTCTGAAAAACTTTGTTTCTGAATGCGGGAAAAGTAAAAGTTTTTTTTAAGGCCTATATCTAAAGCTCCTAAAGGAGCACATGGCTACCTTTGGGATATTTGATATGGAACCACTCACCATCATACATATTTCATTTGGGAGCAGCTAGTGTATTCTCTCTTCAAGTTATGCTCTTTTTCACCAACTATGAAACTTAGAGTGCCAAAGCTTGAAATCGTCATTTTGGGGATTTCACAAGCTCTGAATGCGGTTTCTTGCAAATGGGCATACACCTGATAGATTTTCGCCCCACGATCAAACCTTTTGGTTTTGGATGAAATGTGAGTTTTGACTTTCAAGAAATGCGCACTCTGAAAAACTTTGTTTCTGAATGCGGGAAAAGTAAAAGTTTTTTTTAAGGCCTATATCTAAAGCTCCTAAAGGAGCACATGGCTACCTTTGGGATATATGATATGGAACCACTCACCATCATACATATTTCATTTGGGAGCAGCGAGTGTATTCTCTCTTCAAGATATGCTCTTTTTCACCAACTATGAAACTTAGAGTGCCAAAGCTTGAAATCGTCATTTTGGGGATTTCACAAGCTCTGAATGCGGTTTCTGGCAAATGGGCATACACCTGATAGATTTTCGCCCCACCATCAAACCTTTTGGTTTTGGATGAAATGTGAGTTTTGACTTTCAAGAAATGCGCACTCTGAAAAACTTTGTTTCTGAATGTGGGAAAAGTTAAAGTTGTTATAAGGCCTATATCTAAAGCTCCTAAAGGAGCACATGGCTACCTTTGGGATATATGATATGGAACCACTCACCATCATACATATTTCATTTGGGAGAAGCTAGTGTATTCTCTCTTCAAGATGTGCTCTTTTTCACCAACTATGAAACTTAGAGTGCCAAAGCTTGAAATCGTCATTTTGGGGATTTCACAAGCTCTGAATGCGGTTTCTGGCAAATGGGCATACACCTGATAGATTTTCGCCCCACCATCAAACCTTTTGGTTTTGGATGAAATGTGAGTTTTGACTTTCAAGAAATGCGCACTCTGAAAAACTTTGTTTCTGAATGCGGGAAAAGTTAAAGTTTTTATAAGGCCTATATCTAAAGCTCCTAAAGGAGCACATGGCTACCTTTGGGATATATGATATGGAACCACTCACCATCATACATATTTCATTTGGAAGCAGCTAGTGTATTCTCTCTTCAAGATATGCTCTTTTTCACCAACTATGAAACTTAGAGTGCCAAAACTTGAAATCGTCATTTTGGGGATTTCACAAGCTCTGAATGCGGTTTCTGGCAAATGGGTATACACCTGATAGATTTTCACCCCACCATCAAACCTTTTGGTTTTGGATGAAATGTGAGTTTTGACTTTCAAGAAATGCGCACTCTGAAAAACTTTGTTTCTGAATGCGGGAAAAGTTAAAGTTTTTATAAGGCCTATATCTAAAGCTCCTAAAGGAGCACATGGCTACCTTTGGGATATATGATATGGAACCACTCACCATCATACATATTTCATTTGGAAGCAGCTAGTGTATTCTCTCTTCAAGTTATGCTCTTTTTCACCAACTATGAAACTTAGAGTGCCAAAGCTTGAAATCGTCATTTTGGGGATTTCACAAGCTCTGAATGCGGTTTCTTGCAAATGGGCATACACCTGATAGATTTTCGCCCCACCATCAAACCTTTTGGTTTTGGATGAAATGTGAGTTTTGACTTTCAAGAAATGCGCACTCTGAAAAACTTTGTTTCTGAATGCGGGAAAAGTAAAAGTTTTTTTTAAGGCCTATATCTAAAGCTCCTAAAGGAGCACATGGCTACCTTTGGGATATTTGATATGGAACCACTCACCATCATACATATTTCATTTGGGAGCAGCTAGTGTATTCTCTCTTCAAGTTATGCTCTTTTTCACCAACTATGAAACTTAGAGTGCCAAAGCTTGAAATCGTCATTTTGGGGATTTCACAAGCTCTGAATGCGGTTTCTTGCAAATGGGCATACACCTGATAGATTTTCGCCCCACGATCAAACCTTTTGGTTTTGGATGAAATGTGAGTTTTGACTTTCAAGAAATGCGCACTCTGAAAAACTTTGTTTCTGAATGCGGGAAAAGTAAAAGTTTTTTTTAAGGCCTATATCTAAAGCTCCTAAAGGAGCACATGGCTACCTTTGGGATATATGATATGGAACCACTCACCATCATACATATTTCATTTGGGAGCAGCGAGTGTATTCTCTCTTCAAGATATGCTCTTTTTCACCAACTATGAAACTTAGAGTGCCAAAGCTTGAAATCGTCATTTTGGGGATTTCACAAGCTCTGAATGCGGTTTCTGGCAAATGGGCATACACCTGATAGATTTTCGCCCCACCATCAAACCTTTTGGTTTTGGATGAAATGTGAGTTTTGACTTTCAAGAAATGCGCACTCTGAAAAACTTTGTTTCTGAATGCGGGAAAAGTTAAAGTTTTTATAAGGCCTATATCTAAAGCTCCTAAAGGAGCACATGGCTACCTTTGGGATATATGATATGGAACCACTCACCATCATACATATTTCATTTGGGAGCAGCTAGTGTATTCTCTCTTCAAGATATGCTCTTTTTCACCAACTATGAAACTTAGAGTGCCAAAGCTTGAAATCGTCATTTTGGGGATTTCACAAGCTCTGAATGCGGTTTCTGGCAAATGGGCATACACCTGATAGATTTTCACCCCACCATCAAACTTTTGCTTTTGGATGAAATATGAGTTTTGACTTTCAAGAAATGCGCACTCTGAAAAACTTTGTTTCTGAATGCGGGAAAAGTTAAAGTTTTTATAAGGCCTATATCTAAAGCTCCTAAAGGAGCACATGGCTACCTTTGGGATATATGATATGGAACCACTCACCATCATACATATTTCATTTGGAAGCAGCTAGTGTATTCTCTCTTCAAGATATGCTCTTTTTCACCAACTATGAAACTTAGAGTTCCAAAGCTTGAAATCGTCATTTTGGGGATTTCACAAGCTCTGAATGCGGTTTCTGGCAAATGGGCATACACCGGATAGATTTTCGCCCCACCATCAAACCTTTTGGTTTTGGATGAAATGTGAGTTTTGACTTTCAAGAAATGCGCACTCTGAAAAACTTTGTTTCTGAATGCGGGAAAAGTTAAAGTTTTTATAAGGCCTATATCTAAAGCTCCTAAAGGAGCACATGGCTACCTTTGAGATATATGATATGGAACCACTCACCATCATAGATATTTCATTTGGAAGCAGCTAGTGTATTCTCTCTTCAAGATATGCTCTTTTTCACCAACTATGAAACTTAGAGTGCCAAAGCTTGAAATCGTCATTTTGGGGATTTCACAAGCTCTGAATGCGGTTTCTGGCAAATGGGCATACACCTGATAGATTTTCGCCCCACCATCAAACCTTTTGGTTTTGGATGAAATGTGAGTTTTGACTTTCAAGAAATGCGCACTCTGAAAAACTTTGTTTCTGAATGCGGGAAAAGTTAAAGTTTTTATAAGGCCTATATCTAAAGCTCCTAAAAAAGCACATGGCTACCTTTGGGATATATGATATGGAACCACTCACCATCATACATATTTCATTTGGGAGCAGCTAGTGTATTCTCTCTTCAAGATATGCTCTTTTTCACCAACTATGAAACTTAGAGTGCCAAAGCTTGAAATCGTCATTTTGGGGATTTCACAAGCTCTGAATGCGGTTTCTGGCAAATGGGCATACACCGGATAGATTTTCGCCCCACCATCAAACCTTTTGGTTTTGGATGAAATGTGAGTTTTGACTTTCAAGAAATGCGCACTCTGAAAAACTTTGTTTCTGAATGCGGGAACAGTTAAAGTTTTTATAAGGCCTATATCTAAAGCTCCTAAAGGAGCACATGGCTACCTTTGAGATATATGATATGGAACCACTCACCATCATAGATATTTCATTTGGAAGCAGCTAGTGTATTCTCTCTTCAAGATATGCTCTTTTTCACCAACTATGAAACTTAGAGTGCCAAAGCTTGAAATCGTCATTTTGGGGATTTCACAAGCTATGAATGCGGTTTCTGGCAAATGGGCATACACCGGATAGATTTTCGCCCCACCATCAAACCTTTTGGTTTTGGATGAAATGTGAGTTTTGACTTTCAAGAAATGCGCACTCTGAAAAACTTTGTTTCTGAATGCGGGAAAAGTAAAAGTTTTTTTTAAGGCCTATATCTAAAGCTCCTAAAGGAGCACATGGCTACCTTTGGGATATATGATATGGAACCACTCACCATCATACATATTTCATTTGGGAGCAGCGAGTGTATTCTCTCTTCAAGATATGCTCTTTTTCACCAACTATGAAACTTAGAGTGCCAAAGCTTGAAATCGTCATTTTGGGGATTTCACAAGCTCTGAATGCGGTTTCTGGCAAATGGGCATACACCTGATAGATTTTCACCCCACCATCAAACCTTTTGGTTTTGGATGAAATATGAGTTTTGACTTTCAAGAAATGCGCACTCTGAAAAACTTTGTTTCTGAATGCGGGAAAAGTTAAAGTTTTCATAAGGCCTATATCTAAAGCTCCTAAAGGAGCACATGGCTACCTTTGGGATATATGATATGGAACCACTCACCATCATACATATTTCATTTGGAAGCAGCTAGTGTATTCTCTCTTCAAGATATGCTCTTTTTCACCAACTATGAAACTTAGAGTGCCAAAGCTTGAAATCGTCATTTTGGGGATTTCACAAGCTCTGAATGCGGTTTCTGGCAAATGGGCATACACCTGATAGATTTTCGCCCCACCATCAAACCTTTTGGTTTTGGATGAAATGTGAGTTTTGACTTTCAAGAAATGCGCACTCTGAAAAACTTTGTTTCTGAATGCGGGAAAAGTTAAAGTTTTTATAAGGCCTATATCTAAAGCTCCTAAAGGAGCACATGGCTACCTTTGGGATATATGATATGGAACCACTCACCATCATACATATTTCATTTGGGAGCAGCTAGTGTATTCTCTCTTCAAGATATGCTCTTTTTCACCAACTATGAAACTTAGAGTGCCAAAGCTTGAAATCGTCATTTTGGGGATTTCACAAGCTCTGAATGCGGTTTCTGGCAAATGGGCATACACCTGATAGATTTTCACCCCACCATCAAACTTTTGCTTTTGGATGAAATATGAGTTTTGACTTTCAAGAAATGCGCACTCTGAAAAACTTTGTTTCTGAATGCGGGAAAAGTTAAAGTTTTTATAAGGCCTATATCTAAAGCTCCTAAAGGAGCACATGGCTACCTTTGGGATATATGATATGGAACCACTCACCATCATACATATTTCATTTGGAAGCAGCTAGTGTATTCTCTCTTCAAGATATGCTCTTTTTCACCAACTATGAAACTTAGAGTTCCAAAGCTTGAAATCGTCATTTTGGGGATTTCACAAGCTCTGAATGCGGTTTCTGGCAAATGGGCATACACCGGATAGATTTTCGCCCCACCATCAAACCTTTTGGTTTTGGATGAAATGTGAGTTTTGACTTTCAAGAAATGCGCACTCTGAAAAACTTTGTTTCTGAATGCGGGAAAAGTTAAAGTTTTTATAAGGCCTATATCTAAAGCTCCTAAAGGAGCACATGGCTACCTTTGAGATATATGATATGGAACCACTCACCATCATACATATTTCATTTGGAAGCAGCTAGTGTATTCTCTCTTCAAGATATGCTCTTTTTCACCAACTATGAAACTTAGAGTGCCAAAGCTTGAAATCGTTATTTTGGGGATTTCACAAGCTCTGAATGCGGTTTCTGGCAAATGGGCATACACCTGATAGATTTTCGCCCCACCATCAAACCTTTTGGTTTTGGATGAAATGTGAGTTTTGACTTTCAAGAAATGCGCACTCTGAAAAACTTTGTTTCTGAATGCGGGAAAAGTTAAAGTTTTTATAAGGCCTATATCTAAAGCTCCTAAAAAAGCACATGGCTACCTTTGGGATATATGATATGGAACCACTCACCATCATACATATTTCATTTGGGAGCAGCTAGTGTATTCTCTCTTCAAGATATGCTCTTTTTCACCAACTATGAAACTTAGAGTGCCAAAGCTTGAAATCGTCATTTTGGGGATTTCACAAGCTCTGAATGCGGTTTCTGGCAAATGGGCATACACCGGATAGATTTTCGCCCCACCATCAAACCTTTTGGTTTTGGATGAAATGTGAGTTTTGACTTTCAAGAAATGCGCACTCTGAAAAACTTTGTTTCTGAATGCGGGAACAGTTAAAGTTTTTATAAGGCCTATATCTAAAGCTCCTAAAGGAGCACATGGCTACCTTTGAGATATATGATATGGAACCACTCACCATCATAGATATTTCATTTGGAAGCAGCTAGTGTATTCTCTCTTCAAGATATGCTCTTTTTCACCAACTATGAAACTTAGAGTGCCAAAGCTTGAAATCGTCATTTTGGGGATTTCACAAGCTCTGAATGCGGTTTCTGGCAAATGGGCATACACCTGATAGATTTTCGCCCCACCATCAAACCTTTTGGATTTGGATGAAATGTGAGTTTTGACTTTCAAGAAATGCGCACTCTGAAAAACTTTGTTTCTGAATGCGGGAAAAGTTAAAGTTTTTATAAGGCCTATATCTAAAGCTCCTAAAAAAGCACATGGCTACCTTTGGGATATATGATATGGAACCACTCACCATCATACATATTTCATTTGGGAGCAGCTAGTGTATTCTCTCTTCAAGATATGCTCTTTTTCACCAACTATGAAACTTAGAGTGCCAAAGCTTGAAATCGTCATTTTGGGGATTTCACAAGCTCTGAATGCGGTTTCTGGCAAATGGGCATACACCTGATAGATTTTCGCCCCACCATCAAACCATTTGGTTTTGGATGAAATGTGAGTTTTGGCTTTCAAGAAATGCGCACTCTGAAAAACTTTGTTTCTGAATGCGGGAAAAGTTAAAGTTTTTATAAGGCCTATATCTAGAGCTCCTAAAGGAGCACATGGCTACCTTTGGGATATATGATATGGAACCACTCACCATCATACATATTTCATTTGGAAGCAGCTAGTGTATTCTCTCTTCAAGATATGCTCTTTTTCACCAACTATGAAACTTAGAGTGCCAAAGCTTGAAATCGTCATTTTGGGGATTTCACAAGCTCTGAATGCGGTTTCTGGCAAATGGGCATACACCTGATAGATTTTCGCCCCACCATCAAACCTTTTGGTTTTGGATGAAATGTGAGTTTTGACTTTCAAGAAATGCGCACTCTGAAAAACTTTGTTTCTGAATGCGGGAAAAGTAAAAGTTTTTATAAGGCCTATATCTAAAGCTCCTAAAGGAGCACATGGCTACCTTTGGGATATATGATATGGAACCACTCACCATCATACATATTTCATTTGGGAGCAGCTAGTTTATTCTCTCTTCAAGATATGCTCTTTTTCACCAACTATGAAACTTAGAGTGCCAAAGCTTGAAATCGTCATTTTGGGGATTTCACAAGCTCTGAATGCGGTTTCTGGCAAATGGGCATACACCTGATAGATTTTCGCCCCACCATCAAACCATTTGGTTTTGGATGAAATGTGAGTTTTGACTTTCAAGAAATGCGCACTCTGAAAAACTTTGTTTCTGAATGCGGGAAAAGTTAAAGTTTTTATAAGGCCTATATCTAAAGCTCCTAAAGGAGCACATGGCTACCTTTGGGATATATGATATGGAACCACTCACCATCATAGATATTTCATTTGGAAGCAGCTAGTGTATTCTCTCTTCAAGATATGCTCTTTTTCACCAACTATGAAACTTAGAGTGCCAAAGCTTGAAATCGTCATTTTGGGGATTTCACAAGCTCTGAATGCGGTTTCTGGCAAATGGGCATACACCGGATAGATTTTCGCCCCACCATCAAACCTTTTGGTTTTGGATGAAATGTGAGTTTTGACTTTCAAGAAATGCGCACTCTGAAAAACTTTGTTTCTGAATGCGGGAAAAGTTAAAGTTTTTATAAGGCCTATATCAAAAGCTCCTAAAGGAGCACATGGCAACCTTTGGGATATATGATATGGAACCACTCACCATCATACATATTTCATTTGGGAGCAGCTAGTGTATTCTCTCTTCAAGATATGCTCTTTTTCACCAACTATGAAACTTAGAGTGCCAAAGCTTGAAATCGTCATTTTGGGGATTTCACAAGCTCTGAATGCGGTTTCTGGCAAATGGGCATACACCTGATAGATTTTCGCCCCACCATCAAACCTTTTGGTTTTGGATGAAATGTGAGTTTTGACTTTCAAGAAATGCGCACTCTGAAAAACTTTGTTTCTGAATGCGGGAAAAGTTAAAGTTTTTATAAGGCCTATATCTAAAGCTCCTAAAGGAGCACATGGCTACCTTTGGGATATATGATATGGAACCACTCACCATCATACATATTTCATTTGGAAGCAGCTAGTGTATTCTCTCTTCAAGTTATGCTCTTTTTCACCAACTATGAAACTTAGAGTGCCAAAGCTTGAAATCGTCATTTTGGGGATTTCACAAGCTCTGAATGCGGTTTCTGGCAAATGGGCATAAACCTGATAGATTTTCGCCCCACCATCAAACCATTTCGTTTTGGATGAAATGTGAGTTTTGACTTTCAAGAAATGCGCACTCTGAAAAACTTTGTTTCTGAATGCGGGAAAAGTTAAAGTTTTCATAAGGCCTATATCTAAAGCTCCTAAAGGAGCACATGGCTACCTTTGGGATATATGATATGGAACCACTCACCATCATACATATTTCATTTGGAAGCAGCTAGTGTATTCTCTCTTCAAGATATGCTCTTTTTCACCAACTATGAAACTTAGAGTGCCAAAGCTTGAAATCGTCATTTTGGGGATTTCACAAGCTCTGAATGCGGTTTCTGGCAAATGGGCATACACCGGATAGATTTTCGCCCCACCATCAAACCTTTTGGTTTTGGATGAAATGTGAGTTTTGACCTTCAAGAAATGCGCACTCTGAAAAACTTTGTTTCTGAATGCGGGAAAAGTTAAAGTTTTTATAAGGCCTATATCTAAAGCTCCTAAAGGAGCACATGGCTACCTTTGGGATATATGATATGGAACCACTCACCATCATACATATTTCATTTGGAAGCAGCTAGTGTATTCTCTCTTCAAGTTATGCTCTTTTTCACCAACTATGAAACTTAGAGTGCCAAAGCTGGAAATCGTCATTTTGGGGATTTCACAAGCTCTGAATGCGGTTTCTGGCAAATGGGCATAAACCTGATAGATTTTCGCCCCACCATCAAACCATTTCGTTTTGGATGAAATGTGAGTTTTGACTTTCAAGAAATGCCCACTCTGAAAAACTTTGTTTCTGAATGCGGGAAAAGTTAAAGTTTTCATAAGGCCTATATCTAAAGCTCCTAAAGGAGCACATGGCTACCTTTGGGATATATGATATGGAACCACTCACCATCATACATATTTCATTTGGAAGCAGCTAGTGTATTCTCTCTTCAAGATATGCTCTTTTTCACCAACTATGAAACTTAGAGTGCCAAAGCTTGAAATCGTCATTTTGGGGATTTCACAAGCTCTGAATGCGGTTTCTGGCAAATGGGCATACACCTGATAGATTTTCGCCCCACCATCAAACCTTTTGGTTTTGGATGAAATGTGAGTTTTGACTTTCAAGAAATGCGCACTCTGAAAAACTTTGTTTCTGAATGCGGGAAAAGTTAAAGTTTTTATAAGGCCTATATCTAAAGCTCCTAAAGGAGCACATGGCTACCTTTGGGATATATGATTTGGAACCACTCACCATAATACATATTTCATTTGGGAGCAGCTAGTTTATTCTCTCTTCAAGATATGCTCTTTTTCACCAACTATGAAACTTAGAGTGCCAAAGCTTGAAATCGTCATTTTGGGGATTTCACAAGCTCTGAATGCGGTTTCTGGCAAATGGGCATACACCTGATAGATTTTTGCCCCACCATCAAACCATTTGGTTTTGGATGAAATGTGAGTTTTGACTTTCAAGAAATGCGCACTCTGAAAAACTTTGTTTCTGAATGCGGGTAAAGTTAAAGTTTTTATAAGGCCTATATCTAAAGCTCCTAAAGGAGCACATGGCTACCTTTGGGATATATGATATGGAACCACTCACCATCATACATATTTCATTTGGAAGCAGCTAGTGTATTCTCTCTTCAAGATATGCTCTTTTTCACCAACTATGAAACTTAGAGTGCCAAAGCTTGAAATCGTCATTTTGGGGATTTCACAAGCTCTGAATGCGGTTTCTGGCAAATGGGCATACACCTGATAGATTTTCGCCCCACCATCAAACCTTTTGGTTTTGGATGAAATGTGAGTTTTGACTTTCAAGAAATGCGCACTCTGAAAAACTTTGTTTCTGAATGCGGGAAAAGTTAAAGTTTTTATAAGGCCTATATCTAAAGCTCCTAAAGGAGCACATGGCTACCTTTGGGATATATGATATGGAACCACTCACCATCATACATATTTCATTTGGGAGCAGCTAGTGTATTCTCTCTTCAAGTTATGCTCTTTTTCACCAACTATGAAACTTAGAGTGCCAAAGCTTGAAATCGTCATTTTGGGGATTTCACAAGCTCTGAATGCGGTTTCTGGCAAATGGGCATACACCTGATAGATTTTCGCCCCACCATCAAACCTTTTGGTTTTGGATGAAATGTGAGTTTTGACTTTCAAGAAATGCGCACTCTGAAAAACTTTGTTTCTGAATGCGGGAAAAGTTAAAGTTTTTATAAGGCCTATATCTAAAGCTCCTAAAGGAGCACATGGCTACCTTTGGGATATATGATATGGAACCACTCACCATCATACATATTTCATTTGGAAGCAGCTAGTGTATTCTCTCTTCAAGATATGCTCTTTTTCACCAACTATGAAACTTAGAGTGCCAAAGCTTGAAATCGTCATTTTGGGGATTTCACAAGCTCTGAATGCGGTTTCTGGCAAATGGGCATACACCTGATAGATTTTCGCCCCACCATCAAACCATTTGGTTTTGGATGAAATGTGAGTTTTGACTTTCAAGAAATGCGCACTCTGAAAAACTTTGTTTCTGAATGCGGGAAAAGTTAAAGTTTTTATAAGGCCTATATCTAAAGCTCCTAAAGGAGCACATGGCTACCTTTGGGATATATGATATGGAACCACTCACCATCATACATATTTCATTTGGGAGCAGCTAGTGTATTCTCTCTTCAAGATATGCTCTTTTTCACCAACTATGAAACTTAGAGTGCCAAAGCTTGAAATCGTCATTTTGGGGATTTCACAAGCTCTGAATGCGGTTTCTGGCAAATGGGCATACACCTGATAGATTTTCGCCCCACCATCAAACCTTTTGGTTTTGGATGAAATGTGAGTTTTGACTTTCAAGAAATGCGCACTCTGAAAAACTTTGTTTCTGAATTCGGGAAAAGTTAAAGTTGTTATAAGGCCTATATCTAAAGCTCCTAAAGGAGCACATGGCTACCTTTGGGATATATGATATGGAACCACTCACCATCATACATATTTCATTTGGGAGCAGCTAGTGTATTCTCTCTTCAAGATATGCTCTTTTTCACCAACTATGAAACTTAGAGTGCCAAAGCTTGAAATCGTCATTTTGGGGATTTCACAAGCTCTGAATGCGGTTTCTGGCAAATGGGCATACACCGGATAGATTTTCGCCCCACCATCAAACCTTTTGGTTTTGGATGAAATGTGAGTTTTGACTTTCAAGAAATGCGCACTCTGAAAAACTTTGTTTCTGAATGCGGGAAAAGTTAAAGTTGTTATAAGGCCTATATCTAAAGCTCCTAAAGGAGCACATGGCTACCTTTGGGATATATGATATGGAACCACTCACCATCATACATATTTCATTTGGGAGCAGCTAGTGTATTCTCTCTTCAAGATATGCTCTTTTTCACCAACTATGAAACTTAGAGTGCCAAAGCTTGAAATCGTCATTTTGGGGATTTCACAAGCTCTGAATGCGGTTTCTGGCAAATGGGCATACACCTGATCGATTTTCGCCCCACCATCAAACCATTTGGTTTTGGATGAAATGTGAGTTTTGACTTTCAAGAAATGCGCACTCTGAAAAACTTTGTTTCTGAATGCGGGAAAAGTTAAAGTTTTTATAAGGCCTATATCTAAAGCTCCTAAAGGAGCACATGGCTACCTTTGGGATATATGATATGGAACCACTCACCATCATACATTTTTCATTTGGAAGCAGCTAGTGTATTCTCTCTTCAAGATATGCTCTTTTTCACCAACTATGAAACTTAGAGTGCCAAAGCTTGAAATCGTCATTTTGGGGATTTCACAAGCTCTGAATGCGGTTTCTGGCAAATGGGCATACACCGGATAGATTTTCGCCCCACCATCAAACCTTTTGGTTTTGGATGAAATGTGAGTTTTGAATTTCAAGAAATGCGCACTCTGAAAAACTTTGTTTCTGAATGCGGGAAAAGTTAAAGTTTTTATAAGGCCTATATCTAAAGCTCCTAAAGGAGCACATGGCTACCTTTGGGATATATGATATGGAACCACTCTCCATCATACATATTTCATTTGGGAGCAGCTAGTGTATTCTCTCTTCAAGATATGCTCTTTTTCACCAACTATGAAACTTAGAGTGCCAAAGCTTGAAATCGTCATTTTGGGGATTTCACAAGCTCTGAATGCGGTTTCTGGCAAATGGGCATACACCGGATAGATTTTCGCCCCACCATCAAACCTTTTGGTTTTGGATGAAATGTGAGTTTTGACTTTCAAGAAATGCGCACTCTGAAAAACTTTGTTTCTGAATGCGGGAAAAGTTAAAGTTTTTATAAGGCCTATATCTAAAGCTCCTAAAGGAGCACATGGCTACCTTTGGGATATATGATATGGAACCACTCACCATCATACATATTTCATTTGGGAGCAGCTAGTGTATTCTCTCTTCAAGATATGCTCTTTTTCACCAACTATGAAACTTAGAGTGCCAAAGCTTGAAATCGTCATTTTGGGGATTTCACAAGCTCTGAATGCGGTTTCTGGCAAATGGGCATACACCGGATAGATTTTCGCCCCACCATCAAACCTTTTGGTTTTGGATGAAATGTGAGTTTTGACTTTCAAGAAATGCGCACTCTGAAAAACTTTGTTTCTGAATGCGGGAAAAGTTAAAGTTGTTATAAGGCCAATATCTAAAGCTCCTAAAGGAGCACATGGCTACCTTTGGGATATATGATATGGAACCACTCACCATCATACATATTTCATTTGGGAGCAGCTAGTGTAGTCTCTCTTCAAGATATGCTCTTTTTCACCAACTATGAAACTTAGAGTGCCAAAGCTTGAAATCGTCATTTTGGGGATTTCACAAGCTCTGAATGCGGTTTCTGGCAAATGGGCATACACCTGATAGATTTTCGCCCCACCATCAAACCTTTTGGTTTTGGATGAAATGTGAGTTTTTACTTTCAAGAAATGCGCACTCTGAAAAACTTTGTTTCTGAATGCGGGAAAAGTTAAAGTTTTTATAAGGCCTATATCTAAAGCTCCTAAAGGAGCACATGGCTACCTTTGGGATATATGATATGGAACCACTCACCATCATACATATTTCATTTGGGAGCAGCTAGTGTATTCTCTCTTCAAGATATGCTCTTTTTCACCAACTATGAAACTTAGAGTGCCAAAGCTTGAAATCGTCATTTTGGGGATTTCACAAGCTCTGAATGCGATTTCTGGCAAATGGGCATACACCGGATAGATTTTCGCCCCACCATCAAACCTTTTGGTTTTGGATGAAATGTGAGTTTTGACTTTCAAGAAATGCGCACTCTGAAAAACTTTGTTTCTGAATGCGGGAAAAGTTAAAGTTTTTATAAGGCCTATATCTAAAGCTCCTAAAGGAGCACATGGCTTCCTTTGGGATATATGATATGGAACCACTCACCATCATAGATATTTCATTTGGAAGCAGCTAGTGTATTCTCTCTTCAAGATATGCTCTTTTTCACCAACTATGAAACTTAGAGTGCCAAAGCTTGAAATCGTCATTTTGGGGATTTCACAAGCTCTGAATGCGGTTTCTGGCAAATGGGCATACACCTGATAGATTTTCGCCCCACCATCAAACCTTTTGGTTTTGGATGAAATGTGAGTTTTGACTTTCAAGAAATGCGCACTCTGAAAAACTTTGTTTCTGAATGCGGGAAAAGTTAAAGTTTTTATAAGGCCTATATCTAAAGCTCCTAAAGGAGCACATGGCTACCTTTGGGATTTATGATATGGAACCACTCACCATCATACATATTTCATTTGGGAGCAGCTAGTGTATTCTCTCTTCAAGATATGCTCTTTTTCACGAACTATGAAACTTAGAGTGCCAAAGCTTGAAATCGTCATTTTGGGGATTTCACAAGCTCTGAATGCGGTTTCTGGCAAATGGGCATACACCTGATAGATTTTCGCCCCACCATCAAACCTTTTGGTTTTGGATGAAATGTGAGTTTTGACTTTCAAGAAATGCGCACTCTGAAAAACTTTGTTTCTGAATGCGGGAAAAGTTAAAGTTGTTATAAGGCCTATATCTAAAGCTCCTAAAGGAGCACATGGCTACCTTTGGGATATATGATATGGAACCACTCACCATCATACATATTTCATTTGGGAGCAGCTAGTGTATTCTCTCTTCAAGATATGCTCTTTTTCACCAACTATGAAACTTAGAGTGCCAAAGCTTGAAATCGTCATTTTGGGGATTTCACAAGCTCTGAATGCGGTTTCTGGCAAATGGGCATACACCGGATAGATTTTCGCCCCACCATCAAACCTTTTGGTTTTGGATGAAATGTGAGTTTTGACTTTCAAGAAATGCGCACTCTGAAAAACTTTGTTTCTGAATGCGGGAAAAGTTAAAGTTGTTATAAGGCCTATATCTAAAGCTCCTAAAGGAGCACATGGCTACCTTTGGGATATATGATATGGAACCACTCACCATCATACATTTTTCATTTGGAAGCAGCTAGTGTATTCTCTCTTCAAGATATGCTCTTTTTCACCAACTATGAAACTTAGAGTGCCAAAGCTTGAAATCGTCATTTTGGGGATTTCACAAGCTCTGAATGCGGTTTCTGGCAAATGGGCATACACCTGATAGATTTTCGCCCCACCATCAAACCATTTGGTTTTGGATGAAATGTGAGTTTTGACTTTCAAGAAATGCGCACTCTGAAAAACTTTGTTTCTGAATGCGGGAAAAGTTAAAGTTTTTATAAGGCCTATATCTAAAGCTCCTAAAGGAGCACATGGCTACCTTTGGGATATATGATATGGAACCACTCACCATCATAGATATTTCATTTGGAAGCAGCTAGTGTATTCTCTCTTCAAGATATGCTCTTTTTCACCAACTATGAAACTTAGAGTGCCAAAGCTTGAAATCGTCATTTTGGGGATTTCACAAGCTCTGAATGCGGTTTCTGGCAAATGGGCATACACCGGATAGATTTTCGCCCCACCATCAAACCTTTTGGTTTTGGATGAAATGTGAGTTTTGACTTTCAAGAAATGCGCACTCTGAAAAACTTTGTTTCTGAATGCGGGAAAAGTTAAAGTTTTTATAAGGCCTATATCTAAAGCTCCTAAAGGAGCACATGGCTACCTTTGGGATATATGATTTGGAACCACTCACCATCATACATATTTCATTTGGAAGCAGCTAGTGTATTCTCTCTTCAAGATATGCTCTTTTTCACCAACTATGAAACTTAGAGTGCCAAAGCTTGAAATCGTCATTTTGGGGATTTCACAAGCTCTGAATGCGGTTTCTGGCAAATGGGCATACACCTGATAGATTTTCGCCCCACCATCAAACCTTTTGGTTTTGGATGAAATGTGAGTTTTGACTTTCAAGAAATGCGCACTCTGAAAAACTTTGTTTCTGAATGCGGGAAAAGTTAAAGTTTTTATAAGGCCTATATCTAAAGCTCCTAAAGGAGCACATGGCTACCTTTGGGATATATGATATGGAACCACTCACCATCATACATATTTCATTTGGGAGCAGCTAGTGTATTCTCTCTTCAAGATATGCTCTTTTTCACCAACTATGAAACTTAGAGTGCCAAAGCTTGAAATCGTCATTTTGGGGATTTCACAAGCTCTGAATGCGGTTTCTGGCAAATGCGCATACACCTGATAGATTTTCGCCCCACCATCAAACCTTTTGGTTTTGGATGAAATTTGAGTTTTGACTTTCAAGAAATGCGCACTCTGAAAAACTTTGTTTCTGAATGCGGGAAAAGTTAAAGTTTTTATAAGGCCTATATCTAAAGCTCCTAAAGGAGCACATGGCTACCTTTGGGATATATGATATGGAACCACTCACCATCATACATATTTCATTTGGGAGCAGCTAGTGTATTCTCTCTTCAAGATATGCTCTTTTTCACCAACTATGAAACTTAGAGTGCCAAAGCTTGAAATCGTCATTTTGGGGATTTCACAAGCTCTGAATTCGGTTTCTGGCAAATGGGCATACACCTGATAGATTTTCGCCCCACCATCAAACCTTTTGGTTTTGGATGAAATGTGAGTTTTGACTTTCAAGAAATGCGCACTCTGAAAAACTTTGTTTCTGAATGCGGGAAAAGTAAAAGTTTTTATAAGGCCTATATCTAAAGCTCCTAAAGGAGCACATGGCTACCTTTGGGATATATGATATGGAACCACTCACCATCATACATATTTCATTTGGGAGCAGCTAGTGTATTCTCTCTTCAAGATATGCTCTTTTTCACCAACTATGAAACTTAGAGTGCCAAAGCTTGAAATCGTCATTTTGGGGATTTCACAAGCTCTGAATGCGGTTTCTGGAAAATGGGCATACACCTGATAGATTTTCGCCCCACCATCAAACCTTTTGGTTTTGGATGAAATGTGAGTTTTGACTTTCAAGAAATGCGCACTCTGAAAAACTTTGTTTCTGAAGCGGGAAAAGTTAAAGTTTTTATAAGGCCTATATCTAAAGCTCCTAAATGAGCACATGGCTACCTTTGGGATATATGATATGGAACCACTCACCATCATACATATTTCATTTGGGAGCAGCTAGTGTATTCTCTCTTCAAGATATGCTCTTTTTCACCAACTATGAAACTTAGAGTGCCAAAGCTTGAAATCGTCATTTTGGGGATTTCACAAGCTCTGAATGCGGTTTCTGGCAAATGCGCATACACCTGATAGATTTTCGCCCCACCATCAAACCTTTTGGTTTTGGATGAAATTTGAGTTTTGACTTTCAAGAAATGCGCACTCTGAAAAACTTTGTTTCTGAATGCGGGAAAAGTTAAAGTTTTTATAAGGCCTATATCTAAAGCTCCTAAAGGAGCACATGGCTACCTTTGGGATATATGATATGGAACCACTCACCATCATACATATTTCATTTGGGAGCAGCTAGTGTATTCTCTCTTCAAGATATGCTCTTTTTCACCAACTATGAAACTTAGAGTGCCAAAGCTTGAAATCGTCATTTTGGGGATTTCACAAGCTCTGAATTCGGTTTCTGGCAAATGGGCATACACCTGATAGATTTTCGCCCCACCATCAAACCTTTTGGTTTTGGATGAAATGTGAGTTTTGACTTTCAAGAAATGCGCACTCTGAAAAACTTTGTTTCTGAATGCGGGAAAAGTTAAAGTTTTTATAAGGCCTATATCTAAAGCTCCTAAAGGAGCACATGGCTACCTTTGGGATATATGATATGGAACCACTCACCATCATACATATTTCATTTGGGAGCAGCTAGTGTATTCTCTCTTCAAGATATGCTCTTTTTCACCAACTATGAAACTTAGAGTGCCAAAGCTTGAAATCGTCATTTTGGGGATTTCACAAGCTCTGAATGCGGTTTCTGGCAAATGGGCATACACCTGATAGATTTTCGCCCCACCATCAAACCTTTTGGTTTTGGATGAAATGTGAGTTTTGACTTTCAAGAAATGCGCACTCTGAAAAACTTTGTTTCTGAATGCGGGAAAAGTTAAAGTTCTTATAAGGCCTATATCTAAAGCTCCTAAAGGAGCACATGGCTACCTTTGGGATATATGATATGGAACCACTCACCATCATACATATTTCATTTGGGAGCAGCTAGTGTATTCTCTCTTCAAGATATGCTCTTTTTCACCAACTATGAAACTTAGAGTGCCAAAGCTTGAAATCGTCATTTTGGGGATTTCACAAGCTCTGAATGCGGTTTCTGGCAAATGGGCATACACCTGATAGATTTTCGCCCCACCATCAAACCTTTTGGTTTTGGATGAAATGTGAGTTTTGACTTTCAAGAAATGCGCACTCTGAAAAACTTTGTTTCTGAAGCGGGAAAAGTTAAAGTTTTTATAAGGCCTATATCTAAAGCTCCTAAAGGAGCACATGGCTACCTTTGGGATATATGATATGGAACCACTCACCATCATACATATTTCATTTGGGAGCAGCTAGTGTATTCTCTCTTCAAGATATGCTCTTTTTCACCAACTATGAAACTTAGAGTGCCAAAGCTTGAAATCGTCATTTTGGGGATTTCACAAGCTCTTATTGCGGTTTCTGGCAAATGGGCATACACCTGATAGATTTTCGCCCCACCATCAAACCTTTTGGTTTTGGATGAAATGTGAGTTTTGACTTTCAAGAAATGCGCACTCTGAAAAACTTTGTTTATGAATGCGGGAAAAGTTAAAGTTTTTATAAGGCCTACATCTAAAGCTCCTAAAGGAGCACATGGCTACCTTTGGGATATATGATATGGAACCACTCACCATCATACATATTTCATTTGGGAGCAGCTAGTGTATTCTCTCTTCAAGATATGCTCTTTTTCACCAACTATGAAACTTAGAGTGCCAAAGCTTGAAATCGTCATTTTGGGGATTTCACAAGCTCTGAATGCGGTTTCTGGCAAATGGGCATACACCGGATAGATTTTTCGCCCCACCATCAAACCTTTTGGTTTTGGATGAAATGTGAGTTTTGACTTTCAAGAAATGCGCACTCTGAAAAACTTTGTTTCTGAATGCGGGAAAAGTTAAAGTTTTTATAAGGCCTATATCTAAAGCTCCTAAAGGAGCACATGGCTACCTTTGGGATATATGATATGGAACCACTCACCATCATACATATTTCATTTGGGAGCAGCTAGTGTATTCTCTCTTCAAGATATGCTCTTTTTCACCAACTATGAAACTTAGAGTGCCAAAGCTTGAAATCGTCATTTTGGGGATTTCACAAGCTCTGAATGCGGTTTCTGGCAAATGGGCATACACCTGATAGATTTTCGCCCCACCATCAAACCTTTTGGTTTTGGATGAAATGTGAGTTTTGACTTTCAAGAAATGCGCACTCTGAAAAACTTTGTTTCTGAATGCGGGAAAAGTTAAAGTTGTTATAAGGCCTATATCTAAAGCTCCTAAAGGAGCACATGGCTACCTTTGGGATATATGATATGGAACCACTCACCATCATACATATTTCATTTGGGAGCAGCTAGTGTATTCTCTCTTCAAGATATGCTCTTTTTCACCAACTATGAAACTTAGAGTGCCAAAGCTTGAAATCGTCATTTTGGGGATTTCACAAGCTCTGAATGCGGTTTCTGGCAAATGGGCATACACCTGATAGATTTTCGCCCCACCATCAAACCTTTTGGTTTTGGATGAAATGTGAGTTTTGACTTTCAAGAAATGCGCACTCTGAAAAACTTTGTTTCTGAATGCGGGAAAAGTTAAAGTTTTTATAAGGCCTATATCTAAAGCTCCTAAAGGAGCACATGGCTACCTTTGGGATATATGATATTGAACCACTCACCATCATACATATTTCATTTGGAAGCAGCTAGTGTATTCTCTCTTCAAGATATGCTCTTTTTCACCAACTATGAAACTTAGAGTGCCAAAGCTTGAAATCGTCATTTTGGGGATTTCACAAGCTCTGAATGCGGTTTTCTTGCAAATGGGCATACACCGGATAGATTTTCGCCCCACCATCAAACCTTTTGGTTTTGGATGAAATGTGAGTTTTGACTTTCAAGAAATGCGCACTCTGAAAAACTTTGTTTCCGAATGCGGGAAAAGTTAAAGTTTTTATAAGGCCTATATCTAAAGCTCCTAAAGGAGCACATGGCTACCTTTGGGATATATGACATGGAACCACTCACCATCATACATATTTCATTTGGAAGCAGCTAGTGTATTCTCTCTTCAAGATATGCTCTTTTTCACCAACTATGAAACTTAGAGTGCCAAAGCTTGAAATCGTCATTTTGGGGATTTCACATGCTCTGAATGCGGTTTTCTTGCAAATGGGCATACACCTGATAGATTTTCGCCCCACCATCAAACCTTTTGGTTTTGGATGAAATGTGAGTTTTGACTTTCAAGAAATGCGCACTCTGAAAAACTTTGTTTCTGAATGCGGGAAAAGTTAAAGTTTTTATAAGGCCTATATCTAAAGCTCCTAAAGGAGCACATGGCTACCTTTGGGATATATGATATGGAACCACTCACCATCATACATATTTCATTTGGGAGCAGCTAGTGTATTCTCTCTTCAAGATATGCTCTTTTTCACCAACTATGAAACTTAGAGTGCCAAAGCTTGAAATCGTCATTTTGGGGATTTCACAAGCTCTGAATGCGGTTTCTGGCAAATGGGCATACACCTGATAGATTTTCGCCCCACCATCAAACCTTTTGGTTTTGGATGAAATGTGAGTTTTGACTTTCAAGAAATGCGCACTCTGAAAAACTTTGTTTCTGAATGCGGGAAAAGTTAAAGTTGTTATAAGGCCTATATCTAAAGCTCCTAAAGGAGCACATGGCTACCTTTGGGATATATGATATGGAACCACTCACCATCATACATATTTCATTTGGGAGCAGCTAGTGTATTCTCTCTTCAAGATATGCTCTTTTTCACCAACTATGAAACTTAGAGTGCCAAAGCTTGAAATCGTCATTTTGGGGATTTCACAAGCTCTGAATGCGGTTTCTGGCAAATGGGCATACACCTGATAGATTTTCGCCCCACCATCAAACCTTTTGGTTTTGGATGAAATGTGAGTTTTGACTTTCAAGAAATGCGCACTCTGAAAAACTTTGTTTCTGAATGCGGGAAAAGTTAAAGTTTTTATAAGGCCTATATCTAAAGCTCCTAAAGGAGCACATGGCTACCTTTGGGATATATGATATGGAACCACTCACCATCATACATATTTCATTTGGAAGCAGCTAGTGTATTCTCTCTTCAAGATATGCTCTTTTTCACCAACTATGAAACTTAGAGTGCCAAAGCTTGAAATCGTCATTTTGGGGATTTCACAAGCTCTGAATGCGGTTTTCTTGCAAATGGGCATACACCTGATAGATTTTCTCCCCACCATCAAACCTTTTGGTTTTGGATGAAATGTGAGTTTTGACTTTCAAGAAATGCGCACTCTGAAAAACTTTGTTTCTGAATGCGGGAAAAGTTAAAGTTGTTATAAGGCCTATATCTAAAGCTCCTAAAGGAGCACATGGCTACCTTTGGGATATATGATATGGAACCACTCACCATCATACATATTTCATTTGGGAGCAGCTAGTGTATTCTCTCTTCAAGATATGCTCTTTTTCACCAACTATGAAACTTAGAGTGCCAAAGCTTGAAATCGTCATTTTGGGGATTTCACAAGCTCTGAATGCGGTTTTCTTGCAAATGGGCATACACCGGATAGATTTTCGCCCCACCATCAAACCTTTTGGTTTTGGATGAAATGTGAGTTTTGACTTTCAAGAAATGCGCACTCTGAAAAACTTTGTTTCTGAATGCGGGAAAAGTTAAAGTTTTTATAAGGCCTATATCTAAAGCTCCTAAAGGAGCACATGGCTACCTTTGGGATATATGACATGGAACCACTCACCATCATACATATTTCATTTGGAAGCAGCTAGTGTATTCTCTCTTCAAGATATGCTCTTTTTCACCAACTATGAAACTTAGAGTGCCAAAGCTTGAAATCGTCATTTTGGGGATTTCACAAGCTCTGAATGCGGTTTTCTTGCAAATGGGCATACACCTGATAGATTTTCGCCCCACCATCAAACCTTTTGGTTTTGGATGAAATGTGAGTTTTGACTTTCAAGAAATGCGCACTCTGAAAAACTTTGTTTCTGAATGCGGGAAAAGTTAAAGTTTTTATAAGGCCTATATCTAAAGCTCCTAAAGGAGCACATGGCTACCTTTGGGATATATGATATGGAACCACTCACCATCATACATATTTCATTTGGGAGCAGCTAGTGTATTCTCTCTTCAAGATATGCTCTTTTTCACCAACTATGAAACTTAGAGTGCCAAAGCTTGAAATCGTCATTTTGGGGATTTCACAAGCTCTGAATGCGGTTTCTGGCAAATGGGCATACACCTGATAGATTTTCGCCCCACCATCAAACCTTTTGGTTTTGGATGAAATGTGAGTTTTGACTTTCAAGAAATGCGCACTCTGAAAAACTTTGTTTCTGAATGCGGGAAAAGTTAAAGTTGTTATAAGGCCTATATCTAAAGCTCCTAAAGGAGCACATGGCTACCTTTGGGATATATGATATGGAACCACTCACCATCATACATATTTCATTTGGGAGCAGCTAGTGTATTCTCTCTTCAAGATATGCTCTTTTTCACCAACTATGAAACTTAGAGTGCCAAAGCTTGAAATCGTCATTTTGGGGATTTCACAAGCTCTGAATGCGGTTTCTGGCAAATGGGCATACACCTGATAGATTTTCGCCCCACCATCAAACCTTTTGGTTTTGGATGAAATGTGAGTTTTGACTTTCAAGAAATGCGCACTCTGAAAAACTTTGTTTCTGAATGCGGGAAAAGTTAAAGTTTTTATAACGCCTATATCTAAAGCTCCTAAAGGAGCACATGGCTACCTTTGGGATATATGATATGGAACCACTCACCATCATACATATTTCATTTGGAAGCAGCTAGTGTATTCTCTCTTCAAGATATGCTCTTTTTCACCAACTATGAAACTTAGAGTGCCAAAGCTTGAAATCGTCATTTTGGGGATTTCACAAGCTCTGAATGCGGTTTTCTTGCAAATGGGCATACACCTGATAGATTTTCGCCCCACCATCAAACCTTTTGGTTTTGGATGAAATGTGAGTTTTGACTTTCAAGAAATGCGCACTCTGAAAAACTTTGTTTCTGAATGCGGGAAAAGTTAAAGTTTTTATAAGGCCTATATCTAAAGCTCCTAAAGGAGCACATGGCTACCTTTGGGATATATGATATGGAACCACTCACCATCATACATATTTCATTTGGGAGCAGCTAGTGTATTCTCTCTTCAAGATATGCTCTTTTTCACCAACTATGAAACTTAGAGTGCCAAAGCTTGAAATCGTCATTTTGGGGATTTCACAAGCTCTGAATGCGGTTTCTGGCAAATGGGCATACACCGGATAGATTTTCGCCCCACCATCAAACCATTTGGTTTTGGATGAAATGTGAGTTTTGACTTTCAAGAAATGCGCACTCTGAAAAACTTTGTTTCTGAATGCGGGAAAAGTTAAAGTTTTTATAAGGCCTATATCTAAAGCTCCTAAAGGAGCACATGGCTACCTTTGGGATATATGATATGGAACCACTCACCATCATACATATTTCATTTGGAAGCAGCTAGTGTATTCTCTCTTCAAGATATGCTCTTTTTCACCAACTATGAAACTTAGAGTGCCAAAGCTTGAAATCGTCATTTTGGGGATTTCACAAGCTCTGAATGCGGTTTTCTTGCAAATGGGCATACACCTGATAGATTTTCGCCCCACCATCAAACCTTTTGGTTTTGGATGAAATGTGAGTTTTGACTTTCAAGAAATGCGCACTCTGAAAAACTTTGTTTCTGAATGCGGGAAAAGTTAAAGTTGTTATAAGGCCTATATCTAAAGCTCCTAAAGGAGCACATGGCTACCTTTGGGATATATGATATGGAACCACTCACCATCATACATATTTCATTTGGGAGCAGCTAGTGTATTCTCTCTTCAAGATATGCTCTTTTTCACCAACTATGAAACTTAGAGTGCCAAAGCTTGAAATCGTCATTTTGGGGATTTCACAAGCTCTGAATGCGGTTTCTGGCAAATGGGCATACACCGGATAGATTTTCGCCCCACCATCAAACCATTTGGTTTTGGATGAAATGTGAGTTTTGACTTTCAAGAAATGCGCACTCTGAAAAACTTCGTTTCTGAATGCGGGAAAAGTTAAAGTTTTTATAAGGCCTATATCTAAAGCTCCTAAAGGAGCACATGGCTACCTTTGGGACATATGATATGGAACCACTCTCCATCATACATATTTCATTTGGGAGCAGCTAGTGTATTCTCTCTTCAAGATATGCTCTTTTTCACCAACTATGAAACTTAGAGTGCCAAAGCTTGAAATCGTTATTTTGGGGATTTCACAAGCTCTGAATGTGGTTTCTGGCAAATGGGCATACACCGGATAGATTTTCGCCCCACCATCAAACCTTTTGGTTTTGGATGAAATGTGAGTTTTGACTTTCAAGAAATGCGCACTCTGAAAAACTTTGTTTCTTAATGCGGGAAAAGTTAAAGTTTTTATAAGGCCTATATCTAAAGCTCCTAAAGGAGCACATGGCTACCTTTGGGATATATGATATGGAACCACTCACCATCATACATATTTCATTTGGGAGCAGCTAGTGTATTCTCTCTTCAAGATATGCTCTTTTTCACCAACTATGAAACTTAGAGTGCCAAAGCTTGAAATCGTCATTTTGGGGATTTCACAAGCTCTGAATGTGGTTTCTGGCAAATGGGCATACACCGGATAGATTTTCGCCCCACCATCAAACCTTTTGGTTTTGGATGAAATGTGAGTTTTGACTTTCAAGAAATGCGCACTCTGAAAAACTTTGTTTCTGAATGCGGGTAAAGTTAAAGTTGTTATAAGGCCTATATCTAAAGCTCCTAAAGGAGCACATGGCTACCTTTGGGATATATGATATGGAACCACTCACCATCTTACATATTTCATTTGGGAGCAGCTAGTGTATTCTCTCTTCAAGATATGCTCTTTTTCACCAACTATGAAACTTAGAGTGCCAAAGCTTGAAATCGTCATTTTGGGGATTTCACAATCTCTGAATGAGGTTTCTGGCAAATGGGCATACACCTGATAGATTTTCGCCCCACCATCAAAACTTTTGGTTTTGGATGAAATGTGAGTTTTGACTTTCAAGAAATGCGCACTCTGAAAAACTTTGTTTCTGAATGCGGGAAAAGTTAAAGTTTTTATAAGGCCTATATCTAAAGCTCCTAAAGGAGCACATGGCTACCTTTGGGATATATGATATGGAACGACTCACCATCATACATATTTCATTTGGGAGCAGCTAGTGTATTCTCTCTTCAAGATATGCTCTTTTTCACCAACTATGAAACTTAGAGTGCCAAAGCTTGAAATCGTCATTTTGGGGATTTCACAATCTCTGAATGCGGTTTCTGGCAAATGGGCAAACACCTGATAGATTTTCGCCCCACCATCAAACCTTTTGGTTTTGGATGAAATGTGAGTTTTGACTTTCAAGAAATGCGCACTCTGAAAAACTTTGTTTCTGAATGCGGGAAAAGTTAAAGTTTTTATAAGGCCTATATCTAAAGCTCCTAAAGGAGCACATGGCTACCTTTGGGATATATGATATGGAACGACTCACCATCATACATATTTCATTTGGGAGCAGCTAGTGTATTCTCTCTTCAAGATATGCTCTTTTTCACCAACTATGAAACTTAGAGTGCCAAAGCTTGAAATCGTCATTTTGGGGATTTCACAAGCTCTGAATGCGGTTTCTGGCAAATGGGCATACACCTGATAGATTTTCGCCCCACCATCAAACCTTTTGGTTTTGGATGAAATGTGAGTTTTGACTTTCAAGAAATGCGCACTCTGAAAAACTTTGTTTCTGAATGCGGGAAAAGTTAAAGTTTTTATAAGGCCTATATCTAAAGCTCCTAAAGGAGCACATGGCTACCTTTGGGAGATATGATATGGAACCACTCACCATCATACATATTTCATTTGGGAGCAGCTAGTGTATTCTCTCTTCAAGATATGCTCTTTTTCACCAACTATGAAACTTAGAGTGCCAAAGCTTGAAATCGTCATTTTGGGGATTTCACAAGCTCTGAATGCGGTTTCTGGCAAATGGGCATACACCGGATAGATTTTCGCCCCACCATCAAACCTTTTGGTTTTGGATGAAATGTGAGTTTTGACTTTCAAGAAATGCGCACTCTGAAAAACTTTGTTTCTGAATGCGGGAAAAGTTAAAGTTGTTATAAGGCCTATATCTAAAGCTCCTAAAGGAGCACATGGCAACCTTTGGGATATATGATATGGAACCACTCACCATCATACATATTTCATTTGGGAGCAGCTAGTGTATTCTCTCTTCAAGATATGCTCTTTTTCACCAACTATGAAACTTAGAGTGCCAAAGCTTGAAATCGTCATTTTGGGGATTTCACAAGCTCTGAATGCGGTTTCTGGCAAATGAGCATACACCTGATAGATTTTCGCCCGACCATCAAACCATTTGGTTTTGGATGAAATGTGAGTTTTGACTTTCAAGAAATGCGCACTCTGAAAAACTTTGTTTCTGAATGCGGGAAAAGTTAAAGTTTTTATAAGGCCTATATCTAAAGCTCCTAAAGGAGCACATGGCTACCTTTGGGATATATGATATGGAACCACTCACCATCACACATATTTCATTTGGAAGCAGCTAGTGTATTCTCTCTTCAAGATATGCTCTTTTTCACCAACTATGAAACTTAGAGTGCCAAAGCTTGAAATCGTCATTTTGGGGATTTCACAAGCTCTGAATGCGGTTTCTGGCAAATGGGCATACACCGGATAGATTTTCGCCCCACCATCAAACCTTTTGGTTTTGGATGAAATGTGAGTTTTGACTTTCAAGAAATGCGCACTCTGAAAAACTTTGTTTCTGAATGCGGGAAAAGTTAAAGTTTTTATAAGGCCTATATCTAAAGCTCCTAAAGGAGCACATGGCTACCTTTGGGATATATGATATGGAACCACTCACCATCATACATATTTCATTTGGAAGCAGCTAGTGTATTCTCTCTTCAAGATATGCTCTTTTTCACCAACTATGAAACTTAGAGTGCCAAAGCTTGAAATCGTCATTTTGGGGATTTCACAAGCTCTGAATGCGGTTTCTGGCAAATGGGCATACACCTGATCGATTTTCGCCCCACCATCAAACCTTTTGGTTTTGGATGAAATGTGAGTTTTGACTTTCAAGAAATGCGCACTCTGACAAACTTTGTTTCTGAATGCGGGAAAAGTTAAAGTTTTTATAAGGCCTATATCTAAAGCTCCTAAAGGAGCACATGGCTACCTTTGGGATATATGATATGGAACGACTCACCATCATACATATTTCATTTGGGAGCAGCTAGTGTATTCTCTCTTCAAGATATGCTCTTTTTCACCAACTATGAAACTTAGAGTGCCAAAGCTTGAAATCGTCATTTTGGGGATTTCACAATCTCTGAATGCGGTTTCTGGCAAATGGGCATACACCTGATAGATTTTCGCCCCACCATCAAACCTTTTGGTTTTGGATGAAATGTGAGTTTTGACTTTCAAGAAATGCGCACTCTGAAAAACTTTGTTTCTGAATGCGGGAAAAGTTAAAGTTTTTATAAGGCCTATATCTAAAGCTCCTAAAGGAGCACATGGCTACCTTTGGGATTTATGATATGGAACCACTCACCATCATACATATTTCATTTGGGAGCAGCTAGTGTATTCTCTCTTCAAGATATGCTCTTTTTCACCAACTATGAAACTTAGAGTGCCAAAGCTTGAAATCGTCATTTTGGGGATTTCACAAGCTCTGAATGCGGTTTCTGGCAAATGGGCATACACCTGATAGATTTTCGCCCCACCATCAAACCTTTTGGTTTTGGATGAAATGTGAGTTTTGACTTTCAAGAAATGCGCACTCTGAAAAACTTTGTTTCTGAATGCGGGAAAAGTTAAAGTTTTTATAAGGCCTATATCTAAAGCTCCTAAAGGAGCACATGGCTACCTTTGGGAGATATGATATGGAACCACTCACCATCATACATATTTCATTTGGGAGCAGCTAGTGTATTCTCTCTTCAAGATATGCTCTTTTTCACCAACTATGAAACTTAGAGTGCCAAAGCTTGAAATCGTCATTTTGGGGATTTCACAAGCTCTGAATGCGGTTTCTGGCAAATGGGCATACACCGGATAGATTTTCGCCCCACCATCAAACCTTTTGGTTTTGGATGAAATGTGAGTTTTGACTTTCAAGAAATGCGCACTCTGAAAAACTTTGTTTCTGAATGCGGGAAAAGTTAAAGTTGTTATAAGGCCTATATCTAAAGCTCCTAAAGGAGCACATGGCAACCTTTGGGATATATGATATGGAACCACTCACCATCATACATATTTCATTTGGGAGCAGCTAGTGTATTCTCTCTTCAAGATATGCTCTTTTTCACCAACTATGAAACTTAGAGTGCCAAAGCTTGAAATTGTCATTTTGGGGATTTCACAAGCTCTGAATGCGGTTTCTGGCAAATGGGCATACACCTGATAGATTTTCGCCCGACCATCAAACCATTTGGTTTTGGATGAAATGTGAGTTTTGACTTTCAAGAAATGCGCACTCTGAAAAACTTTGTTTCTGAATGCGGGAAAAGTTAAAGTTTTTATAAGGCCTATATCTAAAGCTCCTAAAGGAGCACATGGCTACCTTTGGGATATATGATATGGAACCACTCACCATCACACATATTTCATTTGGAAGCAGCTAGTGTATTCTCTCTTCAAGATATGCTCTTTTTCACCAACTATGAAACTTAGAGTGCCAAAGCTTGAAATCGTCATTTTGGGGATTTCACAAGCTCTGAATGCGGTTTCTGGCAAATGGGCATACACCGGATAGATTTTCGCCCCACCATCAAACCTTTTGGTTTTGGATGAAATGTGAGTTTTGACTTTCAAGAAATGCGCACTCTGAAAAACTTTGTTTCTGAATGCGGGAAAAGTTAAAGTTTTTATAAGGCCTATATCTAAAGCTCCTAAAGGAGCACATGGCTACCTTTGGGATATATGATATGGAACCACTCACCATCATACATATTTCATTTGGAAGCAGCTAGTGTATTCTCTCTTCAAGATATGCTCTTTTTCACCAACTATGAAACTTAGAGTGCCAAAGCTTGAAATCGTCATTTTGGGGATTTCACAAGCTCTGAATGCGGTTTCTGGCAAATGGGCATACACCTGATCGATTTTCGCCCCACCATCAAACCTTTTGGTTTTGGATGAAATGTGAGTTTTGACTTTCAAGAAATGCGCACTCTGAAAAACTTTGTTTCTGAATGCGGGAAAAGTTAAAGTTTTTATAAGGCCTATATCTAAAGCTCCTAAAGGAGCACATGGCTACCTTTGGGACATATGATATGGAACCACTCTCCATCATACATATTTCATTTGGGAGCAGCTAGTGTATTCTCTCTTCAAGATATGCTCTTTTTCACCAACTATGAAACTTAGAGTGCCAAAGCTTGAAATCGTTATTTTGGGGATTTCACAAGCTCTGAATGTGGTTTCTGGCAAATGGGCATACACCGGATAGATTTTCGCCCCACCATCAAACCTTTTGGTTTTGGATGAAATGTGAGTTTTGACTTTCAAGAAATGCGCACTCTGAAAAACTTTGTTTCTTAATGCGGGAAAAGTTAAAGTTTTTATAAGGCCTATATCTAAAGCTCCTAAAGGAGCACATGGCTACCTTTGGGATATATGATATGGAACCACTCACCATCATACATATTTCATTTGGGAGCAGCTAGTGTATTCTCTCTTCAAGATATGCTCTTTTTCACCAACTATGAAACTTAGAGTGCCAAAGCTTGAAATCGTCATTTTGGGGATTTCACAAGCTCTGAATGTGGTTTCTGGCAAATGGGCATACACCGGATAGATTTTCGCCCCACCATCAAACCTTTTGGTTTTGGATGAAATGTGAGTTTTGACTTTCAAGAAATGCGCACTCTGAAAAACTTTGTTTCTGAATGCGGGTAAAGTTAAAGTTGTTATAAGGCCTATATCTAAAGCTCCTAAAGGAGCACATGGCTACCTTTGGGATATATGATATGGAACCACTCACCATCTTACATATTTCATTTGGGAGCAGCTAGTGTATTCTCTCTTCAAGATATGCTCTTTTTCACCAACTATGAAACTTAGAGTGCCAAAGCTTGAAATCGTCATTTTGGGGATTTCACAATCTCTGAATGAGGTTTCTGGCAAATGGGCATACACCTGATAGATTTTCGCCCCACCATCAAAACTTTTGGTTTTGGATGAAATGTGAGTTTTGACTTTCAAGAAATGCGCACTCTGAAAAACTTTGTTTCTGAATGCGGGAAAAGTTAAAGTTTTTATAAGGCCTATATCTAAAGCTCCTAAAGGAGCACATGGCTACCTTTGGGATATATGATATGGAACGACTCACCATCATACATATTTCATTTGGGAGCAGCTAGTGTATTCTCTCTTCAAGATATGCTCTTTTTCACCAACTATGAAACTTAGAGTGCCAAAGCTTGAAATCGTCATTTTGGGGATTTCACAATCTCTGAATGCGGTTTCTGGCAAATGGGCAAACACCTGATAGATTTTCGCCCCACCATCAAACCTTTTGGTTTTGGATGAAATGTGAGTTTTGACTTTCAAGAAATGCGCACTCTGAAAAACTTTGTTTCTGAATGCGGGAAAAGTTAAAGTTTTTATAAGGCCTATATCTAAAGCTCCTAAAGGAGCACATGGCTACCTTTGGGATATATGATATGGAACCACTCACCATCATACATATTTCATTTGGGAGCAGCTAGTGTATTCTCTCTTCAAGATATGCTCTTTTTCACCAACTATGAAACTTAGAGTGCCAAAGCTTGAAATCGTCATTTTGGGGATTTCACAAGCTCTGAATGCGGTTTCTGGCAAATGGGCATACACCTGATAGATTTTCGCCCCACCATCAAACCTTTTGGTTTTGGATGAAATGTGAGTTTTGACTTTCAAGAAATGCGCACTCTGAAAAACTTTGTTTCTGAATGCGGGAAAAGTTAAAGTTTTTATAAGGCCTATATCTAAAGCTCCTAAAGGAGCACATGGCTACCTTTGGGAGATATGATATGGAACCACTCACCATCATACATATTTCATTTGGGAGCAGCTAGTGTATTCTCTCTTCAAGATATGCTCTTTTTCACCAACTATGAAACTTAGAGTGCCAAAGCTTGAAATCGTCATTTTGGGGATTTCACAAGCTCTGAATGCGGTTTCTGGCAAATGGGCATACACCGGATAGATTTTCGCCCCACCATCAAACCTTTTGGTTTTGGATGAAATGTGAGTTTTGACTTTCAAGAAATGCGCACTCTGAAAAACTTTGTTTCTGAATGCGGGAAAAGTTAAAGTTGTTATAAGGCCTATATCTAAAGCTCCTAAAGGAGCACATGGCAACCTTTGGGATATATGATATGGAACCACTCACCATCATACATATTTCATTTGGGAGCAGCTAGTGTATTCTCTCTTCAAGATATGCTCTTTTTCACCAACTATGAAACTTAGAGTGCCAAAGCTTGAAATCGTCATTTTGGGGATTTCACAAGCTCTGAATGCGGTTTCTGGCAAATGAGCATACACCTGATAGATTTTCGCCCGACCATCAAACCATTTGGTTTTGGATGAAATGTGAGTTTTGACTTTCAAGAAATGCGCACTCTGAAAAACTTTGTTTCTGAATGCGGGAAAAGTTAAAGTTTTTATAAGGCCTATATCTAAAGCTCCTAAAGGAGCACATGGCTACCTTTGGGATATATGATATGGAACCACTCACCATCACACATATTTCATTTGGAAGCAGCTAGTGTATTCTCTCTTCAAGATATGCTCTTTTTCACCAACTATGAAACTTAGAGTGCCAAAGCTTGAAATCGTCATTTTGGGGATTTCACAAGCTCTGAATGCGGTTTCTGGCAAATGGGCATACACCGGATAGATTTTCGCCCCACCATCAAACCTTTTGGTTTTGGATGAAATGTGAGTTTTGACTTTCAAGAAATGCGCACTCTGAAAAACTTTGTTTCTGAATGCGGGAAAAGTTAAAGTTTTTATAAGGCCTATATCTAAAGCTCCTAAAGGAGCACATGGCTACCTTTGGGATATATGATATGGAACCACTCACCATCATACATATTTCATTTGGAAGCAGCTAGTGTATTCTCTCTTCAAGATATGCTCTTTTTCACCAACTATGAAACTTAGAGTGCCAAAGCTTGAAATCGTCATTTTGGGGATTTCACAAGCTCTGAATGCGGTTTCTGGCAAATGGGCATACACCTGATCGATTTTCGCCCCACCATCAAACCTTTTGGTTTTGGATGAAATGTGAGTTTTGACTTTCAAGAAATGCGCACTCTGACAAACTTTGTTTCTGAATGCGGGAAAAGTTAAAGTTTTTATAAGGCCTATATCTAAAGCTCCTAAAGGAGCACATGGCTACCTTTGGGATATATGATATGGAACGACTCACCATCATACATATTTCATTTGGGAGCAGCTAGTGTATTCTCTCTTCAAGATATGCTCTTTTTCACCAACTATGAAACTTAGAGTGCCAAAGCTTGAAATCGTCATTTTGGGGATTTCACAATCTCTGAATGCGGTTTCTGGCAAATGGGCATACACCTGATAGATTTTCGCCCCACCATCAAACCTTTTGGTTTTGGATGAAATGTGAGTTTTGACTTTCAAGAAATGCGCACTCTGAAAAACTTTGTTTCTGAATGCGGGAAAAGTTAAAGTTTTTATAAGGCCTATATCTAAAGCTCCTAAAGGAGCACATGGCTACCTTTGGGATATATGATATGGAACCACTCACCATCATACATATTTCATTTGGGAGCAGCTAGTGTATTCTCTCTTCAAGATATGCTCTTTTTCACCAACTATGAAACTTAGAGTGCCAAAGCTTGAAATCGTCATTTTGGGGATTTCACAAGCTCTGAATGCGGTTTCTGGCAAATGGGCATACACCGGATAGATTTTCGCCCCACCATCAAACCTTTTGGTTTTGGATGAAATGTGAGTTTTGACTTTCAAGAAATGCGCACTCTGAAAAACTTTGTTTCTGAATGCGGGAAAAGTTAAAGTTGTTATAAGGCCTATATCTAAAGCTCCTAAAGGAGCACATGGCAACCTTTGGGATATATGATATGGAACCACTCACCATCATACATATTTCATTTGGGAGCAGCTAGTGTATTCTCTCTTCAAGATATGCTCTTTTTCACCAACTATGAAACTTAGAGTGCCAAAGCTTGAAATCGTCATTTTGGGGATTTCACAAGCTCTGAATGCGGTTTCTGGCAAATGGGCATACACCTGATAGATTTTCGCCCGACCATCAAACCATTTGGTTTTGGATGAAATGTGAGTTTTGACTTTCAAGAAATGCGCACTCTGAAAAACTTTGTTTCTGAATGCGGGAAAAGTTAAAGTTTTTATAAGGCCTATATCTAAAGCTCCTAAAGGAGCACATGGCTACCTTTGGGATATATGATATGGAACCACTCACCATCACACATATTTCATTTGGAAGCAGCTAGTGTATTCTCTCTTCAAGATATGCTCTTTTTCACCAACTATGAAACTTAGAGTGCCAAAGCTTGAAATCGTCATTTTGGGGATTTCACAAGCTCTGAATGCGGTTTCTGGCAAATGGGCATACACCGGATAGATTTTCGCCCCACCATCAAACCTTTTGGTTTTGGATGAAATGTGAGTTTTGACTTTCAAGAAATGCGCACTCTGAAAAACTTTGTTTCTGAATGCGGGAAAAGTTAAAGTTTTTATAAGGCCTATATCTAAAGCTCCTAAAGGAGCACATGGCTACCTTTGGGATATATGATATGGAACCACTCACCATCATACATATTTCATTTGGAAGCAGCTAGTGTATTCTCTCTTCAAGATATGCTCTTTTTCACCAACTATGAAACTTAGAGTGCCAAAGCTTGAAATCGTCATTTTGGGGATTTCACAAGCTCTGAATGCGGTTTCTGGCAAATGGGCATACACCTGATCGATTTTCGCCCCACCATCAAACCTTTTGGTTTTGGATGAAATGTGAGTTTTGACTTTCAAGAAATGCGCACTCTGACAAACTTTGTTTCTGAATGCGGGAAAAGTTAAAGTTTTTATAAGGCCTATATCTAAAGCTCCTAAAGGAGCACATGGCTACCTTTGGGATATATGATATGGAACCACTCACCATCACACATATTTCATTTGGAAGCAGCTAGTGTATTCTCTCTTCAAGATATGCTCTTTTTCACCAACTATGAAACTTAGAGTGCCAAAGCTTGAAATCGTCATTTTGGGGATTTCACAAGCTCTGAATGCGGTTTCTGGCAAATGGGCATACACCGGATAGATTTTCGCCCCACCATCAAACCTTTTGGTTTTGGATGAAATGTGAGTTTTGACTTTCAAGAAATGCGCACTCTGAAAAACTTTGTTTCTGAATGCGGGAAAAGTTAAAGTTTTTATAAGGCCTATATCTAAAGCTCCTAAAGGAGCACATGGCTACCTTTGGGATATATGATATGGAACCACTCACCATCATACATATTTCATTTGGAAGCAGCTAGTGTATTCTCTCTTCAAGATATGCTCTTTTTCACCAACTATGAAACTTAGAGTGCCAAAGCTTGAAATCGTCATTTTGGGGATTTCACAAGCTCTGAATGCGGTTTCTGGCAAATGGGCATACACCTGATCGATTTTCGCCCCACCATCAAACCTTTTGGTTTTGGATGAAATGTGAGTTTTGACTTTCAAGAAATGCGCACTCTGACAAACTTTGTTTCTGAATGCGGGAAAAGTTAAAGTTTTTATAAGGCCTATATCTAAAGCTCCTAAAGGAGCACATGGCTACCTTTGGGATATATGATATGGAACGACTCACCATCATACATATTTCATTTGGGAGCAGCTAGTGTATTCTCTCTTCAAGATATGCTCTTTTTCACCAACTATGAAACTTAGAGTGCCAAAGCTTGAAATCGTCATTTTGGGGATTTCACAATCTCTGAATGCGGTTTCTGGCAAATGGGCATACACCTGATAGATTTTCGCCCCACCATCAAACCTTTTGGTTTTGGATGAAATGTGAGTTTTGACTTTCAAGAAATGCGCACTCTGAAAAACTTTGTTTCTGAATGCGGGAAAAGTTAAAGTTTTTATAAGGCCTATATCTAAAGCTCCTAAAGGAGCACATGGCTACCTTTGGGATTTATGATATGGAACCACTCACCATCATACATATTTCATTTGGGAGCAGCTAGTGTATTCTCTCTTCAAGATATGCTCTTTTTCACCAACTATGAAACTTAGAGTGCCAAAGCTTGAAATCGTCATTTTGGGGATTTCACAAGCTCTGAATGCGGTTTCTGGCAAATGGGCATACACCTGATAGATTTTCGCCCCACCATCAAACCTTTTGGTTTTGGATGAAATGTGAGTTTTGACTTTCAAGAAATGCGCACTCTGAAAAACTTTGTTTCTGAATGCGGGAAAAGTTAAAGTTTTTATAAGGCCTATATCTAAAGCTCCTAAAGGAGCACATGGCTACCTTTGGGAGATATGATATGGAACCACTCACCATCATACATATTTCATTTGGGAGCAGCTAGTGTATTCTCTCTTCAAGATATGCTCTTTTTCACCAACTATGAAACTTAGAGTGCCAAAGCTTGAAATCGTCATTTTGGGGATTTCACAAGCTCTGAATGCGGTTTCTGGCAAATGGGCATACACCGGATAGATTTTCGCCCCACCATCAAACCTTTTGGTTTTGGATGAAATGTGAGTTTTGACTTTCAAGAAATGCGCACTCTGAAAAACTTTGTTTCTGAATGCGGGAAAAGTTAAAGTTGTTATAAGGCCTATATCTAAAGCTCCTAAAGGAGCACATGGCAACCTTTGGGATATATGATATGGAACCACTCACCATCATACATATTTCATTTGGGAGCAGCTAGTGTATTCTCTCTTCAAGATATGCTCTTTTTCACCAACTATGAAACTTAGAGTGCCAAAGCTTGAAATTGTCATTTTGGGGATTTCACAAGCTCTGAATGCGGTTTCTGGCAAATGGGCATACACCTGATAGATTTTCGCCCGACCATCAAACCATTTGGTTTTGGATGAAATGTGAGTTTTGACTTTCAAGAAATGCGCACTCTGAAAAACTTTGTTTCTGAATGCGGGAAAAGTTAAAGTTTTTATAAGGCCTATATCTAAAGCTCCTAAAGGAGCACATGGCTACCTTTGGGATATATGATATGGAACCACTCACCATCACACATATTTCATTTGGAAGCAGCTAGTGTATTCTCTCTTCAAGATATGCTCTTTTTCACCAACTATGAAACTTAGAGTGCCAAAGCTTGAAATCGTCATTTTGGGGATTTCACAAGCTCTGAATGCGGTTTCTGGCAAATGGGCATACACCGGATAGATTTTCGCCCCACCATCAAACCTTTTGGTTTTGGATGAAATGTGAGTTTTGACTTTCAAGAAATGCGCACTCTGAAAAACTTTGTTTCTGAATGCGGGAAAAGTTAAAGTTTTTATAAGGCCTATATCTAAAGCTCCTAAAGGAGCACATGGCTACCTTTGGGATATATGATATGGAACCACTCACCATCATACATATTTCATTTGGAAGCAGCTAGTGTATTCTCTCTTCAAGATATGCTCTTTTTCACCAACTATGAAACTTAGAGTGCCAAAGCTTGAAATCGTCATTTTGGGGATTTCACAAGCTCTGAATGCGGTTTCTGGCAAATGGGCATACACCTGATCGATTTTCGCCCCACCATCAAACCTTTTGGTTTTGGATGAAATGTGAGTTTTGACTTTCAAGAAATGCGCACTCTGAAAAACTTTGTTTCTGAATGCGGGAAAAGTTAAAGTTTTTATAAGGCCTATATCTAAAGCTCCTAAAGGAGCACATGGCTACCTTTGGGACATATGATATGGAACCACTCTCCATCATACATATTTCATTTGGGAGCAGCTAGTGTATTCTCTCTTCAAGATATGCTCTTTTTCACCAACTATGAAACTTAGAGTGCCAAAGCTTGAAATCGTTATTTTGGGGATTTCACAAGCTCTGAATGTGGTTTCTGGCAAATGGGCATACACCGGATAGATTTTCGCCCCACCATCAAACCTTTTGGTTTTGGATGAAATGTGAGTTTTGACTTTCAAGAAATGCGCACTCTGAAAAACTTTGTTTCTTAATGCGGGAAAAGTTAAAGTTTTTATAAGGCCTATATCTAAAGCTCCTAAAGGAGCACATGGCTACCTTTGGGATATATGATATGGAACCACTCACCATCATACATATTTCATTTGGGAGCAGCTAGTGTATTCTCTCTTCAAGATATGCTCTTTTTCACCAACTATGAAACTTAGAGTGCCAAAGCTTGAAATCGTCATTTTGGGGATTTCACAAGCTCTGAATGTGGTTTCTGGCAAATGGGCATACACCGGATAGATTTTCGCCCCACCATCAAACCTTTTGGTTTTGGATGAAATGTGAGTTTTGACTTTCAAGAAATGCGCACTCTGAAAAACTTTGTTTCTGAATGCGGGTAAAGTTAAAGTTGTTATAAGGCCTATATCTAAAGCTCCTAAAGGAGCACATGGCTACCTTTGGGATATATGATATGGAACCACTCACCATCTTACATATTTCATTTGGGAGCAGCTAGTGTATTCTCTCTTCAAGATATGCTCTTTTTCACCAACTATGAAACTTAGAGTGCCAAAGCTTGAAATCGTCATTTTGGGGATTTCACAATCTCTGAATGAGGTTTCTGGCAAATGGGCATACACCTGATAGATTTTCGCCCCACCATCAAAACTTTTGGTTTTGGATGAAATGTGAGTTTTGACTTTCAAGAAATGCGCACTCTGAAAAACTTTGTTTCTGAATGCGGGAAAAGTTAAAGTTTTTATAAGGCCTATATCTAAAGCTCCTAAAGGAGCACATGGCTACCTTTGGGATATATGATATGGAACGACTCACCATCATACATATTTCATTTGGGAGCAGCTAGTGTATTCTCTCTTCAAGATATGCTCTTTTTCACCAACTATGAAACTTAGAGTGCCAAAGCTTGAAATCGTCATTTTGGGGATTTCACAATCTCTGAATGCGGTTTCTGGCAAATGGGCAAACACCTGATAGATTTTCGCCCCACCATCAAACCTTTTGGTTTTGGATGAAATGTGAGTTTTGACTTTCAAGAAATGCGCACTCTGAAAAACTTTGTTTCTGAATGCGGGAAAAGTTAAAGTTTTTATAAGGCCTATATCTAAAGCTCCTAAAGGAGCACATGGCTACCTTTGGGATATATGATATGGAACCACTCACCATCATACATATTTCATTTGGGAGCAGCTAGTGTATTCTCTCTTCAAGATATGCTCTTTTTCACCAACTATGAAACTTAGAGTGCCAAAGCTTGAAATCGTCATTTTGGGGATTTCACAAGCTCTGAATGCGGTTTCTGGCAAATGGGCATACACCTGATAGATTTTCGCCCCACCATCAAACCTTTTGGTTTTGGATGAAATGTGAGTTTTGACTTTCAAGAAATGCGCACTCTGAAAAACTTTGTTTCTGAATGCGGGAAAAGTTAAAGTTTTTATAAGGCCTATATCTAAAGCTCCTAAAGGAGCACATGGCTACCTTTGGGAGATATGATATGGAACCACTCACCATCATACATATTTCATTTGGGAGCAGCTAGTGTATTCTCTCTTCAAGATATGCTCTTTTTCACCAACTATGAAACTTAGAGTGCCAAAGCTTGAAATCGTCATTTTGGGGATTTCACAAGCTCTGAATGCGGTTTCTGGCAAATGGGCATACACCGGATAGATTTTCGCCCCACCATCAAACCTTTTGGTTTTGGATGAAATGTGAGTTTTGACTTTCAAGAAATGCGCACTCTGAAAAACTTTGTTTCTGAATGCGGGAAAAGTTAAAGTTGTTATAAGGCCTATATCTAAAGCTCCTAAAGGAGCACATGGCAACCTTTGGGATATATGATATGGAACCACTCACCATCATACATATTTCATTTGGGAGCAGCTAGTGTATTCTCTCTTCAAGATATGCTCTTTTTCACCAACTATGAAACTTAGAGTGCCAAAGCTTGAAATCGTCATTTTGGGGATTTCACAAGCTCTGAATGCGGTTTCTGGCAAATGAGCATACACCTGATAGATTTTCGCCCGACCATCAAACCATTTGGTTTTGGATGAAATGTGAGTTTTGACTTTCAAGAAATGCGCACTCTGAAAAACTTTGTTTCTGAATGCGGGAAAAGTTAAAGTTTTTATAAGGCCTATATCTAAAGCTCCTAAAGGAGCACATGGCTACCTTTGGGATATATGATATGGAACCACTCACCATCACACATATTTCATTTGGAAGCAGCTAGTGTATTCTCTCTTCAAGATATGCTCTTTTTCACCAACTATGAAACTTAGAGTGCCAAAGCTTGAAATCGTCATTTTGGGGATTTCACAAGCTCTGAATGCGGTTTCTGGCAAATGGGCATACACCGGATAGATTTTCGCCCCACCATCAAACCTTTTGGTTTTGGATGAAATGTGAGTTTTGACTTTCAAGAAATGCGCACTCTGAAAAACTTTGTTTCTGAATGCGGGAAAAGTTAAAGTTTTTATAAGGCCTATATCTAAAGCTCCTAAAGGAGCACATGGCTACCTTTGGGATATATGATATGGAACCACTCACCATCATACATATTTCATTTGGAAGCAGCTAGTGTATTCTCTCTTCAAGATATGCTCTTTTTCACCAACTATGAAACTTAGAGTGCCAAAGCTTGAAATCGTCATTTTGGGGATTTCACAAGCTCTGAATGCGGTTTCTGGCAAATGGGCATACACCTGATCGATTTTCGCCCCACCATCAAACCTTTTGGTTTTGGATGAAATGTGAGTTTTGACTTTCAAGAAATGCGCACTCTGACAAACTTTGTTTCTGAATGCGGGAAAAGTTAAAGTTTTTATAAGGCCTATATCTAAAGCTCCTAAAGGAGCACATGGCTACCTTTGGGATATATGATATGGAACGACTCACCATCATACATATTTCATTTGGGAGCAGCTAGTGTATTCTCTCTTCAAGATATGCTCTTTTTCACCAACTATGAAACTTAGAGTGCCAAAGCTTGAAATCGTCATTTTGGGGATTTCACAATCTCTGAATGCGGTTTCTGGCAAATGGGCATACACCTGATAGATTTTCGCCCCACCATCAAACCTTTTGGTTTTGGATGAAATGTGAGTTTTGACTTTCAAGAAATGCGCACTCTGAAAAACTTTGTTTCTGAATGCGGGAAAAGTTAAAGTTTTTATAAGGCCTATATCTAAAGCTCCTAAAGGAGCACATGGCTACCTTTGGGATATATGATATGGAACCACTCACCATCATACATATTTCATTTGGGAGCAGCTAGTGTATTCTCTCTTCAAGATATGCTCTTTTTCACCAACTATGAAACTTAGAGTGCCAAAGCTTGAAATCGTCATTTTGGGGATTTCACAAGCTCTGAATGCGGTTTCTGGCAAATGGGCATACACCGGATAGATTTTCGCCCCACCATCAAACCTTTTGGTTTTGGATGAAATGTGAGTTTTGACTTTCAAGAAATGCGCACTCTGAAAAACTTTGTTTCTGAATGCGGGAAAAGTTAAAGTTGTTATAAGGCCTATATCTAAAGCTCCTAAAGGAGCACATGGCAACCTTTGGGATATATGATATGGAACCACTCACCATCATACATATTTCATTTGGGAGCAGCTAGTGTATTCTCTCTTCAAGATATGCTCTTTTTCACCAACTATGAAACTTAGAGTGCCAAAGCTTGAAATCGTCATTTTGGGGATTTCACAAGCTCTGAATGCGGTTTCTGGCAAATGGGCATACACCTGATAGATTTTCGCCCGACCATCAAACCATTTGGTTTTGGATGAAATGTGAGTTTTGACTTTCAAGAAATGCGCACTCTGAAAAACTTTGTTTCTGAATGCGGGAAAAGTTAAAGTTTTTATAAGGCCTATATCTAAAGCTCCTAAAGGAGCACATGGCTACCTTTGGGATATATGATATGGAACCACTCACCATCACACATATTTCATTTGGAAGCAGCTAGTGTATTCTCTCTTCAAGATATGCTCTTTTTCACCAACTATGAAACTTAGAGTGCCAAAGCTTGAAATCGTCATTTTGGGGATTTCACAAGCTCTGAATGCGGTTTCTGGCAAATGGGCATACACCGGATAGATTTTCGCCCCACCATCAAACCTTTTGGTTTTGGATGAAATGTGAGTTTTGACTTTCAAGAAATGCGCACTCTGAAAAACTTTGTTTCTGAATGCGGGAAAAGTTAAAGTTTTTATAAGGCCTATATCTAAAGCTCCTAAAGGAGCACATGGCTACCTTTGGGATATATGATATGGAACCACTCACCATCATACATATTTCATTTGGAAGCAGCTAGTGTATTCTCTCTTCAAGATATGCTCTTTTTCACCAACTATGAAACTTAGAGTGCCAAAGCTTGAAATCGTCATTTTGGGGATTTCACAAGCTCTGAATGCGGTTTCTGGCAAATGGGCATACACCTGATCGATTTTCGCCCCACCATCAAACCTTTTGGTTTTGGATGAAATGTGAGTTTTGACTTTCAAGAAATGCGCACTCTGACAAACTTTGTTTCTGAATGCGGGAAAAGTTAAAGTTTTTATAAGGCCTATATCTAAAGCTCCTAAAGGAGCACATGGCTACCTTTGGGATATATGATATGGAACCACTCACCATCATACATATTTCATTTGGGAGCAGCTAGTGTATTCTCTCTTCAAGATATGCTCTTTTTCACCAACTATGAAACTTAGAGTGCCAAAGCTTGAAATCGTCATTTTGGGGATTTCACAAGCTCTGAATGCGGTTTCTGGCAAATGGGCATACACCTGATAGATTTTCGCCCCACCATCAAACCTTTTGGTTTTGGATGAAATGTGAGTTTTGACTTTCAAGAAATGCGCACTCTGAAAAACTTTGTTTCTGAATGCGGGAAAAGTTAAAGTTGTTATAAGGCCTATATCTAAAGCTCCTAAAGGAGCACATGGCTACCTTTGGGATATATGATATGGAACCACTCACCATCATACATATTTCATTTGGGAGCAGCTAGTGTATTCTCTCTTCAAGATATGCTCTTTTTCACCAACTATGAAACTTAGAGTGCCAAAGCTTGAAATCGTCATTTTGGGGATTTCACAAGCTCTGAATGCGGTTTCTGGCAAATGGGCATACACCTGAAAGATTTTCGCCCCACCATCAAACCTTTTGGTTTTGGATGAAATGTGAGTTTTGACTTTCAAGAAATGCGCACTCTGAAAAACTTTGTTTCTGAATGCGGGAAAAGTTAAAGTTCTTATAAGGCCTATATCTAAAGCTCCTAAAGGAGCACATGGCTACCTTTGGGATATATGATATGGAACCACTCACCATCATACATATTTCATTTGGGAGCAGCTAGTGTATTCTCTCTTCAAGATATGCTCTTTTTCACCAACTATGAAATTTAGAGTGCCAAAGCTTGAAATCGTCATTTTGGGGATTTCACAAGCTCTGAATGCGGTTTCTGGCAAATGGGCATACACCGGATAGATTTTCGCCCCACCATCAAACCTTTTGGTTTTGGATGAAATGTGAGTTTTGACTTTCAAGAAATGCGCACTCTGAAAAACTTTGTTTCTGAATGCGGGAAAAGTTAAAGTTGTTATAAGGCCTATATCTAAAGCTCCTAAAGGAGCACATGGCTACCTTTGGGATATATGATATGGAACCACTCACCATCATACATATTTCATTTGGGAGCAGCTAGTGTAGTCTCTCTTCAAGATCTGCTCTTTTTCACCAACTATGAAACTTAGAGTGCCAAAGCTTGAAATCGTCATTTTGGGGATTTCACAAGCTCTGAATGCGGTTTCTGGCAAATGGGCATACACCTGATAGATTTTCGCCCCACCATCAAACCTTTTGGTTTTGGATGAAATGTGAGTTTTGACTTTCAAGAAATGCGCACTCTGAAAAACTTTGTTTCTGAATGCGGGAAAAGTTAAAGTTTTCATAAGGCCTATATCTAAAGCTCCTAAAGGAGCACATGGCTACCTTTGGGATATATGATATGGAACCACTCACCATCATACATATTTCATTTGGGAGCAGCTAGTGTATTCTCTCTTCAAGATATGCTCTTTTTCACCAACTATGAAACTTAGAGTGCCAAAGCTTGAAATCGTCATTTTGGGGATTTCACAAGCTCTGAATGCGGTTTCTGGCAAATGGGCATACACCTGATAGATTTTCGCCCCACCATCAAACCTTTTGGTTTTGGATGAAATGTGAGTTTTGACTTTCAAGAAATGCGCACTCTGAAAAACTTTGTTTATGAATGCGGGAAAAGTTAAAGTTTTTATAAGGCCTACATCTAAAGCTCCTAAAGGAGCACATGGCTACCTTTGGGATATATGATATGGAACCACTCACCATCATACATATTTCATTTGGGAGCAGCTAGTGTATTCTCTCTTCAAGATATGCTCTTTTTCACCAACTATGAAACTTAGAGTGCCAAAGCTTGAAATCGTCATTTTGGGGATTTCACAAGCTCTGAATGCGGTTTCTGGCAAATGGGCATACACCTGATAGATTTTCGCCCCACCATCAAACCTTTTGGTTTTGGATGAAATGTGAGTTTTGACTTTCAAGAAATGCGCACTCTGAAAAACTTTGTTTCTGAATGCGGGAAAAGTTAAAGTTTTTATAAGGCCTATATCTAAAGCTCCTAAAGGAGCACATGGCTACCTTTGGGATATATGATATGGAACCACTCACCATCATACATATTTCATTTGGGAGCAGCTAGTGTATTCTCTCTTCAAGATATGCTCTTTTTCACCAACTATGAAACTTAGAGTGCCAAAGCTTGAAATCGTCATTTTGGGGATTTCACAAGCTCTGAATGCGGTTTCTGGCAAATGGGCATACACCGGATAGATTTTCGCCCCACCATCAAACCTTTTGGTTTTGGATGAAATGTGAGTTTTGACTTTCAAGAAATGCGCACTCTGAAAAACTTTGTTTCTGAATGCGGGAAAAGTTAAAGTTGTTATAAGGCCTATATCTAAAGCTCCTAAAGGAGCACATGGCTACCTTTGGGATATATGATATGGAACCACTCACCATCATACATATTTCATTTAGGAGCAGCTAGTGTAGTCTCTCTTCAAGATATGCTCTTTTTCACCAACTATGAAACTTAGAGTGCCAAAGCTTGAAATCGTCATTTTGGGGATTTCACAAGCTCTGAATGCGGTTTCTGGCAAATGGGCATACACCTGATAGATTTTCGCCCCACCATCAAACCTTTTGGTTTTGGATGAAATGTGAGTTTTGACTTTCAAGAAATGCGCACTCTGAAAAACTTTGTTTCTGAATGCGGGAAAAGTTAAAGTTTTCATAAGGCCTATATCTAAAGCTCCTAAAGGAGCACATGGCTACCTTTGGGATATATGATATGGAACCACTCACCATCATACATATTTCATTTGGAGCAGCTAGTGTATTCTCTCTTCAAGATATGCTCTTTTTCACCAACTATGAAACTTAGAGTGCCAAAGCTTGAAATCGTCATTTTGGGGATTTCACAAGCTCTGAATGCGGTTTCTGGCAAATGGGCATACACCTGATAGATTTTCGCCCCACCATCAAACCTTTTGGTTTTGGATGAAATGTGAGTTTTGACTTTCAAGAAATGCGCACTCTGAAAAAGTTTGTTTCTGAATGCGGGAAAAGTTAAAGTTGTTATAAGGCCTATATCTAAAGCTCCTAAAGGAGCACATGGCTACCTTTGGGATATATGATATGGAACCACTCACCATCATACATATTTCATTTGGGAGTAGCTAGTGTATTCTCTCTTCAAGATATAATCTTTTTCACCAACTATGAAACTTAGAGTGCCAAAGCTTGAAATCGTCATTTTGGGGATTTCACAAGCTCTGAATGCGGTTTCTGGCAAATGGGCATACACCTGATAGATTTTCGCCCCACCATCAAACCTTTTGGTTTTGGATGAAATGTGAGTTTTGACTTTCAAGAAATGCGCACTCTGAAAAACTTTGTTTCTGAATGCGGGAGAAGTTAAAGTTTTTATAAGGCCTATATCTAAAGCTCCTAAAGGAGCACATGACTACCTTTGGGATATATGATATGGAACCACTCACCATCATACATATTTCATTTGGAAGCACCTAGTGTATTCTCTCTTCAAGATATGCTCTTTTTCACCAACTATGAAACTTAGAGTGCCAAAGCTTGAAATCGTCATTTTGGGGATTTCACAAGCTCTGAATGCGGTTTCTGGCAAATGGGCATACACCGGATAGATTTTCGCCCCACCATCAAACCTTTTGGTTTTGGATGAAATGTGAGTTTTGACTTTCAAGAAATGCGCACTCTGAAAAACTTTGTTTCTGAATACGGGAAAAGTTAAAGTTTTTATAAGGCCTATATCTAAAGCTCCTAAAGGAGCACATGGCTACCTTTGGGATATATGATATGGAACCACTCACCATCATACATATTTCATTTGGGAGCAGCTAGTGTATTCTCTCTTCAAGATATGCTCTTTTTCACCAACTATGAAACTTAGAGTGCCAAAGCTTGAAATCGTCATTTTGGGGATTTCACAAGCTCTGAATGCGGTTTCTGGCAAATGGGCATACACCTGATAGATTTTCGCCCCACCATCAAACCTTTTGGTTTTGGATGAAATGTGAGTTTTGACTTTCAAGAAATGCGCACTCTGAAAAACTTTGTTTCTGAATGCGGGAAAAGTTAAAGTTTTTATAAGGCCTATATCTAAAGCTCCTAAAGGAGCACATGGCTACCTTTGGGATATATGATATGGAACCACTCACCATCATACATATTTCATTTGGAAGCAGCTAGTGTATTCTCTCTTCAAGATATGCTCTTTTTCACCAACTATGAAACTTAGAGTGCCAAAGCTTGAAATCGTCATTTTGGGGATTTCACAAGCTCTGAATGCGGTTTTCTTGCAAATGGGCATACACCTGATAGATTTTCGCCCCACCATCAAACCATTTGGTTTTGGATGAAATGTGAGTTTTGACTTTCAAGAAATGCGCACTCTGAAAAACTTTGTTTCTGAATGCGGGAAAAGTTAAAGTTTTTATAAGGCCTATATCTAAAGCTCCTAAAGGAGCACATGGCTACCTTTGGGATATATGATATGGAACCACTCACCATCATACATATTTCATTTGGGAGCAGCTAGTGTATTCTCTCTTCAAGATATGCTCTTTCACCAACTATGAAACTTAGAGTGCCAAAGCTTGAAATCGTTATTTTGGGGATTTCACAAGCTCTGAATGTGGTTTCTGGCAAATGGGCATACACCGGATAGATTTTCGCCCCACCATCAAACCTTTTGGTTTTGGATGAAATGTGAGTTTTGACTTTCAAGAAATGCGCACTCTGAAAAACTTTGTTTCTGAATACGGGAAAAGTTAAAGTTTTTATAAGGCCTATATCTAAAGCTCCTAAAGGAGCACATGGCTACCTTTGGGATATATGATATGGAACCACTCACCATCATACATATTTCATTTGGGAGCAGCTAGTGTATTCTCTCTTCAAGATATGCTCTTTTTCACCAACTATGAAACTTAGAGTGCCAAAGCTTGAAATCGTCATTTTGGGGATTTCACAAGCTCTGAATGCGGTTTCTGGCAAATGGGCATACACCTGATAGATTTTCGCCCCACCATCAAACCTTTTGGTTTTGGATGAAATGTGAGTTTTGACTTTCAAGAAATGCGCACTCTGAAAAACTTTGTTTCTGAATGCGGGAAAAGTTAAAGTTTTTATAAGGCCTATATCTAAAGCTCCTAAAGGAGCACATGGCTACCTTTGGGATATATGATATGGAACCACTCACCATCATACATATTTCATTTGGAAGCAGCTAGTGTATTCTCTCTTCAAGATATGCTCTTTTTCACCAACTATGAAACTTAGAGTGCCAAAGCTTGAAATCGTCATTTTGGGGATTTCACAAGCTCTGAATGCGGTTTTCTTGCAAATGGGCATACACCTGATAGATTTTCGCCCCACCATCAAACCATTTGGTTTTGGATGAAATGTGAGTTTTGACTTTCAAGAAATGCGCACTCTGAAAAACTTTGTTTCTGAATGCGGGAAAAGTTAAAGTTTTTATAAGGCCTATATCTAAAGCTCCTAAAGGAGCACATGGCTACCTTTGGGATATATGATATGGAACCACTCACCATCATACATATTTCATTTGGGAGCAGCTAGTGTATTCTTCTCTTTCAAGATATGCTCTTTTTCACCAACTATGAAACTTAGAGTGCCAAAGCTTGAAATCGTTATTTTGGGGATTTCACAAGCTCTGAATGTGGTTTCTGGCAAATGGGCATACACCGGATAGATTTTCGCCCCACCATCAAACCTTTTGGTTTTGGATGAAATGTGAGTTTTGACTTTCAAGAAATGCGCACTCTGAAAAACTTTGTTTCTGAATGCCGGAAAAGTTAAAGTTTTTATAAGGCCTATATCTAAAGCTCCTAAAGGAGCACATGGCTACCTTTGGGATATATGATATGGAACCACTCACCATCATACATATTTCATTTGGAAGCAGCTAGTGTATTCTCTCTTCAAGATATGCTCTTTTTCACCAACTATGAAACTTAGAGTGCCAAAGCTTGAAATCGTCATTTTGGGGATTTCACAAGCTCTGAATGCGGTTTTCTTGCAAATGGGCATACACCGGATAGATTTTCGCCCCACCATCAAACCTTTTGGTTTTGGATGAAATGTGAGTTTTGACTTTCAAGAAATGCGCACTCTGAAAAACTTTGTTTCTGAATGCGGGAAAAGTTAAAGTTGTTATAAGGCCTATATCTAAAGCTCCTAAAGGAGCACATGGCTACCTTTGGGATATATGACATGGAACCACTCACCATCATACATATTTCATTTGGAAGCAGCTAGTGTATTCTCTCTTCAAGATATGCTCTTTTTCACCAACTATGAAACTTAGAGTGCCAAAGCTTGAAATCGTCATTTTGGGGATTTCACAAGCTCTGAATGCGGTTTTCTTGCAAATGGGCATACACCTGATAGATTTTCGCCCCACCATCAAACCTTTTGGTTTTGGATGAACTGTGAGTTTTGACTTTCAAGAAATGCGCACTCTGAAAAACTTTGTTTCTGAATGCGGGAGAAGTTAAAGTTTTTATAAGGCCTATATCTAAAGCTCCTAAAGGAGCACATGGCTACCTTTGGGATATATGATATGGAACCACTCACCATCATACATATTTCATTTGGAAGCAGCTAGTGTATTCTCTCTTCAAGATATGCTCTTTTTCACCAACTATGAAACTTAGAGTGCCAAAGCTTGAAATCGTCATTTTGGGGATTTCACAAGCTCTGAATGCGGTTTCTGGCAAATGGGCATACACCGGATAGATTTTCGCCCCACCATCAACCCTTTTGGTTTTGGATGAAATGTGAGTTTTGACTTTCAAGAAATGCGCACTCTGAAAAACTTTGTTTCTGAATACGGGAAAAGTTAAAGTTTTTATAAGGCCTATATCTAAAGCTCCTAACGGAGCACATGGCTACCTTTGGGATATATGATATGGAACCACTCACCATCATACATATTTCATTTGGGAGCAGCTAGTGTATTCTCTCTTCAAGATATGCTCTTTTTCACCAACTATGAAACTTAGAGTGCCAAAGCTTGAAATCGTCATTTTGGGGATTTCACAAGCTCTGAATGCGGTTTCTGGCAAATGGGCATACACCTGATAGATTTTCGCCCCACCATCAAACCTTTTGGTTTTGGATGAAATGTGAGTTTTGACTTTCAAGAAATGCGCACTCTGAAAAACTTTGTTTCTGAATGCGGGAAAAGTTAAAGTTTTTATAAAGCCTATATCTAATGCTCCTAAAGGAGCACATGGCTACCTTTGGGATATATGATATGGAACCACTCACCATCATACATATTTCATTTGGAAGCAGCTAGTGTATTCTCTCTTCAAGATATGCTCTTTTTCACCAACTATGAAACTTAGAGTGCCAAAGCTTGAAATCGTCATTTTGGGGATTTCACAAGCTCTGAATGCGGTTTTCTTGCAAATGGGCATACACCTGATAGATTTTCGCCCCACCATCAAACCATTTGGTTTTGGATGAAATGTGAGTTTTGACTTTCAAGAAATGCGCACTCTGAAAAACTTTGTTTCTGAATGCCGGAAAAGTTAAAGTTTTTATAAGGCCTATATCTAAAGCTCCTAAAGGAGCACATGGCTACCTTTGGGATATATGATATGGAACCACTCACCATCATACATATTTCATTTGGAAGCAGCTAGTGTATTCTCTCTTCAAGATATGCTCTTTTTCAACAACTATGAAACTTAGAGTGCCAAAGCTTGAAATCGTCATTTTGGGGATTTCACAAGCTCTGAATGCGGTTTTCTTGCAAATGGGCATACACCGGATAGATTTTCGCCCCACCATCAAACCATTTGGTTTTGGATGAAATGTGAGTTTTGACTTTCAAGAAATGCGCACTCTGAAAAACTTTGTTTCTGAATGCGGGAAAAGTTAAAGTTGTTATAAGGCCTATATCTAAAGCTCCTAAAGGAGCACATGGCTACCTTTGGGATATATGATATGGAACCACTCACCATCATACATATTTCATTTGGAAGCAGCTAGTGTATTCTCTCTTCAAGATATGCTCTTTTTCACCAACTATGAAACTTAGAGTGCCAAAGCTTGAAATCGTCATTTTGGGGATTTCACAAGCTCTGAATGCGGTTTTCTTGCAAATGGGCATACACCTGATAGATTTTCGCCCCACCATCAAACCATTTGGTTTTGGATGAAATGTGAGTTTTGACTTTCAAGAAATGCGCACTCTGAAAAACTTTGTTTCTGAATGCGGGAAAAGTTAAAGTTTTTATAAGGCCTATATCTAAAGCTCCTAAAGGAGCACATGGCTACCTTTGGGATATATGATATGGAACCACTCACCATCATACATATTTCATTTGGGAGCAGCTAGTGTATTCTCTCTTCAAGATATGCTCTTTTTCACCAACTATGAAACTTAGAGTGCCAAAGCTTGAAATCGTTATTTTGGGGATTTCACAAGCTCTGAATGTGGTTTCTGGCAAATGGGCATACACCGGATAGATTTTCGCCCCACCATCAAACCTTTTGGTTTTGGATGAAATGTGAGTTTTGACTTTCAAGAAATGCGCACTCTGAAAAACTTTGTTTCTGAATGCCGGAAAAGTTAAAGTTTTTATAAGGCCTATATCTAAAGCTCCTAAAGGAGCACATGGCTACCTTTGGGATATATGATATGGAACCACTCACCATCATACATATTTCATTTGGAAGCAGCTAGTGTATTCTCTCTTCAAGATATGCTCTTTTTCACCAACTATGAAACTTAGAGTGCCAAAGCTTGAAATCGTCATTTTGGGGATTTCACAAGCTCTGAATGCGGTTTTCTTGCAAATGGGCATACACCGGATAGATTTTCGCCCCACCATCAAACCTTTTGGTTTTGGATGAAATGTGAGTTTTGACTTTCAAGAAATGCGCACTCTGAAAAACTTTGTTTCTGAATGCGGGAAAAGTTAAAGTTGTTATAAGGCCTATATCTAAAGCTCCTAAAGGAGCACATGGCTACCTTTGGGATATATGACATGGAACCACTCACCATCATACATATTTCATTTGGAAGCAGCTAGTGTATTCTCTCTTCAAGATATGCTCTTTTTCACCAACTATGAAACTTAGAGTGCCAAAGCTTGAAATCGTCATTTTGGGGATTTCACAAGCTCTGAATGCGGTTTTCTTGCAAATGGGCATACACCTGATAGATTTTCGCCCCACCATCAAACCTTTTGGTTTTGGATGAACTGTGAGTTTTGACTTTCAAGAAATGCGCACTCTGAAAAACTTTGTTTCTGAATGCGGGAGAAGTTAAAGTTTTTATAAGGCCTATATCTAAAGCTCCTAAAGGAGCACATGGCTACCTTTGGGATATATGATATGGAACCACTCACCATCATACATATTTCATTTGGAAGCAGCTAGTGTATTCTCTCTTCAAGATATGCTCTTTTTCACCAACTATGAAACTTAGAGTGCCAAAGCTTGAAATCGTCATTTTGGGGATTTCACAAGCTCTGAATGCGGTTTCTGGCAAATGGGCATACACCGGATAGATTTTCGCCCCACCATCAACCCTTTTGGTTTTGGATGAAATGTGAGTTTTGACTTTCAAGAAATGCGCACTCTGAAAAACTTTGTTTCTGAATACGGGAAAAGTTAAAGTTTTTATAAGGCCTATATCTAAAGCTCCTAACGGAGCACATGGCTACCTTTGGGATATATGATATGGAACCACTCACCATCATACATATTTCATTTGGGAGCAGCTAGTGTATTCTCTCTTCAAGATATGCTCTTTTTCACCAACTATGAAACTTAGAGTGCCAAAGCTTGAAATCGTCATTTTGGGGATTTCACAAGCTCTGAATGCGGTTTCTGGCAAATGGGCATACACCTGATAGATTTTCGCCCCACCATCAAACCTTTTGGTTTTGGATGAAATGTGAGTTTTGACTTTCAAGAAATGCGCACTCTGAAAAACTTTGTTTCTGAATGCGGGAAAAGTTAAAGTTTTTATAAAGCCTATATCTAATGCTCCTAAAGGAGCACATGGCTACCTTTGGGATATATGATATGGAACCACTCACCATCATACATATTTCATTTGGAAGCAGCTAGTGTATTCTCTCTTCAAGATATGCTCTTTTTCACCAACTATGAAACTTAGAGTGCCAAAGCTTGAAATCGTCATTTTGGGGATTTCACAAGCTCTGAATGCGGTTTTCTTGCAAATGGGCATACACCTGATAGATTTTCGCCCCACCATCAAACCATTTGGTTTTGGATGAAATGTGAGTTTTGACTTTCAAGAAATGCGCACTCTGAAAAACTTTGTTTCTGAATGCCGGAAAAGTTAAAGTTTTTATAAGGCCTATATCTAAAGCTCCTAAAGGAGCACATGGCTACCTTTGGGATATATGATATGGAACCACTCACCATCATACATATTTCATTTGGAAGCAGCTAGTGTATTCTCTCTTCAAGATATGCTCTTTTTCAACAACTATGAAACTTAGAGTGCCAAAGCTTGAAATCGTCATTTTGGGGATTTCACAAGCTCTGAATGCGGTTTTCTTGCAAATGGGCATACACCGGATAGATTTTCGCCCCACCATCAAACCATTTGGTTTTGGATGAAATGTGAGTTTTGACTTTCAAGAAATGCGCACTCTGAAAAACTTTGTTTCTGAATGCGGGAAAAGTTAAAGTTGTTATAAGGCCTATATCTAAAGCTCCTAAAGGAGCACATGGCTACCTTTGGGATATATGACATGGAACCACTCACCATCATACATATTTCATTTGGAAGCAGCTAGTGTATTCTCTCTTCAAGATATGCTCTTTTTCACCAACTATGAAACTTAGAGTGCCAAAGCTTGAAATCGTCATTTTGGGGATTTCACAAGCTCTGAATGCGGTTTTCTTGCAAATGGGCATACACCTGATAGATTTTCGCCCCACCATCAAACCTTTTGGTTTTGGATGAAATGTGAGTTTTGACTTTCAAGAAATGCGCACTCTGAAAAACTTTGTTTCTGAATGCGGGAAAAGTTAAAGTTTTTATAAGGCCTATATCTAAAGCTCCTAAAGGAGCACATGGCTACCTTTGGGATATATGATATGGAACCACTCACCATCATACATATTTCATTTGGGAGCAGCTAGTGTATTCTCTCTTCAAGATATGCTCTTTTTCACCAACTATGAAACTTAGAGTGCCAAAGCTTGAAATCGTCATTTTGGGGATTTCACAAGCTCTGAATGCGGTTTCTGGCAAATGGGCATACACCTGATAGATTTTCGCCCCACCATCAAACCTTTTGGTTTTGGATGAAATGTGAGTTTTGACTTTCAAGAAATGCGCACTCTGAAAAACTTTGTTTCTGAATGCGGGAAAAGTTAAAGTTCTTATAAGGCCTATATCTAAAGCTCCTAAAGGAGCACATGGCTACCTTTGGGATATATGATATGGAACCACTCACCATCATACATATTTCATTTGGAAGCAGCTAGTGTATTCTCTCTTCAAGATATGCTCTTTTTCACCAACTATGAAACTTAGAGTGCCAAAGCTTGAAATCGTCATTTTGGGGATTTCACAAGCTCTGAATGCGGTTTTCTTGCAAATGGGCATACACCTGATAGATTTTCGCCCCACCATCAAACCTTTTGGTTTTGGATGAAATGTGAGTTTTGACTTTCAAGAAATGCGCACTCTGAAAAACTCTGTTTCTGAATGCGGGAAAAGTTAAAGTTTTTATAAGGCCTATATCTAAAGCTCCTAAAGGAGCACATGGCTACCTTTGGGATATATGATATGGAACCACTCACCATCATACATATTTCATTTGGGAGCAGCTAGTGTATTCTCTCTTCAAGATATGCTCTTTTTCACCAACTATGAAACTTAGAGTGCCAAAGCTTGAAATCGTCATTTTGGGGATTTCACAAGCTCTGAATGCGGTTTCTGGCAAATGGGCATACACCTGATAGATTTTCGCCCCACCATCAAACCTTTTGGTTTTGGATGAAATGTGAGTTTTGACTTTCAAGAAATGCGCACTCTGAAAAACTTTGTTTCTGAATGCGGGAAAAGTTAAAGTTGTTATAAGGCCTATATCTAAAGCTCCTAAAGGAGCACATGGCTACCTTTGGGATATATGATATGGAACCACTCACCATCATACATATTTCATTTGGGAGCAGCTAGTGTATTCTCTCTTCAAGATATGCTCTTTTTCACCAACTATGAAACTTAGAGTGCCAAAGCTTGAAATCGTCATTTTGGGGATTTCACAAGCTCTGAATGCGGTTTCTGGCAAATGGGCATACACCTGATAGATTTTCGCCCCACCATCAAACCTTTTGGTTTTGGATGAAATGTGAGTTTTGACTTTCAAGAAATGCGCACTCTGAAAAACTTTGTTTCTGAATGCGGGAAAAGTTAAAGTTGTTATAAGGCCTATATCTAAAGCTCCTAAAGGAGCACATGGCTACCTTTGGGATATATGATATGGAACCACTCACCATCATACATATTTCATTTGGAAGCAGCTAGTGTATTCTCTCTTCAAGATATGCTCTTTTTCACCAACTATGAAACTTAGAGTGCCAAAGCTTGAAATCGTCATTTTGGGGATTTCACAAGCTCTGAATGCGGTTTTCTTGCAAATGGGCATACACCTGATAGATTTTCGCCCCACCATCAAACCTTTTGGTTTTGGATGAAATGTGAGTTTTGACTTTCAAGAAATGCGCACTCTGAAAAACTTTGTTTCTGAATGCGGGAAAAGTTAAAGTTTTTATAAGGCCTATATCTAAAGCTCCTAAAGGAGCACATGGCTACCTTTGGGATATATGATATGGAACCACTCACCATCATACATATTTCATTTGGGAGCAGCTAGTGTATTCTCTCTTCAAGATATGCTCTTTTTCACCAACTATGAAACTTAGAGTGCCAAAGCTTGAAATCGTCATTTTGGGGATTTCACAAGCTCTGAATGCGGTTTCTGGCAAATGGGCATACACCTGATAGATTTTCGCCCCACCATCAAACCTTTTGGTTTTGGATGAAATGTGAGTTTTGACTTTCAAGAAATGCGCACTCTGAAAAACTTTGTTTCTGAATGCGGGAAAAGTTAAAGTTGTTATAAGGCCTATATCTAAAGCTCCTAAAGGAGCACATGGCTACCTTTGGGATATATGATATGGAACCACTCACCATCATACATATTTCATTTGGGAGCAGCTAGTGTATTCTCTCTTCAAGATATGCTCTTTTTCACCAACTATGAAACTTAGAGTGCCAAAGCTTGAAATCGTCATTTTGGGGATTTCACAAGCTCTGAATGCGGTTTTCTTGCAAATGGGCATACACCTGATAGATTTTCGCCCCACCATCAAACCTTTTGGTTTTGGATGAAATGTGAGTTTTGACTTTCAAGAAATGCGCACTCTGAAAAACTTTGTTTCTGAATGCGGGAAAAGTTAAAGTTGTTATAAGGCCTATATCTAAAGCTCCTAAAGGAGCACATGGCTACCTTTGGGATATATGATATGGAACCACTCACCATCATACATATTTCATTTGGGAGCAGCTAGTGTATTCTCTCTTCAAGATATGCTCTTTTTCACCAACTATGAAACTTAGAGTGCCAAAGCTTGAAATCGTCATTTTGGGGATTTCACAAGCTCTGAATGCGGTTTCTGGCAAATGGGCATACACCGGATAGATTTTCGCCCCACCATCAAACCATTTGGTTTTGGATGAAATGTGAGTTTTGACTTTCAAGAAATGCGCACTCTGAAAAACTTTGTTTCTGAATGCGGGAAAAGTTAAAGTTTTTATAAGGCCTATATCTAAAGCTCCTAAAGGAGCACATGGCTACCTTTGGGATATATGATATGGAACCACTCACCATCATACATATTTCATTTGGAAGCAGCTAGTGTATTCTCTCTTCAAGATATGCTCTTTTTCACCAACTATGAAACTTAGAGTGCCAAAGCTTGAAATCGTCATTTTGGGGATTTCACAAGCTCTGAATGCGGTTTTCTTGCAAATGGGCATACACCTGATAGATTTTCGCCCCACCATCAAACCTTTTGGTTTTGGATGAAATGTGAGTTTTGACTTTCAAGAAATGCGCACTCTGAAAAACTTTGTTTCTGAATGCGGGAAAAGTTAAAGTTCTTATAAGGCCTATATCTAAAGCTCCTAAAGGAGCACATGGCTACCTTTGGGATATATGATATGGAACCACTCACCATCATACATATTTCATTTGGGAGCAGCTAGTGTATTCTCTCTTCAAGATATGCTCTTTTTCACCAACTATGAAACTTAGAGTGCCAAAGCTTGAAATCGTCATTTTGGGGATTTCACAAGCTCTGAATGCAGTTTCTGGAAAATGGGCATACACCGGATAGATTTTCGCCCCACCATCAAACCATTTGGTTTTGGATGAAATGTGAGTTTTGACTTTCAAGAAATGCGCACTCTGAAAAACTTTGTGTCTGAATGCGGGAAAAGTTAAAGTTTTTATAAGGCCTATATCTAAAGCTCCTAAAGGAGCACATGGCTACCTTTGGGATATATGATATGGAACCACTCACCATCATACATATTTCATTTGGAAGCAGCTAATGTATTCTCTCTTCAAGATATGCTCTTTTTCACCAACTATGAAACTTAGAGTGCCAAAGCTTGAAATCGTCATTTTGGGGATTTCACAAGCTCTGAATGCGGTTTTCTTGCAAATGGGCATACACCGGATAGATTTTCGCCCCACCATCAAAACTTTTGGTTTTGGATGAAATGTGAGTTTTGACTTTCAAGAAATGCGCACTCTGAAAAACTTTGTTTCTGAATGCGGGAAAAGTTAAAGTTTTTATAAGGCCTATATCTAAAGCTCCTAAAGGAGCACATGGCTACCTTTGGGATATATGATATGGAACCACTCACCATCATACATATTTCATTTGGGAGCAGCTAGTGTATTCTCTCTTCAAGATATGCTCTTTTTCACCAACTATGAAACTTAGAGTGCCAAAGCTTGAAATCGTCATTTTGGGGATTTCACAAGCTCTGAATGCGGTTTCTGGCAAATGGGCATACACCTGATAGATTTTCGCCCCACCATCAAACCTTTTGGTTTTGGATGAAATGTGAGTTTTGACTTTCAAGAAATGCGCACTCTGAAAAACTTTGTTTCTGAATGCGGGAAAAGTTAAAGTTCTTATAAGGCCTATATCTAAAGCTCCTAAAGGAGCACATGGCTACCTTTGGGATATATGATATGGAACCACTCACCATCATACATATTTCATTTGGGAGCAGCTAGTGTATTCTCTCTTCAAGATATGCTCTTTTTCACCAACTATGAAACTTAGAGTGCCAAAGCTTGAAATCGTCATTTTGGGGATTTCACAAGCTCTGAATGCGGTTTCTGGCAAATGGGCATACACCGGATAGATTTTCGCCCCACCATCAAACCATTTGGTTTTGGATGAAATGTGAGTTTTGACTTTCAAGAAATGCGCACTCTGAAAAACTTTGTTTCTGAATGCGGGAAAAGTTAAAGTTTTTATAAGGCCTATATCTAAAGCTCCTGAAGGAGCACATGGCTACCTTTGGGATATATGATATGGAACCACTCACCATCACACATATTTCATTTGGAAGCAGCTAGTGTATTCTCTCTTCAAGATATGCTCTTTTTCACCAACTATGAAACTTAGAGTGCCAAAGCTTGAAATCGTCATTTTGGGATTTCACAAGCTCTGAATGCGGTTTCTGGCAAATGGGCATACACCTGATCGATTTTCGCCCCACCATCAAAACTTTTGGTTTTGGATGAAATGTGAGTTTTGACTTTCAAGAAATGCGCACTCTGAAAAACTTTGTTTCTGAATGCGGGAAAAGTTAAAGTTTTTATAAGGCCTATATCTAAAGCTCCTAAAGGAGCACATGGCTACCTTTGGGATATATGATATGGAACCACTCACCATCATACATATTTCATTTGGGAGCAGCTAGTGTATTCTCTCTTCAAGATATGCTCTTTTTCACCAACTATGAAACTTAGAGTGCCAAAGCTTGAAATCGTCATTTTGGGGATTTCACAAGCTCTGAATGCGGTTTCTGGCAAATGGGCATACACCTGATAGATTTTCGCCCCACCATCAAACCTTTTGGTTTTGGATGAAATGTGAGTTTTGACTTTCAAGAAATGCGCACTCTGAAAAACTTTGTTTCTGAATGCGGGAAAAGTTAAAGTTCTTATAAGGCCTATATCTAAAGCTCCTAAAGGAGCACATGGCTACCTTTGGGATATATGATATGGAACCACTCACCATCATACATATTTCATTTGGGAGCAGCTAGTGTATTCTCTCTTCAAGATATGCTCTTTTTCACCAACTATGAAACTTAGAGTGCCAAAGCTTGAAATCGTCATTTTGGGGATTTCACAAGCTCTGAATGCGGTTTCTGGCAAATGGGCATACACCTGATAGATTTTCGCCCCACCATCAAACCTTTTGGTTTTGGATGAAATGTGAGTTTTGACTTTCAAGAAATGCGCACTCTGAAAAACTTTGTTTCTGAATGCGGGAAAAGTTAAAGTTTTTATAAGGCCTATATCTAAAGCTCCTAAAGGAGCACATGGCTACCTTTGGGATATATGATATGGAACCACTCACCATCATACATATTTCATTTGGAAGCAGCTAGTGTATTCTCTCTTCAAGATATGCTCTTTTTCACCAACTATGAAACTTAGAGTGCCAAAGCTTGAAATCGTCATTTTGGGGATTTCACAAGCTCTGAATGCGGTTTCTGGCAAATGGGCATACACCTGATAGATTTTCGCCCCACCATCAAACCTTTTGGTTTTGGATGAAATGTGAGTTTTGACTTTCAAGAAATGCGCACTCTGAAAAACTTTGTTTCTGAATGCGGGAAAAGTTAAAGTTTTTATAAGGCCTATATCTAAAGCTCCTAAAGGAGCACATGGCTACCTTTGGGATATATGATATGGAACCACTCACCATCCTACATATTTCATTTGGGAGCAGCTTGTGTATTCTCTCTTCAAGATATGCTCTTTTTCACCAACTATGAAACTTAGAGTGCCAAAGCTTGAAATCGTCATTTTGGGGATTTCACAAGCTCTGAATGCGGTTTCTGGCAAATGGGCATACACCGGATAGATTTTCACCCCACCATCAAACCTTTTGGTTTTGGATGAAATGTGAGTTTTGACTTTCAAGAAATGCGCACTCTGAAAAACTTTGTTTCTGAATGCGGGAAAAGTTAAAGTTGTTATAAGGCCTATATCTAAAGCTCCTAAAGGAGCACATGGCTACCTTTGGGATATATGATATGGAACCACTCACCATCATACATATTTCATTTGGAAGCAGCTAGTGTATTCTCTCTTCAAGATATGCTCTTTTTCACCAACTATGAAACTTAGAGTGCCAAAGCTTGAAATCGTCATTTTGGGGATTTCACAATCTCTGAATGCGGTTTCTGGCAAATGGGCATACACCTGATAGATTTTCGCCCCACCATCAAACCTTTTGGTTTTGGATGAAATGTGAGTTTTGACTTTCAAGAAATGCGCACTCTGAAAAACTTTGTTTCTGAATGCGGGAAAAGTTAAAGTTTTTATAAGGCCTATATCTAAAGCTCCTAAAGGAGCACATGGCTACCTTTGGGATATATGATATGGAACCACTCACCATCATACATATTTCATTTGGGAGCAGCTAGTGTATTCTCTCTTCAAGATATGCTCTTTTTCACCAACTATGAAACTTAGAGTGCCAAAGCTTGAAATCGTCATTTTGGGGATTTCACAAGCTCTGAATGCGGTTTCTGGCAAATGGGCATACACCTGATAGATTTTCGCCCCACCATCAAACCTTTTGGTTTTGGATGAAATGTGAGTTTTGACTTTCAAGAAATGCGCACTCTGAAAAACTTTGTTTCTGAATGCGGGAAAAGTTAAAGTTTTTATAAGGCCTATATCTAAAGCTCCTAAAGGAGCACATGGCTACCTTTGGGATATATGATATGGAACCACTCACCATCATACATATTTCATTTGGGAGCAGCTAGTGTATTCTCTCTTCAAGATATGCTCTTTTTCACCAACTATGAAACTTAGAGTGCCAAAGCTTGAAATCGTCATTTTGGGGATTTCACAAGCTCTGAATGCGGTTTCTGGCAAATGGGCATACACCGGATAGATTTTCGCCCCACCATCAAACCTTTTGGTTTTGGATGAAATGTGAGTTTTGACTTTCAAGAAATGCGCACTCTGAAAAACTTTGTTTCTGAATGCGGGAAAAGTTAAAGTTCTTATAAGGCCTATATCTAAAGCTCCTAAAGGAGCAGATGGCAACCTTTGGGATATATGATATGGAACCACTCACCATCATACATATTTCATTTGGGAGCAGCTAGTGTATTCTCTCTTCAAGATATGCTCTTTTTCACCAACTATGAAACTTAGAGTGCCAAAGCTTGAAATCGTCATTTTGGGGATTTCACAAGCTCTGAATGCGGTTTCTGGCAAATGGGCATACACCTGATAGATTTTCGCCCCACCATCAAACCATTTGGTTTTGGATGAAATGTGAGTTTTGACTTTCAAGAAATGCGCACTCTGAAAAACTTTGTTTCTGAATGCGGGAAAAGTTAAAGTTTTTATAAGGCCTATATCTAAAGCTCCTAAAGGAGCACATGGCTACCTTTGGGATATATGATATGGAACCACTCACCATCACACATATTTCATTTGGAAGCAGCTAGTGTATTCTCTCTTCAAGATATGCTCTTTTTCACCAACTATGAAACTTAGAGTGCCAAAGCTTGAAATCGTCATTTTGGGGATTTCACAAGCTCTGAATGCGGTTTCTGGCAAATGGGCATACACCGGATAGATTTTCGCCCCACCATCAAACCTTTTGGTTTTGGATGAAATGTGAGTTTTGACTTTCAAGAAATGCGCACTCTGAAAAACTTTGTTTCTGAATGCGGGAAAAGTTAAAGTTTTTATAAGGCCTATATCTAAAGCTCCTAAAGGAGCACATGGCTACCTTTGGGATATATGATATGGAACCACTCACCATCATACATATTTCATTTGGAAGCAGCTAGTGTATTCTCTCTTCAAGATATGCTCTTTTTCACCAACTATGAAACTTAGAGTGCCAAAGCTTGAAATCGTCATTTTGGGGATTTCACAAGCTCTGAATGCGGTTTCTGGCAAATGGGCATACACCTGATCGATTTTCGCCCCACCATCAAACCTTTTGGTTTTGGATGAAATGTGAGTTTTGACTTTCAAGAAATGCGCACTCTGAAAAACTTTGTTTCTGAATGCGGGAAAAGTTAAAGTTTTTATAAGGCCTATATCTAAAGCTCCTAAAGGAGCACATGGCTACCTTTGGGATATATGATATGGAACCACTCACCATCATACATATTTCATTTGTGAGCAGCTAGTGTATTCTCTCTTCAAGATATGCTCTTTTTCACCAACTATGAAACTTAGAGTGCCAAAGCTTGAAATCGTCATTTTGGGGATTTCACAAGCTCTGAATGCGGTTTCTGGCAAATGGGCATACACCTGATAGATTTTCGCCCCACCATCAAACCTTTTGGTTTTGGATGAAATGTGAGTTTTGACTTTCAAGAAATGCGCACTCTGAAAAACTTTGTTTCTGAATGCGGGAAAAGTTAAAGTTCTTATAAGGCCTATATCTAAAGCTCCTAAAGGAGCACATGGCTACCTTTGGGATATATGATATGGAACCACTCACCATCATACATATTTCATTTGGGAGCAGCTAGTGTATTCTCTCTTCAAGATATGCTCTTTTTCACCAACTATGAAACTTAGAGTGCCAAAGCTTGAAATCGTCATTTTGGGGATTTCACAAGCTCTGAATGCGGTTTCTGGCAAATGGGCATACACCGGATAGATTTTCGCCCCACCATCAAACCTTTTGGTTTTGGATGAAATGTGAGTTTTGACTTTCAAGAAATGCGCACTCTGAAAAACTTTGTTTCTGAATGCGGGAAAAGTTAAAGTTCTTATAAGGCCTATATCTAAAGCTCCTAAAGGAGCACATGGCAACCTTTGGGATATATGATATGGAACCACTCACCATCATACATATTTCATTTGGGAGCAGCTAGTGTATTCTCTCTTCAAGATATGCTCTTTTTCACCAACTATGAAACTTAGAGTGCCAAAGCTTGAAATCGTCATTTTGGGGATTTCACAAGCTCTGAATGCGGTTTCTGGCAAATGGGCATACACCTGATAGATTTTCGCCCCACCATCAAACCATTTGGTTTTGGATGAAATGTGAGTTTTGACTTTCAAGAAATGCGCACTCTGAAAAACTTTGTTTCTGAATGCGGGAAAAGTTAAAGTTTTTATAAGGCCTATATCTAAAGCTCCTAAAGGAGCACATGGCTACCTTTGGGATATATGATATGGAACCACTCACCATCACACATATTTCATTTGGAAGCAGCTAGTGTTTTCTCTCTTCAAGATATGCTCTTTTTCACCAACTATGAAACTTAGAGTGCCAAAGCTTGAAATCGTCATTTTGGGGATTTCACAAGCTCTGAATGCGGTTTCTGGCAAATGGGCATACACCGGATAGATTTTCGCCCCACCATCAAACCTTTTGGTTTTGGATGAAATGTGAGTTTTGACTTTCAAGAAATGCGCACTCTGAAAAACTTTGTTTCTGAATGCGGGAAAAGTTAAAGTTTTTATAAGGCCTATATCTAAAGCTCCTAAAGGAGCACATGGCTACCTTTGGGATATATGATATGGAACCACTCACCATCATACATATTTCATTTGGGAGCAGCTAGTGTATTCTCTCTTCAAGATATGCTCTTTTTCACCAACTATGAAACTTAGAGTGCCAAAGCTTGAAATCGTCATTTTGGGGATTTCACAAGCTCTGAATGCGGTTTCTGGCAAATGGGCATACACCTGATCGATTTTCGCCCCACCATCAAACCTTTTGGTTTTGGATGAAATGTGAGTTTTGACTTTCAAGAAATGCGCACTCTGAAAAACTTTGTTTCTGAATGCGGGAAAAGTTAAAGTTTTTATAAGGCCTATATCTAAAGCTCCTAAAGGAGCACATGGCTACCTTTGGGATATATGATATGGAACCACTCACCATCATACATATTTCAGTTGGGAGCAGCTAGTGTATTCTCTCTTCAAGATATGCTCTTTTTCACCAACTATGAAACTTAGAGTGCCAAAGCTTGAAATCGTCATTTTGGGGATTTCACATGCTCTGAATGCGGTTTCTGGCAAATGGGCATACACCGGATAGATTTTTGCCCCACCATCAAACCTTTTGGTTTTGGATGAAATGTGAGTTTTGACTTTCAAGAAATGCGCACTCTGAAAAACTTTGTTTCTGAATGCGGGAAAAGTTAAAGTTCTTATAAGGCCTATATCTAAAGCTCCTAAAGGAGCACATGGCTACCTTTGGGATATATGATATGGAACCACTCACCATCATACATATTTCATTTGGGAGCAGCTAGTGTATTCTCTCTTCAAGATATGCTCTTTTTCACCGACTATGAAACTTAGAGTGCCAAAGCTTGAAATCGTCATTTTGGGGATTTCACAAGCTCTGAATGCGGTTTCTGGCAAATGGGCATACACCGGATAGATTTTCGCCCCACCATCAAACCTTTTGGTTTTGGATGAAATGTGAGTTTTGACTTTCAAGAAATGCGCACTCTGAAAAACTTTGTTTCTGAATGCGGGAAAAGTTAAAGTTTTTATAAGGCCTATATCTAAAGCTCCTAAAGGAGCACATGGCTACCTTTGGGATATATGATATGGAACCACTCACCATCATACATATTTCATTTGGGAGCAGCTAGTGTATTCTCTCTTCAAGATATGCTCTTTTTCACCAACTATGAAACTTAGAGTGCCAAAGCTTGAAATCGTCATTTTGGGGATTTCACAAGCTCTGAATGCGGTTTCTGGCAAATGGGCATACACCTGATCGATTTTCGCCCCACCATCAAACCTTTTGGTTTTGGATGAAATGTGAGTTTTGACTTTCAAGAAATGCGCACTCTGAAAAACTTTGTTTCTGAATGCGGGAAAAGTTAAAGTTTTTATAAGGCCTATATCTAAAGCTCCTAAAGGAGCACATGGCTACCTTTGGGATATATGATATGGAACCACTCACCATCATACATATTTCATTTGGGAGCAGCTAGTGTATTCTCTCTTCAAGATATGCTCTTTTTCACCAACTATGAAACTTAGAGTGCCAAAGCTTGAAATCGTCATTTTGGGGATTTCACAAGCTCTGAATGCGGTTTCTGGCAAATGGGCATACACCTGATAGATTTTCGCCCCACCATCAAACCTTTTGGTTTTGGATGAAATGTGAGTTTTGACTTTCAAGAAATGCGCACTCTGAAAAACTTTGTTTCTGAATGCGGGAAAAGTTAAAGTTTTTATAAGGCCTATATCTAAAGCTCCTAAAGGAGCACATGGCTACCTTTGGGATATATGATATGGAACCACTCACCATCATACATATTTCATTTGGGAGCAGCTAGTGTATTCTCTCTTCAAGATATGCTCTTTTTCACCAACTATGAAACTTAGAGTGCCAAAGCTTGAAATCGTCATTTTGGGGATTTCACAAGCTCTGAATGCGGTTTCTGGCAAATGGGCATACACCTGATAGATTTTCGCCCCACCATCAAACCATTTGGTTTTGGATGAAATGTGAGTTTTGACTTTCAAGAAATGCGCACTCTGAAAAACTTTGTTTCTGAATGCGGGAAAAGTTAAAGTTTTTATAAGGCCTATATCTAAAGCTCCTAAAGGAGCACATGGCTACCTTTGGGATATATGATATGGAACCACTCACCATCACACATATTTCATTTGGAAGCAGCTAGTGTTTTCTCTCTTCAAGATATGCTCTTTTTCACCAACTATGAAACTTAGAGTGCCAAAGCTTGAAATCGTCATTTTGGGGATTTCACAAGCTCTGAATGCGGTTTCTGGCAAATGGGCATACACCGGATAGATTTTCGCCCCACCATCAAACCTTTTGGTTTTGGATGAAATGTGAGTTTTGACTTTCAAGAAATGCGCACTCTGAAAAACTTTGTTTCTGAATGCGGGAAAAGTTAAAGTTTTTATAAGGCCTATATCTAAAGCTCCTAAAGGAGCACATGGCTACCTTTGGGATATATGATATGGAACCACTCACCATCATACATATTTCATTTGGGAGCAGCTAGTGTATTCTCTCTTCAAGATATGCTCTTTTTCACCAACTATGAAACTTAGAGTGCCAAAGCTTGAAATCGTCATTTTGGGGATTTCACAAGCTCTGAATGCGGTTTCTGGCAAATGGGCATACACCTGATCGATTTTCGCCCCACCATCAAACCTTTTGGTTTTGGATGAAATGTGAGTTTTGACTTTCAAGAAATGCGCACTCTGAAAAACTTTGTTTCTGAATGCGGGAAAAGTTAAAGTTTTTATAAGGCCTATATCTAAAGCTCCTAAAGGAGCACATGGCTACCTTTGGGATATATGATATGGAACCACTCACCATCATACATATTTCATTTGGGAGCAGCTAGTGTATTCTCTCTTCAAGATATGCTCTTTTTCACCAACTATGAAACTTAGAGTGCCAAAGCTTGAAATCGTCATTTTGGGGATTTCACAAGCTCTGAATGCGGTTTCTGGCAAATGGGCATACACCTGATAGATTTTCGCCCCACCATCAAACCTTTTGGTTTTGGATGAAATGTGAGTTTTGACTTTCAAGAAATGCGCACTCTGAAAAACTTTGTTTCTGAATGCGGGAAAAGTTAAAGTTGTTATAAGGCCTATATCTAAAGCTCCTAAAGGAGCACATGGCTACCTTTGGGATATATGATATGGAACCACTCACCATCATACATATTTCATTTGGGAGCAGCTAGTGTATTCTCTCTTCAAGATATGCTCTTTTTCACCAACTATGAAACTTAGAGTGCCAAAGCTTGAAATCGTCATTTTGGGGATTTCACAAGCTCTGAATGCGGTTTCTGGCAAATGGGCATACACCTGATAGATTTTTGCCCCACCATCAAACCTTTTGGTTTTGGATGAAATGTGAGTTTTGACTTTCAAGAAATGCGCACTCTGAAAAACTTTGTTTCTGAATGCGGGAAAAGTTAAAGTTCTTATAAGGCCTATATCTAAAGCTCCTAAAGGAGCCTGTAGCGTAGTGGTTACGGTAAATGACTGGGACACGCAAGGTCGGCGGTTCGATCCCTGGTCAAGCCACAATAAGATCCGCACAGCCGTTGGGCCCTTGAGCAAGGCCCTTAACCCTCCATTGCTCCAGGGGAGGATTGTCTCCTGCTTAGTCTAATCAACTGTACGTCGCTCTGGATAAGAGCGTCTGCCAAATGCCAATAATGTAATGTAATGTAATGTAAAAGATATGCTCTTTTTCACCGACTATGAAACTTAGAGTGCCAAAGCTTGAAATCGTCATTTTGGGGATTTCACAAGCTCTGAATGCGGTTTCTGGCAAATGGGCATACACCTGATAGATTTTCGCCCGACCATCAAACCATTTGGTTTTGGATGAAATGTGAGTTTTGACTTTCAAGAAATGCGCACTCTGAAAAACTTTGTTTCTGAATGCGGGAAAAGTTAAAGTTTTTATAAGGCCTATATCTAAAGCTCCTAAAGGAGCACATGGCTACCTTTGGGATATATGATATGGAACCACTCACCATCACACATATTTCATTTGGAAGCAGCTAGTGTATTCTCTCTTCAAGATATGCTCTTTTTCACCAACTATGAAACTTAGAGTGCCAAAGCTTGAAATCGTCATTTTGGGGATTTCACAAGCTCTGAATGCGGTTTCTGGCAATTGGGCATACACCGGATAGATTTTCGCCCCACCATCAAACCTTTTGGTTTTGGATGAAATGTGAGTTTTGACTTTCAAGAAATGCGCACTCTGAAAAACTTTGTTTCTGAATGCGGGAAAAGTTAAAGTTTTTATAAGGCCTATATCTAAAGCTCCTAAAGGAGCACATGGCTACCTTTGGGATATATGATATGGAACCACTCACCATCATACATATTTCATTTGGGAGCAGCTAGTGTATTCTCTCTTCAAGATATGCTCTTTTTCACCAACTATGAAACTTAGAGTGCCAAAGCTTGAAATCGTCATTTTGGGGATTTCACAAGCTCTGAATGCGGTTTCTGGCAAATGAGCATACACCTGATAGATTTTCGCCCCACCATCAAACCTTTTGGTTTTGGATGAAATGTGAGTTTTGACTTTCAAGAAATGCGCACTCTGAAAAACTTTGTTTCTGAATGCGGGAAAAGTTAAAGTTTTTATAAGGCCTATATCTAAAGCTCCTAAAGGAGCACATGGCTACCTTTGGGATATATGATATGGAACCACTCACCATCCTACATATTTCATTTGGGAGCAGCTTGTGTATTCTCTCTTCAAGATATGCTCTTTTTCACCAACTATGAAACTTAGAGTGCCAAAGCTTGAAATCGTCATTTTGGGGATTTCACAAGCTCTGAATGCGGTTTCTGGCAAATGGGCATACACCGGATAGATTTTCACCCCACCATCAAACCTTTTGGTTTTGGATGAAATGTGAGTTTTGACTTTCAAGAAATGCGCACTCTGAAAAACTTTGTTTCTGAATGCGGGAAAAGTTAAAGTTTTTATAAGGCCTATATCTAAAGCTCCTAAAGGAGCACATGGCTACCTTTGGGATATATGATATGGAACCACTCACCATCATACATATTTCATTTGGAAGCAGCTAGTGTATTCTCTCTTCAAGATATGCTCTTTTTCACCAACTACGAAACCTAGAGTGCCAAAGCTTGAAATCGTCATTTTGGGGATTTCACAAGCTCTGAATGCGGTTTCTGGCAAATGGGCATACACCTGATAGATTTTCGCCCCACCATCAAACCTTTTGGTTTTGGATGAAATGTGAGTTTTGACTTTCAAGAAATGCGCACTCTGAAAAACTTTGTTTCTGAATGCGGGAAAAGTTAAAGTTTTTATAAGGCCTATATCTAAAGCTCCTAAAGGAGCACATGGCTACCTTTGGGATATATGATATGGAACCACTCACCATCATACATATTTCATTTGGGAGCAGCTAGTGTATTCTCTCTTCAAGATATGCTCTTTTTCACCAACTATGAAACTTAGAGTGCCAAAGCTTGAAATCGTCATTTTGGGGATTTCACAAGCTCTGAATGCGGTTTCTGGCAAATGGGCATACACCTGATAGATTTTCGCCCCACCATCAAACCTTTTGGTTTTGGATGAAATGTGAGTTTTGACTTTCAAGAAATGCGCACTCTGAAAAACTTTGTTTCTGAATGCGGGAAAAGTTAAAGTTTTTATAAGGCCTATATCTAAAGCTCCTAAAGGAGCACATGGCTACCTTTGGGATATATGATATGGAACCACTCACCATCATACATATTTCATTTGGGAGCAGCTAGTGTATTCTCTCTTCAAGATATGCTCTTTTTCACCAACTATGAAACTTAGAGTGCCAAAGCTTGAAATCGTCATTTTGGGGATTTCACAAGCTCTGAATGCGGTTTCTGGCAAATGGGCATACACCGGATAGATTTTCGCCCCACCATCAAACCATTTGGTTTTGGATGAAATGTGAGTTTTGACTTTCAAGAAATGCGCACTCTGAAAAACTTTGTTTCTGAATGCGGGAAAAGTTAAAGTTCTTATAAGGCCTATATCTAAAGCTCCTAAAGGAGCCTGTAGCGTAGTGGTTACGGTAAATGACTGGGACACGCAAGGTCGGCGGTTCGATCCCTGGTCAAGCCACAATAAGATCCGCACAGCCGTTGGGCCCTTGAGCAAGGCCCTTAACCCTGCATTGCTCCAGGGGAGGATTGTCTCCTGCTTAGTCTAATCAACTGTACGTCGCTCTGGATAAGAGCGTCTGCCAAATGCCAATAATGTAATGTAATGTAATGTAAAAGATATGCTCTTTTTCACCGACTATGAAACTTAGAGTGCCAAAGCTTGAAATCGTCATTTTGGGGATTTCACAAGCTCTGAATGCGGTTTCTGGCAAATGGGCATACACCTGATAGATTTTCGCCCGACCATCAAACCATTTGGTTTTGGATGAAATGTGAGTTTTGACTTTCAAGAAATGCGCACTCTGAAAAACTTTGTTTCTGAATGCGGGAAAAGTTAAAGTTTTTATAAGGCCTATATCTAAAGCTCCTAAAGGAGCACATGGCTACCTTTGGGATATATGATATGGAACCACTCACCATCACACATATTTCATTTGGAAGCAGCTAGTGTATTCTCTCTTCAAGATATGCTCTTTTTCACCAACTATGAAACTTAGAGTGCCAAAGCTTGAAATCGTCATTTTGGGGATTTCACAAGCTCTGAATGCGGTTTCTGGCAATTGGGCATACACCGGATAGATTTTCGCCCCACCATCAAACCTTTTGGTTTTGGATGAAATGTGAGTTTTGACTTTCAAGAAATGCGCACTCTGAAAAACTTTGTTTCTGAATGCGGGAAAAGTTAAAGTTTTTATAAGGCCTATATCTAAAGCTCCTAAAGGAGCACATGGCTACCTTTGGGATATATGATATGGAACCACTCACCATCATACATATTTCATTTGGGAGCAGCTAGTGTATTCTCTCTTCAAGATATGCTCTTTTTCACCAACTATGAAACTTAGAGTGCCAAAGCTTGAAATCGTCATTTTGGGGATTTCACAAGCTCTGAATGCGGTTTCTGGCAAATGAGCATACACCTGATAGATTTTCGCCCCACCATCAAACCTTTTGGTTTTGGATGAAATGTGAGTTTTGACTTTCAAGAAATGCGCACTCTGAAAAACTTTGTTTCTGAATGCGGGAAAAGTTAAAGTTTTTATAAGGCCTATATCTAAAGCTCCTAAAGGAGCACATGGCTACCTTTGGGATATATGATATGGAACCACTCACCATCCTACATATTTCATTTGGGAGCAGCTTGTGTATTCTCTCTTCAAGATATGCTCTTTTTCACCAACTATGAAACTTAGAGTGCCAAAGCTTGAAATCGTCATTTTGGGGATTTCACAAGCTCTGAATGCGGTTTCTGGCAAATGGGCATACACCGGATAGATTTTCACCCCACCATCAAACCTTTTGGTTTTGGATGAAATGTGAGTTTTGACTTTCAAGAAATGCGCACTCTGAAAAACTTTGTTTCTGAATGCGGGAAAAGTTAAAGTTTTTATAAGGCCTATATCTAAAGCTCCTAAAGGAGCACATGGCTACCTTTGGGATATATGATATGGAACCACTCACCATCATACATATTTCATTTGGAAGCAGCTAGTGTATTCTCTCTTCAAGATATGCTCTTTTTCACCAACTACGAAACCTAGAGTGCCAAAGCTTGAAATCGTCATTTTGGGGATTTCACAAGCTCTGAATGCGGTTTCTGGCAAATGGGCATACACCTGATAGATTTTCGCCCCACCATCAAACCTTTTGGTTTTGGATGAAATGTGAGTTTTGACTTTCAAGAAATGCGCACTCTGAAAAACTTTGTTTCTGAATGCGGGAAAAGTTAAAGTTTTTATAAGGCCTATATCTAAAGCTCCTAAAGGAGCACATGGCTACCTTTGGGATATATGATATGGAACCACTCACCATCATACATATTTCATTTGGGAGCAGCTAGTGTATTCTCTCTTCAAGATATGCTCTTTTTCACCAACTATGAAACTTAGAGTGCCAAAGCTTGAAATCGTCATTTTGGGGATTTCACAAGCTCTGAATGCGGTTTCTGGCAAATGGGCATACACCTGATAGATTTTCGCCCCACCATCAAACCTTTTGGTTTTGGATGAAATGTGAGTTTTGACTTTCAAGAAATGCGCACTCTGAAAAACTTTGTTTCTGAATGCGGGAAAAGTTAAAGTTTTTATAAGGCCTATATCTAAAGCTCCTAAAGGAGCACATGGCTACCTTTGGGATATATGATATGGAACCACTCACCATCCTACATATTTCATTTGGGAGCAGCTAGTGTATTCTCTCTTCAAGATATGCTCTTTTTCACCAACTATGAAACTTAGAGTGCCAAAGCTTGAAATCGTCATTTTGGGGATTTCACAAGCTCTGAATGCGGTTTCTGGCAAATGGGCATACACCGGATAGATTTTCGCCCCACCATCAAACCATTTGGTTTTGGATGAAATGTGAGTTTTGACTTTCAAGAAATGCGCACTCTGAAAAACTTTGTTTCTGAATGCGGGAAAAGTTAAAGTTTTCATAAGGCCTATATCTAAAGCTCCTAAAGGAGCACATGGCTACCTTTGGGATATATGATATGGAACCACTCACCATCATACATATTTCATTTGGAAGCAGCTAGTGTATTCTCTCTTCAAGATATGCTCTTTTTCACCAACTATGAAACTTAGAGTGCCAAAGCTTGAAATCGTCATTTTGGGGATTTCACAAGCTCTGAATGCGGTTTCTGGCAAATGGGCATACACCTGATAGATTTTCGCCCCACCATCAAACCTTTTGGTTTTAGATGAAATGTGAGTTTTGACTTTCAAGAAATGCGCACTCTGAAAAACTTTGTTTCTGAATGCGGGAAAAGTTAAAGTTTTTATAAGGCCTATATCTAAAGCTCCTAAAGGAGCACATGGCTACCTTTGGGATATATGATATGGAACCACTCACCATCATACATATTTCATTTGGGAGCAGCTAGTGTATTCTCTCTTCAAGATATGCTCTTTTTCACCAACTATGAAACTTAGAGTGCCAAAGCTTGAAATCGTCATTTTGGGGATTTCACAATCTCTGAATGCGGTTTCTGGAAAATGGGCATACACCTGATAGATTTTCGCCCCACCATCAAAACTTTTGGTTTTGGATGAAATGTGAGTTTTGACTTTCAAGAAATGCGCACTCTGAAAAACTTTGTTTCTGAATGCGGGAAAAGTTAAAGTTTTTATAAGGCCTATATCTAAAGCTCCTAAAGGAGCACATGGCTACCTTTGGGATATATGATATGGAACCACTCACCATCATACATATTTCATTTGGGAGCAGCTAGTGTATTCTCTCTTCAAGATATGCTCTTTTTCACCAACTATGAAACTTAGAGTGCCAAAGCTTGAAATCGTCATTTTGGGGATTTCACAAGCTCTGAATGCGGTTTCTGGCAAATGGGCATACACCTGATAGATTTTCGCCCCACCATCAAACCTTTTGGTTTTGGATGAAATGTGAGTTTTGACTTTCAAGAAATGCGCACTCTGAAAAACTTTGTTTCTGAATGCGGGAAAAGTTAAAGTTTTTATAAGGCCTATATCTAAAGCTCCTAAAGGAGCACATGGCTACCTTTGGGATATATGATATGGAACCACTCACCATCATACATATTTCATTTGGAAGCAGCTAGTGTATTCTCTCTTCAAGATATGCTCTTTTTCACCAACTATGAAACTTAGAGTGCCAAAGCTTGAAATCGTCATTTTGGGGATTTCACAAGCTCTGAATGCGGTTTCTGGCAAATGGGCATACACCTGATAGATTTTCGCCCCACCATCAAAACTTTTGGTTTTGGATGAAATGTGAGTTTTGACTTTCAAGAAATGCGCACTCTGAAAAACTTTGTTTCTGAATGCGGGAAAAGTTAAAGTTTTTATAAGGCCTATATCTAAAGCTCCTAAAGGAGCACATGGCTACCTTTGGGATATATGATATGGAACCACTCACCATCATACATATTTCATTTGGGAGCAGCTAGTGTATTCTCTCTTCAAGATATGCTCTTTTTCACCAACTATGAAACTTAGAGTGCCAAAGCTTGAAATCGTCATTTTGGGGATTTCACAAGCTCTGAATGCGGTTTCTGGCAAATGGGCATACACCTGATAGATTTTCGCCCCACCATCAAACCTTTTGGTTTTGGATGAAATGTGAGTTTTGACTTTCAAGAAATGCGCACTCTGAAAAACTTTGTTTCTGAATGCGGGAAAAGTTAAAGTTTTTATAAGGCCTATATCTAAAGCTCCTAAAGGAGCACATGGCTACCTTTGGGATATATGATATGGAACCACTCACCATCAAACATATTTCATTTGGAAGCAGCTAGTGTATTCTCTCTTCAAGATATGCTCTTTTTCACCAACTATGAAACTTAGAGTGCCAAAGCTTGAAATCGTCATTTTGGGGATTTCACAAGCTCTGAATGCGGTTTTCTTGCAAATGGGCATACACCGGATAGATTTTCGCCCCACCATCAAACCTTTTGGTTTTGGATGAAATGTGAGTTTTGACTTTCAAGAAATGCGCACTCTGAAAAACTTTGTTTCTGAATGCGGGAAAAGTTAAAGTTTTTATAAGGCCTATATCTAAAGCTCCTAAAAGAGCACATGGCTACCTTTGGGATATATGACATGGAACCACTCACCATCATACATATTTCATTTGGAAGCAGCTAGTGTATTCTCTCTTCAAGATATGCTCTTTTTCACCAACTATGAAACTTAGAGTGCCAAAGCTTGAAATCGTCATTTTGGGGATTTCACAAGCTCTGAATGCGGTTTTCTTGCAAATGGGCATACACCTGATAGATTTTTGCCCCACCATCAAACCTTTTGGTTTTGGATGAAATGTGAGTTTTGACTTTCAAGAAATGCGCACTCTGTAAAACTTTGTTTCTGAATGCGGGAAAAGTTAAAGTTTTTATAAGGCCTATATCTAAAGCTCCTAAAGGAGCACATGGCTACCTTTGGGATATATGATATGGAACCACTCACCATCATACATATTTCATTTGGAAGCAGCTAGTGTATTCTCTCTTCAAGATATGCTCTTTTTCACCAACTATGAAACTTAGAGTGCCAAAGCTTGAAATCGTTATTTTGGGGATTTCACAAGCTCTGAATGCGGTTTCTGGCAAATGGGCATACACCGGATAGATTTTCGCCCCACCATCAAACCTTTTGGTTTTGGATGAAATGTGAGTTTTGACTTTCAAGAAATGCGCACTCTGAAAAACTTTGTTTCTGAATGCGGGAAAAGTTAAAGTTTTCATAAGGCCTATATCTAAAGCTCCTAAAGGAGCACATGCTACCTTTGGGATATATGATATGGAACCACTCACCATCATACATATTTCATTTGGGAGCAGCTAGTGTATTCTCTCTTCAAGATATGCTCTTTTTCACCAACTATGAAACTTAGAGTGCCAAAGCTTGAAATCGTCATTTTGGGGATTTCACAAGCTCTGAATGCGGTTTCTGGCAAATGGGCATACACCTGATAGATTTTCGCCCCACCATCAAACCTTTTGGATTTGGATGAAATGTGAGTTTTGACTTTCAAGAAATGCGCACTCTGAAAAACTTTGTTTCTGAATGCGGGAAAAGTTAAAGTTGTTATAAGGCCTATATCTAAAGCTCCTAAAGGAGCACATGGCTACCTTTGGGATATATGATATGGAACCACTCACCATCATACATATTTCATTTGGGAGCAGCTAGTGTATTCTCTCTTCAAGATATGCTCTTTTTCACCAACTATGAAACTTAGAGTGCCAAAGCTTGAAATCGTCATTTTGGGGATTTCACAAGCTCTGAATGCGGTTTCTGGCAAATGGGCATACACCGGATAGATTTTCGCCCCACCATCAAACCTTTTGGTTTTGGATGAAATGTGAGTTTTGACTTTCAAGAAATGCGCACTCTGAAAAACTTTGTTTCTGAATGCGGGAAAAGTTAAAGTTTTTATAAGGCCTATATCTAAAGCTCCTAAAGGAGCACATGGCTACCTTTGGGATATATGATATGGAACCACTCACCATCATACATATTTCATTTGGGAGCAGCTAGTGTATTCTCTCTTCAAGATATGCTCTTTTTCACCAACTATGAAACTTAGAGTGCCAAAGCTTGAAATCGTCATTTTGGGGATTTCACAAGCTCTGAATGCGGTTTCTGGCAAATGGGCATACACCGGATAGATTTTCGCCCGACCATCAAACCTTTTGGTTTTGGATGAAATGTGAGTTTTGACTTTCAAGAAATGCGCACTCTGAAAAACTTTGTTTCTGAATGCGGGAAAAGTTAAAGTTTTTATAAGGCCTATATCTAAAGCTCCTAAAGGAGCACATGGCTACCTTTGGGATATATGATATGGTACCACTCACCATCATACATATTTCATTTGGAAGCAGCTAGTGTATTCTCTCTTCAAGATATGCTCTTTTTCACCAACTATGAAACTTAGAGTGCCAAAGCTTGAAATCGTCATTTTGGGGATTTCACAAGCTCTGAATGCGGTTTTCTTGCAAATGGGCATACACCTGATAGATTTTCGCCCCACCATCAAACCTTTTGGTTTTGGATGAAATGTGAGTTTTGACTTTCAAGAAATGCGCACTCTGAAAAACTTTGTTTCTGAATGCGGGAAAAGTTAAAGTTTTTATAAGGCCTATATCTAAAGCTCCTAAAGGAGCACATGGCTACCTTTGGGATATATGATATGGAACCACTCACCATCATACATATTTCATTTGGGAGCAGCTAGTGTATTCTCTCTTCAAGATATGCTCTTTTTCACCAACTATGAAACTTAGAGTGCCAAAGCTTGAAATCGTCATTTTGGGGATTTCACAATCTCTGAATGCGGTTTCTGGCAAATGGGCATACACCTGATAGATTTTCGCCCCACCATCAAAACTTTTGGTTTTGGATGAAATGTGAGTTTTGACTTTCAAGAAATGCGCACTCTGAAAAACTTTGTTTCTGAATGCGGGAAAAGTTAAAGTTTTTATAAGGCCTATATCTAAAGCTCCTAAAGGAGCACATGGCTACCTTTGGGATATATGATATGGAACCACTCACCATCATACATATTTCATTTGGGAGCAGCTAGTGTATTCTCTCTTCAAGATATGCTCTTTTTCACCAACTATGAAACTTAGAGTGCCAAAGCTTGAAATCGTCATTTTGGGGATTTCACAAGCTCTGAATGCGGTTTCTGGCAAATGGGCATACACCTGATAGATTTTCGCCCCACCATCAAACCTTTTGGTTTTGGATGAAATGTGAGTTTTGACTTTCAAGAAATGCGCACTCTGAAAAACTTTGTTTCTGAATGCGGGAAAAGTTAAAGTTCTTATAAGGCCTATATCTAAAGCTCCTAAAGGAGCACATGGCTACCTTTGGGATATATGATATGGAACCAATCACCATCATACATATTTCATTTGGGAGCAGCTAGTGTATTCTCTCTTCAAGATATGCTCTTTTTCACCAACTATGAAACTTAGAGTGCCAAAGCTTGAAATCGTCATTTTGGGGATTTCACAAGCTCTGAATGCGGTTTCTGGCAAATGGGCATACACCTGATAGATTTTCGCCCGACCATCAAACCATTTGGTTTTGGATGAAATGTGAGTTTTGACTTTCAAGAAATGCGCACTCTGAAAAACTTTGTTTCTGAATGCGGGAAAAGTTAAAGTTGTTATAAGGCCTATATCTAAAGCTCCTAAAGGAGCACATGGCTACCTTTGGGATATATGATATGGAACCACTCACCATCATACATATTTCATTTGGGAGCAGCTAGTGTATTCTCTCTTCAAGATATGCTCTTTTTCACCAACTATGAAACTTAGAGTGCCAAAGCTTGAAATCGTCATTTTGGGGATTTCACAAGCTCTGAATGCGGTTTCTGGCAAATGGGCATACACCTGATAGATTTTCGCCCCACCATCAAACCTTTTGGTTTTGGATGAAATGTGAGTTTTGACTTTCAAGAAATGCGCACTCTGAAAAACTTTGTTTCTGAATGCGGGAAAAGTTAAAGTTTTTATAAGGCCTATATCTAAAGCTCCTAAAGGAGCACATGGCTACCTTTGGGATATATGATATGGAACCACTCACCATCATACATATTTCATTTGGGAGCAGCTAGTGTATTCTCTCTTCAAGATATGCTCTTTTTCACCAACTATGAAACTTAGAGTGCCAAAGCTTGAAATCGTCATTTTGGGGATTTCACAAGCTCTGAATGCGGTTTCTGGCAAATGGGCATACACCTGATAGATTTTCGCCCCACCATCAAACCTTTTGGTTTTGGATGAAATGTGAGTTTTGACTTTCAAGAAATGCGCACTCTGAAAAACTTTGTTTCTGAATGCGGGAAAAGTTAAAGTTTTTATAAGGCCTATATCTAAAGCTCCTAAAGGAGCACATGGCTACCTTTGGGATATATGATATGGAACCACTCACCATCATACATATTTCATTTGGGAGCAGCTAGTGTATTCTCTCTTCAAGATATGCTCTTTTTCACCAACTATGAAACTTAGAGTGCCAAAGCTTGAAATCGTCATTTTGGGGATTTCACAAGCTCTGAATGCGGTTTCTGGCAAATGGGCATACACCTGATAGATTTTCGCCCCACCATCAAACCTTTTGGTTTTGGATGAAATGTGAGTTTTGACTTTCAAGAAATGCGCACTCTGAAAAACTTTGTTTCTGAATGCGGGAAAAGTTAAAGTTTTTATAAGGCCTATATCTAAAGCTCCTAAAGGAGCACATGGCTACCTTTGGGATATATGATATGGAACCACTCACCATCATACATATTTCATTTGGGAGCAGCTAGTGTATTCTCTCTTCAAGATATGCTCTTTTTCACCAACTATGAAACTTAGAGTGCCAAAGCTTGAAATCGTCATTTTGGGGATTTCACAAGCTCTGAATGCGGTTTCTGGCAAATGGGCATACACCGGATAGATTTTCGCCCCACCATCAAACCTTTTGGTTTTGAATGAAATGTGAGTTTTGACTTTCAAGAAATGCGCACTCTGAAAAACTTTGTTTCTGAATGCGGGAAAAGTTAAAGTTTTTATAAGGCCTATATCTAAAGCTCCTAAAGGAGCACATGGCTACCTTTGGGATATATGATAAGGAACCACTCACCATCATACATATTTCATTTGGGAGCAGCTAGTGTATTCTCTCTTCAAGATATGCTCTTTTTCACCAACTATGAAACTTAGAGTGCCAAAGCTTGAAATCGTCATTTTGGGGATTTCACAAGCTCTGAATGCGGTTTCTGGCAAATGGGCATACACCTGATTGATTTTCGCCCCACCATCAAACCATTTGGTTTTGGATGAAATGTGAGTTTTGACTTTCAAGAAATGCGCACTCTGAATAACTTTGTTTCTGAATGCGGGAAAAGTTAAAGTTGTTATAAGGCCTATATCTAAAGCTCTTAAAGGAGCACATGGCTACCTTTGGGATATATGATATGGAACCACTCACCATCACACATATTTCATTTGGAAGCAGCTAGTGTATTCTCTCTTCAAGATATGTTCTTTTTCACCAACTATGAAACTTAGAGTGCCAAAGCTTGAAATCGTCATTTTGGGGATTTCACAAGCTCTGAATGCGGTTTCTGGCAAATGGGCATACACCTGATAGATTTTCGCCCCACCATCAAACCATTAGGTTTTGGATGAAATGTGAGTTTTGACTTTCAAGAAATGCGCACTCTGAAAAACTTTGTTTCTGAATGCGGGAAAAGTTAAAGTTTTTATAAGGCCTATATCTAAAGCTCCTAAAGGAGCACATGGCTACCTTTGGGATATATGATATGGAACCACTCACCATCATACATATTTCATTTGGGAGCAGCTAGTGTATTCTCTCTTCAAGATATGCTCTTTTTCACCAACTATGAAACTTAGAGTGCCAAAGCTTGAAATCGTCATTTTGGGGATTTCACAAGCTCTGAATGCGGTTTCTGGCAAATGGGCATACACCTGATAGATTTTCGCCCCACCATCAAACCTTTTGGTTTTGGATGAAATGTGAGTTTTGACTTTCAAGAAATGCGCACTCTGAAAAACTTTGTTTCTGAATGCGGGAAAAGTTAAAGTTTTTATAAGGCCTATATCTAAAGCTCCTAAAGGAGCACATGGCTACCTTTGGGATATATGATATGGAACCACTCACCATCATACATATTTCATTTGGAGCAGCTAGTGTATTCTCTCTTCAAGATATGCTCTTTTTCACCAACTATGAAACTTAGAGTGCCAAAGCTTGAAATCGTCATTTTGGGGATTTCACAAGCTCTGAATGCGGTTTCTGGCAAATGGGCATACACCTGATAGATTTTCGCCCCACCATCAAACCTTTTGGTTTTGGATGAAATGTGAGTTTTGACTTTCAAGAAATGCGCACTCTGAAAAACTTTGTTTCTGAATGCGGGAAAAGTTAAAGTTTTTATAAGGCCTATATCTAAAGCTCCTAAAGGAGCACATGGCTACCTTTGGGATATATGATATGGAACCACTCACCATCATACATATTTCATTTGGGAGCAGCTAGTGTATTCTCTCTTCAAGATATGCTCTTTTTCACCAACTATGAAACTTAGAGTGCCAAAGCTTGAAATCGTCATTTTGGGGATTTCACAAGCTCTGAATGCGGTTTCTGGCAAATGGGCATACACCGGATAGATTTTCGCCCCACCATCAAACCTTTTGGTTTTGAATGAAATGTGAGTTTTGACTTTCAAGAAATGCGCACTCTGAAAAACTTTGTTTCTGAATGCGGGAAAAGTTAAAGTTTTTATAAGGCCTATATCTAAAGCTCCTAAAGGAGCACATGGCTACCTTTGGGATATATGATAAGGAACCACTCACCATCATACATATTTCATTTGGGAGCAGCTAGTGTATTCTCTCTTCAAGATATGCTCTTTTTCACCAACTATGAAACTTAGAGTGCCAAAGCTTGAAATCGTCATTTTGGGGATTTCACAAGCTCTGAATGCGGTTTCTGGCAAATGGGCATACACCTGATTGATTTTCGCCCCACCATCAAACCATTTGGTTTTGGATGAAATGTGAGTTTTGACTTTCAAGAAATGCGCACTCTGAATAACTTTGTTTCTGAATGCGGGAAAAGTTAAAGTTGTTATAAGGCCTATATCTAAAGCTCCTAAAGGAGCACATGGCTACCTTTGGGATATATGATATGGAACCACTCACCATCACACATATTTCATTTGGAAGCAGCTAGTGTATTCTCTCTTCAAGATATGTTCTTTTTCACCAACTATGAAACTTAGAGTGCCAAAGCTTGAAATCGTCATTTTGGGGATTTCACAAGCTCTGAATGCGGTTTCTGGCAAATGGGCATACACCTGATAGATTTTCGCCCCACCATCAAACCATTAGGTTTTGGATGAAATGTGAGTTTTGACTTTCAAGAAATGCGCACTCTGAAAAACTTTGTTTCTGAATGCGGGAAAAGTTAAAGTTTTTATAAGGCCTATATCTAAAGCTCCTAAAGGAGCACATGGCTACCTTTGGGATATATGATATGGAACCACTCACCATCATACATATTTCATTTGGGAGAAGCTAGTGTATTCTCTCTTCAAGATATGCTCTTTTTCACCATCTATGAAACTTAGAGTGCCAAAGCTTGAAATCGTCATTTTGGGGATTTCACAAGCTCTGAATGCGGTTTCTGGCAAATGGGCATACACCTGATAGATTTTCGCCCCACCATCAAACCTTTTGGTTTTGGATGAAATGTGAGTTTTGACTTTCAAGAAATGCGCACTCTGAAAAACTTTGTTTCTGAATGCGGGAAAAGTTAAAGTTTTTATAAGGCCTATATCTAAAGCTCCTAAAGGAGCACATGGCTACCTTTGGGATATATGATATGGAACCACTCACCATCATACATATTTCAATTGGGAGCAGCGAGTGTATTCTCTCTTCAAGATATGCTCTTTTTCACCAACTATGAAACTTAGAGTGCCAAAGCTTGAAATCGTCATTTTGGGGATTTCACAAGCTCTGAATGCGGTTTCTGGCAAATGGGCATACACCGGATAGATTTTCGCCCCACCATCAAACCTTTTGGTTTGGATGAAATGTGAGTTTTGACTTTCAAGAAATCCGCACTCTGAAAAACTTTGTTTCTGAATGCGGGAAAAGTTAAAGTTGTTATAAGGCCTATATCTAAAGCTCCTAAAGGAGCACATGGCTACCTTTGGGATATATGATTTGGAACCACTCACCATCATACATATTTCATTTGGGAGCAGCTAGTGTATTCTCTCTTCAAGATATGCTCTTTTTCACCAACTATGAAACTTAGAGTGCCAAAGCTTGAAATCGTCATTTTGGGGATTTCACAAGCTCTGAATGCGGTTTCTGGCAAATGGGCATACACCTGATAGATTTTCGCCCCACCATCAAACCTTTTGGTTTTGGATGAAATGTGAGTTTTGACTTTCAAGAAATGCGCACTCTGAAAAACTTTGTTTCTGAATGCGGGAAAAGTTAAAGTTTTTATAAGGCCTATATCTAAAGCTCCTGAAGGAGCACATGGCTACCTTTGGGATATATGATATGGAACCACTCACCATCATACATATTTCATTTGGGAGCAGCTAGTGTATTCTCTCTTCAAGATATGCTCTTTTTCACCAACTATGAAACTTAGAGTGCCAAAGCTTGAAATCGTCATTTTGGGGATTTCACAAGCTCTGAATGCGGTTTCTGGCAAATGGGCATACACCTGATAGATTTTCGTCCCACCATCAAACCTTTTGGTTTTGGATGAAATGTGAGTTTTGACTTTCAAGAAATGCGCACTCTGAAAAACTTTGTTTCTGAATGCGGGAAAAGTTAAAGTTGTTATAAGGCCTATATCTAAAGCTCCTAAAGGAGCACATGGCTACCTTTGGGATATATGATATGGAACCACTCACCATCATACATATTTCATTTGGGAGCAGCTAGTGTATTCTCTCTTCAAGATATGCTCTTTTTCACCAACTATGAAACTTAGAGTGCCAAAGCTTGAAATCGTCATTTTGGGGATTTCACAAGCTCTGAATGCGGTTTCTGGCAAATGGGCATACACCTGATAGATTTTCGCCCCACCATCAAACCTTTTGGTTTTGGATGAAATGTGAGTTTTGACTTTCAAGAAATGCGCACTCTGAAAAACTTTGTTTCTGAATGCGGGAAAAGTTAAAGTTTTTATAAGGCCTATATCTAAAGCTCCTAAAGGAGCACATGGCTACCTTTGGGATATATGATATGGAACCACTCACCATCATACATATTTCATTTGGGAGCAGCTAGTCTATTCTCTCTTCAAGATATGCTCTTTTTCACCAACTATGAAACTTAGAGTGCCAAAGCTTGAAATCGTCATTTTGGGGATTTCACAAGCTCTGAATGCGGTTTCTGGAAAATGGACATACACCTGATAGATTTTCGCCCCACCATCAAACCTTTTGGTTTTGGATGAAATGTGAGTTTTGACTTTCAAGAAATGCGCACTCTGAAAAACTTTGTTTCTGAATGCGGGAAAAGTTAAAGTTTTTATAAGGCCTATATCTAAAGCTCCTAAAGGAGCACATGGCTACCTTTGGGATATATGATATGTAACCACTCACCATCATACATATTTCATTTGGGAGCAGCTAGTGTATTCTCTCTTCAAGATATGCTCTTTTTCACCAACTATGAAACTTAGAGTGCCAAAGCTTGAAATCGTCATTTTGGGGATTTCACAAGCTCTGAATGCGGTTTCTGGCAAATGGGCATACACCTGATAGATTTTCGCCCCACCATCAAACCTTTTGGTTTTGGATGAAATGTGAGTTTTGACTTTCAAGAAATGCGCACTCTGAAAAACTTTGTTTCTGAATGCGGGAAAAGTTAAAGTTGTTATAAGGCCTATATCTAAAGCTCCTAAAGGAGCACATGGCTACCTTTGGGATATATGATATGGAACCACTCACCATCATACATATTTCATTTGGGAGCAGCTAGTGTATTCTCTCTTCAAGATATGCTCTTTTTCACCAACTATGAAACTTAGAGTGCCAAAGCTTGAAATCGTCATTTTGGGGATTTCACAAGCTCTGAATGCGGTTTCTGGCAAATGGGCATACACCGGATAGATTTTCGCCCCACCATCAAACCTTTTGGTTTTGGATGAAATGTGAGTTTTGACTTTCAAGAAATGCGCACTCTGAAAAACTTTGTTTCTGAATGCGGGAAAAGTTAAAGTTTTTATAAGGCCTATATCTAAAGCTCCTAAAGGAGCACATGGCTACATTTGGGATATATGATATGGAACCACTCACCATCATACATATTTCATTTGGGAGCAGCTAGTGTATTCTCTCTTCAAGATATGCTCTTTTTCACCAACTATGAAACTTAGAGTGCCAAAGCTTGAAATCGTCATTTTGGGGATTTCACAAGCTCTGAATGCGGTTTCTGGCAAATGGGCATACACCTGATAGATTTTCGCCCCACCATCAAACCTTTTGGTTTTGGATGAAATGTGAGTTTTGACTTTCAAGAAATGCGCACTCTGAAAAACTTTGTTTCTGAATGCGGGAAAAGTTAAAGTTGTTATAAGGCCTATATCTAAAGCTCCTAAAGGAGCACATGGCTACCTTTGGGATATATGATATGGAACCACTCACCATCATACATATTTCATTTGGGAGCAGCTAGTGTTTTCTCTCTTCAAGATATGCTCTTTTTCACCAACTATGAAACTTAGAGTGCCAAAGCTTGAAATCGTCATTTTGGGGATTTCACAAGCTCTGAATGCGGTTTCTGGCAAATGGGCATACACCTGATAGATTTTCGCCCCACCATCAAACCTTCTGGTTTTGGATGAAATGTGAGTTTTGACTTTCAAGAAATGCGCACTCTGAAAAACTTTGTTTCTGAATGCGGGAAAAGTTAAAGTTGTTATAAGGCCTATATCTAAAGCTCCTAAAGGAGCACATGGCTACCTTTGGGATATATGATATGGAACCACTCACCATCATACATATTTCATTTGGGAGCAGCTAGTGTATTCTCTCTTCAAGATATGCTCTTTTTCACCAACTATGAAACTTAGAGTGCCAAAGCTTGAAATCGTCATTTTGGGGATTTCACAAGCTCTGAATGCGGTTTCTGGCAAATGGGCATACACCTGATAGATTTTCGCCCCACCATCAAACCTTTTGGTTTTGGATGAAATGTGAGTTTTGACTTTCAAGAAATGCGCACTCTGAAAAACTTTGTTTCTGAATGCGGGAAAAGTTAAAGTTGTTATAAGGCCTATATCTAAAGCTCCTAAAGGAGCACATGGCTACCTTTGGGATATATGATATGGAACCACTCACCATCATACATATTTCATTTGGGAGCAGCTAGTGTATTCTCTCTTCAAGATATGCTCTTTTTCACCAACTATGAAACTTAGAGTGCCAAAGCTTGAAATTGTCATTTTTTTGGGATTTCACAAGCTCTGAATGCGGTTTCTGGCAAATGGGCATACACCTGATAGATTTTCGCCCCACCATCAAACCTTCTGGTTTTGGATGAAATGTGAGTTTTGACTTTCAAGAAATGCGCACTCTGAAAAACTTTGTTTCTGAATGCGGGAAAAGTTAAAGTTTTATAAGGCCTATATCTAAAGCTCCTAAAGGAGCACATGGCTACCTTTGGGATATATGATATGGAACCACTCACCATCATACATATTTCATTTGGGAGCAGCTAGTGTATTCTCTCTTCAAGATATGCTCTTTTTCACCAACTATGAAACTTAGAGTGCCAAAGCTTGAAATCGTCATTTTGGGGATTTCACAAGCTCTGAATGCGGTTCATGGCAAATGGGCATACACCTGATAGATTTTCGCCCCACCATCAAACCTTTTGGTTTTGGATGAAATGTGAGTTTTGACTTTCAAGAAATGCGCACTCTGAAAAACTTTGTTTCTGAATGCGGGAAAAGTTAAAGTTGTTATAAGGCCTATATCTAAAGCTCCTAAAGGAGCACATGGCTACCTTTGGGATATATGATATGGAACCACTCACCATCATACATATTTCATTTGGGAGCAGCTAGTGTTTTCTCTCTTCAAGATATGCTCTTTTTCACCAACTATGAAACTTAGAGTGCCAAAGCTTGAAATCGTCATTTTGGGGATTTCACAAGCTCTGAATGCGGTTTCTGGCAAATGGGCATACACCTGATAGATTTTCGCCCCACCATCAAACCTTCTGGTTTTGGATGAAATGTGAGTTTTGACTTTCAAGAAATGCGCACTCTGAAAAATTTTGTTTCTGAATGCGGGAAAAGTTAAAGTTGTTATAAGGCCTATATCTAAAGCTCCTAAAGGAGCACATGGCTACCTTTGGGATATATGATATGGAACCACTCACCATCATACATATTTCATTTGGGAGCAGCTAGTGTATTCTCTCTTCAAGATATGCTCTTTTACACCAACTATGAAACTTAGAGTTCCAAAGCTTGAAATCGTCATTTTGGGGATTTCACAAGCTCTGAATGCGGTTTCTGGCAAATGGGCAAACACCTGATAGATTTTCGCCCCACCATCAAACCTTTTGGTTTTGGATGAAATGTGAGTTTTGACTTTCAAGAAATGCGCACTCTGAAAAACTTTGTTTCTGAATGCGGGAAAAGTTAAAGTTGTTATAAGGCCTATATCTAAAGCTCCTAAAGGAGCACATGGCTACCTTTGGGTTGTATGATATGGAACCACTCACCATCATACATATTTCATTTGGGAGCAGCTAGTGTATTCTCTCTTCAAGATATGCTCTTTTTCACCAACTATGAAACTTAGAGTGCCAAAGCTTGAAATCGTCATTTTGGGGATTTCACAAGCTATGAATGCGGTTTCTGGCAAATGGGCATACACCTGATAGATTTTCGCCCCACCATCAAACCTTTTGGTTTTGGATGAAATGTGAGTTTTGACTTTCAAGAAATGCGCACTCTGAAAAACTTTGTTTCTGAATGCGGGAAAAGTTAAAGTTGTTATAAGGCCTATATCTAAAGCTCCTAAAGGAGCACATTGCTACCTTTGGGATATATGATATGGAACCACTCACCATCATACATATTTCATTTGGGAGCAGCTAGTGTATTCTCTCTTCAAGATATGCTGTTTTTCACCAACTATGAAACTTAGAGTGCCAAAGCTTGAAATCGTCATTTTGGGGATTTCGCAAGCTCTGAATGCGGTTTCTGGCAAATGGGCATACACCTGATAGATTTTCGCCCCACCATCAAACCTTCTGGTTTTGGATGAAATGTGAGTTTTGACTTTCAAGAAATGCGCACTCTGAAAAACTTTGTTTCTGAATGCGGGAAAAGTTAAAGTTGTTATAAGGCCTATATCTAAAGCTCCTAAAGGAGCACATAGCTACCTTTGGGATATATGATATGGAAGCACTCACCATCATACATATTTCATTTGGGAGCAGCTAGTGTTTTCTCTCTTCAAGATATGCTCTTTTTCACCAACTATGAAACTTAGAGTGCCAAAGCTTGAAATCGTCATTTTGGGGATTTCACAAGCTCTGAATGCGGTTTCTGGCAAATGGGCATACACCTGATAGATTTTCGCCCCACCATCAAACCTTCTGGTTTTGGATGAAATGTGAGTTTTGACTTTCAAGAAATGCGCACTCTGAAAAACTTTGTTTCTGAATGCGGGAAAAGTTAAAGTTGTTATAAGGCCTATATCTAAAGCTCCTAAAGGAGCACATGGGTACCTTTGGGATATATGATATGGAACCACTCACCATCATACATATTTCATTTGGGAGCAGCTAGTGTTTTCTCTCTTCAAGATATGCTCTTGTTCACCAACTATGAAACTTAGAGTGCCAAAGCTTGAAATCGTCATTTTGGGGATTTCACAAGCTCTGAATGCGGTTTCTGGAAAATGGGCATACACCTGATAGATTTTCGCCCCACCATCAAACCTTCTGTTTTTGGATGAAATGTGAGTTTTGACTTTCAAGAAATGCGCACTCTGAAAAACTTTGTTTCTGAATGCGGGAAAAGTTTAAGTTGTTTTAAGGCCTATATCTAAAGCTCCTAAAGGAGCACATGGCTACCTTTGGGATATATGATATGGAACCACTCACCATCATACATATTTCATTTGGGAGCAGCTAGTGTATTCTCTCTTCAAGATATGCTCTTTTACACCAACTATGAAACTTAGAGTGCCAAAGCTTGAAATCGTCATTTTGGGGATTTCACAAGCTCTGAATGCGGTTTCTGGAAAATGGGCATACACCTGATAGATTTTCGCCCCACCATCAAACCTTCTGGTTTTGGATGAAATGTGAGTTTTGACTTTCAAGAAATGCGCACTCTGAAAAACTTTGTTTCTGAATGCGGGAAAAGTTAAAGTTGTTTTAAGGCCTATATCTAAAGCTCCTAAAGGAGCACATGGCTACCTTTGGGATATATGATATGGAACCAATCACCATCATACATATTTCATTTGGGAGCAGCTAGTGTATTCTCTCTTCAAGATATGCTCTTTTACACCAACTATGAAACTTAGAGTGCCAAAGCTTGATATCGTCATTTTGGGCATTTCACAAGCTCTGAATGCGGTTTCTGGCAAATGGGCATACACCTGATAGATTTTCGCCCCACCATCAAAACTTTTGGTTTTGGATGAAATGTGAGTTTTGACTTTCAAGAAATGCGCACTCTGAAAAACTTTGTTTCTGAATGCGGGAAAAGTTAAAGTTTTTATAAGGCCTATATCTAAAGCTCCTAAAGGAGCACATGGCTACCTTTGGGATATATGATATGGAACCACTCACCATCATACATATTTCATTTGGGAGCAGCTAGTGTATTCTCTCTTCAAGATATGCTCTTTTTCACCAACTATGAAACTTAGAGTGCCAAAGCTTGAAATCGTCATTTTTTTGGGATTTCACAAGCTCTGAATGCGGTTTCTGGCAAATGGGCATACACCTGATAGATTTTCGCCCCACCATCAAACCTTCTGGTTTTGGATGAAATGTGAGTTTTGACTTTCAAAAATGCGCACTCTGAAAAACTTTGTTTCTGAATGCGGGAAAAGTTAAAGTTTTATAAGGCCTATATCTAAAGCTCCTAAAGGAGCACATGGCTACCTTTGGGATATATGATACGGAACCACTCACCATCATACATATTTCATTTGGGAGCAGCTAGTGTATTCTCTCTTCAAGATATGCTCTTTTTCACCAACTATGAAACTTAGAGTGCCAAAGCTTGAAATCGTCATTTTGGGGATTTCACAAGCTCTGAATGCGGTTTCTGGCAAATGGGCATACACCTGATAGATTTTCGCCCCACCATCAAACCTTCTGGTTTTGGATGAAATGTGAGTTTTGACTTTCAAGAAATGCGCACTCTGAAAAATTTTGTTTCTGAATGCGGGAAAAGTTAAAGTTGTTATAAGGCCTATATCTAAAGCTCCTAAAGGAGCACATGGCTACCTTTGGGATATATGATATGGAACCACTCACCATCATACATATTTCATTTGGGAGCAGCTAGTGTATTCTCTCTTCAAGATATGCTCTTTTACACCAACTATGAAACTTAGAGTTCCAAAGCTTGAAATCGTCATTTTGGGGATTTCACAAGCTCTGAATGCGGTTTCTGGCAAATGGGCAAACACCTGATAGATTTTCGCCCCACCATCAAACCTTTTGGTTTTGGATGAAATGTGAGTTTTGACTTTCAAGAAATGCGCACTCTGAAAAACTTTGTTTCTGAATGCGGGAAAAGTTAAAGTTGTTATAAGGCCTATATCTAAAGCTCCTAAAGGAGCACATGGCTACCTTTGGGATGTATGATATGGAACCACTCACCATCATACATATTTCATTTGGGAGCAGCTAGTGTATTCTCTCTTCAAGATATGCTCTTTTTCACCAACTATGAAACTTAGAGTGCCAAAGCTTGAAATCGTCATTTTGGGGATTTCACAAGCTTTGAATGCGGTTTCTGGCAAATGGGCATACACCTGATTGATTTTCGCCCCACCATCAAACCATCTGGTTTTGGATGAAATGTGAGTTTTGACTTTCAAGAAATGCGCACTCTGAAAAACTTTGTTTCTGAATGCGGGAAAAGTTAAAGTTGTTATAAGGCCTATATCTAAAGCTCCTAAAGGAGCACATGGCTACCTTTGGGATATATGATATGGAACCACTCACCATCATACATATTTCATTTGGGAGCAGCTAGTGTTTTCTCTCTTCAAGATATGCTCTTTTTCACCAACTATGAAACTTAGAGTGCCAAAGCTTGAAATCGTCATTTTGGGGATTTCACAAGCTATGAATGCGGTTTCTGGCAAATGGGCATACACCTGATAGATTTTCGCCCCACCATCAAACCTTTTGGTTTTGGATGAAATGTGAGTTTTGACTTTCAAGAAATGCGCACTCTGAAAAACTTTGTTTCTGAATGCGGGAAAAGTTAAAGTTGTTATAAGGCCTATATCTAAAGCTCCTAAAGGAGCACATTGCTACCTTTGGGATATATGATATGGAACCACTCACCATCATACATATTTCATTTGGGAGCAGCTAGTGTATTCTCTCTTCAAGATATGCTGTTTTTCACCAACTATGAAACTTAGAGTGCCAAAGCTTGAAATCGTCATTTTGGGGATTTCGCAAGCTCTGAATGCGGTTTCTGGCAAATGGGCATACACCTGATAGATTTTCGCCCCACCATCAAACCTTCTGGTTTTGGATGAAATGTGAGTTTTGACTTTCAAGAAATGCGCACTCTGAAAAACTTTGTTTCTGAATGCGGGAAAAGTTAAAGTTGTTATAAGGCCTATATCTAAAGCTCCTAAAGGAGCACATAGCTACCTTTGGGATATATGATATGGAAGCACTCACCATCATACATATTTCATTTGGGAGCAGCTAGTGTTTTCTCTCTTCAAGATATGCTCTTTTTCACCAACTATGAAACTTAGAGTGCCAAAGCTTGAAATCGTCATTTTGGGGATTTCACAAGCTCTGAATGCGGTTTCTGGCAAATGGGCATACACCTGATAGATTTTCGCCCCACCATCAAACCTTCTGGTTTTGGATGAAATGTGAGTTTTGACTTTCAAGAAATGCGCACTCTGAAAAACTTTGTTTCTGAATGCGGGAAAAGTTAAAGTTGTTATAAGGCCTATATCTAAAGCTCCTAAAGGAGCACATGGCTACCTTTGGGATATATGATATGGAACCACTCACCATCATACATATTTCATTTGGGAGCAGCTAGTGTTTTCTCTCTTCAAGATATGCTCTTGTTCACCAACTATGAAACTTAGAGTGCCAAAGCTTGAAATCGTCATTTTGGGGATTTCACAAGCTCTGAATGCGGTTTCTGGAAAATGGGCATACACCTGATAGATTTTCGCCCCACCATCAAACCTTCTGTTTTTGGATGAAATGTGAGTTTTGACTTTCAAGAAATGCGCACTCTGAAAAACTTTGTTTCTGAATGCGGGAAAAGTTTAAGTTGTTTTAAGGCCTATATCTAAAGCTCCTAAAGGAGCACATGGCTACCTTTGGGATATATGATATGGAACCACTCACCATCATACATATTTCATTTGGGAGCAGCTAGTGTATTCTCTCTTCAAGATATGCTCTTTTACACCAACTATGAAACTTAGAGTGCCAAAGCTTGAAATCGTCATTTTGGGGATTTCACAAGCTCTGAATGCGGTTTCTGGAAAATGGGCATACACCTGATAGATTTTCGCCCCACCATCAAACCTTCTGGTTTTGGATGAAATGTGAGTTTTGACTTTCAAGAAATGCGCACTCTGAAAAACTTTGTTTCTGAATGCGGGAAAAGTTAAAGTTGTTTTAAGGCCTATATCTAAAGCTCCTAAAGGAGCACATGGCTACCTTTGGGATATATGATATGGAACCACTCACCATCATACATATTTCATTTGGGAGCAGCTAGTGTATTCTCTCTTCAAGATATGCTCTTTTACACCAACTATGAAACTTAGAGTGCCAAAGCTTGATATCGTCATTTTGGGCATTTCACAAGCTCTGAATGCGGTTTCTGGCAAATGGGCATACACCTGATAGATTTTCGCCCCACCATCAAAACTTTTGGTTTTGGATGAAATGTGAGTTTTGACTTTCAAGAAATGCGCACTCTGAAAAACTTTGTTTCTGAATGCGGGAAAAGTTAAAGTTTTTATAAGGCCTATATCTAAAGCTCCTAAAGGAGCACATGGCTACCTTTGGGATATATGATATGGAACCACTCACCATCATACATATTTCATTTGGGAGCAGCTAGTGTATTCTCTCTTCAAGATATGCTCTTTTTCACCAACTATGAAACTTAGAGTGCCAAAGCTTGAAATCGTCATTTTTTTGGGATTTCACAAGCTCTGAATGCGGTTTCTGGCAAATGGGCATACACCTGATAGATTTTCGCCCCACCATCAAACCTTCTGGTTTTGGATGAAATGTGAGTTTTGACTTTCAAAAATGCGCACTCTGAAAAACTTTGTTTCTGAATGCGGGAAAAGTTAAAGTTTTATAAGGCCTATATCTAAAGCTCCTAAAGGAGCACATGGCTACCTTTGGGATATATGATACGGAACCACTCACCATCATACATATTTCATTTGGGAGCAGCTAGTGTATTCTCTCTTCAAGATATGCTCTTTTTCACCAACTATGAAACTTAGAGTGCCAAAGCTTGAAATCGTCATTTTGGGGATTTCACAAGCTCTGAATGCGGTTTCTGGCAAATGGGCATACACCTGATAGATATTCGCCCCACCATCAAACCTTTTGGTTTTGGATGAAATGTGAGTTTTGACTTTCAAGAAATGCGCACTCTGAAAAACTTTGTTTCTGAATGCGGGAAAAGTTAAAGTTGTTATAAGGCCTATATCTAAAGCTCCTAAAAAGGCACATGGCTACCTTTGGGATATATGATATGGAACCACTCACCATCATACATATTTCATTTGGGAGCAGCTAGTGTTTTCTCTCTTCAAGATATGCTCTTTTTCACCAACTATGAAACTTAGAGTGCCAAAGCTTGAAATCGTCATTTTGGGGATTTCACAAGCTCTGAATGCGGTTTCTGGCAAATGGGCATACACCTGATAGATTTTCGCCCCACCATCAAACCTTCTGGTTTTGGATGAAATGTGAGTTTTGACTTTCAAGAAATGCGCACTCTGAAAAATTTTGTTTCTGAATGCGGGAAAAGTTAAAGTTGTTATAAGGCCTATATCTAAAGCTCCTAAAGGAGCACATGGCTACCTTTGGGATATATGATATGGAACCACTCACCATCATACATATTTCATTTGGGAGCAGCTAGTGTATTCTCTCTTCAAGATATGCTCTTTTACACCAACTATGAAACTTAGAGTGCCAAAGCTTGAAATCGTCATTTTGGGGATTTCACAAGCTCTGAATGCGGTTTCTGGCAAATGGGCATACACCTGATAGATTTTCGCCCCACCATCAAACCTTTTGGTTTTGGATGAAATGTGAGTTTTGACTTTCAAGAAATGCGCACTCTGAAAAACTTTGTTTCTGAATGCGGGAAAAGTTAAAGTTGTTATAAGGCCTATATCTAAAGCTCCTAAAGGAGCACATGGCTACCTTTGGGATGTATGATATGGAACCACTCACCATCATACATATTTCATTTGGGAGCAGCTAGTGTATTCTCTCTTCAAGATATGCTCTTTTTCACCAACTATGAAACTTAGAGTGCCAAAGCTTGAAATCGTCATTTTGGGGATTTCACAAGCTATGAATGCGGTTTCTGGCAAATGGGCATACACCTGATAGATTTTCGCCCCACCATCAAACCATCTGGTTTTGGATGAAATGTGAGTTTTGACTTTCAAGAAATGCGCACTCTGAAAAACTTTGTTTCTGAATGCGGGAAAAGTTAAAGTTGTTATAAGGCCTATATCTAAAGCTCCTAAAGGAGCACATGGCTACCTTTGGGATATATGATATGGAACCACTCACCATCATACATATTTCATTTGGGAGCAGCTAGTGTATTCTCTCTTCAAGATATGCTCTTTTTCACCAACTATGAAACTTAGAGTGCCAAAGCTTGAAATCGTCATTTTGGGGATTTCGCAAGCTCTGAATGCGGTTTCTGGCAAATGGGCATACACCTGATAGATTTTCGCCCCACCATCAAACCTTCTGGTTTTGGATGAAATGTGAGTTTTGACTTTCAAGAAATGCGCACTCTGAAAAACTTTGTTTCTGAATGCGGGAAAAGTTAAAGTTGTTATAAGGCCTATATCTAAAGCTCCTAAAGGAGCACATGGCTACCTTTGGGATATATGATATGGAACCACTCACCATCATACATATTTCATTTGGGAGCAGCTAGTGTTTTCTCTCTTCAAGATATGCTCTTTTTCACCAACTATGAAACTTAGAGTGCCAAAGCTTGAAATCGTCATTTTGGGGATTTCACAAGCTCTGAATGCGGTTTCTGGCAAATGGGCATACACCTGATAGATTTTCGCCCCACCATCAAACCTTTTGGTTTTGGATGAAATGTGAGTTTTGACTTTCAAGAAATGCGCACTCTGAAAAACTTTGTTTCTGAATGCGGGAAAAGTTAAAGTTGTTATAAGGCCTATATCTAAAGCTCCTAAAGGAGCACATGGCTACCTTTGGGATGTATGATATGGAACCACTCACCATCATACATATTTCATTTGGGAGCAGCTAGTGTATTCTCTCTTCAAGATATGCTCTTTTTCACCAACTATGAAACTTAGAGTGCCAAAGCTTGAAATCGTCATTTTGGGGATTTCAAGAGCTCTGAATGCGGTTTCTGGCAAATGGGCATACACCTGATAGATTTTCGCCCCACCATCAAACCTTCTGGTTTTGGATGAAATGTGAGTTTTGACTTTCAAGAAATGCGCACTCTGAAAAATTTTGTTTCTGAATGCGGGAAAAGTTAAAGTTGTTATAAGGCCTATATCTAAAGCTCCTAAAGGAGCACATGGCTACCTTTGGGATATATGATATGGAACCACTCACCATCATACATATTTCATTTGGGAGCAGCTAGTGTATTCTCTCTTCAAGATATGCTCTTTTACACCAACTATGAAACTTAGAGTGCCAAAGCTTGAAATCGTCATTTTGGGGATTTCACAAGCTCTGAATGCGGTTTCTGGCAAATGGGCATACACCTGATAGATTTTCGCCCCACCATCAAACCTTTTGGTTTTGGATGAAATGTGAGTTTTGACTTTCAAGAAATGCGCACTCTGAAAAACTTTGTTTCTGAATGCGGGAAAAGTTAAAGTTGTTATAAGGCCTATATCTAAAGCTCCTAAAGGAGCACATGGCTACCTTTGGGATGTATGATATGGAACCACTCACCATCATACATATTTCATTTGGGAGCAGCTAGTGTATTCTCTCTTCAAGATATGCTCTTTTTCACCAACTATGAAACTTAGAGTGCCAAAGCTTGAAATCGTCATTTTGGGGATTTCACAAGCTATGAATGCGGTTTCTGGCAAATGGGCATACACCTGATAGATTTTCGCCCCACCATCAAACCTTCTGTTTTTGGATGAAATGTGAGTTTTGACTTTCAAGAAATGCGCACTCTGAAAAACTTTGTTTCTGAATGCGGGAAAAGTTAAAGTTGTTTTAAGGCCTATATCTAAAGCTCCTAAAGGAGCACATGGCTACCTTTGGGATATATGATATGGAACCACTCACCATCATACATATTTCATTTGGGAGCAGCTAGTGTATTCTCTCTTCAAGATATGCTCTTTTACACCAACTATGAAACTTAGAGTGCCAAAGCTTGAAATCGTCATTTTGGGGATTTCACAAGCTCTGAATGCGGTTTCTGGAAAATGGGCATACACCTGATAGATTTTCGCCCCACCATCAAACCTTTTGGTTTTGGATGAAATGTGAGTTTTGACTTTCAAGAAATGCGCACTCTGAAAAACTTTGTTTCTGAATGCGGGAAAAGTTAAAGTTGTTATAAGGCCTATATCTAAAGCTCCTAAAAAGGCACATGGCTACCTTTGGGATATATGATATGGAACCACTCACCATCATACATATTTCATTTGGGAGCAGCTAGTGTTTTCTCTCTTCAAGATATGCTCTTTTTCACCAACTATGAAACTTAGAGTGCCAAAGCTTGAAATCGTCATTTTGGGGATTTCACAAGCTCTGAATGCGGTTTCTGGCAAATGGGCATACACCTGATAGATTTTCGCCCCACCATCAAACCTTCTGGTTTTGGATGAAATGTGAGTTTTGACTTTCAAGAAATGCGCACTCTGAAAAATTTTGTTTCTGAATGCGGGAAAAGTTAAAGTTGTTATAAGGCCTATATCTAAAGCTCCTAAAGGAGCACATGGCTACCTTTGGGATATATGATATGGAACCACTCACCATCATACATATTTCATTTGGGAGCAGCTAGTGTATTCTCTCTTCAAGATATGCTCTTTTACACCAACTATGAAACTTAGAGTGCCAAAGCTTGAAATCGTCATTTTGGGGATTTCACAAGCTCTGAATGCGGTTTCTGGCAAATGGGCATACACCTGATAGATTTTCGCCCCACCATCAAACCTTTTGGTTTTGGATGAAATGTGAGTTTTGACTTTCAAGAAATGCGCACTCTGAAAAACTTTGTTTCTGAATGCGGGAAAAGTTAAAGTTGTTATAAGGCCTATATCTAAAGCTCCTAAAGGAGCACATGGCTACCTTTGGGATGTATGATATGGAACCACTCACCATCATACATATTTCATTTGGGAGCAGCTAGTGTATTCTCTCTTCAAGATATGCTCTTTTTCACCAACTATGAAACTTAGAGTGCCAAAGCTTGAAATCGTCATTTTGGGGATTTCACAAGCTATGAATGCGGTTTCTGGCAAATGGGCATACACCTGATAGATTTTCGCCCCACCATCAAACCATCTGGTTTTGGATGAAATGTGAGTTTTGACTTTCAAGAAATGCGCACTCTGAAAAACTTTGTTTCTGAATGCGGGAAAAGTTAAAGTTGTTATAAGGCCTATATCTAAAGCTCCTAAAGGAGCACATGGCTACCTTTGGGATATATGATATGGAACCACTCACCATCATACATATTTCATTTGGGAGCAGCTAGTGTATTCTCTCTTCAAGATATGCTCTTTTTCACCAACTATGAAACTTAGAGTGCCAAAGCTTGAAATCGTCATTTTGGGGATTTCGCAAGCTCTGAATGCGGTTTCTGGCAAATGGGCATACACCTGATAGATTTTCGCCCCACCATCAAACCTTCTGGTTTTGGATGAAATGTGAGTTTTGACTTTCAAGAAATGCGCACTCTGAAAAACTTTGTTTCTGAATGCGGGAAAAGTTAAAGTTGTTATAAGGCCTATATCTAAAGCTCCTAAAGGAGCACATGGCTACCTTTGGGATATATGATATGGAACCACTCACCATCATACATATTTCATTTGGGAGCAGCTAGTGTTTTCTCTCTTCAAGATATGCTCTTTTTCACCAACTATGAAACTTAGAGTGCCAAAGCTTGAAATCGTCATTTTGGGGATTTCACAAGCTCTGAATGCGGTTTCTGGCAAATGGGCATACACCTGATAGATTTTCGCCCCACCATCAAACCTTTTGGTTTTGGATGAAATGTGAGTTTTGACTTTCAAGAAATGCGCACTCTGAAAAACTTTGTTTCTGAATGCGGGAAAAGTTAAAGTTGTTATAAGGCCTATATCTAAAGCTCCTAAAGGAGCACATGGCTACCTTTGGGATGTATGATATGGAACCACTCACCATCATACATATTTCATTTGGGAGCAGCTAGTGTATTCTCTCTTCAAGATATGCTCTTTTTCACCAACTATGAAACTTAGAGTGCCAAAGCTTGAAATCGTCATTTTGGGGATTTCAAGAGCTCTGAATGCGGTTTCTGGCAAATGGGCATACACCTGATAGATTTTCGCCCCACCATCAAACCTTCTGGTTTTGGATGAAATGTGAGTTTTGACTTTCAAGAAATGCGCACTCTGAAAAATTTTGTTTCTGAATGCGGGAAAAGTTAAAGTTGTTATAAGGCCTATATCTAAAGCTCCTAAAGGAGCACATGGCTACCTTTGGGATATATGATATGGAACCACTCACCATCATACATATTTCATTTGGGAGCAGCTAGTGTATTCTCTCTTCAAGATATGCTCTTTTACACCAACTATGAAACTTAGAGTGCCAAAGCTTGAAATCGTCATTTTGGGGATTTCACAAGCTCTGAATGCGGTTTCTGGCAAATGGGCATACACCTGATAGATTTTCGCCCCACCATCAAACCTTTTGGTTTTGGATGAAATGTGAGTTTTGACTTTCAAGAAATGCGCACTCTGAAAAACTTTGTTTCTGAATGCGGGAAAAGTTAAAGTTGTTATAAGGCCTATATCTAAAGCTCCTAAAGGAGCACATGGCTACCTTTGGGATGTATGATATGGAACCACTCACCATCATACATATTTCATTTGGGAGCAGCTAGTGTATTCTCTCTTCAAGATATGCTCTTTTTCACCAACTATGAAACTTAGAGTGCCAAAGCTTGAAATCGTCATTTTGGGGATTTCACAAGCTATGAATGCGGTTTCTGGCAAATGGGCATACACCTGATAGATTTTCGCCCCACCATCAAACCTTCTGTTTTTGGATGAAATGTGAGTTTTGACTTTCAAGAAATGCGCACTCTGAAAAACTTTGTTTCTGAATGCGGGAAAAGTTAAAGTTGTTTTAAGGCCTATATCTAAAGCTCCTAAAGGAGCACATGGCTACCTTTGGGATATATGATATGGAACCACTCACCATCATACATATTTCATTTGGGAGCAGCTAGTGTATTCTCTCTTCAAGATATGCTCTTTTACACCAACTATGAAACTTAGAGTGCCAAAGCTTGAAATCGTCATTTTGGGGATTTCACAAGCTCTGAATGCGGTTTCTGGCAAATGGGCATACACCTGATAGATTTTCGCCCCACCATCAAACCTTTTGGTTTTGGATGAAATGTGAGTTTTGACTTTCAAGAAATGCGCACTCTGAAAAACTTTGTTTCTGAATGCGGGAAAAGTTAAAGTTGTTATAAGGCCTATATCTAAAGCTCCTAAAGGAGCACATGGCTACCTTTGGGATGTATGATATGGAACCACTCACCATCATACATATTTCATTTGGGAGCAGCTAGTGTATTCTCTCTTCAAGATATGCTCTTTTTCACCAACTATGAAACTTAGAGTGCCAAAGCTTGAAATCGTCATTTTGGGGATTTCACAAGCTATGAATGCGGTTTCTGGCAAATGGGCATACACCTGATAGATTTTCGCCCCACCATCAAACCTTCTGTTTTTGGATGAAATGTGAGTTTTGACTTTCAAGAAATGCGCACTCTGAAAAACTTTGTTTCTGAATGCGGGAAAAGTTAAAGTTGTTTTAAGGCCTATATCTAAAGCTCCTAAAGGAGCACATGGCTACCTTTGGGATATATGATATGGAACCACTCACCATCATACATATTTCATTTGGGAGCAGCTAGTGTATTCTCTCTTCAAGATATGCTCTTTTACACCAACTATGAAACTTAGAGTGCCAAAGCTTGAAATCGTCATTTTGGGGATTTCACAAGCTCTGAATGCGGTTTCTGGCAAATGGGCATACACCTGATAGATTTTCGCCCCACCATCAAACCTTTTGGTTTTGGATGAAATGTGAGTTTTGACTTTCAAGAAATGCGCACTCTGAAAAACTTTGTTTCTGAATGCGGGAAAAGTTAAAGTTGTTATAAGGCCTATATCTAAAGCTCCTAAAAAGGCACATGGCTACCTTTGGGATATATGATATGGAACCACTCACCATCATACATATTTCATTTGGGAGCAGCTAGTCTTTTCTCTCTTCAAGATATGCTCTTTTTCACCAACTATGAAACTTAGAGTGCCAAAGCTTGAAATCGTCATTTTGGGGATTTCACAAGCTCTGAATGCGGTTTCTGGCAAATGGGCATACACCTGATAGATTTTCGCCCCACCATCAAACCTTCTGGTTTTGGATGAAATGTGAGTTTTGACTTTCAAGAAATGCGCACTCTGAAAAATTTTGTTTCTGAATGCGGGAAAAGTTAAAGTTGTTATAAGGCCTATATCTAAAGCTCCTAAAGGAGCACATGGCTACCTTTGGGATATATGATATGGAACCACTCACCATCATACATATTTCATTTGGGAGCAGCTAGTGTATTCTCTCTTCAAGATATGCTCTTTTACACCAACTATGAAACTTAGAGTGCCAAAGCTTGAAATCGTCATTTTGGGGATTTCACAAGCTCTGAATGCGGTTTCTGGCAAATGGGCATACACCTGATAGATTTTCGCCCCACCATCAAACCTTTTGGTTTTGGATGAAATGTGAGTTTTGACTTTCAAGAAATGCGCACTCTGAAAAACTTTGTTTCTGAATGCGGGAAAAGTTAAAGTTGTTATAAGGCCTATATCTAAAGCTCCTAAAGGAGCACATGGCTACCTTTGGGATGTATGATATGGAACCACTCACCATCATACATATTTCATTTGGGAGCAGCTAGTGTATTCTCTCTTCAAGATATGCTCTTTTTCACCAACTATGAAACTTAGAGTGCCAAAGCTTGAAATCGTCATTTTGGGGATTTCACAAGCTATGAATGCGGTTTCTGGCAAATGGGCATACACCTGATAGATTTTCGCCCCACCATCAAACCATCTGGTTTTGGATGAAATGTGAGTTTTGACTTTCAAGAAATGCGCACTCTGAAAAACTTTGTTTCTGAATGCGGGAAAAGTTAAAGTTGTTATAAGGCCTATATCTAAAGCTCCTAAAGGAGCACATGGCTACCTTTGGGATATATGATATGGAACCACTCACCATCATACATATTTCATTTGGGAGCAGCTAGTGTATTCTCTCTTCAAGATATGCTCTTTTTCACCAACTATGAAACTTAGAGTGCCAAAGCTTGAAATCGTCATTTTGGGGATTTCGCAAGCTCTGAATGCGGTTTCTGGCAAATGGGCATACACCTGATAGATTTTCGCCCCACCATCAAACCTTCTGGTTTTGGATGAAATGTGAGTTTTGACTTTCAAGAAATGCGCACTCTGAAAAACTTTGTTTCTGAATGCGGGAAAAGTTAAAGTTGTTATAAGGCCTATATCTAAAGCTCCTAAAGGAGCACATGGCTACCTTTGGGATATATGATATGGAACCACTCACCATCATACATATTTCATTTGGGAGCAGCTAGTGTTTTCTCTCTTCAAGATATGCTCTTTTTCACCAACTATGAAACTTAGAGTGCCAAAGCTTGAAATCGTCATTTTGGGGATTTCACAAGCTCTGAATGCGGTTTCTGGCAAATGGGCATACACCTGATAGATTTTCGCCCCACCATCAAACCTTTTGGTTTTGGATGAAATGTGAGTTTTGACTTTCAAGAAATGCGCACTCTGAAAAACTTTGTTTCTGAATGCGGGAAAAGTTAAAGTTGTTATAAGGCCTATATCTAAAGCTCCTAAAGGAGCACATGGCTACCTTTGGGATGTATGATATGGAACCACTCACCATCATACATATTTCATTTGGGAGCAGCTAGTGTATTCTCTCTTCAAGATATGCTCTTTTTCACCAACTATGAAACTTAGAGTGCCAAAGCTTGAAATCGTCATTTTGGGGATTTCAAGAGCTCTGAATGCGGTTTCTGGCAAATGGGCATACACCTGATAGATTTTCGCCCCACCATCAAACCTTCTGGTTTTGGATGAAATGTGAGTTTTGACTTTCAAGAAATGCGCACTCTGAAAAATTTTGTTTCTGAATGCGGGAAAAGTTAAAGTTGTTATAAGGCCTATATCTAAAGCTCCTAAAGGAGCACATGGCTACCTTTGGGATATATGATATGGAACCACTCACCATCATACATATTTCATTTGGGAGCAGCTAGTGTATTCTCTCTTCAAGATATGCTCTTTTACACCAACTATGAAACTTAGAGTGCCAAAGCTTGAAATCGTCATTTTGGGGATTTCACAAGCTCTGAATGCGGTTTCTGGCAAATGGGCATACACCTGATAGATTTTCGCCCCACCATCAAACCTTTTGGTTTTGGATGAAATGTGAGTTTTGACTTTCAAGAAATGCGCACTCTGAAAAACTTTGTTTCTGAATGCGGGAAAAGTTAAAGTTGTTATAAGGCCTATATCTAAAGCTCCTAAAGGAGCACATGGCTACCTTTGGGATGTATGATATGGAACCACTCACCATCATACATATTTCATTTGGGAGCAGCTAGTGTATTCTCTCTTCAAGATATGCTCTTTTTCACCAACTATGAAACTTAGAGTGCCAAAGCTTGAAATCGTCATTTTGGGGATTTCACAAGCTATGAATGCGGTTTCTGGCAAATGGGCATACACCTGATAGATTTTCGCCCCACCATCAAACCATCTGGTTTTGGATGAAATGTGAGTTTTGACTTTCAAGAAATGCGCACTCTGAAAAACTTTGTTTCTGAATGCGGGAAAAGTTAAAGTTGTTATAAGGCCTATATCTAAAGCTCCTAAAGGAGCACATGGCTACCTTTGGGATATATGATATGGAACCAATCACCATCATACATATTTCATTTGGGAGCAGCTAGTGTATTCTCTCTTCAAGATATGCTCTTTTTCACCAACTATGAAACTTAGAGTGCCAAAGCTTGAAATCGTCATTTTGGGGATTTCGCAAGCTCTGAATGCGGTTTCTGGCAAATGGGCATACACCTGATAGATTTTCGCCCCACCATCAAACCTTCTGGTTTTGGATGAAATGTGAGTTTTGACTTTCAAGAAATGCGCACTCTGAAAAACTTTGTTTCTGAATGCGGGAAAAGTTAAAGTTGTTATAAGGCCTATATCTAAAGCTCCTAAAGGAGCACATGGCTACCTTTGGGATATATGATATGGAACCACTCACCATCATACATATTTCATTTGGGAGCAGCTAGTGTTTTCTCTCTTCAAGATATGCTCTTTTTCACCAACTATGAAACTTAGAGTGCCAAAGCTTGAAATCGTCATTTTGGGGATTTCACAAGCTCTGAATGCGGTTTCTGGCAAATGGGCATACACCTGATAGATTTTCGCCCCACCATCAAACCTTTTGGTTTTGGATGAAATGTGAGTTTTGACTTTCAAGAAATGCGCACTCTGAAAAACTTTGTTTCTGAATGCGGGAAAAGTTAAAGTTGTTATAAGGCCTATATCTAAAGCTCCTAAAGGAGCACATGGCTACCTTTGGGATGTATGATATGGAACCACTCACCATCATACATATTTCATTTGGGAGCAGCTAGTGTATTCTCTCTTCAAGATATGCTCTTTTTCACCAACTATGAAACTTAGAGTGCCAAAGCTTGAAATCGTCATTTTGGGGATTTCACAAGCTATGAATGCGGTTTCTGGCAAATGGGCATACACCTGATAGATTTTCGCCCCACCATCAAACCTTCTATTTTTGGATGAAATGTGAGTTTTGACTTTCAAGAAATGCGCACTCTGAAAAACTTTGTTTCTGAATGCGGGAAAAGTTAAAGTTGTTTTAAGGCCTATATCTAAAGCTCCTAAAGGAGCACATGGCTACCTTTGGGATATATGATATGGAACCACTCACCATCATACATATTTCATTTGGGAGCAGCTAGTGTATTCTCTCTTCAAGATATGCTCTTTTACACCAACTATGAAACTTAGAGTGCCAAAGCTTGAAATCGTCATTTTGGGGATTTCACAAGCTCTGAATGCGGTTTCTGGAAAATGGGCATACACCTGATAGATTTTCGCCCCACCATCAAACCTTTTGGTTTTGGATGAAATGTGAGTTTTGACTTTCAAGAAATGCGCACTCTGAAAAACTTTGTTTCTGAATGCGGGAAAAGTTAAAGTTTTTATAAGGCCTATATCTAAAGCTCCTAAAGGAGCACATGGCTACCTTTGGGATATATTATATGGAACCACTCACCATCATACATATTTCATTTGGGAGCAGCTAGTGTATTCTCTCTTCAAGATATGCTCTTTTTCACCAACTATGAAACTTAGAGTGCCAAAGCTTGAAATCGTCATTTTGGGGATTTCACAAGCTCTGAATGCGGTTTCTGGCAAATGGGCATACACCTGATAGATTTTCGCCCCACCATCAAACCTTCTGGTTTTGGATGAAATGTGAGTTTTGACTTTCAAGAAATGCGCACTCTGAAAAACTTTGTTTCTGAATGCGGGAAAAGTTAAAGTTGTTATAAGGCCTATATCTAAAGCTCCTAAAGGAGCACATGGGTACCTTTGGGATATATGATATGGAACCACTCACCATCATACATATTTCATTTGGGAGCAGCTAGTGTATTCTCTCTTCAAGATATGCTCTTTTTCACCAACTATGAAACTTAGAGTGCCAAAGCTTGAAATCGTCATTTTGGGGATTTCACAAGCTCTGAATGCGGTTTCTGGAAAATGGGCATACACCTGATAGATTTTTGCCCCACCATCAAACCTTCTGTTTTTGGATGAAATGTGAGTTTTGACTTTCAAGAAATGCGCACTCTGAAAAACTTTGTTTCTGAATGCGGGAAAAGTTAAAGTTGTTTTAAGGCCTATATCTAAAGCTCCTAAAGGAGCACATGGCTACCTTTGGGATATATGATATGGAACCACTCACCATCATACATATTTCATTTGGGAGCAGCTAGTGTATTCTCTCTTCAAGATATGCTCTTTTACACCAACTATGAAACTTAGAGTGCCAAAGCTTGAAATCGTCATTTTGGGGATTTCACAAGCTCTGAATGCGGTTTCTGGAAAATGGGCATACACCTGATAGATTTTCGCCCCACCATCAAACCTTCTGGTTTTGGATGAAATGTGAGTTTTGACTTTCAAGAAATGCGCACTCTGAAAAACTTTGTTTCTGAATGCGGGAAAAGTTAAAGTTGTTATAAGGCCTATATCTAAAGCTCCTAAAGGAGCACATGGCTACCTTTGGGATATATGATATGGAACCACTCACCATCATACATATTTCATTTGGGAGCAGCTAGTGTATTCTCTCTTCAAGATATGCTCTTTTTCACCAACTATGAAACTTAGAGTGCCAAAGCTTGAAATCGTCATTTTGGGGATTTCACAAGCTCTGAATGCGGTTTCTGGAAAATGGGCATACACCTGATAGATTTTCGCCCCACCATCAAACCTTTTGGTTTTGGATGAAATGTGAGTTTTGACTTTCAAGAAATGCGCACTCTGAAAAACTTTGTTTCTGAATGCGGGAAAAGTTAAAGTTTTTATAAGGCCTATATCTAAAGCTCCTAAAGGAGCACATGGCTACCTTTGGGATATATTATATGGAACCACTCACCATCATACATATTTCATTTGGGAGCAGCTAGTGTATTCTCTCTTCAAGATATGCTCTTTTTCAGCAACTATGAAACTTAGAGTGCCAAAGCTTGAAATCGTCATTTTGGGGATTTCACAAGCTCTGAATGCGGTTTCTGGCAAATGGGCATACACCTGATAGATTTTCGCCCCACCATCAAACCTTTTGGTTTTGGATGAAATGTGAGTTTTGACTTTCAAGAAATGCGCACTCTGAAAAACTTTGTTTCTGAATGCGGGAAAAGTTAAAGTTGTTATAAGGCCTATATCTAAAGCTCCTAAAGGAGCACATGGCTACCTTTGGGATAAATGATATGGAACCACTCACCATCATACATATTTCATTTGGGAGCAGCTAGTGTATTCTCTCTTCAAGATATGCTCTTTTACACCATCTATGAAACTTAGAGTGCCAAAGCTTGAAATCGTCATTTTGGGGATTTCACAAGCTCTGAATGCGGTTTCTGGAAAATGGGCATACACCTGATAGAATTTCGCCCCACCATCAAACCTTCTGGTTTTGGATGAAATGTGAGTTTTGACTTTCAAGAAATGCGCACTCTGAAAAACTTTGTTTCTGAATGCGGGAAAAGTTAAAGTTGTTATATGGCCTATATCTAAAGCTCCTAAAGGAGCACATGGCTACCTTTGGGATATATGATATGGAACCACTCACCATCATACATATTTCATTTGGGAGCAGCTAGTGTATTCTCTCTTCAAGATATGCTCTTTTTCACCAACTATGAAACTTAGAGTGCCAAAGCTTGAAATCGTCATTTTGGGGATTTCACAAGCTCTGAATGCGGTTTCTGGCAAATGGGCATACACCTGATAGATTTTCGCCCCACCATCAAACCTTTTGGTTTTGGATGAAATGTGAGTTTTGACTTTCAAGAAATGCGCACTCTGAAAAACTTTGTTTCTGAATGCGGGAAAAGTTAAAGTTGTTATAAGGCCTATATCTAAAGCTCCTAAAGGAGCACATGGCTACCTTTGGGATATATGATATGGAACCACTCACCATCATACATATTTCATTTGGGAGCAGCTAGTGTATTCTCTCTTCAAGATATGCTCTTTTTCACCAACTATGAAACTTAGAGTGCCAAAGCTTGAAATCGTCATTTTGGGGATTTCACAAGCTCTGAATGCGGTTTCTGGCAAATGGGCATACACCTGATAGATTTTCGCCCCACCATCAAACCTTTTGGTTTTGGATGAAATGTGAGTTTTGACTTTCAAGAAATGCGCAGTCTGAAAAACTTTGTTTCTGAATGCGGGAAAAGTTAACGTTTTTATAAGACCTATATCTAAAGCTCCTAAAGGAGCACATGGCTACCTTTGGGATATATGATATGGAACCACTCACCATCATACATATTTCATTTGGGAGCAGCTAGTGTATTCTCTCTTCAAGATATGCTCTTTTTCACCAACTATGAAACTTAGAGTGCCAAAGCTTGAAATCGTCATTTTGGGGATTTCACAAGCTCTGAATGCGGTTTCTGGCAAATGGGCATACACCTGTAGAACCTGCACAGCTAGACCAATGAGGGAATAGCTGGAGGTGAAGGGACGACGTGTTCTTTCCTGGCTGTTTAGAAGTGAATGAAAAAAATTTGAATTATCAAACTCCGCACACGAACAGAGCACAATTATGTTTAGGAATATACTGGGTCTGTTGCCACGGGTCGGATATGGATTGACCTGCCCCATATCCCGCTTACAACTGGCCTGAAACAGATCAGTAATATTCCTAATATTCTCCGTTCGTAAACGGGGCCGTTTTGAAAGCTTAGTGGTTACTCTCGTTCCACTCGTTGATCTGACTCCATTTAAGATATATAATTTAGAAATTTGGGTTTGGAATTTACGCGAACTTCGGGAGTGATTACACTCGACTCGTACCTGCGCCACTATTACTCAATATATGTTCTCGCGATTTAACATTATTGCTGAATATTTCAGTTCGGTGTAGAACTCAGAGGCTGAGGGTCCAGTCAACACAATACATGCAACACTGTCATGATAGTTGCGAGCCCAGGTCAGCGCAGCATTAACTGGGCTCCTTAGAGCTAATTCGACAGGAACCGGCGCATTAACGCCCATGGGTTCCCTTCGCGTCAAATCACAAGAGCCTTGCATAGCCGACCCTTTACGTTGGCAGAAACTTGCTGGCCTCACAGCTTAGAACTATCACATGGGTACCAAGCTCTCAGTTCGGTGTAGAACTCAGAGGCTGAGGGTCCAGTCAACACAATACATGCAACACAGTCATGATAGTTGTGAGCCCAGGTCGGCGTAGCATTAACTGGGCTCCTTAGAGATAGTTTGACAGGAACCGGCGCATTAACGCCCATGGGTTCCCTTCACGTCAAACCACAAGAGCCTTGCATAGCCGACCCTTTACGGTGGCAGAAACTTGCTGGCCTCACAGCTTAGAACTATCACCTGTACCAAGGGACTGCCGATCGGTCAGTCCTTGGTCCCCATTGTCCCCCTCAATATTCAGTTGTAATTTAGGCTGAAAAGGTACAAGATGAATTAGAGTCATGGAGATCACGCAAGTTACAAACAAAATAATTTATTTCCAGACGGGTAGGCAGTTAGCGTAGAATAAAACAGTCAATTTCAGTCAAATAGACAAATTAAAGATAAATAGAATAGAGTGAAATCTTACCCAGCCTGCTTTCGCTACACACATATACAAAGTATGCACAGTGTGGGAAATCGAGTGCGATCTTCCACTGCTACACATACATACATACATACATACCCAAGACATGTTGTGTGGGAAGTCGAATACGATCTTCCCAGATTGGTCTGTCTCCCTTGCTTTTATGCCAAATCACACGTTTGAAACCAGGCGGCAGTGCCATAAATCAACCTGGAGGGGTGGTCAAATCTGGAATTTAGACCCCCACCGTTGGGGGTTGTTGAGTAGGGAAAATGAGATGATTACCAGGAGAGGACGTGTAGGTTTTCCCTTGAGTTATTGAAACTATGGTTTATTAAAATCCATTTGGTATGAAATGTATCTCATCTGATACCTTGACTTTACTGGATCACATCCATACCAAACAGATTATCCTAATGTTTTGTTATGGTGCAGTTATCATGAAACTTCCCTCCTGATTATCCATTTTACATGCAATTCCTGTTACCATTACATAAGACTTAATGCAATAATACAAGGATCACATGGGCAATGTTTTCAAGGTGTTACCGGGTCTATTTACCATCAAAACAACAGTTTTGAGGTTTTCATTCAAGAGAGTAGTCCCTGGGGTAATGACAGCAGTGCCCAAAGGAGGGCACTGTGGTACTGCCCGGAGTCTTTCCCCCTGGAAGTGACCAGGTGTGGGGTCATAAGATGTTAGGCACATTCTTTTCCCGGGAGTTTTAATGGCCCACATGGCCTAATTGCCCGGGAACCGTTCATCCACCCACCATATATCTCTCCTTTATCATCTTGGCGTCACTGGTCTGGAACTCCTCAAAAGGTACTACAAACAGTATTGTCCTTTGTCCCTTTTGACACACACCAGAACCCCCACCTCACAAATGGCAGAGTCAACCCCCAGCTCACAGGCTCTTCACAGATGGCAGCCCTTCCTGACCTTAAACACTATGCTACAGGCCGCCCCATCATATCTATGAATGCTGTAGTTGGGAGTTTTCATGATAACTGCATTATGCTGTAAATATGTCTTTGTGCCTCTCATGGTAATATACCTTTTGGATAAACCTGATTTGGGTGAATGAAAGGAAAGGAGACATCCCAGACTGTTTGGTTTCTTCTCCTTATCTCCGAAATCCAGGCGTTAGTTCTTGCACCCATCTATAATTTGCAGCCAGGCCCACCCGGCAGGGGGCTACAACACATGGCTTCTACAGAAACAGCTTTTGCCCACGGCTCCTGAATGGTTGTGATATCAAAGGTAGACTGTTACAAAAACTAGACCATTACACCAGTCGCACTGAACCAATCAGAATAACACCAAGCATCACTATATTCTGACCTGGGATTATCATGAAACATCTTTATACCATCTCCAATATTCCTGTTCTGGAATGTGAGAAAATCCTTCTCTAGCACTCCCCCACAGGCATGTGTGCCAATGGTGGGGGCTAACCCTGTGGTCCAGGAGGGGGAAGTCAGCAAGCTGACCAGTGCATGAGACCAAATGTTCCTTATGACTGGCTTACACACCTGATAGATTTTCGCCCCACCATCAAACCTTTTGGTTTTGGATGAAATGTGAGTTTTGACTTTCAAGAAATGCACACTCTGAAAAACTTTGTTTCTGAATGCGGGAAAAGTTAAAGTTTTTATAAGGCCTATATCTAAAGCTCCTGAAGGAGCACATGGCTACCTTTGGGATATATGATATGGAACCACTCACCATCATACATATTTCATTTGGGAGCAGCTAGTGTATTCTCTCTTCAAGATATGCTCTTTTTCACCAACTATGAAACTTAGAGTGCCAAAGCTTGAAATCGTCATTTTGGGGATTTCACAAGCTCTGAATGCGGTTTCTGGCAAATGGGCATACACCTGATAGATTTTCGTCCCACCATCAAACCTTTTGGTTTTGGATGAAATGTGAGTTTTGACTTTCAAGAAATGCGCACTCTGAAAAACTTTGTTTCTGAATGCGGGAAAAGTTAAAGTTGTTATAAGGCCTATATCTAAAGCTCCTAAAGGAGCACATGGCTACCTTTGGGATATATGATATGGAACCACTCACCATCATACATATTTCATTTGGGAGCAGCTAGTGTATTCTCTCTTCAAGATATGCTCTTTTTCACCAACTATGAAACTTAGAGTGCCAAAGCTTGAAATCGTCATTTTGGGGATTACACAAGCTCTGAATGCGGTTTCTGGCAAATGGGCATACACCTGATAGATTTTCGCCCCACCATCAAACCATTTGGTTTTGGATGAAATGTGAGTTTTGACTTTCAAGAAATGCGCACTCTGAAAAACTTTGTTTCTGAATGCGGGAAAAGTTATAGTTTTTATAAGGCCTATATCTAAAGCTCCTAAAGGAGCACATGGCTACCTTTGGGATATATGATATGGAACCACTCACCATCACACATATTTCATTTGGAAGCAGCTAGTCTTTTCTCTCTTCAAGATATGCTCTTTTTCACCAACTATGAAACTTAGAGTGCCAAAGCTTGAAATCGTCATTTTGGGGATTTCACAAGCTCTGAATGCGGTTTCTGGCAAATGGGCATACACCGGATAGATTTTCGCCCCACCATCAAACCTTTTGGTTTTGGATGAAATGTGAGTTTTGACTTTCAAGAAATGCGCACTCTGAAAAACTTTGTTTCTGAATGATGGAAAAGTTAAAGTTGTTATAAGGCCTATATCTAAAGCTCCTAAAGGAGCACATGGCTACCTTTGGGATATATGATATGGAACCACTCACCATCATACATATTTTATTTAGGAGCAGCTAGTGTATTCTCTCTTCAAGATATGCTCTTTTTCACCAACTATGAAACTTAGAGTGCCAAAGCTTGAAATCGTCATTTTGGGGATTTCACAAGCTCTGAATGCGGTTCATGGCAAATGGGCATACACCTGATAGATTTTCGCCCCACCATCAAACCTTCTGGTTTTGGATGAAATGTGAGTTTTGACTTTCAAGAAATGCGCACTCTGAAAAACTTTGTTTCTGAATGCGGGAAAAGTTAAAGTTCTTATAAGGCCTATATCTAAAGCTCCTAAAGGAGCACATGGCTACCTTTGGGATATATGATATGGAACCACTCACCATCATACATATTTCATTTGGGAGCAGCTAGTGTATTCTCTCTTCAAGATATGCTCTTTTTCACCAACTATGAAACTTAGAGTGCCAAAGCTTGAAATCGTCATTTTGGGGATTTCACAAGCTCTGAATGCGGTTTATGGCAAATGGGCATACACCTGATAGATTTTCGCCCCACCATCAAACCTTTTGGTTTTGGATGAAATGTGAGTTTTGACTTTCAAGAAATGCGCACTCTGAAAAACTTTGTTTCTGAATGCGGGAAAAGTTAAAGTTGTTTTAAGGCCTATATCTAAAGCTCCTAAAGGAGCACATGGCAACCTTTGGGATATATGATATGGAACCACTCACCATCATACATATTTCATTTGGGAGCAGCTAGTGTATTCTCTCTTCAAGATATGCTCTTTTTCACCAACTATGAAACTTAGAGTGCCAAAGCTTGAAATCGTCATTTTGGGGATTTCACAAGCTCTGAATGCGGTTTCTGGCAAATGGGCATACACCTGATAGATTTTCGCCCCACCATCAAACCTTTTGGTTTTGGATGAAATGTGAGTTTTGACTTTCAAGAAATGCGCACTCTGAAAAACTTTGTTTCTGAATGCGGGAAAAGTTAAAGTTGTTATAAGGCCTATATCTAAAGCTCCTAAAGGAGCACATGGCTACCTTTGGGATATATGATATGGAACCACTCACCATCATACATATTTCATTTGGGAGCAGCTAGTGTATTCTCTCTTCAAGATATGCTCTTTTTCACCAACTATGAAACTTAGAGTGCCAAAGCTTGAAATCGTCATTTTGGGGATTTCACAAGCTCTGAATGCGGTTTCTGGCAAATGGGCATACACCTGATAGATTTTCGCCCCACCATCAAACCTTTTGGTTTTGGATGAAATGTGAGTTTTGACTTTCAAGAAATGCGCACTCTGAAAAACTTTGTTTCTGAATGCGGGAAAAGTTAAAGTTGTTATAAGGCCTATATCTAAAGCTCCTAAAGGAGCACATGGCTACCTTTGGGATATATGATATGGAACCACTCACCATCATACATATTTTATTTAGGAGCAGCTAGTGTATTCTCTCTTCAAGATATGCTCTTTTTCACCAACTATGAAACTTAGAGTGCCAAAGCTTGAAATCGTCATTTTGGGGATTTCACAAGCTCTGAATGCGGTTTCTGGCAAATGGGCATACACCTGATAGATTTTCGCCCCACCATCAAACCTTTTGGTTTTGGATGAAATTTGAGTTTTGACTTTCAAGAAATGCGCACTCTGAAAAACTTTGTTTCTGAATGCGGGAAAAGTTAAAGTTTTTATAAGGCCTATATCTAAAGCTCCTAAAGGAGCACATGGCTACCTTTGGGATATATGATATGGAACCACTCACCATCATACATATTTCATTTGGGAGCAGCTAGTGTATTCTCTCTTCAAGATATGCTCTTTTTCACCAACTATGAAACTTAGAGTGCCAAAGCTTGAAATCGTCATTTTGGGGATTTCACAAGCTCTGAATGCGGTTTATGGCATATGGGCATACACCTGATAGATTTTCGCCCCACCATCAAACCTTTTGGTTTTGGATGAAATGTGAGTTTTGACTTTCAAGAAATGCGCACTCTGAAAAACTTTGTTTCTGAATGCGGGAAAAGTTAAAGTTGTTATAAGGCCTATATCTAAAGCTCCTAAAGGAGCACATGGCTACCTTTGGGATATATGATATGGAACCACTCACCATCATACATATTTCATTTAGGAGCAGCTAGTGTATTCTCTCTTCAAGATATGCTCTTTTTCACCAACTATGAAACTTAGAGTGCCAAAGCTTGAAATCGTCATTTTGGGGATTTCACAAGCTCTGAATGCGGTTTCTGGCAAATGGGCATACACCTGATAGATTTTCGCCCCACCATCAAACCTTTTGGTTTTGGATGAAATGTGAGTTTTGACTTTCAAGAAATGCGCACTCTGAAAAACTTTGTTTCTGAATGCGGGAAAAGTTAAAGTTGTTATAAGGCCTATATCTATAGCTCCTAAAGGAGCACATGGCTACCTTTGGGATATATGATATGGAACCACTCACCATCATACATATTTCATTTAGGAGCAGCTAGTGTATTCTCTCTTCAAGATATGCTCTTTTTCACCAACTATGAAACTTAGAGTGCCAAAGCTTGAAATCGTCATTTTGGGGATTTCACAAGCTCTGAATGCGGTTTCTGGCAAATGGGCATACACCTGATAGATTTTCGCCCCACCATCAAACCTTTTGGTTTTGGATGAAATGTGAGTTTTGACTTTCAAGAAATGCGCACTCTGAAAAACTTTGTTTCTGAATGCGGGAAAAGTTAAAATTGTTATAAGGCCTATATCTATAGCTCCTAAAGGAGCACATGGCTACCTTTGGGATATATGATATGGAACTACTCACCATCATACATATTTTATTTGGGAGCAGCTAGTGTATTCTCTCTTCAAGATATGCTCTTTTTCACCAACTATGAAACTTAGAGTGCCAAAGCTTGAAATCGTCATTTTGGGGATTTCACAAGCTCTGAATGCGGTTCATGGCAAATGGGCATACACCTGCTAGATTTTCGCCCCACCATCAAACCTTTTGGTTTTGGATGAAATGTGAGTTTTGACTTTCAAGAAATGCGCACTCTGAAAAACTTTGTTTCTGAATGCGGGAAAAGTTAAAGTTGTTATAAGGCCTATATCTAAAGCTCCGAAAGGAGCACATGGCTACCTTTGGGATATATGATATGGAACCACTCACCATCATACATATTTCATTTGGGAGCAGCTAGTGTATTCTCTCTTCAAGATATGCTCTTTTTCACCAACTATGAAACTTAGAGTGCCAAAGCTTGAAATCGTCATTTTGGGGATTTCACAAGCTCTGAATGCGGTTTATGGCATATGGGCATACACCTGATAGATTTTCGCCCCACCATCAAACCTTTTGGTTTTGGATGAAATGTGAGTTTTGACTTTCAAGAAATGCGCACTCTGAAAAACTTTGTTTCTGAATGCGGGAAAAGTTAAAGTTTTTATAAGGCCTATATCTAAAGCTCCTAAAGGAGCACATGGCTACCTTTGGGATATATGATATGGAACCACTCACCATCATACATATTTCATTTGGGAGCAGCTAGTGTATTCTCTCTTCAAGATATGCTATTTTTCACCAACTATGAAACTTAGAGTGCCAAAGCTTGAAATCGTCATTTTGGGGATTTCACAAGCTCTGAATGCGGTTTCTGGCAAATGGGCATACACCTGATAGATTTTCGCCCCACCATCAAACCTTTGGTTTTGGATGAAATGTGAGTTTTGACTATCAAGAAATGCGCAATCTGAAAAACTTTGTTTCTGAATGCGGGAAAAGTTAAAGTTTTTATAAGGCCTATATCTAAAGCTTCTAAAGGAGCACATGGCTACCTTTGGGATATATGATATGGAACCACTCACCATCATACTTATTTCATTTGGGAGCAGCTACTGTATTCTCTCTTCAAGATATGCTCTTTTTCACAAACTATGAAAGTTAGAGTGCCAAAGCTTGAAATCGTCATTTTGGGGATTTCACAAGCTCTGAATGCGGTTTCTGGCAAATGGGCATACACCTGATAGATTTTCGCCCCACCATCAAACCTTTGGTTTTGGATGAAATGTGAGTTTTGACTTTCAAGAAATGCGCACTCTGAAAAACTTTGTTTCTGAATGCGGGAAAAGTTAAAGTTTTTATAAGGCCTATATCTAAAGCTCCTAAAGGAGCACATGGCTACCTTTGGGATATAATATATGGAACCACTCACCATCATACATATTTCATTTGGGACCAGCTAGTGTATTCTCTCTTCAAGATATGCTCTTTTTCACCAACTATGAAACTTAGAGTGCCAAAGCTTGAAATCGTCATTTTGGGGATTTCACAAGCTCTGAATGCGGTTTCTGGCAAATGGGCATACACCTGATAGATTTTCGCCCCACCATCAAACCTTTTGGTTTTGGATGAAATGTGAGTTTTGACTTTCAAGAAATGCGCACTCTGAAAAACTTTGTTTCTGAATGCGGGAAAAGTTAAAGTTGTTATAAGGCCTATATCTAAAGCTCCTAAAGGAGCACATGGCTACCTTTGGGATATATGATATGTAACCACTCACCATCATACATATTTCATTTGGGAGCAGCTAGTGTATTCTCTCTTCAAGATATGCTCTTTTTCACCAACTATGAAACTTAGAGTGCCAAAGCTTGAAATCGTCATTTTGGGGATTTCACAAGCTCTCAATGCGGTTTCTGGCAAATGGGCATACACCTGATAGATTTTCGCCCCACCATCACACCTTTTGGTTTTGGATGAAATGTGAGTTTTGACTTTCAAGAAATGCGCACTCTGAAAAACTTTGTTTCTGAATGCGGGAAAAGTTAAAGTTTTTATAAGGCCTATATCTAAAGCTCCTAAAGGAGCACATGGCTACCTTTGGGATATATGATATGGAACCACTCACCATCATACATATTTCATTTGGGAGCAGCTAGTGTATTCTCTCTTCAAGATATGCTCTTTTTCACCAACTATGAAACTTAGAGTGCCAAAGCTTGAAATCGTCATTTTGGGGATTTCACAAGCTCTCAATGCGGTTTCTGGCAAATGGGCATACACCTGATAGATTTTCGCCCCACCATCAAACCTTTTGGTTTTGGATGAAATGTGAGTTTTGACTTTCAAGAAATGCGCACTCTGAAAAACTTTGTTTCTGAATGCGGGAAAAGTTAAAGTTTTTATAAGGCCTATATCTAAAGCTCCTAAAGGAGCACATGGCTACCTTTGGGATATATGATATGGAACCACTCACCATCATACATATTTCATTTGGGAGCAGCTAGTGTATTCTCTCTTCAAGATATGCTCTTTTTCACAAACTATGAAACTTAGAGTGCCAAAGCTTGAAATCGTCATTTTGGGGATTTCACAAGCTCTGAATGCGGTTTCTGGCAAATGGGCATACACCTGATAGATTTTCGCCCCACCATCAAACCTTTTGGTTTTGGATGAAATGTGAGTTTTGACTTTCAAGAAATGCGCACTCTGAAAAACTTTGTTTCTGAATGCGGGAAAAGTTAAAGTTTTTATAAGGCCTATATCTAAAGCTCCTAAAGGAGCACATGGCTACCTTTGGGATATATGATATGGAACCACTCACCATCATACATATTTCATTTGGGAGCAGCTAGTGTATTCTCTCTTCAAGATATGCTCTTTTTCACAAACTATGAAACTTAGAGTACCAAAGCTTGAAATCGTCATTTTGGGGATTTCACAAGCTCTGAATGCGGTTTCTGGCAAATGGGCATACACCTGATAGATTTTCGCCCCACCATCAAACCTTCTGGTTTTGGATGAAATGTGAGTTTTGACTTTCAAGAAATGCGCACTCTGAAAAACTTTGTTTCTGAATGCGGGAAAAGTTAAAGTTTTTATAAGGCCTATATCTAAAGCTCCTAAAGGAGCACATGGCTACCTTTGGGATATATGATATGGAACCACTCACCATCATACATATTTCATTTGGGAGCAGCTAGTGTATTCTCTCTTCAAGATATGCTCTTTTTCACCAACTATGAAACTTAGAGTGCCAAAGCTTGAAATCGTCATTTTGGGGATTTCACAAGCTCTGAATGCGGTTTATGGCAAATGGGCATACACCTGATAGATTTTCGCCCCACCATCAAACCTTTTGGTTTTGGATGAAATGTGAGTTTTGACTTTCAAGAAATGCGCACTCTGAAAAACTTTGTTTCTGAATGCGGGAAAAGTTAAAGTTGTTATAAGGCCTATATCTAAAGCTCCTAAAGGAGCACATGGCTACCTTCTGGATATATGATATGTAACCACTCACCATCATACATATTTCATTTGGGAGCAGCTAGTGTATTCTCTCTTCAAGATATGCTCTTTTTCACAAACTATGAAACTTAGAGTACCAAAGCTTGAAATCGTCATTTTGGGGATTTCACAAGCTCTGAATGCGGTTTCTGGCAAATGGGCATACACCTGATAGATTTTCGCCCCACCATCAAACCTTCTGGTTTTGGATGAAATGTGAGTTTTGACTTTCAAGAAATGCGCACTCTGAAAAACTTTGTTTCTGAATGCGGGAAAAGTTAAAGTTTTTATAAGGCCTATATCTAAAGCTCCTAAAGGAGCACATGGCTACCTTTGGGATATATGATATGGAACCACTCACCATCATACATATTTCATTTGGGAGCAGCTAGTGTATTCTCTCTTCAAGATATGCTATTTTTCACCAACTATGAAACTTAGAGTGCCAAAGCTTGAAATCGTCATTTTGGGGATTTCACAAGCTCTGAATGCGGTTTATGGCAAATGGGCATACACCTGATAGATTTTCGCCCCACCATCAAACCTTTTGGTTTTGGATGAAATGTGAGTTTTGACTTTCAAGAAATGCGCACTCTGAAAAACTTTGTTTCTGAATGCGGGAAAAGTTAAAGTTGTTATAAGGCCTATATCTAAAGCTCCTAAAGGAGCACATGGCTACCTTCTGGATATATGATATGTAACCACTCACCATCATACATATTTCATTTGGGAGCAGCTAGTGTATTCTCTCTTCAAGATATGCTCTTTTTCACCAACTATGAAACTTAGAGTGCCAAAGCTTGAAATCGTCATTTTGGGGATTTCACAAGCTCTGAATGCGGTTTCTGGCAAATGGGCATACACCTGATAGATTTTCGCCCCACCATCAAACCTTTTGGTTTTGGATGAAATGTGAGTTTTGACGTTCAAGAAATGCGCACTCTGAAAAACTTTGTTTCTGAATGCGGGAAAAGTTAAAGTTTTTATGAGGCCTATATCTAATGCTCCTAAAGGAGCACATGGCTACCTTTGGGATATATGATATGGAACCACTCACCATCATACATATTTCATTTGGGAGCAGCTAGTGTATTCTCTTTTCAAGATATGCTCTTTTTCACCAACTATGAAACTTACAGTGCCAAAGCTTGAAATCGTCATTTTGGGGATTTCACAAGCTCTGAATGCGGTTTCTGGCAAATGGGCATACACCTGATAGATTTTCGCCCCACCATCACACCTTTTGGTTTTGGATGAAATGTGAGTTTTGACTTTCAAGAAATGCGCACTCTGAAAAACTTTGTTTCTGAATGCGGGAAAAGTTAAAGTTTTTATAAGGCCTATATCTAAAGCTCCTAAAGGAGCACATGGCTACCTTTGGGATATATGATATGGAACCACTCACCATCATACATATTTCATTTGGGAGCAGCTAGTGTATTCTCTCTTCAAGATATGCTCTTTTTCACCAACTATGAAACTTAGAGTGCCAAAGCTTGAAATCGTCATTTTGGGGATTTCACAAGCTCTCAATGCAGTTTCTGGCAAATGGGCATACACCTGATAGATTTTCGCCCCACCATCACACCTTTTGGTTTTGGATGAAATGTGAGTTTTGACTTTCAAGAAATGCGCACTCTGAAAAACTTTGTTTCTGAATGCGGGAAAAGTTAAAGTTTTTATAAGGCCTATATCTAAAGCTCCTAAAGGAGCACATGGCTACCTTTGGGATATATGATATGGAACCACTCACCATCATACATATTTCATTTGGGAGCAGCTAGTCTATTCTCTCTTCAAGATATGCTCTTTTTCACCAACTATGAAACTTAGAGTGCCAAAGCTTGAAATCGTCATTTGGGGGATTTCACAAGCTCTGAATGCGGTTTCTGGCAAATGGGCATACACCTGATAGATTTTCGCCCCACCATCAAACCTTTTGGTTTTGGATGAAATGTGAGTTTTGACTTTCAAGAAATGCGCACTCTGAAAAACTTTGTTTCTGAATGCGGGAAAAGTTAAAGTTTTTATAAGGCCTATATCTAAAGCTCCTAAAGGAGCACATGGCTACCTTTGGGATATATGATATGGAACCACTCACCATCATACATATTTCATTTGGGAGCAGCTAGTGTATTCTCTCTTCAAGATATGCTCTTTTTCACAAACTATGAAACTTAGAGTGCCAAAGCTTGAAATCGTCATTTGGGGGATTTCACAAGCTCTGAATGCGGTTTCTGGCAAATGGGCATACACCTGATAGATTTTCGCCCCACCATCAAACCTTTTGGTTTTGGATGAAATGTGAGTTTTGACTTTCAAGAAATGCGCACTCTGAAAAACTTTGTTTCTGAATGCGGGAAAAGTTAAAGTTGTTATAAGGCCTATATCTAAAGCTCCTAAAGGAGCACATGGCTACCTTTGGGATATATGATATGTAACCACTCACCATCATACATATTTCATTTGGGAGCAGCTAGTGTATTCTCTCTTCAAGATATGCTCTTTTTCAGCAACTATGAAACTTAGAGTGCCAAAGCTTGAAATCGTCATTTTGGGGATTTCACAAGCTCTGAATGCGGTTTCTGGCAAATGGGCATACACCTGATAGATTTTCGCCCCACCATCAAACCTTTTGGTTTTGGATGAAATGTGAGTTTTGACTTTCAAGAAATGCGCACTCTGAAAAACTTTGTTTCTGAATGCGGGAAAAGTTAAAGTTTTTATAAGGCCTATATCTAAAGCTCCTAAAGGAGCACATGGCTACCTTTGGGATATATGATATGGAACCACTCACCATCATACATATTTCATTTGGGAGCAGCTAGTGTATTCTCTCTTCAAGATATGCTCTTTTTCACCAACTATGAAACTTAGAGTGCCAAAGCTTGAAATCGTCATTTTGGGGATTTCACAAGCTCTGAATGCGGTTTCTGGCAAATGGGCATACACCTGATAGATTTTCGCCCCACCATCAAACCTTTTGGTTTTGGATGAAATGTGAGTTTTGACTTTCAAGAAATGCGCACTCTGAAAAACTTTGTTTCTGAATGCGGGAAAAGTTAAAGTTTTTATAAGGCCTATATCTAAAGCTCCTAAAGGAGCACATGGCTACCTTTGGGATATATGATATGGAACCACTCACCATCATACATATTTCATTTGGGAGCAGCTAGTGTATTCTCTCTTCAAGATATGCTCTTTTTCACAAACTATGAAACTTAGAGTGCCAAAGCTTGAAATCGTCATTTTGGGGATTTCACAAGCTCTGAATGCGGTTTCTGGCAAATGGGCATACACCTGATAGATTGTCGCCCCACCATCAAACCTTCTGGTTTTGGATGAAATGTGAGTTTTGACTTTCAAGAAATGCGCACTCTGAAAAACTTTGTTTCTGAATGCGGGAAAAGTTAAAGTTTTTATAAGGCCTATATCTAAAGCTCCTAAAGGAGCACATGGCTACCTTTGGGATATATGATATGGAACCACTCACCATCATACATATTTCATTTGGGAGCAGCTAGTGTATTCTCTCTTCAAGATATGCTCTTTTTCACCAACTATGAAACTTAGAGTGCCAAAGCTTGAAATCGTCATTTTGGGGATTTCACAAGCTCTGAATGCGGTTTCTGGCAAATGGGCATACACCTGATAGATTTTCGCCCCACCATCAAACCTTTTGGTTTTGGATGAAATGTGAGTTTTGACTTTCAAGAAATGCGCACTCTGAAAAACTTTGTTTCTGAATGCGGGAAAAGTTAAAGTTTTTATAAGGCCTATATCTAAAGCTCCTAAAGGAGCACATGGCTACCTTTGGGATATATGATATGGAACCACTCACCATCATACATATTTCATTTGGGAGCAGCTAGTGTATTCTCTCTTCAAGATATGCTCTTTTTCACCAACTATGAAACTTAGAGTGCCAAAGCTTGAAATCGTCATTTTGGGGATTTCACAAGCTCTGAATGCGGTTTCTGGCAAATGGGCATACACCTGATAGATTTTCGCCCCACCATCAAACCTTTTGGTTTTGGATGAAATGTGAGTTTTGACTTTCAAGAAATGCGCACTCTGAAAAACTTTGTTTCTGAATGCGGGAAAAGTTAAAGTTTTTATAAGGCCTATATCTAAAGCTCCTAAAGGAGCACATGGCTACCTTTGGGATATATGATATGGAACCACTCACCATCATACATATTTCATTTGGGAGCAGCTAGTGTATTCTCTCTTCAAGATATGCTATTTTTCACAAACTATGAAACTTAGAGTGCCAAAGCTTGAAATCGTCATTTTGGGGATTTCACAAGCTCTCAATGCGGTTTCTGGCAAATGGGCATACACCTGATAGATTTTCGCCCCACCATCACACCTTTTGGTTTTGGATGAAATGTGAGTTTTGACTTTCAAGAAATGCGCACTCTGAAAAACTTTGTTTCTGAATGCGGGAAAAGTTAAAGTTTTTATAAGGCCTATATCTAAAGCTCCTAAAGGAGCACATGGCTACCTTTGGGATATATGATATGGAACCACTCACCATCATACATATTTCATTTGGGAGCAGCTAGTGTATTCTCTCTTCAAGATATGCTCTTTTTCACAAACTATGAAACTTAGAGTGCCAAAGCTTGAAATCGTCATTTTGGGGATTTCACAAGCTCTGAATGCGGTTTCTGGCAAATGGGCATACACCTGATAGATTTTCGCCTCACCATCAAACCTTCTGGTTTTGGATGAAATGTGAGTTTTGACTTTCAAGAAATGCGCACTCTGAAAAACTTTGTTTCTGAATGCGGGAAAAGTTAAAGTTTTTATAAGGCCTATATCTAAAGCTCCTAAAGGAGCACATGGCTACCTTTGGGATATATGATATGGAACCACTCACCATCATACATATTTCATTTGGGAGCAGCTAGTGTATTCTCTCTTCAAGATATGCTCTTTTTCACCAACTATGAAACTTAGAGTGCCAAAGCTTGAAATCGTCATTTTGGGGATTTCACAAGCTCTGAATGCGGTTTCTGGCAAATGGGCATACACCTGATAGATTTTCGCCCCACCATCAAACCTTTTGGTTTTGGATGAAATGTGAGTTTTGACTTTCAAGAAATGCGCACTCTGAAAAACTTTGTTTCTGAATGCGGGAAAAGTTAAAGTTTTTATAAGGCCTATATCTAAAGCTCCTAAAGGAGCACATGGCTACCTTTGGGATATATGATATGGAACCACTCACCATCATACATATTTCATTTGGGAGCAGCTAGTGTATTCTCTCTTCAAGATATGCTCTTTTTCACCAACTATGAAACTTAGAGTGCCAAAGCTTGAAATCGTCATTTTGGGGATTTCACAAGCTCTGAATGCGGTTTCTGGCAAATGGGCATACACCTGATAGATTTTCGCCCCACCATCAAACCTTTTGGTTTTGGATGAAATGTGAGTTTTGACTTTCAAGAAATGCGCACTCTGAAAAACTTTGTTTCTGAATGCGGGAAAAGTTAAAGTTTTTATAAGGCCTATATCTAAAGCTCCTAAAGGAGCACATGGCTACCTTTGGGATATATGATATGGAACCACTCACCATCATACATATTTCATTTGGGAGCAGCTAGTGTATTCTCTCTTCAAGATATGCTATTTTTCACAAACTATGAAACTTAGAGTGCCAAAGCTTGAAATCGTCATTTTGGGGATTTCACAAGCTCTCAATGCGGTTTCTGGCAAATGGGCATACACCTGATAGATTTTCGCCCCACCATCACACCTTTTGGTTTTGGATGAAATGTGAGTTTTGACTTTCAAGAAATGCGCACTCTGAAAAACTTTGTTTCTGAATGCGGGAAAAGTTAAAGTTTTTATAAGGCCTATATCTAAAGCTCCTAAAGGAGCACATGGCTACCTTTGGGATATATGATATGGAACCACTCACCATCATACATATTTCATTTGGGAGCAGCTAGTGTATTCTCTCTTCAAGATATGCTGTTTTTCACCAACTATGAAACTTAGAGTGCCAAAGCTTGAAATCGTCATTTTGGGGATTTCACAAGCTCTGAATGCGGTTTCTGGCAAATGGGCATACACCTGATAGATTTTCGCCCCACCATCAAACCTTTTGGTTTTGGATGAAATGTGAGTTTTGACTTTCAAGAAATGCGCACTCTGAAAAACTTTGTTTCTGAATGCGGGAAAAGTTAAAGTTTTTATAAGGCCTATATCTAAAGCTCCTAAAGGAGCACATGGCTACCTTTGGGATATATGATATGGAACCACTCACCATCATACATATTTCATTTGGGAGCAGCTAGTGTATTCTCTCTTCAAGATATGCTCTTTTTCACAAACTATGAAACTTAGAGTGCCAAAGCTTGAAATCGTCATTTGGGGGATTTCACAAGCTCTGAATGCGGTTTCTGGCAAATGGGCATACACCTGATAGATTTTCGCCCCACCATCAAACCTTTTGGTTTTGGATGAAATGTGAGTTTTGACTTTCAAGAAATGCGCACTCTGAAAAACTTTGTTTCTGAATGCGGGAAAAGTTAAAGTTGTTATAAGGCCTATATCTAAAGCTCCTAAAGGAGCACATGGCTACCTTTGGGATATATGATATGTAACCACTCACCATCATACATATTTCATTTGGGAGCAGCTAGTGTATTCTCTCTTCAAGATATGCTCTTTTTCAGCAACTATGAAACTTAGAGTGCCAAAGCTTGAAATCGTCATTTTGGGGATTTCACAAGCTCTGAATGCGGTTTCTGGCAAATGGGCATACACCTGATAGATTTTCGCCCCACCATCAAACCTTTTGGTTTTGGATGAAATGTGAGTTTTGACTTTCAAGAAATGCGCACTCTGAAAAACTTTGTTTCTGAATGCGGGAAAAGTTAAAGTTTTTATAAGGCCTATATCTAAAGCTCCTAAAGGAGCACATGGCTACCTTTGGGATATATGATATGGAACCACTCACCATCATACATATTTCATTTGGGAGCAGCTAGTGTATTCTCTCTTCAAGATATGCTCTTTTTCACCAACTATGAAACTTAGAGTGCCAAAGCTTGAAATCGTCATTTTGGGGATTTCACAAGCTCTGAATGCGGTTTCTGGCAAATGGGCATACACCTGATAGATTTTCGCCCCACCATCAAACCTTTTGGTTTTGGATGAAATGTGAGTTTTGACTTTCAAGAAATGCGCACTCTGAAAAACTTTGTTTCTGAATGCGGGAAAAGTTAAAGTTTTTATAAGGCCTATATCTAAAGCTCCTAAAGGAGCACATGGCTACCTTTGGGATATATGATATGGAACCACTCACCATCATACATATTTCATTTGGGAGCAGCTAGTGTATTCTCTCTTCAAGATATGCTCTTTTTCACAAACTATGAAACTTAGAGTGCCAAAGCTTGAAATCGTCATTTTGGGGATTTCACAAGCTCTGAATGCGGTTTCTGGCAAATGGGCATACACCTGATAGATTTTCGCCCCACCATCAAACCTTCTGGTTTTGGATGAAATGTGAGTTTTGACTTTCAAGAAATGCGCACTCTGAAAAACTTTGTTTCTGAATGCGGGAAAAGTTAAAGTTTTTATAAGGCCTATATCTAAAGCTCCTAAAGGAGCACATGGCTACCTTTGGGATATATGATATGGAACCACTCACCATCATACATATTTCATTTGGGAGCAGCTAGTGTATTCTCTCTTCAAGATATGCTCTTTTTCACCAACTATGAAACTTAGAGTGCCAAAGCTTGAAATCGTCATTTTGGGGATTTCACAAGCTCTGAATGCGGTTTCTGGCAAATGGGCATACACCTGATAGATTTTCGCCCCACCATCAAACCTTTTGGTTTTGGATGAAATGTGAGTTTTGACTTTCAAGAAATGCGCACTCTGAAAAACTTTGTTTCTGAATGCGGGAAAAGTTAAAGTTTTTATAAGGCCTATATCTAAAGCTCCTAAAGGAGCACATGGCTACCTTTGGGATATATGATATGGAACCACTCACCATCATACATATTTCATTTGGGAGCAGCTAGTGTATTCTCTCTTCAAGATATGCTCTTTTTCACAAACTATGAAACTTAGAGTGCCAAAGCTTGAAATCGTCATTTTGGGGATTTCACAAGCTCTGAATGCGGTTTCTGGCAAATGGGCATACACCTGATAGATTTTCGCCCCACCATCAAACCTTTTGGTTTTGGATGAAATGTGAGTTTTGACTTTCAAGAAATGCGCACTCTGAAAAACTTTGTTTCTGAATGCGGGAAAAGTTAAAGTTTTTATAAGGCCTATATCTAAAGCTCCTAAAGGAGCACATGGCTACCTTTGGGATATATGATATGGAACCACTCACCATCATACATATTTCATTTGGGAGCAGCTAGTGTATTCTCTCTTCAAGATATGCTATTTTTCACAAACTATGAAACTTAGAGTGCCAAAGCTTGAAATCGTCATTTTGGGGATTTCACAAGCTCTCAATGCGGTTTCTGGCAAATGGGCATACACCTGATAGATTTTCGCCCCACCATCAAACCTTTTGGTTTTGGATGAAATGTGAGTTTTGACTTTCAAGAAATGCGCACTCTGAAAAACTTTGTTTCTGAATGCGGGAAAAGTTAAAGTTTTTATAAGGCCTATATCTAAAGCTCCTAAAGGAGCACATGGCTACCTTTGGGATATATGATCTGGAACCACTCACCATCATACATATTTCATTTGGGAGCAGCTAGTGTATTCTCTCTTCAAGATATGCTCTTTTTCACAAACTATGAAACTTAGAGTGCCAAAGCTTGAAATCGTCATTTTGGGGATTTCACAAGCTCTGAATGCGGTTTCTGGCAAATGGGCATACACCTGATAGATTTTCGCCCCACCATCAAACCTTCTGGTTTTGGATGAAATGTGAGTTTTGACTTTCAAGAAATGCGCACTCTGAAAAACTTTGTTTCTGAATGCGGGAAAAGTTAAAGTTTTTATAAGGCCTATATCTAAAGCTCCTAAAGGAGCACATGGCTACCTTTGGGATATATGATATGGAACCACTCACCATCATACATATTTCATTTGGGAGCAGCTAGTGTATTCTCTCTTCAAGATATGCTCTTTTTCACCAACTATGAAACTTAGAGTGCCAAAGCTTGAAATCGTCATTTTGGGGATTTCACAAGCTCTGAATGCGGTTTCTGGCAAATGGGCATACACCTGATAGATTTTCGCCCCACCATCAAACCTTTTGGTTTTGGATGAAATGTGAGTTTTGACTTTCAAGAAATGCGCACTCTGAAAAACTTTGTTTCTGAATGCGGGAAAAGTTAAAGTTTTTATAAGGCCTATATCTAAAGCTCCTAAAGGAGCACATGGCTACCTTTGGGATATATGATATGGAACCACTCACCATCATACATATTTCATTTGGGAGCAGCTAGTGTATTCTCTCTTCAAGATATGCTCTTTTTCACAAACTATGAAACTTAGAGTGCCAAAGCTTGAAATCGTCATTTTGGGGATTTCACAAGCTCTGAATGCGGTTTCTGGCAAATGGGCATACACCTGATAGATTTTCGCCCCACCATCAAACCTTTTGGTTTTGGATGAAATGTGAGTTTTGACTTTCAAGAAATGCGCACTCTGAAAAACTTTGTTTCTGAATGCGGGAAAAGTTAAAGTTTTTATAAGGCCTATATCTAAAGCTCCTAAAGGAGCACATGGCTACCTTTGGGATATATGATATGGAACCACTCACCATCATACATATTTCATTTGGGAGCAGCTAGTGTATTCTCTCTTCAAGATATGCTGTTTTTCACCAACTATGAAACTTAGAGTGCCAAAGCTTGAAATCGTCATTTTGGGGATTTCACAAGCTCTGAATGCGGTTTCTGGCAAATGGGCATACACCTGATAGATTTTCGCCCCACCATCAAACCTTTTGGTTTTGGATGAAATGTGAGTTTTGACTTTCAAGAAATGCGCACTCTGAAAAACTTTGTTTCTGAATGCGGGAAAAGTTAAAGTTTTTATAAGGCCTATATCTAAAGCTCCTAAAGGAGCACATGGCTACCTTTGGGATATATGATATGGAACCACTCACCATCATACATATTTCATTTGGGAGCAGCTAGTGTATTCTCTCTTCAAGATATGCTATTTTTCACAAACTATGAAACTTAGAGTGCCAAAGCTTGAAATCGTCATTTTGGGGATTTCACAAGCTCTCAATGCGGTTTCTGGCAAATGGGCATACACCTGATAGATTTTCGCCCCACCATCACACCTTTTGGTTTTGGATGAAATGTGAGTTTTGACTTTCAAGAAATGCGCACTCTGAAAAACTTTGTTTCTGAATGCGGGAAAAGTTAAAGTTTTTATAAGGCCTATATCTAAAGCTCCTAAAGGAGCACATGGCTACCTTTGGGATATATGATATGGAACCACTCACCATCATACATATTTCATTTGGGAGCAGCTAGTGTATTCTCTCTTCAAGATATGCTCTTTTTCACCAACTATGAAACTTAGAGTGCCAAAGCTTGAAATCGTCATTTTGGGGATTTCACAAGCTCTGAATGCGGTTTCTGGCAAATGGGCATACACCTGATAGATTTTCGCCCCACCATCAAACCTTTTGGTTTTGGATGAAATGTGAGTTTTGACTTTCAAGAAATGCGCACTCTGAAAAACTTTGTTTCTGAATGCGGGAAAAGTTAAAGTTTTTATAAGGCCTATATCTAAAGCTCCTAAAGGAGCACATGGCTACCTTTGGGATATATGATATGGAACCACTCACCATCATACATATTTCATTTGGGAGCAGCTAGTGTATTCTCTCTTCAAGATATGCTCTTTTTCACACACTATGAAACTTAGAGTGCCAAAGCTTGAAATCGTCATTTGGGGGATTTCACAAGCTCTGAATGCGGTTTCTGGCAAATGGGCATACACCTGATAGATTTTCGCCCCACCATCACACCTTTTGGTTTTGGATGAAATGTGAGTTTTGACTTTCAAGAAATGCGCACTCTGAAAAACTTTGTTTCTGAATGCGGGAAAAGTTAAAGTTGTTATAAGGCCTATATCTAAAGCTCCTAAAGGAGCACATGGCTACCTTTGGGATATATGATATGGAACCACTCACCATCATACATATTTCATTTGGGAGCAGTTGGTGTATTCTCTCTTCAAGATATGCTCTTTTTCACCAACTCTGAAACTTAGAGTGCCAAAGCTTGAAATCGTCATTTTGGGGATTTCACAAGCTCTGAATGCGGTTTCTGGCAAATGGGCATACACCTGATAGATTTTCGCCCCACCATCAAACCTTTTGGTTTTGGATGAAATGTGAGTTTTGACTTTCAAGAAATGCGCACTCTGAAAAACTTTGTTTCTGAATGCGGGAAAAGTTAAAGTTTTTATAAGGCCTATATCTAAAGCTCCTAAAGGAGCACATGGCTACCTTTGGGATATATGATATGGAGCCACTCACCATCATACATATTTCATTTGGGAGCAGCTAGTGTATTCTCTCTTCAAGATATGCTCTTTTTCACAAACTATGAAACTTAGAGTGCCAAAGCTTGAAATCGTCATTTTGGGGATTTCACAAGCTCTGAATGCGGTTTCTGGCAAATGGGCATACACCTGATAGATTTTCGCCCCACCATCAAACCTTCTGGTTTTGGATGAAATGTGAGTTTTGACTTTCAAGAAATGCGCACTCTGAAAAACTTTGTTTCTGAATGCGGGAAAAGTTAAAGTTTTTATAAGGCCTATATCTAAAGCTCCTAAAGGAGCACATGGCTACCTTTGGGATATATGATATGGAACCACTCACCATCATACATATTTCATTTGGGAGCAGCTAGTGTATTCTCTCTTCAAGATATGCTCTTTTTCACCAACTATGAAACTTAGAGTGCCAAAGCTTGAAATCGTCATTTTGGGGATTTCACAAGCTCTGAATGCGGTTTCTGGCAAATGGGCATACACCTGATAGATTTTCGCCCCACCATCAAACCTTTTGGTTTTGGATGAAATGTGAGTTTTGACTTTCAAGAAATGCGCACTCTGAAAAACTTTGTTTCTGAATGCGGGAAAAGTTAAAGTTGTTATAAGGCCTATATCTAAAGCTCCTAAAGGAGCACATGGCTACCTTTGGGATATATGATATGGAACCACTCACCATCATACATATTTCATTTGGGAGCAGCTAGTGTATTCTCTCTTCAAGATATGCTCTTTTTCACCAACTATGAAACTTAGAGTGCCAAAGCTTGAAATCGTCATTTTGGGGATTTCACAAGCTCTGAATGCGGTTTCTGGCAAATGGGCATACACCTGATAGATTTTCGCCCCACCATCAAACCTTTTGGTTTTGGATGAAATGTGAGTTTTGACTTTCAAGAAATGCGCACTCTGAAAAACTTTGTTTCTGAATGCGGGAAAAGTTAAAGTTTTTATAAGGCCTATATCTAAAGCTCCTAAAGGAGCACATGGCTACCTTTGGGATATATGATATGGAACCACTCACCATCATACATATTTCATTTGGGAGCAGCTAGTGTATTCTCTCTTCAAGATATGCTCTTTTTCACCAACTATGAAACTTAGAGTGCCAAAGCTTGAAATCGTCATTTTGGGGATTTCACGAGCTCTGAATGCGGTTTCTGGCAAATGGGCATACACCTGATAGATTTTCGCCCCACCATCAAACCTTTTGGTTTTGGATGAAATGTGAGTTTTGACTTTCAAGAAATGCGCACTCTGAAAAACTTTGTTTCTGAATGCGGGAAAAGTTAAAGTTTTTATAAGGCCTATATCTAAAGCTCCTAAAGGAGCACATGGCTACCTTTGGGATATATGATATGGAACCACTCACCATCATACATATTTCATTTGGGAGCAGCTAGTGTATTCTCTCTTCAAGATATGCTCTTTTTCACCAACTATGAAACTTAGAGTGCCAAAGCTTGAAATCGTCATTTTGGGGATTTCACAAGCTCTGAATGCGGTTTCTGGCAAATGGGCATACACCTGATAGATTTTCGCCCCACCATCAAACCTTTTGGTTTTGGATGAAATGTGAGTTTTGACTTTCAAGAAATGCGCACTCTGAAAAACTTTGTTTCTGAATGCGGGAAAAGTTAAAGTTGTTATAAGGCCTATATCTAAAGCTCCTAAAGGAGCACATGGCTACCTTTGGGATATATGATATGTAGCCACTCACCATCATACATATTTCATTTGGGAGCAGCTAGTGTATTCTCTCTTCAAGATATGCTCTTTTTCACCAACTATGAAACTTAGAGTGCCAAAGCTTGAAATCGTCATTTTGGGGATTTCACAAGCTCTGAATGCGGTTTCTGGCAAATGGGCATACACCTGATAGATTTTCGCCCCACCATCAAACCATCTGGTTTTGGATGAAATGTGAGTTTTGACTTTCAAGAAATGCGCACTCTGAAAAACTTTGTTTCTGAATGCGGGAAAAGTTAAAGTTTTTATAAGGCCTATATCTAAAGCTCCTAAAGGAGCACATGGCTACCTTTGGGATATATGATATGGAACCACTCACCATCATACATATTTCATTTGGGAGCAGCTAGTGTATTCTCTCTTCAAGATATGCTCTTTTTCACCAACTATGAAACTTAGAGTGCCAAAGCTTGAAATCGTCATTTTGGGGATTTCACAAGCTCTCAATGCGGTTTCTGGCAAATGGGCATACACCTGATAGATTTTCGCCCCACCATCAAACCTTTTGGTTTTGGATGAAATGTGAGTTTTGACTTTCAAGAAATGCGCACTCTGAAAAACTTTGTTTCTGAATGCGGGAAAAGTTAAAGTTTTTATAAGGCCTATATCTAAAGCTCCTAAAGGAGCACATGGCTACCTTTGGGATATATGATATGGAACCACTCACCATCATACATATTTCATTTGGGAGCAGCTAGTGTATTCTCTCTTCAAGATATGCTATTTTTCACAAACTATGAAACTTAGAGTGCCAAAGCTTGAAATCGTCATTTTGGGGATTTCACAAGCTCTGAATGCGGTTTCTGGCAAATGGGCATACACCTGATAGATTTTCGCCCCACCATCAAACCTTTTGGTTTTGGATGAAATGTGAGTTTTGACTTTCAAGAAATGCGCACTCTGAAAAACTTTGTTTCTGAATGCGGGAAAAGTTAAAGTTTTTATAAGGCCTATATCTAAAGCTCCTAAAGGAGCACATGGCTACCTTTGGGATATATGATATGGAACCACTCACCATCATACATATTTCATTTGGGAGCAGCTAGTGTATTCTCTCTTCAAGATATGCTCTTTTTCACAAACTATGAAACTTAGAGTGCCAAAGCTTGAAATCGTCATTTTGGGGATTTCACAAGCTCTGAATGCGGTTTCTGGCAAATGGGCATACACCTGATAGATTTTCGCCCCACCATCAAACCTTTTGGTTTTGGATGAAATGTGAGTTTTGACTTTCAAGAAATGCGCACTCTGAAAAACTTTGTTTCTGAATGCGGGAAAAGTTAAAGTTTTTATAAGGCCTATATCTAAAGCTCCTAAAGGAGCACATGGCTACCTTTGGGATATATGATATGGAACCACTCACCATCATACATATTTCATTTGGGAGCAGCTAGTGTATTCTCTCTTCAAGATATGCTCTTTTTCACCAACTATGAAACTTAGAGTGCCAAAGCTTGAAATCGTCATTTTGGGGATTTCACGAGCTCTGAATGCGGTTTCTGGCAAATGGGCATACAGCTGATAGATTTTCGCCCCACCATCAAACCTTTTGGTTTTGGATGAAATGTGAGTTTTGACTTTCAAGAAATGCGCACTCTGAAAAACTTTGTTTCTGAATGCGGGAAAAGTTAAAGTTTTTATAAGGCCTATATCTAAAGCTCCTAAAGGAGCACATGGCTACCTTTGGGATATATGATATGGAACCACTCACCATCATACATATTTCATTTGGGAGCAGCTAGTGTATTCTCTCTTCAAGATATGCTCTTTTTCACAAACTATGAAACTTAGAGTGCCAAAGCTTGAAATCGTCATTTTGGGGATTTCACAAGCTCTGAATGCGGTTTCTGGCAAATGGGCATACACCTGATAGATTTTCGCCCCACCATCAAACCTTTTGGTTTTGGATGAAATGTGAGTTTTGACTTTCAAGAAATGCGCACTCTGAAAAACTTTGTTTCTGAATGCGGGAAAAGTTAAAGTTGTTATAAGGCCTATATCTAAAGCTCCTAAAGGAGCACATGGCTACCTTTGGGATATATGATATGTAACCACTCACCATCATAAATATTTCATTTGGGAGCAGCTAGTGTATTCTCTCTTCAAGATATGCTCTTTTTCACCAACTATGAAACTTAGAGTGCCAAAGCTTGAAATCGTCATTTTGGGGATTTCACAAGCTCTGAATGCGGTTTCTGGAAAATGGGCATACACCTGATAGATTTTCGCCCCACCATCACACCTTTTGGTTTTGGATGAAATGTGAGTTTTGACTTTCAAGAAATGCGCACTCTGAAAAACTTTGTTTCTGAATGCGGGAAAAGTTAAAGTTTTTATAAGGCCTATATCTAAAGCTCCTAAAGGAGCACATGGCTACCTTTGGGATATATGATATGGAACCACTCACCATCATACATATTTCATTTGGGAGCAGCTAGTGTATTCTCTCTTCAAGATATGCTATTTTTCACAAACTATGAAACTTAGAGTGCCAAAGCTTGAAATCGTCATTTTGGGGATTTCACAAGCTCTCAATGCGGTTTCTGGCAAATGGGCATACACCTGATAGATTTTCGCCCCACCATCACACCTTTTGGTTTTGGATGAAATGTGAGTTTTGACTTTCAAGAAATGCGCACTCTGAAAAACTTTGTTTCTGAATGCGGGAAAAGTTAAAGTTTTTATAAGGCCTATATCTAAAGCTCCTAAAGGAGCACATGGCTACCTTTGGGATATATGATATGGAACCACTCACCATCATACATATTTCATTTGGGAGCAGCTAGTGTATTCTCTCTTCAAGATATGCTCTTTTTCACAAACTATGAAACTTAGAGTGCCAAAGCTTGAAATCGTCATTTTGGGGATTTCACAAGCTCTGAATGCGGTTTCTGGCAAATGGGCATACACCTGATAGATTTTCGCCCCACCATCAAACCTTCTGGTTTTGGATGAAATGTGAGTTTTGACTTTCAAGAAATGCGCACTCTGAAAAACTTTGTTTCTGAATGCGGGAAAAGTTAAAGTTTTTATAAGGCCTATATCTAAAGCTCCTAAAGGAGCACATGGCTACCTTTGGGATATATGATATGGAACCACTCACCATCATACATATTTCATTTGGGAGCAGCTAGTGTATTCTCTCTTCAAGATATGCTCTTTTTCACCAACTATGAAACTTAGAGTGCCAAAGCTTGAAATCGTCATTTTGGGGATTTCACAAGCTCTGAATGCGGTTTCTGGCAAATGGGCATACACCTGATAGATTTTCGCCCCACCATCAAACCTTTTGGTTTTGGATGAAATGTGAGTTTTGACTTTCAAGAAATGCGCACTCTGAAAAAACTTTGTTTCTGAATGCGGGAAAAGTTAAAGTTGTTATAAGGCCTATATCTAAAGCTCCTAAAGGAGCACATGGCTACCTTTGGGATATATGATATGGAACCACTCACCATCATACATATTTCATTTGGGAGCAGCTAGTGTATTCTCTCTTCAAGATATGCTCTTTTTCACCAACTATGAAACTTAGAGTGCCAAAGCTTGAAATCGTCATTTTGGGGATTTCACAAGCTCTGAATGCGGTTTCTGGCAAATGGGCATACACCTGATAGATTTTCGCCCCACCATCAAACCTTTTGGTTTTGGATGAAATGTGAGTTTTGACTTTCAAGAAATGCGCACTCTGAAAAACTTTGTTTCTGAATGCGGGAAAAGTTAAAGTTTTTATAAGGCCTATATCTAAAGCTCCTAAAGGAGCACATGGCTACCTTTGGGATATATGATATGGAACCACTCACCATCATACATATTTCATTTGGGAGCAGCTAGTGTATTCTCTCTTCAAGATATGCTCTTTTTCACCAACTATGAAACTTAGAGTGCCAAAGCTTGAAATCGTCATTTTGGGGATTTCACAAGCTCTGAATGCGGTTTCTGGCAAATGGGCATACACCTGATAGATTTTCGCCCCACCATCAAACCTTTTGGTTTTGGATGAAATGTGAGTTTTGACTTTCAAGAAATGCGCACTCTGAAAAACTTTGTTTCTGAATGCGGGAAAAGTTAAAGTTTTTATAAGGCCTATATCTAAAGCTCCTAAAGGAGCACATGGCTACCTTTGGGATATATGATATGGAACCACTCACCATCATACATATTTCATTTGGGAGCAGCTAGTGTATTCTCTCTTCAAGATATGCTCTTTTTCACCAACTATGAAACTTAGAGTGCCAAAGCTTGAAATCGTCATTTTGGGGATTTCACAAGCTCTGAATGCGGTTTCTGGCAAATGGGCATACACCTGATAGATTTTCGCCCCACCATCAAACCTTTTGGTTTTGGATGAAATGTGAGTTTTGACTTTCAAGAAATGCGCACTCTGAAAAACTTTGTTTCTGAATGCGGGAAAAGTTAAAGTTTTTATAAGGCCTATATCTAAAGCTCCTAAAGGAGCACATGGCTACCTTTGGGATATATGATATGGAACCACTCACCATCATACATATTTCATTTGGGAGCAGCTAGTGTATTCTCTCTTCAAGATATGCTCTTTTTCACCAACTATGAAACTTAGAGTGCCAAAGCTTGAAATCGTCATTTTGGGGATTTCACGAGCTCTGAATGCGGTTTCTGGCAAATGGGCATACAGCTGATAGATTTTCGCCCCACCATCAAACCTTTTGGTTTTGGATGAAATGTGAGTTTTGACTTTCAAGAAATGCGCACTCTGAAAAACTTTGTTTCTGAATGCGGGAAAAGTTAAAGTTTTTATAAGGCCTATATCTAAAGCTCCTAAAGGAGCACATGGCTACCTTTGGGATATATGATATGGAACCACTCACCATCATACATATTTCATTTGGGAGCAGCTAGTGTATTCTCTCTTCAAGATATGCTCTTTTTCACAAACTATGAAACTTAGAGTGCCAAAGCTTGAAATCGTCATTTTGGGGATTTCACAAGCTCTGAATGCGGTTTCTGGCAAATGGGCATACACCTGATAGATTTTCGCCCCACCATCAAACCTTTTGGTTTTGGATGAAATGTGAGTTTTGACTTTCAAGAAATGCGCACTCTGAAAAACTTTGTTTCTGAATGCGGGAAAAGTTAAAGTTGTTATAAGGCCTATATCTAAAGCTCCTAAAGGAGCACATGGCTACCTTTGGGATATATGATATGTAACCACTCACCATCATAAATATTTCATTTGGGAGCAGCTAGTGTATTCTCTCTTCAAGATATGCTCTTTTTCACCAACTATGAAACTTAGAGTGCCAAAGCTTGAAATCGTCATTTTGGGGATTTCACAAGCTCTGAATGCGGTTTCTGGAAAATGGGCATACACCTGATAGATTTTCGCCCCACCATCACACCTTTTGGTTTTGGATGAAATGTGAGTTTTGACTTTCAAGAAATGCGCACTCTGAAAAACTTTGTTTCTGAATGCGGGAAAAGTTAAAGTTTTTATAAGGCCTATATCTAAAGCTCCTAAAGGAGCACATGGCTACCTTTGGGATATATGATATGGAACCACTCACCATCATACATATTTCATTTGGGAGCAGCTAGTGTATTCTCTCTTCAAGATATGCTGTTTTTCACCAACTATGAAACTTAGAGTGCCAAAGCTTGAAATCGTCATTTTGGGGATTTCACAAGCTCTGAATGCGGTTTCTGGCAAATGGGCATACACCTGATAGATTTTCGCCCCACCATCAAACCTTTTGGTTTTGGATGAAATTTGAGTTTTGACTTTCAAGAAATGCGCACTCTGAAAAACTTTGTTTCTGAATGCGGGAAAAGTTAAAGTTTTTATAAGGCCTATATCTAAAGCTCCTAAAGGAGCACATGGCTACCTTTGGGATATATGATATGGAACCACTCACCATCATACATATTTCATTTGGGAGCAGCTAGTGTATTCTCTCTTCAAGATATGCACTTTTTCACAAACTATGAAACTTAGAGTGCCAAAGCTTGAAATCGTCATTTTGGGGATTTCACAAGCTCTGAATGCGGTTTCTGGCAAATGGGCATACACCTGATTGATTTTCGCCCCACCATCAAACCTTCTGGTTTTGGATGAAATGTGAGTTTTGACTTTCAAGAAATGCGCACTCTGAAAAACTTTGTTTCTGAATGCGGGAAAAGTTAAAGTTTTTATAAGGCCTATATCTAAAGCTCCTAAAGGAGCACATGGCTACCTTTGGGATATATGATATGGAACCACTCACCATCATACATATTTCATTTGGGAGCAGCTAGTGTATTCTCTCTTCAAGATATGCTCTTTTTCACCAACTATGAAACTTAGAGTGCCAAAGCTTGAAATCGTCATTTTGGGGATTTCACAAGCTCTGAATGCGGTTTCTGGCAAATGGGCATACACCTGATAGATTTTCGCCCCACCATCAAACCTTTTGGTTTTGGATGAAATGTGAGTTTTGACTTTCAAGAAATGCGCACTCTGAAAAACTTTGTTTCTGAATGCGGGAAAAGTTAAAGTTTTTATAAGGCCTATATCTAAAGCTCCTAAAGGAGCACATGGCTACCTTTGGGATATATGATATGGAACCACTCACCATCATACATATTTCATTTGGGAGCAGCTAGTGTATTCTCTCTTCAAGATATGCTCTTTTTCACCAACTATGAAACTTAGAGTGCCAAAGCTTGAAATCGTCATTTTGGGGATTTCACGAGCTCTGAATGCGGTTTCTGGCAAATGGGCATACAGCTGATAGATTTTCGCCCCACCATCAAACCTTTTGGTTTTGGATGAAATGTGAGTTTTGACTTTCAAGAAATGCGCACTCTGAAAAACTTTGTTTCTGAATGCGGGAAAAGTTAAAGTTTTTATAAGGCCTATATCTAAAGCTCCTAAAGGAGCACATGGCTACCTTTGGGATATATGATATGGAACCACTCACCATCATACATATTTCATTTGGGAGCAGCTAGTGTATTCTCTCTTCAAGATATGCTCTTTTTCACCAACTATGAAACTTAGAGTGCCAAAGCTTGAAATCGTCATTTTGGGGATTTCATAAGCTCTGAATGCGGTTTCTGGAAAAGGGCATACACCTGATAGATTTTCGCCCCACCATCACACCTTTTGGTTTTGGATGAAATGTGAGTTTTGACTTTCAAGAAATGCGCACTCTGAAAAACTTTGTTTCTGAATGCGGGAAAAGTTAAAGTTTTTATAAGGCCTATATCTAAAGCTCCTAAAGGAGTACATGGCTACCTTTGGGATATATGATATGGAACCACTCACCATCATACATATTTCATTTGGGAGCAGCTAGTGTATTCTCTCGTCAAGATATGCTCTTTTTCACCAACTATGAAACTTAGAGTGCCAAAGCTTGAAATCGTCATTTTGGGGATTTCACAAGCTCTGAATGCGGTTTCTGGCAAATGGGCATACACCTGATAGATTTTCGCCCCACCATCAAACCTTTTGGTTTTGGATGAAATTTGAGTTTTGACTTTCAAGAAATGCGCACTCTGAAAAACTTTGTTTCTGAATGCGGGAAAAGTTAAAGTTTTTATAAGGCCTATATCTAAAGCTCCTAAAGGAGCACATGGCTACCTTTGGGATATATGATATGGAACCACTCACCATCATACATATTTCATTTGGGAGCAGCTAGTGTATTCTCTCTTCAAGATATGCTCTTTTTCACCAACTATGAAACTTAGAGTGCCAAAGCTTGAAATCGTCATTTTGGGGATTTCACGAGCTCTGAATGCGGTTTCTGGCAAATGGGCATACAGCTGATAGATTTTGGCCCCACCATCAAACCTTCTGGTTTTGGATGAAATCTGAGTTTTGACTTTCAAGAAATGCGCACTCTGAAAAACTTTGTTTCTGAATGCGGGAAAAGTTAAAGTTTTTATAAGGCCTATATCTAAAGCTCCTAAAGGAGCACATGGCTACCTTTGGGATATATGATATGGAACCACTCACCATCATACATATTTCATTTGGGAGCAGCTAGTGTATTCTCTCTTCAAGATATGCTCTTTTTCACCAACTATGAAACTTAGAGTGCCAAAGCTTGAAATCGTCATTTTGGGGATTTCACAAGCTCTGAATGCGGTTTCTGGCAAATGGGCATACACCTGATAGATTTTCGCCCCACCATCAAACCTTTTGGTTTTGGATGAAATGTGAGTTTTGACTTTCAAGAAATGCGCACTCTGAAAAACTTTGTTTCTGAATGCGGGAAAAGTTAAAGTTTTTATAAGGCCTATATCTAAAGCTCCTAAAGGAGCACATGGCTACCTTTGGGATATATGATATGGAACCACTCACCATCATACATATTTCATTTGGGAGCAGCTAGTGTATTCTCTCTTCAAGATATGCTCTTTTTCACCAACTATGAAACTTAGAGTGCCAAAGCTTGAAATCGTCATTTTGGGGATTTCACAAGCTCTGAATGCGGTTTATGGCAAATGGGCATACACCTGATAGATTTTCGCCCCACCATCAAACCTTTTGGTTTTGGATGAAATGTGAGTTTTGACTTTCAAGAAATGCGCACTCTGAAAAACTTTGTTTCTGAATGCGGGAAAAGTTAAAGTTGTTATAAGGCCTATATCTAAAGCTCCTAAAGGAGCACATGGCTACCTTTGGGATATATGATATGTAACCACTCACCATCATACATATTTTATTTGGGAGCAGCTAGTGTATTCTCTCTTCAAGATATGCTCTTTTTCACCAGCTATGAAACTTAGAGTGCCAAAGCTTGAAATCGTCATTTTGGGGATTTCACAAGCTCTGAATGCGGTTTCTGGAAAATGGGCATACACCTCATAGATTTTCGCCCCACCATCAAACCTTTTCCTTTTGGATGAAATTTGAGTGTTGACTTTCAAGAAACGCACAGTTTGAAAAACTTTTTTTCTGAATGCGGGAAAAAGTAAAGGTTTCATAAAGCCTATATCTAAAGCTCCTAAAGGAGCAGATGGCTACCTTTTGAATATGTGATATGGAACCACTCACCATCATACATATTTCATTTGGGAGCAGCTAGTGTATTCTCTCTTCAAGATATGCTCTTTTTCACCAACTATGAAACTTAGAGTGCCAAAGCTTGAAATCGTCATTTTGGGGATTTCACAAGCTCTGATTGCGGTTTCTGGCAAATGGGCATACACCTGATAGATTTTCGCCCCACCATCAAACCTTTTGGTTTTGGATGAAATGTGAGTTTTGACTTTCAAGAAATGCGCACTCTGAAAAACTTTGTTTCTGAATGCGGGAAAAGTTAAAGTTTTTATAAGGCCTATATCTAATGCTCCTAAAGGAGCACATGGCTACCTTTGGGATATATGATATGGAACCACTCACCATCATACATATTTCATTTGGGAGCAGCTAGTGTATTCTCTTTTCAAGATATGCTCTTTTTCACCAACTATGAAACTTAGAGTGCCAAAGCTTGAAATCGTCATTTTGGGGATTTCACAAGCTCTGAATGCGGTTTCTGGCAAATGGGCATACACCTGATAGATTTTCGCGCCACCATCAAACCATCTGGTTTTGGATGAAATGTGAGTTTTGACTTTCAAGAAATGCGCACTCTGAAAAACTTTGTTTCTGAATGCGGGAAAAGTTAAAGTTTTTATAAGGCCTATATCTAAAGCTCCTAAAGGAGCACATGGCTACCTTTGGGATATGTGATATGGAACCACTCACCATCATACATATTTCATTTGGGAGCAGCTAGTGTATTCTCTCGTCAAGATATGCTCTTTTTCACCAACTATGAAACTTAGAGTGCCAAAGCTTGAAATCGTCATTTTGGGGATTTCACAAGCTCTGAATGCGGTTTCTGGCAAATGGGCATACACCTGATAGATTTTCGCCCCACCATCAAACCTTTTGGTTTTGGATGAAATTTGAGTTTTGACTTTCAAGAAATGCGCACTCTGAAAAACTTTGTTTCTGAATGCGGGAAAAGTTAAAGTTTTTATAAAGCCTATATCTAAAGCTCCTAAAGGAGCACATGGCTACCTTTGGGATATATGATATGGAACCACTCACCATCATACATATTTCATTTGGGAGCAGCTAGTGTATTCTCTCTTCAAGATATGCTCTTTTTCACAAACTATGAAACTTAGAGTGCCAAAGCTTGAAATCGTCATTTTGGGGATTTCACAAGCTCTGAATGCGGTTTCTGGCAAATGGGCATACACCTGATAGATTTTCGCCCCACCATCAAACCTTTTGGTTTTGGATGAAATGTGAGTTTTGACTTTCAAGAAATGCGCACTCTGAAAAACTTTGTTTCTGAATGCGGGAAAAGTTAAAGTTTTTATAAGGCCTATATCTAAAGCTCCTAAAGGAGCACATGGCTACCTTTGGGATATATGATATGGAACCACTCACCATCATACATATTTCATTTGGGAGCAGCTAGTGTATTCTCTCTTCAAGATATGCTCTTTTTCACAAACTATGAAACTTAGAGTGCCAAAGCTTGAAATCGTCATTTTGGGGATTTCACAAGCTCTGAATGCGGTTTCTGGCAAATGGGCATACACCTGATAGATTTTCGCCCCACCATCAAACCTTTTGGTTTTGGATGAAATGTGAGTTTTGACTTTCAAGAAATGCGCACTCTGAAAAACTTTGTTTCTGAATGCGGGAAAAGTTAAAGTTTTTATAAGGCCTATATCTAAAGCTCCTAAAGGAGCACATGGCTACCTTTGGGATATATGATATGGAACCACTCACCATCATACATATTTCATTTGGGAGCAGCTAGTGTATTCTCTCTTCAAGATATGCTCTTTTTCACCAACTATGAAACTTAGAGTGCCAAAGCTTGAAATCGTCATTTTGGGGATTTCACGAGCTCTGAATGCGGTTTCTGGCAAATGGGCATACAGCTGATAGATTTTCGCCCCACCATCAAACCTTCTGGTTTTGGATGAAATGTGAGTTTTGACTTTCAAGAAATGCGCACTCTGAAAAACTTTGTTTCTGAATGCGGGAAAAGTTAAAGTTTTTATAAGGCCTATATCTAAAGCTCCTAAAGGAGCACATGGCTACCTTTGGGATATATGATATGGAACCACTCACCATCATACATATTTCATTTGGGAGCAGCTAGTGTATTCTCTCTTCAAGATATGCTCTTTTTCACCAACTATGAAACTTAGAGTGCCAAAGCTTGAAATCGTCATTTTGGGGATTTCACAAGCTCTGAATGCGGTTTCTGGCAAATGGGCATACACCTGATAGATTTTCGCCCCACCATCAAACCTTTTGGTTTTGGATGAAATGTGAGTTTTGACTTTCAAGAAATGCGCACTCTGAAAAACTTTGTTTCTGAATGCGGGAAAAGTTAACGTTTTTATAAGGCCTATATCTAATGCTCCTAAAGGAGCACATGGCTACCTTTGGGATATATGATATGGAACCACTCACCATCATACATATTTCATTTGGGAGCAGCTAGTGTATTCTCTTTTCAAGATATGCTCTTTTTCACCAACTATGAAACTTAGAGTGCCAAAGCTTGAAATCGTCATTTTGGGGATTTCACAAGCTCTGAATGCGGTTTCTGGCAAATGGGCATACACCTGATAGATTTTCGCCCCACCATCAAACCATCTGGTTTTGGATGAAATGTGAGTTTTGACTTTCAAGAAATGCGCACTCTGAAAAACTTTGTTTCTGAATGCGGGAAAAGTTAAAGTTTTTATAAGGCCTATATCTAAAGCTCCTAAAGGAGCACATGGCTACCTTTGGGATATATGATATGGAACCACTCACCATCATACATATTTCATTTGGGAGCAGCTAGTGTATTCTCTCTTCAAGATATGCTCTTTTTCACCAACTATGAAACTTAGAGTGCCAAAGCTTGAAATCGTCATTTTGGGGATTTCACAAGCTCTGAATGCGGTTTCTGGCAAATGGGCATACACCTGATAGATTTTCGCCCCACCATCAAACCTTCTGGTTTTGGATGAAATGTGAGTTTTGACTTTCAAGAAATGCGCACTCTGAAAAACTTTGTTTCTGAATGCGGGAAAAGTTAAAGTTGTTATAAGGCCTATATCTAAAGCTCCTAAAGGAGCACATGGCTACCTTTGGGATATATGATATGTAACCACTCACCATCATACATATTTTATTTGGGAGCAGCTAGTGTATTCTCTCTTCAAGATATTCTCTTTTTCACCAACTATGAAACTTAGAGTGCCAAAGCTTGAAATCGTCATTTTGGGGATTTCACAAGCTCTGAATGCGGTTTCTGGCAAATGGGCATACACCTGATAGATTTTCGCCCCACCATCAAACCTTTTGGTTTTGGATGAAATGTGAGTTTTGACTTTCAAGAAATGCGCACTCTGAAAAACTTTGTTTCTGAATGCGGGAAAAGTTAAAGTTTTTATAAGGCCTATATCTAAAGCTCCTAAAGGAGCACATGGCTACCTTTGGGATATATGATATGGAACCACTCACCATCATACATATTTCATTTGGGAGCAGCTAGTGTATTCTCTCTTCAAGATATGCTTTTTTTCACCAACTATGAAACTTAGAGTGCCAAAGCTTGAAATCGTCATTTTGGGGATTTCACAAGCTCTGAATGCGGTTTCTGGCAAATGGGCATACACCTGATAGATTTTCGCCCCACCATCAAACCTTTTGGTTTTGGATAAAATGTGAGTTTTGACTTTCAAGAAATGCGCACTCTGAAAAACTTTGTTTCTGAATGCGGGAAAAGTTAAAGTTTTTATAAGGCCTATATCTAAAGCTCCTAAAGGAGCACATGGCTAACTTTGGGATATATGATATGGAACCACTCACCATCATACATATTTCATTTGGGAGCAGCTAGTGTATTCTCTCTTCAAGATATGCTCTTTTTCACCAACTATGAAACTTAGACTGCCAAAGCTTGAAATCGTCATTTTGGGGATTTCACAAGCTCTGAATGCGGTTTCTGGCAAATGGGCATACACCTGATAGATTTTCGCCCCACCATCAAACCTTTTGGTTTTGGATGAAATGTGAGTTTTGACTTTCAAGAAATGCGCACTCTGAAAAACTTTGTTTCTGAATGCGGGAAAAGTTAAAGTTTTTATAAGGCCTATATCTAAAGCTCCTAAAGGAGCACATGGCTACCTTTGGGATATATGATATGGAACCACTCACCATCATACATATTTCATTTGGGAGCAGCTAGTGTATTCTCTCTTCAAGATATGCTCTTTTTCACCAACTATGAAACTTAGAGTGCCAAAGCTTGAAATCGTCATTTTGGGGATTTCACAAGCTCTGAATGCGGTTTCTGGCAAATGGGAACACATGATAGATTTTCGCCCCACCATCAAACCTTTTGGTTTTGGATGAAATGTGAGTTTTGACTTTCAAGAAATGCGCACTCTGAAAAACTTTGTTTCTGAATGCGGGAAAAGTTAAAGTTGTTATAAGGCCTATATCTAAAGCTCCTAAAAAAGCACATGGCTACCTTTGGGATATATGATATGGAACCACTCACCATCATACATATTTCATTTGGGAGCAGCTAGTGTATTCTCTCTTCAAGATATGCTCTTTTTCACCAACTATGAAACTTAGAGTGCCAAAGCTTGAAATCGTCATTTTGGGGATTTCACAAGCTCTGAATGCGGTTTCTGGCAAATGGGCATACACCTGATAGATTTTCGCCCCACCATCAAACCTTCTGGTTTTGGATGAAATGTGAGTTTTGACTTTCAAGAAATGCGCACTCTGAAAAACTTTGTTTCTGAATGCGGGAAAAGTTAAAGTTGTTATAAGGCCTATATCTAAAGCTCCTAAAGGAGCACATGGCTACCTTTGGGATATATGATATGTAACCACTCACCATCATACATATTTCATTTGGGAGCAGCTAGTGTATTCTCTCTTCAAGATATGCTCTTTTTCACCAACTATGAAACTTAGAGTGCCAAAGCTTGAAATCGTCATTTTGGGGATTTCACAAGCTCTGAATGCGGTTTATGGCAAATGGGCATACACCTGATAGATTTTCGCCCCACCATCAAACCTTTTGGTTTTGGATGAAATGTGAGTTTTGACTTTCAAGAAATGCGCACTCTGAAAAACTTTGTTTCTGAATGCGGGAAAAGTTAAAGTTGTTATAAGGCCTATATCTAAAGCTCCTAAAGGAGCACATGGCTACCTTTGGGATATATGATATGTAACCACTCACCATCATACATATTTTATTTGGGAGCAGCTAGTGTATTCTCTCTTCAAGATATTCTCTTTTTCACCAACTATGAAACTTAGAGTGCCAAAGCTTGAAATCGTCATTTTGGGGATTTCACAAGCTCTGAATGCGGTTTCTGGCAAATGGGCATACACCTGATAGATTTTCGCCCCACCATCAAACCTTTTGGTTTTGGATGAAATGTGAGTTTTGACTTTCAAGAAATGCGCACTCTGAAAAACTTTGTTTCTGAATGCGGGAAAAGTTAAAGTTTTTATAAGGCCTATATCTAAAGCTCCTAAAGGAGCACATGGCTACCTTTGGGATATATGATATGGAACCACTCACCATCATACATATTTCATTTGGGAGCAGCTAGTGTATTCTCTCTTCAAGATATGCTTTTTTTCACCAACTATGAAACTTAGAGTGCCAAAGCTTGAAATCGTCATTTTGGGGATTTCACAAGCTCTGAATGCGGTTTCTGGCAAATGGGCATACACCTGATAGATTTTCGCCCCACCATCAAACCTTTTGGTTTTGGATGAAATGTGAGTTTTGACTTTCAAGAAATGCGCACTCTGAAAAACTTTGTTTCTGAATGCGGGAAAAGTTAAAGTTTTTATAAGGCCTATATCTAAAGCTCCTAAAGGAGCACATGGCTAACTTTGGGATATATGATATGGAACCACTCACCATCATACATATTTCATTTGGGAGCAGCTAGTGTATTCTCTCTTCAAGATATGCTCTTTTTCACCAACTATGAAACTTAGAGTGCCAAAGCTTGAAATCGTCATTTTGGGGATTTCACAAGCTCTGAATGCGGTTTCTGGCAAATGGGAACACATGATAGATTTTCGCCCCACCATCAAACCTTTTGGTTTTGGATGAAATGTGAGTTTTGACTTTCAAGAAATGCGCACTCTGAAAAACTTTGTTTCTGAATGCGGGAAAAGATAAAGTTGTTATAAGGCCTATATCTAAAGCTCCTAAAAAAGCACATGGCTACCTTTGGTATATATGATATGGAACCACTCACCATCATACATATTTCATTTGGGAGCAGCTAGTGTATTCTCTCTTCAAGATATGCTCTTTTTCACCAACTATGAAACTTAGTGTGCCAAAGCTTGAAATCGTCATTTTGGGGATTTCACAAGCTCTGAATGCGGTTTCTGGCAAATGGGCATACACCTGATAGATTTTCGCCCCACCATCAAACCTTTTGGTTTTGGATGAAATGTGAGTTTTGACTTTCAAGAAATGCGCACTCTGAAAAACTTTGTTTCTGAATGCGGGAAAAGTTAAAGTTTTTATAAGGCCTATATCTAAAGCTCCTAAAGGAGCACATGGCTACCTTTGGGATATATGATATGGAACCACTGACCATCATACATATTTCAATTGGGAACAGCTAGTGTATTCTCTCTTCAAGATATGCTCTTTTTCACCAACTATGAAACTTAGAGTGCCAAAGCTTGAAATCGTCATTTTGGGGATTTCACAAGCTCTGAATGCGGTTTCTGGCAAATGGGCATACACCTGATAGATTTTCGCCCCACCATCAAACCTTTTGGTTTTGGATGAAATGTGAGTTTTGACTTTCAAGAAATGCGCACTCTGAAAAACTTTGTTTCTGAATGCGGGAAAAGTTCAAGTTTTTATAAGGCCTATATCTAAAGCTCCTAAAGGAGCACATGGCTACCTTTGGGATATATGATATGTAACCACTCACCATCATACATATTTCATTTGGGAGCAGCTAGTGTATTCTCTCTTCAAGATATGCTGTTTTTCACCAACTATGAAACTTAGAGTGCCAAAGCTTGAAATCGTCATTTTGGGGATTTCACAAGCTCTGAATGCGGTTTCTGGCAAATGGGCATACACCTGATAGATTTTCGCCCCACCATCAAACCTTTTGGTTTTGGATGAAATGTGAGTTTTGACTTTCAAGAAATGTGCACTCTGAAAAACTTTGTTTCTGAATGCGGGAAAAGTTAAAGTTTTTATCAGGCCTATATCTAAAGCTCCTAAAGGAGCACATGGCTACCTTTGGGATATATGATATGGAACCACTCACCATCATACATATTTCATTTGGGAGCAGCTAGTGTATTCTCTCTTCAAGATATGCTCTTTTTCACCAACTATGAAACTTAGAGTGCCAAAGCTTGAAATCGTCATTTTGGGGATTTCACAAGCTCTGAATGCGGTTTCTGGCAAATGGGCATACACCTGATAGATTTTCGCCCCACCATCAAACCTTTTGGTTTTGGATGAAATGTGAGTTTTGACTTTCAAGAAATGCGCACTCTTAAAAACTTTGTTTCTGAATGCGGGAGAAGTTAAAGTTATTATAAGGCCTATATCTAAAGCTCCTAAAGGAGCACATGGCTAACTTTGGGATATATGATATGGAACCACTCACCATCATACATATTTCATTTGGGAGCAGCTAGTGTATTCTCTCTTCAAGATATGCTCTTTTTCACCAACTATGAAACTTAGAGTGCCAAAGCTTGAAATCGTCATTTTGGGGATTTCACAAGCTCTGAATGCGGTTTCTGGCAAATGGGAACACATGATAGATTTTCGCCCCACCATCAAACCTTTTGGTTTTGGATGAAATGTGAGTTTTGACTTTCAAGAAATGCGCACTCTGAAAAACTTTGTTTCTGAATGCGGGAAAAGTTAAAGTTGTTATAAGGCCTATATCTAAAGCTCCTAAAAAAGCACATGGCTACCTTTGGGATATATGATATGGAACCACTCACCATCATACATATTTCATTTGGGAGCAGCTAGTGTATTCTCTCTTCAAGATATGCTCTTTTTCACCAACTATGAAACTTAGAGTGCCAAAGCTTGAAATCGTCATTTTGGGGATTTCACAAGCTCTGAATGCGGTTTCTGGCAAATGGGCATACACCTGATAGATTTTCGCCCCACCATCAAACCTTCTGGTTTTGGATGAAATGTGAGTTTTGACTTTCAAGAAATGCGCACTCTGAAAAACTTTGTTTCTGAATGCGGGAAAAGTTAAAGTTGTTATAAGGCCTATATCTAAAGCTCCTAAAGGAGCACATGGCTACCTTTGGGATATATGATATGTAACCACTCACCATCATACATATTTCATTTGGGAGCAGCTAGTGTATTCTCTCTTCAAGATATGCTCTTTTTCACCAACTATGAAACTTAGAGTGCCAAAGCTTGAAATCGTCATTTTGGGGATTTCACAAGCTCTGAATGCGGTTTATGGCAAATGGGCATACACCTGATAGATTTTCGCCCCACCATCAAACCTTTTGGTTTTGGATGAAATGTGAGTTTTGACTTTCAAGAAATGCGCACTCTGAAAAACTTTGTTTCTGAATGCGGGAAAAGTTAAAGTTGTTATAAGGCCTATATCTAAAGCTCCTAAAGGAGCACATGGCTACCTTTGGGATATATGATATGTAACCACTCACCATCATACATATTTTATTTGGGAGCAGCTAGTGTATTCTCTCTTCAAGATATTCTCTTTTTCACCAACTATGAAACTTAGAGTGCCAAAGCTTGAAATCGTCATTTTGGGGATTTCACAAGCTCTGAATGCGGTTTCTGGCAAATGGGCATACACCTGATAGATTTTCGCCCCACCATCAAACCTTTTGGTTTTGGATGAAATGTGAGTTTTGACTTTCAAGAAATGCCCACTCTGAAAAACTTTGTTTCTGAATGCGGGAAAAGTTAAAGTTTTTATAAGGCCTATATCTAAAGCTCCTAAAGGAGCACATGGCTAACTTTGGGATATATGATATGGAACCACTCACCATCATACATATTTCATTTGGGAGCAGCTAGTGTATTCTCTCTTCAAGATATGCTCTTTTTCACCAACTATGAAACTTAGAGTGCCAAAGCTTGAAATCGTCATTTTGGGGATTTCACAAGCTCTGAATGCGGTTTCTGGCAAATGGGCATACACCTGATAGATTTTCGCCCCACCATCAAACCTTTTGGTTTTGGATGAAATGTGAGTTTTGACTTTCAAGAAATGCGCACTCTGAAAAACTTTGTTTCTGAATGCGGGAAAAGTTAAAGTTTTTATAAGGCCTATATCTAAAGCTCCTAAAGGAGCACATGGCTACCTTTGGGATATATGATATGGAACCACTCACCATCATACATATTTCATTTGGGAGCAGCTAGTGTATTCTCTCTTCAAGATATGCTCTTTTTCACCAACTATGAAACTTAGAGTGCCAAAGCTTGAAATCGTCATTTTGGGGATTTCACAAGCTCTGAATGCGGTTTCTGGCAAATGGGAACACATGATAGATTTTCGCCCCACCATCAAACCTTTTGGTTTTGGATGAAATGTGAGTTTTGACTTTCAAGAAATGCGCGCTCTGAAAAACTTTGTTTCTGAATGCGGGAAAAGATAAAGTTGTTATAAGGCCTATATCTAAAGCTCCTAAAAAAGCACATGGCTATCTTTGGTATATATGATATGGAACCACTCACCATCATACATATTTCATTTGGGAGCAGCTAGTGTATTCTCTCTTCAAGATATGCTCTTTTTCACCAACTATGAAACTTAGTGTGCCAAAGCTTGAAATCGTCATTTTGGGGATTTCACAAGCTCTGAATGCGGTTTCTGGCAAATGGGCATACACCTGATAGATTTTCGCCCCACCATCAAACCTTTTGGTTTTGGATGAAATGTGAGTTTTGACTTTCAAGAAATGCGCACTCTGAAAAACTTTGTTTCTGAATGCGGGAAAAGTTAAAGTTTTTATAAGGCCTATATCTAAAGCTCCTAAAGGAGCACATGGCTACCTTTGGGATATATGATATGGAAACACTCACCATCATACATATTTCAATTGGGAGCAGCTAGTGTATTCTCTCTTCAAGATATGCTCTTTTTCACCAACTATGAAACTTAGAGTGCCAAAGCTTGAAATCGTCATTTTGGGGATTTCACAAGCTCTGAATGCGGTTTCTGGTATATGGGCATACCCTTGATAGAGTATCGGCCCACCATCAAACCTTTTCCTTTTGGATGAAATTTGAGTGTTGACTTTCCAAAAATGCGCACTCTGAAAAACTTTGTTTCTGAATGCGGGAAAAGTTAAAGGTTTCATAAAGCCTATATCTAAAGCTCCTAAAGGAGCAGATGGCTACCTTTTGACTATGTGATATGGAACCACTCACCATCATACATATTTCATTTGGAAGCAGCTAGTGTATTCTCTCTTGAAGATATGCTCATATTCAACTCCCAAGAAACTTAGAGTTCCAAAGCTTGAAACCGTCATATATTTACTTCACAAGCTCTGAATGCGGTTTCTGGCAAATGGGCATACTCCTGATAGAGCATCGGCCCACCATCAAACCTTTTCCTTTTGGATGAAATTTGAGTGTTGACTTTCAAAAAATGCGCACTCTGAAAAACTTTGTTTCTGAATGCGGGAAAAGTTAAAGTTTTTATAAGGCCTATATCTAAAGCTCCTAAAGGAGCACATGGCTACCTTTGGGATATATGATATGGAACCACTCACCATCATACATATTTCATTTGGGAGCAGCTAGTGTAATCGCTCTTGAAGATATGCTCATATTCTACTCCTAAGAAACTTAGAGTTCCAAAGCTTGAAATCGTCATATATCTATTTCACAAGCTCTGAATGCGGTTTCTGGCATATGGGCATTCCCCTGATAGAGTATCGGCCCACCATCAAACCTTTTCCTTTTGGATGAAATTTGAGTGTTGACTTTCAAGAAACGCACAGTTTGAAAAACTTTGTTTCTGAATGTGGGAAAAAGTAAAGGTTTCATAAAGCCTATATCTAAAGCTCCTAAAGGAGCAGATGGCTACCTTTTGAATATGTGATATGGAACCACTCACCATCATACATATTTCATTTGGAAGCAGCTAGTGTATTCTCTCTTCAAGATATGCTCATATTCAACTCCTAAGAAACTTAGAGTTCCAAAGCTTGAAATCGTCATATATCTATTTCACAGGCTCTGAATGCGGTTTTTGGTATATGGGCATACCCCAGAAAGAGTATCGGCCCACCATCAAACCTTTTCCTTTTGGATGAAATTTGAGTGTTGACTTTCAAGAAACGCACAGTTTGAAAAACTTTGTTTCTGAATGCGGGAAAAAGTAAAGGTTTCATAAAGTCTATATCTAAAGCTCCTAAAGGAGCAGATGGCTACCTTTGGGATATATGATATGGAACCACTCACCATCATACATATTTCATTTGGAAGCAGCTAGTGTATTCTCTCTTGAAGATATGCTCATATTCAACTCCTAAGAAACTTAGAGTTCCAAAGCTTGAAATCGTCATATATCTATTTCACAAGCTCTGAATGCGGTTTCTGGTATATGGGCATACCCCTGATAGAGTATCGGCCCACCATCAAACCTTTTCCTTTTGGATGAAATTTGAGTGTTGACTTTCAAAAAATGCGCACTCTGAAATACTTTGTTTCTGAATGCAGGAAAAGTTAAAGTTTTTATAAGGCCTATATCTAAAGCTCCTAAAGGAGCACATGGCTACCTTTGGGATATGTGATATGGAACCACTCACCATCATACATATTTCATTTGGAAGCAGCTAGTGTATTCTCTCTTCAAGATATGCTCATATTCAACTCCTAAGAAACTTAGAGTTCCAAAGCTTGAAATCGTCATATATCTATTTCACAGGCTCTGAATGCGGTTTTTGGTATATGGGCATACCCCAGAAAGAGTATCGGCCCACCATCAAACCTTTTCCTTTTGGATGAAATTTGAGTGTTGACTTTCAAGAAACGCACAGTTTGAAAAACTTTGTTTCTGAATGCGGGAAAAAGTAAAGGTTTCATAAAGTCTATATCTAAAGCTCCTAAAGGAGCAGATGGCTACCTTTGGGATATATGATATGGAACCACTCACCATCATACATATTTCATTTGGAAGCAGCTAGTGTATTCTCTCTTGAAGATATGCTCATATTCAACTCCTAAGAAACTTAGAGTTCCAAAGCTTGAAATCGTCATATATCTATTTCACAAGCTCTGAATGCGGTTTCTGGTATATGGGCATACCCCTGATAGAGTATCGGCCCACCATCAAACCTTTTCCTTTTGGATGAAATTTGAGTGTTGACTTTCAAAAAATGCGCACTCTGAAATACTTTGTTTCTGAATGCAGGAAAAGTTAAAGTTTTTATAAGGCCTATATCTAAAGCTCCTAAAGGAGCACATGGCTACCTTTGGGATATATGATATGGAACCACTCACCATCATACATATTTCATTTGGGAGCAGCTAGTGTAATCTCTCTTGAAGATATGCTCATATTCTACTCCTAAGAAACTTAGAGTTCCAAAGCTTGAAATCGTCATATATCTATTTCACAAGCTCTGAATGCGGTTTCTGGCATATGGGCATTCCCCTGATAGAGTATCGGCCCACCATCAAACCTTTTCCTTTTGGATGAAATTTGAGTGTTGACTTTCAAGAAACGCACAGTTTGAAAAACTTTGTTTCTGAATGCAGGAAAAGGTAAAGGTTTCATAAAGCCTATATCTAAAGCTCCTAAAGGAGCAGATGGCTACCTTTGGGATATATGATATGGAACCACTCACCATCATACATATTTCATTTGGAAGCAGCTAGTGTATTCTCTCTTCAAGATATGCTCATATTCAACTCCTAAAAAACTTAGAGTTCCAAAGCTTGAAATCGTCATATATCTATTTCACAAGCTCTGAATGCGGTTTCTGGCATATGGGCATACCTCTGATAGAGTATTGGCCCACCATCAAACCTTTTGCTTTTGGATGAAATTTGAGTGTTGACTTTCAAAAAATGCGCACTCTGAAAAACTTTGTTTCTGAATGCGGGAAAAGTTTAAGGTTTCATAAAGCCTATATCTAAAGCTCCTAAAGGAGCACATAGCTACCTTTGGGATATATGATATGGAACCACTCACCATCATACATATTTCATTTGGGAGCAGCTAGTGTAATCTCTCTTGAAGATATGCTCATATTCTACTCCTAAGAAACTTAGAGTTCCAAAGCTTGAAATCGTCATATATCTATTTCACAAGCTCTGAATGCGGTTTCTGGCATATGGGCATTCCCCTGATAGAGTATCGGCCCACCATCAAACCTTTTCCTTTTGGATGAAATTTGAGTGTTGACTTTCAAGAAACGCACAGTTTGAAAAACTTTGTTTCTGAATGCGGGAAAAGGTAAAGGTTTCATAAAGCCTATATCTAAAGCTCCTAAAGGAGCAGATGGCTACCTTTGGGATATATGATATGGAACCACTCACCATCATACATATTTCATTTGGAAGCAGCTAGTGTATTCTCTCTTGAAGATATGCTCATATTCAACTCCTAAGAAACTTAGAGTTCCAAAGCTTGAAATCGTCATATATCTATTTCACAAGCTCTGAATGCGGTTTCTGGTATATGGGCATACCCCTGATAGAGTATCGGCCCACCATCAAACCTTTTCCTTTTGGATGAAATTTGAGTGTTGACTTTCAAGAAACGCACAGTTTGAAAAACTTTGTTTCTGAATGCGGGAAAAGGTAAAGGTTTAATAAAGCCTATATCTAAAGCTCCTAAAGGAGCAGATGGCTACCTTTGGGATATATGTTATGGAACCACTCACCATCATACATATTTCATTTGGAAGCAGCTAGTGTATTCTCTCTTGAAGATATGCTCATATTCAACTCCTAAGAAACTTAGAGTTCCAAAGCTTGAAATCGTCATATATCTATTTCACAAGCCCTGAATGCGGTTTCTGGTATATGGGCATACCCCTGATAGAGTATCGGCCCACCATCAAACCTTTTCCTTTTGGATGAAATTTGAGTGTTGACTTTCAAGAAACGCACAGTTTGAAAAACTTTGTTTCTTAATGCGGGAAAAGGTAAAGGTTTAATAAAGCCTATATCTAAAGCTCCTAAAGGAGCAGATGGCTACCTTTGGGATATATGTTATGGAACCACTCACCATCATACATATTTCATTTGGAAGCAGCTAGTGTATTCTCTCTTCAAGATATGCTCCTAAGAAACTTAGAGTTCCAAAGCTTGAAATCGTCATATATTTACTTCACAAGCTCTGAATGCGGTTTCTTGCAAATGGGCATACTCCTGATAGAGTATTGGCCCACCATCAAACCTTTTCCTTTTGGATGAAATTTGAGTGTTGACTTTCAAAAAATGCGCACTCTGAAAAACTTTGTTTCTGAATGCGGGAAAAGTTAAAAGTTTCATAAAACCTATATCTAAAGCTCCTAAAGGAGCAGATGGCTACCTTTGGGATATATGATATGGAACCACTCACCATCATACATATTTCATTTGGAAGCAGCTAGTGTATTCTCTCTTGAAGATATGCTGATATTCAACTCCCAAGAAACTTAGAGTTCCAAAGCTTGAAACCGTCATATATTTACTTCACATGCTCTGAATGCGGTTTCTGGCAAATGGGCATACTCCTGATAGAGCATCGGCCCACCATCAAACCTTTTCCTTTTGGATGAAATTTGAGTGTTGACTTTCAAAAAATGCGCACTCTGAAAAACTTTGTTTCTGAATGCGGGAAAAGTTAAAGTTTTTATAAGGCCTATATCTAAAGCTCCTAATGGAGCACATGGCTACCTTTGGGATATATGATATGGAACCACTCACCATCATACATATTTCATTTGGGAGCAGCTAGTGTATTCTCTCTTCAAGATATGCTCATATTCAACTCCTAAGAAACTTAGAGTTCCAAAGCTTGAAATCGTCATATATCTATTTCACAAGCTCTGAATGCGGTTTCTGGCATATGGGCATACCTCTGATAGAGTATTGGCCCACCATCAAACCTTTTGCTTTTGGATGAAATTTGAGTGTTGACTTTCAAAAAATGCGCACTCTGAAAAACTTTGTTTCTGAATGCGGGAAAAGTTAAAGTTTTCATAAAGCCTATATCTAAAGCTCCTAAAGGAGCAGATGGCTACCTTTGGGATATATGCTATGGAACCACTCACCATCATACATATTTCTTTTGGAAGCAGCTAGTGTATTCTCTCTTGATGATATGCTCCTAAGAAACTTAGAGTTCCAAAGCTTGAAATCGTCATATATTTACTTCACAAGCTCTGAATGCGGTTTCTTGCAAATGGGCATACTACTGAAAGAGTATTGGCCCACCATCAAACCTTTTCCTTTTGGATGAAATTTGAGTGTTGACTTTCAAAAAATGCGCACTCTGAAAAACTTTGTTTCTGAATGCGGGAAAAGTTAAAGGTTTCATAAAGCCTATATCTAAAGCTCCTAAAGGAGCAGATGGCAACCTTTTGACTATGTGATATGGAACCACTCACCATTATACATATTTCATTTGGAAGCAGCTAGTGTATTCTCTCTTGAAGATATGCTCATATTCAACTCCCAAGAAACTTAGAGTTCCAAAGCTTGAAACTGTCATATATTAACTTCACAAGCTCTGAATGCGGTTTCTGGCAAATGGGCATACTCCTGATAGAGTATTGGCCCACCATCAAACCTTTTGCTTTTGGATGAAATTTGAGTGTTGACTTTCAAGAAACGCACAGTTTGAAAAACTTTGTTTCTGAATGCGGGAAAAGTTAAAGGTTTCATAAAGCCTATATCTAAAGCTCCTAAAGGAGCAGATGGCAACCTTTGGGATATATGTTATGGAACCACTCACCATCATACATATTTCATTTGGAAGCACCTAGTGTATTCTCTCTTGAAGATATGCTCATATTCAACTCCTAAGAAACTTAGAGTTCCAAAGCTTGAAACTGTCATATATTTACTTCACAAGCTCTGAATGCGGTTTCTGGCAAATGGGCATACTCCTGATAGAGTATTGGCCCACCATCAAACCTTTTGCTTTTGGATGAAATTTGAGTGTTGACTTTCAAAAAATGCGCACTCTGAAAACTTTGTTTCTGAATGCGGGAAAAGTTAAAGTTTTTATAAGGCCTATATCTAAAGCTCCTAAAGGAGCACATGGCTACCTTTGGGATATATGATATGGAACCACTCACCATCAAACATATTTCATTTGGGAGCAGCTAGTGTAATCTCTCTTGAAGATATGCTCATATTCTACTCCTAAGAAACTTAGAGTTCCAAAGCTTGAAATCGTCATATATCTATTTCACAAGCTCTGAATGCGGTTTCTGGCATATGGGCATTCCCCTGATAGAGTATCGGCCCACCATCAAACCTTTTCCTTTTGGATGAAATTTGAGTGTTGACTTTCAAGAAACGCACAGTTTGAAAAACTTTGTTTCTGAATGCGGGAAAAAGTAAAGGTTTAATAAAGCCTATATCTAAAGCTCCTAAAGGAGCAGATGGCTACCTTTGGGATATATGTTATGGAACCACTCACCATCATACATATTTCATTTGGAAGCAGCTAGTGTATTCTCTCTTGAAGATATGCTCATATTCAACTCCTAAGAAACTTAGAGTTCCAAAGCTTGAAATCGTCATATATCTATTTCACAAGCCCTGAATGCGGTTTCTGGTATATGGGCATACCCCTGATAGAGTATCGGCCCACCATCAAACCTTTTCCTTTTGGATGAAATTTGAGTGTTGACTTTCAAGAAACGCACAGTTTGAAAAACTTTGTTTCTGAATGCGGGAAAAGGTAAAGGTTTAATAAAGCCTATATCTAAAGCTCCTAAAGGAGCAGATGGCTACCTTTGGGATATATGTTATGGAACCACTCACCATCATACATATTTCATTTGGAAGCAGCTAGTGTATTCTCTCTTCAAGATATGCTCCTAAGAAACTTAGAGTTCCAAAGCTTGAAATCGTCATATATTTACTTCACAAGCTCTGAATGCGGTTTCTTGCAAATGGGCATACTCCTGATAGAGTATTGGCCCACCATCAAACCTTTTCCTTTTGGATGAAATTTGAGTGTTGACTTTCAAAAAATGCGCACTCTGAAAAACTTTGTTTCTGAATGCGGGAAAAGTTAAAAGTTTCATAAAACCTATATCTAAAGCTCCTAAAGGAGCAGATGGCTACCTTTGGGATATATGATATGGAACCACTCACCATCATACATATTTCATTTGGAAGCAGCTAGTGTATTCTCTCTTGAAGATATGCTGATATTCAACTCCCAAGAAACTTAGAGTTCCAAAGCTTGAAACCGTCATATATTTACTTCACATGCTCTGAATGCGGTTTCTGGCAAATGGGCATACTCCTGATAGAGCATCGGCCCACCATCAAACCTTTTCCTTTTGGATGAAATTTGAGTGTTGACTTTCAAAAAATGCGCACTCTGAAAAACTTTGTTTCTGAATGCGGGAAAAGTTAAAGTTTTCATAAAGCCTATATCTAAAGCTCCTAAAGGAGCAGATGGCTACCTTTGGGATATATGCTATGGAACCACTCACCATCATACATATTTCTTTTGGAAGCAGCTAGTGTATTCTCTCTTGATGATATGCTCCTAAGAAACTTAGAGTTCCAAAGCTTGAAATCGTCATATATTTACTTCACAAGCTCTGAATGCGGTTTCTTGCAAATGGGCATACTACTGAAAGAGTATTGGCCCACCATCAAACCTTTTCCTTTTGGATGAAATTTGAGTGTTGACTTTCAAAAAATGCGCACTCTGAAAAACTTTGTTTCTGAATGCGGGAAAAGTTAAAGGTTTCATAAAGCCTATATCTAAAGCTCCTAAAGGAGCAGATGGCTACCTTTTGACTATGTGATATGGAACCACTCACCATTATACATATTTCATTTGGAAGCAGCTAGTGTATTCTCTCTTGAAGATATGCTCATATTCAACTCCCAAGAAACTTAGAGTTCCAAAGCTTGAAACTGTCATATATTAACTTCACAAGCTCTGAATGCGGTTTCTGGCAAATGGGCATACTCCTGATAGAGTATTGGCCCACCATCAAACCTTTTGCTTTTGGATGAAATTTGAGTGTTGACTTTCAAGAAACGCACAGTTTGAAAAACTTTGTTTCTGAATGCGGGAAAAGTTAAAGGTTTCATAAAGCCTATATCTAAAGCTCCTAAAGGAGCAGATGGCAACCTTTGGGATATATGTTATGGAACCACTCACCATCATACATATTTCATTTGGAAGCACCTAGTGTATTCTCTCTTGAAGATATGCTCATATTCAACTCCTAAGAAACTTAGAGTTCCAAAGCTTGAAACTGTCATATATTTACTTCACAAGCTCTGAATGCGGTTTCTGGCAAATGGGCATACTCCTGATAGAGTATTGGCCCACCATCAAACCTTTTGCTTTTGGATGAAATTTGAGTGTTGACTTTCAAAAAATGCGCACTCTGAAAACTTTGTTTCTGAATGCGGGAAAAGTTAAAGTTTTTATAAGGCCTATATCTAAAGCTCCTAAAGGAGCACATGGCTACCTTTGGGATATATGATATGGAACCACTCACCATCAAACATATTTCATTTGGGAGCAGCTAGTGTAATCTCTCTTGAAGATATGCTCATATTCTACTCCTAAGAAACTTAGAGTTCCAAAGCTTGAAATCGTCATATATCTATTTCACAAGCTCTGAATGCGGTTTCTGGCATATGGGCATTCCCCTGATAGAGTATCGGCCCACCATCAAACCTTTTCCTTTTGGATGAAATTTGAGTGTTGACTTTCAAGAAACGCACAGTTTGAAAAACTTTGTTTCTGAATGCGGGAAAAAGTAAAGGTTTCATAATGCCTATATCTAAAGCTCCTAAAGGAGCAGATAGCTACCTTTTGAATATGTGATATGGAACCACTCACCATCATACATATTTCATTTGGAAGCAGCTAGTGTATTCTCTCTTCAAGATATGCTCATATTCAACTCCTAAGAAACTTAGAGTTCCAAAGCTTGAAATCGTCATATATCTATTTCACAAGCTCTGAATGCGGTTTCTGGCATATGGGCATACCTCTGATAGAGTATTGGCCCACCATCAAACCTTTTGCTTTTGGATGAAATTTGAGTGTTGACTTTCAAAAAATGCGCACTCTGAAAAACTTTGTTTCTGAATGCGGGAAAAGTTAAAGTTTTCATAAAGCCTATATCTAAAGCTCCTAAAGGAGCAGATGGCTACCTTTGGGATATATGCTATGGAACCACTCACCATCATACATATTTCTTTCGGAAGCAGCTAGTGTATTCTCTCTTGAAGATATGCTCATATTCAACTCCCAAGAAACTTAGAGTTCCAAAGCTTGAAACCGTCATATATTTACTTCACAAGCTCTGAATGCGGTTTCTGGCAAATGGGCATACTCCTGATAGAGTATTGGCCCACCATCAAACCTTTTGCTTTTGGATGAAATTTGAGTGTTGACTTTCAAGAAACGCACAGTTTGAAAAACTTTGTTTCTGAATGCGGGAAAAGTTAAAGGTTTCATAAAGCCTATATCTAAAGCTCCTAAAGGAGCAGATGGCTACCTTTGGGATAGATGTTATGGAACCACTCACCATCATACATATTTCATTTGGAAGCACCTAGTGTATTCTCTCTTGAAGATATGCGCATATTCAACTCCTAAGAAACTTAGAGTTCCAAAGCTTGAAATCGTCATATATTTACTTCACAAGCTCAGAATGCGTTTTCTGGCAAATGGGCATACTCCTGATAGAGTATTGGCCCACCATCAAACCTTTTGCTTTTGGATGAAATTTGAGTGTTGACTTTCAAAAAATGCGCACTCTGAAAACTTTGTTTCTGAATGCGGGAAAAGTTAAAGTTTTTATAAGTCCTATATCTAAAGGTCCTAAAAGAGCAGATGGCTACCTTTGGGATATATGATATGGAACCACTCACCATCATACATATTTCATTTGGAAGCAGCTAGTCTATTCTCTCTTCAAGATATGCTCATATTCAACTCCTAAGAAACTTAGAGTTCCAAAGCTTGAAATCGTCATATATTTACTTCACAAGCTCTGAATGCGGTTTCTTGCAAATGGGCATACTCCTGATAGAGTATTGGCCCACCATCAAACCTTTTCCTTTTGGATGAAATTTGAGTGTTGACTTTCAAACAATGCACAGTTTGAAAAACTTTGTTTCTGAATGCGGGAAAAGTTAAAGGTTTCATAAAGCCTATATCTAAAGCTCCTAAAGGAGCAGATGGCTACCTTTTGACTATGTGATATGGAACCACTCACCATCATACATATTTCATTTGGAAGCAGCTAGTGTATTCTCTCTTGAAGATATGCTCATATTCAACTCCCAAGAAACTTAGAGTTCCAAAGCTTGAAACCGTCATATATTTACTTCACAAGTTCTGAATGCGGTTTCTGGCAAATGGGCTTACTCCTGATAGAGTATTGGCCCACCATCAAACCTTTTGCTTTTGGATGAAATTTGAGTGTTGACTTTCAAAAAATGCGCACTCTGAAAAACTTTCTTTCTGAATGCGGGAAAAGTTAAAGTTTTTATAAGGCCTATATCTAAAGCTCCTAAAGGAGCACATGGCTACCTTTGGGATATATGATATGGAATCACTCACCATCATACATATTTCATTTGGGAGCAGCTAGTGTATTCTCTCTTGAAGATATGCTCATATTCAACTCCTAAGAAACTTAGAGTTCCAAAGCTTGAAATCGTCATATATCTATTTCACAAGCTCTGAATGCGGTTTCTGGCATATGGGCATTCCCCTGATAGAGTATCGGCCCACCATCAAACCTTTTCCTTTTGGATGAAATTTGAGTGTTGACTTTCAAGAAACGCACAGTTTGAAAAACTTTGTTTCTGAATGCGGGAAAAAGTAAAGGTTTCATAAAGCCTATATCTAAAGCTCCTAAAGGAGCAGATAGCTACCTTTTGAATATGTGATATGGAACCACTCACCATCATACATATTTCATTTGGAAGCAGCTAGTGTATTCTCTCTTCAAGATATGCTCATATTCAACTCCTAAGAAACTTAGAGTTCCAAAGCTTGAAATCGTCATATATCTATTTCACAAGCTCTGAATGTGGTTTCTGGCATATGGGCATACCTCTGATAGAGTATTGGCCCACCATCAAACCTTTTGCTTTTGGATGAAATTTGAGTGTTGACTTTCAAGAAACGCACAGTTTGAAAAACTTTGTTTCTGAATGCGGGAAAAGTTAAAGGTTTCATAAAGCCTATATCTAAAGCTCCTAAAGGAGCAGATGGCTACCTTTGGGATATATGTTATGGAACCACTCACCATCATACATATTTCATTTGGAAGCACCTAGTGTATTCTCTCTTGAAGATATGCGCATATTCAACTCCTAAGAAACTTAGAGTTCCAAAGCTTGAAATCGTCATATATTTACTTCACAAGCTCAGAATGCGTTTTCTGGCAAATGGGCATACTCCTGATAGAGTATTGGCCCACCATCAAACCTTTTGCTTTTGGATGAAATCTGAGTGTTGACTTTCAAAAAATGCCCACTCTGAAAACTTTGTTTCTGAATGCGGGAAAAGTTAAAGTTTTTATAAGTCCTATATCTAAAGGTCCTAAAAGAGCAGATGGCTACCTTTGGGATATATGATATGGAACCACTCACCATCATACATATTTCATTTGGAAGCAGCTAGTCTATTCTCTCTTCAAGATATGCTCATATTCAACTCCTAAGAAACTTAGAGTTCCAAAGCTTGAAATCGTCATATATTTACTTCACAAGCTCTGAATGCGGTTTCTTGCAAATGGGCATACTCCTGATAGAGTATTGGCCCACCATCAAACCTTTTCCTTTTGGATGAAATTTGAGTGTTGACTTTCAAACAATGCACAGTTTGAAAAACTTTGTTTCTGAATGCGGGAAAAGTTAAAGGTTTCATAAAGCCTATATCTAAAGCTCCTAAAGGAGCAGATGGCTACCTTTTGACTATGTGATATGGAACCACTCACCATCATACATATTTCATTTGGAAGCAGCTAGTGTATTCTCTCTTGAAGATATGCTCATATTCAACTCCCAAGAAACTTAGAGTTCCAAAGCTTGAAACCGTCATATATTTACTTCACAAGTTCTGAATGCGGTTTCTGGCAAATGGGCTTACTCCTGATAGAGTATTGGCCCACCATCAAACCTTTTGCTTTTGGATGAAATTTGAGTGTTGACTTTCAAAAAATGCGCACTCTGAAAAACTTTCTTTCTGAATGCGGGAAAAGTTAAAGTTTTTATAAGGCCTATATCTAAAGCTCCTAAAGGAGCACATGGCTACCTTTGGGATATATGATATGGAATCACTCACCATCATACATATTTCATTTGGGAGCAGCTAGTGTATTCTCTCTTGAAGATATGCTCATATTCAACTCCTAAGAAACTTAGAGTTCCAAAGCTTGAAATCGTCATATATCTATTTCACATGCTCTGAATGCGGTTTCTGGCATATGGGCATTCCCCTGATAGAGTATCGGCCCACCATCAAACCTTTTCCTTTTGGATGAAATTTGAGTGTTGACTTTCAAGAAACGCACAGTTTGAAAAACTTTGTTTCTGAATGCGGGAAAAAGTAAAGGTTTCATAAAGCCTATATCTAAAGCTCCTAAAGGAGCAGATAGCTACCTTTTGAATATGTGATATGGAACCACTCACCATCATACATATTTCATTTGGAAGCAGCTAGTGTATTCTCTCTTCAAGATATGCTCATATTCAACTCCTAAGAAACTTAGAGTTCCAAAGCTTGAAATCGTCATATATCTATTTCACAAGCTCTGAATGCGGTTTCTGGCATATGGGCATACCTCTGATAGAGTATTGGCCCACCATCAAACCTTTTGCTTTTGGATGAAATTTGAGTGTTGACTTTCAAAAAATGCGCACTCTGAAAAACTTTGTTTCTGAATGCGGGAAAAGTTAAAGTTTTCATAAAGCCTATATCTAAAGCTCCTAAAGGAGCAGATGGCTACCTTTGGGATATATGCTATGGAACCACTCACCATCATACATATTTCTTTTGGAAGCAGCTAGTGTATTCTCTCTTGAAGATATGCTCATATTCAACTCCCAAGAAACTTAGAGTTCCAAAGCTTGAAACCGTCATATATTTACTTCACAAGCTCTGAATGCGGTTTCTGGCAAATGGGCATACTCCTGATAGAGTATTGGCCCACCATCAAACCTTTTGCTTTTGGATGAAATTTGAGTGTTGACTTTCAAGAAACGCACAGTTTGAAAAACTTTGTTTCTGAATGCGGGAAAAGTTAAAGGTTTCATAAAGCCTATATCTAAAGCTCCTAAAGGAGCAGATGGCTACCTTTGGGATATATGTTATGGAACCACTCACCATCATACATATTTCATTTGGAAGCACCTAGTGTATTCTCTCTTGAAGATATGCGCATATTCAACTCCTAAGAAACTTAGAGTTCCAAAGCTTGAAATCGTCATATATTTACTTCACAAGCTCAGAATGCGTTTTCTGGCAAATGGGCATACTCCTGATAGAGTATTGGCCCACCATCAAACCTTTTGCTTTTGGATGAAATTTGAGTGTTGACTTTCAAAAAATGCGCACTCTGAAAACTTTGTTTCTGAATGCGGGAAAAGTTAAAGTTTTTATAAGTCCTATATCTAAAGGTCCTAAAAGAGCAGATAGCTACCTTTGGGATATATGATATGGAACCACTCACCATCATACATATTTCATTTGGAAGCAGCTAGTCTATTCTCTCTTCAAGATATGCTCATATTCAACTCCTAAGAAACTTAGAGTTCCAAAGCTTGAAATCGTCATATATTTACTTCACAAGCTCTGAATGCGGTTTCTTGCAAATGGGCATACTCCTGATAGAGTATTGGCCCACCATCAAACCTTTTCCTTTTGGATGAAATTTGAGTGTTGACTTTCAAACAATGCACAGTTTGAAAAACTTTGTTTCTGAATGCGGGAAAAGTTAAAGTTTTTATAAGTCCTATATCTAAAGGTCCTAAAAGAGCAGATAGCTACCTTTGGGATATATGATATGGAACCACTCACCATCATACATATTTCATTTGGAAGCAGCTAGTCTATTCTCTCTTCAAGATATGCTCATATTCAACTCCTAAGAAACTTAGAGTTCCAAAGCTTGAAATCGTCATATATTTACTTCACAAGCTCTGAATGCGGTTTCTGGTATATGGGCATACCCCTGATAGAGTATCAGCCCACCATCAAACCTTTTGCTTTTGGATGAAATTTGAGTGTTGACTTTCAAGAAACGCACAGTTTGAAAAACTTTGTTTCTGAATGCGGGAAAAAGTAAAGGTTTCATATAGCCTATATCTAAAGCTCCTAAAGGAGCAGATAGCTACCTTTTTAATATGTGATATGGAACCACTCACCATCATACATATTTCATTTGGAAGCAGCTAGTGTATTCTCTCTTCAAGATATGCTCATATTCAACTCCTAAGAAACAGAGTTCCAAAGCTTGAAATCGTCATATATCTATTTCACAAGCTCTGAATGCGTTTTCTGGCATATGGGCATACCTCTGATAGAGTATTGGCCCACCATCAAACCTTTTGCTTTTGGATGAAATTTGAGTGTTGACTTTCAAAAAATGCGCACTCTGAAAAACTTTGTTTCTGAATGCGGGAAAAGTTAAAGTTTTCATAAAGCCTATATCTAAAGCTCCTAAAGGAGCAGATGGCTACCTTTGGGATATATGCTATGGAACCACTCACCATCATACATATTTCTTTTGGAAGCAGCTAGTGTATTCTCTCTTGATGATATGCTCCTAAGAAACTTAGAGTTCCAAAGCTTGAAATCGTCATATATTTACTTCACAATCTCTGAATGCGGTTTCTGGCAAATGGGCATACTCCTGATAGAGTATTGGCCCACCATCAAACCTTTTGCTTTTGGATGAAATTTGAGTGTTGACTTTCAAGAAAAGCACAGTTTGAAAAACTTTGTTTCTGAATGCGGGAAAAGTTAAAGGTTTCATAAAGCATAGGCTTCCAAATGAAATATGTATGATGGTGAGTGGTTCCATAACATATATCCCAAAGGTAGCCATCTGCTCCTTTAGGAGCTTTAGATATAGATCTAAAGCTCCTAAAGGAGCAGATGGCTACCTTTGGGATATATGTTATGGAACCACTCACCATCATACATATTTCATTTGGAAGTACCTAGTGTATTCTCTCTTGAAGATATGCGCATATTCAACTCCTAAGAAACTTAGAGTTCCAAAGCTTGAAATCGTCATATATTTACTTCACAAGCTCAGAATGCGTTTTCTGGCAAATGGGCATACTCCTGATAGAGTATTGGCCCACCATCAAACCTTTTCCTTTTGGATGAAATTTGAGTGTTGACTTTCAAAAAATGCGCACTCTGAAAACTTTGTTTCTGAATGCGGGAAAAGTTAAAGTTTTTATAAGTCCTATATCTAAAGGTCCTAAAAGAGCAGATGGCTACCTTTGGGATATATGATATGGAACCACTCACCATCATACATATTTCATTTGGAAGCAGCTAGTCTATTCTCTCTTCAAGATATGCTCATATTCAACTCCCAAGAAACTTAGAGTTCCAAAGCTTGAAACCGTCATATATTTACTTCACAAGCTCTGAATGCGGTTTCTGGCAAATGGGCATACTCCTGATAGAGTATTGGCCCACCATCAAACCTTTTGCTTTTGGATGAAATTTGAGTGTTGACTTTCAAGAAACGCACAGTTTGAAAAACTTTGTTTCTGAATGCGGGAAAAGTTAAAGGTTTCATAAAGCCTATATCTAAAGCTCCTAAAGGAGCAGATGGCTACCTTTGGGATATATGTTATGGAACCACTCACCATCATACATATTTCATTTGGAAGCACCTAGTGTATTCTCTCTTGAAGATATGCGCATATTCAACTCCTAAGAAACTTAGAGTTCCAAAGCTTGAAATCGTCATATATTTACTTCACAAGCTCTGAATGCGGTTTCTTGCAAATGGGCATACTCCTGATAGAGTATTGGCCCACCATCAAACCTTTTCCTTTTGGATGAAATTTGAGTGTTGACTTTCAAACAATGCACAGTTTGAAAAACTTTGTTTCTGAATGCGGGAAAAGTTAAAGGTTTCATAAAGCCTATATCTAAAGCTCCTAAAGGAGCAGATGGCTACCTTTTGACTATGTGATATGGAACCACTCACCATCATACATATTTCATTTGGAAGCAGCTAGTGTATTCTCTCTTGAAGATATGCTCATATTCAACTCCCAAGAAACTTAGAGTTCCAAAGCTTGAAACCGTCATATATTTACTTCACAAGTTCTGAATGCGGTTTCTGGCAAATGGGCTTACTCCTGATAGAGTATTGGCCCACCATCAAACCTTTTGCTTTTGGATGAAATTTGAGTGTTGACTTTCAAAAAATGCGCACTCTGAAAAACTTTCTTTCTGAATGCGGGAAAAGTTAAAGTTTTTATAAGGCCTATATCTAAAGCTCCTAAAGGAGCACATGGCTACCTTTGGGATATATGATATGGAATCACTCACCATCATACATATTTCATTTGGGAGCAGCTAGTGTATTCTCTCTTGAAGATATGCTCATATTCAACTCCTAAGAAACTTAGAGTTCCAAAGCTTGAAATCGTCATATATCTATTTCACAAGCTCTGAATGCGGTTTCTGGCATATGGGCATTCCCCTGATAGAGTATCGGCCCACCATCAAACCTTTTCCTTTTGGATGAAATTTGAGTGTTGACTTTCAAGAAACGCACAGTTTGAAAAACTTTGTTTCTGAATGCGGGAAAAAGTAAAGGTTTCATAAAGCCTATATCTAAAGCTCCTAAAGGAGCAGATAGCTACCTTTTGAATATGTGATATGGAACCACTCACCATCATACATATTTCATTTGGAAGCAGCTAGTGTATTCTCTCTTGAAGATATGCTCATATTCAACTCCTAAGAAACTTAGAGTTCCAAAGCTTGAAATCGTCATATATCTATTTCACAAGCTCTGAATGTGGTTTCTGGCATATGGGCATACCTCTGATAGAGTATTGGCCCACCATCAAACCTTTTGCTTTTGGATGAAATTTGAGTGTTGACTTTCAAGAAACGCACAGTTTGAAAAACTTTGTTTCTGAATGCGGGAAAAGTTAAAGGTTTCATAAAGCCTATATCTAATGCTCCTAAAGGAGCAGATGGCTACCTTTGGGATATATGTTATGGAACCACTCACCATCATACATATTTCATTTGGAAGCACCTAGTGTATTCTCTCTTGAAGATATGCGCATATTCAACTCCTAAGAAACTTAGAGTTCCAAAGCTTGAAATCGTCATATATTTACTTCACAAGCTCAGAATGCGTTTTCTGGCAAATGGGCTTACTCCTGATAGAGTATTGGCCCACCATCAAACCTTTTGCTTTTGGATGAAATTTGAGTGTTGACTTTCAAAAAATGCCCACTCTGAAAACTTTGTTTCTGAATGCGGGAAAAGTTAAAGTTTTTATAAGTCCTATATCTAAAGGTCCTAAAAGAGCAGATGGCTACCTTTGGGATATATGATATGGAACCACTCACCATCATACATATTTCATTTGGAAGCAGCTAGTCTATTCTCTCTTCAAGATATGCTCATATTCAACTCCTAAGAAACTTAGAGTTCCAAAGCTTGAAATCGTCATATATTTACTTCACAAGCTCTGAATGCGGTTTCTTGCAAATGGGCATACTCCTGATAGAGTATTGGCCCACCATCAAACCTTTTCCTTTTGGATGAAATTTGAGTGTTGACTTTCAAACAATGCACAGTTTGAAAAACTTTGTTTCTGAATGCGGGAAAAGTTAAAGGTTTCATAAAGCCTATATCTAAAGCTCCTAAAGGAGCAGATGGCTACCTTTTGACTATGTGATATGGAACCACTCACCATCATACATATTTCATTTGGAAGCAGCTAGTGTATTCTCTCTTGAAGATATGCTCATATTCAACTCCCAAGAAACTTAGAGTTCCAAAGCTTGAAACCGTCATATATTTACTTCACAAGTTCTGAATGCGGTTTCTGGCAAATGGGCTTACTCCTGATAGAGTATTGGCCCACCATCAAACCTTTTGCTTTTGGATGAAATTTGAGTGTTGACTTTCAAAAAATGCGCACTCTGAAAAACTTTCTTTCTGAATGCGGGAAAAGTTAAAGTTTTTATAAGGCCTATATCTAAAGCTCCTAAAGGAGCACATGGCTACCTTTGGGATATATGATATGGAATCACTCACCATCATACATATTTCATTTGGGAGCAGCTAGTGTATTCTCTCTTGAAGATATGCTCATATTCAACTCCTAAGAAACTTAGAGTTCCAAAGCTTGAAATCGTCATATATCTATTTCACATGCTCTGAATGCGGTTTCTGGCATATGGGCATACTCCTGATAGAGTATTGGCCCACCATCAAACCTTTTGCTTTTGGATGAAATTTGAGTGTTGACTTTCAAAAAATGCGCACTCTGAAAAACTTTGTTTCTGAATGCGGGAAAAGTTAAAGTTTTTATAAGGCCTATATCTAAAGCTCCTAAAGGAGCACATGGCTACCTTTGGGATATATGATATGGAACCACTCACCATCATACATATTTCATTTGGAAGCAGCTAGTGTATTCTCTCTTCAAGATATGCTCATATTCAACTCCTAAGAAACTTAGAGTTCCAAAGCTTGAAATCGTCATATATCTATTTCACAAGCTCTGAATGCGGTTTCTGGCATATGGGCATACCTCTGATAGAGTATTGGCCCACCATCAAACCTTTTGCTTTTGGATGAAATTTGAGTGTTGACTTTCAAAAAATGCGCACTCTGAAAAACTTTGTTTCTGAATGCGGGAAAAGTTAAAGTTTTCATAAAGCCTATATCTAAAGCTCCTAATGGAGCAGATGGCTACCTTTGGGATATATGCTATGGAACCACTCACCATCATACATATTTCATTTGGAAGCAGCTAGTGTAATCTGTCTTGAAGATATGCTCATATTCTACTCCTAAGAAACTTAGAGTTCCAAAGCTTGAAATCGTCATATATCTATTTCACAAGCTCTGAATGCGGTTTCTGGCATATGGGCATTCCCCTGATAGAGTATCGGCCCACCATCAAACCTTTTCCTTTTGGATGAAATTTGAGTGTTGACTTTCAAGAAACGCACAGTTTGAAAAACTTTGTTTCTGAATGCGGGAAAAGGTAAAGGTTTCATAAAGCCTATATCTAAAGCTCCTAAAGGAGCAGATAGCTACCTTTTTAATATGTGATATGGAACCACTCACCATCATACATATTTCATTTGGAAGCAGCTAGTGTATTCTCTCTTCAAGATATGCTCATATTCAACTCCTAAGAAACAGAGTTCCAAAGCTTGAAATCGTCATATATCTATTTCACAAGCTCTGAATGCGTTTTCTGGCATATGGGCATACCTCTGATAGAGTATTGGCCCACCATCAAACCTTTTGCTTTTGGATGAAATTTGAGTGTTGACTTTCAAAAAATGCGCACTCTGAAAAACTTTGTTTCTGAATGCTGGAAAAGTTAAAGTTTTCATAAAGCCTATATCTAAAGCTCCTAAAGGAGCAGATGGCTACCTTTGGGATATATGCTATGGAACCACTCACCATCATACATATTTCTTTTGGAAGCAGCTAGTGTATTCTCTCTTGATGATATGCTCCTAAGAAACTTAGAGTTCCAAAGCTTGAAATCGTCATATATTTACTTCACAAGCTCTGAATGCGGTTTCTTGCAAATGGGCATACTCCTGATAGAGTATTGGCCCACCATCAAACCTTTTCCTTTTGGATGAAATTTGAGTGTTGACTTTCAAAAAATGCGCACTCTGAAAAACTTTGTTTCTGAATGCGGGAAAAGTTAAAGGTTTCATAAAGCCTATATCTAAAGCTCCTAAAGGAGCAGATGGCTACCTTTTGACTATGTGATATGGAACCACTCACCATCATACATATTTCATTTGGAAGCAGCTAGTGTATTCTCTCTTGAAGATATGCTCATATTCAACTCCCAAGAAACTTAGAGTTCCAAAGCTTGAAACCGTCATATATTTACTTCACAAGCTCTGAATGCGGTTTCTGGCAAATGGGCATACTCCTGATAGAGTATCGGCCCACCATCAAACCTTTTCCTTTTGGATGAAATTTGAGTGTTGACTTTCAAAAAATGCACAGTTTGAAAAACTTTGTTTCTGAATGCGGGAAAAGTTAAAGGTTTCATAAAGCCTATATCTAAAGCTCCTAAAGGAGCAGATGGCTACCTTTTGACTATGTGATATGGAACCACTCACCATCATACATATTTCATTTGGAAGCAGCTAGTGTATTCTCTCTTGAAGATATGCTCATATTCAACTCCCAAGAAACTTAGAGTTCCAAAGCTTGAAACCGTCATATATTTACTTCACAAGTTCTGAATGCGGTTTCTGGCAAATGGGCATACTCCTGATAGAGTATTGGCCCACCATCAAACCTTTTGCTTTTGGATGAAATTTGAGTGTTGACTTTCAAAAAATGCGCACTCTGAAAAACTTTGTTTCTGAATGCGGGAAAAGTTAAAGTTTTTATAAAGCCTATATCTAAAGCTCCTAAAGGAGCACATGGCTACCTTTGGGATATATGATATGGAATCACTCACCATCATACATATTTCATTTGGGAGCAGCTAGTGTATTCTCTCTTGAAGATATGCTCATATTAAACTCCTAAGAAACTTAGAGTTCCAAAGCTTGAAATCGTCATATATCTATTTCACAAGCTCTGAATTCGGTTTCTGGTATATGGGCATACCCCTGATAGAGTATCGGCCCACCATCAAACCTTTTGCTTTTGGATGAAATTTGAGTGTTGACTTTCAAAAAATGCGCACTCTGAAAAACTTTGTTTCTGAATGCGGGAAAAGTTAAAGTTTTTATAAGGCCTATATCTAAAGCTCCTAAAGGAGCACATGGCTACCTTTGGGATATATGATATGGAACCACTCACCATCATACATATTTCATTTGGAAGCAGCTAGTGTATTCTCTCTTCAAGATATGCTCATATTCAACTCCTAAGAAACTTAGAGTTCCAAAGCTTGAAATCGTCATATATCTATTTCACAAGCTCTGAATGCGGTTTCTGGCATATGGGCATACCTCTGATAGAGTATTGGCCCACCATCAAACCTTTTGCTTTTGGATGAAATTTGAGTGTTGACTTTCAAAAAATGCGCACTCTGAAAAACTTTGTTTCTGAATGCGGGAAAAGTTAAAGTTTTCATAAAGCCTATATCTAAAGCTCCTAATGGAGCAGATGGCTACCTTTGGGATATATGCTATGGAACCACTCACCATCATACATATTTCATTTGGAAGCAGCTAGTGTAATCTGTCTTGAAGATATGCTCATATTCTACTCCTAAGAAACTTAGAGTTCCAAAGCTTGAAATCGTCATATATCTATTTCACAAGCTCTGAATGCGGTTTCTGGCATATGGGCATTCCCCTGATAGAGTATCGGCCCACCATCAAACCTTTTCCTTTTGGATGAAATTTGAGTGTTGACTTTCAAGAAACGCACAGTTTGAAAAACTTTGTTTCTGAATGCGGGAAAAGGTAAAGGTTTCATAAAGCCTATATCTAAAGCTCCTAAAGGAGCAGATAGCTACCTTTTTAATATGTGATATGGAACCACTCACCATCATACATATTTCATTTGGAAGCAGCTAGTGTATTCTCTCTTCAAGATATGCTCATATTCAACTCCTAAGAAACAGAGTTCCAAAGCTTGAAATCGTCATATATTTACTTCACAAGCTCTGAATGCGGTTTCTGGCAAATGGGCATACTCCTGATAGAGTATTGGCCCACCATCAAACCTTTTGCTTTTGGATGAAATTTGAGTGTTGACTTTCAAAAAATGCGCACTCTGAAAAACTTTGTTTCTGAATGCGGGAAAAGTTAAAGTTTTTATAAGGCCTATATCTAAAGCTCCTAAAGGAGCACATGGCTACCTTTGGGATATATGATATGGAACCACTCACCATCATACATATTTCATTTGGAAGCAGCTAGTGTATTCTCTCTTCAAGATATGCTCATATTCAACTCCTAAGAAACTTAGAGTTCCAAAGCTTGAAATCGTCATATATCTATTTCACAAGCTCTGAATGCGGTTTCTGGCATATGGGCATACCTCTGATAGAGTATTGGCCCACCATCAAACCTTTTGCTTTTGGATGAAATTTGAGTGTTGACTTTCAAAAAATGCGCACTCTGAAAAACTTTGTTTCTGAATGCGGGAAAAGTTAAAGTTTTCATAAAGCCTATATCTAAAGCTCCTAATGGAGCAGATGGCTACCTTTGGGATATATGCTATGGAACCACTCACCATCATACATATTTCATTTGGAAGCAGCTAGTGTAATCTGTCTTGAAGATATGCTCATATTCTACTCCTAAGAAACTTAGAGTTCCAAAGCTTGAAATCGTCATATATCTGTTTCACAAGCTCTGAATGCGGTTTCTGGCATATGGGCATTCCCCTGATAGAGTATCGGCCCACCATCAAACCTTTTCCTTTTGGATGAAATTTGAGTGTTGACTTTCAAGAAACGCACAGTTTGAAAAACTTTGTTTCTGAATGCGGGAAAAGGTAAAGGTTTCATAAAGCCTATATCTAAAGCTCCTAAAGGAGCAGATGGCTACCTTTGGGATATATGATATGGAACCACTCACCATCATACATATTTCATTTGGAAGAAGCTAGTGTATTCTCTCTTGAAGATATGCTCATATTCAACTCCTAAGAAACTTAGAGTTCCAAAGCTTGAAATCGTCATATATCTATTTCACAAGCTCTGAATGCGGTTTTTGGCATATGGGCATACCTCTGATAGAGTATTGGCCCACCATCAAACCTTTTGCTTTTGGATGAAATTTGAGTGTTGACTTTCAAAAAATGCGCACTCTGAAAAACTTTGTTTCTGAATGCGGGAAAAGTTAAAGTTTTCATAAAGCCTATATCTAAAGCTCCTAAAGGAGCAGATGGCTACCTTTGGGATATATGCTATGGAACCACTCACCATCATACATATTTCATTTGGAAGCAGCTAGTGTATTCTCTCTTGAAGATATGCTCCTAAGAAACTTAGAGTTCCAAAGCTTGAAATCGTCATATATTTACTTCACAAGCTCTGAATGCGGTTTCTTGCAAATGGGCATACTCCTGATAGAGTATTGGCCCACCATCAAACCTTTTCCTTTTGGATGAAATTTGAGTGTTTACTTTCAAAAAATGCGCACTCTGAAAAACTTTGTTTCTGAATGCGGGAAAAGTAAAAGGTTTCATAAAGCCTATATCTAAAGCTCCTAAAGGAGCAGATGGCTACCTTTTGACTATGTGATATGGAACCACTCACCGTCATACATATTTCATTTGGAAGCAGCTAGTGTATTCTCTCTTGAAGATATGCTCATATTCAACTCCTAAGAAACTTAGAGTTCCAAAGCTTGAAATCGTCATATATCTATTTCACAAGCTCTGAATGCGGTTTCTGGTATATGGGCATACCCCTGATAGAGTATCGGCCCACCATCAAACCTTTTCCTTTCGGATGAAATTTGAGTGTTGACTTTCAAGAAACGCACAGTTTGAAAAACTTTGTTTCTGAATGCGGGAAAAGGTAAAGGTTTAATAAAGCCTATATCTAAAGCTCCTAAAAGAGCAGATGGCTACCTTTGGGATATATGTTATGGAACCACTCACCATCATACATATTTCATTTGGAAGCAGCTAGTGTATTCTCTCTTGAAGATATGCTCATATTCAACTCCTAAGAAACTTAGAGTTCCAAAGCTTGAAATCGTCATATATTTACTTCACAAGCTCTGAATGCGGTTTCTGGCAAATGGGCATACTCCTGATAGAGTATTGGCCCACCATCAAACCTTTTGCTTTTGGATGAAATTTGAGTGTTGACTTTCAAAAAATGCGCACTCTGAAAAACTTTGTTTCTGAATGCGGGAAAAGTTAAAGTTTTTATAAGGCCTATATCTAAAGCTCCTAAAGGAGCACATGGCTACCTTTGGGATATATGATATGGAACCACTCACCATCATACATATTTCATTTGGAAGCAGCTAGTGTATTCTCTCTTCAAGATATGCTCATATTCAACTCCTAAGAAACTTAGAGTTCCAAAGCTTGAAACCGTCATATATTTACTTCACAAGCTCTGAATGCGGTTTCTGCCAAATGGGCATACTCCTGATAGAGCATCGGCCCACCATCAAACCTTTTCCTTTTGGATGAAATTTGAGTGTTGACTTTCAAAAAAATGCGCACTCTGAAAAACTTTGTTTCTGAATGCGGGAAAAGTTAAAGTTTTTATAAGGTCTATATCTAAAGCTCCTAAAGGAGCACATAGCTACCTTTGGGATATATGATATGGAACCACTCACCATCATACATATTTCATTTGGGAGCAGCTAGTGTAATCTCTCTTGAAGATATGCTCATATTCTACTCCTAAGAAACTTAGAGTTCCAAAGCTTGAAATCGTCATATATCTATTTCACAAGCTCTGAATGCGGTTTCTGGCATATGGGCATTCCCCTGATAGAGTATCGGCCCACCATCAAACCTTTTCCTTTTGGATGAAATTTGAGTGTTGACTTTCAAGAAACGCACAGTTTGAAAAACTTTGTTTCTGAATGCGGGAAAAGGTAAAGGTTTCATAAAGCCTATATCTAAAGCTCCTAAAGGAGCAGATGGCTACTTTTGGGATATATGATATGGAACCACTCACCATCATACATATTTCATTTGGAAGCAGCTAGTGTATTCTCTCTTGAAGATATGCTCATATTCAACTCCTAAGAAACTTAGAGTTCCAAAGCTTGAAATCGTCATATATCTATTTCACAAGCTCTGAATGCGGTTTCTGGCATATGGGCATTCCCCTGATAGAGTATCGGCCCACCATCAAACCTTTTCCTTTTGGATGAAATTTGAGTGTTGACTTTCAAGAAACGCACAGTTTGAAAAACTTTGTTTCTGAATGCGGGATAAGGTAAAGGTTTCATAAAGCCTATATCTAAAGCTCCTAAAGGAGCAGATGGCTACCTTTGGGATATATGATATGGAACCACTCACCATCATACATATTTCATTTGGAAGCAGCTAGTGTATTCTCTCTTGAAGATATGCTCATATTCAACTCTTAAGAAACTTAGAGTTCCAAAGCTTGAAATCGTCATATATTTACTTCACAAGCTCTGAATGCGGTTTCTGGCAAATGGGCATACTCCTGATAGAGTATTGGCCCACCATCAAACCTTTTGCTTTTGGATGAAATTTGAGTGTTGACTTTCAAAAAATGCGCACTCTGAAAAACTTTGTTTCTGAATGCGGGAAAAGTTAAAGTTTTTATAAGGCCTATATCTAAAGCTCCTAAAGGAGCACATGGCTACCTTTGGGATATATGATATGGAACCACTCACCATCATACATATTTCATTTGGAAGCAGCTAGTGTATTCTCTCTTCAAGATATGCTCATATTCAACTCCTAAGAAACTTAGAGTTCCAAAGCTTGAAATCGTCATATATCTATTTCACAAGCTCTGAATGCGGTTTCTGGCATATGGGCATACCTCTGATAGAGTATTGGCCCACCATCAAACCTTTTGCTTTTGGATGAAATTTGAGTGTTGACTTTCAAAAAATGCGCACTCTGAAAAACTTTGTTTCTGAATGCGGGAAAAGTTAAAGTTTTCATAAAGCCTATATCTAAAGCTCCTAATGGAGCAGATGGCTACCTTTGGGATATATGCTATGGAACCACTCACCATCATACATATTTCATTTGGAAGCAGCTAGTGTAATCTGTCTTGAAGATATGCTCATATTCTACTCCTAAGAAACTTAGAGTTCCAAAGCTTGAAATCGTCATATATCTATTTCACAAGCTCTGAATGCGGTTTCTGGCATATGGGCATTCCCCTGATAGAGTATCGGCCCACCATCAAACCTTTTCCTTTTGGATGAAATTTGAGTGTTGACTTTCAAGAAACGCACAGTTTGAAAAACTTTGTTTCTGAATGCGGGAAAAGGTAAAGGTTTCATAAAGCCTATATCTAAAGCTCCTAAAGGAGCAGATGGCTACCTTTGGGATATATGATATGGAACCACTCACCATCATACATATTTCATTTGGAAGAAGCTAGTGTATTCTCTCTTGAAGATATGCTCATATTCAACTCCTAAGAAACTTAGAGTTCCAAAGCTTGAAATCGTCATATATCTATTTCACAAGCTCTGAATGCGGTTTTTGGCATATGGGCATACCTCTGATAGAGTATTGGCCCACCATCAAACCTTTTGCTTTTGGATGAAATTTGAGTGTTGACTTTCAAAAAATGCGCACTCTGAAAAACTTTGTTTCTGAATGCGGGAAAAGTTAAAGTTTTCATAAAGCCTATATCTAAAGCTCCTAAAGGAGCAGATGGCTACCTTTGGGATATATGCTATGGAACCACTCACCATCATACATATTTCATTTGGAAGCAGCTAGTGTATTCTCTCTTGAAGATATGCTCCTAAGAAACTTAGAGTTCCAAAGCTTGAAATCGTCATATATTTACTTCACAAGCTCTGAATGCGGTTTCTTGCAAATGGGCATACTCCTGATAGAGTATTGGCCCACCATCAAACCTTTTCCTTTTGGATGAAATTTGAGTGTTTACTTTCAAAAAATGCGCACTCTGAAAAACTTTGTTTCTGAATGCGGGAAAAGTAAAAGGTTTCATAAAGCCTATATCTAAAGCTCCTAAAGGAGCAGATGGCTACCTTTTGACTATGTGATATGGAACCACTCACCGTCATACATATTTCATTTGGAAGCAGCTAGTGTATTCTCTCTTGAAGATATGCTCATATTCAACTCCTAAGAAACTTAGAGTTCCAAAGCTTGAAATCGTCATATATCTATTTCACAAGCTCTGAATGCGGTTTCTGGTATATGGGCATACCCCTGATAGAGTATCGGCCCACCATCAAACCTTTTCCTTTCGGATGAAATTTGAGTGTTGACTTTCAAGAAACGCACAGTTTGAAAAACTTTGTTTCTGAATGCGGGAAAAGGTAAAGGTTTAATAAAGCCTATATCTAAAGCTCCTAAAAGAGCAGATGGCTACCTTTGGGATATATGTTATGGAACCACTCACCATCATACATATTTCATTTGGAAGCAGCTAGTGTATTCTCTCTTGAAGATATGCTCATATTCAACTCCTAAGAAACTTAGAGTTCCAAAGCTTGAAATCGTCATATATTTACTTCACAAGCTCTGAATGCGGTTTCTGGCAAATGGGCATACTCCTGATAGAGTATTGGCCCACCATCAAACCTTTTGCTTTTGGATGAAATTTGAGTGTTGACTTTCAAAAAATGCGCACTCTGAAAAACTTTGTTTCTGAATGCGGGAAAAGTTAAAGTTTTTATAAGGCCTATATCTAAAGCTCCTAAAGGAGCACATGGCTACCTTTGGGATATATGATATGGAACCACTCACCATCATACATATTTCATTTGGAAGCAGCTAGTGTATTCTCTCTTCAAGATATGCTCATATTCAACTCCTAGGAAACTTAGAGTTCCAAAGCTTGAAACCGTCATATATTTACTTCACAAGCTCTGAATGCGGTTTCTGCCAAATGGGCATACTCCTGATAGAGCATCGGCCCACCATCAAACCTTTTCCTTTTGGATGAAATTTGAGTGTTGACTTTCAAAAAAATGCGCACTCTGAAAAACTTTGTTTCTGAATGCGGGAAAAGTTAAAGTTTTTATAAGGTCTATATCTAAAGCTCCTAAAGGAGCACATAGCTACCTTTGGGATATATGATATGGAACCACTCACCATCATACATATTTCATTTGGGAGAAGCTAGTGTAATCTCTCTTGAAGATATGCTCATATTCTACTCCTAAGAAACTTAGAGTTCCAAAGCTTGAAATCGTCATATATCTATTTCACAAGCTCTGAATGCGGTTTCTGGCATATGGGCATTCCCCTGATAGAGTATCGGCCCACCATCAAACCTTTTCCTTTTGGATGAAATTTGAGTGTTGACTTTCAAGAAACGCACAGTTTGAAAAACTTTGTTTCTGAATGCGGGAAAAGGTAAAGGTTTCATAAAGCCTATATCTAAAGCTCCTAAAGGAGCAGATGGCTACTTTTGGGATATATGATATGGAACCACTCACCATCATACATATTTCATTTGGAAGCAGCTAGTGTATTCTCTCTTGAAGATATGCTCATATTCAACTCCTAAGAAACTTAGAGTTCCAAAGCTTGAAATCGTCATATATCTATTTCACAAGCTCTGAATGCGGTTTCTGGCATATGGGCATTCCCCTGATAGAGTATCGGCCCACCATCAAACCTTTTCCTTTTGGATGAAATTTGAGTGTTGACTTTCAAGAAACGCACAGTTTGAAAAACTTTGTTTCTGAATGCGGGATAAGGTAAAGGTTTCATAAAGCCTATATCTAAAGCTCCTAAAGGAGCAGATGGCTACCTTTGGGATATATGATATGGAACCACTCACCATCATACATATTTCATTTGGAAGCAGCTAGTGTATTCTCTCTTGAAGATATGCTCATATTCAACTCCTAAGAAACTTAGAGTTCCAAAGCTTGAAATCGTCATATATCTATTTCACAAGCTCTTAATGCGGTTTCTGGTATATGGGCATACCCCTGATAGAGTATCGGCCCACCATCAAACCTTTTCCTTTTGGATGAAATTTGAGTGTTGACTTTCAAGAAACGCACAGTTTGAAAAACTTTGTTTCTGAATGCGGGAAAAGGTAAAGGTTTCATAAAGCCTATATCTAAAGCTCCTAAAGGAGCAGATGGCTACCTTTGGGATATATGATATGGAACCACTCACCATCATACATATTTCATTTGGAAGCAGCTAGTGTATTCTCTCTTGAAGATATGCTCATATTCAACTCCTAAGAAACTTAGAGTTCCAAAGCTTGAAATCGTCATATATCTATTTCACAAGCTCTTAATGCGGTTTCTGGTATATGGGCATACCCCTGATAGAGTATCGGCCCACCATCAAACCTTTTCCTTTTGGATGAAATTTGAGTGTTGACTTTCAAGAAACGCACAGTTTGAAAAACTTTGTTTCTGAATGCGGGAAATGGTAAAGGTTTAATAAAGCCTATATCTAAAGCTCCTAAAGGAGCAGATGGCTACCTTTGGGATATATGTTATGGAACCACTCACCATCATACATATTTCATTTGGAAGCAGCTAGTGTATTCTCTCTTGAAGATATGCTCATATTCAACTCCTAAGAAACTTAGAGTTCCAAAGTTTTAAATCGTCATATATCTATTTCACAAGCTCTGAATGCGGTTTCTGGTATATGGGCATACCCCTGATATAGTATCGGCCCACCATCAAACCTTTTCCTTTTGGATGAAATTTGAGTGTTGACTTTCAAGAAACGCACAGTTTGAAAAACTTTGTTTCTGAATGCGGGAAAAGGTAAAGGTTTAATAAAGCCTATATCTAAAGCTCCTAAAGGAGCACATGGCTACCTTTGGGATATATGATATGGAACCACTCACCATCATACATATTTCATTTGGGAGCAGCTAGTGTAATCTCTCTTGAAGATATGCTCATATTCTACTCCTAAGAAACTTAGAGTTCCAAAGCTTGAAATCGTCATATATTTACTTCACAAGCTCTGAATGCGGTTTCTGGCATATGGGCATTCCCCTGATAGAGTATCGGCCCACCATCAAACCGTTTCCTTTTGGATGAAATTTGAGTGTTGACTTTCAAGAAACGCACAGTTTGAAAAACTTTGTTTCTGAATGTGGGAAAAAGAAAAGGTTTCATAAAGCCTATATCTAAAGCTCCTAAAGGAGCAGATGGCTACCTTTGGGATATATGATATGGAACCACTCACCATCATACATATTTCATTTGGAAGCAGCTAGTCTATTCTCTCTTGAAGATATGCTCATATTCAACTCCTAAGAAACTTAGAGTTCCAAAGCTTGAAATCGTCATATATCTATTTCACAAGCTCTGAATGCGGTTTCTGGTATATGGGCATACCCCTGATAGAGTATCGGCCCACCATCAAACCTTTTCCTTTTGGATGAAATTTGAGTGTTGACTTTCAAGAAACGCACAGTTTGAAAAACTTTGTTTCTGAATGCGGGAAAAGGTAAAGGTTTAATAAAGCCTATATCTAAAGCTCCTAAAAGAGCAGATGGCTACCTTTGGGATATATGATATGGAACCACTCAACATCATACATATTTCATTTGGAAGCAGCTAGTGTATTCTCTCTTGAAGATATGCTCAATTTCAACTCCTAAGAAACTTAGAGTTCCAAAGCTTGAAATCGTCATATATCTATTTCACAAGCTCTGAATGCGGTTTCTGGTATATGGGCATACCCCTGATAGAGTATCGGCCCACCATCAAACCTTTTGCTTTTGGATGAAATTTGAGTGTTGACTTTCAAGAAACGCACAGTTTGAAAAACTTTGTTTCTGAATGCGGGAAAAGGTAAAGGTTTAATAAAGCCTATATCTAAAGCTCCTAAAAGAGCAGATGGCTACCTTTGGGATATATGTTATGGAACCACTCACCATCATACATATTTCATTTGGAAGCAGCTAGTGTATCTCTCTTGAAGATATGCTCAATTTCAACTCCTAAGAAACTTAGAGTTCCAAAGCTTGAAATCGTCATATATTTACTTCACAAGCTCTGAATGCGGTTTCTGGAAAATGGGCATACTCCTGATAGAGTATTGGCCCACCATCAAACCTTTTGCTTTTGGATGAAATTTGAGTGTTGACTTTCAAAAAATGCGCACTCTGAAAAACTTTGTTTCTGAATGCGGGAAAAGTTAAAGTTTTTATAAGGCCTATATCTAAAGCTCCTAAAGGAGCACATGGCTACCTTTGGGATATATGATATGGAACCACTCAACATCATACATATTTCATTTGGAAGCAGCTAGTGTATTCTCTCTTCAAGATATGCTCATATTCAACTCCTATTAAACTTAGAGTTCCAAAGCTTGAAACCGTCATATATTTACTTCACAAGCTCTGAATGCGGTTTCTGGCAAATGGGCATACTCCTGATAGAGCATCGGCCCACCATCAAACCTTTTCCTTTTGGATGAAATTTGAGTGTTGACTTTCAAGAAACGCACAGTTTGAAAAACTTTGTTTCTGAATGCGGGAAAAGGTAAAGGTTTAATAAAGCCTATATCTAAAGCTCCTAAAAGAGCAGATGGCTACCTTTGGGATATATGTTATGGAACCACTCACCATCATACATATTTCATTTGGAAGCAGCTAGTGTATTCTCTCTTGAAGATATGCTCATATTCAACTCCTAAGAAACTTAGAGTTCCAAAGCTTGAAATCGTCATATATTTACTTCACAAGCTCTGAATGCGGTTTCTGGCAAATGGGCATAATCCTGATAGAGTATTGGCCCACCATCAAACCTTTTGCTTTTGGATGAAATTTGAGTGTTGACTTTCAAAAAATGCGCACTCTGAAAAACTTTGTTTCTGAATGCGGGAAAAGTTAAAGTTTTTATAAGGCCTATATCTAAAGCTCCTAAAGGAGCACATGGCTACCTTTGGGATATATGATATGGAACCACTCAACATCATACATATTTCATTTGGAAGCAGCTAGTGTATTCTCTCTTCAAGATATGCTCATATTCAACTCCTAAGAAACTTAGAGTTCCAAAGCTTGAAACCGTCATATATTTACTTCACAAGCTCTGAATGCGGTTTCTGGCAAATGGGCATACTCCTGATAGAGCATCGGCCCACCATCAAACCTTTTCTTTTTGGATGAAATTTGAGTGTTGACTTTCAAGAAACGCACAGTTTGAAAAACTTTGTTTCTGAATGCGGGAAAAGGTAAAGGTTTAATAAAGCCTATATCTAAAGCTCCTAAAGAAGCAGATGGCTACCTTTGGGATATATGATATGGAACCACTCAACATCATACATATTTCATTTGGAAGCAGCTAGTGTATTCTCTCTTCAAGATATGCTCATATTCAACTCCTAAGAAACTTAGAGTTCCAAAGCTTGAAATCGTCATATATCTATTTCACAAGCTCTGAATGCGGTTTCTGGCATATGGGCATTCCCCTGATAGAGTATCGGCCCACCATCAAACCTTTTCCTTTTGGATGAAATTTGAGTGTTGACTTTCAAGAAACGCACAGTTTGAAAAACTTTGTTTCTGAATGCGGGAAAAAGTAAAGGTTTCATTAAGCCTATATCTAAAGCTCCTAAAGGAGCAGATGGCTACCTTTGGGATATATGTTATGGAACCACTCACCATCATACATATTTCATTTGGAAGCAGCTAGTGTATTCTCTCTTCAAGATATGCTCATATTCAACTCCTAAGAAACTTAGAGTTCCAAAGCTTGAAATCGTCATATATCTATTTCACAAGCTCTGAATGCGGTTTCTGGCATATGGGCATACCTCTGATAGAGTATTGGCCCACCATCAAACCTTTTGCTTTTGGATGAAATTTGAGTGTTGACTTTCAAAAAATGCGCACTCTGAAAAACTTTGTTTCTGAATGCGGGAAAAGTTAAAGTTTTCATAAAGCCTATATCTAAAGCTCCTAAAGGAGCAGATGGCTACCTTTGGGATATATGCTATGGAACCACTCACCATCATACATATTTCATTTGGAAGCAGCTAGTGTATTCTCTCTTGAAGATATGCTCCTAAGAAACTTAGAGTTCCAAAGCTTGAAATCGTCATATATTTACTTCACAAGCTCTGAATGCGGTTTCTTGCAAATGGGCATACTCCTGATAGAGTATTGGCCCACCATCAAACCTTTTCCTTTTGGATGAAATTTGAGTGTTTACTTTCAAAAAATGCGCACTCTGAAAAACTTTGTTTCTGAATGCGGGAAAAGTTAAAGGTTTCATAAAGCCTATATCTAAAGCTCCTAAAGGAGCAGATGGCTACCTTTTGACTATGTGATATGGAACCACTCACCGTCATACATATTTCATTTGGAAGCAGCTAGTGTATTCTCTCTTCAAGATATGCTCATATTCAACTCCTAAGAAACTTAGAGTTCCAAAGCTTGAAATCGTCATATATCTATTTCACAAGCTCTGAATGCGGTTTCTGGTATATGGGCATACCCCTGATAGAGTATCGGCCCACCATCAAACCTTTTCCTTTTGGATGAAATTTGAGTGTTGACTTTCAAGAAACGCACAGTTTGAAAAACTTTGTTTCTGAATGCGGGAAAAGGTAAAGGTTTAATAAAGCCTATATCTAAAGCTCCTAAAAGAGCAGATGGCTACCTTTGGGATATATGTTATGGAACCACTCACCATCATACATATTTCATTTGGAAGCAGCTAGTGTATTCTCTCTTGAAGATATGCTCATATTCAACTCCTAAGAAACTTAGAGTTCCAAAGCTTGAAATCGTCATATATTTACTTCACAAGCTCTGAATGCGGTTTCTGGCAAATGGGCATACTCCTGATAGAGTATTGGCCCACCATCAAACCTTTTGCTTTTGGATGAAATTTGAGTGTTGACTTTCAAAAAATGCGCACTCTGAAAAACTTTGTTACTGAATGCGGGAAAAGTTAAAGTTTTTATAAGGCCTATATCTAAAGCTCCTAAAGGAGCACATGGCTACCTTTGGGATATATGATATGGAACCACTCACCATCATACATATTTCATTTGGAAGCAGCTAGTGTATTCTCTCTTCAAGATATGCTCATATTCAACTCCTAAGAAACTTAGAGTTCCAAAGCTTGAAATCGTCATATATCTATTTCACAAGCTCTGAATGCGGTTTCTGGCATATGGGCATACCTCTGATAGAGTATTGGCCCACCATCAAACCTTTTGCTTTTGGATGAAATTTGAGTGTTGACTTTCAAAAAATGCGCACTCTGAAAAACTTTGTTTCTGAATGCGGGAAAAGTTAAAGTTTTCATAAAGCCTATATCTAAAGCTCCTAAAGGAGCAGATGGCTACCTTTGGGATATATGCTATGGAACCACTCACCATCATACATATTTCATTTGGAAGCAGCTAGTGTATTCTCTCTTGAAGATATGCTCCTAAGAAACTTAGAGTTCCAAAGCTTGAAATCGTCATATATCTATTTCACAAGCTCTGAATGCGGTTTCTGGCATATGGGCATACCTCTGATAGAGTATTGGCCCACCATCAAACCTTTTGCTTTTTGATGAAATTTGAGTGTTGACTTTCAAAAAATGCGCACTCTGAAAAACTTTGATTCTGAATGCGGGAAAAGTTAAAGTTTTCATAAAGCCTATATCTAAAGCTCCTAAAGGAGCAGATGGCTACCTTTGGGATATATGCTATGGAACCACTCACCATCATACATATTTCATTTGGAAGCAGCTAGTGTATTCTCTCTTGAAGATATGCTCCTAAGAAACTTAGAGTTCCAAAGCTTGAAATCGTCATATATTTACTTCACAAGCTCTGAATGCGGTTTCCTGCAAATGGGCATACTCCTGATAGAGTATTGGCCCACCATCAAACCTTTTCCTTTTGGATGAAATTTGAGTGTTTACTTTCAAAAAATGCGCACTCTGAAAAACTTTGTTTCTGAATGCGGGAAAAGTTAAAGGTTTCATAAAGCCTATATCTAAAGCTCCTAAAGGAGCAGATGGCTACCTTTTGACTATGTGATATGGAACCACTCACCGTCATACATATTTCATTTGGAAGCAGCTAGTGTATTCTCTCTTGAAGATATGCTCATATTCAACTCCTAAGAAACTTAGAGTTCCAAAGCTTGAAATCGTCATATATCTATTTCACAAGCTCTGAATGCGGTTTCTGGTATATGGGCATACTCCTGATAGAGTATCGGCCCACCATCAAACCTTTTCCTTTTGGATGAAATTTGAGTGTTGACTTTCAAGAAACGCACAGTTTGAAAAACTTTGTTTCTGAATGCGGGAAAAGGTAAAGGTTTAATAAAGCCTATATCTAAAGCTCCTAAAAGAGCAGATGGCTACCTTTGGGATATATGTTATGGAACCACTCACCATCATACATATTTCATTTGGAAGCAGCTAGTGTATTCTCTCTTGAAGATATGCTCATATTCAACTCCTAAGAAACTTAGAGTTCCAAAGCTTGAAATCGTCATATATCTATTTCACAAGCTCTGAATGCGGTTTCTGGTATATGGGCATACCCCTGATAGAGTATCGGCCCACCATCAAACCTTTTCCTTTTGGATGAAATTTGAGTGTTGACTTTCAAGAAACGCACAGTTTGAAAAACTTTGTTTCTGAATGCGGGAAAAGGTAAAGGTTTAATAAGGCCTATATCTAAAGCTCCTAAAAGAGCAGATGGCTACCTTTGGGATATATGTTATGGAACCACTCACCATCATACATATTTCATTTGGAAGCAGCTAGTGTATTCTCTCTTGAAGATATGCTCAATTTCAACTCCTAAGAAACTTAGAGTTCCAAAGCTTGAAATCGTCATATATTTACTTCACAAGCTCTGAATGCGGTTTCTGGAAAATGGGCATACTCCTGATAGAGTATTGGCCCACCATCAAACCTTTTGCTTTTGGATGAAATTTGAGTGTTGACTTTCAAAAAATGCGCACTCTGAAAAACTTTGTTTCTGAATGCGGGAAAAGTTAAAGTTTTTATAAGGCCTATATCTAAAGCTCCTAAAGGAGCACATGGCTACCTTTGGGATATATGATATGGAACCACTCAACATCATACATATTTCATTTGGAAGCAGCTAGTGTATTCTCTCTTGAAGATATGCTCATATTCAACTCCTAAGAAACTTAGAGTTCCAAAGCTTGAAATCGTCATATATCTATTTCACAAGCTCTGAATGCGGTTTCTGGTATATGGGCATACCCCTGATAGAGTATCGGCCCACCATCAAACCTTTTCCTTTTGGATGAAATTTGAGTGTTGACTTTCAAGAAACGCACAGTTTGAAAAACTTTGTTTCTGAATGCGGGAAAAGGTAAAGGTTTAATAAAGCCTATATCTAAAGCTCCTAAAAGAGCAGATGGCTACCTTTGGGATATATGTTATGGAACCACTCACCATCATACATATTTCATTTGGAAGCAGCTAGTGTATTCTCTCTTGAAGATATGCTCAATTTCAACTCCTAAGAAACTTAGAGTTCCAAAGCTTGAAATCGTCATATATTTACTTCACAAGCTCTGAATGCGGTTTCTGGAAAATGGGCATACTCCTGATAGAGTATTGGCCCACCATCAAACCTTTTGCTTTTGGATGAAATTTGAGTGTTGACTTTCAAAAAATGCGCACTCTGAAAAACTTTGTTTCTGAATGCGGGAAAAGTTAAAGTTTTTATAAGGCCTATATCTAAAGCTCCTAAAGGAGCACATGGCTACCTTTGGGATATATGATATGGAACCACTCAACATCATACATATTTCATTTGGAAGAAGCTAGTGTATTCTCTCTTCAAGATATGCTCATATTCAACTCCTAAGAAACTTAGAGTTCCAAAGCTTGAAACCGTCATATATTTACTTCACAAGCTCTGAATGCGGTTTCTGGCAAATGGGCATACTCCTGATAGAGCATCGGCCCACCATCAAACCTTTTCCTTTTGGATGAAATTTGAGTGTTGACTTTCAAGAAACGCACAGTTTGAAAAACTTTGTTTCTGAATGCGGGAAAAGGTAAAGGTTTAATAAAGCCTATATCTAAAGCTCCTAAAAGAGCAGATGGCTACCTTTGGGATATATGTTATGGAACCACTCACCATCATACATATTTCATTTGGAAGCAGCTAGTGTATTCTCTCTTGAAGATATGCTCATATTCAACTCCTAAGAAACTTAGAGTTCCAAAGCTTGAAATCGTCATATATTTACTTCACAAGCTCTGAATGCGGTTTCTGGCAAATGGGCATACTCCTGATAGAGTATTGGCCCACCATCAAACCTTTTGCTTTTGGATGAAATTTGAGTGTTGACTTTCAAAAAATGCGCACTCTGAAAAACTTTGTTTCTGAATGCGGGAAAAGTTAAAGTTTTTATAAGGCCTATATCTAAAGCTCCTAAAGGAGCACATGGCTACCTTTGGGATATATGATATGGAACCACTCAACATCATACATATTTCATTTGGAAGCAGCTAGTGTATTCTCTCTTCAAGATATGCTCATATTCAACTCCTAAGAAACTTAGAGTTCCAAAGCTTGAAACCGTCATATATTTACTTCACAAGCTCTGAATGCGGTTTCTGGCAAATGGGCATACTCCTGATAGAGCATCGGCCCACCATCAAACCTTTTCTTTTTGGATGAAATTTGAGTGTTGACTTTCAAGAAACGCACAGTTTGAAAAACTTTGTTTCTGAATGCGGGAAAAGGTAAAGGTTTAATAAAGCCTATATCTAAAGCTCCTAAAGGAGCAGATGGCTACCTTTGGGATATATGTTATGGAACCACTCACCATCATACATATTTCATTTGGAAGCAGCTAGTGTATTCTCTCTTCAAGATATGCTCATATTCAACTCCTAAGAAACTTAGAGTTCCAAAGCTTGAAATCGTCATATATCTATTTCACAAGCTCTGAATGCGGTTTCTGGCATATGGGCATACCTCTGATAGAGTATTGGCCCACCATCAAACCTTTTGCTTTTGGATGAAATTTGAGTGTTGACTTTCAAAAAATGCGCACTCTGAAAAACTTTGTTTCTGAATGCGGGAAAAGTTAAAGTTTTCATAAAGCCTATATCTAAAGCTCCTAAAGGAGCAGATGGCTACCTTTGGGATATATGCTATGGAACCACTCACCATCATACATATTTCATTTGGAAGCAGCTAGTGTATTCTCTCTTGAAGATATGCTCATATTCAACTCCTAAGAAACTTAGAGTTCCAAAGCTTGAAATCGTCATATATCTATTTCACAAGCTCTGAATGCGGTTTCTGGTATATGGGCAAACCCCTGATAGAGTATCGGCCCACCATCAAACCTTTTCCTTTTGGATGAAATTTGAGTGTTGACTTTCAAGAAACGCACAGTTTGAAAAACTTTGTTTCTGAATGCGGGAAAAGGTAAAGGTTTAATAAAGCCTATATCTAAAGCTCCTAAAAGAGCAGATGGCTACCTTTGGGATATATGTTATGGAACCACTCACCATCATACATATTTCATTTGGAAGCAGCTAGTGTATTCTCTCTTGAAGATATGCTCAATTTCAACTCCTAAGAAACTTAGAGTTCCAAAGCTTGAAATCGTCATATATTTACTTCACAAGCTCTGAATGCTGTTTCTGGCAAATGGGCATACTCCTGATAGAGTATTGGCCCACCATCAAACCTTTTGCTTTTGGATGAAATTTGAGTGTTGACTTTCAAAAAATGCGCACTCTGAAAAACTTTGTTTCTGAATGCGGGAAAAGTTAAAGTTTTTATAAGGCCTATATCTAAAGCTCCTAAAGGAGCACATGGCTACCTTTGGGATATATGATATGGAACCACTCACCATCATACATATTTCATTTGGAAGCAGCTAGTGTATTCTCTCTTCAAGATATGCTCATATTCAACTCCTAAGAAACTTAGAGTTCCAAAGCTTGAAATCGTCATATATTTACTTCACAAGCTCTGAATGCGGTTTCTGGCAAATGGGCATACTCCTGATAGAGTATTGGCCAACCATCAAACCTTTTGCTTTTGGATGAAATTTGAGTGTTGACTTTCAAAAAATGCGCACTCTGAAAAACTTTGTTTCTGAATGCGGGAAAAGTTAAAGTTTTTATAAGGCCTATATCTAAAGCTCCTAAAGGAGCAGATGGCTACCTTTGGGATATATGCTATGGAACCACTCACCATCATACATATTTCATTTGGAAGCAGCTAGTGTATTCTCTCTTGAAGATATGCTCCTAAGAAACTTAGAGTTCCAAAGCTTGAAATCGTCATATATCTATTTCACAAGCTCTGAATGCGGTTTCTGGCATATGGGCATACCTCTGATAGAGTATTGGCCCACCATCAAACCTTTTGCTTTTGGATGAAATTTGAGTGTTGACTTTCAAAAAATGCGCACTCTGAAAAACTTTGTTTCTGAATGCGGGAAAAGTTAAAGTTTTCATAAAGCCTATATCTAAAGCTCCTAAAGGAGCAGATGGCTACCTTTGGGATATATGCTATGGAACCACTCACCATCATACATATTTCATTTGGAAGCAGCTAGTGTATTCTCTCTTGAAGATATGCTCCTAAGAAACTTAGAGTTCCAAAGCTTGAAATCGTCATATATTTACTTCACAAGCTCTGAATGCGGTTTCTTGCAAATGGGCATACTCCTGATAGAGTATTGGCCCACCATCAAACCTTTTCCTTTTGGATGAAATTTGAGTGTTTACTTTCAAAAAATGCGCACTCTGAAAAACTTTGTTTCTGAATGCGGGAAAAGATAAAGGTTTCATAAAGCCTATATCTAAAGCTCCTAAAGGAGCAGATGGCTACCTTTTGACTATGTGATATGGAACCACTCACCATCATACATATTTCATTTGGAAGCAGCTAGTGTATTCTCTCTTCAAGATATGCTCATATTCAACTCCTAAGAAACTTAGAGTTCCAAAGCTTGAAATCGTCATATATCTATTTCACAAGCTCTGAATGCGGTTTCTGGCATATGGGCATACCTCTGATAGAGTATTGGCCCACCATCAAACCTTTTGCTTTTGGATGAAATTTGAGTGTTGACTTTCAAAAAATGCGCACTCTGAAAAACTTTGTTTCTGAATGCGGGAAAAGTTAAAGTTTTCATAAAGCCTATATCTAAAGCTCCTAAAGGAGCAGATGGCTACCTTTGGGATATATGCTATGGAACCACTCACCATCATACATATTTCATTTGGAAGCAGCTAGTGTATTCTCTCTTGAAGATATGCTCCTAAGAAACTTAGAGTTCCAAAGCTTGAAATCGTCATATATTTACTTCACAAGCTCTGAATGCGGTTTCTTGCAAATGGGCATACTCCTGATAGAGTATTGGCCCACCATCAAACCTTTTCCTTTTGGATGAAATTTGAGTGTTTACTTTCAAAAAATGCGCACTCTGAAAAACTTTGTTTCTGAATGCGGGAAAAGTTAAAGGTTTCATAAAGCCTATATCTAAAGCTCCTAAAGGAGCAGATGGCTACCTTTTGACTATGTGATATGGAACCACTCACCGTCATACATATTTCATTTGGAAGCAGCTAGTGTATTCTCTCTTCAAGATATGCTCATATTCAACTCCTAAGAAACTTAGAGTTCCAAAGCTTGAAATCGTCATATATCTATTTCACAAGCTCTGAATGCGGTTTCTGGCATATGGGCATTCCCCTGATAGAGTATCGGCCCACCATCAAACCTTTTCCTTTTGGATGAAATTTGAGTGTTGACTTTCAAGAAACGCACAGTTTGAAAAACTTTGTTTCTGAATGCGGGAAAAAGTAAAGGTTTCATTAAGCCTATATCTAAAGCTCCTAAAGGAGCAGATGGCTACCTTTGGGATATATGTTATGGAACCACTCACCATCATACATATTTCATTTGGAAGCAGCTAGTGTATTCTCTCTTCAAGATATGCTCATATTCAACTCCTAAGAAACTTAGAGTTCCAAAGCTTGAAATCGTCATATATCTATTTCACAAGCTCTGAATGCGGTTTCTGGCATATGGGCATACCTCTGATAGAGTATTGGCCCACCATCAAACCTTTTGCTTTTGGATGAAATTTGAGTGTTGACTTTCAAAAAATGCGCACTCTGAAAAACTTTGTTTCTGAATGCGGGAAAAGTTAAAGTTTTCATAAAGCCTATATCTAAAGCTCCTAAAGGAGCAGATGGCTACCTTTGGGATATATGCTATGGAACCACTCACCATCATACATATTTCATTTGGAAGCAGCTAGTGTATTCTCTCTTGAAGATATGCTCCTAAGAAACTTAGAGTTCCAAAGCTTGAAATCGTCATATATTTACTTCACAAGCTCTGAATGCGGTTTCTTGCAAATGGGCATACTCCTGATAGAGTATTGGCCCACCATCAAACCTTTTCCTTTTGGATGAAATTTGAGTGTTTACTTTCAAAAAATGCGCACTCTGAAAAACTTTGTTTCTGAATGCGGGAAAAGTTAAAGGTTTCATAAAGCCTATATCTAAAGCTCCTAAAGGAGCAGATGGCTACCTTTTGACTATGTGATATGGAACCACTCACCGTCATACATATTTCATTTGGAAGCAGCTAGTGTATTCTCTCTTCAAGATATGCTCATATTCAACTCCTAAGAAACTTAGAGTTCCAAAGCTTGAAATCGTCATATATCTATTTCACAAACTCTGAATGCGGTTTCTGGCATATGGGCATTCCCCTGATAGAGTATCGGCCCACCATCAAACCTTTTCCTTTTGGATGAAATTTGAGTGTTGACTTTCAAGAAACGCACAGTTTGAAAAACTTTGTTTCTGAATGCGGGAAAAAGTAAAGGTTTCATTAAGCCTATATCTAAAGCTCCTAAAGGAGCAGATGGCTACCTTTGGGATATATGTTATGGAACCACTCACCATCATACATATTTCATTTGGAAGCAGCTAGTGTATTCTCTCTTCAAGATATGCTCATATTCAACTCCTAAGAAACTTAGAGTTCCAAAGCTTGAAATCGTCATATATCTATTTCACAAGCTCTGAATGCGGTTTCTGGCATATGGGCATACCTCTGATAGAGTATTGGCCCACCATCAAACCTTTTGCTTTTGGATGAAATTTGAGTGTTGACTTTCAAAAAATGCGCACTCTGAAAAACTTTGTTTCTGAATGCGGGAAAAGTTAAAGTTTTCATAAAGCCTATATCTAAAGCTCCTAAAGGAGCAGATGGCTACCTTTGGGATATATGCTATGGAACCACTCACCATCATACATATTTCATTTGGAAGCAGCTAGTGTATTCTCTCTTCAAGATATGCTCATATTCAACTCCTAAGAAACTTAGAGTTCCAAAGCTTGAAATCGTCATATATCTATTTCACAAGCTCTGAATGCGGTTTCTGGTATATGGGCATACCCCTGATAGAGTATCGGCCCACCATCAAACCTTTTCCTTTTGGATGAAATTTGAGTGTTGACTTTCAAGAAACGCACAGTTTGAAAAACTTTGTTTCTGAATGCGGGAAAAGGTAAAGGTTTAATAAAGCCTATATCTAAAGCTCCTAAAAGAGCAGATGGCTACCTTTGGGATATATGTTATGGAACCACTCACCATCATACATATTTCATTTGGAAGCAGCTAGTGTATTCTCTCTTGAAGATATGCTCAATTTCAACTCCTAAGAAACTTAGAGTTCCAAAGCTTGAAATCGTCATATATTTACTTCACAAGCTCTGAATGCGGTTTCTGGCAAATGGGCATACTCCTGATAGAGTATTGGCCCACCATCAAACCTTTTGCTTTTGGATGAAATTTGAGTGTTGACTTTCAAAAAATGCGCACTCTGAAAAACTTTGTTTCTGAATGCGGGAAAAGTTAAAGTTTTTATAAGGCCTATATCTAAAGCTCCTAAAGGAGCACATGGCTACCTTTGGGATATATGATATGGAACCACTCACCATCATACATATTTCATTTGGAAGCAGCTAGTGTATTCTCTCTTCAAGATATGCTCCTAAGAAACTTAGAGTTCCAAAGCTTGAAATCGTCATATATCTATTTCACAAGCTCTGAATGCGGTTTCTGGCATATGGGCATACCTCTGATAGAGTATTGGCCCACCATCAAACCTTTTGCTTTTGGATGAAATTTGAGTGTTGACTTTCAAAAAATGCGCACTCTGAAAAACTTTGTTTCTGAATGCGGGAAAAGTTAAAGTTTTCATAAAGCCTATATCTAAAGCTCCTAAAGGAGCAGATGGCTACCTTTGGGATATATGCTATGGAACCACTCACCATCATACATATTTCATTTGGAAGCAGCTAGTGTATTCTCTCTTGAAGATATGCTCCTAAGAAACTTAGAGTTCCAAAGCTTGAAATCGTCATATATTTACTTCACAAGCTCTGAATGCGGTTTCTTGCAAATGGGCATACTCCTGATAGAGTATTGGCCCACCATCAAACCTTTTCCTTTTGGATGAAATTTGAGTGTTTACTTTCAAAAAATGCGCACTCTGAAAAACTTTGTTTCTGAATGCGGGAAAAGTTAAAGGTTTCATAAAGCCTATATCTAAAGCTCCTAAAGGAGCAGATGGCTACCTTTTGACTATGTGATATGGAACCACTCACCGTCATACATATTTCATTTGGAAGCAGCTAGTGTATTCTCTCTTCAAGATATGCTCATATTCAACTCCTAAGAAACTTAGAGTTCCAAAGCTTGAAATCGTCATATATCTATTTCACAAGCTCTGAATGCGGTTTCTGGCATATGGGCATTCCCCTGATAGAGTATCGGCCCACCATCAAACCTTTTCCTTTTGGATGAAATTTGAGTGTTGACTTTCAAGAAACGCACAGTTTGAAAAACTTTGTTTCTGAATGCGGGAAAAAGTAAAGGTTTCATTAAGCCTATATCTAAAGCTCCTAAAGGAGCAGATGGCTACCTTTGGGATATATGTTATGGAACCACTCACCATCATACATATTTCATTTGGAAGCAGCTAGTGTATTCTCTCTTCAAGATATGCTCATATTCAACTCCTAAGAAACTTAGAGTTCCAAAGCTTGAAATCGTCATATATCTATTTCACAAGCTCTGAATGCGGTTTCTGGCATATGGGCATACCTCTGATAGAGTATTGGCCCACCATCAAACCTTTTGCTTTTGGATGAAATTTGAGTGTTGACTTTCAAAAAATGCGCACTCTGAAAAACTTTGTTTCTGAATGCGGGAAAAGTTAAAGTTTTCATAAAGCCTATATCTAAAGCTCCTAAAGGAGCAGATGGCTACCTTTGGGATATATGCTATGGAACCACTCACCATCATACATATTTCATTTGGAAGCAGCTAGTGTATTCTCTCTTGAAGATATGCTCCTAAGAAACTTAGAGTTCCAAAGCTTGAAATCGTCATATATTTACTTCACAAGCTCTGAATGCGGTTTCTTGCAAATGGGCATACTCCTGATAGAGTATTGGCCCACCATCAAACCTTTTCCTTTTGGATGAAATTTGAGTGTTTACTTTCAAAAAATGCGCACTCTGAAAAACTTTGTTTCTGAATGCGGGAAAAGTTAAAGGTTTCATAAAGCCTATATCTAAAGCTCCTAAAGGAGCAGATGGCTACCTTTTGACTATGTGATATGGAACCACTCACCGTCATACATATTTCATTTGGAAGCAGCTAGTGTATTCTCTCTTCAAGATATGCTCATATTCAACTCCTAAGAAACTTAGAGTTCCAAAGCTTGAAATCGTCATATATCTATTTCACAAACTCTGAATGCGGTTTCTGGCATATGGGCATTCCCCTGATAGAGTATCGGCCCACCATCAAACCTTTTCCTTTTGGATGAAATTTGAGTGTTGACTTTCAAGAAACGCACAGTTTGAAAAACTTTGTTTCTGAATGCGGGAAAAAGTAAAGGTTTCATTAAGCCTATATCTAAAGCTCCTAAAGGAGCAGATGGCTACCTTTGGGATATATGTTATGGAACCACTCACCATCATACATATTTCATTTGGAAGCAGCTAGTGTATTCTCTCTTCAAGATATGCTCATATTCAACTCCTAAGAAACTTAGAGTTCCAAAGCTTGAAATCGTCATATATCTATTTCACAAGCTCTGAATGCGGTTTCTGGCATATTGGCATACCTCTGATAGAGTATTGGCCCACCATCAAACCTTTTGCTTTTGGATGAAATTTGAGTGTTGACTTTCAAAAAATGCGCACTCTGAAAAACTTTGTTTCTGAATGCGGGAAAAGTTAAAGTTTTCATAAAGCCTATATCTAAAGCTCCTAAAGGAGCAGATGGCTACCTTTGGGATATATGCTATGGAACCACTCACCATCATACATATTTCATTTGGAAGCAGCTAGTGTATTCTCTCTTGAAGATATGCTCCTAAGAAACTTAGAGTTCCAAAGCTTGAAATCGTCATATATTTACTTCACAAGCTCTGAATGCGGTTTCTTGCAAATGGGCATACTCCTGATAGAGTATTGGCCCACCATCAAACCTTTTCCTTTTGGATGAAATTTGAGTGTTTACTTTCAAAAAATGCGCACTCTGAAAAACTTTGTTTCTGAATGCGGGAAAAGTTAAAGGTTTCATAAAGCCTATATCTAAAGCTCCTAAAGGAGCAGATGGCTACCTTTTGACTATGTGATATGGAACCACTCACCGTCATACATATTTCATTTGGAAGCAGCTAGTGTATTCTCTCTTCAAGATATGCTCATATTCAACTCCTAAGAAACTTAGAGTTCCAAAGCTTGAAATCGTCATATATCTATTTCACAAGCTCTGAATGCGGTTTCTGGCATATGGGCATTCCCCTGATAGAGTATCGGCCCACCATCAAACCTTTTCCTTTTGGATGAAATTTGAGTGTTGACTTTCAAGAAACGCACAGTTTGAAAAACTTTGTTTCTGAATGCGGGAAAAAGTAAAGGTTTCATTAAGCCTATATCTAAAGCTCCTAAAGGAGCAGATGGCTACCTTTGGGATATATGTTATGGAACCACTCACCATCATACATATTTCATTTGGAAGCAGCTAGTGTATTCTCTCTTCAAGATATGCTCATATTCAACTCCTAAGAAACTTAGAGTTCCAAAGCTTGAAATCGTCATATATCTATTTCACAAGCTCTGAATGCGGTTTCTGGCATATGGGCATACCTCTGATAGAGTATTGGCCCACCATCAAACCTTTTGCTTTTGGATGAAATTTGAGTGTTGACTTTCAAAAAATGCGCACTCTGAAAAACTTTGTTTCTGAATGCGGGAAAAGTTAAAGTTTTCATAAAGCCTATATCTAAAGCTCCTAAAAAAGCAGATAGCTACCTTTGGGATATATGCTATGGAACCACTCACCATCATACATATTTCATTTGGAAGCAGCTAGTGTATTCCCTCTTGAAGATATGCTCCTAAGAAACTTAGAGTTCCAAAGCTTGAAATCGTCATATATTTACTTCACAAGCTCTGAATGCGGTTTCTGGCAAATGGGCATACCTCTGATAGAGTATTGGCCCACCATCAAACCTTTTGCTTTTGGATGAAATTTGAGTGTTGACTTTCAAAAAATGCGCACTCTGAAAAACTTTGTTTCTGAATGCGGGAAAAGTTAAAGTTTTCATAAAGCCTATATCTAAAGCTCCTAAAGGAGCAGATGGCTACCTTTGGGATATATGCTATGGAACCACTCACCATCATACATATTTCATTTGGAAGCAGCTAGTGTATTCTCTCTTGAAGATATGCTCCTAAAAAACTTAGAGTTCCAAAGCTTGAAATCGTCATATATTTACTTCACAAGCTCTGAATGCGGTTTCTTGCAAATGGGCATACTCCTGATAGAGTATTGGCCCACCATCAAACCTTTTCCTTTTGGATGAAATTTGAGTGTTTACTTTCAAAAAATGCGCACTCTGAAAAACTTTGTTTCTGAATGCGGGAAAAGTTAAAGGTTTCATAAAGCCTATATCTAAAGCTCCTAAAGGAGCAGATGGCTACCTTTTGACTATGTGATATGGAACCACTCACCGTCATACATATTTCATTTGGAAGCAGCTAGTGTATTCTCTCTTCAAGATATGCTCATATTCAACTCCTAAGAAACTTAGAGTTCCAAAGCTTAAAAATGGTCATATATCTATTTCACAAGCTCTGAATGCGGTTTCTGGTATATGGGCATACCCCTGATAGAGTATCGGCCCACCATCAAACCTTTTCCTTTTGGATGAAATTTGAGTGTTGACTTTCAAGAAACGCACAGTTTGAAAAACTTTGTTTCTGAATGCGGGAAAAGGTAAAGGTTTAATAAAGCCTATATCTAAAGCTCCTAAAAGAGCAGATGGCTACCTTTGGGATATATGTTATGGAACCACTCACCATCATACATATTTCATTTGGAAGCAGCTAGTGTATTCTCTCTTGAAGATATGCTCATATTCAACTCCTAAGAAACTTAGAGTTCCAAAGCTTGAAATCGTCATATATTTACTTCACAAGCTCTGAATGCGGTTTCTGGCAAATGGGCATACTCCTGATAGAGTATTGGCCCACCATCAAACCTTTTGCTTTTGGATGAAATTTGAGTGTTGACTTTCAAAAAATGCGCACTCTGAAAAACTTTGTTTCTGAATGCGGGAAAAGTTAAAGTTTTTATAAGGCCTATATCTAAAGCTCCTAAAGGAGCACATGGCTACCTTTGGGATATATGATATGGAACCACTCACCATCATACATATTTCATTTGGAAGCAGCTAGTGTATTCTCTCTTCAAGATATGCTCATATTCAACTCCTAAGAAACTTAGAGTTCCAAAGCTTGAAATCGTCATATATCTATTTCACAAGCTCTGAATGCGGTTTCTGGCATATGGGCATACCTCTGATAGAGTATTGGCCCACCATCAAACCTTTTGCTTTTTGATGAAATTTGAGTGTTGACTTTCAAAAAATGCGCACTCTGAAAAACTTTGATTCTGAATGCGGGAAAAGTTAAAGTTTTCATAAAGCCTATATCTAAAGCTCCTAAAGGAGCAGATGGCTACCTTTGGGATATATGCTATGGAACCACTCACCATCATACATATTTCATTTGGAAGCAGCTAGTGTATTCTCTCTTGAAGATATGCTCCTAAGAAACTTAGAGTTCCAAAGCTTGAAATCGTCATATATTTACTTCACAAGCTCTGAATGCGGTTTCCTGCAAATGGGCATACTCCTGATAGAGTATTGGCCCACCATCAAACCTTTTCCTTTTGGATGAAATTTGAGTGTTTACTTTCAAAAAATGCGCACTCTGAAAAACTTTGTTTCTGAATGCGGGAAAAGTTAAAGGTTTCATAAAGCCTATATCTAAAGCTCCTAAAGGAGCAGATGGCTACCTTTTGACTATGTGATATGGAACCACTCACCGTCATACATATTTCATTTGGAAGCAGCTAGTGTATTCTCTCTTGAAGATATGCTCATATTCAACTCCTAAGAAACTTAGAGTTCCAAAGCTTGAAATCGTCATATATCTATTTCACAAGCTCTGAATGCGGTTTCTGGTATATGGGCATACTCCTGATAGAGTATCGGCCCACCATCAAACCTTTTCCTTTTGGATGAAATTTGAGTGTTGACTTTCAAGAAACGCACAGTTTGAAAAACTTTGTTTCTGAATGCGGGAAAAGGTAAAGGTATAATAAAGCCTATATCTAAAGCTCCTAAAAGAGCAGATGGCTACCTTTGGGATATATGTTATGGAACCACTCACTATCATACATATTTCATTTGGAAGCAGCTAGTGTATTCTCTCTTGAAGATATGCTCATATTCAACTCCTAAGAAACTTAGAGTTCCAAAGCTTGAAATCGTCATATATTTACTTCACAAGCTCTGAATGCGGTTTCTGGCAAATGGGCATACTCCTGATAGAGCATCGGCCCACCATCAAACCTTTTCCTTTTGGATGAAATTTGAGTGTTGACTTTCAAAAAAATGCGCACTCTGAAAAACTTTGTTTCTGAATGCGGGAAAAGTTAAAGTTTTTATAAGGTCTATATCTAAAGCTCCTAAAGGAGCACATAGCTACCTTTGGGATATATGATATGGAACCACTCACCATCATACATATTTCATTTGGGAGCAGCTAGTGTATTCTCTCTTGAAGATATGCTCATATTCTACTCCTAAGAAACTTAGAGTTCCAAAGCTTGAAATCGTCATATATCTATTTCACAAGCTCTGAATGCGGTTTCTGGCATATGGGCATTCCCCTGATAGAGTATCGGCCCACCATCAAACCTTTTCCTTTTGGATGAAATTTGAGTGTTGACTTTCAAGAAACGCACAGTTTGAAAAACTTTGTTTCTGAATGCGGGAAAAGGTAAAGGTTTAATAAAGCCTATATCTAAAGCTCCTAAAAGAGCAGATGGCTACCTTTGGGATATATGTTATGGAACCACTCACCATCATACATATTTCATTTGGAAGCAGCTAGTGTATTCTCTCTTGAAGATATGCTCCTAAGAAACTTAGAGTTCCAAAGCTTGAAATCGTCATATATTTACTTCACAAGCTCTGAATGCGGTTTCTTGCAAATGGGCATACTCCTGATAGAGTATTGGCCCACCATCAAACCTTTTCCTTTTGGATGAAATTTGAGTGTTTACTTTCAAAAAATGCGCACTCTGAAAAACTTTGTTTCTGAATGCGGGAAAAGTTAAAGGTTTCATAAAGCCTATATCTAAAGCTCCTAAAGGAGCAGATGGCTACCTTTTGACTATGTGATATCGAACCACTCACCGTCATACATATTTCATTTGGAAGCAGCTAGTGTATTCTCTCTTCAAGATATGCTCATATTCAACTCCTAAGAAACTTAGAGTTCCAAAGCTTGAAATCGTCATATATCTATTTCACAAGCTCTGAATGCGGTTTCTGGCAAATGGGCATTCCCCTGATAGAGTATCGGCCCACCATCAAACCTTTTCCTTTTGGATGAAATTTGAGTGTTGACTTTCAAGAAACGCACAGTTTGAAAAACTTTGTTTCTGAATGCGGGAAAAAGTAAAGGTTTCATTAAGCCTATATCTAAAGCTCCTAAAGGAGCAGATGGCTACCTTTGGGATATATGTTATGGAACCACTCACCATCATACATATTTCATTTGGAAGCAGCTAGTGTATTCTCTCTTGAAGATATGCTCCTAAGAAACTTAGAGTTCCAAAGCTTGAAATCGTCATATATTTACTTCACAAGCTCTGAATGCGGTTTCTTGCAAATGGGCATACTCCTGATAGAGTATTGGCCCACCATCAAACCTTTTCCTTTTGGATGAAATTTGAGTGTTTACTTTCAAAAAATGCGCACTCTGAAAAACTTTGTTTCTGAATGCGGGAAAAGTTAAAGGTTTCATAAAGCCTATATCTAAAGCTCCTAAAGGAGCAGATGGCTACCTTTTGACTATGTGATATGGAACCACTCACCGTCATACATATTTCATTTGGAAGCAGCTAGTGTATTCTCTCTTCAAGATATGCTCATATTCAACTCCTAAGAAACTTACAGTTCCAAAGCTTGAAATCGTCATATATTTACTTCACAAGCTCTGAATGCGGTTTCTGGCAAATGGGCATACTCCTGATAGAGTATTGGCCCACCATCAAACCTTTTGCTTTTGGATGAAATTTGAGTGTTGACTTTCAAAAAATGCGCACTCTGAAAAACTTTGTTTCTGAATGCGGGAAAAGTTAAAGTTTTTATAAGGCCTATATCTAAAGCTCCTAAAGGAGCACATGGCTACCTTTGGGATATATGATATGGAACCACTCACCATCATACATATTTCATTTGGAAGCAGCTAGTGTATTCTCTCTTCAAGATATGCTCATATTCAACTCCTAAGAAACTTAGAGTTCCAAAGCTTGAAATCGTCATATATCTATTTCACAAGCTCTGAATGCGGTTTCTGGCATATGGGCATACCTCTGATAGAGTATTGGCCCACCATCAAACCTTTTGCTTTTTGATGAAATTTGAGTGTTGACTTTCAAAAAATGCGCACTCTGAAAAACTTTGATTCTGAATGCGGGAAAAGTTAAAGTTTTCATAAAGCCTATATCTAAAGCTCCTAAAGGAGCAGATGGCTACCTTTGGGATATATGCTATGGAACCACTCACCATCATACATATTTCATTTGGAAGCAGCTAGTGAATTCTCTCTTGAAGATATGCTCCTAAGAAACTTAGAGTTCCAAAGCTTGAAATCGTCATATATTTACTTCACAAGCTCTGAATGCGGTTTCCTGCAAATGGGCATACTCCTGATAGAGTATTGGCCCACCATCAAACCTTTTCCTTTTGGATGAAATTTGAGTGTTTACTTTCAAAAAATGCGCACTCTGAAAAACTTTGTTTCTGAATGCGGGAAAAGTTAAAGGTTTCATAAAGCCTATATCTAAAGCTCCTAAAGGAGCAGATGGCTACCTTTTGACTATGTGATATGGAACCACTCACCGTCATACATATTTCATTTGGAAGCAGCTAGTGTATTCTCTCTTGAAGATATGCTCATATTCAACTCCTAAGAAACTTAGAGTTCCAAAGCTTGAAATCGTCATATATCTATTTCACAAGCTCTGAATGCGGTTTCTGGTATATGGGCATACTCCTGATAGAGTATCGGCCCACCATCAAACCTTTTCCTTTTGGATGAAATTTGAGTGTTGACTTTCAAGAAACGCACAGTTTGAAAAACTTTGTTTCTGAATGCGGGAAAAGGTAAAGGTTTAATAAAGCCTATATCTAAAGCTCCTAAAAGAGCAGATGGCTACCTTTGGGATATATGTTATGGAACCACTCACCATCATACATATTTCATTTGGAAGCAGCTAGTGTATTCTCTCTTGAAGATATGCTCATATTCAACTCCTAAGAAACTTAGAGTTCCAAAGCTTGAAATCGTCATATATTTACTTCACAAGCTCTGAATGCGGTTTCTGGCAAATGGGCATACTCCTGATAGAGCATCGGCCCACCATCAAACCTTTTCCTTTTGGATGAAATTTGAGTGTTGACTTTCAAAAAAATGCGCACTCTGAAAAACTTTGTTTCTGAATGCGGGAAAAGTTAAAGTTTTTATAAGGTCTATATCTAAAGCTCCTAAAGGAGCACATAGCTACCTTTGGGATATATGATATGGAACCACTCACCATCATACATATTTCATTTGGGAGCAGCTAGTGTATTCTCTCTTGAAGATATGCTCATATTCTACTCCTAAGAAACTTAGAGTTCCAAAGCTTGAAATCGTCATATATCTATTTCACAAGCTCTGAATGCGGTTTCTGGCATATGGGCATTCCCCTGATAGAGTATCGGCCCACCATCAAACCTTTTCCTTTTGGATGAAATTTGAGTGTTGACTTTCAAGAAACGCACAGTTTGAAAAACTTTGTTTCTGAATGCGGGAAAAGGTAAAGGTTTAATAAAGCCTATATCTAAAGCTCCTAAAAGAGCAGATGGCTACCTTTGGGATATATGTTATGGAACCACTCACCATCATACATATTTCATTTGGAAGCAGCTAGTGTATTCTCTCTTGAAGATATGCTCCTAAGAAACTTAGAGTTCCAAAGCTTGAAATCGTCATATATTTACTTCACAAGCTCTGAATGCGGTTTCTTGCAAATGGGCATACTCCTGATAGAGTATTGGCCCACCATCAAACCTTTTCCTTTTGGATGAAATTTGAGTGTTTACTTTCAAAAAATGCGCACTCTGAAAAACTTTGTTTCTGAATGCGGGAAAAGTTAAAGGTTTCATAAAGCCTATATCTAAAGCTCCTAAAGGAGCAGATGGCTACCTTTTGACTATGTGATATCGAACCACTCACCGTCATACATATTTCATTTGGAAGCAGCTAGTGTATTCTCTCTTCAAGATATGCTCATATTCAACTCCTAAGAAACTTAGAGTTCCAAAGCTTGAAATCGTCATATATCTATTTCACAAGCTCTGAATGCGGTTTCTGGCATATGGGCATTCCCCTGATAGAGTATCGGCCCACCATCAAACCTTTTCCTTTTGGATGAAATTTGAGTGTTGACTTTCAAGAAACGCACAGTTTGAAAAACTTTGTTTCTGAATGCGGGAAAAAGTAAAGGTTTCATTAAGCCTATATCTAAAGCTCCTAAAGGAGCAGATGGCTACCTTTGGGATATATGTTATGGAACCACTCACCATCATACATATTTCATTTGGAAGCAGCTAGTGTATTCTCTCTTGAAGATATGCTCCTAAGAAACTTAGAGTTCCAAAGCTTGAAATCGTCATATATTTACTTCACAAGCTCTGAATGCGGTTTCTTGCAAATGGGCATACTCCTGATAGAGTATTGGCCCACCATCAAACCTTTTCCTTTTGGATGAAATTTGAGTGTTTACTTTCAAAAAATGCGCACTCTGAAAAACTTTGTTTCTGAATGCGGGAAAAGTTAAAGGTTTCATAAAGCCTATATCTAAAGCTCCTAAAGGAGCAGATGGCTACCTTTTGACTATGTGATATGGAACCACTCACCGTCATACATATTTCATTTGGAAGCAGCTAGTGTATTCTCTCTTCAAGATATGCTCATATTCAACTCCTAAGAAACTTAGAGTTCCAAAGCTTGAAATCGTCATATATCTATTTCACAAGCTCTGAATGCGGTTTCTGGCATATGGGCATTCCCCTGATAGAGTATCGGCCCACCATCAAACCTTTTCCTTTTGGATGAAATTTGAGTGTTGACTTTCAAGAAACGCACAGTTTGAAAAACTTTGTTTCTGAATGCGGGAAAAAGTAAAGGTTTCATTAAGCCTATATCTAAAGCTCCTAAAGGAGCAGATGGCTACCTTTGGGATATATGTTATGGAACCACTCACCATCATACATATTTCATTTGGAAGCAGCTAGTGTATTCTCTCTTCAAGATATGCTCATATTCAACTCCTAAGAAACTTAGAGTTCCAAAGCTTGAAATCGTCATATATTTACTTCACAAGCTCTGAATGCGGTTTCTGGCAAATGGGCATACTCCTGATAGAGTATTGGCCCACCATCAAACCTTTTGCTTTTGGATGAAATTTGAGTGTTGACTTTCAAAAAATGCGCACTCTGAAAAACTTTGTTTCTGAATGCGGGAAAAGTTAAAGTTTTTATAAGGCCTATATCTAAAGCTCCTAAAGGAGCACATGGCTACCTTTGGGATATATGATATGGAACCACTCACCATCATACATATTTCATTTGGAAGCAGCTAGTGTATTCTCTCTTCAACATATGCTCATATTCAACTCCTAAGAAACTTAGAGTTCCAAAGCTTGAAATCGTCATATATCTATTTCACAAGCTCTGAATGCGGTTTCTGGCATATGGGCATACCTCTGATAGAGTATTGGCCCACCATCAAACCTTTTGCTTTTGGATGAAATTTGAGTGTTGACTTTCAAAAAATGCGCACTCTGAAAAACTTTGTTTCTGAATGCGGGAAAAGTTAAAGTTTTCATAAAGCCTATATCTAAAGCTCCTAAAGGAGCAGATGGCTACCTTTGGGATATATGCTATGGAACCACTCACCATCATACATATTTCATTTGGAAGCAGCTAGTGTATTCTCTCTTGAAGATATGCTCCTAAGAAACTTAGAGTTCCGAAGCTTGAAATCGTCATATATCTATTTCACAAGCTCTGAATGCGGTTTCTGGCATATGGGCATACCTCTGATAGAGTATTGGCCCACCATCAAACCTTTTGCTTTTTGATGAAATTTGAGTGTTGACTTTCAAAAAATGCGCACTCTGAAAAACTTTGATTCTGAATGCGGGAAAAGTTAAAGTTTTCATAAAGCCTATATCTAAAGCTCCTAAAGGAGCAGATGGCTACCTTTGGGATATATGCTATGGAACCACTCACCATCATACATATTTCATTTGGAAGCAGCTAGTGTATTCTCTCTTGAAGATATGCTCCTAAGAAACTTAGAGTTCCAAAGCTTGAAATCGTCATATATTTACTTCACAAGCTCTGAATGCGGTTTCCTGCAAATGGGCATACTCCTGATAGAGTATTGGCCCACCATCAAACCTTTTCCTTTTGGATGAAATTTGAGTGTTTACTTTCAAAAAATGCGCACTCTGAAAAACTTTGTTTCTGAATGCGGGAAAAGTTAAAGGTTTCATAAAGCCTATATCTAAAGCTCCTAAAGGAGCAGATGGCTACCTTTTGACTATGTGATATGGAACCACTCACCGTCATACATATTTCATTTGGAAGCAGCTAGTGTATTCTCTCTTGAAGATATGCTCATATTCAACTCCTAAGAAACTTAGAGTTCCAAAGCTTGAAATCGTCATATATCTATTTCACAAGCTCTGAATGCGGTTTCTGGTATATGGGCATACTCCTGATAGAGTATCGGCCCACCATCAAACCTTTTCCTTTTGGATGAAATTTGAGTGTTGACTTTCAAGAAACGCACAGTTTGAAAAACTTTGTTTCTGAATGCGGGAAAAGGTAAAGGTTTAATAAAGCCTATATCTAAAGCTCCTAAAAGAGCAGATGGCTACCTTTGGGATATATGATATGGAACCACTCACCATCATACATATTTCATTTGGAAGCAGCTAGTGTATTCTCTCTTCAAGATATGCTCATATTCAACTCCTAAGAAACTTAGAGTTCCAAAGCTTGAAATCGTCATATATCTATTTCACAAGCTCTGAATGCGGTTTCTGGCAAATGGGCATACTCCTGATAGAGTATTGGCCCACCATCAAACCTTTTGCTTTTGGATGAAATTTGAGTGTTGACTTTCAAAAAATGCGCACTCTGAAAAACTTTGTTTCTGAATGCGGGAAAAGTTAAAGTTTTTATAAGGCCTATATCTAAAGCTCCTAAAGGAGCACATGGCTACCTTTGGGATATATGATATGGAACCACTCACCATCATACATATTTCATTTGGAAGCAGCTAGTGTATTCTCTCTTCAAGATATGCTCATATTCAACTCCTAAGAAACTTAGAGTTCCAAAGCTTGAAATCGTCATATATTTACTTCACAAGCTCTGAATGCGGTTTCTTGCAAATGGGCATACTCCTGATAGAGTATTGGCCCACCATCAAACCTTTTCCTTTTGGATGAAATTTGAGTGTTTACTTTCAAAAAATGCGCACTCTGAAAAACTTTGTTTCTGAATGCGGGAAAAGTTAAAGGTTTCATAAAGCCTATATCTAAAGCTCCTAAAGGAGCAGATGGCTACCTTTTGACTATGTGATATGGAACCACTCACCGTCATACATATTTCATTTGGAAGCAGCTAGTGTATTCTCTCTTGAAGATATGCTCATATTCAACTCCTAAGAAACTTAGAGTTCCAAAGTTTGAAATCGTCATATATCTATTTCACAAGCTCTGAATGCGGTTTCTGGTATATGGGCATACCCCTGATAGAGTATCGGCCAACCATCAAACCTTTTCCTTTTGGATGAAATTTGAGTGTTGACTTTCAAGAAACGCACAGTTTGAAAAACTTTGTTTCTGAATGCGGGAAAAGGTAAAGGTTTCATAAAGCCTATATCTAAAGCTCCTAAAGGAGCAGATGGCTACCTTTGGGATATATGATATGGAACCACTCACCATCATACATATTTCATTTGGAAGCAGCTAGTGTATTCTCTCTTGAAGATATGCTCATATTCAACTCCTAAGAAACTTAGAGTTCCAAAGCTTGAAATCGTCATATATCTATTTCACAAGCTCTGAATGCGGTTTCTGGCATATGGGAATACCTCTGATAGAGTATTGGCCCACCATCAAATCTTTTGCTTTTGGATGAAATTTGAGTGTTGACTTTCAAAAAATGCGCACTCTGAAAAACTTTGTTTCTGAATGCGGGAAAAGTTAAAGTTTTTATAAGGCCTATATCTAAAGCTCCTAAAGGAGCACATGGCTACCTTTGGGATATATGATATGGAACCACTCACCATCATACATATTTCATTTGGAAGCAGCTAGTGTATTCTCTCTTGAAGATATGCTCATATTCAACTCCTAAGAAACTTAGAGTTCCAAAGCTTGAAATCGTCATATATCTATTTCACAAGCTCTGAATGCGGTTTCTGGCATATGGGCATACCTCTGATAGAGTATTGGCCCACCATCAAACCTTTTGCTTTTGGATGAAATTTGAGTGTTGACTTTCAAAAAATGCGCACTCTGAAAAACTTTGTTTCTGAATGCGGGAAAAGTTAAAGTTTTCATAAAGCCTATATCTAAAGCTCCTAAAGGAGCAGATGGCTACCTTTGGGATATATGCTATGGAACCACTCACCATCATACATATTTCATTTGGAAGCAGCTAGTGTATTCTCTCTTGAAGATATGCTCATATTCAACTCCTAAGAAACTTAGAGTTCCAAAGTTTGAAATCGTCATATATCTATTTCACAAGCTCTGAATGCGGTTTCTGGTATATGGGCATACCCCTGATATAGTATCGGCCCACCATCAAACCTTTTCCTTTTGGATGAAATTTGAGTGTTGACTTTCAAGAAACGCACAGTTTGAAAAACTTTGTTTCTGAATGCGGGAAAAGGTAAAGGTTTAATAAAGCCTATATCTAAAGCTCCTAAAGGAGCACATGGCTACCTTTGGGATATATGATATGGAACCACTCACCATCATACATATTTCATTTGGGAGCAGCTAGTGTAATCTCTCTTGAAGATATGCTCATATTCTACTCCTAAGAAACTTAGAGTTCCAAAGCTTGAAATCGTCATATATCTATTTCACAAGCTCTGAATGCGGTTTCTGGCATATGGGCATTCCCCTGATAGAGTATCGGCCCACCATCAAACCGTTTCCTTTTGGATGAAATTTGAGTGTTGACTTTCAAGAAACGCACAGTTTGAAAAACTTTGTTTCTGAATGTGGGAAAAAGAAAAGGTTTCATAAAGCCTATATCTAAAGCTCCTAAAAGAGCAGATGGCTACCTTTGGGATATATGTTATGGAACCACTCACCATCATACATATTTCATTTGGAAGCAGCTAGTGTATTGTCTCTTGAAGATATGCTCATATTCAACTCCTAAGAAACTTAGAGTTCAAAGCTTGAAATCGTCATATATCTATTTCACAAGCTCTGAATGCGGTTTCTGGTATATGGGCTTACCCTTGATAGAGTATCGGCTTACCATCAAACCTTTTCCTTTTGGATGAAATTTGAGTGTTGACTTTCAAGAAACGCACAGTTTGAAAAACTTTGTTTCTGAATGCGGGAAAAGGTAAAGGTTTCATAAAGCCTATATCTAAAGCTCCTAAAGGAGCAGATGGCTACATTTGGGATATATGATATGGAACCACTCACCATCATACATATTTCATTTGGAAGCAGCTAGTGTATTCTCTCTTGAAGATATGCTCATATTCAACTCCTAAGAAACTTAGAGTTCCAAAGCTTGAAACCGTCATATATTTACTTCACAAGCTCTGAATGCGGTTTCTGGCAAATGGGCATACTCCTGATAGAGCATCGGCCCACCATCAAACCTTTTCCTTTTGGATGAAATTTGAGTGTTGACTTTCAAGAAACGCACAGTTTGAAAAACTTTGTTTCTGAATGCGGGAAATGGTAAAGGTTTAATAAAGCCTATATCTAAAGCTCCTAAAGGAGCAGATGGCTACCTTTGGGATATATGTTATGGAACCACTCACCATCATACATATTTCATTTGGAAGCAGCTAGTGTATTCTCTCTTGAAGATATGCTCATATTCAACTCCTAAGAAACTTAGAGTTCCAAAGTTTGAAATCGTCATATATCTATTTCACAAGCTCTGAATGCGGTTTCTGGTATATGGGCATACCCCTGATATAGTATCGGCCCACCATCAAACCTTTTCCTTTTGGATGAAATTTGAGTGTTGACTTTCAAGAAACGCACAGTTTGAAAAACTTTGTTTCTGAATGCGGGAAAAGGTAAAGGTTTAATAAAGCCTATATCTAAAGCTCCTAAAGGAGCACATGGCTACCTTTGGGATATATGATATGGAACCACTCACCATCATACATATTTCATTTGGGAGCAGCTAGTGTAATCTCTCTTGAAGATATGCTCATATTCTACTCCTAAGAAACTTAGAGTTCCAAAGCTTGAAATCGTCATATATCTATTTCACAAGCTCTGAATGCGGTTTCTGGCATATGGGCATTCCCCTGATAGAGTATCGGCCCACCATCAAACCTTTTCCTTTTGGATGAAATTTGAGTGTTGACTTTCAAGAAACGCACAGTTTGAAAAACTTTGTTTCTGAATGTGGGAAAAAGTAAAGGTTTCATAAAGCCAATATCTAAAGCTCCTAAAGGAGCAGATGGCTACCTTTTGAATATGTGATATGGAACCACTCACCATCATACATATTTCATTTGGAAGCAGCTATTGTATTGTCTCTTGAAGATATGCTCATATTCAACTCCTAAGAAACTTAGAGTTCCAAAGCTTGAAATCGTCATATATCTATTTCACAAGCTCTGAATGCGGTTTCTGGTATATGGGCTTACCCTTGATAGAGTATCGGCCCACCATCAAACCTTTTCCTTTTGGATGAAATTTGAGTGTTGACTTTCAAGAAACGCACAGTTTGAAAAACTTTGTTTCTGAATGCGGGAAAAGGTAAAGGTTTCATAAAGCCTATATCTAAAGCTCCTAAAGGAGCAGATGGCTACCTTTGGGATATATGATATGGAACCACTCACCATCATACATATTTCATTTGGAAGCAGCTAGTCTATTCTCTCTTGAAGATATGCTCATATTCAACTCCTAAGAAACTTAGAGTTCCAAAGCTTGAAATCGTCATATATCTATTTCACAAGCTCTGAATGCGGTTTCTGGTATATGGGCATACCCCTGATAGAGTATCGGCCCACCATCAAACCTTTTCCTTTTGGATGAAATTTGAGTGTTGACTTTCAAGAAACGCACAGTTTGAAAAACTTTGTTTCTGAATGCGGGAAAAGGTAAAGGTTTAATAAAGCCTATATCTAAAGCTCCTAAAAGAGCAGATGGCTACCTTTGGGATATATGTTATGGAACCACTCACCATCATACATATTTCATTTGGAAGCAGCTAGTGTATTCTCTCTTGAAGATATGCTCATATTCAACTCCTAAGAAACTTAGAGTTCCAAAGTTTGAAATCGTCATATATCTATTTCACAAGCTCTGAATGCGGTTTCTGGTATATGGGCATACCCCTGATATAGTATCGGCCCACCATCAAACCTTTTCCTTTTGGATGAAATTTGAGTGTTGACTTTCAAGAAACACACAGTTTGAAAAACTTTGTTTCTGAATGCGGGAAAAGGTAAAGGTTTAATAAAGCCTATATCTAAAGCTCCTAAAGGAGCAGATGGCTACCTTTTGAATATGTGATATGGAACCACTCACCATCATACATATTTCATTTGGAAGCAGCTATTGTATTGTCTCTTGAAGATATGCTCATATTCAACTCCTAAGAAACTTAGAGTTCCAAAGCTTGAAATCGTCATATATCTATTTCACAAGCTCTGAATGCGGTTTCTGGCATATGGGCATTCCCCTGATAGAGTATCGGCCCACCATCAAACCTTTTCCTTTTGGATGAAATTTGAGTGTTGACTTTCAAGAAACGCACAGTTTGAAAAACTTTGTTTCTGAATGTGGGAAAAAGTAAAGGTTTCATAAAGCCAATATCTAAAGCTCCTAAAGGAGCAGATGGCTACCTTTTGAATATGTGATATGGAACCACTCACCATCATACATATTTCATTTGGAAGCAGCTATTGTATTGTCTCTTGAAGATATGCTCATATTCAACTCCTAAGAAACTTAGAGTTCCAAAGCTTGAAATCGTCATATATCTATTTCACAAGCTCTGAATGCGGTTTCTGGTATATGGGCTTACCCTTGATAGAGTATCGGCCCACCATCAAACCTTTTCCTTTTGGATGAAATTTGAGTGTTGACTTTCAAGAAACGCACAGTTTGAAAAACTTTGTTTCTGAATGCGGGAAAAGGTAAAGGTTTCATAAAGCCTATATCTAAAGCTCCTAAAGGAGCAGATGGCTACCTTTGGGATATATGATATGGAACCACTCACCATCATACATATTTCATTTGGAAGCAGCTAGTCTATTCTCTCTTGAAGATATGCTCATATTCAACTCCTAAGAAACTTAGAGTTCCAAAGCTTGAAATCGTCATATATCTATTTCACAAGCTCTGAATGCGGTTTCTGGTATATGGGCATACCCCTGATAGAGTATCGGCCCACCATCAAACCTTTTCCTTTTGGATGAAATTTGAGTGTTGACTTTCAAGAAACGCACAGTTTGAAAAACTTTGTTTCTGAATGCGGGAAAAGGTAAAGGTTTAATAAAGCCTATATCTAAAGCTCCTAAAAGAGCAGATGGCTACCTTTGGGATATATGTTATGGAACCACTCACCATCATACATATTTCATTTGGAAGCAGCTAGTGTATTCTCTCTTGAAGATATGCTCATATTCAACTCCTAAGAAACTTAGAGTTCCAAAGTTTGAAATCGTCATATATCTATTTCACAAGCTCTGAATGCGGTTTCTGGTATATGGGCATACCCCTGATATAGTATCGGCCCACCATCAAACCTTTTCCTTTTGGATGAAATTTGAGTGTTGACTTTCAAGAAACACACAGTTTGAAAAACTTTGTTTCTGAATGCGGGAAAAGGTAAAGGTTTAATAAAGCCAATATCTAAAGCTCCTAAAGGAGCAGATGGCTACCTTTTGAATATGTGATATGGAACCACTCACCATCATACATATTTCATTTGGAAGCAGCTATTGTATTGTCTCTTGAAGATATGCTCATATTCAACTCCTAAGAAACTTAGAGTTCCAAAGCTTGAAATCGTCATATATCTATTTCACAAGCTCTGAATGCGGTTTCTGGTATATGGGCTTACCCTTGATAGAGTATCGGCCCACCATCAAACCTTTTCCTTTTGGATGAAATTTGAGTGTTGACTTTCAAGAAACGCACAGTTTGAAAAACTTTGTTTCTGAATGCGGGAAAAGGTAAAGGTTTCATAAAGCCTATATCTAAAGCTCCTAAAGGAGCAGATGGCTACCTTTGGGATATATGATATGGAACCACTCACCATCATACATATTTCATTTGGAAGCAGCTAGTCTATTCTCTCTTGAAGATATGCTCATATTCAACTCCTAAGAAACTTAGAGTTCCAAAGCTTGAAATCGTCATATATCTATTTCACAAGCTCTGAATGCGGTTTCTGGTATATGGGCATACCCCTGATAGAGTATCGGCCCACCATCAAACCTTTTCCTTTTGGATGAAATTTGAGTGTTGACTTTCAAGAAACGCACAGTTTGAAAAACTTTGTTTCTGAATGCGGGAAAAGGTAAAGGTTTAATAAAGCCTATATCTAAAGCTCCTAAAAGAGCAGATGGCTACCTTTGGGATATATGTTATGGAACCACTCACCATCATACATATTTCATTTGGAAGCAGCTAGTGTATTCTCTCTTGAAGATATGCTCAATTTCAACTCCTAAGAAACTTAGAGTTCCAAAGCTTGAAATCGTCATATATTTACTTCACAAGCTCTGAATGCGGTTTCTGGCAAATGGGCATACTCCTGATAGAGTATTGGCCCACCATCAAACCTTTTGCTTTTGGATGAAATTTGAGTGTTGACTTTCAAAAAATGCGCACTCTGAAAAACTTTGTTTCTGAATGCGGGAAAAGTTAAAGTTTTTATAAGGCCTATATCTAAAGCTCCTAAAGGAGCACATGGCTACCTTTGGGTTATATGATATGGAACCACTCAACATCATACATATTTCATTTGGAAGCAGCTAGTGTATTCTCTCTTCAAGATATGCTCATATTCAACTCCTAAGAAACTTAGAGTTCCAAAGCTTGAAACCGTCATATATTTACTTCACAAGCTCTGAATGCGGTTTCTGGCAAATGGGCATACTCCTGATAGAGCATCGGCCCACCATCAAACCTTTTCCTTTTGGATGAAATTTGAGTGTTGACTTTCAAGAAACGCACAGTTTGAAAAACTTTGTTTCTGAATGCGGGAAAAGGTAAAGGTTTAATAAAGCCTATATCTAAAGCTCCTAAAAGAGCAGATGGCTACCTTTGGGATATATGTTATGGAACCACTCACCATCATACATATTTCATTTGGAAGCAGCTAGTGTATTCTCTCTTGAAGATATGCTCATATTCAACTCCTAAGAAACTTAGAGTTCCAAAGCTTGAAATCGTCATATATTTACTTCACAAGCTCTGAATGCGGTTTCTGGCAAATGGGCATACTCCTGATAGAGTATTGGCCCACCATCAAACCTTTTGCTTTTGGATGAAATTTGAGTGTTGACTTTCAAAAAATGCGCACTCTGAAAAACTTTGTTTCTGAATGCGGGAAAAGTTAAAGTTTTTATAAGGCCTATATCTAAAGCTCCTAAAGGAGCACATGGCTACCTTTGGGATATATGATATGGAACCACTCAACATCATACATATTTCATTTGGAAGCAGCTAGTGTATTCTCTCTTCAAGATATGCTCATATTCAACTCCTAAGAAACTTAGAGTTCCAAAGCTTGAAACCGTCATATATTTACTTCACAAGCTCTGAATGCGGTTTCTGGCAAATGGGCATACTCCTGATAGAGCATCGGCCCACCATCAAACCTTTTCCTTTTGGATGAAATTTGAGTGTTGACTTTCAAGAAACGCACAGTTTGAAAAACTTTGTTTCTGAATGCGGGAAAAGGTAAAGGTTTAATAAAGCCTATATCTAAAGCTCCTAAAGGAGCAGATGGCTACCTTTGGGATATATGTTATGGAACCACTCACCATCATACATATTTCATTTGGAAGCAGCTAGTGTATTCTCTCTTCAAGATATGCTCATATTCAACTCCTAAGAAACTTAGAGTTCCAAAGCTTGAAATCGTCATATATCTATTTCACAAGCTCTGAATGCGGTTTCTGGCATATGGGCATACCTCTGATAGAGTATTGGCCCACCATCAAACCTTTTGCTTTTGGATGAAATTTGAGTGTTGACTTTCAAAAAATGCGCACTCTGAAAAACTTTGTTTCTGAATGCGGGAAAAGTTAAAGTTTTCATAAAGCCTATATCTAAAGCTCCTAAAGGAGCAGATGGCTACCTTTGGGATATATGCTATGGAACCACTCACCATCATACATATTTCATTTGGAAGCAGCTAGTGTATTCTCTCTTGAAGATATGCTCCTAAGAAACTTAGAGTTCCAAAGCTTGAAATCGTCATATATTTACTTCACAAGCTCTGAATGCGGTTTCTGGCAAATGGGCATACTCCTGATAGAGCATCGGCCCACTATCAAACCTTTTCCTTTTGGATGAAATTTGAGTGTTGACTTTCAAGAAACGCACAGTTTGAAAAACTTTGTTTCTGAATGCGGGAAAAGGTAAAGGTTTAATAAAGCCTATATCTAAAGCTCCTAAAGGAGCAGATGGCTACCTTTGGGATATATGTTATGGAACCACTCACCATCATACATATTTCATTTGGAAGCAGCTAGTGTATTCTCTCTTCAAGATATGCTCATATTCAACTCCTAAGAAACTTAGAGTTCCAAAGCTTGAAACCGTCATATATTTACTTCACGAGCTCTGAATGCGGTTTCTGGCAAATGGGCATACTCCTGATAGAGCATCGGCCCACCATCAAACCTTTTCCTTTTGGATGAAATTTGAGTGTTGACTTTCAAAAAAATGCGCACTCTGAAAAACTTTGTTTCTGAATGCGGGAAAAGTTAAAGTTTTTATAAGGTCTATATCTAAAGCTCCTAAAGGAGCACATAGCTACCTTTGGGATATATGATATGGAACCACTCACCATCATACATATTTCATTTGGGAGCAGCTAGTGTAATCTCTCTTGAAGATATGCTCATATTCTACTCCTAAGAAACTTAGAGTTCCAAAGCTTGAAATCGTCATATATCTATTTCACAAGCTCTGAATGCGGTTTCTGGCATATGGGCATTCCCCTGATAGAGTATCGGCCCACCATCAAACCTTTTCCTTTTGGATGAAATTTGAGTGTCGACTTTCAAGAAACGCACAGTTTGAAAAACTTTGTTTCTGAATGCGGGAAAAAGTAAAGGTTTCATAAAGCCTATATCTAAAGCTCCTAAAGGAGCAGATGGCTACCTTTGGGATATATGATATGGAACCACTCACCATCATACATATTTCATTTGGAAGCAGCTAGTGTATTCTCTCTTGAAGATATGCACATATTCAACTCCTAAGAAACTTAGAGTTCCAAAGCTTGAAATCGTCATATATCTATTTCACAAGCTCTGAATGCGGTTTCTGGCATATGGGCATACCTCTGATAGAGTATTGGCCCACCATCAAACCTTTTGCTTTTGGATGAAATTTGAGTGTTGACTTTCAAAAAATGCGCACTCTGAAAAACTTTGTTTCTGAATGCGGGAAAAGTTAAAGTTTTCATAAAGCCTATATCTAAAGCTCCTAAATGAGCAGATGGCTACCTTTGGGATATATGCTATGGAACCACTCACCATCATACATATTTCATTTGGAAGCAGCTAGTGTATTCTCTCTTGAAGATATGCTCCTAAGAAACTTAGAGTTCCAAAGCTTGAAATCGTCATATATTTACTTCACAAGCTCTGAATGCGGTTTCTTGCAAATGGGCATACTCCTGATAGAGTATTGGCCCACCATCAAACCTTTTCCTTTTGGATGAAATTTGAGTGTTTACTTTCAAAAAATGCGCACTCTGAAAAACTTTGTTTCTGAATGCGGGAAAAGTTAAAGGTTTCATAAAGCCTATATCTAAAGCTCCTAAAGGAGCAGATGGCTACCTTTTGACTATGTGATATGGAACCACTCACCGTCATACATATTTCATTTGGAAGCAGCTAGTGTATTCTCTCTTGAAGATATGCTCATATTCAACTCCTAAGAAACTTAGAGTTCCAAAGCTTGAAATCGTCATATATTTACTTCACAAGCTCTGAATGCGGTTTCTGGCAAATGGGCATACTCCTGATAGAGTATTGGCCCACCATCAAACCTTTTGCTTTTGGATGAAATTTGAGTGTTGACTTTCAAAAAATGCGCACTCTGAAAAACTTTGTTTCTGAATGCGGGAAAAGTTAAAGTTTTCATAAAGCCTATATCTAAAGCTCCTAAAGGAGCAGATGGCTACCTTTGGGATATATGCTATGGAACCACTCACCATCATACATATTTCATTTGGAAACAGCTAGTGTATTCTCTCTTGAAGATATGCTCCTAAGAAACTTAGAGTTCCAAAGCTTGAAATCGTCATATATTTACTTCACAAGCTCTGAATGCGGTTTCTTGCAAATGGGCATACTCCTGATAGAGTATTGGCCCACCATCAAACCTTTTGCTTTTGGATGAAATTTGAGTGTTGACTTTCAAAAAATGCGCACTCTGAAAAACTTTGTTTCTGAAGGCGGGAAAAGTTAAAGTTTTCATTAAGCCTATATCTAAAGCTCCTAAAGGAGCAGATGGCTACCTTTGGGATATATGCTATGGAACCACTCACCATCATACATATTTCATTTGGAAACAGCTAGTGTATTCTCTCTTGAAGATATGCTCCTAAGAAACTTAGAGTTCCAAAGCTTGAAATCGTCATATATTTACTTCACAAGCTCTGAATGCGGTTTCTTGCAAATGGGCATACTCCTGATAGAGTATTGGCCCACCATCAAACCTTTTCCTTTTGGATGAAATTTGAGTGTTGACTTTCAAAAAATGCGCACTCTGAAAAACTTTGTTTCTGAATGGGAGAAAAGTTAATGGTTTCATAAAGCCTATATCTAAAGCTCCTAAAGGAGCAGATGGCTACCTTTTGACTATGTGATATGGAACCACTCACCATCATACATATTTCATTTCGGAGCAGCTAGTGTATTCTCTCTTGAAGATATGCTCATATTCAACTCCCAAGAAACTTAGAGTTCCAAAGCTTGAAACCGTCATATATTTACTTCACAAGCTCTGAATGCGGTTTCTGGGAAATGGGCATACTCCTGATAGAGCATCGGCCCACCATCAAACCTTTTCCTTTTGGATGAAATTTGAGTGTTGACTTTCAAAAAAATGCGCACTCTGAAAAACTTTGTTTCTGAATGCGGGAAAAGTTAAAGTTTTTATAAGGTCTATATCTAAAGCTCCTAAAGGAGCACATAGCTACCTTTGGGATATATGATATGGAACCACTCACCATCATACATATTTCATTTGGGAGCAGCTAGTGTAATCTCTCTTGAAGATATGCTCATATTCTACTCCTAAGAAACTTAGAGTTCCAAAGCTTGAAATCGTCATATATCTATTTCACAAGCTCTGAATGCGGTTTCTGGCATATGGGCATTCCCCTGATAGAGTATCGGCCCACCATCAAACCGTTTCCTTTTGGATGAAATTTGAGTGTTGACTTTCAAGAAACGCACAGTTTGAAAAACTTTGTTTCTGAATGCGGGAAAAGGTAAAGGTTTCATAAAGCCTATATCTAAAGCTCCTAAAGGAGCAGATGGCTACCTTTGGGATATATGATATGGAACCACTCACCATCATACATATTTCATTTGGAAGCAGCTAGTGTATTCTCTCTTGAAGATATGCTCATATTCAACTCCTAAGAAACTTAGAGTTCCAAAGCTTGAAATCGTCATATATCTATTTCACAAGCTCTGAATGCGGTTTCTGGCATATGGGCATACCTCTGATAGAGTATTGGCCCACCATCAAACCTTTTGCTTTTGGATGAAATTTGAGTGTTGAGTTTCAAAAAATGCGCACTCTGAAAAACTTTGTTTCTGAATGCGGGAAAAGTTAAAGTTTTCATAAAGCCTATATCTAAAGCTCCTAAAGGAGCAGATGGCTACCTTTGGGATATATGCTATGGAACCACTTACCATCATACATATTTCATTTGGAAGCAGCTAGTGTATTCTCTCTTGAAGATATGCTCCTAAGAAACTTAGAGTTCCAAAGCTTGAAATCGTCATATATTTAGTTCACAAGCTCTGAATGCGGTTTCTTGCAAATGGGCATACTCCTGATAGAGTATTGGCCCACCATCAAACCTTTTCCTTTTGGATGAAATTTGAGTGTTTACTTTCAAAAAATGCGCACTCTGAAAAACTTTGTTTCTGAATGCGGGAAAAGTTAAAGGTTTCATAAAGCCTATATCTAAAGCTCCTAAAGGAGCAGATGGCTACCTTTTGACTATGTGATATGGAACCACTCACCGTCATACATATTTCATTTGGAAGCAGCTAGTGTATTCTCTCTTGAAGATATGCTCATATTCAACTCCTAAGAAACTTAGAGTTCCAAAGCTTGAAATCGTCATATATCTATTTCACAAGCTCTGAATGCGGTTTCTGGTATATGGGCATACCCCTGATAGAGTATCGGCCCACCATCAAACCTTTTCCTTTTGGATGAAATTTGAGTGTTGACTTTCAAGAAACGCACAGTTTGAAAAACTTTGTTTCTGAATGCGGGAAAAGGTAAAGGTTTAATAAAGCCTATATCTAAAGCTCCTAAAAGAGCAGATGGCTACCTTTGGGATATATGTTATGGAACCACTCACCATCATACATATTTCATTTGGAAGCAGCTAGTGTATTCTCTCTTGAAGATATGCTCATATTCAACTGCTAAGAAACTTAGAGTTCCAAAGCTTGAAATCGTCATATATTTACTTCACAAGCTCTGAATGCGGTTTCTGGCAAATGGGCATACTCCTGATAGAGTATTGGCCCACCATCAAACCTTTTGCTTTTGGATGAAATTTGAGTGTTGACTTTCAAAAAATGCGCACTCTGAAAAACTTTGTTTCTGAATGCGGGAAAAGTTAAAGTTTTTATAAGGCCTATATCTAAAGCTCCTAAAGGAGCACATGGCTACCTTTGGGATATATGATATGGAACCACTCACCATCATACATATTTCATTTGGAAGCAGCTAGTGTATTCTCTCTTCAAGATATGCTCATATTCAACTCCTAAGAAACTTAGAGTTCCAAAGCTTGAAATCGTCATATATCTATTTCACAAGCTCTGAATGCGGTTTCTGGCATATGGGCATACCTCTGATAGAGTATTGGCCCACCATCAAACCTTTTGCTTTTGGATGAAATTTGAGTGTTGACTTTCAAAAAATGCGCACTCTGAAAAACTTTGTTTCTGAATGCGGGAAAAGTTAAAGTTTTCATAAAGCCTATATCTAAAGCTCCTAAAGGAGCAGATGGCTACCTTTGGGATATATGCTATGGAACCACTCACCATCATACATATTTCATTTTTGGAAGCAGCTAGTGTATTCTCTCTTGAAGATATGCTCCTAAGAAACTTAGAGTTCCAAAGCTTGAAATCGTCATATATTTACTTCACAAGCTCTGAATGCGGTTTCTTGCAAATGGGCATACTCCTGATAGAGTATTGGCCCACCATCAAACCTTTTCCTTTTGGATGAAATTTGAGTGTTGACTTTCAAAAAATGCACTTTGAAAAACTTTGTTTCTGAATGCGAGAAAAGTTAAAGGTTTCATAAAGCCTATATCTAAAGCTCCTAAAGGAACAGATGGCTACCTTTTGACTATGTGATATGGAACCACTCACCATCATACATATTTCATTTGGGAGCACGTAGTGTATTCTCTCTTGAAGATATGCTCATATTCAACTCCCAAGAAACTTAGAGTTCCAAAGCTTGAAACCGTCATATATTTACTTCACAAGCTCTGAATGCGGTTTCTGGCAAATGGGCATACTCCTGATAGAGCATCGGCCCACCATCAAACCTTTTCCTTTTGGATGAAATTTGAGTGTTGACTTTCAAAAAAATGCGCACTCTGAAAAACTTTGTTTCTGAATGCGGGAAAAGTTAAAGTTTTTATAAGGTCTATATCTAAAGCTCCTAAAGAAGCACATAGCTACCTTTGGGATATATGATATGGAACCACTCACCATCATACATATTTCATTTGGGAGCAGCTAGTGTAATCTCTCTTGAAGATATGCTCATATTCTACTCCTAAGAAACTTAGAGTTCCAAAGCTTGAAATCGTCATATATCTATTTCACAAGCTCTGAATGCGGTTTCTGGCATATGGGCATTCCCCTGATAGAGTATCGGCCCACCATCAAACCTTTTCCTTTTGGATGAAATTTGAGTGTTGACTTTCAAGAAACGCACAGTTTGAAAAACTTTGTTTCTGAATGCGGGAAAAGGTAAAGGTTTAATAAAGCCTATATCTAAAGCTCCTAAAGGAGCAGATGGCTACCTTTGGGATATATGTTATGGAACCACTCACCATCATACATATTTCATTTGGAAGCAGCTAGTGTATTCTCTCTTGAAGATATGCTCATATTCAACTCCTAAGAAACTTAGAGTTCCAAAGCTTGAAATCGTCATATATTTACTTCACAAGCTCTGAATGCGGTTTCTGGCAAATGGGCATACTCCTGATAGAGTATTGGCCCACCATCAAACCTTTTGCTTTTGGATGAAATTTGAGTGTTGACTTTCAAAAAATGCGCACTCTGAAAAACTTTGTTTCTGAATGCGGGAAAAGTTAAAGTTTTTATAAGGCCTATATCTAAAGCTCCTAAAGGAGCACATGGCTACCTTTGGGTTATATGATATGGAACCACTCAACATCATACATATTTCATTTGGAAGCAGCTAGTGTATTCTCTCTTCAAGATATGCTCATATTCAACTCCTAAGAAACTTAGAGTTCCAAAGCTTGAAACCGTCATATATTTACTTCACAAGCTCTGAATGCGGTTTCTGGCAAATGGGCATACTCCTGATAGAGCATCGGCCCACCATCAAACCTTTTCCTTTTGGATGAAATTTGAGTGTTGACTTTCAAGAAACGCACAGTTTGAAAAACTTTGTTTCTGAATGCGGGAAAAGGTAAAGGTTTAATAAAGCCTATATCTAAAGCTCCTAAAAGAGCAGATGGCTACCTTTGGGATATATGTTATGGAACCACTCACCATCATACATATTTCATTTGGAAGCAGCTAGTGTATTCTCTCTTGAAGATATGCTCATATTCAACTCCTAAGAAACTTAGAGTTCCAAAGCTTGAAATCGTCATATATTTACTTCACAAGCTCTGAATGCGGTTTCTGGCAAATGGGCATACTCCTGATAGAGTATTGGCCCACCATCAAACCTTTTGCTTTTGGATGAAATTTGAGTGTTGACTTTCAAAAAATGCGCACTCTGAAAAACTTTGTTTCTGAATGCGGGAAAAGTTAAAGTTTTTATAAGGCCTATATCTAAAGCTCCTAAAGGAGCACATGGCTACCTTTGGGATATATGATATGGAACCACTCAACATCATACATATTTCATTTGGAAGCAGCTAGTGTATTCTCTCTTCAAGATATGCTCATATTCAACTCCTAAGAAACTTAGAGTTCCAAAGCTTGAAACCGTCATATATTTACTTCACAAGCTCTGAATGCGGTTTCTGGCAAATGGGCATACTCCTGATAGAGCATCGGCCCACCATCAAACCTTTTCCTTTTGGATGAAATTTGAGTGTTGACTTTCAAGAAACGCACAGTTTGAAAAACTTTGTTTCTGAATGCGGGAAAAGGTAAAGGTTTAATAAAGCCTATATCTAAAGCTCCTAAAGGAGCAGATGGCTACCTTTGGGATATATGTTATGGAACCACTCACCATCATACATATTTCATTTGGAAGCAGCTAGTGTATTCTCTCTTCAAGATATGCTCATATTCAACTCCTAAGAAACTTAGAGTTCCAAAGCTTGAAATCGTCATATATCTATTTCACAAGCTCTGAATGCGGTTTCTGGCATATGGGCATACCTCTGATAGAGTATTGGCCCACCATCAAACCTTTTGCTTTTGGATGAAATTTGAGTGTTGACTTTCAAAAAATGCGCACTCTGAAAAACTTTGTTTCTGAATGCGGGAAAAGTTAAAGTTTTCATAAAGCCTATATCTAAAGCTCCTAAAGGAGCAGATGGCTACCTTTGGGATATATGCTATGGAACCACTCACCATCATACATATTTCATTTGGAAGCAGCTAGTGTATTCTCTCTTGAAGATATGCTCCTAAGAAACTTAGAGTTCCAAAGCTTGAAATCGTCATATATTTACTTCACAAGCTCTGAATGCGGTTTCTGGCAAATGGGCATACTCCTGATAGAGCATCGGCCCACTATCAAACCTTTTCCTTTTGGATGAAATTTGAGTGTTGACTTTCAAGAAACGCACAGTTTGAAAAACTTTGTTTCTGAATGCGGGAAAAGGTAAAGGTTTAATAAAGCCTATATCTAAAGCTCCTAAAGGAGCAGATGGCTACCTTTGGGATATATGTTATGGAACCACTCACCATCATACATATTTCATTTGGAAGCAGCTAGTGTATTCTCTCTTCAAGATATGCTCATATTCAACTCCTAAGAAACTTAGAGTTCCAAAGCTTGAAACCGTCATATATTTACTTCACAAGCTCTGAATGCGGTTTCTGGCAAATGGGCATACTCCTGATAGAGCATCGGCCCACCATCAAACCTTTTCCTTTTGGATGAAATTTGAGTGTTGACTTTCAAAAAAATGCGCACTCTGAAAAACTTTGTTTCTGAATGCGGGAAAAGTTAAAGTTTTTATAAGGTCTATATCTAAAGCTCCTAAAGGAGCACATAGCTACCTTTGGGATATATGATATGGAACCACTCACCATCATACATATTTCATTTGGGAGCAGCTAGTGTAATCTCTCTTGAAGATATGCTCATATTCTACTCCTAAGAAACTTAGAGTTCCAAAGCTTGAAATCGTCATATATCTATTTCACAAGCTCTGAATGCGGTTTCTGGCATATGGGCATTCCCCTGATAGAGTATCGGCCCACCATCAAACCTTTTCCTTTTGGATGAAATTTGAGTGTTGACTTTCAAGAAACGCACAGTTTGAAAAACTTTGTTTCTGAATGCGGGAAAAAGTAAAGGTTTCATAAAGCCTATATCTAAAGCTCCTAAAGGAGCAGATGGCTACCTTTGGGATATATGATATGGAACCACTCACCATCATACATATTTCATTTGGAAGCAGCTAGTGTATTCTCTCTTGAAGATATGCACATATTCAACTCCTAAGAAACTTAGAGTTCCAAAGCTTGAAATCGTCATATATCTATTTCACAAGCTCTGAATGCGGTTTCTGGCATATGGGCATACCTCTGATAGAGTATTGGCCCACCATCAAACCTTTTGCTTTTGGATGAAATTTGAGTGTTGACTTTCAAAAAAATGCGCACTCTGAAAAACTTTGTTTCTGAATGCGGGAAAAGTTAAAGTTTTCATAAAGCCTATATCTAAAGCTCCTAAATGAGCAGATGGCTACCTTTGGGATATATGCTATGGAACCACTCACCATCATACATATTTCATTTGGAAGCAGCTAGTGTATTCTCTCTTGAAGATATGCTCCTAAGAAACTTAGAGTTCCAAAGCTTGAAATCGTCATATATTTACTTCACAAGCTTTGAATGCGGTTTCTTGCAAATGGGCATACTCCTGATAGAGTATTGGCCCACCATCAAACCTTTTCCTTTTGGATGAAATTTGAGTGTTTACTTTCAAAAAATGCGCACTCTGAAAAACTTTGTTTCTGAATGCGGGAAAAGTTAAAGGTTTCATAAAGCCTATATCTAAAGCTCCTAAAGGAGCAGATGGCTACCTTTTGACTATGTGATATGGAACCACTCACCGTCATACATATTTCATTTGGAAGCAGCTAGTGTATTCTCTCTTGAAGATATGCTCATATTCAACTCCTAAGAAACTTAGAGTTCCAAAGCTTGAAATCGTCATATATTTACTTCACAAGCTCTGAATGCGGTTTCTGGCAAATGGGCATACTCCTGATAGAGTATTGGCCCACCATCAAACCTTTTGCTTTTGGATGAAATTTGAGTGTTGACTTTCAAAAAATGCGCACTCTGAAAAACTTTGTTTCTGAATGCGGGAAAAGTTAAAGTTTTCATAAAGCCTATATCTAAAGCTCCTAAAGGAGCAGATGGCTACCTTTGGGATATATGCTATGGAACCACTCACCATCATACATATTTCATTTGGAAACAGCTAGTGTATTCTCTCTTGAAGATATGCTCCTAAGAAACTTAGAGTTCCAAAGCTTGAAATCGTCATATATTTACTTCACAAGCGCTGAATGCGGTTTCTTGCAAATGGGCATACTCCTGATAGAGTATTGGCCCACCATCAAACCTTTTGCTTTTGGATGAAATTTGAGTGTTGACTTTCAAAAAATGCGCACTCTGAAAAACTTTGTTTCTGAAGGCGGGAAAAGTTAAAGTTTTCATTAAGCCTATATCTAAAGCTCCTAAAGGAGCAGATGGCTACCTTTGGGATATATGCTATGGAACCACTCACCATCATACATATTTCATTTGGAAACAGCTAGTGTATTCTCTCTTGAAGATATGCTCCTAAGAAACTTAGAGTTCCAAAGCTTGAAATCGTCATATATTTACTTCACAAGCTCTGAATGCGGTTTCTTGCAAATGGGCATACTCCTGATAGAGTATTGGCCCACCATCAAACCTTTTCCTTTTGGATGAAATTTGAGTGTTGACTTTCAAAAAATGCGCACTCTGAAAAACTTTGTTTCTGAATGGGAGAAAAGTTAATGGTTTCATAAAGCCTATATCTAAAGCTCCTAAAGGAGCAGATGGCTACCTTTTGACTATGTGATATGGAACCACTCACCATCATACATATTTCATTTGGGAGCAGCTAGTGTATTCTCTCTTGAAGATATGCTCATATTCAACTCCCAAGAAACTTAGAGTTCCAAAGCTTGAAACCGTCATATATTTACTTCACAAGCTCTGAATGCGGTTTCTGGGAAATGGGCATACTCCTGATAGAGCATCGGCCCACCATCAAACCTTTTCCTTTTGGATGAAATTTGAGTGTTGACTTTCAAAAAAATGCGCACTCTGAAAAACTTTGTTTCTGAATGCGGGAAAAGTTAAAGTTTTTATAAGGTCTATATCTAAAGCTCCTAAAGGAGCACATAGCTACCTTTGGGATATATGATATGGAACCACTCACCATCATACATATTTCATTTGGGAGCAGCTAGTGTAATCTCTCTTGAAGATATGCTCATATTCTACTCCTAAGAAACTTAGAGTTCCAAAGCTTGAAATCGTCATATATCTATTTCACAAGCTCTGAATGCGGTTTCTGGCATATGGGCATTCCCCTGATAGAGTATCGGCCCACCATCAAACCGTTTCCTTTTGGATGAAATTTGAGTGTTGACTTTCAAGAAACGCACAGTTTGAAAAACTTTGTTTCTGAATGCGGGAAAAGGTAAAGGTTTCATAAAGCCTATATCTAAAGCTCCTAAAGGAGCAGATGGCTACCTTTGGGATATATGATATGGAACCACTCACCATCATACATATTTCATTTGGAAGCAGCTAGTGTATTCTCTCTTGAAGATATGCTCATATTCAACTCCTAAGAAACTTAGAGTTCCAAAGCTTGAAATCGTCATATATCTATTTCACAAGCTCTGAATGCGGTTTCTGGCATATGGGCATACCTCTGATAGAGTATTGGCCCACCATCAAACCTTTTGCTTTTGGATGAAATTTGAGTGTTGAGTTTCAAAAAATGCGCACTCTGAAAAACTTTGTTTCTGAATGCGGGAAAAGTTAAAGTTTTCATAAAGCCTAGATCTAAAGCTCCTAAAGGAGCAGATGGCTACCTTTGGGATATATGCTATGGAACCACTCACCATCATACATATTTCATTTGGAAGCAGCTAGTGTATTCTCTCTTGAAGATATGCTCCTAAGAAACTTAGAGTTCCAAAGCTTGAAATCGTCATATATTTACTTCACAAGCTCTGAATGCGGTTTCTTGCAAATGGGCATACTCCTGATAGAGTATTGGCCCACCATCAAACCTTTTCCTTTTGGATGAAATTTGAGTGTTTACTTTCAAAAAATGCGCACTCTGAAAAACTTTGTTTCTGAATGCGGGAAAAGTTAAAGGTTTCATAAAGCCTATATCTAAAGCTCCTAAAGGAGCAGATGGCTACCTTTTGACTATGTGATATGGAACCACTCACCGTCATACATATTTCATTTGGAAGCAGCTAGTGTATTCTCTCTTGAAGATATGCTCATATTCAACTCCTAAGAAACTTAGAGTTCCAAAGCTTGAAATCGTCATATATCTATTTCACAAGCTCTGAATGCGGTTTCTGGTATATGGGCATACCCCTGATAGAGTATCGGCCCACCATCAAACCTTTTCCTTTTGGATGAAATTTGAGTGTTGACTTTCAAGAAACGCACAGTTTGAAAAACTTTGTTTCTGAATGCGGGAAAAGGTAAAGGTTTAATAAAGCCTATATCTAAAGCTCCTAAAAGAGCAGATGGCTACCTTTGGGATATATGTTATGGAACCACTCACCATCATACATATTTCATTTGGAAGCAGCTAGTGTATTCTCTCTTGAAGATATGCTCATATTCAACTGCTAAGAAACTTAGAGTTCCAAAGCTTGAAATCGTCATATATTTACTTCACAAGCTCTGAATGCGGTTTCTGGCAAATGGGCATACTCCTGATAGAGTATTGGCCCACCATCAAACCTTTTGCTTTTGGATGAAATTTGAGTGTTGACTTTCAAAAAATGCGCACTCTGAAAAACTTTGTTTCTGAATGCGGGAAAAGTTAAAGTTTTTATAAGGCCTATATCTAAAGCTCCTAAAGGAGCACATGGCTACCTTTGGGATATATGATATGGAACCACTCACCATCATACATATTTCATTTGGAAGCAGCTAGTGTATTCTCTCTTCAAGATATGCTCATATTCAACTCCTAAGAAACTTAGAGTTCCAAAGCTTGAAATCGTCATATATCTATTTCACAAGCTCTGAATGCGGTTTCTGGCATATGGGCATACCTCTGATAGAGTATTGGCCCACCATCAAACCTTTTGCTTTTGGATGAAATTTGAGTGTTGACTTTCAAAAAATGCGCACTCTGAAAAACTTTGTTTCTGAATGCGGGAAAAGTTAAAGTTTTCATAAAGCCTATATCTAAAGCTCCTAAAGGAGCAGATGGCTACCTTTGGGATATATGCTATGGAACCACTCACCATCATACATATTTCATTTGGAAGCAGCTAGTGTATTCTCTCTTGAAGATATGCTCCTAAGAAACTTAGAGTTCCAAAGCTTGAAATCGTCATATATTTACTTCACAAGCTCTGAATGCGGTTTCTTGCAAATGGGCATACTCCTGATAGAGTATTGGCCCACCATCAAACCTTTTCCTTTTGGATGAAATTTGAGTGTTGACTTTCAAAAAATGCGCACTTTGAAAAACTTTGTTTCTGAATGCGAGAAAAGTTAAAGGTTTCATAAAGCCTATATCTAAAGCTCCTAAAGGAGCAGATGGCTACCTTTTGACTATGTGATATGGAACCACTCACCATCATACATATTTCATTTGGGAGCAGCTAGTGTATTCTCTCTTGAAGATATGCTCATATTCAACTCCCAAGAAACTTAGAGTTCCAAAGCTTGAAACCGTCATATATTTACTTCACAAGCTCTGAATGCGGTTTCTGGCAAATGGGCATACTCCTGATAGAGCATCGGCCCACCATCAAACCTTTTCCTTTTGGATGAAATTTGAGTGTTGACTTTCAAAAAAATGCGCACTCTGAAAAACTTTGTTTCTGAATGCGGGAAAAGTTAAAGTTTTTATAAGGTCTATATCTAAAGCTCCTAAAGAAGCACATAGCTACCTTTGGGATATATGATATGGAACCACTCACCATCATACATATTTCATTTGGGAGCAGCTAGTGTAATCTCTCTTGAAGATATGCTCATATTCTACTCCTAAGAAACTTAGAGTTCCAAAGCTTGAAATCGTCATATATCTATTTCACAAGCTCTGAATGCGGTTTCTGGCATATGGGCATTCCCCTGATAGAGTATCGGCCCACCATCAAACCTTTTCCTTTTGGATGAAATTTGAGTGTTGACTTTCAAGAAACGCACAGTTTGAAAAACTTTGTTTCTGAATGCGGGAAAAGGTAAAGGTTTAATAAAGCCTATATCTAAAGCTCCTAAAGGAGCAGATGGCTACCTTTGGGATATATGTTATGGAACCACTCACCATCATACATATTTCATTTGGAAGCAGCTAGTGTATTCTCTCTTGAAGATATGCTCATATTCTACTCCTAAGAAACTTAGAGTTCCAAAGCTTGAAATCGTCATATATCTATTTCACAAGCTCTGAATGCGGTTTCTGGCATATGGGCATTCCCCTGATAGAGTATCGGCCCACCATCAAACCGTTTCCTTTTGGATGAAATTTGAGTGTTGACTTTCAAGAAACGCACAGTTTGAAAAACTTTGTTTCTGAATGCGGGAAAAGGTAAAGGTTTCATAAAGCCTATATCTAAAGCTCCTAAAGGAGCAGATGGCTACCTTTGGGATATATGATATGGAACCACTCACCATCATACATATTTCATTTGGAAGCAGCTAGTGTATTCTCTCTTGAAGATATGCTCATATTCAACTCCTAAGAAACTTAGAGTTCCAAAGCTTGAAATCGTCATATATCTATTTCACAAGCTCTGAATGCGGTTTCTGGCATATGGGCATACCTCTGATAGAGTATTGGCCCACCATCAAACCTTTTGCTTTTGGATGAAATTTGAGTGTTGAGTTTCAAAAAATGCGCACTCTGAAAAACTTTGTTTCTGAATGCGGGAAAAGTTAAAGTTTTCATAAAGCCTAGATCTAAAGCTCCTAAAGGAGCAGATGGCTACCTTTGGGATATATGCTATGGAACCACTCACCATCATACATATTTCATTTGGAAGCAGCTAGTGTATTCTCTCTTGAAGATATGCTCCTAAGAAACTTAGAGTTCCAAAGCTTGAAATCGTCATATATTTACTTCACAAGCTCTGAATGCGGTTTCTTGCAAATGGGCATACTCCTGATAGAGTATTGGCCCACCATCAAACCTTTTCCTTTTGGATGAAATTTGAGTGTTTACTTTCAAAAAATGCGCACTCTGAAAAACTTTGTTTCTGAATGCGGGAAAAGTTAAAGGTTTCATAAAGCCTATATCTAAAGCTCCTAAAGGAGCAGATGGCTACCTTTTGACTATGTGATATGGAACCACTCACCGTCATACATATTTCATTTGGAAGCAGCTAGTGTATTCTCTCTTGAAGATATGCTCATATTCAACTCCTAAGAAACTTAGAGTTCCAAAGCTTGAAATCGTCATATATCTATTTCACAAGCTCTGAATGCGGTTTCTGGTATATGGGCATACCCCTGATAGAGTATCGGCCCACCATCAAACCTTTTCCTTTTGGATGAAATTTGAGTGTTGACTTTCAAGAAACGCACAGTTTGAAAAACTTTGTTTCTGAATGCGGGAAAAGGTAAAGGTTTAATAAAGCCTATATCTAAAGCTCCTAAAAGAGCAGATGGCTACCTTTGGGATATATGTTATGGAACCACTCACCATCATACATATTTCATTTGGAAGCAGCTAGTGTATTCTCTCTTGAAGATATGCTCATATTCAACTGCTAAGAAACTTAGAGTTCCAAAGCTTGAAATCGTCATATATTTACTTCACAAGCTCTGAATGCGGTTTCTGGCAAATGGGCATACTCCTGATAGAGTATTGGCCCACCATCAAACCTTTTGCTTTTGGATGAAATTTGAGTGTTGACTTTCAAAAAATGCGCACTCTGAAAAACTTTGTTTCTGAATGCGGGAAAAGTTAAAGTTTTTATAAGGCCTATATCTAAAGCTCCTAAAGGAGCACATGGCTACCTTTGGGATATATGATATGGAACCACTCACCATCATACATATTTCATTTGGAAGCAGCTAGTGTATTCTCTCTTCAAGATATGCTCATATTCAACTCCTAAGAAACTTAGAGTTCCAAAGCTTGAAATCGTCATATATCTATTTCACAAGCTCTGAATGCGGTTTCTGGCATATGGGCATACCTCTGATAGAGTATTGGCCCACCATCAAACCTTTTGCTTTTGGATGAAATTTGAGTGTTGACTTTCAAAAAATGCGCACTCTGAAAAACTTTGTTTCTGAATGCGGGAAAAGTTAAAGTTTTCATAAAGCCTATATCTAAAGCTCCTAAAGGAGCAGATGGCTACCTTTGGGATATATGCTATGGAACCACTCACCATCATACATATTTCATTTGGAAGCAGCTAGTGTATTCTCTCTTGAAGATATGCTCCTAAGAAACTTAGAGTTCCAAAGCTTGAAATCGTCATATATTTACTTCACAAGCTCTGAATGCGGTTTCTTGCAAATGGGCATACTCCTGATAGAGTATTGGCCCACCATCAAACCTTTTCCTTTTGGATGAAATTTGAGTGTTGACTTTCAAAAAATGCGCACTTTGAAAAACTTTGTTTCTGAATGCGAGAAAAGTTAAAGGTTTCATAAAGCCTATATCTAAAGCTCCTAAAGGAGCAGATGGCTACCTTTTGACTATGTGATATGGAACCACTCACCATCATACATATTTCATTTGGGAGCAGCTAGTGTATTCTCTCTTGAAGATATGCTCATATTCAACTCCCAAGAAACTTAGAGTTCCAAAGCTTGAAACCGTCATATATTTACTTCACAAGCTCTGAATGCGGTTTCTGGCAAATGGGCATACTCCTGATAGAGCATCGGCCCACCATCAAACCTTTTCCTTTTGGATGAAATTTGAGTGTTGACTTTCAAAAAAATGCGCACTCTGAAAAACTTTGTTTCTGAATGCGGGAAAAGTTAAAGTTTTTATAAGGTCTATATCTAAAGCTCCTAAAGAAGCACATAGCTACCTTTGGGATATATGATATGGAACCACTCACCATCATACATATTTCATTTGGGAGCAGCTAGTGTAATCTCTCTTGAAGATATGCTCATATTCTACTCCTAAGAAACTTAGAGTTCCAAAGCTTGAAATCGTCATATATCTATTTCACAAGCTCTGAATGCGGTTTCTGGCATATGGGCATTCCCCTGATAGAGTATCGGCCCACCATCAAACCTTTTCCTTTTGGATGAAATTTGAGTGTTGACTTTCAAGAAACGCACAGTTTGAAAAACTTTGTTTCTGAATGCGGGAAAAGGTAAAGGTTTAATAAAGCCTATATCTAAAGCTCCTAAAGGAGCAGATGGCTACCTTTGGGATATATGTTATGGAACCACTCACCATCATACATATTTCATTTGGAAGCAGCTAGTGTATTCTCTCTTGAAGATATGCTCATATTCTACTCCTAAGAAACTTAGAGTTCCAAAGCTTGAAATCGTCATATATCTATTTCACAAGCTCTGAATGCGGTTTCTGGCATATGGGCATTCCCCTGATAGAGTATCGGCCCACCATCAAACCGTTTCCTTTTGGATGAAATTTGAGTGTTGACTTTCAAGAAACGCACAGTTTGAAAAACTTTGTTTCTGAATGCGGGAAAAGGTAAAGGTTTCATAAAGCCTATATCTAAAGCTCCTAAAGGAGCAGATGGCTACCTTTGGGATATATGATATGGAACCACTCACCATCATACATATTTCATTTGGAAGCAGCTAGTGTATTCTCTCTTGAAGATATGCTCATATTCAACTCCTAAGAAACTTAGAGTTCCAAAGCTTGAAATCGTCATATATCTATTTCACAAGCTCTGAATGCGGTTTCTGGCATATGGGCATACCTCTGATAGAGTATTGGCCCACCATCAAACCTTTTGCTTTTGGATGAAATTTGAGTGTTGAGTTTCAAAAAATGCGCACTCTGAAAAACTTTGTTTCTGAATGCGGGAAAAGTTAAAGTTTTCATAAAGCCTAGATCTAAAGCTCCTAAAGGAGCAGATGGCTACCTTTGGGATATATGCTATGGAACCACTCACCATCATACATATTTCATTTGGAAGCAGCTAGTGTATTCTCTCTTGAAGATATGCTCCTAAGAAACTTAGAGTTCCAAAGCTTGAAATCGTCATATATTTACTTCACAAGCTCTGAATGCGGTTTCTTGCAAATGGGCATACTCCTGATAGAGTATTGGCCCACCATCAAACCTTTTCCTTTTGGATGAAATTTGAGTGTTTACTTTCAAAAAATGCGCACTCTGAAAAACTTTGTTTCTGAATGCGGGAAAAGTTAAAGGTTTCATAAAGCCTATATCTAAAGCTCCTAAAGGAGCAGATGGCTACCTTTTGACTATGTGATATGGAACCACTCACCGTCATACATATTTCATTTGGAAGCAGCTAGTGTATTCTCTCTTGAAGATATGCTCATATTCAACTCCTAAGAAACTTAGAGTTCCAAAGCTTGAAATCGTCATATATCTATTTCACAAGCTCTGAATGCGGTTTCTGGTATATGGGCATACCCCTGATAGAGTATCGGCCCACCATCAAACCTTTTCCTTTTGGATGAAATTTGAGTGTTGACTTTCAAGAAACGCACAGTTTGAAAAACTTTGTTTCTGAATGCGGGAAAAGGTAAAGGTTTAATAAAGCCTATATCTAAAGCTCCTAAAAGAGCAGATGGCTACCTTTGGGATATATGTTATGGAACCACTCACCATCATACATATTTCATTTGGAAGCAGCTAGTGTATTCTCTCTTGAAGATATGCTCATATTCAACTGCTAAGAAACTTAGAGTTCCAAAGCTTGAAATCGTCATATATTTACTTCACAAGCTCTGAATGCGGTTTCTGGCAAATGGGCATACTCCTGATAGAGTATTGGCCCACCATCAAACCTTTTGCTTTTGGATGAAATTTGAGTGTTGACTTTCAAAAAATGCGCACTCTGAAAAACTTTGTTTCTGAATGCGGGAAAAGTTAAAGTTTTTATAAGGCCTATATCTAAAGCTCCTAAAGGAGCACATGGCTACCTTTGGGATATATGATATGGAACCACTCACCATCATACATATTTCATTTGGAAGCAGCTAGTGTATTCTCTCTTCAAGATATGCTCATATTCAACTCCTAAGAAACTTAGAGTTCCAAAGCTTGAAATCGTCATATATCTATTTCACAAGCTCTGAATGCGGTTTCTGGCATATGGGCATACCTCTGATAGAGTATTGGCCCACCATCAAACCTTTTGCTTTTGGATGAAATTTGAGTGTTGACTTTCAAAAAATGCGCACTCTGAAAAACTTTGTTTCTGAATGCGGGAAAAGTTAAAGTTTTCATAAAGCCTATATCTAAAGCTCCTAAAGGAGCAGATGGCTACCTTTGGGATATATGCTATGGAACCACTCACCATCATACATATTTCATTTGGAAGCAGCTAGTGTATTCTCTCTTGAAGATATGCTCCTAAGAAACTTAGAGTTCCAAAGCTTGAAATCGTCATATATTTACTTCACAAGCTCTGAATGCGGTTTCTTGCAAATGGGCATACTCCTGATAGAGTATTGGCCCACCATCAAACCTTTTCCTTTTGGATGAAATTTGAGTGTTGACTTTCAAAAAATGCGCACTTTGAAAAACTTTGTTTCTGAATGCGAGAAAAGTTAAAGGTTTCATAAAGCCTATATCTAAAGCTCCTAAAGGAGCAGATGGCTACCTTTTGACTATGTGATATGGAACCACTCACCATCATACATATTTCATTTGGGAGCAGCTAGTGTATTCTCTCTTGAAGATATGCTCATATTCAACTCCCAAGAAACTTAGAGTTCCAAAGCTTGAAACCGTCATATATTTACTTCACAAGCTCTGAATGCGGTTTCTGGCAAATGGGCATACTCCTGATAGAGCATCGGCCCACCATCAAACCTTTTCCTTTTGGATGAAATTTGAGTGTTGACTTTCAAAAAAATGCGCACTCTGAAAAACTTTGTTTCTGAATGCGGGAAAAGTTAAAGTTTTTATAAGGTCTATATCTAAAGCTCCTAAAGAAGCACATAGCTACCTTTGGGATATATGATATGGAACCACTCACCATCATACATATTTCATTTGGGAGCAGCTAGTGTAATCTCTCTTGAAGATATGCTCATATTCTACTCCTAAGAAACTTAGAGTTCCAAAGCTTGAAATCGTCATATATCTATTTCACAAGCTCTGAATGCGGTTTCTGGCATATGGGCATTCCCCTGATAGAGTATCGGCCCACCATCAAACCTTTTCCTTTTGGATGAAATTTGAGTGTTGACTTTCAAGAAACGCACAGTTTGAAAAACTTTGTTTCTGAATGCGGGAAAAGGTAAAGGTTTAATAAAGCCTATATCTAAAGCTCCTAAAGGAGCAGATGGCTACCTTTGGGATATATGTTATGGAACCACTCACCATCATACATATTTCATTTGGAAGCAGCTAGTGTATTCTCTCTTGAAGATATGCTCATATTCAACTCCTAAGAAACTTAGAGTTCCAAAGTTTGAAATCGTCATATATCTATTTCACAAGCTCTGAATGCGGTTTCTGGTATATGGGCATACCCCTGATAGAGTATCGGCCCACCATCAAACCTTTTCCTTTTGGATGAAATTTGAGTGTTGACTTTCAAGAAACGCACAGTTTGAAAAACTTTGTTTCTGAATGCGGGAAAAGGTAAAGGTTTCATAAAGCCTATATCTAAAGCTCCTAAAGGAGCAGATGGCTACCTTTGGGATATATGATATGGAACCACTCACCATCATACATATTTCATTTGGAAGCAGCTAGTGTATTCTCTCTTGAAGATATGCTCATATTCAACTCCTAAGAAACTTAGAGTTCCAAAGCTTGAAATCGTCATATATCTATTTCACAAGCTCTGAATGCGGTTTCTGGCATATGGGCATACCTCTGATAGAGTATTGGCCCACCATCAAACCTTTTGCTTTTGGATGAAATTTGAGTGTTGACTTTCAAAAAATGCGCACTCTGAAAAACTTTGTTTCTGAATGCGGGAAAAGTTAAAGTTTTCATAAAGCCTATATCTAAAGCTCCTAAAGGAGCAGATGGCTACCTTTGGGATATATGCTATGGAACCACTCACCATCATACATATTTCATTTGGAAGCAGCTAGTGTATTCTCTCTTGAAGATATGCTCCTAAGAAACTTAGAGTTCCAAAGCTTGAAATCGTCATATATTTACTTCACAAGCTCTGAATGCGGTTTCTTGCAAATGGGCATACTCCTGATAGAGTATTGGCCCACCATCAAACCTTTTCCTTTTGGATGAAATTTGAGTGTTTACTTTCAAAAAATGCGCACTCTGAAAAACTTTGTTTCTGAATGCGGGAAAAGTTAAAGGTTTCATAAAGCCTATATCTAAAGCTCCTAAAGGAGCAGATGGCTACCTTTTGACTATGTGATATGGAACCACTCACCGTCATACATATTTCATTTGGAAGCAGCTAGTGTATTCTCTCTTGAAGATATGCTCATATTCAACTCCTAAGAAACTTAGAGTTCCAAAGCTTGAAATCGTCATATATCTATTTCACAAGCTCTGAATGCGGTTTCTGGTATATGGGCATACCCCTGATAGAGTATCGGCCCACCATCAAACCTTTTCCTTTTGGATGAAATTTGAGTGTTGACTTTCAAGAAACGCACAGTTTGAAAAACTTTGTTTCTGAATGCGGGAAAAGGTAAAGGTTTAATAAAGCCTATATCTAAAGCTCCTAAAAGAGCAGATGGCTACCTTTGGGATATATGTTATGGAACCACTCACCATCATACATATTTCATTTGGAAGCAGCTAGTGTATTCTCTCTTGAAGATATGCTCATATTCAACTCCTAAGAAACTTAGAGTTCCAAAGCTTGAAATCGTCATATATTTACTTCACAAGCTCTGAATGCGGTTTCTGGCAAATGGGCATACTCCTGATAGAGTATTGGCCCACCATCAAACCTTTTGCTTTTGGATGAAATTTGAGTGTTGACTTTCAAAAAATGCGCACTCTGAAAAACTTTGTTTCTGAATGCGGGAAAAGTTAAAGTTTTTATAAGGCCTATATCTAAAGCTCCTAAAGGAGCACATGGCTACCTTTGGGATATATGATATGGAACCACTCACCATCATACATATTTCATTTGGAAGCAGCTAGTGTATTCTCTCTTCAAGATATGCTCATATTCAACTCCTAAGAAACTTAGAGTTCCAAAGCTTGAAATCGTCATATATCTATTTCACAAGCTCTGAATGCGGTTTCTGGCATATGGGCATACCTCTGATAGAGTATTGGCCCACCATCAAACCTTTTGCTTTTGGATGAAATTTGAGTGTTGACTTTCAAAAAATGCGCACTCTGAAAAACTTTGTTTCTGAATGCGGGAAAAGTTAAAGTTTTCATAAAGCCTATATCTAAAGCTCCTAAAGGAGCAGATGGCTACCTTTGGGATATATGCTATGGAACCACTCACCATCATACATATTTCATTTGGAAGCAGCTAGTGTATTCTCTCTTGAAGATATGCTCCTAAGAAACTTAGAGTTCCAAAGCTTGAAATCGTCATATATTTACTTCACAAGCTCTGAATGCGGTTTCTTGCAAATGGGCATACTCCTGATAGAGTATTGGCCCACCATCAAACCTTTTCCTTTTGGATGAAATTTGAGTGTTGACTTTCAAAAAATGCGCACTTTGAAAAACTTTGTTTCTGAATGCGAGAAAAGTTAAAGGTTTCATAAAGCCTATATCTAAAGCTCCTAAAGGAGCAGATGGCTACCTTTTGACTATGTGATATGGAACCACTCACCATCATACATATTTCATTTGGGAGCAGCTAGTGTATTCTCTCTTGAAGATATGCTCATATTCAACTCCCAAGAAACTTAGAGTTCCAAAGCTTGAAACCGTCATATATTTACTTCACAAGCTCTGAATGCGGTTTCTGGCAAATGGGCATACTCCTGATAGAGCATCGGCCCACCATCAAACCTTTTCCTTTTGGATGAAATTTGAGTGTTGACTTTCAAAAAAATGCGCACTCTGAAAAACTTTGTTTCTGAATGCGGGAAAAGTTAAAGTTTTTATAAGGTCTATATCTAAAGCTCCTAAAGAAGCACATAGCTACCTTTGGGATATATGATATGGAACCACTCACCATCATACATATTTCATTTGGGAGCAGCTAGTGTATTCTCTCTTGAAGATATGCTCATATTCAACTCCCAAGAAACTTAGAGTTCCAAAGCTTGAAACCGTCATATATTTACTTCACAAGCTCTGAATGCGGTTTCTGCCAAATGGGCATACTCCTGATAGAGCATCGGCCCACCATCAAACCTTTTCCTTTTGGATGAAATTTGAGTGTTGACTTTCAAAAAAATGCGCACTCTGAAAAACTTTGTTTCTGAATGCGGGAAAAGTTAAAGTTTTTATAAGGTCTATATCTAAAGCTCCTAAAGAAGCACATAGCTACCTTTGGGATATATGATATGGAACCACTCACCATCATACATATTTCATTTGGGAGCAGCTAGTGTAATCTCTCTTGAAGATATGCTCATATTCTACTCCTAAGAAACTTAGAGTTCCAAAGCTTGAAATCGTCATATATCTATTTCACAAGCTCTGAATGCGGTTTCTGGCATATGGGCATTCCCCTGATAGAGTATCGGCCCACCATCAAACCTTTTCCTTTTGGATGAAATTTGAGTGTTGACTTTCAAGAAACGCACAGTTTGAAAAACTTTGTTTCTGAATGCGGGAAAAGGTAAAGGTTTAATAAAGCCTATATCTAAAGCTCCTAAAGGAGCAGATGGCTACCTTTGGGATATATGTTATGGAACCACTCACCATCATACATATTTCATTTGGAAGCAGCTAGTGTATTCTCTCTTGAAGATATGCTCATATTCAACTCCTAAGAAACTTAGAGTTCCAAAGCTTGAAATCGTCATATATCTATTTCACAAGCTCTGAATGCGGTTTCTGGCATATGGGCATACCTCTGATAGAGTATTGGCCCACCATCAAACCTTTTGCTTTTGGATGAAATTTGAGTGTTGACTTTCAAAAAATGCGCACTCTGAAAAACTTTGTTTCTGAATGCGGGAAAAGTTAAAGTTTTCATAAAGCCTATATCTAAAGCTCCTAAAGGAGCAGATGGCTACCTTTGGGATATATGCTATGGAACCACTCACCATCATACATATTTCATTTGGAAGCAGCTAGTGTATTCTCTCTTGAAGATATGCTCCTAAGAAACTTAGAGTTCCAAAGCTTGAAATCGTCATATATTTACTTCACAAGCTCTGAATGCGGTTTCTTGCAAATGGGCATACTCCTGATAGAGTATTGGCCCACCATCAAACCTTTTCCTTTTGGATGAAATTTGAGTGTTGACTTTCAAAAAATGCGCACTTTGAAAAACTTTGTTTCTGAATGCGAGAAAAGTTAAAGGTTTCATAAAGCCTATATCTAAAGCTCCTAAAGGAGCAGATGGCTACCTTTTGACTATGTGATATGGAACCACTCACCATCATACATATTTAATTTGGGAGCAGCTAGTGTATTCTCTCTTGAAGATATGCTCATATTCAACTCCCAAGAAACTTAGAGTTCCAAAGCTTGAAACCGTCATATATTTACTTCACAAGCTCTGAATGCGGTTTCTGGCAAATGGGCATACTCCTGATAGAGCATCGGCCCACCATCAAACCTTTTCCTTTTGGATGAAATTTGAGTGTTGACTTTCAAAAAAATGCGCACTCTGAAAAACTTTGTTTCTGAATGCGGGAAAAGTTAAAGTTTTTATAAGGTCTATATCTAAAGCTCCTAAAGAAGCACATAGCTACCTTTGGGATATATGATATGGAACCACTCACCATCATACATATTTCATTTGGGAGCAGCTAGTGTAATCTCTCTTGAAGATATGCTCATATTCTACTCCTAAGAAACTTAGAGTTCCAAAGCTTGAAATCGTCATATATCTATTTCACAAGCTCTGAATGCGGTTTCTGGCATATGGGCATTCCCCTGATAGAGTATCGGCCCACCATCAAACCTTTTCCTTTTGGATGAAATTTGAGTGTTGACTTTCAAGAAACGCACAGTTTGAAAAACTTTGTTTCTGAATGCGGGAAAAGGTAAAGGTTTCATAAAGCCTATATCTAAAGCTCCTAAAAGAGCAGATGGCTACCTTTGGGATATATGTTATGGAACCACTCACCATCATACATATTTCATTTGGAAGCAGCTAGTGTATTCTCTCTTGAAGATATGCTCATATTCAACTCCTAAGAAACTTAGAGTTCCAAAGCTTGAAATCGTCATATATTTACTTCACAAGCTCTGAATGCGGTTTCTGGCAAATGGGCATACTCCTGATAGAGTATTGGCCCACCATCAAACCTTTTGCTTTTGGATGAAATTTGAGTGTTGACTTTCAAAAAATGCGCACTCTGAAAAACTTTGTTTCTGAATGCGGGAAAAGTTAAAGTTTTCATAAAGCCTATATCTAAAGCTCCTAAAGGAGCAGATGGCTACCTTTGGGATATATGCTATGGAACCACTCACCATCATACATATTTCATTTGGAAGCAGCTAGTGTATTCTCTCTTGAAGATATGCTCCTAAGAAACTTAGAGTTCCAAAGCTTGAAATCGTCATATATTTACTTCACAAGCTCTGAATGCGGTTTCTTGCAAATGGGCATACTCCTGATAGAGTATTGGCCCACCATCAAACCTTTTCCTTTTGGATGAAATTTGAGTGTTGACTTTCAAAAAATGCGCACTCTGAAAAACTTTGTTTCTGAATGCGAGAAAAGTTAAAGGTTTCATAAAGCCTATATCTAAAGCTCCTAAAGGAGCAAGATGGCTACCTTTTGACTATGTGATATGGAACCACTCACCATCATACATATTTCATTTGGGAGCAGCTAGTGTATTCTCTCTTGAAGATATGCTCATATTCAACTCCCAAGAAACTTAGAGTTCCAAAGCTTGAAACCGTCATATATTTACTTCACAAGCTCTGAATGCGGTTTCTGGCAAATGGGCATACTCCTGATAGAGCATCGGCCCACCATCAAACCTTTTCCTTTTGGATGAAATTTGAGTGTTGACTTTCAAGAAACGCACAGTTTGAAAAACTTTGTTTCTGAATGCGGGAAAAGGTAAAGGTTTCATAAAGCCTATATCTAAAGCTCCTAAAGGAGCAGATGGCTACCTTTGGGATATATGATATGGAACCACTCACCATCATACATATTTCATTTGGAAGCAGCTAGTGTATTCTCTCTTGAAGATATGCTCATATTCAACTCCTAAGAAACTTAGAGTTCCAAAGCTTGAAATCGTCATATATCTATTTCACAAGCTCTGAATGCGGTTTCTGGTATATGGGCATACCCCTGATAGAGTATCGGCCCACCATCAAACCTTTTCCTTTTGGATGAAATTTGAGTGTTGACTTTCAAGAAACGCACAGTTTGAAAAACTTTGTTTCTGAATGCGGGAAAAGGTAAAGGTTTCATAAAGCCTATATCTAAAGCTCCTAAAAGAGCAGATGGCTACCTTTGGGATATATGATATGGAACCACTCACCATCATACATATTTCATTTGGAAGCAGCTAGTGTATTCTCTCTTGAAGATATGCTCATATTCAACTCCTAAGAAACTTAGAGTTCCAAAGCTTGAAATCGTCATATATTTACTTCACAAGCTCTGAATGCGGTTTCTGGAATATGGGCATACTCCTGATAGAGTATTGGCCCACCATCAAACCTTTTGCTTTTGGATGAAATTTGAGTGTTGACTTTCAAAAAATGCGCACTCTGAAAAACTTTGTTTCTGAATGCGGGAAAAGTTAAAGTTTTTATAAGGCCTATATCTAAAGCTCCTAAAGGAGCACATGGCTACCTTTGGGATATATGATATGGAACCACTCACCATCATACATATTTCATTTGGAAGCAGCTAGTGTATTCTCTCTTCAAGATATGCTCATATTCAACTCCTAAGAAACTTAGAGTTCCAAAGCTTGAAATCGTCATATATCTATTTCACAAGCTCTGAATGCGGTTTCTGGCATATGGGCATACCTCTGATAGAGTATTGGCCCACCATCAAACCTTTTGCTTTTGGATGAAATTTGAGTGTTGACTTTCAAAAAATGCGCACTCTGAAAAACTTTGTTTCTGAATGCGGGAAAAGTTAAAGTTTTCATAAAGCCTATATCTAAAGCTCCTAAAGGAGCAGATGGCTACCTTTGGGATATATGCTATGGAACCACTCTCCATCATACATATTTCATTTGGAAGCAGCTAGTGTATTCTCTCTTGAAGATATGCTCCTAAGAAACTTAGAGTTCCAAAGCTTGAAATCGTCATATATTTACTTCACAAGCTCTGAATGCGGTTTCTTGCAAATGGGCATACTCCTGATAGAGTATTGGCCCACCATCAAACCTTTTCCTTTTGGATGAAATTTGAGTGTTGACTTTCAAAAAATGCGCACTCTGAAAAACTTTGTTTCTGAATGCGAGAAAAGTTAAAGGTTTCATAAAGCCTATATCTAAAGCTCCTAAAGGAGCAGATGGCTACCTTTTGACTATGTGATATGGAACCACTCACCATCATACATATTTCATTTGGGAGCAGCTAGTGTATTCTCTCTTGAAGATATGCTCATATTCAACTCCCAAGAAACTTAGAGTTCCAAAGCTTGAAACCGTCATATATTTACTTCACAAGCTCTGAATGCGGTTTCTGGCAAATGGGCATACTCCTGATAGAGCATCGGCCCACCATCAAACCTTTTCCTTTTGGATGAAATTTGAGTGTTGACTTTCAAAAAAATGCGCACTCTGAAAAACTTTGTTTCTGAATGCGGGAAAAGTTAAAGTTTTTATAAGGTCTATATCTAAAGCTCCTAAAGGAGCACATAGCTACCTTTGGGATATATGATATGGAACCACTCACCATCATACATATTTCATTTGGGAGCAGCTAGTGTAATCTCTCTTGAAGATATGCTCATATTCTACTCCTAAGAAACTTAGAGTTCCAAAGCTTGAAATCGTCATATATCTATTTCACAAGCTCTGAATGCGGTTTCTGGCATATGGGCATTCCCCTGATAGAGTATCGGCCCACCATCAAACCTTTTCCTTTTGGATGAAATTTGAGTGTTGACTTTCAAGAAACGCACAGTTTGAAAAACTTTGTTTCTGAATGCGGGAAAAGGTAAAGGTTTCATAAAGCCTATATCTAAAGCTCCTAAAGGAGCAGATAGCTACCTTTGGGATATATGATATGGAACCACTCACCATCATACATATTTCATTTGGAAGCAGCTAGTGTATTCTCTCTTGAAGATATGCTCATATTCAACTCCTAAGAAACTTAGAGTTCCAAAGCTTGAAATCGTCATATATCTATTTCACAAGCTCTGAATGCGGTTTCTGGTATATGGGCATACCCCTGATAGAGTATCGGCCCACCATCAAACCTTTTCCTTTTGGATGAAATTTGAGTGTTGACTTTCAAGAAACGCACAGTTTGAAAAACTTTGTTTCTGAATGCGGGAAAAGGTAAAGGTTTAATAAAGCCTATATCTAAAGCTCCTAAAAGAGCAGATGGCTACCTTTGGGATATATGTTATGGAACCACTCACCATCATACATATTTCATTTGGAAGCAGCTAGTGTATTCTCTCTTGAAGATATGCTCATATTCAACTCCTAAGAAACTTAGAGTTCCAAAGCTTGAAATCGTCATATATTTACTTCACAAGCTCTGAATGCGGTTTCTGGCAAATGGGCATACTCCTGATAGAGTATTGGCCCACCATCAAACCTTTTGCTTTTGGATGAAATTTGAGTGTTGACTTTCAAAAAATGCGCACTCTGAAAAACTTTGTTTCTGAATGCGGGAAAAGTTAAAGTTTTTATAAGGCCTATATCTAAAGCTCCTAAAGGAGCACATGGCTACCTTTGGGATATATGATATGGAACCACTCACCATCATACATATTTCATTTGGAAGCAGCTAGTGTATTCTCTCTTCAAGATATGCTCATATTCAACTCCTAAGAAACTTAGAGTTCCAAAGCTTGAAATCGTCATATATCTATTTCACAAGCTCTGAATGCGGTTTCTGGCATATGGGCATACCTCTGATAGAGTATTGGCCCACCATCAAACCTTTTGCTTTTGGATGAAATTTGAGTGTTGACTTTCAAAAAATGCGCACTCTGAAAAACTTTGTTTCTGAATGCGGGAAAAGTTAAAGTTTTCATAAAGCCTATATCTAAAGCTCCTAAAGGAGCAGATGGCTACCTTTGGGATATATGCTATGGAACCACTCTCCATCATACATATTTCATTTGGAAGCAGCTAGTGTATTCTCTCTTGAAGATATGCTCCTAAGAAACTTAGAGTTCCAAAGCTTGAAATCGTCATATATTTACTTCACAAGCTCTGAATGCGGTTTCTTGCAAATGGGCATACTCCTGATAGAGTATTGGCCCACCATCAAACCTTTTCCTTTTGGATGAAATTTGAGTGTTGACTTTCAAAAAATGCGCACTCTGAAAAACTTTGTTTCTGAATGCGAGAAAAGTTAAAGGTTTCATAAAGCCTATATCTAAAGCTCCTAAAGGAGCAGATGGCTACCTTTTGACTATGTGATATGGAACCACTCACCATCATACATATTTCATTTGGGAGCAGCTAGTGTATTCTCTCTTGAAGATATGCTCATATTCAACTCCCAAGAAACTTAGAGTTCCAAAGCTTGAAACCGTCATATATTTACTTCACAAGCTCTGAATGCGGTTTCTGGCAAATGGGCATACTCCTGATAGAGCATCGGCCCACCATCAAACCTTTTCCTTTTGGATGAAATTTGAGTGTTGACTTTCAAAAAAATGCGCACTCTGAAAAACTTTGTTTCTGAATGCGGGAAAAGTTAAAGTTTTTATAAGGTCTATATCTAAAGCTCCTAAAGGAGCACATAGCTACCTTTGGGATATATGATATGGAACCACTCACCATCATACATATTTCATTTGGGAGCAGCTAGTGTAATCTCTCTTGAAGATATGCTCATATTCTACTCCTAAGAAACTTAGAGTTCCAAAGCTTGAAATCGTCATATATCTATTTCACAAGCTCTGAATGCGGTTTCTGGCATATGGGCATTCCCCTGATAGAGTATCGGCCCACCATCAAACCTTTTCCTTTTGGATGAAATTTGAGTGTTGACTTTCAAGAAACGCACAGTTTGAAAAACTTTGTTTCTGAATGCGGGAAAAGGTAAAGGTTTCATAAAGCCTATATCTAAAGCTCCTAAAGGAGCAGATGGCTACCTTTGGGATATATGATATGGAACCACTCACCATCATACATATTTCATTTGGAAGCAGCTAGTGTATTCTCTCTTGAAGATATGCTCATATTCAACTCCTAAGAAACTTAGAGTTCCAAAGCTTGAAATCGTCATATATCTATTTCACAAGCTCTGAATGCGGTTTCTGGTATATGGGCATACCCCTGATAGAGTATCGGCCCACCATCAAACCTTTTCCTTTTGGATGAAATTTGAGTGTTGACTTTCAAGAAACGCACAGTTTGAAAAACTTTGTTTCTGAATGCGGGAAAAGGTAAAGGTTTAATAAAGCCTATATCTAAAGCTCCTAAAAGAGCAGATGGCTACCTTTGGGATATATGTTATGGAACCACTCACCATCATACATATTTCATTTGGAAGCAGCTAGTGTATTCTCTCTTGAAGATATGCTCATATTCAACTCCTAAGAAACTTAGAGTTCCAAAGCTTGAAATCGTCATATATTTACTTCACAAGCTCTGAATGCGGTTTCTGGCAAATGGGCATACTCCTGATAGAGTATTGGCCCACCATCAAACCTTTTGCTTTTGGATGAAATTTGAGTGTTGACTTTCAAAAAATGCGCACTCTGAAAAACTTTGTTTCTGAATGCGGGAAAAGTTAAAGTTTTTATAAGGCCTATATCTAAAGCTCCTAAAGGAGCACATGGCTACCTTTGGGATATATGATATGGAACCACTCACCATCATACATATTTCATTTGGAAGCAGCTAGTGTATTCTCTCTTCAAGATATGCTCATATTCAACTCCTAAGAAACTTAGAGTTCCAAAGCTTGAAATCGTCATATATCTATTTCACAAGCTCTGAATGCGGTTTCTGGCATATGGGCATACCTCTGATAGAGTATTGGCCCACCATCAAACCTTTTGCTTTTGGATGAAATTTGAGTGTTGACTTTCAAAAAATGCGCACTCTGAAAAACTTTGTTTCTGAATGCGGGAAAAGTTAAAGTTTTCATAAAGCCTATATCTAAAGCTCCTAAAGGAGCAGATGGCTACCTTTGGGATATATGCTATGGAACCACTCTCCATCATACATATTTCATTTGGAAGCAGCTAGTGTATTCTCTCTTGAAGATATGCTCCTAAGAAACTTAGAGTTCCAAAGCTTGAAATCGTCATATATTTACTTCACAAGCTCTGAATGCGGTTTCTTGCAAATGGGCATACTCCTGATAGAGTATTGGCCCACCATCAAACCTTTTCCTTTTGGATGAAATTTGAGTGTTGACTTTCAAAAAATGCGCACTCTGAAAAACTTTGTTTCTGAATGCGAGAAAAGTTAAAGGTTTCATAAAGCCTATATCTAAAGCTCCTAAAGGAGCAGATGGCTACCTTTTGACTATGTGATATGGAACCACTCACCATCATACATATTTCATTTGGGAGCAGCTAGTGTATTCTCTCTTGAAGATATGCTCATATTCAACTCCCAAGAAACTTAGAGTTCCAAAGCTTGAAACCGTCATATATTTACTTCACAAGCTCTGAATGCGGTTTCTGGCAAATGGGCATACTCCTGATAGAGCATCGGCCCACCATCAAACCTTTTCCTTTTGGATGAAATTTGAGTGTTGACTTTCAAAAAAATGCGCACTCTGAAAAACTTTGTTTCTGAATGCGGGAAAAGTTAAAGTTTTTATAAGGTCTATATCTAAAGCTCCTAAAGGAGCACATAGCTACCTTTGGGATATATGATATGGAACCACTCACCATCATACATATTTCATTTGGGAGCAGCTAGTGTAATCTCTCTTGAAGATATGCTCATATTCTACTCCTAAGAAACTTAGAGTTCCAAAGCTTGAAATCGTCATATATCTATTTCACAAGCACTGAATGCGGTTTCTGGCATATGGGCATTCCCCTGATAGAGTATCGGCCCACCATCAAACCTTTTCCTTTTGGATGAAATTTGAGTGTTGACTTTCAAGAAACGCACAGTTTGAAAAACTTTGTTTCTGAATGCGGGAAAAGGTAAAGGTTTCATAAAGCCTATATCTAAAGCTCCTAAAGGAGCAGATGGCTACCTTTGGGATATATGATATGGAACCACTCACCATCATACATATTTCATTTGGAAGCAGCTAGTGTATTCTCTCTTGAAGATATGCTCATATTCAACTCCTAAGAAACTTAGAGTTCCAAAGCTTGAAATCGTCATATATCTAATTCACAAGCTCTGAATGCGGTTTCTGGCATATGGGCATACCTCTGATAGAGTATTGGCCCACCATCAAACCTTTTGCTTTTGGATGAAATTTGAGTGTTGACTTTCAAAAAATGCGCACTCTGAAAAACTTTGTTTCTGAATGCGGGAAAAGTTAAAGTTTTCATAAAGCCTATATCTAAAGCTCCTAAAGGAGCAGATGGCTACCTTTGGGATATATGCTATGGAACCACTCACCATCATACATATTTCATTTGGAAGCAGCTAGTGTATTCTCTCTTGAAGATATGCTCCTAAGAAACTTAGAGTTCCAAAGCTTGAAATCGTCATATATTTACTTCACAAGCTCTGAATGCGGTTTCTTGCAAATGGGCATACTCCTGATAGAGTATTGGCCCACCATCAAACCTTTTCCTTTTGGATGAAATTTGAGTGTTTACTTTCAAAAAATGCGCACTCTGAAAAACTTTGTTTCTGAATGCGGGAAAAGTTAAAGGTTTCATAAAGCCTATATCTAAAGCTCCTAAAGGAGCAGATGGCTACCTTTTGACTATGTGATATGGAACCACTCACCGTCATACATATTTCATTTGGAAGCAGCTAGTGTATTCTCTCTTGAAGATATGCTCATATTCAACTCCTAAGAAACTTAGAGTTCCAAAGCTTGAAATCGTCATATATCTATTTCACAAGCTCTGAATGCGGTTTCTGGTATATGGGCATACCCCTGATAGAGTATCGGCCCACCATCAAACCTTTTCCTTTTGGATGAAATTTGAGTGTTGACTTTCAAGAAACGCACAGTTTGAAAAACTTTGTTTCTGAATGCGGGAAAAGGTAAAGGTTTAATAAAGCCTATATCTAAAGCTCCTAAAAGAGCAGATGGCTACCTTTGGGATATATGTTATGGAACCACTCACCATCATACATATTTCATTTGGAAGCAGCTAGTGTATTCTCTCTTGAAGATATGCTCATATTCAACTCCTAAGAAACTTAGAGTTCCAAAGCTTGAAATCGTCATATATCTATTTCACAAGCTCTGAATGCGGTTTCTGGCATATGGGCATACCTCTGATAGAGTATTGGCCCACCATCAAACCTTTTGCTTTTGGATGAAATTTGAGTGTTGACTTTCAAAAAATGCGCACTCTGAAAAACTTTGTTTCTGAATGCGGGAAAAGTTAAAGTTTTCATAAAGCCTATATCTAAAGCTCCTAAAGGAGCAGATGGTTACCTTTGGGATATATGCTATGGAACCACTCTCCATCATACATATTTCATTTGGAAGCAGCTAGTGTATTCTCTCTTGAAGATATGCTCCTAAGAAACTTAGAGTTCCAAAGCTTGAAATCGTCATATATTTACTTCACAAGCTCTGAATGCGGTTTCTTGCAAATGGGCATACTCCTGATAGAGTATTGGCCCACCATCAAACCTTTTCCTTTTGGATGAAATTTGAGTGTTGACTTTCAAAAAATGCGCACTCTGAAAAACTTTGTTTCTGAATGCGAGAAAAGTTAAAGGTTTCATAAAGCCTATATCTAAAGCTCCTAAAGGAGCAGATGGCTACCTTTTGACTATGTGATATGGAACCACTCACCATCATACATATTTCATTTGGGAGCAGCTAGTGTATTCTCTCTTGAAGATATGCTCATATTCAACTCCCAAGAAACTTAGAGTTCCAAAGCTTGAAACCGTCATATATTTACTTCACAAGCTCTGAATGCGGTTTCTGGCAAATGGGCATACTCCTGATAGAGCATCGGCCCACCATCAAACCTTTTCCTTTTGGATGAAATTTGAGTGTTGACTTTCAAAAAAATGCGCACTCTGAAAAACTTTGTTTCTGAATGCGGGAAAAGTTAAAGTTTTTATAAGGTCTATATCTAAAGCTCCTAAAGGAGCACATAGCTACCTTTGGGATATATGATATGGAACCACTCACCATCATACATATTTCATTTGGGAGCAGCTAGTGTAATCTCTCTTGAAGATATGCTCATATTCTACTCCTAAGAAACTTAGAGTTCCAAAGCTTGAAATCGTCATATATCTATTTCACAAGCACTGAATGCGGTTTCTGGCATATGGGCATTCCCCTGATAGAGTATCGGCCCACCATCAAACCTTTTCCTTTTGGATGAAATTTGAGTGTTGACTTTCAAGAAACGCACAGTTTGAAAAACTTTGTTTCTGAATGCGGGAAAAGGTAAAGGTTTCATAAAGCCTATATCTAAAGCTCCTAAAGGAGCAGATGGCTACCTTTGGGATATATGATATGGAACCACTCACCATCATACATATTTCATTTGGAAGCAGCTAGTGTATTCTCTCTTGAAGATATGCTCATATTCAACTCCTAAGAAACTTAGAGTTCCAAAGCTTGAAATCGTCATATATCTATTTCACAAGCTCTGAATGCGGTTTCTGGCATATGGGCATACCTCTGATAGAGTATTGGCCCACCATCAAACCTTTTGCTTTTGGATGAAATTTGAGTGTTGACTTTCAAAAAATGCGCACTCTGAAAAACTTTGTTTCTGAATGCGGGAAAAGTTAAAGTTTTCATAAAGCCTATATCTAAAGCTCCTAAAGGAGCAGATGGCTACCTTTGGGATATATGCTATGGAACCACTCACCATCATACATATTTCATTTGGAAGCAGCTAGTGTATTCTCTCTTGAAGATATGCTCCTAAGAAACTTAGAGTTCCAAAGCTTGAAATCGTCATATATTTACTTCACAAGCTCTGAATGCGGTTTCTTGCAAATGGGCATACTCCTGATAGAGTATTGGCCCACCATCAAACCTTTTCCTTTTGGATGAAATTTGAGTGTTTACTTTCAAAAAATGCGCACTCTGAAAAACTTTGTTTCTGAATGCGGGAAAAGTTAAAGGTTTCATAAAGCCTATATCTAAAGCTCCTAAAGGAGCAGATGGCAACCTTTTGACTATGTGATATGGAACCACTCACCGTCATACATATTTCATTTGGAAGCAGCTAGTGTATTCTCTCTTGAAGATATGCTCATATTCAACTCCTAAGAAACTTAGAGTTCCAAAGCTTGAAATCGTCATATATCTATTTCACAAGCTCTGAATGCGGTTTCTGGTATATGGGCATACCCCTGATAGAGTATCGGCCCACCATCAAACCTTTTCCTTTTGGATGAAATTTGAGTGTTGACTTTCAAGAAACGCACAGTTTGAAAAACTTTGTTTCTGAATGCGGGAAAAGGTAAAGGTTTAATAAAGCCTATATCTAAAGCTCCTAAAAGAGCAGATGGCTACCTTTGGGATATGTGTTATGGAACCACTCACCATCATACATATTTCATTTGGAAGCAGCTAGTGTATTCTCTCTTGAAGATATGCTCATATTCAACTCCTAAGAAACTTAGAGTTCCAAAGCTTGAAATCGTCATATATTTACTTCACAAGCTCTGAATGCGGTTTCTGGCAAATGGGCATACTCCTGATAGAGTATTGGCCCACCATCAAACCTTTTGCTTTTGGATGAAATTTGAGTGTTGACTTTCAAAAAATGCGCACTCTGAAAAACTTTGTTTCTGAATGCGGGAAAAGTTAAAGTTTTTATAAGGCCTATATCTAAAGCTCCTAAAGGAGCACATGGCTACCTTTGGGATATATGATATGGAACCACTCACCATCATACATATTTCATTTGGAAGCAGCTAGTGTATTCTCTCTTCAAGATATGCTCATATTCAACTCCTAAGAAACTTAGAGTTCCAAAGCTTGAAATCGTCATATATCTATTTCACAAGCTCTGAATGCGGTTTCTGGCATATGGGCATACCTCTGATAGAGTATTGGCCCACCATCAAACCTTTTGCTTTTGGATGAAATTTGAGTGTTGACTTTCAAAAAATGCGCACTCTGAAAAACTTTGTTTCTGAATGCGGGAAAAGTTAAAGTTTTCATAAAGCCTATATCTAAAGCTCCTAAAGGAGCAGATGGCTACCTTTGGGATATATGCTATGGAACCACTCACCATCATACATATTTCATTTGGAAGCAGCTAGTGTATTCTCTCTTGAAGATATGCTCCTAAGAAACTTAGAGTTCCAAAGCTTGAAATCGTCATATATCTATTTCACAAGCTCTGAATGCGGTTTCTGGCATATGGGCATACCTCTGATAGAGTATTGGCCCACCATCAAACCTTTTGCTTTTGGATGAAATTTGAGTGTTGACTTTCAAAAAATGCGCACTCTGAAAAACTTTGTTTCTGAATGCGGGAAAAGTTAAAGTTTTCATAAAGCCTATATCTAAAGCTCCTAAAGGAGCAGATGGCTACCTTTGGGATATATGCTATGGAACCACTCACCATCATACATATTTCATTTGGAAGCAGCTAGTGTATTCTCTCTTGAAGATATGCTCCTAAGAAACTTAGAGTTCCAAAGCTTGAAATCGTCATATATTTACTTCACAAGCTCTGAATGCGGTTTCTTGCAAATGGGCATACTCCTGATAGAGTATTGGCCCACCATCAAACCTTTTCCTTTTGGATGAAATTTGAGTGTTTACTTTCAAAAAATGCGCACTCTGAAAAACTTTGTTTCTGAATTCGGGAAAAGTTAAAGGTTTCATAAAGCCTATATCTAAAGCTCCTAAAGGAGCAGATGGCTACCTTTTGACTATGTGATATGGAACCACTCACCGTCATACATATTTCATTTGGAAGCAGCTAGTGTATTCTCTCTTGAAGATATGCTCATATTCAACTCCTAAGAAACTTAGAGTTCCAAAGCTTGAAATCGTCATATATCTATTTCACAAGCTCTGAATGCGGTTTCTGGTATATGGGCATACCCCTGATAGAGTATCGGCCCACCATCAACCCTTTTCCTTTTGGATGAAATTTGAGTGTTGACTTTCAAGAAACGCACAGTTTGAAAAACTTTGTTTCTGAATGCGGGAAAAGGTAAAGGTTTAATAAAGCCTATATCTAAAGCTCCTAAAAGAGCAGATGGCTACCTTTGGGATATATGTTATGGAACCACTCACCATCATACATATTTCATTTGGAAGCAGCTAGTGTATTCTCTCTTGAAGATATGCTCATATTCAACTCCTAAGAAACTTAGAGTTCCAAAGCTTGAAATCGTCATATATTTACTTCACAAGCTCTGAATGCTGTTTCTGGCAAATGGGCATACTCCTGATAGAGTATTGGCCCACCATCAAACCTTTTGCTTTTGGATGAAATTTGAGTGTTGACTTTCAAAAAATGCGCACTCTGAAAAACTTTGTTTCTGAATGCGGGAAAAGTTAAAGTTTTTATAAGGCCTATATCTAAAGCTCCTAAAGGAGCACATGGCTACCTTTGGGATATATGATATGGAACCACTCACCATCATACATATTTCATTTGGAAGCAGCTAGTGTATTCTCTCTTCAAGATATGCTCATATTCAACTCCTAAGAAACTTAGAGTTCCAAAGCTTGAAATCGTCATATATCTATTTCACAAGCTCTGAATGCGGTTTCTGGCATATGGGCATACCTCTGATAGAGTATTGGCCCACCATCAAACCTTTTGCTTTTGGATGAAATTTGAGTGTTGACTTTCAAAAAATGCGCACTCTGAAAAACTTTGTTTCTGAATGCGGGAAAAGTTAAAGTTTTCATAAAGCCTATATCTAAAGCTCCTAAAGGAGCAGATGGCTACCTTTGGGATATATGCTATGGAACCACTCACCATCATACATATTTCATTTGGAAGCAGCTAGTGTATTCTCTCTTGAAGATATGCTCCTAAGAAACTTAGAGTTCCAAAGCTTGAAATCGTCATATATTTACTTCACAAGCTCTGAATGCGGTTTCTTGCAAATGGGCATACTGCTGATAGAGTATTGGCCCACCATCAAACCTTTTCCTTTTGGATGAAATTTGAGTGTTGACTTTCAAAAAATGCGCACTCTGAAAAACTTTGTTTCTGAATGCGAGAAAAGTTAAAGGTTTCATAAAGCCTATATCTAAAGCTCCTAAAGGAGCAGATGGCTACCTTTTGACTATGTGATATGGAACCACTCACCATCATACATATTTCATTTGGGAGCAGCTAGTGTATTCTCTCTTGAAGATATGCTCATATTCAACTCCCAAGAAACTTAGAGTTCCAAAGCTTGAAACCGTCATATATTTACTTCACAAGCTCTGAATGCGGTTTCTGGCAAATGGGCATACTCCTGATAGAGCATCGGCCCACCATCAAACCTTTTCCTTTTGGATGAAATTTGAGTGTTGACTTTCAAAAAAATGCGCACTCTGAAAAACTTTGTTTCTGAATGCGGGAAAAGTTAAAGTTTTTATAAGGTCTATATCTAAAGCTCCTAAAGGAGCACATAGCTACCTTTGGGATATATGATATGGAACCACTCACCATCATACATATTTCATTTGGGAGCAGCTAGTGTAATCTCTCTTGAAGATATGCTCATATTCTACTCCTAAGAAACTTAGAGTTCCAAAGCTTGAAATCGTCATATATCTATTTCACAAGCTCTGAATGCGGTTTCTGGCATATGGGCATTCCCCTGATAGAGTATCGGCCCACCATCAAACCTTTTCCTTTTGGATGAAATTTGAGTGTTGACTTTCAAGAAACGCACAGTTTGAAAAACTTTGTTTCTGAATGCGGGAAAAGGTAAAGGTTTCATAAAGCCTATATCTAAAGCTCCTAAAGGAGCAGATGGCTACCTTTGGGATATATGATATGGAACCACTCACCATCATACATATTTCATTTGGAAGCAGCTAGTGTATTCTCTCTTGAAGATATGCTCATATTCAACTCCTAAGAAACTTAGAGTTCCAAAGCTTGAAATCGTCATATATCTATTTCACAAGCTCTGAATGCGGTTTCTGGTATATGGGCATACCCCTGATAGAGTATCGGCCCACCATCAAACCTTTTCCTTTTGGATGAAATTTGAGTGTTGACTTTCAAGAAACGCACAGTTTGAAAAACTTTGTTTCTGAATGCGGGAAAAGGTAAAGGTTTAATAAAGCCTATATCTAAAGCTCCTAAAGGAGCAGATGGCTACCTTTGGGATATATGTTATGGAACCACTCACCATCATACATATTTCATTTGGAAGCAGCTAGTGTATTCTCTCTTGAAGATATGCTCATATTCAACTCCTAAGAAACTTAGAGTTCCAAAGTTTGAAATCGTCATATATCTATTTCACAAGCTCTGAATGCGGTTTCTGGTATATGGGCATACCCCTGATAGAGTATCGGCCCACCATCAAACCTTTTCCTTTTGGATGAAATTTGAGTGTTGACTTTCAAGAAACGCACAGTTTGAAAAACTTTGTTTCTGAATGCGGGAAAAGGTAAAGGTTTCATAAAGCCTATATCTAAAGCTCCTAAAGGAGCAGATGGCAACCTTTGGGATATATGATATGGAACCACTCACCATCATACATATTTCATTTGGAAGCAGCTAGTGTATTCTCTCTTGAAGATATGCTCCTAAGAAACTTAGAGTTCCAAAGCTTGAAATCGTCATATATCTATTTCACAAGCTCTGAATGCGGTTTCTGGCATATGGGCATACCTCTGATAGAGTATTGGCCCACCATCAAACCTTTTGCTTTTGGATGAAATTTGAGTGTTGACTTTCAAAAAATGCGCACTCTGAAAAACTTTGTTTCTGAATGCGGGAAAAGTAAAAGTTTTCATAAAGCCTATATCTAAAGCTCCTAAAGGAGCAGATGGCTACCTTTGGGATATATGCTATGGAACCACTCACCATCATACATATTTCATTTGGAAGCAGCTAGTGTATTCTCTCTTGAAGATATGCTCCTAAGAAACTTAGAGTTCCAAAGCTTGAAATCGTCATATATTTACTTCACAAGCTCTGAATGCGGTTTCTTGCAAATGGGCATACTCCTGATAGAGTATTGGCCCACCATCAAACCTTTTCCTTTTGGATGAAATTTGAGTGTTTACTTTCAAAAAATGCGCACTCTGAAAAACTTTGTTTCTGAATTCGGGAAAAGTTAAAGGTTTCATAAAGCCTATATCTAAAGCTCCTAAAGGAGCAGATGGCTACCTTTTGACTATGTGATATGGAACCACTCACCGTCATACATATTTCATTTGGAAGCAGCTAGTGTATTCTCTCTTGAAGATATGCTCATATTCAACTCCTAAGAAACTTAGAGTTCCAAAGCTTGAAATCGTCATATATCTATTTCACAAGCTCTGAATGCGGTTTCTGGTATATGGGCATACCCCTGATAGAGTATCGGCCCACCATCAAACCTTTTCCTTTTGGATGAAATTTGAGTGTTGACTTTCAAGAAACGCACAGTTTGAAAAACTTTGTTTCTGAATGCGGGAAAAGGTAAAGGTTTAATAAAGCCTATATCTAAAGCTCCTAAAAGAGCAGATGGCTACCTTTGGGATATATGTTATGGAACCACTCACCATCATACATATTTCATTTGGAAGCAGCTAGTGTATTCTCTCTTGAAGATATGCTCATATTCAACTCCTAAGAAACTTAGAGTTCCAAAGCTTGAAATCGTCATATATTTACTTCACAAGCTCTGAATGCGGTTTCTGGCAAATGGGCATACTCCTGATAGAGTATTGGCCCACCATCAAACCTTTTGCTTTTGGATGAAATTTGAGTGTTGACTTTCAAAAAATGCGCACTCTGAAAAACTTTGTTTCTGAATGCGGGAAAAGTTAAAGTTTTTATAAGGCCTATATCTAAAGCTCCTAAAGGAGCACATGGCTACCTTTGGGATATATGATATGGAACCACTCACCATCATACATATTTCATTTGGAAGCAGCTAGTGTATTCTCTCTTCAAGATATGCTCATATTCAACTCCTAAGAAACTTAGAGTTCCAAAGCTTGAAATCGTCATATATCTATTTCACAAGCTCTGAATGCGGTTTCTGGCATATGGGCATACCTCTGATAGAGTATTGGCCCACCATCAAACCTTTTGCTTTTGGATGAAATTTGAGTGTTGACTTTCAAAAAATGCGCACTCTGAAAAACTTTGTTTCTGAATGCGGGAAAAGTTAAAGTTTTCATAAAGCCTATATCTAAAGCTCCTAAAGGAGCAGATGGCTACCTTTGGGATATATGCTATGGAACCACTCACCATCATACATATTTCATTTGGAAGCAGCTAGTGTATTCTCTCTTGAAGATATGCTCCTAAGAAACTTAGAGTTCCAAAGCTTGAAATCGTCATATATTTACTTCACAAGCTCTGAATGCGGTTTCTTGCAAATGGGCATACTGCTGATAGAGTATTGGCCCACCATCAAACCTTTTCCTTTTGGATGAAATTTGAGTGTTGACTTTCAAAAAATGCGCACTCTGAAAAACTTTGTTTCTGAATGCGAGAAAAGTTAAAGGTTTCATAAAGCCTATATCTAAAGCTCCTAAAGGAGCAGATGGCTACCTTTTGACTATGTGATATGGAACCACTCACCATCATACATATTTCATTTGGGAGCAGCTAGTGTATTCTCTCTTGAAGATATGCTCATATTCAACTCCCAAGAAACTTAGAGTTCCAAAGCTTGAAACCGTCATATATTTACTTCACAAGCTCTGAATGCGGTTTCTGGCAAATGGGCATACTCCTGATAGAGCATCGGCCCACCATCAAACCTTTTCCTTTTGGATGAAATTTGAGTGTTGACTTTCAAAAAAATGCGCACTCTGAAAAACTTTGTTTCTGAATGCGGGAAAAGTTAAAGTTTTTATAAGGTCTATATCTAAAGCTCCTAAAGGAGCACATAGCTACCTTTGGGATATATGATATGGAACCACTCACCATCATACATATTTCATTTGGGTGCAGCTAGTGTAATCTCTCTTGAAGATATGCTCATATTCTACTCCTAAGAAACTTAGAGTTCCAAAGCTTGAAATCGTCATATATCTATTTCACAAGCTCTGAATGCGGTTTCTGGCATATGGGCATTCCCCTGATAGAGTATCGGCCCACCATCAAACCTTTTCCTTTTGGATGAAATTTGAGTGTTGACTTTCAAGAAACGCACAGTTTGAAAAACTTTGTTTCTGAATGCGGGAAAAGGTAAAGGTTTCATAAAGCCTATATCTAAAGCTCCTAAAGGAGCAGATGGCTACCTTTGGGATATATGATATGGAACCACTCACCATCATACATATTTCATTTGGAAGCAGCTAGTGTATTCTCTCTTGAAGATATGCTCATATTCAACTCCTAAGAAACTTAGAGTTCCAAAGCTTGAAATCGTCATATATCTATTTCACAAGCTCTGAATGCGGTTTCTGGTATATGGGCATACCCCTGATAGAGTATCGGCCCACCATCAAACCTTTTCCTTTTGGATGAAATTTGAGTGTTGACTTTCAAGAAACGCACAGTTTGAAAAACTTTGTTTCTGAATGCGGGAAAAGGTAAAGGTTTAATAAAGCCTATATCTAAAGCTCCTAAAGGAGCAGATGGCTACCTTTGGGATATATGTTATGGAACCACTCACCATCATACATATTTCATTTGGAAGCAGCTAGTGTATTCTCTCTTGAAGATATGCTCATATTCAACTCCTAAGAAACTTAGAGTTCCAAAGTTTGAAATCGTCATATATCTATTTCACAAGCTCTGAATGCGGTTTCTGGTATATGGGCATACCCCTGATAGAGTATCGGCCCACCATCAAACCTTTTCCTTTTGGATGAAATTTGAGTGTTGACTTTCAAGAAACGCACAGTTTGAAAAACTTTGTTTCTGAATGCGGGAAAAGGTAAAGGTTTCATAAAGCCTATATCTAAAGCTCCTAAAGGAGCAGATGGCAACCTTTGGGATATATGATATGGAACCACTCACCATCATACATATTTCATTTGGAAGCAGCTAGTGTATTCTCTCTTGAAGATATGCTCATATTCAACTCCTAAGAAACTTAGAGTTCCAAAGCTTGAAATCGTCATATATCTATTTCACAAGCTCTGAATGCGGTTTCTGGCATATGGGCATACCTCTGATAGAGTATTGGCCCACCATCAAACCTTTGCTTTTGGATGAAATTTGAGTGTTGACTTTCAAAAAATGCGCACTCTGAAAAACTTTGTTTCTGAATGCGGGAAAAGTTAAAGTTTTCATAAAGCCTATATCTAAAGCTCCTAAAGGAGCAGATGGCTACCTTTGGGATATATGCTATGGAACCACTCACCATCATACATATTTCATTTGGAAGCAGCTAGTGTATTCTCTCTTGAAGATATGCTCCTAAGAAACTTAGAGTTCCAAAGCTTGAAATCGTCATATATTTACTTCACAAGCTCTGAATGCGGTTTCTTGCAAATGGGCATACTCCTGATAGAGTATTGGCCCACCATCAAACCTTTTCCTTTTGGATGAAATTTGAGTGTTTACTTTCAAAAAATGCGCACTCTGAAAAACTTTGTTTCTGAATGCGGGAAAAGTTAAAGGTTTCATAAAGCCTATATCTAAAGCTCCTAAAAGAGCAGATGGCTACCTTTTGACTATGTGATATGGAACCACTCACCGTCATACATATTTCATTTGGAAGCAGCTAGTGTATTCTCTCTTGAAGATATGCTCATATTCAACTCCTAAGAAACTTAGAGTTCCAAAGCTTGAAATCGTCATATATCTATTTCACAAGCTCTGAATGCGGTTTCTGGTATATGGGCATACCCCTGATAGAGTATCGGCCCATCATCAAACCTTTTCCTTTTGGATGAAATTTGAGTGTTGACTTTCAAGAAACGCACAGTTTGAAAAACTTTGTTTCTGAATGCGGGAAAAGGTAAAGGTTTAATAAAGCCTATATCTAAAGCTCCTAAAAGAGCAGATGGCTACCTTTGGGATATATGTTATGGAACCACTCACCATCATACATATTTCATTTGGAAGCAGCTAGTGTATTCTCTCTTGAAGATATGCTCATATTCAACTCCTAAGAAACTTAGAGTTCCAAAGCTTGAAATCGTCATATATTTACTTCACAAGCTCTGAATGCGGTTTCTGGCAAATGGGCATACTCCTGATAGAGTATTGGCCCACCATCAAACCTTTTGCTTTTGGATGAAATTTGAGTGTTGACTTTCAAAAAATGCGCACTCTGAAAAACTTTGTTTCTGAATGCGGGAAAAGTTAAAGTTTTTATAAGGCCTATATCTAAAGCTCCTAAAGGAGCACATGGCTACCTTTGGGATATATGATATGGAACCACTCACCATCATACATATTATATTTGGAAGCAGCTAGTGTATTCTCTCTTCAAGATATGCTCATATTCAACTCCTAAGAAACTTAGAGTTCCAAAGCTTGAAATCGTCATATATCTATTTCACAAGCTCTGAATGCGGTTTCTGGCATATGGGCATACCTCTGATAGAGTATTGGCCCACCATCAAACCTTTTGCTTTTGGATGAAATTTGAGTGTTGACTTTCAAAAAATGCGCACTCTGAAAAACTTTGTTTCTGAATGCGGGAAAAGTTAAAGTTTTCATAAAGCCTATATCTAAAGCTCCTAAAGGAGCAGATGGCTACCTTTGGGATATATGCTATGGAACCACTCACCATCATACATATTTCATTTGGAAGCAGCTAGTGTATTCTCTCTTGAAGATATGCTCCTAAGAAACTTAGAGTTCCAAAGCTTGAAATCGTCATATATTTACTTCACAAGCTCTGAATGCGGTTTCTTGCAAATGGGCATGCTCCTGATAGAGTATTGGCCCACCATCAAACCTTTTCCTTTTGGATGAAATTTGAGTGTTGACTTTCAAAAAATGCGCACTCTGAAAAACTTTGTTTCTGAATGCGAGAAAAGTTAAAGGTTTCATAAAGCCTATATCTAAAGCTCCTAAAGGAGCAGATGGCTACCTTTTGACTATGTGATATGGAACCACTCACCATCATACATATTTCATTTGGGAGCAGCTAGTGTATTCTCTCTTGAAGATATGCTCATATTCAACTCCTAAGAAACTTAGAGTTCCAAAGCTTGAAACCGTCATATATTTACTTCACAAGCTCTGAATGCGGTTTCTGGCAAATGGGCATACTCCTGATAGAGTATCGGCCCACCATCAAACCTTTTCCTTTTGGATGAAATTTGAGTGTTGACTTTCAAAAAAATGCGCACTCTGAAAAACGTTGTTTCTGAATGCGGGAAAAGTTAAAGTTTTTATAAGGTCTATATCTAAAGCTCCTAAAGGAGCACATAGCTACCTTTGGGATATATGATATGGAACCACTCACCATCATACATATTTCATTTGGGAGCAGCTAGTGTAATCTCTCTTGAAGATATGCTCATATTCTACTCCTAAGAAACTTAGAGTTCCAAAGCTTGAAATCGTCATATATCTATTTCACAAGCTCTGAATGCGGTTTCTGGCATATGGGCATTCCCCTGATAGAGTATCGGCCCACCATCAAACCTTTTCCTTTTGGATGAAATTTGAGTGTTGACTTTCAAGAAACGCACAGTTTGAAAAACTTTGTTTCTGAATGCGGGAAAAGGTAAAGGTTTCATAAAGCCTATATCTAAAGCTCCTAAAGGAGCAGATGGCTACCTTTGGGATATATGATATGGAACCACTCACCATCATACATATTTCATTTGGAAGCAGCTAGTGTATTCTCTCTTGAAGATATGCTCATATTCAACTCCTAAGAAACTTAGAGTTCCAAAGCTTGAAATCGTCATATATCTATTTCACAAGCTCTGAATGCGGTTTCTGGTATATGGGCATACCCCTGATAGAATATCGGCCCACCATCAAACCTTTTCCTTTTGGATGAAATTTGAGTGTTGACTTTCAAGAAACGCACAGTTTGAAAAACTTTGTTTCTGAATGCGGGAAATGGTAAAGGTTTAATAAAGCCTATATCTAAAGCTCCTAAAGGAGCAGATGGCTACCTTTGGGATATATGTTATGGAACCACTCACCATCATACATATTTCATTTGGAAGCAGCTAGTGTATTCTCTCTTGAAGATATGCTCATATTCAACTCCTAAGAAACTTAGAGTTCCAAAGTTTGAAATCGTCATATATCTATTTCACAAGCTCTGAATGCGGTTTCTGGTATATGGGCATACCCCTGATAGAGTATCGGCCCACCATCAAACCTTTTCCTTTTGGATGAAATTTGAGTGTTGACTTTCAAGAAACGCACAGTTTGAAAAACTTTGTTTCTGAATGCGGGAAAAGGTAAAGGTTTAATAAAGCCAATATCTAAAGCTCCTAAAGGAGCAGATGGCTACCTTTGGGATATATGTTATGGAACCACTCACCATCATACATATTTCATTTGGAAGCAGCTAGTGTATTCTCTCTTCAAGATATGCTCATATTCAACTCCTAAGAAACTTAGAGTTCCAAAGCTTGAAATCGTCATATATCTATTTCACAAGCTCTGAATGCGGTTTCTGGCATATGGGCATACCTCTGATAGAGTATTGGCCCACCATCAAACCTTTTGCTTTTGGATGAAATTTGAGTGTTGACTTTCAAAAAATGCGCACTCTGAAAAACTTTGTTTCTGAATGCGGGAAAAGTTAAAGGTTTCATAAAGCCTATATCTAAAGCTCCTAAAGGAGCAGATGGCTACCTTTGGGATATATGCTATGGAACCACTCACCATCATACATATTTCATTTGGAAGCAGCTAGTGTATTCTCTCTTGAAGATATGCTCCTAAGAAACTTAGAGTTCCAAAGCTTGAAACCGTCATATATTTACTTCACAAGCTCTGAATGCGGTTTCTTGCAAATGGGCATACTCCTGATAGAGTATTGGCCCACCATCAAACCTTTTCCTTTTGGATGAAATTTGAGTGTTGACTTTCAAAAAATGCGCACTCTGAAAAACTTTGTTTCTGAATGCGGGAAAAGTTAAAGGTTTCATAAAGCCTATATCTAAAGCTCCTAAAGGAGCAGATGGCTACCTTTTGACTATGTGATATGGAACCACTCACCGTCATACATATTTCATTTGGGAACAGCTAGTGTATTCTCTCTTGAAGATATGCTCATATTCAACTCCTAAGAAACTTAGAGTTCCAAAGCTTGAAATCGTCATCTATCTATTTCACAAGCTCTGAATGCGGTTTCTGGTATATGGGCATACCCCTGATAGAGTATCGGCCCACCATCAAACCTTTTCCTTTTGGATGAAATTTGAGTGTTGACTTTCAAAAAATGCGCACTCTGAAAAACTTTGTTGTGCGCACTCTGAAAAACTTTTTTTCTGAATGCGGGAAAAGTTAAAGTTTTTATAAGTCCTATATCTAAAGCTCCTAAAAGAGCAGATGGCTACCTTTGGGATATATGATATGGAACCACTCACCATCATACATATTTCATTTGAAAGCAGCTAGTGTATTCTCTCTTGAAGATATGCTCATATTCAACTCCTAAGAAACTTAGAGTTCAAAAGCTTGAAATCGTCATATATTTTACTTCACAAGCTCTGAATGCGGTTTCTGGCAAATGGGCATACTCCTGATAGAGTATTGGCCCACCATCAAACCTTTTGCTTTTGGATGAAATTTGAGTGTTGACTTTCAAAAAATGCGCACTCTGAAAAACTTTATTTCTGAATGCGGGAAAAGGTAAAGGTTTCATAAAGCCTATATCTAAAGCTCCTAAAGGAGCACATGGCTACCTTTGGGATATATGATATGGAACCACTCACCATCATACATATTTCATTTGGAAGCAGCTAGTGTATTCTCTGTTGTAGATATGCTCCTAAGAAACTTCGAGTTCCAAAGCTAGAAATCGTCATATATTTACTTCACAAGCTCTGAATGCGGTTTCTGGTATATGGGCATACCCCTGATAGAGTATCAGCCCACCATCAAACCTTTTCCTTTTGGATGAAATTTGAGTGTTGACTTTCAAGAAACGCACAGTTTGAAAAACTTTGTTTCTGAATGCGGGAAAAGGTAAAGGTTTCATAAAGCCTATATCTAAAGCTCCTAAAGGAGCAGATGGCTACCTTTGGGATATATGATATGGAACCACTCACCATCATACATATTTCATTTGGAAGCAGCTAGTGTATTCTCTCTTGAAGATATGCTCATATTCAACTCCTAAGAAACTTAGAGTTCCAAAGCTTGAAATCGTCATATATTTACTTCACAAGCTCTGAATGCGGTTTCTGGCAAATGGGCATACTCCTGATAGAGTATTGGCCCACCATCAAACTTTTGCTTTTGGATGAAATTTGAGTGTTGACTTTCAAAAAATGCGCACTCTGAAAAACTTTGTTTCTGAATGCGGGAAAAGTTAAAGTTTTTATAAGGCCTATATCTAAAGCTCCTAAAAGAGCACATGGCTACCTTTGGGATATATGATATGGAACCACTCACCATCATACATATTTCATTTGGGAGCAGCTAGTGTATTCTCTCTTGAAGATATGCTCTTATTCAACTCCTAAGAAACTTAGAGTTCCAAAGCTTGAAATCGTCATATATCTATTTCACAAGCTCTGAATGCGGTTTCTGGTATATGGGCATACCCCTGATAGAGTATCGGCCCACCATCAAACCTTTTCCTTTTGGATGAAATTTGAGTGTTGACTTTCAAGAAACGCACAGTTTGAAAAACTTTGTTTCTGAATGCGGGAAAAGGTAAAGGTTTCATAAAGCCTATATCTAAAGCTCCTAAAGGAGCAGATGGCTACCTTTGGGATATATGATATGGAACCACTCACCATCATACATATTTCATTTGGAAGCAGCTAGTGTATTCTCTCTTGAAGATATGCTCCTAAGAAACTTCGAGTTCCAAAGCTAGAAATCGTCATATATTTACTTCACAAGCTCTGAATGCGGTTTCTTGCAAATGGGCATACTCCTGTTAGAGTATTGGCCCACCATCAAACCTTTTCCTTTTGGATGAAATTTGAGTGTTGACTTTCAAAAAATGCGCACTCTGAAAAACTTTGTTTCTGAATGCGGGAAAAGTTAAAGGTTTCATAAAGCCTATATCTAAAGCTCCTAAAGGAGCACATGGCTACCTTTTGACTATGTGATATGGAACCACTCACCATCATACATATTTCATTTGGAAGCAGCTTGTGTATTCTCTCTTGAAGATATGCTCATATTCAACTCCCAAGAAACTTAGAGTTCCAAAGCTTGAAAAGTCATATATTTACTTCACAAGCTCTGAATGCGGTTTCTGGCAAATGGGCATACTCCTGATAGAGTATTGGCCCACCATCTAACCTTTTGCTTTTGGATGAAATTTGAGTGTTGACTTTCAAAAAATGCGCACTCTGAAAAACTTTGTTTCTGAATGCGGGAAAAGTTAAAGTTTTTATAAGGCCTATATCTAAAGTTCCTAAAGGAGCACATGGCTACCTTTGGGATATATGATATGGAACCACTCACCATCATACATATTTCATTTGGGAGCAGCTAGTGTATTCTCTCTTGAAGATATGCTCATATTCAACTCCTAAGAAACTTAGAGTTCCAAAGCTTGAAATCGTCATATATCTATTTCACAAGCTCTGAATTCGGTTTCTGGTATATGGGCATACCCCTGATAGAGTATCGGCCCACCATCAAACCTTATCCTTTTGGATGAAATTTGAGTGTTGATTTTCAAGAAACGCACAGTTTGAAAAACTTTGTTTCTGAATGCGGGAAAAGGTAAAGGTTTCATAAAGCCTATATCTAAAGCTCCTAAAGGAGCAGATGGCTACCTTTGGGATATGTGATATGGAACCACTCACCATCATACATATTTCATTTGGAAGCAGCTAGTGTATTCTCTCTTCAAGATATGCTCATTTTCAACTCCTAAGAAACTTAGAGTTCCAAAACTTTAAATCGTCATATATCTATTTCACAAGCTCTGAATGCGGTTTCTGACATATGGGCATACCTCTGATAGAGTATTGGCCCACCATCAAACCTTTTGCTTTTGGATGAAATTTGAGTGTTGACTTTCAAAAAATGCGCACTCTGAAAAACTTTGTTTCTGAATGCGGGAAAAGGTAAAGGTTTCATAAAGCCTATATCTAAAGCTCCTAAAGGAGCACATGGCTACCTTTGGGATATATGATATGGAACCACTCACCATCATACATATTTCATTTGGAAGCAGCTAGTGTATTCTCTCTTGAAGATATGCTCCTAAGAAACTTCGAGTTCCAAAGCTAGAAATCGTCATATATTTACTTCACAAGCTCTGAATGCGGTTTCTGGTATATGGGCATACCCCTGATAGAGTATCAGCCCACCATCAAACCTTTTCCTTTTGGATGAAATTTGAGTGTTGACTTTCAAGAAACGCACAGTTTGAAAAACTTTGTTTCTGAATGCGGGAAAAGGTAAAGGTTTCATAAAGCCTATATCTAAAGCTCCTAAAGGAGCAGATGGCTACCTTTGGGATATATGATATGGAACCACTCACCATCATACATATTTCATTTGGAAGCAGCTAGTGTATTCTCTCTTGAAGATATGCTCATATTCAACTCCTAAGAAACTTAGAGTTCCAAAGCTTGAAATCGTCATATATTTACTTCACAAGCTCTGAATGCGGTTTCTGGCAAATGGGCATACTCCTGATAGAGTATTGGCCCACCATCAAACTTTTGCTTTTGGATGAAATTTGAGTGTTGACTTTCAAAAAATGCGCACTCTGAAAAACTTTGTTTCTGAATGCGGGAAAAGTTAAAGTTTTTATAAGGCCTATATCTAAAGCTCCTAAAAGAGCACATGGCTACCTTTGGGATATATGATATGGAACCACTCACCATCATACATATTTCATTTGGGAGCAGCTAGTGTATTCTCTCTTGAAGATATGCTCTTATTCAACTCCTAAGAAACTTAGAGTTCCAAAGCTTGAAATCGTCATATATCTATTTCACAAGCTCTGAATGCGGTTTCTGGTATATGGGCATACCCCTGATAGAGTATCGGCCCACCATCAAACCTTTTCCTTTTGGATGAAATTTGAGTGTTGACTTTCAAGAAACGCACAGTTTGAAAAACTTTGTTTCTGAATGCGGGAAAAGGTAAAGGTTTCATAAAGCCTATATCTAAAGCTCCTAAAGGAGCAGATGGCTACCTTTGGGATATATGATATGGAACCACTCACCATCATACATATTTCATTTGGAAGCAGCTAGTGTATTCTCTCTTGAAGATATGCTCCTAAGAAACTTCGAGTTCCAAAGCTAGAAATCGTCATATATTTACTTCACAAGCTCTGAATGCGGTTTCTTGCAAATGGGCATACTCCTGTTAGAGTATTGGCCCACCATCAAACCTTTTCCTTTTGGATGAAATTTGAGTGTTGACTTTCAAAAAATGCGCACTCTGAAAAACTTTGTTTCTGAATGCGGGAAAAGTTAAAGGTTTCATAAAGCCTATATCTAAAGCTCCTAAAGGAGCACATGGCTACCTTTTGACTATGTGATATGGAACCACTCACCATCATACATATTTCATTTGGAAGCAGCTAGTGTATTCTCTCTTGAAGATATGCTCATATTCAACTCCCAAGAAACTTAGAGTTCCAAAGCTTGAAAAGTCATATATTTACTTCACAAGCTCTGAATGCGGTTTCTGGCAAATGGGCATACTCCTGATAGAGTATTGGCCCACCATCTAACCTTTTGCTTTTGGATGAAATTTGAGTGTTGACTTTCAAAAAATGCGCACTCTGAAAAACTTTGTTTCTGAATGCGGGAAAAGTTAAAGTTTTTATAAGGCCTATATCTAAAGTTCCTAAAGGAGCACATGGCTACCTTTGGGATATATGATATGGAACCACTCACCATCATACATATTTCATTTGGGAGCAGCTAGTGTATTCTCTCTTGAAGATATGCTCATATTCAACTCCTAAGAAACTTAGAGTTCCAAAGCTTGAAATCGTCATATATCTATTTCACAAGCTCTGAATTCGGTTTCTGGTATATGGGCATACCCCTGATAGAGTATCGGCCCACCATCAAACCTTATCCTTTTGGATGAAATTTGAGTGTTGATTTTCAAGAAACGCACAGTTTGAAAAACTTTGTTTCTGAATGCGGGAAAAGGTAAAGGTTTCATAAAGCCTATATCTAAAGCTCCTAAAGGAGCAGATGGCTACCTTTGGGATATATGATATGGAGCCACTCACCATCATACATATTTCATTTGGAAGCAGTTAGTGTATTCTCTCTTGAAGATATGCTCATATTCAACTCCCAAGAAACTTAGAGTTCCAAAGCTTGAAATCGTCATATATTTACTTCACAAGCTCTGAATGCGGTTTCTGGCAAATGGGCATACTCCTGATAGAGTATTGGCCCACCATCAAACTTTTGCTTTTGGATGAAATTTGAGTGTTGACTTTCAAAAAATGCGCACTCTGAAAAACTTTGTTTCTGAATGCGGGAAAAGTTAAAGTTTTTATAAGGCCTATATCTAAAGCTCCTAAAGGAGCACATGGCTACCTTTGGGATATATGATATGGAACCACTCACCATCAAACATATTTCATTTGGGAGCAGCTAGTGTAATCTCTCTTGAAGATATGCTCATATTCTACTCCTAAGAAACTTAGAGTTCCAAAGCTTGAAATCGTCATATATCTATTTCACAAGCTCTGAATGCGGTTTCTGGCATATGGGCATTCCCCTGATAGAGTATCGGCCCACCATCAAACCTTTTCCTTTTGGATGAAATTTGAGTGTTGACTTTCAAGAAACGCACAGTTTGAAAAACTTTGTTTCTGAATGCGGGAAAAAGTAAAGGTTTCATAAAGCCTATATCTAAAGCTCCTAAAGGAGCAGATGGCTACCTTTTGAATATGTGATATGGAACCACTCACCATCATACATATTTCATTTGGAAGCAGCTAGTGTATTCTCTCTTGAAGATATGCTCCTAAGAAACTTAGAGTTCCAAAGCTTGAAATCGTCATATATTTACTTCACAAGCTCTGAATGCGGTTTCTTGCAAATGGGCATACTCCTGATAGAGTATTGGCCCACCATCAAACCTTTTCCTTTTGGATGAAATTTGAGTGTTGACTTTCAAAAAATGCGCACTCTGAAAAACTTTGTTTCTGAATGCGGGAAAAGTTAAAGGTTTCATAAAGCCTATATCTAAAGCTCCTAAAGGAGCAGATGGCTACCTTTTGACTATGTGATATGGAACCAGTCACCATCATACATATTTCATTTGGAAGCAGCTAGTGTATTCTCTCTTGAAGATATGCTCATATTCAACTCCTAAGAAACTTAGAGTTCCAAAGCTTGAAATCGTCATATATTTACTTCACAAGCTCTGAATGCGGTTTCTTGCAAATGGGCATACTCCTGATAGAGTATCGGCCCACCATCAAACCTTTTCCTTTTGGATGAAATTTGAGTGTTGACTTTCAAGAAACGCACAGTTTGAAAAACTTTGTTTCTGAATGCGGGAAAAGGTAAAGGTTTCATAAAGCCTATATCTAAAGCTCCTAAAGGAGCAGATGGCTACCTTTGGGATATATGATATGGAACCACTCACCATCATACATATTTCATTTGGAAGCAGCTAGTGTATTCTCTCTTGAAGATATGCTCATATTCAACTCCTAAGAAACATAGAGTTCCAAAGCTTGAAATCGTCAGATATTTACTTCACAAGCTCTGAATGCGGTTTCTGGCAAATGGGCATACTCCTGATAGAGTATTGTCCCACCATCAAACTTTTGCTTTTGGATGAAATTTGAGTGTTGACTTTCAAAAAATGCGCACTCTGAAAAACTTTGTTTCTGAATGCGGGAAAAGTTAAAGTTTTTATAAGGCCTATATCTAAAGCTCCTAAAGGAGCACATGGCTACCTTTGGGATATATGATATGGAACCACTCACCATCAAACATATTTCATTTGGGAGCAGCTAGTGTAATCTCTCTTGAAGATATGCTCATATTCTACTCCTAAGAAACTTAGAGTTCCAAAGCTTGAAATCGTCATATATCTATTTCACAAGCTCTGAATGCGGTTTCTGGCATATGGGCATACCCCTGATAGAGTATCGGCCCACCATCAAACCTTTTCCTTTTGGATGAAATTTGAGTGTTGACTTTCAAGAAACGCACAGTTTGAAAAACTTTGTTTCTGAATGCGGGAAAAGGTAAAGGTTTCATAAAGCCTATATCTAAAGCTCCTAAAGGAGCAGATGGCTACCTTTGGGATATATGATATGGAACCACTCACCATCATACATATTTCATTTGGAAGCAGCTAGTGTATTCTCTCTTGAAGATATGCTCCTAAGAAACTTCGAGTTCCAAAGCTAGAAATCGTCATATATTTACTTCACAAGCTCTGAATGCGGTTTCTTGCAAATGGGCATACTCCTGTTAGAGTATTGGCCCACCATCAAACCTTTTCCTTTTGGATGAAATTTGAGTGTTGACTTTCAAAAAATGCGCACTCTGAAAAACTTTGTTTCTGAATGCGGGAAAAGTTAAAGGTTTCATAAAGCCTATATCTAAAGCTCCTATAGGAGCACATGGCTACCTTTTGACTATGTGATATGGAACCACTCACCATCATACATATTTCATTTGGAAGCAGCTAGTGTATTCTCTCTTGAAGATATGCTCATATTCAACTCCCAAGAAACTTAGAGTTCCAAAGCTTGAAAAGTCATATATTTACTTCACAAGCTCTGAATGCGGTTTCTGGCAAATGGGCATACTCCTGATAGAGTATTGGCCCACCATCTAACCTTTTGCTTTTGGATGAAATTTGAGTGTTGACTTTCAAAAAATGCGCACTCTGAAAAACTTTGTTTCTGAATGCGGGAAAAGTTAAAGTTTTTATAAGGCCTATATCTAAAGTTCCTAAAGGAGCACATGGCTACCTTTGGGATATATGATATGGAACCACTCACCATCATACATATTTCATTTGGGAGCAGCTAGTGTATTCTCTCTTGAAGATATGCTCATATTCAACTCCTAAGAAACTTAGAGTTCCAAAGCTTGAAATCGTCATATATCTATTTCACAAGCTCTGAATTCGGTTTCTGGTATATGGGCATACCCCTGATAGAGTATCGGCCCACCATCAAACCTTATCCTTTTGGATGAAATTTGAGTGTTGATTTTCAAGAAACGCACAGTTTGAAAAACTTTGTTTCTGAATGCGGGAAAAGGTAAAGGTTTCATAAAGCCTATATCTAAAGCTCCTAAAGGAGCAGATGGCTACCTTTGGGATATATGATATGGAGCCACTCACCATCATACATATTTCATTTGGAAGCAGTTAGTGTATTCTCTCTTGAAGATATGCTCATATTCAACTCCTAAGAAACTTAGAGTTCCAAAGCTTGAAATCGTCATATATTTACTTCACAAGCTCTGAATGCGGTTTCTGGCAAATGGGCATACTCCTGATAGAGTATTGGCCCACCATCAAACTTTTGCTTTTGGATGAAATTTGAGTGTTGACTTTCAAAAAATGCGCACTCTGAAAAACTTTGTTTCTGAATGCGGGAAAAGTTAAAGTTTTTATAAGGCCTATATCTAAAGCTCCTAAAGGAGCACATGGCTACCTTTGGGATATATGATATGGAACCACTCACCATCAAACATATTTCATTTGGGAGCAGCTAGTGTAATCTCTCTTGAAGATATGCTCATATTCTACTCCTAAGAAACTTAGAGTTCCAAAGCTTGAAATCGTCATATATCTATTTCACAAGCTCTGATTGCGGTTTCTGGCATATGGGCATTCCCCTGATAGAGTATCGGCCCACCATCAAACCTTTTCCTTTTGGATGAAATTTGAGTGTTGACTTTCAAGAAACGCACAGTTTGAAAAACTTTGTTTCTGAATGCGGGAAAAAGTAAAGGTTTCATAAAGCCTATATCTAAAGCTCCTAAAGGAGCAGATGGCTACCTTTTGAATATGTGATATGGAACCACTCACCATCATACATATTTCATTTGGAAGCAGCTAGTGTATTCTCTCTTGAAGATATGCTCCTAAGAAACTTAGAGTTCCAAAGCTTGAAATCGTCATATATTTACTTCACAAGCTCTGAATGCGGTTTCTTGCAAATGGGCATACTCCTGATAGAGTATTGGCCCACCATCAAACCTTTTCCTTTTGGATGAAATTTGAGTGTTGACTTTCAAAAAATGCGCACTCTGAAAAACTTTGTTTCTGAATGCGGGAAAAGTTAAAGGTTTCATAAAGCCTATATCTAAAGCTCCTAAAGGAGCAGATGGCTACCTTTTGACTATGTGATATGGAACCAGTCACCATCATACATATTTCATTTGGAAGCAGCTAGTGTATTCTCTCTTGAAGATATGCTCATATTCAACTCCTAAGAAACTTAGAGTTCCAAAGCTTGAAATCGTCATATATTTACTTCACAAGCTCTGAATGCGGTTTCTTGCAAATGGGCATACTCCTGATAGAGTATCGGCCCACCATCAAACCTTTTCCTTTTGGATGAAATTTGAGTGTTGACTTTCAAGAAACGCACAGTTTGAAAAACTTTGTTTCTGAATGCGGGAAAAGGTAAAGGTTTCATAAAGCCTATATCTAAAGCTCCTAAAGGAGCAGATGGCTACCTTTGGGATATATGATATGGAACCACTCACCATCATACATATTTCATTTGGAAGCAGCTAGTGTATTCTCTCTTGAAGATATGCTCATATTCAACTCCTAAGAAACATAGAGTTCCAAAGCTTGAAATCGTCAGATATTTACTTCACAAGCTCTGAATGCGGTTTCTGGCAAATGGGCATACTCCTGATAGAGTATTGTCCCACCATCAAACTTTTGCTTTTGGATGAAATTTGAGTGTTGACTTTCAAAAAATGCGCACTCTGAAAAACTTTGTTTCTGAATGCGGGAAAAGTTAAAGTTTTTATAAGGCCTATATCTAAAGCTCCTAAAGGAGCACATGGCTACCTTTGGGATATATGATATGGAACCACTCACCATCAAACATATTTCATTTGGGAGCAGCTAGTGTAATCTCTCTTGAAGATATGCTCATATTCTACTCCTAAGAAACTTAGAGTTCCAAAGCTTGAAATCGTCATATATCTATTTCACAAGCTCTGAATGCGGTTTCTGGCATATGGGCATACCCCTGATAGAGTATCGGCCCACCATCAAACCTTTTCCTTTTGGATGAAATTTGAGTGTTGACTTTCAAGAAACGCACAGTTTGAAAAACTTTGTTTCTGAATGCGGGAAAAGGTAAAGGTTTCATAAAGCCTATATCTAAAGCTCCTAAAGGAGCAGATGGCTACCTTTGGGATATATGATATGGAACCACTCACCATCATACATATTTCATTTGGAAGCAGCTAGTGTATTCTCTCTTGAAGATATGCTCCTAAGAAACTTCGAGTTCCAAAGCTAGAAATCGTCATATATTTACTTCACAAGCTCTGAATGCGGTTTCTTGCAAATGGGCATACTCCTGTTAGAGTATTGGCCCACCATCAAACCTTTTCCTTTTGGATGAAATTTGAGTGTTGACTTTCAAAAAATGCGCACTCTGAAAAACTTTGTTTCTGAATGCGGGAAAAGTTAAAGGTTTCATAAAGCCTATATCTAAAGCTCCTATAGGAGCACATGGCTACCTTTTGACTATGTGATATGGAACCACTCACCATCATACATATTTCATTTGGAAGCAGCTAGTGTATTCTCTCTTGAAGATATGCTCATATTCAACTCCCAAGAAACTTAGAGTTCCAAAGCTTGAAAAGTCATATATTTACTTCACAAGCTCTGAATGCGGTTTCTGGCAAATGGGCATACTCCTGATAGAGTATTGGCCCACCATCTAACCTTTTGCTTTTGGATGAAATTTGAGTGTTGACTTTCAAAAAATGCGCACTCTGAAAAACTTTGTTTCTGAATGCGGGAAAAGTTAAAGTTTTTATAAGGCCTATATCTAAAGTTCCTAAAGGAGCACATGGCTACCTTTGGGATATATGATATGGAACCACTCACCATCATACATATTTCATTTGGGAGCAGCTAGTGTATTCTCTCTTGAAGATATGCTCATATTCAACTCCTAAGAAACTTAGAGTTCCAAAGCTTGAAATCGTCATATATCTATTTCACAAGCTCTGAATTCGGTTTCTGGTATATGGGCATACCCCTGATAGAGTATCGGCCCACCATCAAACCTTATCCTTTTGGATGAAATTTGAGTGTTGATTTTCAAGAAACGCACAGTTTGAAAAACTTTGTTTCTGAATGCGGGAAAAGGTAAAGGTTTCATAAAGCCTATATCTAAAGCTCCTAAAGGAGCAGATGGCTACCTTTGGGATATATGATATGGAGCCACTCACCATCATACATATTTCATTTGGAAGCAGTTAGTGTATTCTCTCTTGAAGATATGCTCATATTCAACTCCTAAGAAACTTAGAGTTCCAAAGCTTGAAATCGTCATATATTTACTTCACAAGCTCTGAATGCGGTTTCTGGCAAATGGGCATACTCCTGATAGAGTATTGGCCCACCATCAAACTTTTGCTTTTGGATGAAATTTGAGTGTTGACTTTCAAAAAATGCGCACTCTGAAAAACTTTGTTTCTGAATGCGGGAAAAGTTAAAGTTTTTATAAGGCCTATATCTAAAGCTCCTAAAGGAGCACATGGCTACCTTTGGGATATATGATATGGAACCACTCACCATCAAACATATTTCATTTGGGAGCAGCTAGTGTAATCTCTCTTGAAGATATGCTCATATTCTACTCCTAAGAAACTTAGAGTTCCAAAGCTTGAAATCGTCATATATCTATTTCACAAGCTCTGATTGCGGTTTCTGGCATATGGGCATTCCCCTGATAGAGTATCGGCCCACCATCAAACCTTTTCCTTTTGGATGAAATTTGAGTGTTGACTTTCAAGAAACGCACAGTTTGAAAAACTTTGTTTCTGAATGCGGGAAAAAGTAAAGGTTTCATAAAGCCTATATCTAAAGCTCCTAAAGGAGCAGATGGCTACCTTTTGAATATGTGATATGGAACCACTCACCATCATACATATTTCATTTGGAAGCAGCTAGTGTATTCTCTCTTGAAGATATGCTCCTAAGAAACTTAGAGTTCCAAAGCTTGAAATCGTCATATATTTACTTCACAAGCTCTGAATGCGGTTTCTTGCAAATGGGCATACTCCTGATAGAGTATTGGCCCACCATCAAACCTTTTCCTTTTGGATGAAATTTGAGTGTTGACTTTCAAAAAATGCGCACTCTGAAAAACTTTGTTTCTGAATGCGGGAAAAGTTAAAGGTTTCATAAAGCCTATATCTAAAGCTCCTAAAGGAGCAGATGGCTACCTTTTGACTATGTGATATGGAACCAGTCACCATCATACATATTTCATTTGGAAGCAGCTAGTGTATTCTCTCTTGAAGATATGCTCATATTCAACTCCTAAGAAACTTAGAGTTCCAAAGCTTGAAATCGTCATATATTTACTTCACAAGCTCTGAATGCGGTTTCTTGCAAATGGGCATACTCCTGATAGAGTATCGGCCCACCATCAAACCTTTTCCTTTTGGATGAAATTTGAGTGTTGACTTTCAAGAAACGCACAGTTTGAAAAACTTTGTTTCTGAATGCGGGAAAAGGTAAAGGTTTCATAAAGCCTATATCTAAAGCTCCTAAAGGAGCAGATGGCTACCTTTGGGATATATGATATGGAACCACTCACCATCATACATATTTCATTTGGAAGCAGCTAGTGTATTCTCTCTTGAAGATATGCTCATATTCAACTCCTAAGAAACATAGAGTTCCAAAGCTTGAAATCGTCAGATATTTACTTCACAAGCTCTGAATGCGGTTTCTGGCAAATGGGCATACTCCTGATAGAGTATTGTCCCACCATCAAACTTTTGCTTTTGGATGAAATTTGAGTGTTGACTTTCAAAAAATGCGCACTCTGAAAAACTTTGTTTCTGAATGCGGGAAAAGTTAAAGTTTTTATAAGGCCTATATCTAAAGCTCCTAAAGGAGCACATGGCTACCTTTGGGATATATGATATGGAACCACTCACCATCAAACATATTTCATTTGGGAGCAGCTAGTGTAATCTCTCTTGAAGATATGCTCATATTCTACTCCTAAGAAACTTAGAGTTCCAAAGCTTGAAATCGTCATATATCTATTTCACAAGCTCTGATTGCGGTTTCTGGCATATGGGCATTCCCCTGATAGAGTATCGGCCCACCATCAAACCTTTTCCTTTTGGATGAAATTTGAGTGTTGACTTTCAAGAAACGCACAGTTTGAAAAACTTTGTTTCTGAATGCGGGAAAAAGTAAAGGTTTCATAAAGCCTATATCTAAAGCTCCTAAAGGAGCTACCTTTTGAATATGTGATATGGAACCACTCACCATCATACATATTTCATTTGGAAGCAGCTAGTGTATTCTCTCTTGAAGATATGCTCATATTCAACTCCCAAGAAACTTAGAGTTCCAAAGCTTGAAACCGTCATATATTTACTTCACATGCTCTGAATGCGGTTTCTGGCAAATGGGCATACTCCTGATAGAGCATCGGCCCACCATCAAACCTTTTCCTTTTGGATGAAATTTGAGTGTTGACTTTCAAAAAATGCGCACTCTGAAAAACTTTGTTTCTGAATGCGGGAAAAGTTAAAGTTTTTATAAGGCCTATATCTAAAGCTCCTAAAGGAGCACATGGCTACCTTTGGGATATATGATATGGAACCACTCACCATCATACATATTTCATTTGGGAGCAGCTAGTGTAATCTCTCTTGAAGATATGCTCATATTCTACTCCTAAGAAACTTAGAGTTTCAAAGCTTGAAATCGTCATATATCTATTTCACAAGCTCTGAATGCGGTTTCTGGCATATGGGCATTCCCCTGATAGAGTATCGGCCCACCATCAAACCTTTTCCTTTTGGATGAAATTTGAGTGTTGACTTTCAAGAAACGCACAGTTTGAAAAACTTTGTTTCTGAATGCGGGAAAAAGTAAAGGTTTCATAAAGCCTATATCTAAAGCTCCTAAAGGAGCAGATGGCAACCTTTTGAATATGTGATATGGAACCACTCACCATCATACATATTTCATTTGGGAGCAGCTAGTGTATTCTCTCTTGAAGATATGCTCATATTCAACTCCCAAGAAACTTAGAGTTCCAAAGCTTGAAACCGTCATATATTTACTTCACATGCTCTGAATGCGGTTTCTGGCAAATGGGCATACCCCTGATAGAGTATCGACCCACCATCAAACCTTTTCCTTTTGGATGAAATTTGAGTGTTGATTTTCAAGAAACGCACAGTTTGAAAAACTTTGTTTCTGAATGCGGGAAAAAGTAAAGGTTTCATAAAGCCTATATCTAAAGCTCCTAAAGGAGCAGATGGCTACCTTTTGAATATGTGATATGGAACCACTCACCATCATACATATTTCATTTGGAAGCAGCTAGTGTATTCTCTCTTGAAGATATGCTCATATTCAACTCCCAAGAAACTTAGAGTTCCAAAGCTTGAAACCGTCATATATTTACTTCACATGCTCTGAATGCGGTTTCTGGCAAATGGGCATACTCCTGATAGAGCATCGGCCCACCATCAAACCTTTTCCTTTTGGATGAAATTTGAGTGTTGACTTTCAAAAAATGCGCACTCTGAAAAACTTTGTTTCTGAATGCGGGAAAAGTTAAAGTTTTTATAAGGCCTATATCTAAAGCTCCTAAAGGAGCACATGGCTACCTTTGGGATATATGATATGGAACCACTCACCATCATACATATTTCATTTGAAAGCAGCTAGTGTAATCTCTCTTGAAGATATGCTCATATTCTACTCCTAAGAAACTTAGAGTTTCAAAGCTTGAAATCGTCATATATCTATTTCACAAGCTCTGAATGCGGTTTCTGGCATATGGGCATTCCCCTGATAGAGTATCGGCCCACCATCAAACCTTTTCCTTTTGGATGAAATTTGAGTGTTGACTTTCAAGAAACGCACAGTTTGAAAAACTTTGTTTCTGAATGCGGGAAAAAGTAAAGGTTTCATAAAGCCTATATCTAAAGCTCCTAAAGGAGCAGATGGCAACCTTTTGAATATGTGATATGGAACCACTCACCATCATACATATTTCATTTGGGAGCAGCTAGTGTATTCTCTCTTGAAGATATGCTCATATTCAACTCCCAAGAAACTTAGAGTTCCAAAGCTTGAAACCGTCATATATTTACTTCACATGCTCTGAATGCGGTTTCTGGCAAATGGGCATACCCCTGATAGAGTATCGACCCACCATCAAACCTTTTCCTTTTGGATGAAATTTGAGTGTTGATTTTCAAGAAACGCACAGTTTGAAAAACTTTGTTTCTGAATGCGGGAAAAAGTAAAGGTTTCATAAAGCCTATATCTAAAGCTCCTAAAGGAGCAGATGGCTACCTTTTGAATATGTGATATGGAACCACTCACCATCATACATATTTCATTTGGAAGCAGCTAGTGTATTCTCTCTTGAAGATATGCTCATATTCAACTCCCAAGAAACTTAGAGTTCCAAAGCTTGAAACCGTCATATATTTACTTCACATGCTCTGAATGCGGTTTCTGGCAAATGGGCATACTCCTGATAGAGCATCGGCCCACCATCAAACCTTTTCCTTTTGGATGAAATTTGAGTGTTGACTTTCAAAAAATGCGCACTCTGAAAAACTTTGTTTCTGAATGCGGGAAAAGTTAAAGTTTTTATAAGGCCTATATCTAAAGCTCCTAAAGGAGCACATGGCTACCTTTGGGATATATGATATGGAACCACTCACCATCATACATATTTGATTTGGGAGCAGCTAGTGTAATCTCTCTTGAAGATATGCTCATATTCTACTCCTAAGAAACTTAGAGTTTCAAAGCTTGAAATCGTCATATATCTATTTCACAAGCTCTGAATGCGGTTTCTGGCATATGGGCATTCCCCTGATAGAGTATCGGCCCACCATCAAACCTTTTCCTTTTGGATGAAATTTGAGTGTTGACTTTCAAGAAACGCACAGTTTGAAAAACTTTGTTTCTGAATGCGGGAAAAAGTAAAGGTTTCATAAAGCCTATATCTAAAGCTCCTAAAGGAGCAGATGGCTACCTTTGGGATATATGATATGGAGCCACTCACCATCATACATATTTCATTTGGAAGCAGTTAGTGTATTCTCTCTTGAAGATATGCTCATATTCAACTCCTAAGAAACTTAGAGTTCCAAAGCTTGAAATCGTCATATATTTACTTCACAAGCTCTGAATGCGGTTTCTGGCAAATGGGCATACTCCTGATAGAGTATTGGCCCACCATCAAACTTTTGCTTTTGGATGAAATTTGAGTGTTGACTTTCAAAAAATGCGCACTCTGAAAAACTTTGTTTCTGAATGCGGGAAAAGTTAAAGTTTTTATAAGGCCTATATCTAAAGCTCCTAAAGGAGCACATGGCTACCTTTGGCATACATGATATGGAACCACTCACCATCAAACATATTTCATTTGGGAGCAGCTAGTGTAATCTCTCTTGAAGATATGCTCATATTCTACTCCTAAGAAACTTAGAGTTCCAAAGCTTGAAATCGTCATATATCTATTTCACAAGCTCTGAATGCGGTTTCTGGCATATGGGCATTCCCCTGATAGAGTATCGGCCCACCATCAAACCTTTTCCTTTTGGATGAAATTTGAGTGTTGACTTTCAAGAAACGCACAGTTTGAAAAACTTTGTTTCTGAATGCGGGAAAAAGTAAAGGTTTCATAAAGCCTATATCTAAAGCTCCTAAAGGAGCAGATGGCTACCTTTTGAATATGTGATATGGAACCACTCACCATCATACATATTTCATTTGGGAGCAGCTAGTGTATTCTCTCTTGAAGATATGCTCATATTCAACTCCTAAGAAACTTAGAGTTCCAAAGCTTGAAATCGTCATATATCTATTTCACAAGCTCTGAATTCGGTTTCTGGTATATGGGCATACCCCTGATAGAGTATCGGCCCACCATCAAACCTTTTCCTTTTGGATGAAATTTGAGTGTTGATTTTCAAGAAACACACAGTTTGAAAAACTTTGTTTCTGAATGCGGGAAAAGGTAAAGGTTTCATAAAGCCTATATCTAAAGCTCCTAAAGGAGCAGATGGCTACCTTTGGGATATATGATATGGAGCCACTCACCATCATACATATTTCATTTGGAAGCAGTTAGTGTATTCTCTCTTGAAGATATGCTCATATTCAACTCCTAAGAAACTTAGAGTTCCAAAGCTTGAAATCGTCATATATTTACTTCACAAGCTCTGAATGCGGTTTCTGGCAAATGGGCATACTCCTGATAGAGTATTGGCCCACCATCAAACTTTTGCTTTTGGATGAAATTTGAGTGTTGACTTTCAAAAAATGCGCACTCTGAAAAACTTTGTTTCTGAATGCGGGAAAAGTTAAAGTTTTTATAAGGCCTATATCTAAAGCTCCTAAAGGAGCACATGGCTACCTTTGGCATATATGATATGGAACCACTCACCATCAAACATATTTCATTTGGGAGCAGCTAGTGCAATCTCTCTTGAAGATATGCTCATATTCTACTCCTAAGAAACTTAGAGTTCCAAAGCTTGAAATCGTCATATATCTATTTCACAAGCTCTGAATGCGGTTTCTGGCATATGGGCATTCCCCTGATAGAGTATCGGCCCACCATCAAACCTTTTCCTTTTGGATGAAATTTGAGTGTTGACTTTCAAGAAACGCACAGTTTGAAAAACTTTGTTTCTGAATGCGGGAAAAAGTAAAGGTTTCATAAAGCCTATATCTAAAGCTCCTAAAGGAGCAGATGGCAACCTTTTGAATATGTGATATGGAACCACTCACCATCATACATATTTCATTTGGAAGCAGCTAGTGTATTCTCTCTTGAAGATATGCTCCTAAGAAACTTAGAGTTCCAAAGCTTGAAATCGTCATATATTTACTTCACAAGCTCTGAATGCGGTTTCTTGCAAATGGGCATACTCCTGATAGAGTATTGGCCCACCATCAAACCTTTTCCTTTTGGATGAAATTGGAGTGTTTTCTTTCAAAAAATGCGCACTCTGAAAAACTTTGTTTCTGAATGCGGGAAAAGTTAAAGGTTTCATAAAGCCTATATCTAAAGCTCCTAAAGGAGCAGATGGCTACCTTTTGACTATGTGATATGGAACCAGTCACCATCATACATATTTCATTTGGAAGCAGCTAGTGTATTCTCTCTTGAAGATATGCTCATATTCAACTCCTAAGAAACTTAGAGTTCCAAAGCTTGAAATCGTCATATATTTACTTCACAAGCTCTGAATGCGGTTTCTTGCAAATGGGCATACTCCTGATAGAGTATCGGCCCACCATCAAACCTTTTCCTTTTGGATGAAATTTGAGTGTTGACTTTCAAGAAACGCACAGTTTGAAAAACTTTGTTTCTGAATGCGGGAAAAGGTAAAGGTTTCATAAAGCCTATATCTAAAGCTCCTAAAGGAGCTGATGGCTACCTTTGGGATATATGATATGGAACCACTCACCATCATACATATTTCATTTGGAAGCAGCTAGTGTATTCTCTCTTGAAGATATGCTCATATTCAACTCCTAAGAAACATAGAGTTCCAAAGCTTGAAATCGTCAGATATTTACTTCACAAGCTCTGAATGCGGTTTCTGGCAAATGGGCATACTCCTGATAGAGTATTGTCCCACCATCAAACTTTTGCTTTTGGATGAAATTTGAGTGTTGACTTTCAAAAAATGCGCACTCTGAAAAACTTTGTTTCTGAATGCGGGAAAAGTTAAAGTTTTTATAAGGCCTATATCTAAAGCTCCTAAAGGAGCACATGGCTACCTTTGGGATATATGATATGGAACCACTCACCATCAAACATATTTCATTTGGGAGCAGCTAGTGTAATCTCTCTTGAAGATATGCTCATATTCTACTCCTAAGAAACTTAGAGTTCCAAAGCTTGAAATCGTCATATATCTATTTCACAAGCTCTGATTGCGGTTTCTGGCATATGGGCATTCCCCTGATAGAGTATCGGCCCACCATCAAACCTTTTCCTTTTGGATGAAATTTGAGTGTTGACTTTCAAGAAACGCACAGTTTGAAAAACTTTGTTTCTGAATGCGGGAAAAAGTAAAGGTTTCATAAAGCCTATATCTAAAGCTCCTAAAGGAGCAGATGGCTACCTTTTGAATATGTGATATGGAACCACTCACCATCATACATATTTCATTTGGAAGCAGCTAGTGTATTCTCTCTTGAAGATATGCTCATATTCAACTCCCAAGAAACTTAGAGTTCCAAAGCTTGAAACCGTCATATATTTACTTCACATGCTCTGAATGCGGTTTCTGGCAAATGGGCATACTCCTGATAGAGCATCGGCCCACCATCAAACCTTTTCCTTTTGGATGAAATTTGAGTGTTGACTTTCAAAAAATGCGCACTCTGAAAAACTTTGTTTCTGAATGCGGGAAAAGTTAAAGTTTTTATAAGGCCTATATCTAAAGCTCCTAAAGGAGCACATGGCTACCTTTGGGATATATGATATGGAACCACTCACCATCATACATATTTCATTTGGGAGCAGCTAGTGTAATCTCTCTTGAAGATATGCTCATATTCTACTCCTAAGAAACTTAGAGTTTCAAAGCTTGAAATCGTCATATATCTATTTCACAAGCTCTGAATGCGGTTTCTGGCATATGGGCATTCCCCTGATAGAGTATCGGCCCACCATCAAACCTTTTCCTTTTGGATGAAATTTGAGTGTTGACTTTCAAGAAACGCACAGTTTGAAAAACTTTGTTTCTGAATGCGGGAAAAAGTAAAGGTTTCATAAAGCCTATATCTAAAGCTCCTAAAGGAGCAGATGGCAACCTTTTGAATATGTGATATGGAACCACTCACCATCATACATATTTCATTTGGGAGCAGCTAGTGTATTCTCTCTTGAAGATATGCTCATATTCAACTCCCAAGAAACTTAGAGTTCCAAAGCTTGAAACCGTCATATATTTACTTCACATGCTCTGAATGCGGTTTCTGGCAAATGGGCATACCCCTGATAGAGTATCGACCCACCAGCAAACCTTTTCCTTTTGGATGAAATTTGAGTGTTGATTTTCAAGAAACGCACAGTTTGAAAAACTTTGTTTCTGAATGCGGGAAAAAGTAAAGGTTTCATAAAGCCTATATCTAAAGCTCCTAAAGGAGCAGATGGCTACCTTTTGAATATGTGATATGGAACCACTCACCATCATACATATTTCATTTGGAAGCAGCTAGTGTATTCTCTCTTGAAGATATGCTCATATTCAACTCCCAAGAAACTTAGAGTTCCAAAGCTTGAAACCGTCATATATTTACTTCACATGCTCTGAATGCGGTTTCTGGCAAATGGGCATACTCCTGATAGAGCATCGGCCCACCATCAAACCTTTTCCTTTTGGATGAAATTTGAGTGTTGACTTTCAAAAAATGCGCACTCTGAAAAACTTTGTTTCTGAATGCGGGAAAAGTTAAAGTTTTTATAAGGCCTATATCTAAAGCTCCTAAAGGAGCACATGGCTACCTTTGGGATATATGATATGGAACCACTCACCATCATACATATTTCATTTGGGAGCAGCTAGTGTAATCTCTCTTGAAGATATGCTCATATTCTACTCCTAAGAAACTTAGAGTTTCAAAGCTTGAAATCGTCATATATCTATTTCACAAGCTCTGAATGCGGTTTCTGGCATATGGGCATTCCCCTGATAGAGTATCGGCCCACCATCAAACCTTTTCCTTTTGGATGAAATTTGAGTGTTGACTTTCAAGAAACGCACAGTTTGAAAAACTTTGTTTCTGAATGCGGGAAAAAGTAAAGGTTTCATAAAGCCTATATCTAAAGCTCCTAAAGGAGCAGATGGCTACCTTTGGGATATATGATATGGAGCCACTCACCATCATACATATTTCATTTGGAAGCAGTTAGTGTATTCTCTCTTGAAGATATGCTCATATTCAACTCCTAAGAAACTTAGAGTTCCAAAGCTTGAAATCGTCATATATTTACTTCACAAGCTCTGAATGCGGTTTCTGGCAAATGGGCATACTCCTGATAGAGTATTGGCCCACCATCAAACTTTTGCTTTTGGATGAAATTTGAGTGTTGACTTTCAAAAAATGCGCACTCTGAAAAACTTTGTTTCTGAATGCGGGAAAAGTTAAAGTTTTTATAAGGCCTATATCTAAAGCTCCTAAAGGAGCACATGGCTACCTTTGGCATATATGATATGGAACCACTCACCATCAAACATATTTCATTTGGGAGCAGCTAGTGTAATCTCTCTTGAAGATATGCTCATATTCTACTCCTAAGAAACTTAGAGTTCCAAAGCTTGAAATCGTCATATATCTATTTCACAAGCTCTGAATGCGGTTTCTGGCATATGGGCATTCCCCTGATAGAGTATCGGCCCACCATCAAACCTTTTCCTTTTGGATGAAATTTGAGTGTTGACTTTCAAGAAACGCACAGTTTGAAAAACTTTGTTTCTGAATGCGGGAAAAAGTAAAGGTTTCATAAAGCCTATATCTAAAGCTCCTAAAGGAGCAGATGGCTACCTTTTGAATATGTGATATGGAACCACTCACCATCATACATATTTCATTTGGGAGCAGCTAGTGTATTCTCTCTTGAAGATATGCTCATATTCAACTCCTAAGAAACTTAGAGTTCCAAAGCTTGAAATCGTCATATATCTATTTCACAAGCTCTGAATTCGGTTTCTGGTATATGGGCATACCCCTGATAGAGTATCGGCCCACCATCAAACCTTTTCCTTTTGGATGAAATTTGAGTGTTGATTTTCAAGAAACACACAGTTTGAAAAAGTTTGTTTCTGAATGCGGGAAAAGGTAAAGGTTTCATAAAGCCTATATCTAAAGCTCCTAAAGGAGCAGATGGCTACCTTTGGGATATATGATATGGAGCCACTCACCATCATACATATTTCATTTGGAAGCAGTTAGTGTATTCTCTCTTGAAGATATGCTCATATTCAACTCCTAAGAAACTTAGAGTTCCAAAGCTTGAAATCGTCATATATTTACTTCACAAGCTCTGAATGCGGTTTCTGGCAAATGGGCATACTCCTGATAGAGTATTGGCCCACCATCAAACTTTTGCTTTTGGATGAAATTTGAGTGTTGACTTTCAAAAAATGCGCACTCTGAAAAACTTTGTTTCTGAATGCGGGAAAAGTTAAAGTTTTTATAAGGCCTATATCTAAAGCTCCTAAAGGAGCACATGGCTACCTTTGGCATATATGATATGGAACCACTCACCATCAAACATATTTCATTTGGGAGCAGCTAGTGTAATCTCTCTTGAAGATATGCTCATATTCTACTCCTAAGAAACTTAGAGTTCCAAAGCTTGAAATCGTCATATATCTATTTCACAAGCTCTGAATGCGGTTTCTGGCATATGGGCATTCCCCTGATAGAGTATCGGCCCACCATCAAACCTTTTCCTTTTGGATGAAATTTGAGTGTTGACTTTCAAGAAACGCACAGTTTGAAAAACTTTGTTTCTGAATGCGGGAAAAAGTAAAGGTTTCATAAAGCCTATATCTAAAGCTCCTAAAGGAGCAGATGGCAACCTTTTGAATATGTGATATGGAACCACTCACCATCATACATATTTCATTTGGAAGCAGCTAGTGTATTCTCTCTTGAAGATATGCTCCTAAGAAACTTAGAGTTCCAAAGCTTGAAATCGTCATATATTTACTTCACAAGCTCTGAATGCGGTTTCTTGCAAATGGGCATACTCCTGATAGAGTATTGGCCCACCATCAAACCTTTTCCTTTTGGATGAAATTGGAGTGTTTTCTTTCAAAAAATGCGCACTCTGAAAAACTTTGTTTCTGAATGCGGGAAAAGTTAAAGGTTTCATAAAGCCTATATCTAAAGCTCCTAAAGGAGCAGATGGCTACCTTTTGACTATGTGATATGGAACCAGTCACCATCATACATATTTCATTTGGAAGCAGCTAGTGTATTCTCTCTTGAAGATATGCTCATATTCAACTCCTAAGAAACTTAGAGTTCCAAAGCTTGAAATCGTCATATATTTACTTCACAAGCTCTGAATGCGGTTTCTTGCAAATGGGCATACTCCTGATAGAGTATCGGCCCACCATCAAACCTTTTCCTTTTGGATGAAATTTGAGTGTTGACTTTCAAGAAACGCACAGTTTGAAAAACTTTGTTTCTGAATGCGGGAAAAGGTAAAGGTTTCATAAAGCCTATATCTAAAGCTCCTAAAGGAGCAGATGGCTACCTTTGGGATATATGATATGGAACCACTCACCATCATACATATTTCATTTGGAAGCAGCTAGTGTATTCTCTCTTGAAGATATGCTCATATTCAACTCCTAAGAAACATAGAGTTCCAAAGCTTGAAATCGTCAGATATTTACTTCACAAGCTCTGAATGCGGTTTCTGGCAAATGGGCATACTCCTGATAGAGTATTGTCCCACCATCAAACTTTTGCTTTTGGATGAAATTTGAGTGTTGACTTTCAAAAAATGCGCACTCTGAAAAACTTTGTTTCTGAATGCGGGAAAAGTTAAAGTTTTTATAAGGCCTATATCTAAAGCTCCTAAAGGAGCACATGGCTACCTTTGGGATATATGATATGGAACCACTCACCATCAAACATATTTCATTTGGGAGCAGCTAGTGTAATCTCTCTTGAAGATATGCTCATATTCTACTCCTAAGAAACTTAGAGTTCCAAAGCTTGAAATCGTCATATATCTATTTCACAAGCTCTGATTGCGGTTTCTGGCATATGGGCATTCCCCTGATAGAGTATCGGCCCACCATCAAACCTTTTCCTTTTGGATGAAATTTGAGTGTTGACTTTCAAGAAACGCACAGTTTGAAAAACTTTGTTTCTGAATGCGGGAAAAAGTAAAGGTTTCATAAAGCCTATATCTAAAGCTCCTAAAGGAGCTACCTTTTGAATATGTGATATGGAACCACTCACCATCATACATATTTCATTTGGAAGCAGCTAGTGTATTCTCTCTTGAAGATATGCTCATATTCAACTCCCAAGAAACTTAGAGTTCCAAAGCTTGAAACCGTCATATATTTACTTCACATGCTCTGAATGCGGTTTCTGGCAAATGGGCATACTCCTGATAGAGCATCGGCCCACCATCAAACCTTTTCCTTTTGGATGAAATTTGAGTGTTGACTTTCAAAAAATGCGCACTCTGAAAAACTTTGTTTCTGAATGCGGGAAAAGTTAAAGTTTTTATAAGGCCTATATCTAAAGCTCCTAAAGGAGCACATGGCTACCTTTGGGATATATGATATGGAACCACTCACCATCATACATATTTCATTTGGGAGCAGCTAGTGTAATCTCTCTTGAAGATATGCTCATATTCTACTCCTAAGAAACTTAGAGTTTCAAAGCTTGAAATCGTCATATATCTATTTCACAAGCTCTGAATGCGGTTTCTGGCATATGGGCATTCCCCTGATAGAGTATCGGCCCACCATCAAACCTTTTCCTTTTGGATGAAATTTGAGTGTTGACTTTCAAGAAACGCACAGTTTGAAAAACTTTGTTTCTGAATGCGGGAAAAAGTAAAGGTTTCATAAAGCCTATATCTAAAGCTCCTAAAGGAGCAGATGGCAACCTTTTGAATATGTGATATGGAACCACTCACCATCATACATATTTCATTTGGGAGCAGCTAGTGTATTCTCTCTTGAAGATATGCTCATATTCAACTCCCAAGAAACTTAGAGTTCCAAAGCTTGAAACCGTCATATATTTACTTCACATGCTCTGAATGCGGTTTCTGGCAAATGGGCATACCCCTGATAGAGTATCGACCCACCATCAAACCTTTTCCTTTTGGATGAAATTTGAGTGTTGATTTTCAAGAAACGCACAGTTTGAAAAACTTTGTTTCTGAATGCGGGAAAAAGTAAAGGTTTCATAAAGCCTATATCTAAAGCTCCTAAAGGAGCAGATGGCTACCTTTTGAATATGTGATATGGAACCACTCACCATCATACATATTTCATTTGGAAGCAGCTAGTGTATTCTCTCTTGAAGATATGCTCATATTCAACTCCCAAGAAACTTAGAGTTCCAAAGCTTGAAACCGTCATATATTTACTTCACATGCTCTGAATGCGGTTTCTGGCAAATGGGCATACTCCTGATAGAGCATCGGCCCACCATCAAACCTTTTCCTTTTGGATGAAATTTGAGTGTTGACTTTCAAAAAATGCGCACTCTGAAAAACTTTGTTTCTGAATGCGGGAAAAGTTAAAGTTTTTATAAGGCCTATATCTAAAGCTCCTAAAGGAGCACATGGCTACCTTTGGGATATATGATATGGAACCACTCACCATCATACATATTTCATTTGAAAGCAGCTAGTGTAATCTCTCTTGAAGATATGCTCATATTCTACTCCTAAGAAACTTAGAGTTTCAAAGCTTGAAATCGTCATATATCTATTTCACAAGCTCTGAATGCGGTTTCTGGCATATGGGCATTCCCCTGATAGAGTATCGGCCCACCATCAAACCTTTTCCTTTTGGATGAAATTTGAGTGTTGACTTTCAAGAAACGCACAGTTTGAAAAACTTTGTTTCTGAATGCGGGAAAAAGTAAAGGTTTCATAAAGCCTATATCTAAAGCTCCTAAAGGAGCAGATGGCAACCTTTTGAATATGTGATATGGAACCACTCACCATCATACATATTTCATTTGGGAGCAGCTAGTGTATTCTCTCTTGAAGATATGCTCATATTCAACTCCCAAGAAACTTAGAGTTCCAAAGCTTGAAACCGTCATATATTTACTTCACATGCTCTGAATGCGGTTTCTGGCAAATGGGCATACCCCTGATAGAGTATCGACCCACCATCAAACCTTTTCCTTTTGGATGAAATTTGAGTGTTGATTTTCAAGAAACGCACAGTTTGAAAAACTTTGTTTCTGAATGCGGGAAAAAGTAAAGGTTTCATAAAGCCTATATCTAAAGCTCCTAAAGGAGCAGATGGCTACCTTTTGAATATGTGATATGGAACCACTCACCATCATACATATTTCATTTGGAAGCAGCTAGTGTATTCTCTCTTGAAGATATGCTCATATTCAACTCCCAAGAAACTTAGAGTTCCAAAGCTTGAAACCGTCATATATTTACTTCACATGCTCTGAATGCGGTTTCTGGCAAATGGGCATACTCCTGATAGAGCATCGGCCCACCATCAAACCTTTTCCTTTTGGATGAAATTTGAGTGTTGACTTTCAAAAAATGCGCACTCTGAAAAACTTTGTTTCTGAATGCGGGAAAAGTTAAAGTTTTTATAAGGCCTATATCTAAAGCTCCTAAAGGAGCACATGGCTACCTTTGGGATATATGATATGGAACCACTCACCATCATACATATTTGATTTGGGAGCAGCTAGTGTAATCTCTCTTGAAGATATGCTCATATTCTACTCCTAAGAAACTTAGAGTTTCAAAGCTTGAAATCGTCATATATCTATTTCACAAGCTCTGAATGCGGTTTCTGGCATATGGGCATTCCCCTGATAGAGTATCGGCCCACCATCAAACCTTTTCCTTTTGGATGAAATTTGAGTGTTGACTTTCAAGAAACGCACAGTTTGAAAAACTTTGTTTCTGAATGCGGGAAAAAGTAAAGGTTTCATAAAGCCTATATCTAAAGCTCCTAAAGGAGCAGATGGCTACCTTTGGGATATATGATATGGAGCCACTCACCATCATACATATTTCATTTGGAAGCAGTTAGTGTATTCTCTCTTGAAGATATGCTCATATTCAACTCCTAAGAAACTTAGAGTTCCAAAGCTTGAAATCGTCATATATTTACTTCACAAGCTCTGAATGCGGTTTCTGGCAAATGGGCATACTCCTGATAGAGTATTGGCCCACCATCAAACTTTTGCTTTTGGATGAAATTTGAGTGTTGACTTTCAAAAAATGCGCACTCTGAAAAACTTTGTTTCTGAATGCGGGAAAAGTTAAAGTTTTTATAAGGCCTATATCTAAAGCTCCTAAAGGAGCACATGGCTACCTTTGGCATACATGATATGGAACCACTCACCATCAAACATATTTCATTTGGGAGCAGCTAGTGTAATCTCTCTTGAAGATATGCTCATATTCTACTCCTAAGAAACTTAGAGTTCCAAAGCTTGAAATCGTCATATATCTATTTCACAAGCTCTGAATGCGGTTTCTGGCATATGGGCATTCCCCTGATAGAGTATCGGCCCACCATCAAACCTTTTCCTTTTGGATGAAATTTGAGTGTTGACTTTCAAGAAACGCACAGTTTGAAAAACTTTGTTTCTGAATGCGGGAAAAAGTAAAGGTTTCATAAAGCCTATATCTAAAGCTCCTAAAGGAGCAGATGGCTACCTTTTGAATATGTGATATGGAACCACTCACCATCATACATATTTCATTTGGGAGCAGCTAGTGTATTCTCTCTTGAAGATATGCTCATATTCAACTCCTAAGAAACTTAGAGTTCCAAAGCTTGAAATCGTCATATATCTATTTCACAAGCTCTGAATTCGGTTTCTGGTATATGGGCATACCCCTGATAGAGTATCGGCCCACCATCAAACCTTTTCCTTTTGGATGAAATTTGAGTGTTGATTTTCAAGAAACACACAGTTTGAAAAACTTTGTTTCTGAATGCGGGAAAAGGTAAAGGTTTCATAAAGCCTATATCTAAAGCTCCTAAAGGAGCAGATGGCTACCTTTGGGATATATGATATGGAGCCACTCACCATCATACATATTTCATTTGGAAGCAGTTAGTGTATTCTCTCTTGAAGATATGCTCATATTCAACTCCTAAGAAACTTAGAGTTCCAAAGCTTGAAATCGTCATATATTTACTTCACAAGCTCTGAATGCGGTTTCTGGCAAATGGGCATACTCCTGATAGAGTATTGGCCCACCATCAAACTTTTGCTTTTGGATGAAATTTGAGTGTTGACTTTCAAAAAATGCGCACTCTGAAAAACTTTGTTTCTGAATGCGGGAAAAGTTAAAGTTTTTATAAGGCCTATATCTAAAGCTCCTAAAGGAGCACATGGCTACCTTTGGCATATATGATATGGAACCACTCACCATCAAACATATTTCATTTGGGAGCAGCTAGTGCAATCTCTCTTGAAGATATGCTCATATTCTACTCCTAAGAAACTTAGAGTTCCAAAGCTTGAAATCGTCATATATCTATTTCACAAGCTCTGAATGCGGTTTCTGGCATATGGGCATTCCCCTGATAGAGTATCGGCCCACCATCAAACCTTTTCCTTTTGGATGAAATTTGAGTGTTGACTTTCAAGAAACGCACAGTTTGAAAAACTTTGTTTCTGAATGCGGGAAAAAGTAAAGGTTTCATAAAGCCTATATCTAAAGCTCCTAAAGGAGCAGATGGCAACCTTTTGAATATGTGATATGGAACCACTCACCATCATACATATTTCATTTGGAAGCAGCTAGTGTATTCTCTCTTGAAGATATGCTCCTAAGAAACTTAGAGTTCCAAAGCTTGAAATCGTCATATATTTACTTCACAAGCTCTGAATGCGGTTTCTTGCAAATGGGCATACTCCTGATAGAGTATTGGCCCACCATCAAACCTTTTCCTTTTGGATGAAATTGGAGTGTTTTCTTTCAAAAAATGCGCACTCTGAAAAACTTTGTTTCTGAATGCGGGAAAAGTTAAAGGTTTCATAAAGCCTATATCTAAAGCTCCTAAAGGAGCAGATGGCTACCTTTTGACTATGTGATATGGAACCAGTCACCATCATACATATTTCATTTGGAAGCAGCTAGTGTATTCTCTCTTGAAGATATGCTCATATTCAACTCCTAAGAAACTTAGAGTTCCAAAGCTTGAAATCGTCATATATTTACTTCACAAGCTCTGAATGCGGTTTCTTGCAAATGGGCATACTCCTGATAGAGTATCGGCCCACCATCAAACCTTTTCCTTTTGGATGAAATTTGAGTGTTGACTTTCAAGAAACGCACAGTTTGAAAAACTTTGTTTCTGAATGCGGGAAAAGGTAAAGGTTTCATAAAGCCTATATCTAAAGCTCCTAAAGGAGCTGATGGCTACCTTTGGGATATATGATATGGAACCACTCACCATCATACATATTTCATTTGGAAGCAGCTAGTGTATTCTCTCTTGAAGATATGCTCATATTCAACTCCTAAGAAACATAGAGTTCCAAAGCTTGAAATCGTCAGATATTTACTTCACAAGCTCTGAATGCGGTTTCTGGCAAATGGGCATACTCCTGATAGAGTATTGTCCCACCATCAAACTTTTGCTTTTGGATGAAATTTGAGTGTTGACTTTCAAAAAATGCGCACTCTGAAAAACTTTGTTTCTGAATGCGGGAAAAGTTAAAGTTTTTATAAGGCCTATATCTAAAGCTCCTAAAGGAGCACATGGCTACCTTTGGGATATATGATATGGAACCACTCACCATCAAACATATTTCATTTGGGAGCAGCTAGTGTAATCTCTCTTGAAGATATGCTCATATTCTACTCCTAAGAAACTTAGAGTTCCAAAGCTTGAAATCGTCATATATCTATTTCACAAGCTCTGATTGCGGTTTCTGGCATATGGGCATTCCCCTGATAGAGTATCGGCCCACCATCAAACCTTTTCCTTTTGGATGAAATTTGAGTGTTGACTTTCAAGAAACGCACAGTTTGAAAAACTTTGTTTCTGAATGCGGGAAAAAGTAAAGGTTTCATAAAGCCTATATCTAAAGCTCCTAAAGGAGCAGATGGCTACCTTTTGAATATGTGATATGGAACCACTCACCATCATACATATTTCATTTGGAAGCAGCTAGTGTATTCTCTCTTGAAGATATGCTCATATTCAACTCCCAAGAAACTTAGAGTTCCAAAGCTTGAAACCGTCATATATTTACTTCACATGCTCTGAATGCGGTTTCTGGCAAATGGGCATACTCCTGATAGAGCATCGGCCCACCATCAAACCTTTTCCTTTTGGATGAAATTTGAGTGTTGACTTTCAAAAAATGCGCACTCTGAAAAACTTTGTTTCTGAATGCGGGAAAAGTTAAAGTTTTTATAAGGCCTATATCTAAAGCTCCTAAAGGAGCACATGGCTACCTTTGGGATATATGATATGGAACCACTCACCATCATACATATTTCATTTGGGAGCAGCTAGTGTAATCTCTCTTGAAGATATGCTCATATTCTACTCCTAAGAAACTTAGAGTTTCAAAGCTTGAAATCGTCATATATCTATTTCACAAGCTCTGAATGCGGTTTCTGGCATATGGGCATTCCCCTGATAGAGTATCGGCCCACCATCAAACCTTTTCCTTTTGGATGAAATTTGAGTGTTGACTTTCAAGAAACGCACAGTTTGAAAAACTTTGTTTCTGAATGCGGGAAAAAGTAAAGGTTTCATAAAGCCTATATCTAAAGCTCCTAAAGGAGCAGATGGCAACCTTTTGAATATGTGATATGGAACCACTCACCATCATACATATTTCATTTGGGAGCAGCTAGTGTATTCTCTCTTGAAGATATGCTCATATTCAACTCCCAAGAAACTTAGAGTTCCAAAGCTTGAAACCGTCATATATTTACTTCACATGCTCTGAATGCGGTTTCTGGCAAATGGGCATACCCCTGATAGAGTATCGACCCACCAGCAAACCTTTTCCTTTTGGATGAAATTTGAGTGTTGATTTTCAAGAAACGCACAGTTTGAAAAACTTTGTTTCTGAATGCGGGAAAAAGTAAAGGTTTCATAAAGCCTATATCTAAAGCTCCTAAAGGAGCAGATGGCTACCTTTTGAATATGTGATATGGAACCACTCACCATCATACATATTTCATTTGGAAGCAGCTAGTGTATTCTCTCTTGAAGATATGCTCATATTCAACTCCCAAGAAACTTAGAGTTCCAAAGCTTGAAACCGTCATATATTTACTTCACATGCTCTGAATGCGGTTTCTGGCAAATGGGCATACTCCTGATAGAGCATCGGCCCACCATCAAACCTTTTCCTTTTGGATGAAATTTGAGTGTTGACTTTCAAAAAATGCGCACTCTGAAAAACTTTGTTTCTGAATGCGGGAAAAGTTAAAGTTTTTATAAGGCCTATATCTAAAGCTCCTAAAGGAGCACATGGCTACCTTTGGGATATATGATATGGAACCACTCACCATCATACATATTTCATTTGGGAGCAGCTAGTGTAATCTCTCTTGAAGATATGCTCATATTCTACTCCTAAGAAACTTAGAGTTTCAAAGCTTGAAATCGTCATATATCTATTTCACAAGCTCTGAATGCGGTTTCTGGCATATGGGCATTCCCCTGATAGAGTATCGGCCCACCATCAAACCTTTTCCTTTTGGATGAAATTTGAGTGTTGACTTTCAAGAAACGCACAGTTTGAAAAACTTTGTTTCTGAATGCGGGAAAAAGTAAAGGTTTCATAAAGCCTATATCTAAAGCTCCTAAAGGAGCAGATGGCTACCTTTGGGATATATGATATGGAGCCACTCACCATCATACATATTTCATTTGGAAGCAGTTAGTGTATTCTCTCTTGAAGATATGCTCATATTCAACTCCTAAGAAACTTAGAGTTCCAAAGCTTGAAATCGTCATATATTTACTTCACAAGCTCTGAATGCGGTTTCTGGCAAATGGGCATACTCCTGATAGAGTATTGGCCCACCATCAAACTTTTGCTTTTGGATGAAATTTGAGTGTTGACTTTCAAAAAATGCGCACTCTGAAAAACTTTGTTTCTGAATGCGGGAAAAGTTAAAGTTTTTATAAGGCCTATATCTAAAGCTCCTAAAGGAGCACATGGCTACCTTTGGCATATATGATATGGAACCACTCACCATCAAACATATTTCATTTGGGAGCAGCTAGTGTAATCTCTCTTGAAGATATGCTCATATTCTACTCCTAAGAAACTTAGAGTTCCAAAGCTTGAAATCGTCATATATCTATTTCACAAGCTCTGAATGCGGTTTCTGGCATATGGGCATTCCCCTGATAGAGTATCGGCCCACCATCAAACCTTTTCCTTTTGGATGAAATTTGAGTGTTGACTTTCAAGAAACGCACAGTTTGAAAAACTTTGTTTCTGAATGCGGGAAAAAGTAAAGGTTTCATAAAGCCTATATCTAAAGCTCCTAAAGGAGCAGATGGCTACCTTTTGAATATGTGATATGGAACCACTCACCATCATACATATTTCATTTGGGAGCAGCTAGTGTATTCTCTCTTGAAGATATGCTCATATTCAACTCCTAAGAAACTTAGAGTTCCAAAGCTTGAAATCGTCATATATCTATTTCACAAGCTCTGAATTCGGTTTCTGGTATATGGGCATACCCCTGATAGAGTATCGGCCCACCATCAAACCTTTTCCTTTTGGATGAAATTTGAGTGTTGATTTTCAAGAAACACACAGTTTGAAAAAGTTTGTTTCTGAATGCGGGAAAAGGTAAAGGTTTCATAAAGCCTATATCTAAAGCTCCTAAAGGAGCAGATGGCTACCTTTGGGATATATGATATGGAGCCACTCACCATCATACATATTTCATTTGGAAGCAGTTAGTGTATTCTCTCTTGAAGATATGCTCATATTCAACTCCTAAGAAACTTAGAGTTCCAAAGCTTGAAATCGTCATATATTTACTTCACAAGCTCTGAATGCGGTTTCTGGCAAATGGGCATACTCCTGATAGAGTATTGGCCCACCATCAAACTTTTGCTTTTGGATGAAATTTGAGTGTTGACTTTCAAAAAATGCGCACTCTGAAAAACTTTGTTTCTGAATGCGGGAAAAGTTAAAGTTTTTATAAGGCCTATATCTAAAGCTCCTAAAGGAGCACATGGCTACCTTTGGCATATATGATATGGAACCACTCACCATCAAACATATTTCATTTGGGAGCAGCTAGTGTAATCTCTCTTGAAGATATGCTCATATTCTACTCCTAAGAAACTTAGAGTTCCAAAGCTTGAAATCGTCATATATCTATTTCACAAGCTCTGAATGCGGTTTCTGGCATATGGGCATTCCCCTGATAGAGTATCGGCCCACCATCAAACCTTTTCCTTTTGGATGAAATTTGAGTGTTGACTTTCAAGAAACGCACAGTTTGAAAAACTTTGTTTCTGAATGCGGGAAAAAGTAAAGGTTTCATAAAGCCTATATCTAAAGCTCCTAAAGGAGCAGATGGCAACCTTTTGAATATGTGATATGGAACCACTCACCATCATACATATTTCATTTGGAAGCAGCTAGTGTATTCTCTCTTGAAGATATGCTCCTAAGAAACTTAGAGTTCCAAAGCTTGAAATCGTCATATATTTACTTCACAAGCTCTGAATGCGGTTTCTTGCAAATGGGCATACTCCTGATAGAGTATTGGCCCACCATCAAACCTTTTCCTTTTGGATGAAATTGGAGTGTTTTCTTTCAAAAAATGCGCACTCTGAAAAACTTTGTTTCTGAATGCGGGAAAAGTTAAAGGTTTCATAAAGCCTATATCTAAAGCTCCTAAAGGAGCAGATGGCTACCTTTTGACTATGTGATATGGAACCACTCACCATCATACATATTTCATTTGGAAGCAGCTAGTGTATTCTCTCTTGAAGATATGCTCATATTCAACTCCTAAGAAACTTAGAGTTCCAAAGCTTGAAATCGTCATATATTTACTTCACAAGCTCTGAATGCGGTTTCTTGCAAATGGGCATACTCCTGATAGAGTATCGGCCCACCATCAAACCTTTTCCTTTTGGATGAAATTTGAGTGTTGACTTTCAAGAAACGCACAGTTTGAAAAACTTTGTTTCTGAATGCGGGAAAAGGTAAAGGTTTCATAAAGCCTATATCTAAAGCTCCTAAAGGAGCAGATGGCTACCTTTGGGATATATGATATGGAACCACTCACCATCATACATATTTCATTTGGAAGCAGCTAGTGTATTCTCTCTTGAAGATATGCTCATATTCAACTCCTAAGAAACATAGAGTTCCAAAGCTTGAAATCGTCAGATATTTACTTCACAAGCTCTGAATGCGGTTTCTGGCAAATGGGCATACTCCTGATAGAGTATTGTCCCACCATCAAACTTTTGCTTTTGGATGAAATTTGAGTGTTGACTTTCAAAAAATGCGCACTCTGAAAAACTTTGTTTCTGAATGCGGGAAAAGTTAAAGTTTTTATAAGGCCTATATCTAAAGCTCCTAAAGGAGCACATGGCTACCTTTGGGATATATGATATGGAACCACTCACCATCAAACATATTTCATTTGGGAGCAGCTAGTGTAATCTCTCTTGAAGATATGCTCATATTCTACTCCTAAGAAACTTAGAGTTCCAAAGCTTGAAATCGTCATATATCTATTTCACAAGCTCTGATTGCGGTTTCTGGCATATGGGCATTCCCCTGATAGAGTATCGGCCCACCATCAAACCTTTTCCTTTTGGATGAAATTTGAGTGTTGACTTTCAAGAAACGCACAGTTTGAAAAACTTTGTTTCTGAATGCGGGAAAAAGTAAAGGTTTCATAAAGCCTATATCTAAAGCTCCTAAAGGAGCAGATGGCTACCTTTTGAATATGTGATATGGAACCACTCACCATCATACATATTTCATTTGGAAGCAGCTAGTGTATTCTCTCTTGAAGATATGCTCATATTCAACTCCCAAGAAACTTAGAGTTCCAAAGCTTGAAACCGTCATATATTTACTTCACATGCTCTGAATGCGGTTTCTGGCAAATGGGCATACTCCTGATAGAGCATCGGCCCACCATCAAACCTTTTCCTTTTGGATGAAATTTGAGTGTTGACTTTCAAAAAATGCGCACTCTGAAAAACTTTGTTTCTGAATGCGGGAAAAGTTAAAGTTTTTATAAGGCCTATATCTAAAGCTCCTAAAGGAGCACATGGCTACCTTTGGGATATATGATATGGAACCACTCACCATCATACATATTTGATTTGGGAGCAGCTAGTAATCTCTCTTGAAGATATGCTCATATTCTACTCCTAAGAAACTTAGAGTTTCAAAGCTTGAAATCGTCATATATCTATTTCACAAGCTCTGAATGCGGTTTCTGGCATATGGGCATTCCCCTGATAGAGTATCGGCCCACCATCAAACCTTTTCCTTTTGGATGAAATTTGAGTGTTGACTTTCAAGAAACGCACAGTTTGAAAAACTTTGTTTCTGAATGCGGGAAAAAGTAAAGGTTTCATAAAGCCTATATCTAAAGCTCCTAAAGGAGCAGATGGCTACCTTTTGAATATGTGATATGGAACCACTCACCATCATACATATTTCATTTGGGAGCAGCTAGTGTATTCTCTCTTGAAGATATGCTCATATTCAACTCCTAAGAAACTTAGAGTTCCAAAGCTTGAAATCGTCATATATCTATTTCACAAGCTCTGAATTCGGTTTCTGGTATATGGGCATACCCCTGATAGAGTATCGGCCCACCATCAAACCTTTTCCTTTTGGATGAAATTTGAGTGTTGATTTTCAAGAAACGCACAGTTTGAAAAACTTTGTTTCTGAATGCGGGAAAAGGTAAAGGTTTCATAAAGCCTATATCTAAAGCTCCTAAAGGAGCACATGGCTACCTTTGGGATATATGATATGGAACCACTCACCATCAAACATATTTCATTTGGGAGCAGCTAGTGTAATCTCTCTTGAAGATATGCTCATATTCTACTCCTAAGAAACTTAGAGTTCCAAAGCTTGAAATCGTCATATATCTATTTCACAAGCTCTGAATGCGGTTTCTGGCATATGGGCATTCCCCTGATAGAGTATCGGCCCACCATCAAACCTTTTCCTTTTGGATGAAATTTGAGTGTTGACTTTCAAGAAACGCACAGTTTGAAAAACTTTGTTTCTGAATGCGGGAAAAAGTAAAGGTTTCATAAAGCCTATATCTAAAGCTCCTAAAGGAGCAGATGGCTACCTTTTGAATATGTGATATGGAACCACTCACCATCATACATATTTCATTTGGAAGCAGCTAGTGTATTCTCTCTTGAAGATATGCTCCTAAGAAACTTAGAGTTCCAAAGCTTGAAATCGTCATATATTTACTTCACAAGCTCTGAATGCGGTTTCTTGCAAATGGGCATACTCCTGATAGAGTATTGGCCCACCATCAAACCTTTTCCTTTTGGATGAAATTTGAGTGTTGACTTTCAAAAAATGCGCACTCTGAAAAACTTTGTTTCTGAATGCGGGAAAAGTTAAAGGTTTCATAAAGCCTATATCTAAAGCTCCTAAAGGAGCAGATGGCTACCTTTTGAATATGTGATATGGAACCACTCACCATCATACATATTTCATTTGGAAGCAGCTAGTGTATTCTCTCTTGAAGATATGCTCCTAAGAAACTTAGAGTTCCAAAGCTTGAAATCGTCATATATTTACTTCACAAGCTCTGAATGCGGTTTCTTGCAAATGGGCATACTCCTGATAGAGTATTGGCCCACCATCAAACCTTTTCCTTTTGGATGAAATTTGAGTGTTTTCTTTCAAAAAATGCGCACTCTGAAAAACTTTGTTTCTGAATGCGGGAAAAGTTAAAGGTTTCATAAAGCCTATATCTAAAGCTCCTAAAGGAGCAGATGGCTACCTTTTGACTATGTGATATGGAACCACTCACCATCATACATATTTCATTTGGAAGCAGCTAGTGTATTCTCTCTTGAAGATATGCTCATATTCAACTCCTAAGAAACTTAGAGTTCCAAAGCTTGAAATCGTCATATATTTACTTCACAAGCTCTGAATGCGGTTTCTTGCAAATGGGCATACTCCTGATAGAGTATCGGCCCACCATCAAACCTTTTCCTTTTGGATGAAATTTGAGTGTTGACTTTCAAGAAACGCACAGTTTGAAAAACTTTGTTTCTGAATGCGGGAAAAGGTAAAGGTTTCATAAAGCCTATATCTAAAGCTCCTAAAGGAGCAGATGGCTACCTTTGGGATATATGATATGGAACCACTCACCATCATACATATTTCATTTGGGAGCAGCTAGTGTAATCTCTCTTGAAGATATGCTCATATTCTACTCCTAAGAAACTTAGAGTTCCAAAGCTTGAAATCGTCATATATCTATTTCACAAGCTCTGATTGCGGTTTCTGGCATATGGGCATTCCCCTGATAGAGTATCGGCCCACCATCAAACCTTTTCCTTTTGGATGAAATTTGAGTGTTGACTTTCAAGAAACGCACAGTTTGAAAAACTTTGTTTCTGAATGCGGGAAAAAGTAAAGGTTTCATAAAGCCTATATCTAAAGCTCCTAAAGGAGCAGATGGCTACCTTTTGAATATGTGATATGGAACCACTCACCATCATACATATTTCATTTGGAAGCAGCTAGTGTATTCTCTCTTGAAGATATGCTCATATTCAACTCCCAAGAAACTTAGAGTTCCAAAGCTTGAAACCGTCATATATTTACTTCACATGCTCTGAATGCGGTTTCTGGCAAATGGGCATACTCCTGATAGAGCATCGGCCCACCATCAAACCTTTTCCTTTTGGATGAAATTTGAGTGTTGACTTTCAAAAAATGCGCACTCTGAAAAACTTTGTTTCTGAATGCGGGAAAAGTTAAAGTTTTTATAAGGCCTATATCTAAAGCTCCTAAAGGAGCACATGGCTACCTTTGGGATATATGATATGGAACCACTCACCATCATACATATTTCATTTGGGAGCAGCTAGTGTAATCTCTCTTGAAGATATGCTCATATTCTACTCCTAAGAAACTTAGAGTTTCAAAGCTTGAAATCGTCATATATCTATTTCACAAGCTCTGAATGCGGTTTCTGGCATATGGGCATTCCCCTGATAGAGTATCGGCCCACCATCAAACCTTTTCCTTTTGGATGAAATTTGAGTGTTGACTTTCAAGAAACGCACAGTTTGAAAAACTTTGTTTCTGAATGCGGGAAAAAGTAAAGGTTTCATAAAGCCTATATCTAAAGCTCCTAAAGGAGCAGATGGCTACCTTTTGAATATGTGATATGGAACCACTCACCATCATACATATTTCATTTGAAAGCAGCTAGTGTATTCTCTCTTGAAGATATGCTCCTAAGAAACTTAGAGTTCCAAAGCTTGAAATCGTCATATATTTACTTCACAAGCTCTGAATGCGGTTTCTTGCAAATGGGCATACTCCTGATAGAGTATTGGCCCACCATCAAACCTTTTCCTTTTGGATGAAATTTGAGTGTTGACTTTCAAAAAATGCGCACTTTGAAAAACTTTGTTTCTGAATGCGAGAAAAGTTAAAGGTTTCATAAAGCCTATATCTAAAGCTCCTAAAGGAGCAGATGGCTACCTTTTGACTATGTGATATGGAACCACTCACCATCATACATATTTAATTTGGGAGCAGCTAGTGTATTCTCTCTTGAAGATATGCTCATATTCAACTCCCAAGAAACTTAGAGTTCCAAAGCTTGAAACCGTCATATATTTACTTCACAAGCTCTGAATGCGGTTTCTGGCAAATGGGCATACTCCTGATAGAGCATCGGCCCACCATCAAACCTTTTCCTTTTGGATGAAATTTGAGTGTTGACTTTCAAAAAAATGCGCACTCTGAAAAACTTTGTTTCTGAATGCGGGAAAAGTTAAAGTTTTTATAAGGTCTATATCTAAAGCTCCTAAAGAAGCACATAGCTACCTTTGGGATATATGATATGGAACCACTCACCATCATACATATTTCATTTGGGAGCAGCTAGTGTAATCTCTCTTGAAGATATGCTCATATTCTACTCCTAAGAAACTTAGAGTTCCAAAGCTTGAAATCGTCATATATCTATTTCACAAGCTCTGAATGCGGTTTCTGGCATATGGGCATTCCCCTGATAGAGTATCGGCCCACCATCAAACCTTTTCCTTTTGGATGAAATTTGAGTGTTGACTTTCAAGAAACGCACAGTTTGAAAAACTTTGTTTCTGAATGCGGGAAAAGGTAAAGGTTTCATAAAGCCTATATCTAAAGCTCCTAAAAGAGCAGATGGCTACCTTTGGGATATATGTTATGGAACCACTCACCATCATACATATTTCATTTGGAAGCAGCTAGTGTATTCTCTCTTGAAGATATGCTCATATTCAACTCCTAAGAAACTTAGAGTTCCAAAGCTTGAAATCGTCATATATTTACTTCACAAGCTCTGAATGCGGTTTCTGGCAAATGGGCATACTCCTGATAGAGTATTGGCCCACCATCAAACCTTTTGCTTTTGGATGAAATTTGAGTGTTGACTTTCAAAAAATGCGCACTCTGAAAAACTTTGTTTCTGAATGCGGGAAAAGTTAAAGTTTTCATAAAGCCTATATCTAAAGCTCCTAAAGGAGCAGATGGCTACCTTTGGGATATATGCTATGGAACCACTCACCATCATACATATTTCATTTGGAAGCAGCTAGTGTATTCTCTCTTGAAGATATGCTCCTAAGAAACTTAGAGTTCCAAAGCTTGAAATCGTCATATATTTACTTCACAAGCTCTGAATGCGGTTTCTTGCAAATGGGCATACTCCTGATAGAGTATTGGCCCACCATCAAACCTTTTCCTTTTGGATGAAATTTGAGTGTTGACTTTCAAAAAATGCGCACTCTGAAAAACTTTGTTTCTGAATGCGAGAAAAGTTAAAGGTTTCATAAAGCCTATATCTAAAGCTCCTAAAGGAGCAAGATGGCTACCTTTTGACTATGTGATATGGAACCACTCACCATCATACATATTTCATTTGGGAGCAGCTAGTGTATTCTCTCTTGAAGATATGCTCATATTCAACTCCCAAGAAACTTAGAGTTCCAAAGCTTGAAACCGTCATATATTTACTTCACAAGCTCTGAATGCGGTTTCTGGCAAATGGGCATACTCCTGATAGAGCATCGGCCCACCATCAAACCTTTTCCTTTTGGATGAAATTTGAGTGTTGACTTTCAAGAAACGCACAGTTTGAAAAACTTTGTTTCTGAATGCGGGAAAAGGTAAAGGTTTCATAAAGCCTATATCTAAAGCTCCTAAAGGAGCAGATGGCTACCTTTGGGATATATGATATGGAACCACTCACCATCATACATATTTCATTTGGAAGCAGCTAGTGTATTCTCTCTTGAAGATATGCTCATATTCAACTCCTAAGAAACTTAGAGTTCCAAAGCTTGAAATCGTCATATATCTATTTCACAAGCTCTGAATGCGGTTTCTGGTATATGGGCATACCCCTGATAGAGTATCGGCCCACCATCAAACCTTTTCCTTTTGGATGAAATTTGAGTGTTGACTTTCAAGAAACGCACAGTTTGAAAAACTTTGTTTCTGAATGCGGGAAAAGGTAAAGGTTTCATAAAGCCTATATCTAAAGCTCCTAAAGGAGCAGATGGCTACCTTTGGGATATATGATATGGAACCACTCACCATCATACATATTTCATTTGGAAGCAGCTAGTGTATTCTCTCTTGAAGATATGCTCATATTCAACTCCTAAGAAACTTAGAGTTCCAAAGCTTGAAATCGTCATATATTTACTTCACAAGCTCTGAATGCGGTTTCTGGCAAATGGGCATACTCCTGATAGAGTATTGGCCCACCATCAAACCTTTTGCTTTTGGATGAAATTTGAGTGTTGACTTTCAAAAAATGCGCACTCTGAAAAACTTTGTTTCTGAATGCGGGAAAAGTTAAAGTTTTTATAAGGCCTATATCTAAAGCTCCTAAAGGAGCACATGGCTACCTTTGGGATATATGATATGGAACCACTCACCATCATACATATTTCATTTGGAAGCAGCTAGTGTATTCTCTCTTCAAGATATGCTCATATTCAACTCCTAAGAAACTTAGAGTTCCAAAGCTTGAAATCGTCATATATCTATTTCACAAGCTCTGAATGCGGTTTCTGGCATATGGGCATACCTCTGATAGAGTATTGGCCCACCATCAAACCTTTTGCTTTTGGATGAAATTTGAGTGTTGACTTTCAAAAAATGCGCACTCTGAAAAACTTTGTTTCTGAATGCGGGAAAAGTTAAAGTTTTCATAAAGCCTATATCTAAAGCTCCTAAAGGAGCAGATGGCTACCTTTGGGATATATGCTATGGAACCACTCTCCATCATACATATTTCATTTGGAAGCAGCTAGTGTATTCTCTCTTGAAGATATGCTCCTAAGAAACTTAGAGTTCCAAAGCTTGAAATCGTCATATATTTACTTCACAAGCTCTGAATGCGGTTTCTTGCAAATGGGCATACTCCTGATAGAGTATTGGCCCACCATCAAACCTTTTCCTTTTGGATGAAATTTGAGTGTTGACTTTCAAAAAATGCGCACTCTGAAAAACTTTGTTTCTGAATGCGAGAAAAGTTAAAGGTTTCATAAAGCCTATATCTAAAGCTCCTAAAGGAGCAGATGGCTACCTTTTGACTATGTGATATGGAACCACTCACCATCATACATATTTCATTTGGGAGCAGCTAGTGTATTCTCTCTTGAAGATATGCTCATATTCAACTCCCAAGAAACTTAGAGTTCCAAAGCTTGAAACCGTCATATATTTACTTCACAAGCTCTGAATGCGGTTTCTGGCAAATGGGCATACTCCTGATAGAGCATCGGCCCACCATCAAACCTTTTCCTTTTGGATGAAATTTGAGTGTTGACTTTCAAAAAAATGCGCACTCTGAAAAACTTTGTTTCTGAATGCGGGAAAAGTTAAAGTTTTTATAAGGTCTATATCTAAAGCTCCTAAAGGAGCACATAGCTACCTTTGGGATATATGATATGGAACCACTCACCATCATACATATTTCATTTGGGAGCAGCTAGTGTAATCTCTCTTGAAGATATGCTCATATTCTACTCCTAAGAAACTTAGAGTTCCAAAGCTTGAAATCGTCATATATCTATTTCACAAGCTCTGAATGCGGTTTCTGGCATATGGGCATTCCCCTGATAGAGTATCGGCCCACCATCAAACCTTTTCCTTTTGGATGAAATTTGAGTGTTGACTTTCAAGAAACGCACAGTTTGAAAAACTTTGTTTCTGAATGCGGGAAAAGGTAAAGGTTTCATAAAGCCTATATCTAAAGCTCCTAAAGGAGCAGATAGCTACCTTTGGGATATATGATATGGAACCACTCACCATCATACATATTTCATTTGGAAGCAGCTAGTGTATTCTCTCTTGAAGATATGCTCATATTCAACTCCTAAGAAACTTAGAGTTCCAAAGCTTGAAATCGTCATATATCTATTTCACAAGCTCTGAATGCGGTTTCTGGTATATGGGCATACCCCTGATAGAGTATCGGCCCACCATCAAACCTTTTCCTTTTGGATGAAATTTGAGTGTTGACTTTCAAGAAACGCACAGTTTGAAAAACTTTGTTTCTGAATGCGGGAAAAGGTAAAGGTTTAATAAAGCCTATATCTAAAGCTCCTAAAAGAGCAGATGGCTACCTTTGGGATATATGTTATGGAACCACTCACCATCATACATATTTCATTTGGAAGCAGCTAGTGTATTCTCTCTTGAAGATATGCTCATATTCAACTCCTAAGAAACTTAGAGTTCCAAAGCTTGAAATCGTCATATATTTACTTCACAAGCTCTGAATGCGGTTTCTGGCAAATGGGCATACTCCTGATAGAGTATTGGCCCACCATCAAACCTTTTGCTTTTGGATGAAATTTGAGTGTTGACTTTCAAAAAATGCGCACTCTGAAAAACTTTGTTTCTGAATGCGGGAAAAGTTAAAGTTTTTATAAGGCCTATATCTAAAGCTCCTAAAGGAGCACATGGCTACCTTTGGGATATATGATATGGAACCACTCACCATCATACATATTTCATTTGGAAGCAGCTAGTGTATTCTCTCTTCAAGATATGCTCATATTCAACTCCTAAGAAACTTAGAGTTCCAAAGCTTGAAATCGTCATATATCTATTTCACAAGCTCTGAATGCGGTTTCTGGCATATGGGCATACCTCTGATAGAGTATTGGCCCACCATCAAACCTTTTGCTTTTGGATGAAATTTGAGTGTTGACTTTCAAAAAATGCGCACTCTGAAAAACTTTGTTTCTGAATGCGGGAAAAGTTAAAGTTTTCATAAAGCCTATATCTAAAGCTCCTAAAGGAGCAGATGGCTACCTTTGGGATATATGCTATGGAACCACTCTCCATCATACATATTTCATTTGGAAGCAGCTAGTGTATTCTCTCTTGAAGATATGCTCCTAAGAAACTTAGAGTTCCAAAGCTTGAAATCGTCATATATTTACTTCACAAGCTCTGAATGCGGTTTCTTGCAAATGGGCATACTCCTGATAGAGTATTGGCCCACCATCAAACCTTTTCCTTTTGGATGAAATTTGAGTGTTGACTTTCAAAAAATGCGCACTCTGAAAAACTTTGTTTCTGAATGCGAGAAAAGTTAAAGGTTTCATAAAGCCTATATCTAAAGCTCCTAAAGGAGCAGATGGCTACCTTTTGACTATGTGATATGGAACCACTCACCATCATACATATTTCATTTGGGAGCAGCTAGTGTATTCTCTCTTGAAGATATGCTCATATTCAACTCCCAAGAAACTTAGAGTTCCAAAGCTTGAAACCGTCATATATTTACTTCACAAGCTCTGAATGCGGTTTCTGGCAAATGGGCATACTCCTGATAGAGCATCGGCCCACCATCAAACCTTTTCCTTTTGGATGAAATTTGAGTGTTGACTTTCAAAAAAATGCGCACTCTGAAAAACTTTGTTTCTGAATGCGGGAAAAGTTAAAGTTTTTATAAGGTCTATATCTAAAGCTCCTAAAGGAGCACATAGCTACCTTTGGGATATATGATATGGAACCACTCACCATCATACATATTTCATTTGGGAGCAGCTAGTGTAATCTCTCTTGAAGATATGCTCATATTCTACTCCTAAGAAACTTAGAGTTCCAAAGCTTGAAATCGTCATATATCTATTTCACAAGCTCTGAATGCGGTTTCTGGCATATGGGCATTCCCCTGATAGAGTATCGGCCCACCATCAAACCTTTTCCTTTTGGATGAAATTTGAGTGTTGACTTTCAAGAAACGCACAGTTTGAAAAACTTTGTTTCTGAATGCGGGAAAAGGTAAAGGTTTCATAAAGCCTATATCTAAAGCTCCTAAAGGAGCAGATGGCTACCTTTGGGATATATGATATGGAACCACTCACCATCATACATATTTCATTTGGAAGCAGCTAGTGTATTCTCTCTTGAAGATATGCTCATATTCAACTCCTAAGAAACTTAGAGTTCCAAAGCTTGAAATCGTCATATATCTATTTCACAAGCTCTGAATGCGGTTTCTGGTATATGGGCATACCCCTGATAGAGTATCGGCCCACCATCAAACCTTTTCCTTTTGGATGAAATTTGAGTGTTGACTTTCAAGAAACGCACAGTTTGAAAAACTTTGTTTCTGAATGCGGGAAAAGGTAAAGGTTTAATAAAGCCTATATCTAAAGCTCCTAAAAGAGCAGATGGCTACCTTTGGGATATATGTTATGGAACCACTCACCATCATACATATTTCATTTGGAAGCAGCTAGTGTATTCTCTCTTGAAGATATGCTCATATTCAACTCCTAAGAAACTTAGAGTTCCAAAGCTTGAAATCGTCATATATTTACTTCACAAGCTCTGAATGCGGTTTCTGGCAAATGGGCATACTCCTGATAGAGTATTGGCCCACCATCAAACCTTTTGCTTTTGGATGAAATTTGAGTGTTGACTTTCAAAAAATGCGCACTCTGAAAAACTTTGTTTCTGAATGCGGGAAAAGTTAAAGTTTTTATAAGGCCTATATCTAAAGCTCCTAAAGGAGCACATGGCTACCTTTGGGATATATGATATGGAACCACTCACCATCATACATATTTCATTTGGAAGCAGCTAGTGTATTCTCTCTTCAAGATATGCTCATATTCAACTCCTAAGAAACTTAGAGTTCCAAAGCTTGAAATCGTCATATATCTATTTCACAAGCTCTGAATGCGGTTTCTGGCATATGGGCATACCTCTGATAGAGTATTGGCCCACCATCAAACCTTTTGCTTTTGGATGAAATTTGAGTGTTGACTTTCAAAAAATGCGCACTCTGAAAAACTTTGTTTCTGAATGCGGGAAAAGTTAAAGTTTTCATAAAGCCTATATCTAAAGCTCCTAAAGGAGCAGATGGCTACCTTTGGGATATATGCTATGGAACCACTCTCCATCATACATATTTCATTTGGAAGCAGCTAGTGTATTCTCTCTTGAAGATATGCTCCTAAGAAACTTAGAGTTCCAAAGCTTGAAATCGTCATATATTTACTTCACAAGCTCTGAATGCGGTTTCTTGCAAATGGGCATACTCCTGATAGAGTATTGGCCCACCATCAAACCTTTTCCTTTTGGATGAAATTTGAGTGTTGACTTTCAAAAAATGCGCACTCTGAAAAACTTTGTTTCTGAATGCGAGAAAAGTTAAAGGTTTCATAAAGCCTATATCTAAAGCTCCTAAAGGAGCAGATGGCTACCTTTTGACTATGTGATATGGAACCACTCACCATCATACATATTTCATTTGGGAGCAGCTAGTGTATTCTCTCTTGAAGATATGCTCATATTCAACTCCCAAGAAACTTAGAGTTCCAAAGCTTGAAACCGTCATATATTTACTTCACAAGCTCTGAATGCGGTTTCTGGCAAATGGGCATACTCCTGATAGAGCATCGGCCCACCATCAAACCTTTTCCTTTTGGATGAAATTTGAGTGTTGACTTTCAAAAAAATGCGCACTCTGAAAAACTTTGTTTCTGAATGCGGGAAAAGTTAAAGTTTTTATAAGGTCTATATCTAAAGCTCCTAAAGGAGCACATAGCTACCTTTGGGATATATGATATGGAACCACTCACCATCATACATATTTCATTTGGGAGCAGCTAGTGTAATCTCTCTTGAAGATATGCTCATATTCTACTCCTAAGAAACTTAGAGTTCCAAAGCTTGAAATCGTCATATATCTATTTCACAAGCACTGAATGCGGTTTCTGGCATATGGGCATTCCCCTGATAGAGTATCGGCCCACCATCAAACCTTTTCCTTTTGGATGAAATTTGAGTGTTGACTTTCAAGAAACGCACAGTTTGAAAAACTTTGTTTCTGAATGCGGGAAAAGGTAAAGGTTTCATAAAGCCTATATCTAAAGCTCCTAAAGGAGCAGATGGCTACCTTTGGGATATATGATATGGAACCACTCACCATCATACATATTTCATTTGGAAGCAGCTAGTGTATTCTCTCTTGAAGATATGCTCATATTCAACTCCTAAGAAACTTAGAGTTCCAAAGCTTGAAATCGTCATATATCTATTTCACAAGCTCTGAATGCGGTTTCTGGCATATGGGCATACCTCTGATAGAGTATTGGCCCACCATCAAACCTTTTGCTTTTGGATGAAATTTGAGTGTTGACTTTCAAAAAATGTGCACTCTGAAAAACTTTGTTTCTGAATGCGGGAAAAGTTAAAGTTTTCATAAAGCCTATATCTAAAGCTCCTAAAGGAGCAGATGGCTACCTTTGGGATATATGCTATGGAACCACTCACCATCATACATATTTCATTTGGAAGCAGCTAGTGTATTCTCTCTTGAAGATATGCTCCTAAGAAACTTAGAGTTCCAAAGCTTGAAATCGTCATATATTTACTTCACAAGCTCTGAATGCGGTTTCTTGCAAATGGGCATACTCCTGATAGAGTATTGGCCCACCATCAAACCTTTTCCTTTTGGATGAAATTTGAGTGTTTACTTTCAAAAAATGCGCACTCTGAAAAACTTTGTTTCTGAATGCGGGAAAAGTTAAAGGTTTCATAAAGCCTATATCTAAAGCTCCTAAAGGAGCAGATGGCTACCTTTTGACTATGTGATATGGAACCACTCACCGTCATACATATTTCATTTGGAAGCAGCTAGTGTATTCTCTCTTGAAGATATGCTCATATTCAACTCCTAAGAAACTTAGAGTTCCAAAGCTTGAAATCGTCATATATCTATTTCACAAGCTCTGAATGCGGTTTCTGGTATATGGGCATACCCCTGATAGAGTATCGGCCCACCATCAAACCTTTTCCTTTTGGATGAAATTTGAGTGTTGACTTTCAAGAAACGCACAGTTTGAAAAACTTTGTTTCTGAATGCGGGAAAAGGTAAAGGTTTAATAAAGCCTATATCTAAAGCTCCTAAAAGAGCAGATGGCTACCTTTGGGATATATGTTATGGAACCACTCACCATCATACATATTTCATTTGGAAGCAGCTAGTGTATTCTCTCTTGAAGATATGCTCATATTCAACTCCTAAGAAACTTAGAGTTCCAAAGCTTGAAATCGTCATATATCTATTTCACAAGCTCTGAATGCGGTTTCTGGCATATGGGCATACCTCTGATAGAGTATTGGCCCACCATCAAACCTTTTGCTTTTGGATGAAATTTGAGTGTTGACTTTCAAAAAATGCGCACTCTGAAAAACTTTGTTTCTGAATGCGGGAAAAGTTAAAGTTTTCATAAAGCCTATATCTAAAGCTCCTAAAGGAGCAGATGGTTACCTTTGGGATATATGCTATGGAACCACTCTCCATCATACATATTTCATTTGGAAGCAGCTAGTGTATTCTCTCTTGAAGATATGCTCCTAAGAAACTTAGAGTTCCAAAGCTTGAAATCGTCATATATTTACTTCACAAGCTCTGAATGCGGTTTCTTGCAAATGGGCATACTCCTGATAGAGTATTGGCCCACCATCAAACCTTTTCCTTTTGGATGAAATTTGAGTGTTGACTTTCAAAAAATGCGCACTCTGAAAAACTTTGTTTCTGAATGCGAGAAAAGTTAAAGGTTTCATAAAGCCTATATCTAAAGCTCCTAAAGGAGCAGATGGCTACCTTTTGACTATGTGATATGGAACCACTCACCATCATACATATTTCATTTGGGAGCAGCTAGTGTATTCTCTCTTGAAGATATGCTCATATTCAACTCCCAAGAAACTTAGAGTTCCAAAGCTTGAAACCGTCATATATTTACTTCACAAGCTCTGAATGCGGTTTCTGGCAAATGGGCATACTCCTGATAGAGCATCGGCCCACCATCAAACCTTTTCCTTTTGGATGAAATTTGAGTGTTGACTTTCAAAAAAATGCGCACTCTGAAAAACTTTGTTTCTGAATGCGGGAAAAGTTAAAGTTTTTATAAGGTCTATATCTAAAGCTCCTAAAGGAGCACATAGCTACCTTTGGGATATATGATATGGAACCACTCACCATCATACATATTTCATTTGGGAGCAGCTAGTGTAATCTCTCTTGAAGATATGCTCATATTCTACTCCTAAGAAACTTAGAGTTCCAAAGCTTGAAATCGTCATATATCTATTTCACAAGCACTGAATGCGGTTTCTGGCATATGGGCATTCCCCTGATAGAGTATCGGCCCACCATCAAACCTTTTCCTTTTGGATGAAATTTGAGTGTTGACTTTCAAGAAACGCACAGTTTGAAAAACTTTGTTTCTGAATGCGGGAAAAGGTAAAGGTTTCATAAAGCCTATATCTAAAGCTCCTAAAGGAGCAGATGGCTACCTTTGGGATATATGATATGGAACCACTCACCATCATACATATTTCATTTGGAAGCAGCTAGTGTATTCTCTCTTGAAGATATGCTCATATTCAACTCCTAAGAAACTTAGAGTTCCAAAGCTTGAAATCGTCATATATCTATTTCACAAGCTCTGAATGCGGTTTCTGGCATATGGGCATACCTCTGATAGAGTATTGGCCCACCATCAAACCTTTTGCTTTTGGATGAAATTTGAGTGTTGACTTTCAAAAAATGCGCACTCTGAAAAACTTTGTTTCTGAATGCGGGAAAAGTTAAAGTTTTCATAAAGCCTATATCTAAAGCTCCTAAAGGAGCAGATGGCTACCTTTGGGATATATGCTATGGAACCACTCACCATCATACATATTTCATTTGGAAGCAGCTAGTGTATTCTCTCTTGAAGATATGCTCCTAAGAAACTTAGAGTTCCAAAGCTTGAAATCGTCATATATTTACTTCACAAGCTCTGAATGCGGTTTCTTGCAAATGGGCATACTCCTGATAGAGTATTGGCCCACCATCAAACCTTTTCCTTTTGGATGAAATTTGAGTGTTTACTTTCAAAAAATGCGCACTCTGAAAAACTTTGTTTCTGAATGCGGGAAAAGTTAAAGGTTTCATAAAGCCTATATCTAAAGCTCCTAAAGGAGCAGATGGCTACCTTTTGACTATGTGATATGGAACCACTCACCGTCATACATATTTCATTTGGAAGCAGCTAGTGTATTCTCTCTTGAAGATATGCTCATATTCAACTCCTAAGAAACTTAGAGTTCCAAAGCTTGAAATCGTCATATATCTATTTCACAAGCTCTGAATGCGGTTTCTGGTATATGGGCATACCCCTGATAGAGTATCGGCCCACCATCAAACCTTTTCCTTTTGGATGAAATTTGAGTGTTGACTTTCAAGAAACGCACAGTTTGAAAAACTTTGTTTCTGAATGCGGGAAAAGGTAAAGGTTTAATAAAGCCTATATCTAAAGCTCCTAAAAGAGCAGATGGCTACCTTTGGGATATGTGTTATGGAACCACTCACCATCATACATATTTCATTTGGAAGCAGCTAGTGTATTCTCTCTTGAAGATATGCTCATATTCAACTCCTAAGAAACTTAGAGTTCCAAAGCTTGAAATCGTCATATATTTACTTCACAAGCTCTGAATGCGGTTTCTGGCAAATGGGCATACTCCTGATAGAGTATTGGCCCACCATCAAACCTTTTGCTTTTGGATGAAATTTGAGTGTTGACTTTCAAAAAATGCGCACTCTGAAAAACTTTGTTTCTGAATGCGGGAAAAGTTAAAGTTTTTATAAGGCCTATATCTAAAGCTCCTAAAGGAGCACATGGCTACCTTTGGGATATATGATATGGAACCACTCACCATCATACATATTTCATTTGGAAGCAGCTAGTGTATTCTCTCTTCAAGATATGCTCATATTCAACTCCTAAGAAACTTAGAGTTCCAAAGCTTGAAATCGTCATATATCTATTTCACAAGCTCTGAATGCGGTTTCTGGCATATGGGCATACCTCTGATAGAGTATTGGCCCACCATCAAACCTTTTGCTTTTGGATGAAATTTGAGTGTTGACTTTCAAAAAATGCGCACTCTGAAAAACTTTGTTTCTGAATGCGGGAAAAGTTAAAGTTTTCATAAAGCCTATATCTAAAGCTCCTAAAGGAGCAGATGGCTACCTTTGGGATATATGCTATGGAACCACTCACCATCATACATATTTCATTTGGAAGCAGCTAGTGTATTCTCTCTTGAAGATATGCTCCTAAGATACTTAGAGTTCCAAAGCTTGAAATCGTCATATATCTATTTCACAAGCTCTGAATGCGGTTTCTGGCATATGGGCATACCTCTGATAGAGTATTGGCCCACCATCAAACCTTTTGCTTTTGGATGAAATTTGAGTGTTGACTTTCAAAAAATGCGCACTCTGAAAAACTTTGTTTCTGAATGCGGGAAAAGTTAAAGTTTTCATAAAGCCTATATCTAAAGCTCCTAAAGGAGCAGATGGCTACCTTTGGGATATATGCTATGGAACCACTCACCATCATACATATTTCATTTGGAAGCAGCTAGTGTATTCTCTCTTGAAGATATGCTCCTAAGAAACTTAGAGTTCCAAAGCTTGAAATCGTCATATATTTACTTCACAAGCTCTGAATGCGGTTTCTTGCAAATGGGCATACTCCTGATAGAGTATTGGCCCACCATCAAACCTTTTCCTTTTGGATGAAATTTGAGTGTTTACTTTCAAAAAATGCGCACTCTGAAAAACTTTGTTTCTGAATTCGGGAAAAGTTAAAGGTTTCATAAAGCCTATATCTAAAGCTCCTAAAGGAGCAGATGGCTACCTTTTGACTATGTGATATGGAACCACTCACCGTCATACATATTTCATTTGGAAGCAGCTAGTGTATTCTCTCTTGAAGATATGCTCATATTCAACTCCTAAGAAACTTAGAGTTCCAAAGCTTGAAATCGTCATATATCTATTTCACAAGCTCTGAATGCGGTTTCTGGTATATGGGCATACCCCTGATAGAGTATCGGCCCACCATCAACCCTTTTCCTTTTGGATGAAATTTGAGTGTTGACTTTCAAGAAACGCACAGTTTGAAAAACTTTGTTTCTGAATGCGGGAAAAGGTAAAGGTTTAATAAAGCCTATATCTAAAGCTCCTAAAAGAGCAGATGGCTACCTTTGGGATATATGTTATGGAACCACTCACCATCATACATATTTCATTTGGAAGCAGCTAGTGTATTCTCTCTTGAAGATATGCTCATATTCAACTCCTAAGAAACTTAGAGTTCCAAAGCTTGAAATCGTCATATATTTACTTCACAAGCTCTGAATGCTGTTTCTGGCAAATGGGCATACTCCTGATAGAGTATTGGCCCACCATCAAACCTTTTGCTTTTGGATGAAATTTGAGTGTTGACTTTCAAAAAATGCGCACTCTGAAAAACTTTGTTTCTGAATGCGGGAAAAGTTAAAGTTTTTATAAGGCCTATATCTAAAGCTCCTAAAGGAGCACATGGCTACCTTTGGGATATATGATATGGAACCACTCACCATCATACATATTTCATTTGGAAGCAGCTAGTGTATTCTCTCTTCAAGATATGCTCATATTCAACTCCTAAGAAACTTAGAGTTCCAAAGCTTGAAATCGTCATATATCTATTTCACAAGCTCTGAATGCGGTTTCTGGCATATGGGCATACCTCTGATAGAGTATTGGCCCACCATCAAACCTTTTGCTTTTGGATGAAATTTGAGTGTTGACTTTCAAAAAATGCGCACTCTGAAAAACTTTGTTTCTGAATGCGGGAAAAGTTAAAGTTTTCATAAAGCCTATATCTAAAGCTCCTAAAGGAGCAGATGGCTACCTTTGGGATATATGCTATGGAACCACTCACCATCATACATATTTCATTTGGAAGCAGCTAGTGTATTCTCTCTTGAAGATATGCTCCTAAGAAACTTAGAGTTCCAAAGCTTGAAATCGTCATATATTTACTTCACAAGCTCTGAATGCGGTTTCTTGCAAATGGGCATACTGCTGATAGAGTATTGGCCCACCATCAAACCTTTTCCTTTTGGATGAAATTTGAGTGTTGACTTTCAAAAAATGCGCACTCTGAAAAACTTTGTTTCTGAATGCGAGAAAAGTTAAAGGTTTCATAAAGCCTATATCTAAAGCTCCTAAAGGAGCAGATGGCTACCTTTTGACTATGTGATATGGAACCACTCACCATCATACATATTTCATTTGGGAGCAGCTAGTGTATTCTCTCTTGAAGATATGCTCATATTCAACTCCCAAGAAACTTAGAGTTCCAAAGCTTGAAACCGTCATATATTTACTTCACAAGCTCTGAATGCGGTTTCTGGCAAATGGGCATACTCCTGATAGAGCATCGGCCCACCATCAAACCTTTTCCTTTTGGATGAAATTTGAGTGTTGACTTTCAAAAAAATGCGCACTCTGAAAAACTTTGTTTCTGAATGCGGGAAAAGTTAAAGTTTTTATAAGGTCTATATCTAAAGCTCCTAAAGGAGCACATAGCTACCTTTGGGATATATGATATGGAACCACTCACCATCATACATATTTCATTTGGGAGCAGCTAGTGTAATCTCTCTTGAAGATATGCTCATATTCTACTCCTAAGAAACTTAGAGTTCCAAAGCTTGAAATCGTCATATATCTATTTCACAAGCTCTGAATGCGGTTTCTGGCATATGGGCATTCCCCTGATAGAGTATCGGCCCACCATCAAACCTTTTCCTTTTGGATGAAATTTGAGTGTTGACTTTCAAGAAACGCACAGTTTGAAAAACTTTGTTTCTGAATGCGGGAAAAGGTAAAGGTTTCATAAAGCCTATATCTAAAGCTCCTAAAGGAGCAGATGGCTACCTTTGGGATATATGATATGGAACCACTCACCATCATACATATTTCATTTGGAAGCAGCTAGTGTATTCTCTCTTGAAGATATGCTCATATTCAACTCCTAAGAAACTTAGAGTTCCAAAGCTTGAAATCGTCATATATCTATTTCACAAGCTCTGAATGCGGTTTCTGGTATATGGGCATACCCCTGATAGAGTATCGGCCCACCATCAAACCTTTTCCTTTTGGATGAAATTTGAGTGTTGACTTTCAAGAAACGCACAGTTTGAAAAACTTTGTTTCTGAATGCGGGAAAAGGTAAAGGTTTAATAAAGCCTATATCTAAAGCTCCTAAAGGAGCAGATGGCTACCTTTGGGATATATGTTATGGAACCACTCACCATCATACATATTTCATTTGGAAGCAGCTAGTGTATTCTCTCTTGAAGATATGCTCATATTCAACTCCTAAGAAACTTAGAGTTCCAAAGCTTGAAATCGTCATATATCTATTTCACAAGCTCTGAATGCGGTTTCTGGCATATGGGCATACCTCTGATAGAGTATTGGCCCACCATCAAACCTTTTGCTTTTGGATGAAATTTGAGTGTTGACTTTCAAAAAATGCGCACTCTGAAAAACTTTGTTTCTGAATGCGGGAAAAGTTAAAGTTTTCATAAAGCCTATATCTAAAGCTCCTAAAGGAGCAGATGGCTACCTTTGGGATATATGCTATGGAACCACTCACCATCATACATATTTCATTTGGAAGCAGCTAGTGTATTCTCTCTTGAAGATATGCTCCTAAGAAACTTAGAGTTCCAAAGCTTGAAATCGTCATATATTTACTTCACAAGCTCTGAATGCGGTTTCTTGCAAATGGGCATACTCCTGATAGAGTATTGGCCCACCATCAAACCTTTTCCTTTTGGATGAAATTTGAGTGTTTACTTTCAAAAAATGCGCACTCTGAAAAACTTTGTTTCTGAATGCGGGAAAAGTTAAAGGTTTCATAAAGCCTATATCTAAAGCTCCTAAAAGAGCAGATGGCTACCTTTTGACTATGTGATATGGAACCACTCACCGTCATACATATTTCATTTGGAAGCAGCTAGTGTATTCTCTCTTGAAGATATGCTCATATTCAACTCCTAAGAAACTTAGAGTTCCAAAGCTTGAAATCGTCATATATCTATTTCACAAGCTCTGAATGCGGTTTCTGGTATATGGGCATACCCCTGATAGAGTATCGGCCCACCATCAAACCTTTTCCTTTTGGATGAAATTTGAGTGTTGACTTTCAAGAAACGCACAGTTTGAAAAACTTTGTTTCTGAATGCGGGAAAAGGTAAAGGTTTAATAAAGCCTATATCTAAAGCTCCTAAAAGAGCAGATGGCTACCTTTGGGATATATGTTATGGAACCACTCACCATCATACATATTTCATTTGGAAGCAGCTAGTGTATTCTCTCTTGAAGATATGCTCATATTCAACTCCTAAGAAACTTAGAGTTCCAAAGCTTGAAATCGTCATATATTTACTTCACAAGCTCTGAATGCGGTTTCTGGCAAATGGGCATACTCCTGATAGAGTATTGGCCCACCATCAAACCTTTTGCTTTTGGATGAAATTTGAGTGTTGACTTTCAAAAAATGCGCACTCTGAAAAACTTTGTTTCTGAATGCGGGAAAAGTTAAAGTTTTTATAAGGCCTATATCTAAAGCTCCTAAAGGAGCACATGGCTACCTTTGGGATATATGATATGGAACCACTCACCATCATACATATTTCATTTGGAAGCAGCTAGTGTATTCTCTCTTCAAGATATGCTCATATTCAACTCCTAAGAAACTTAGAGTTCCAAAGCTTGAAATCGTCATATATCTATTTCACAAGCTCTGAATGCGGTTTCTGGCATATGGGCATACCTCTGATAGAGTATTGGCCCACCATCAAACCTTTTGCTTTTGGATGAAATTTGAGTGTTGACTTTCAAAAAATGCGCACTCTGAAAAACTTTGTTTCTGAATGCGGGAAAAGTTAAAGTTTTCATAAAGCCTATATCTAAAGCTCCTAAAGGAGCAGATGGCTACCTTTGGGATATATGCTATGGAACCACTCACCATCATACATATTTCATTTGGAAGCAGCTAGTGTATTCTCTCTTGAAGATATGCTCCTAAGAAACTTAGAGTTCCAAAGCTTGAAATCGTCATATATCTATTTCACAAGCTCTGAATGCGGTTTCTGGCATATGGGCATACCTCTGATAGAGTATTGGCCCACCATCAAACCTTTTGCTTTTGGATGAAATTTGAGTGTTGACTTTCAAAAAATGCGCACTCTGAAAAACTTTGTTTCTGAATGCGGGAAAAGTTAAAGTTTTCATAAAGCCTATATCTAAAGCTCCTAAAGGAGCAGATGGCTACCTTTGGGATATATGCTATGGAACCACTCACCATCATACATATTTCATTTGGAAGCAGCTAGTGTATTCTCTCTTGAAGATATGCTCCTAAGAAACTTAGAGTTCCAAAGCTTGAAATCGTCATATATTTACTTCACAAGCTCTGAATGCGGTTTCTTGCAAATGGGCATACTCCTGATAGAGTATTGGCCCACCATCAAACCTTTTCCTTTTGGATGAAATTTGAGTGTTTACTTTCAAAAAATGCGCACTCTGAAAAACTTTGTTTCTGAATTCGGGAAAAGTTAAAGGTTTCATAAAGCCTATATCTAAAGCTCCTAAAGGAGCAGATGGCTACCTTTTGACTATGTGATATGGAACCACTCACCGTCATACATATTTCATTTGGAAGCAGCTAGTGTATTCTCTCTTGAAGATATGCTCATATTCAACTCCTAAGAAACTTAGAGTTCCAAAGCTTGAAATCGTCATATATCTATTTCACAAGCTCTGAATGCGGTTTCTGGTATATGGGCATACCCCTGATAGAGTATCGGCCCACCATCAAACCTTTTCCTTTTGGATGAAATTTGAGTGTTGACTTTCAAGAAACGCACAGTTTGAAAAACTTTGTTTCTGAATGCGGGAAAAGGTAAAGGTTTAATAAAGCCTATATCTAAAGCTCCTAAAAGAGCAGATGGCTACCTTTGGGATATATGTTATGGAACCACTCACCATCATACATATTTCATTTGGAAGCAGCTAGTGTATTCTCTCTTGAAGATATGCTCATATTCAACTCCTAAGAAACTTAGAGTTCCAAAGCTTGAAATCGTCATATATTTACTTCACAAGCTCTGAATGCGGTTTCTGGCAAATGGGCATACTCCTGATAGAGTATTGGCCCACCATCAAACCTTTTGCTTTTGGATGAAATTTGAGTGTTGACTTTCAAAAAATGCGCACTCTGAAAAACTTTGTTTCTGAATGCGGGAAAAGTTAAAGTTTTTATAAGGCCTATATCTAAAGCTCCTAAAGGAGCACATGGCTACCTTTGGGATATATGATATGGAACCACTCACCATCATACATATTTCATTTGGAAGCAGCTAGTGTATTCTCTCTTCAAGATATGCTCATATTCAACTCCTAAGAAACTTAGAGTTCCAAAGCTTGAAATCGTCATATATCTATTTCACAAGCTCTGAATGCGGTTTCTGGCATATGGGCATACCTCTGATAGAGTATTGGCCCACCATCAAACCTTTTGCTTTTGGATGAAATTTGAGTGTTGACTTTCAAAAAATGCGCACTCTGAAAAACTTTGTTTCTGAATGCGGGAAAAGTTAAAGTTTTCATAAAGCCTATATCTAAAGCTCCTAAAGGAGCAGATGGCTACCTTTGGGATATATGCTATGGAACCACTCACCATCATACATATTTCATTTGGAAGCAGCTAGTGTATTCTCTCTTGAAGATATGCTCCTAAGAAACTTAGAGTTCCAAAGCTTGAAATCGTCATATATTTACTTCACAAGCTCTGAATGCGGTTTCTTGCAAATGGGCATACTGCTGATAGAGTATTGGCCCACCATCAAACCTTTTCCTTTTGGATGAAATTTGAGTGTTGACTTTCAAAAAATGCGCACTCTGAAAAACTTTGTTTCTGAATGCGAGAAAAGTTAAAGGTTTCATAAAGCCTATATCTAAAGCTCCTAAAGGAGCAGATGGCTACCTTTTGACTATGTGATATGGAACCACTCACCATCATACATATTTCATTTGGGAGCAGCTAGTGTATTCTCTCTTGAAGATATGCTCATATTCAACTCCCAAGAAACTTAGAGTTCCAAAGCTTGAAACCGTCATATATTTACTTCACAAGCTCTGAATGCGGTTTCTGGCAAATGGGCATACTCCTGATAGAGCATCGGCCCACCATCAAACCTTTTCCTTTTGGATGAAATTTGAGTGTTGACTTTCAAAAAAATGCGCACTCTGAAAAACTTTGTTTCTGAATGCGGGAAAAGTTAAAGTTTTTATAAGGTCTATATCTAAAGCTCCTAAAGGAGCACATAGCTACCTTTGGGATATATGATATGGAACCACTCACCATCATACATATTTCATTTGGGTGCAGCTAGTGTAATCTCTCTTGAAGATATGCTCATATTCTACTCCTAAGAAACTTAGAGTTCCAAAGCTTGAAATCGTCATATATCTATTTCACAAGCTCTGAATGCGGTTTCTGGCATATGGGCATTCCCCTGATAGAGTATCGGCCCACCATCAAACCTTTTCCTTTTGGATGAAATTTGAGTGTTGACTTTCAAGAAACGCACAGTTTGAAAAACTTTGTTTCTGAATGCGGGAAAAGGTAAAGGTTTCATAAAGCCTATATCTAAAGCTCCTAAAGGAGCAGATGGCTACCTTTGGGATATATGATATGGAACCACTCACCATCATACATATTTCATTTGGAAGCAGCTAGTGTATTCTCTCTTGAAGATATGCTCATATTCAACTCCTAAGAAACTTAGAGTTCCAAAGCTTGAAATCGTCATATATCTATTTCACAAGCTCTGAATGCGGTTTCTGGTATATGGGCATACCCCTGATAGAGTATCGGCCCACCATCAAACCTTTTCCTTTTGGATGAAATTTGAGTGTTGACTTTCAAGAAACGCACAGTTTGAAAAACTTTGTTTCTGAATGCGGGAAAAGGTAAAGGTTTAATAAAGCCTATATCTAAAGCTCCTAAAGGAGCAGATGGCTACCTTTGGGATATATGTTATGGAACCACTCACCATCATACATATTTCATTTGGAAGCAGCTAGTGTATTCTCTCTTGAAGATATGCTCATATTCAACTCCTAAGAAACTTAGAGTTCCAAAGTTTGAAATCGTCATATATCTATTTCACAAGCTCTGAATGCGGTTTCTGGTATATGGGCATACCCCTGATAGAGTATCGGCCCACCATCAAACCTTTTCCTTTTGGATGAAATTTGAGTGTTGACTTTCAAGAAACGCACAGTTTGAAAAACTTTGTTTCTGAATGCGGGAAAAGGTAAAGGTTTCATAAAGCCTATATCTAAAGCTCCTAAAGGAGCAGATGGCAACCTTTGGGATATATGATATGGAACCACTCACCATCATACATATTTCATTTGGAAGCAGCTAGTGTATTCTCTCTTGAAGATATGCTCATATTCAACTCCTAAGAAACTTAGAGTTCCAAAGCTTGAAATCGTCATATATCTATTTCACAAGCTCTGAATGCGGTTTCTGGCATATGGGCATACCTCTGATAGAGTATTGGCCCACCATCAAACCTTTTGCTTTTGGATGAAATTTGAGTGTTGACTTTCAAAAAATGCGCACTCTGAAAAACTTTGTTTCTGAATGCGGGAAAAGTTAAAGTTTTCATAAAGCCTATATCTAAAGCTCCTAAAGGAGCAGATGGCTACCTTTGGGATATATGCTATAGAACCACTCACCATCATACATATTTCATTTGGAAGCAGCTAGTGTATTCTCTCTTGAAGATATGCTCCTAAGAAACTTAGAGTTCCAAAGCTTGAAATCGTCATATATTTACTTCACAAGCTCTGAATGCGGTTTCTTGCAAATGGGCATACTCCTGATAGAGTATTGGCCCACCATCAAACCTTTTCCTTTTGGATGAAATTTGAGTGTTTACTTTCAAAAAATGCGCACTCTGAAAAACTTTGTTTCTGAATGCGGGAAAAGTTAAAGGTTTCATAAAGCCTATATCTAAAGCTCCTAAAAGAGCAGATGGCTACCTTTTGACTATGTGATATGGAACCACTCACCGTCATACATATTTCATTTGGAAGCAGCTAGTGTATTCTCTCTTGAAGATATGCTCATATTCAACTCCTAAGAAACTTAGAGTTCCAAAGCTTGAAATCGTCATATATCTATTTCACAAGCTCTGAATGCGGTTTCTGGTATATGGGCATACCCCTGATAGAGTATCGGCCCACCATCAAACCTTTTCCTTTTGGATGAAATTTGAGTGTTGACTTTCAAGAAACGCACAGTTTGAAAAACTTTGTTTCTGAATGCGGGAAAAGGTAAAGGTTTAATAAAGCCTATATCTAAAGCTCCTAAAGGAGCAGATGGCTACCTTTGGGATATATGTTATGGAACCACTCACCATCATACATATTTCATTTGGAAGCAGCTAGTGTATTCTCTCTTGAAGATATGCTCATATTCAACTCCTAAGAAACTTAGAGTTCCAAAGTTTGAAATCGTCATATATCTATTTCACAAGCTCTGAATGCGGTTTCTGGTATATGGGCATACCCCTGATAGAGTATCGGCCCACCATCAAACCTTTTCCTTTTGGATGAAATTTGAGTGTTGACTTTCAAGAAACGCACAGTTTGAAAAACTTTGTTTCTGAATGCGGGAAAAGGTAAAGGTTTCATAAAGCCTATATCTAAAGCTCCTAAAGGAGCAGATGGCAACCTTTGGGATATATGATATGGAACCACTCACCATCATACATATTTCATTTGGAAGCAGCTAGTGTATTCTCTCTTGAAGATATGCTCATATTCAACTCCTAAGAAACTTAGAGTTCCAAAGCTTGAAATCGTCATATATCTATTTCACAAGCTCTGAATGCGGTTTCTGGCATATGGGCATACCTCTGATAGAGTATTGGCCCACCATCAAACCTTTTGCTTTTGGATGAAATTTGAGTGTTGACTTTCAAAAAATGCGCACTCTGAAAAACTTTGTTTCTGAATGCGGGAAAAGTTAAAGTTTTCATAAAGCCTATATCTAAAGCTCCTAAAGGAGCAGATGGCTACCTTTGGGATATATGCTATGGAACCACTCACCATCATACATATTTCATTTGGAAGCAGCTAGTGTATTCTCTCTTGAAGATATGCTCCTAAGAAACTTAGAGTTCCAAAGCTTGAAATCGTCATATATTTACTTCACAAGCTCTGAATGCGGTTTCTTGCAAATGGGCATACTCCTGATAGAGTATTGGCCCACCATCAAACCTTTTCCTTTTGGATGAAATTTGAGTGTTTACTTTCAAAAAATGCGCACTCTGAAAAACTTTGTTTCTGAATGCGGGAAAAGTTAAAGGTTTCATAAAGCCTATATCTAAAGCTCCTAAAAGAGCAGATGGCTACCTTTTGACTATGTGATATGGAACCACTCACCGTCATACATATTTCATTTGGAAGCAGCTAGTGTATTCTCTCTTGAAGATATGCTCATATTCAACTCCTAAGAAACTTAGAGTTCCAAAGCTTGAAATCGTCATATATCTATTTCACAAGCTCTGAATGCGGTTTCTGGTATATGGGCATACCCCTGATAGAGTATCGGCCCATCATCAAACCTTTTCCTTTTGGATGAAATTTGAGTGTTGACTTTCAAGAAACGCACAGTTTGAAAAACTTTGTTTCTGAATGCGGGAAAAGGTAAAGGTTTAATAAAGCCTATATCTAAAGCTCCTAAAAGAGCAGATGGCTACCTTTGGGATATATGTTATGGAACCACTCACCATCATACATATTTCATTTGGAAGCAGCTAGTGTATTCTCTCTTGAAGATATGCTCATATTCAACTCCTAAGAAACTTAGAGTTCCAAAGCTTGAAATCGTCATATATTTACTTCACAAGCTCTGAATGCGGTTTCTGGCAAATGGGCATACTCCTGATAGAGTATTGGCCCACCATCAAACCTTTTGCTTTTGGATGAAATTTGAGTGTTGACTTTCAAAAAATGCGCACTCTGAAAAACTTTGTTTCTGAATGCGGGAAAAGTTAAAGTTTTTATAAGGCCTATATCTAAAGCTCCTAAAGGAGCACATGGCTACCTTTGGGATATATGATATGGAACCACTCACCATCATACATATTATATTTGGAAGCAGCTAGTGTATTCTCTCTTCAAGATATGCTCATATTCAACTCCTAAGAAACTTAGAGTTCCAAAGCTTGAAATCGTCATATATCTATTTCACAAGCTCTGAATGCGGTTTCTGGCATATGGGCATACCTCTGATAGAGTATTGGCCCACCATCAAACCTTTTGCTTTTGGATGAAATTTGAGTGTTGACTTTCAAAAAATGCGCACTCTGAAAAACTTTGTTTCTGAATGCGGGAAAAGTTAAAGTTTTCATAAAGCCTATATCTAAAGCTCCTAAAGGAGCAGATGGCTACCTTTGGGATATATGCTATGGAACCACTCACCATCATACATATTTCATTTGGAAGCAGCTAGTGTATTCTCTCTTGAAGATATGCTCCTAAGAAACTTAGAGTTCCAAAGCTTGAAATCGTCATATATTTACTTCACAAGCTCTGAATGCGGTTTCTTGCAAATGGGCATGCTCCTGATAGAGTATTGGCCCACCATCAAACCTTTTCCTTTTGGATGAAATTTGAGTGTTGACTTTCAAAAAATGCGCACTCTGAAAAACTTTGTTTCTGAATGCGAGAAAAGTTAAAGGTTTCATAAAGCCTATATCTAAAGCTCCTAAAGGAGCAGATGGCTACCTTTTGACTATGTGATATGGAACCACTCACCATCATACATATTTCATTTGGGAGCAGCTAGTGTATTCTCTCTTGAAGATATGCTCATATTCAACTCCTAAGAAACTTAGAGTTCCAAAGCTTGAAACCGTCATATATTTACTTCACAAGCTCTGAATGCGGTTTCTGGCAAATGGGCATACTCCTGATAGAGTATCGGCCCACCATCAAACCTTTTCCTTTTGGATGAAATTTGAGTGTTGACTTTCAAAAAAATGCGCACTCTGAAAAACGTTGTTTCTGAATGCGGGAAAAGTTAAAGTTTTTATAAGGTCTATATCTAAAGCTCCTAAAGGAGCACATAGCTACCTTTGGGATATATGATATGGAACCACTCACCATCATACATATTTCATTTGGGAGCAGCTAGTGTAATCTCTCTTGAAGATATGCTCATATTCTACTCCTAAGAAACTTAGAGTTCCAAAGCTTGAAATCGTCATATATCTATTTCACAAGCTCTGAATGCGGTTTCTGGCATATGGGCATTCCCCTGATAGAGTATCGGCCCACCATCAAACCTTTTCCTTTTGGATGAAATTTGAGTGTTGACTTTCAAGAAACGCACAGTTTGAAAAACTTTGTTTCTGAATGCGGGAAAAGGTAAAGGTTTCATAAAGCCTATATCTAAAGCTCCTAAAGGAGCAGATGGCTACCTTTGGGATATATGATATGGAACCACTCACCATCATACATATTTCATTTGGAAGCAGCTAGTGTATTCTCTCTTGAAGATATGCTCATATTCAACTCCTAAGAAACTTAGAGTTCCAAAGCTTGAAATCGTCATATATCTATTTCACAAGCTCTGAATGCGGTTTCTGGTATATGGGCATACCCCTGATAGAATATCGGCCCACCATCAAACCTTTTCCTTTTGGATGAAATTTGAGTGTTGACTTTCAAGAAACGCACAGTTTGAAAAACTTTGTTTCTGAATGCGGGAAATGGTAAAGGTTTAATAAAGCCTATATCTAAAGCTCCTAAAGGAGCAGATGGCTACCTTTGGGATATATGTTATGGAACCACTCACCATCATACATATTTCATTTGGAAGCAGCTAGTGTATTCTCTCTTGAAGATATGCTCATATTCAACTCCTAAGAAACTTAGAGTTCCAAAGTTTGAAATCGTCATATATCTATTTCACAAGCTCTGAATGCGGTTTCTGGTATATGGGCATACCCCTGATAGAGTATCGGCCCACCATCAAACCTTTTCCTTTTGGATGAAATTTGAGTGTTGACTTTCAAGAAACGCACAGTTTGAAAAACTTTGTTTCTGAATGCGGGAAAAGGTAAAGGTTTAATAAAGCCAATATCTAAAGCTCCTAAAGGAGCAGATGGCTACCTTTGGGATATATGTTATGGAACCACTCACCATCATACATATTTCATTTGGAAGCAGCTAGTGTATTCTCTCTTCAAGATATGCTCATATTCAACTCCTAAGAAACTTAGAGTTCCAAAGCTTGAAATCGTCATATATCTATTTCACAAGCTCTGAATGCGGTTTCTGGCATATGGGCATACCTCTGATAGAGTATTGGCCCACCATCAAACCTTTTGCTTTTGGATGAAATTTGAGTGTTGACTTTCAAAAAATGCGCACTCTGAAAAACTTTGTTTCTGAATGCGGGAAAAGTTAAAGGTTTCATAAAGCCTATATCTAAAGCTCCTAAAGGAGCAGATGGCTACCTTTGGGATATATGCTATGGAACCACTCACCATCATACATATTTCATTTGGAAGCAGCTAGTGTATTCTCTCTTGAAGATATGCTCCTAAGAAACTTAGAGTTCCAAAGCTTGAAACCGTCATATATTTACTTCACAAGCTCTGAATGCGGTTTCTTGCAAATGGGCATACTCCTGATAGAGTATTGGCCCACCATCAAACCTTTTCCTTTTGGATGAAATTTGAGTGTTGACTTTCAAAAAATGCGCACTCTGAAAAACTTTGTTTCTGAATGCGGGAAAAGTTAAAGGTTTCATAAAGCCTATATCTAAAGCTCCTAAAGGAGCAGATGGCTACCTTTTGACTATGTGATATGGAACCACTCACCGTCATACATATTTCATTTGGGAACAGCTAGTGTATTCTCTCTTGAAGATATGCTCATATTCAACTCCTAAGAAACTTAGAGTTCCAAAGCTTGAAATCGTCATATATCTATTTCACAAGCTCTGAATGCGGTTTCTGGTATATGGGCATACCCCTGATAGAGTATCGGCCCACCATCAAACCTTTTCCTTTTGGATGAAATTTGAGTGTTGACTTTCAAAAAATGCGCACTCTGAAAAACTTTGTTGTGCGCACTCTGAAAAACTTTTTTTCTGAATGCGGGAAAAGTTAAAGTTTTTATAAGTCCTATATCTAAAGCTCCTAAAAGAGCAGATGGCTACCTTTGGGATATATGATATGGAACCACTCACCATCATACATATTTCATTTGAAAGCAGCTAGTGTATTCTCTCTTGAAGATATGCTCATATTCAACTCCTAAGAAACTTAGAGTTCAAAAGCTTGAAATCGTCATATATTTTATTCACAAGCTCTGAATGCGGTTTCTGGCAAATGGGCATACTCCTGATAGAGTATTGGCCCACCATCAAACCTTTTGCTTTTGGATGAAATTTGAGTGTTGACTTTCAAAAAATGCGCACTCTGAAAAACTTTATTTCTGAATGCGGGAAAAGGTAAAGGTTTCATAAAGCCTATATCTAAAGCTCCTAAAGGAGCACATGGCTACCTTTGGGATATATGATATGGAACCACTCACCATCATACATATTTCATTTGGAAGCAGCTAGTGTATTCTCTGTTGTAGATATGCTCCTAAGAAACTTCGAGTTCCAAAGCTAGAAATCGTCATATATTTACTTCACAAGCTCTGAATGCGGTTTCTGGTATATGGGCATACCCCTGATAGAGTATCAGCCCACCATCAAACCTTTTCCTTTTGGATGAAATTTGAGTGTTGACTTTCAAGAAACGCACAGTTTGAAAAACTTTGTTTCTGAATGCGGGAAAAGGTAAAGGTTTCATAAAGCCTATATCTAAAGCTCCTAAAGGAGCAGATGGCTACCTTTGGGATATATGATATGGAACCACTCACCATCATACATATTTCATTTGGAAGCAGCTAGTGTATTCTCTCTTGAAGATATGCTCATATTCAACTCCTAAGAAACTTAGAGTTCCAAAGCTTGAAATCGTCATATATTTACTTCACAAGCTCTGAATGCGGTTTCTGGCAAATGGGCATACTCCTGATAGAGTATTGGCCCACCATCAAACTTTTGCTTTTGGATGAAATTTGAGTGTTGACTTTCAAAAAATGCGCACTCTGAAAAACTTTGTTTCTGAATGCGGGAAAAGTTAAAGTTTTTATAAGGCCTATATCTAAAGCTCCTAAAAGAGCACATGGCTACCTTTGGGATATATGATATGGAACCACTCACCATCATACATATTTCATTTGGGAGCAGCTAGTGTATTCTCTCTTGAAGATATGCTCTTATTCAACTCCTAAGAAACTTAGAGTTCCAAAGCTTGAAATCGTCATATATCTATTTCACAAGCTCTGAATGCGGTTTCTGGTATATGGGCATACCCCTGATAGAGTATCGGCCCACCATCAAACCTTTTCCTTTTGGATGAAATTTGAGTGTTGACTTTCAAGAAACGCACAGTTTGAAAAACTTTGTTTCTGAATGCGGGAAAAGGTAAAGGTTTCATAAAGCCTATATCTAAAGCTCCTAAAGGAGCAGATGGCTACCTTTGGGATATATGATATGGAACCACTCACCATCATACATATTTCATTTGGAAGCAGCTAGTGTATTCTCTCTTGAAGATATGCTCCTAAGAAACTTCGAGTTCCAAAGCTAGAAATCGTCATATATTTACTTCACAAGCTCTGAATGCGGTTTCTTGCAAATGGGCATACTCCTGTTAGAGTATTGGCCCACCATCAAACCTTTTCCTTTTGGATGAAATTTGAGTGTTGACTTTCAAAAAATGCGCACTCTGAAAAACTTTGTTTCTGAATGCGGGAAAAGTTAAAGGTTTCATAAAGCCTATATCTAAAGCTCCTAAAGGAGCACATGGCTACCTTTTGACTATGTGATATGGAACCACTCACCATCATACATATTTCATTTGGAAGCAGCTTGTGTATTCTCTCTTGAAGATATGCTCATATTCAACTCCCAAGAAACTTAGAGTTCCAAAGCTTGAAAAGTCATATATTTACTTCACAAGCTCTGAATGCGGTTTCTGGCAAATGGGCATACTCCTGATAGAGTATTGGCCCACCATCTAACCTTTTGCTTTTGGATGAAATTTGAGTGTTGACTTTCAAAAAATGCGCACTCTGAAAAACTTTGTTTCTGAATGCGGGAAAAGTTAAAGTTTTTATAAGGCCTATATCTAAAGTTCCTAAAGGAGCACATGGCTACCTTTGGGATATATGATATGGAACCACTCACCATCATACATATTTCATTTGGGAGCAGCTAGTGTATTCTCTCTTGAAGATATGCTCATATTCAACTCCTAAGAAACTTAGAGTTCCAAAGCTTGAAATCGTCATATATCTATTTCACAAGCTCTGAATTCGGTTTCTGGTATATGGGCATACCCCTGATAGAGTATCGGCCCACCATCAAACCTTATCCTTTTGGATGAAATTTGAGTGTTGATTTTCAAGAAACGCACAGTTTGAAAAACTTTGTTTCTGAATGCGGGAAAAGGTAAAGGTTTCATAAAGCCTATATCTAAAGCTCCTAAAGGAGCAGATGGCTACCTTTGGGATATGTGATATGGAACCACTCACCATCATACATATTTCATTTGGAAGCAGCTAGTGTATTCTCTCTTCAAGATATGCTCATTTTCAACTCCTAAGAAACTTAGAGTTCCAAAACTTTAAATCGTCATATATCTATTTCACAAGCTCTGAATGCGGTTTCTGACATATGGGCATACCTCTGATAGAGTATTGGCCCACCATCAAACCTTTTGCTTTTGGATGAAATTTGAGTGTTGACTTTCAAAAAATGCGCACTCTGAAAAACTTTGTTTCTGAATGCGGGAAAAGGTAAAGGTTTCATAAAGCCTATATCTAAAGCTCCTAAAGGAGCACATGGCTACCTTTGGGATATATGATATGGAACCACTCACCATCATACATATTTCATTTGGAAGCAGCTAGTGTATTCTCTCTTGAAGATATGCTCCTAAGAAACTTCGAGTTCCAAAGCTAGAAATCGTCATATATTTACTTCACAAGCTCTGAATGCGGTTTCTGGTATATGGGCATACCCCTGATAGAGTATCAGCCCACCATCAAACCTTTTCCTTTTGGATGAAATTTGAGTGTTGACTTTCAAGAAACGCACAGTTTGAAAAACTTTGTTTCTGAATGCGGGAAAAGGTAAAGGTTTCATAAAGCCTATATCTAAAGCTCCTAAAGGAGCAGATGGCTACCTTTGGGATATATGATATGGAACCACTCACCATCATACATATTTCATTTGGAAGCAGCTAGTGTATTCTCTCTTGAAGATATGCTCATATTCAACTCCTAAGAAACTTAGAGTTCCAAAGCTTGAAATCGTCATATATTTACTTCACAAGCTCTGAATGCGGTTTCTGGCAAATGGGCATACTCCTGATAGAGTATTGGCCCACCATCAAACTTTTGCTTTTGGATGAAATTTGAGTGTTGACTTTCAAAAAATGCGCACTCTGAAAAACTTTGTTTCTGAATGCGGGAAAAGTTAAAGTTTTTATAAGGCCTATATCTAAAGCTCCTAAAAGAGCACATGGCTACCTTTGGGATATATGATATGGAACCACTCACCATCATACATATTTCATTTGGGAGCAGCTAGTGTATTCTCTCTTGAAGATATGCTCTTATTCAACTCCTAAGAAACTTAGAGTTCCAAAGCTTGAAATCGTCATATATCTATTTCACAAGCTCTGAATGCGGTTTCTGGTATATGGGCATACCCCTGATAGAGTATCGGCCCACCATCAAACCTTTTCCTTTTGGATGAAATTTGAGTGTTGACTTTCAAGAAACGCACAGTTTGAAAAACTTTGTTTCTGAATGCGGGAAAAGGTAAAGGTTTCATAAAGCCTATATCTAAAGCTCCTAAAGGAGCAGATGGCTACCTTTGGGATATATGATATGGAACCACTCACCATCATACATATTTCATTTGGAAGCAGCTAGTGTATTCTCTCTTGAAGATATGCTCCTAAGAAACTTCGAGTTCCAAAGCTAGAAATCGTCATATATTTACTTCACAAGCTCTGAATGCGGTTTCTTGCAAATGGGCATACTCCTGTTAGAGTATTGGCCCACCATCAAACCTTTTCCTTTTGGATGAAATTTGAGTGTTGACTTTCAAAAAATGCGCACTCTGAAAAACTTTGTTTCTGAATGCGGGAAAAGTTAAAGGTTTCATAAAGCCTATATCTAAAGCTCCTAAAGGAGCACATGGCTACCTTTTGACTATGTGATATGGAACCACTCACCATCATACATATTTCATTTGGAAGCAGCTAGTGTATTCTCTCTTGAAGATATGCTCATATTCAACTCCCAAGAAACTTAGAGTTCCAAAGCTTGAAAAGTCATATATTTACTTCACAAGCTCTGAATGCGGTTTCTGGCAAATGGGCATACTCCTGATAGAGTATTGGCCCACCATCTAACCTTTTGCTTTTGGATGAAATTTGAGTGTTGACTTTCAAAAAATGCGCACTCTGAAAAACTTTGTTTCTGAATGCGGGAAAAGTTAAAGTTTTTATAAGGCCTATATCTAAAGTTCCTAAAGGAGCACATGGCTACCTTTGGGATATATGATATGGAACCACTCACCATCATACATATTTCATTTGGGAGCAGCTAGTGTATTCTCTCTTGAAGATATGCTCATATTCAACTCCTAAGAAACTTAGAGTTCCAAAGCTTGAAATCGTCATATATCTATTTCACAAGCTCTGAATTCGGTTTCTGGTATATGGGCATACCCCTGATAGAGTATCGGCCCACCATCAAACCTTATCCTTTTGGATGAAATTTGAGTGTTGATTTTCAAGAAACGCACAGTTTGAAAAACTTTGTTTCTGAATGCGGGAAAAGGTAAAGGTTTCATAAAGCCTATATCTAAAGCTCCTAAAGGAGCAGATGGCTACCTTTGGGATATATGATATGGAGCCACTCACCATCATACATATTTCATTTGGAAGCAGTTAGTGTATTCTCTCTTGAAGATATGCTCATATTCAACTCCCAAGAAACTTAGAGTTCCAAAGCTTGAAATCGTCATATATTTACTTCACAAGCTCTGAATGCGGTTTCTGGCAAATGGGCATACTCCTGATAGAGTATTGGCCCACCATCAAACTTTTGCTTTTGGATGAAATTTGAGTGTTGACTTTCAAAAAATGCGCACTCTGAAAAACTTTGTTTCTGAATGCGGGAAAAGTTAAAGTTTTTATAAGGCCTATATCTAAAGCTCCTAAAGGAGCACATGGCTACCTTTGGGATATATGATATGGAACCACTCACCATCAAACATATTTCATTTGGGAGCAGCTAGTGTAATCTCTCTTGAAGATATGCTCATATTCTACTCCTAAGAAACTTAGAGTTCCAAAGCTTGAAATCGTCATATATCTATTTCACAAGCTCTGAATGCGGTTTCTGGCATATGGGCATTCCCCTGATAGAGTATCGGCCCACCATCAAACCTTTTCCTTTTGGATGAAATTTGAGTGTTGACTTTCAAGAAACGCACAGTTTGAAAAACTTTGTTTCTGAATGCGGGAAAAAGTAAAGGTTTCATAAAGCCTATATCTAAAGCTCCTAAAGGAGCAGATGGCTACCTTTTGAATATGTGATATGGAACCACTCACCATCATACATATTTCATTTGGAAGCAGCTAGTGTATTCTCTCTTGAAGATATGCTCCTAAGAAACTTAGAGTTCCAAAGCTTGAAATCGTCATATATTTACTTCACAAGCTCTGAATGCGGTTTCTTGCAAATGGGCATACTCCTGATAGAGTATTGGCCCACCATCAAACCTTTTCCTTTTGGATGAAATTTGAGTGTTGACTTTCAAAAAATGCGCACTCTGAAAAACTTTGTTTCTGAATGCGGGAAAAGTTAAAGGTTTCATAAAGCCTATATCTAAAGCTCCTAAAGGAGCAGATGGCTACCTTTTGACTATGTGATATGGAACCAGTCACCATCATACATATTTCATTTGGAAGCAGCTAGTGTATTCTCTCTTGAAGATATGCTCATATTCAACTCCTAAGAAACTTAGAGTTCCAAAGCTTGAAATCGTCATATATTTACTTCACAAGCTCTGAATGCGGTTTCTTGCAAATGGGCATACTCCTGATAGAGTATCGGCCCACCATCAAACCTTTTCCTTTTGGATGAAATTTGAGTGTTGACTTTCAAGAAACGCACAGTTTGAAAAACTTTGTTTCTGAATGCGGGAAAAGGTAAAGGTTTCATAAAGCCTATATCTAAAGCTCCTAAAGGAGCAGATGGCTACCTTTGGGATATATGATATGGAACCACTCACCATCATACATATTTCATTTGGAAGCAGCTAGTGTATTCTCTCTTGAAGATATGCTCATATTCAACTCCTAAGAAACATAGAGTTCCAAAGCTTGAAATCGTCAGATATTTACTTCACAAGCTCTGAATGCGGTTTCTGGCAAATGGGCATACTCCTGATAGAGTATTGTCCCACCATCAAACTTTTGCTTTTGGATGAAATTTGAGTGTTGACTTTCAAAAAATGCGCACTCTGAAAAACTTTGTTTCTGAATGCGGGAAAAGTTAAAGTTTTTATAAGGCCTATATCTAAAGCTCCTAAAGGAGCACATGGCTACCTTTGGGATATATGATATGGAACCACTCACCATCAAACATATTTCATTTGGGAGCAGCTAGTGTAATCTCTCTTGAAGATATGCTCATATTCTACTCCTAAGAAACTTAGAGTTCCAAAGCTTGAAATCGTCATATATCTATTTCACAAGCTCTGAATGCGGTTTCTGGCATATGGGCATACCCCTGATAGAGTATCGGCCCACCATCAAACCTTTTCCTTTTGGATGAAATTTGAGTGTTGACTTTCAAGAAACGCACAGTTTGAAAAACTTTGTTTCTGAATGCGGGAAAAGGTAAAGGTTTCATAAAGCCTATATCTAAAGCTCCTAAAGGAGCAGATGGCTACCTTTGGGATATATGATATGGAACCACTCACCATCATACATATTTCATTTGGAAGCAGCTAGTGTATTCTCTCTTGAAGATATGCTCCTAAGAAACTTCGAGTTCCAAAGCTAGAAATCGTCATATATTTACTTCACAAGCTCTGAATGCGGTTTCTTGCAAATGGGCATACTCCTGTTAGAGTATTGGCCCACCATCAAACCTTTTCCTTTTGGATGAAATTTGAGTGTTGACTTTCAAAAAATGCGCACTCTGAAAAACTTTGTTTCTGAATGCGGGAAAAGTTAAAGGTTTCATAAAGCCTATATCTAAAGCTCCTATAGGAGCACATGGCTACCTTTTGACTATGTGATATGGAACCACTCACCATCATACATATTTCATTTGGAAGCAGCTAGTGTATTCTCTCTTGAAGATATGCTCATATTCAACTCCCAAGAAACTTAGAGTTCCAAAGCTTGAAAAGTCATATATTTACTTCACAAACTCTGACTGCGGTTTCTGGCAAATGGGCATACTCCTGATAGAGTATTGGCCCACCATCTAACCTTTTGCTTTTGGATGAAATTTGAGTGTTGACTTTCAAAAAATGCGCACTCTGAAAAACTTTGTTTCTGAATGCGGGAAAAGTTAAAGTTTTTATAAGGCCTATATCTAAAGTTCCTAAAGGAGCACATGGCTACCTTTGGGATATATGATATGGAACCACTCACCATCATACATATTTCATTTGGGAGCAGCTAGTGTATTCTCTCTTGAAGATATGCTCATATTCAACTCCTAAGAAACTTAGAGTTCCAAAGCTTGAAATCGTCATATATCTATTTCACAAGCTCTGAATTCGGTTTCTGGTATATGGGCATACCCCTGATAGAGTATCGGCCCACCATCAAACCTTATCCTTTTGGATGAAATTTGAGTGTTGATTTTCAAGAAACGCACAGTTTGAAAAACTTTGTTTCTGAATGCGGGAAAAGGTAAAGGTTTCATAAAGCCTATATCTAAAGCTCCTAAAGGAGCAGATGGCTACCTTTGGGATATATGATATGGAGCCACTCACCATCATACATATTTCATTTGGAAGCAGTTAGTGTATTCTCTCTTGAAGATATGCTCATATTCAACTCCTAAGAAACTTAGAGTTCCAAAGCTTGAAATCGTCATATATTTACTTCACAAGCTCTGAATGCGGTTTCTGGCAAATGGGCATACTCCTGATAGAGTATTGGCCCACCATCAAACTTTTGCTTTTGGATGAAATTTGAGTGTTGACTTTCAAAAAATGCGCACTCTGAAAAACTTTGTTTCTGAATGCGGGAAAAGTTAAAGTTTTTATAAGGCCTATATCTAAAGCTCCTAAAGGAGCACATGGCTACCTTTGGGATATATGATATGGAACCACTCACCATCAAACATATTTCATTTGGGAGCAGCTAGTGTAATCTCTCTTGAAGATATGCTCATATTCTACTCCTAAGAAACTTAGAGTTCCAAAGCTTGAAATCGTCATATATCTATTTCACAAGCTCTGATTGCGGTTTCTGGCATATGGGCATTCCCCTGATAGAGTATCGGCCCACCATCAAACCTTTTCCTTTTGGATGAAATTTGAGTGTTGACTTTCAAGAAACGCACAGTTTGAAAAACTTTGTTTCTGAATGCGGGAAAAAGTAAAGGTTTCATAAAGCCTATATCTAAAGCTCCTAAAGGAGCAGATGGCTACCTTTTGAATATGTGATATGGAACCACTCACCATCATACATATTTCATTTGGAAGCAGCTAGTGTATTCTCTCTTGAAGATATGCTCCTAAGAAACTTAGAGTTCCAAAGCTTGAAATCGTCATATATTTACTTCACAAGCTCTGAATGCGGTTTCTTGCAAATGGGCATACTCCTGATAGAGTATTGGCCCACCATCAAACCTTTTCCTTTTGGATGAAATTTGAGTGTTGACTTTCAAAAAATGCGCACTCTGAAAAACTTTGTTTCTGAATGCGGGAAAAGTTAAAGGTTTCATAAAGCCTATATCTAAAGCTCCTAAAGGAGCAGATGGCTACCTTTTGACTATGTGATATGGAACCAGTCACCATCATACATATTTCATTTGGAAGCAGCTAGTGTATTCTCTCTTGAAGATATGCTCATATTCAACTCCTAAGAAACTTAGAGTTCCAAAGCTTGAAATCGTCATATATTTACTTCACAAGCTCTGAATGCGGTTTCTTGCAAATGGGCATACTCCTGATAGAGTATCGGCCCACCATCAAACCTTTTCCTTTTGGATGAAATTTGAGTGTTGACTTTCAAGAAACGCACAGTTTGAAAAACTTTGTTTCTGAATGCGGGAAAAGGTAAAGGTTTCATAAAGCCTATATCTAAAGCTCCTAAAGGAGCAGATGGCTACCTTTGGGATATATGATATGGAACCACTCACCATCATACATATTTCATTTGGAAGCAGCTAGTGTATTCTCTCTTGAAGATATGCTCATATTCAACTCCTAAGAAACATAGAGTTCCAAAGCTTGAAATCGTCAGATATTTACTTCACAAGCTCTGAATGCGGTTTCTGGCAAATGGGCATACTCCTGATAGAGTATTGTCCCACCATCAAACTTTTGCTTTTGGATGAAATTTGAGTGTTGACTTTCAAAAAATGCGCACTCTGAAAAACTTTGTTTCTGAATGCGGGAAAAGTTAAAGTTTTTATAAGGCCTATATCTAAAGCTCCTAAAGGAGCACATGGCTACCTTTGGGATATATGATATGGAACCACTCACCATCAAACATATTTCATTTGGGAGCAGCTAGTGTAATCTCTCTTGAAGATATGCTCATATTCTACTCCTAAGAAACTTAGAGTTCCAAAGCTTGAAATCGTCATATATCTATTTCACAAGCTCTGATTGCGGTTTCTGGCATATGGGCATTCCCCTGATAGAGTATCGGCCCACCATCAAACCTTTTCCTTTTGGATGAAATTTGAGTGTTGACTTTCAAGAAACGCACAGTTTGAAAAACTTTGTTTCTGAATGCGGGAAAAAGTAAAGGTTTCATAAAGCCTATATCTAAAGCTCCTAAAGGAGCTACCTTTTGAATATGTGATATGGAACCACTCACCATCATACATATTTCATTTGGAAGCAGCTAGTGTATTCTCTCTTGAAGATATGCTCATATTCAACTCCCAAGAAACTTAGAGTTCCAAAGCTTGAAACCGTCATATATTTACTTCACATGCTCTGAATGCGGTTTCTGGCAAATGGGCATACTCCTGATAGAGCATCGGCCCACCATCAAACCTTTTCCTTTTGGATGAAATTTGAGTGTTGACTTTCAAAAAATGCGCACTCTGAAAAACTTTGTTTCTGAATGCGGGAAAAGTTAAAGTTTTTATAAGGCCTATATCTAAAGCTCCTAAAGGAGCACATGGCTACCTTTGGGATATATGATATGGAACCACTCACCATCATACATATTTCATTTGGGAGCAGCTAGTGTAATCTCTCTTGAAGATATGCTCATATTCTACTCCTAAGAAACTTAGAGTTTCAAAGCTTGAAATCGTCATATATCTATTTCACAAGCTCTGAATGCGGTTTCTGGCATATGGGCATTCCCCTGATAGAGTATCGGCCCACCATCAAACCTTTTCCTTTTGGATGAAATTTGAGTGTTGACTTTCAAGAAACGCACAGTTTGAAAAACTTTGTTTCTGAATGCGGGAAAAAGTAAAGGTTTCATAAAGCCTATATCTAAAGCTCCTAAAGGAGCAGATGGCAACCTTTTGAATATGTGATATGGAACCACTCACCATCATACATATTTCATTTGGGAGCAGCTAGTGTATTCTCTCTTGAAGATATGCTCATATTCAACTCCCAAGAAACTTAGAGTTCCAAAGCTTGAAACCGTCATATATTTACTTCACATGCTCTGAATGCGGTTTCTGGCAAATGGGCATACCCCTGATAGAGTATCGACCCACCATCAAACCTTTTCCTTTTGGATGAAATTTGAGTGTTGATTTTCAAGAAACGCACAGTTTGAAAAACTTTGTTTCTGAATGCGGGAAAAAGTAAAGGTTTCATAAAGCCTATATCTAAAGCTCCTAAAGGAGCAGATGGCTACCTTTTGAATATGTGATATGGAACCACTCACCATCATACATATTTCATTTGGAAGCAGCTAGTGTATTCTCTCTTGAAGATATGCTCATATTCAACTCCCAAGAAACTTAGAGTTCCAAAGCTTGAAACCGTCATATATTTACTTCACATGCTCTGAATGCGGTTTCTGGCAAATGGGCATACTCCTGATAGAGCATCGGCCCACCATCAAACCTTTTCCTTTTGGATGAAATTTGAGTGTTGACTTTCAAAAAATGCGCACTCTGAAAAACTTTGTTTCTGAATGCGGGAAAAGTTAAAGTTTTTATAAGGCCTATATCTAAAGCTCCTAAAGGAGCACATGGCTACCTTTGGGATATATGATATGGAACCACTCACCATCATACATATTTCATTTGAAAGCAGCTAGTGTAATCTCTCTTGAAGATATGCTCATATTCTACTCCTAAGAAACTTAGAGTTTCAAAGCTTGAAATCGTCATATATCTATTTCACAAGCTCTGAATGCAGTTTCTGGCATATGGGCATTCCCCTGATAGAGTATCGGCCCACCATCAAACCTTTTCCTTTTGGATGAAATTTGAGTGTTGACTTTCAAGAAACGCACAGTTTGAAAAACTTTGTTTCTGAATGCGGGAAAAAGTAAAGGTTTCATAAAGCCTATATCTAAAGCTCCTAAAGGAGCAGATGGCAACCTTTTGAATATGTGATATGGAACCACTCACCATCATACATATTTCATTTGGGAGCAGCTAGTGTATTCTCTCTTGAAGATATGCTCATATTCAACTCCCAAGAAACTTAGAGTTCCAAAGCTTGAAACCGTCATATATTTACTTCACATGCTCTGAATGCGGTTTCTGGCAAATGGGCATACCCCTGATAGAGTATCGACCCACCATCAAACCTTTTCCTTTTGGATGAAATTTGAGTGTTGATTTTCAAGAAACGCACAGTTTGAAAAACTTTGTTTCTGAATGCGGGAAAAAGTAAAGGTTTCATAAAGCCTATATCTAAAGCGCCTAAAGGAGCAGATGGCTACCTTTTGAATATGTGATATGGAACCACTCACCATCATACATATTTCATTTGGAAGCAGCTAGTGTATTCTCTCTTGAAGATATGCTCATATTCAACTCCCAAGAAACTTAGAGTTCCAAAGCTTGAAACCGTCATATATTTACTTCACATGCTCTGAATGCGGTTTCTGGCAAATGGGCATACTCCTGATAGAGCATCGGCCCACCATCAAACCTTTTCCTTTTGGATGAAATTTGAGTGTTGACTTTCAAAAAATGCGCACTCTGAAAAACTTTGTTTCTGAATGCGGGAAAAGTTAAAGTTTTTATAAGGCCTATATCTAAAGCTCCTAAAGGAGCACATGGCTACCTTTGGGATATATGATATGGAACCACTCACCATCATACATATTTGATTTGGGAGCAGCTAGTGTAATCTCTCTTGAAGATATGCTCATATTCTACTCCTAAGAAACTTAGAGTTTCAAAGCTTGAAATCGTCATATATCTATTTCACAAGCTCTGAATGCGGTTTCTGGCATATGGGCATTCCCCTGATAGAGTATCGGCCCACCATCAAACCTTTTCCTTTTGGATGAAATTTGAGTGTTGACTTTCAAGAAACGCACAGTTTGAAAAACTTTGTTTCTGAATGCGGGAAAAAGTAAAGGTTTCATAAAGCCTATATCTAAAGCTCCTAAAGGAGCAGATGGCTACCTTTGGGATATATGATATGGAGCCACTCACCATCATACATATTTCATTTGGAAGCAGTTAGTGTATTCTCTCTTGAAGATATGCTCATATTCAACTCCTAAGAAACTTAGAGTTCCAAAGCTTGAAATCGTCATATATTTACTTCACAAGCTCTGAATGCGGTTTCTGGCAAATGGGCATACTCCTGATAGAGTATTGGCCCACCATCAAACTTTTGCTTTTGGATGAAATTTGAGTGTTGACTTTCAAAAAATGCGCACTCTGAAAAACTTTGTTTCTGAATGCGGGAAAAGTTAAAGTTTTTATAAGGCCTATATCTAAAGCTCCTAAAGGAGCACATGGCTACCTTTGGCATACATGATATGGAACCACTCACCATCAAACATATTTCATTTGGGAGCAGCTAGTGTAATCTCTCTTGAAGATATGCTCATATTCTACTCCTAAGAAACTTAGAGTTCCAAAGCTTGAAATCGTCATATATCTATTTCACAAGCTCTGAATGCGGTTTCTGGCATATGGGCATTCCCCTGATAGAGTATCGGCCCACCATCAAACCTTTTCCTTTTGGATGAAATTTGAGTGTTGACTTTCAAGAAACGCACAGTTTGAAAAACTTTGTTTCTGAATGCGGGAAAAAGTAAAGGTTTCATAAAGCCTATATCTAAAGCTCCTAAAGGAGCAGATGGCTACCTTTTGAATATGTGATATGGAACCACTCACCATCATACATATTTCATTTGGGAGCAGCTAGTGTATTCTCTCTTGAAGATATGCTCATATTCAACTCCTAAGAAACTTAGAGTTCCAAAGCTTGAAATCGTCATATATCTATTTCACAAGCTCTGAATTCGGTTTCTGGTATATGGGCATACCCCTGATAGAGTATCGGCCCACCATCAAACCTTTTCCTTTTGGATGAAATTTGAGTGTTGATTTTCAAGAAACACACAGTTTGAAAAACTTTGTTTCTGAATGCGGGAAAAGGTAAAGGTTTCATAAAGCCTATATCTAAAGCTCCTAAAGGAGCAGATGGCTACCTTTGGGATATATGATATGGAGCCACTCACCATCATACATATTTCATTTGGAAGCAGTTAGTGTATTCTCTCTTGAAGATATGCTCATATTCAACTCCTAAGAAACTTAGAGTTCCAAAGCTTGAAATCGTCATATATTTACTTCACAAGCTCTGAATGCGGTTTCTGGCAAATGGGCATACTCCTGATAGAGTATTGGCCCACCATCAAACTTTTGCTTTTGGATGAAATTTGAGTGTTGACTTTCAAAAAATGCGCACTCTGAAAAACTTTGTTTCTGAATGCGGGAAAAGTTAAAGTTTTTATAAGGCCTATATCTAAAGCTCCTAAAGGAGCACATGGCTACCTTTGGCATATATGATATGGAACCACTCACCATCAAACATATTTCATTTGGGAGCAGCTAGTGCAATCTCTCTTGAAGATATGCTCATATTCTACTCCTAAGAAACTTAGAGTTCCAAAGCTTGAAATCGTCATATATCTATTTCACAAGCTCTGAATGCGGTTTCTGGCATATGGGCATTCCCCTGATAGAGTATCGGCCCACCATCAAACCTTTTCCTTTTGGATGAAATTTGAGTGTTGACTTTCAAGAAACGCACAGTTTGAAAAACTTTGTTTCTGAATGCGGGAAAAAGTAAAGGTTTCATAAAGCCTATATCTAAAGCTCCTAAAGGAGCAGATGGCAACCTTTTGAATATGTGATATGGAACCACTCACCATCATACATATTTCATTTGGAAGCAGCTAGTGTATTCTCTCTTGAAGATATGCTCCTAAGAAACTTAGAGTTCCAAAGCTTGAAATCGTCATATATTTACTTCACAAGCTCTGAATGCGGTTTCTTGCAAATGGGCATACTCCTGATAGAGTATTGGCCCACCATCAAACCTTTTCCTTTTGGATGAAATTGGAGTGTTTTCTTTCAAAAAATGCGCACTCTGAAAAACTTTGTTTCTGAATGCGGGAAAAGTTAAAGGTTTCATAAAGCCTATATCTAAAGCTCCTAAAGGAGCAGATGGCTACCTTTTGACTATGTGATATGGAACCAGTCACCATCATACATATTTCATTTGGAAGCAGCTAGTGTATTCTCTCTTGAAGATATGCTCATATTCAACTCCTAAGAAACTTAGAGTTCCAAAGCTTGAAATCGTCATATATTTACTTCACAAGCTCTGAATGCGGTTTCTTGCAAATGGGCATACTCCTGATAGAGTATCGGCCCACCATCAAACCTTTTCCTTTTGGATGAAATTTGAGTGTTGACTTTCAAGAAACGCACAGTTTGAAAAACTTTGTTTCTGAATGCGGGAAAAGGTAAAGGTTTCATAAAGCCTATATCTAAAGCTCCTAAAGGAGCTGATGGCTACCTTTGGGATATATGATATGGAACCACTCACCATCATACATATTTCATTTGGAAGCAGCTAGTGTATTCTCTCTTGAAGATATGCTCATATTCAACTCCTAAGAAACATAGAGTTCCAAAGCTTGAAATCGTCAGATATTTACTTCACAAGCTCTGAATGCGGTTTCTGGCAAATGGGCATACTCCTGATAGAGTATTGTCCCACCATCAAACTTTTGCTTTTGGATGAAATTTGAGTGTTGACTTTGAAAAAATGCGCACTCTGAAAAACTTTGTTTCTGAATGCGGGAAAAGTTAAAGTTTTTATAAGGCCTATATCTAAAGCTCCTAAAGGAGCACATGGCTACCTTTGGGATATATGATATGGAACCACTCACCATCAAACATATTTCATTTGGGAGCAGCTAGTGTAATCTCTCTTGAAGATATGCTCATATTCTACTCCTAAGAAACTTAGAGTTCCAAAGCTTGAAATCGTCATATATCTATTTCACAAGCTCTGATTGCGGTTTCTGGCATATGGGCATTCCCCTGATAGAGTATCGGCCCACCATCAAACCTTTTCCTTTTGGATGAAATTTGAGTGTTGACTTTCAAGAAACGCACAGTTTGAAAAACTTTGTTTCTGAATGCGGGAAAAAGTAAAGGTTTCATAAAGCCTATATCTAAAGCTCCTAAAGGAGCAGATGGCTACCTTTTGAATATGTGATATGGAACCACTCACCATCATACATATTTCATTTGGAAGCAGCTAGTGTATTCTCTCTTGAAGATATGCTCATATTCAACTCCCAAGAAACTTAGAGTTCCAAAGCTTGAAACCGTCATATATTTACTTCACATGCTCTGAATGCGGTTTCTGGCAAATGGGCATACTCCTGATAGAGCATCGGCCCACCATCAAACCTTTTCCTTTTGGATGAAATTTGAGTGTTGACTTTCAAAAAATGCGCACTCTGAAAAACTTTGTTTCTGAATGCGGGAAAAGTTAAAGTTTTTATAAGGCCTATATCTAAAGCTCCTAAAGGAGCACATGGCTACCTTTGGGATATATGATATGGAACCACTCACCATCATACATATTTCATTTGGGAGCAGCTAGTGTAATCTCTCTTGAAGATATGCTCATATTCTACTCCTAAGAAACTTAGAGTTTCAAAGCTTGAAATCGTCATATATCTATTTCACAAGCTCTGAATGCGGTTTCTGGCATATGGGCATTCCCCTGATAGAGTATCGGCCCACCATCAAACCTTTTCCTTTTGGATGAAATTTGAGTGTTGACTTTCAAGAAACGCACAGTTTGAAAAACTTTGTTTCTGAATGCGGGAAAAAGTAAAGGTTTCATAAAGCCTATATCTAAAGCTCCTAAAGGAGCAGATGGCAACCTTTTGAATATGTGATATGGAACCACTCACCATCATACATATTTCATTTGGGAGCAGCTAGTGTATTCTCTCTTGAAGATATGCTCATATTCAACTCCCAAGAAACTTAGAGTTCCAAAGCTTGAAACCGTCATATATTTACTTCACATGCTCTGAATGCGGTTTCTGGCAAATGGGCATACCCCTGATAGAGTATCGACCCACCAGCAAACCTTTTCCTTTTGGATGAAATTTGAGTGTTGATTTTCAAGAAACGCACAGTTTGAAAAACTTTGTTTCTGAATGCGGGAAAAAGTAAAGGTTTCATAAAGCCTATATCTAAAGCTCCTAAAGGAGCAGATGGCTACCTTTTGAATATGTGATATGGAACCACTCACCATCATACATATTTCATTTGGAAGCAGCTAGTGTATTCTCTCTTGAAGATATGCTCATATTCAACTCCCAAGAAACTTAGAGTTCCAAAGCTTGAAACCGTCATATATTTACTTCACATGCTCTGAATGCGGTTTCTGGCAAATGGGCATACTCCTGATAGAGCATCGGCCCACCATCAAACCTTTTCCTTTTGGATGAAATTTGAGTGTTGACTTTCAAAAAATGCGCACTCTGAAAAACTTTGTTTCTGAATGCGGGAAAAGTTAAAGTTTTTATAAGGCCTATATCTAAAGCTCCTAAAGGAGCACATGGCTACCTTTGGGATATATGATATGGAACCACTCACCATCATACATATTTCATTTGGGAGCAGCTAGTGTAATCTCTCTTGAAGATATGCTCATATTCTACTCCTAAGAAACTTAGAGTTTCAAAGCTTGAAATCGTCATATATCTATTTCACAAGCTCTGAATGCGGTTTCTGGCATATGGGCATTCCCCTGATAGAGTATCGGCCCACCATCAAACCTTTTCCTTTTGGATGAAATTTGAGTGTTGACTTTCAAGAAACGCACAGTTTGAAAAACTTTGTTTCTGAATGCGGGAAAAAGTAAAGGTTTCATAAAGCCTATATCTAAAGCTCCTAAAGGAGCAGATGGCTACCTTTGGGATATATGATATGGAGCCACTCACCATCATACATATTTCATTTGGAAGCAGTTAGTGTATTCTCTCTTGAAGATATGCTCATATTCAACTCCTAAGAAACTTAGAGTTCCAAAGCTTGAAATCGTCATATATTTACTTCACAAGCTCTGAATGCGGTTTCTGGCAAATGGGCATACTCCTGATAGAGTATTGGCCCACCATCAAACTTTTGCTTTTGGATGAAATTTGAGTGTTGACTTTCAAAAAATGCGCACTCTGAAAAACTTTGTTTCTGAATGCGGGAAAAGTTAAAGTTTTTATAAGGCCTATATCTAAAGCTCCTAAAGGAGCACATGGCTACCTTTGGCATATATGATATGGAACCACTCACCATCAAACATATTTCATTTGGGAGCAGCTAGTGTAATCTCTCTTGAAGATATGCTCATATTCTACTCCTAAGAAACTTAGAGTTCCAAAGCTTGAAATCGTCATATATCTATTTCACAAGCTCTGAATGCGGTTTCTGGCATATGGGCATTCCCCTGATAGAGTATCGGCCCACCATCAAACCTTTTCCTTTTGGATGAAATTTGAGTGTTGACTTTCAAGAAACGCACAGTTTGAAAAACTTTGTTTCTGAATGCGGGAAAAAGTAAAGGTTTCATAAAGCCTATATCTAAAGCTCCTAAAGGAGCAGATGGCTACCTTTTGAATATGTGATATGGAACCACTCACCATCATACATATTTCATTTGGGAGCAGCTAGTGTATTCTCTCTTGAAGATATGCTCATATTCAACTCCTAAGAAACTTAGAGTTCCAAAGCTTGAAATCGTCATATATCTATTTCACAAGCTCTGAATTCGGTTTCTGGTATATGGGCATACCCCTGATAGAGTATCGGCCCACCATCAAACCTTTTCCTTTTGGATGAAATTTGAGTGTTGATTTTCAAGAAACACACAGTTTGAAAAAGTTTGTTTCTGAATGCGGGAAAAGGTAAAGGTTTCATAAAGCCTATATCTAAAGCTCCTAAAGGAGCAGATGGCTACCTTTGGGATATATGATATGGAGCCACTCACCATCATACATATTTCATTTGGAAGCAGTTAGTGTATTCTCTCTTGAAGATATGCTCATATTCAACTCCTAAGAAACTTAGAGTTCCAAAGCTTGAAATCGTCATATATTTACTTCACAAGCTCTGAATGCGGTTTCTGGCAAATGGGCATACTCCTGATAGAGTATTGGCCCACCATCAAACTTTTGCTTTTGGATGAAATTTGAGTGTTGACTTTCAAAAAATGCGCACTCTGAAAAACTTTGTTTCTGAATGCGGGAAAAGTTAAAGTTTTTATAAGGCCTATATCTAAAGCTCCTAAAGGAGCACATGGCTACCTTTGGCATATATGATATGGAACCACTCACCATCAAACATATTTCATTTGGGAGCAGCTAGTGTAATCTCTCTTGAAGATATGCTCATATTCTACTCCTAAGAAACTTAGAGTTCCAAAGCTTGAAATCGTCATATATCTATTTCACAAGCTCTGAATGCGGTTTCTGGCATATGGGCATTCCCCTGATAGAGTATCGGCCCACCATCAAACCTTTTCCTTTTGGATGAAATTTGAGTGTTGACTTTCAAGAAACGCACAGTTTGAAAAACTTTGTTTCTGAATGCGGGAAAAAGTAAAGGTTTCATAAAGCCTATATCTAAAGCTCCTAAAGGAGCAGATGGCAACCTTTTGAATATGTGATATGGAACCACTCACCATCATACATATTTCATTTGGAAGCAGCTAGTGTATTCTCTCTTGAAGATATGCTCCTAAGAAACTTAGAGTTCCAAAGCTTGAAATCGTCATATATTTACTTCACAAGCTCTGAATGCGGTTTCTTGCAAATGGGCATACTCCTGATAGAGTATTGGCCCACCATCAAACCTTTTCCTTTTGGATGAAATTGGAGTGTTTTCTTTCAAAAAATGCGCACTCTGAAAAACTTTGTTTCTGAATGCGGGAAAAGTTAAAGGTTTCATAAAGCCTATATCTAAAGCTCCTAAAGGAGCAGATGGCTACCTTTTGACTATGTGATATGGAACCACTCACCATCATACATATTTCATTTGGAAGCAGCTAGTGTATTCTCTCTTGAAGATATGCTCATATTCAACTCCTAAGAAACTTAGAGTTCCAAAGCTTGAAATCGTCATATATTTACTTCACAAGCTCTGAATGCGGTTTCTTGCAAATGGGCATACTCCTGATAGAGTATCGGCCCACCATCAAACCTTTTCCTTTTGGATGAAATTTGAGTGTTGACTTTCAAGAAACGCACAGTTTGAAAAACTTTGTTTCTGAATGCGGGAAAAGGTAAAGGTTTCATAAAGCCTATATCTAAAGCTCCTAAAGGAGCAGATGGCTACCTTTGGGATATATGATATGGAACCACTCACCATCATACATATTTCATTTGGAAGCAGCTAGTGTATTCTCTCTTGAAGATATGCTCATATTCAACTCCTAAGAAACATAGAGTTCCAAAGCTTGAAATCGTCAGATATTTACTTCACAAGCTCTGAATGCGGTTTCTGGCAAATGGGCATACTCCTGATAGAGTATTGTCCCACCATCAAACTTTTGCTTTTGGATGAAATTTGAGTGTTGACTTTCAAAAAATGCGCACTCTGAAAAACTTTGTTTCTGAATGCGGGAAAAGTTAAAGTTTTTATAAGGCCTATATCTAAAGCTCCTAAAGGAGCACATGGCTACCTTTGGGATATATGATATGGAACCACTCACCATCAAACATATTTCATTTGGGAGCAGCTAGTGTAATCTCTCTTGAAGATATGCTCATATTCTACTCCTAAGAAACTTAGAGTTCCAAAGCTTGAAATCGTCATATATCTATTTCACAAGCTCTGATTGCGGTTTCTGGCATATGGGCATTCCCCTGATAGAGTATCGGCCCACCATCAAACCTTTTCCTTTTGGATGAAATTTGAGTGTTGACTTTCAAGAAACGCACAGTTTGAAAAACTTTGTTTCTGAATGCGGGAAAAAGTAAAGGTTTCATAAAGCCTATATCTAAAGCTCCTAAAGGAGCAGATGGCTACCTTTTGAATATGTGATATGGAACCACTCACCATCATACATATTTCATTTGGAAGCAGCTAGTGTATTCTCTCTTGAAGATATGCTCATATTCAACTCCCAAGAAACTTAGAGTTCCAAAGCTTGAAACCGTCATATATTTACTTCACATGCTCTGAATGCGGTTTCTGGCAAATGGGCATACTCCTGATAGAGCATCGGCCCACCATCAAACCTTTTCCTTTTGGATGAAATTTGAGTGTTGACTTTCAAAAAATGCGCACTCTGAAAAACTTTGTTTCTGAATGCGGGAAAAGTTAAAGTTTTTATAAGGCCTATATCTAAAGCTCCTAAAGGAGCACATGGCTACCTTTGGGATATATGATATGGAACCACTCACCATCATACATATTTGATTTGGGAGCAGCTAGTAATCTCTCTTGAAGATATGCTCATATTCTACTCCTAAGAAACTTAGAGTTTCAAAGCTTGAAATCGTCATATATCTATTTCACAAGCTCTGAATGCGGTTTCTGGCATATGGGCATTCCCCTGATAGAGTATCGGCCCACCATCAAACCTTTTCCTTTTGGATGAAATTTGAGTGTTGACTTTCAAGAAACGCACAGTTTGAAAAACTTTGTTTCTGAATGCGGGAAAAAGTAAAGGTTTCATAAAGCCTATATCTAAAGCTCCTAAAGGAGCAGATGGCTACCTTTTGAATATGTGATATGGAACCACTCACCATCATACATATTTCATTTGGGAGCAGCTAGTGTATTCTCTCTTGAAGATATGCTCATATTCAACTCCTAAGAAACTTAGAGTTCCAAAGCTTGAAATCGTCATATATCTATTTCACAAGCTCTGAATTCGGTTTCTGGTATATGGGCATACCCCTGATAGAGTATCGGCCCACCATCAAACCTTTTCCTTTTGGATGAAATTTGAGTGTTGATTTTCAAGAAACGCACAGTTTGAAAAACTTTGTTTCTGAATGCGGGAAAAGGTAAAGGTTTCATAAAGCCTATATCTAAAGCTCCTAAAGGAGCACATGGCTACCTTTGGGATATATGATATGGAACCACTCACCATCAAACATATTTCATTTGGGAGCAGCTAGTGTAATCTCTCTTGAAGATATGCTCATATTCTACTCCTAAGAAACTTAGAGTTCCAAAGCTTGAAATCGTCATATATCTATTTCACAAGCTCTGAATGCGGTTTCTGGCATATGGGCATTCCCCTGATAGAGTATCGGCCCACCATCAAACCTTTTCCTTTTGGATGAAATTTGAGTGTTGACTTTCAAGAAACGCACAGTTTGAAAAACTTTGTTTCTGAATGCGGGAAAAAGTAAAGGTTTCATAAAGCCTATATCTAAAGCTCCTAAAGGAGCAGATGGCTACCTTTTGAATATGTGATATGGAACCACTCACCATCATACATATTTCATTTGGAAGCAGCTAGTGTATTCTCTCTTGAAGATATGCTCCTAAGAAACTTAGAGTTCCAAAGCTTGAAATCGTCATATATTTACTTCACAAGCTCTGAATGCGGTTTCTTGCAAATGGGCATACTCCTGATAGAGTATTGGCCCACCATCAAACCTTTTCCTTTTGGATGAAATTTGAGTGTTGACTTTCAAAAAATGCGCACTCTGAAAAACTTTGTTTCTGAATGCGGGAAAAGTTAAAGGTTTCATAAAGCCTATATCTAAAGCTCCTAAAGGAGCAGATGGCTACCTTTTGAATATGTGATATGGAACCACTCACCATCATACATATTTCATTTGGAAGCAGCTAGTGTATTCTCTCTTGAAGATATGCTCCTAAGAAACTTAGAGTTCCAAAGCTTGAAATCGTCATATATTTACTTCACAAGCTCTGAATGCGGTTTCTTGCAAATGGGCATACTCCTGATAGAGTATTGGCCCACCATCAAACCTTTTCCTTTTGGATGAAATTTGAGTGTTTTCTTTCAAAAAATGCGCACTCTGAAAAACTTTGTTTCTGAATGCGGGAAAAGTTAAAGGTTTCATAAAGCCTATATCTAAAGCTCCTAAAGGAGCAGATGGCTACCTTTTGACTATGTGATATGGAACCACTCACCATCATACATATTTCATTTGGAAGCAGCTAGTGTATTCTCTCTTGAAGATATGCTCATATTCAACTCCTAAGAAACTTAGAGTTCCAAAGCTTGAAATCGTCATATATTTACTTCACAAGCTCTGAATGCGGTTTCTTGCAAATGGGCATACTCCTGATAGAGTATCGGCCCACCATCAAACCTTTTCCTTTTGGATGAAATTTGAGTGTTGACTTTCAAGAAACGCACAGTTTGAAAAACTTTGTTTCTGAATGCGGGAAAAGGTAAAGGTTTCATAAAGCCTATATCTAAAGCTCCTAAAGGAGCAGATGGCTACCTTTGGGATATATGATATGGAACCACTCACCATCATACATATTTCATTTGGGAGCAGCTAGTGTAATCTCTCTTGAAGATATGCTCATATTCTACTCCTAAGAAACTTAGAGTTCCAAAGCTTGAAATCGTCATATATCTATTTCACAAGCTCTGATTGCGGTTTCTGGCATATGGGCATTCCCCTGATAGAGTATCGGCCCACCATCAAACCTTTTCCTTTTGGATGAAATTTGAGTGTTGACTTTCAAGAAACGCACAGTTTGAAAAACTTTGTTTCTGAATGCGGGAAAAAGTAAAGGTTTCATAAAGCCTATATCTAAAGCTCCTAAAGGAGCAGATGGCTACCTTTTGAATATGTGATATGGAACCACTCACCATCATACATATTTCATTTGGAAGCAGCTAGTGTATTCTCTCTTGAAGATATGCTCATATTCAACTCCCAAGAAACTTAGAGTTCCAAAGCTTGAAACCGTCATATATTTACTTCACATGCTCTGAATGCGGTTTCTGGCAAATGGGCATACTCCTGATAGAGCATCGGCCCACCATCAAACCTTTTCCTTTTGGATGAAATTTGAGTGTTGACTTTCAAAAAATGCGCACTCTGAAAAACTTTGTTTCTGAATGCGGGAAAAGTTAAAGTTTTTATAAGGCCTATATCTAAAGCTCCTAAAGGAGCACATGGCTACCTTTGGGATATATGATATGGAACCACTCACCATCATACATATTTCATTTGGGAGCAGCTAGTGTAATCTCTCTTGAAGATATGCTCATATTCTACTCCTAAGAAACTTAGAGTTTCAAAGCTTGAAATCGTCATATATCTATTTCACAAGCTCTGAATGCGGTTTCTGGCATATGGGCATTCCCCTGATAGAGTATCGGCCCACCATCAAACCTTTTCCTTTTGGATGAAATTTGAGTGTTGACTTTCAAGAAACGCACAGTTTGAAAAACTTTGTTTCTGAATGCGGGAAAAAGTAAAGGTTTCATAAAGCCTATATCTAAAGCTCCTAAAGGAGCAGATGGCTACCTTTTGAATATGTGATATGGAACCACTCACCATCATACATATTTCATTTGAAAGCAGCTAGTGTATTCTCTCTTGAAGATATGCTCCTAAGAAACTTAGAGTGCCAAAACTTGAAATCGTCATTTATTTACTTCACATGCTCTGAATGCGGTTTCTGGCAAATGGGCATACTCCTGATAGAGTATTGGCCCACCATCAAACCATTTCCTTTTGGATGAAATTTGAGTGTTGACTTTCAAGAAATGCTCACTCTGAAAAACTTTGTTTCTGAATGCGGGAAAAGTTAAAGTTTTTATAAGGCCTATATCTAAAGCTCCTAAAAGAGCAGATGGCTACCTTTTGAATATGTGATATGGAACTCACCATCATACATATTTCATTTGGAAGCAGCTGGTGTATTCTCTCTTCAAGATATGCTCATATTCAACTCCTATGAAACTTAGAGTGCCAAAGCTTGAAATCGTCATATATTTACTTCACAAGCTCTGAATGCGGTTTCTGGCAAATGGCATACTCCTGATAGAGTATTGGCCCACCATCAAACCTTTTCATTTTGGATGAAATTTGAGTGTTGACTTTCAAGAAATGCGCACTCTGAAAAGCTTTGTTTCTGAATGCGGGAAAAGTTAAAGTTTTTATAAGGCCTATATCTAAAGCTCCTAAAGGAGCACATGGCTACCTTTGGGATATATGATATGGAACCACTCACCATTATACATATTTCATTTGGAAGCAGCTAGTGTATTCTCTCTTGAAGATATGCTCATATTCAACTCCTAAGAAACTTAGAGTGCCAAAGCTTGAAATCGTCATATATTAACTTCACAAGCTCTGAATGCGGTTTCTGGCATATGGGCATACCCCTGATAGAGTATCGGCTCACCATCAAACCTTTTCCTTTTGGATGAAATTTGAGTGTTGACTTTCAAGAAACGCACAGTTTGAAAAACTTTGTTTCTGAATGCGGGTAAAGGTAATGGTTTCATGAAGCCTATATCTAAAGCTCCTAAAGGAGCAGATGGCTACCTTTTGAATATGTGATATGGAACCACTCACCATCATACATATTTCATTTGGAAGCAGCTAGTGTATTCTCTCTTGAAGATATGCTCATATTCAACTCCTAAGAAACTTAGAGTGCCAAAACTTGAAATCGTCAAATATTTACTTCACAAGCTCTTGAAGATATGCTCATATTCAACTCCTAAGAAACTTAGAGTTCCAAAGCGTGAAAACGTCATATATCTATTTCACAAGCTCTGAATGCGGTTTCTGGCATATGGGCATACCCCTGATAGAGTATCGGCCCACCATCAAACCTTTGCCTTTTGGATGAAATTTGAGTGTTGACTTTCAAGAAACGCACAGTTTGAAAAACTTTGTTTCTGAATGCGGGAAAAGGTAAAGGTTTCATAATGCCTATATCTAAAGCTCCTAAAGGAGCAGATGGCTACCTTTTGAATATGTGATATGGAACCACTCACCATCATACATATTTCATTTGGAAGCAGCTGGTGTATTCTCTCTTCAAGATATGCTCATATTCAACTCCTAAGAAACTTAGAGTTCCAAAGCTTGAAATCGTCATATAGCTATTTCACAAGCTCTGAATGCGGTTTCTGGCATATGGGCATACCCCTGATAGAGTATCGGCCCACCATCAAACCTTTTGCTTTAGGATGAAATTTGAGTGTTGACTTTCAAAAAATGCGCACTCTGAAAAACTTTGTTTCTGACTGCGGGAAGAGTTAAAGTTTTTATAAGGCCTATATCTAAAGCTCCTAAAGGAGCAGATGGCTACCTTTGGGATATATGATATGGAACCACTCACCATCATACATATTTCATTTGAAAGCAGCTAGTGTATTCTCTCTTCCAGATATGCTCATATTCAACTCCTAAGAAACTTAGAGTGCCAAAGCTTGACTTCGTCATATATTTACTTCACAAGCTCTGAATGCGGTTTCTGGCAAATGGGCATACTCCTGATAGAGTATTGGCCCACCATCAAACCTTTTGCTTTAGGATGAAATTTGAGTGTTGACTTTCAAAAAATGCGCACTCTGAAAAACTTTGTTTCTGACTGCGGGAAGAGTTAAAGTTTTTATAAGGCCTATATCTAAAGCTCCTAAAGGAGCAGATGGCTACCTTTGGGATATATGATATGGAACCACTCACCATCATACATATTTCATTTGAAAGCAGCTAGTGTATTCTCTCTTGAAGATATGCTCATATTCAACTCCTAAGAAACTTAGAGTTCCAAAGCTTGAAATCGTCATATATCTATTTCACAAGCTCTGAATGCGGTTTCTGAAATATGGGCATACCCTTGATAGAGTATCGGCCGACCATCAAACCTTTTCCTTTTGGATGAAATTTGAGTGTTGACTTTCAAGAAACGCACAGTTTGAAAAACTTTGTTTCTGAATGCGGGAAAAGGTAAAGGTTTCATAAAGCCTATATCTAAAGCTCCTAAAGGAGCAATTGGCTACCTTTGGGATATATGTTATGGAACCACTCACCATCATACATATTTCATTTGGAAGCACCTAGTGTATTCTCTCTTGAAGATATGCTCATATTCAACTCCTAAGAAACTTAGAGTTCCAAAGCTTGAAATCGTCATATATTTACTTCACAAGCTCTGAATGCGGTTTCTTGCAAATGGGCATACTCCTGATAGAGTATTGGCCCACCATCAAACCTTTTCCTTTTGGATGAAATTTGAGTGTTGACTTTCAAAAAATGCGCACTCTGAAAAACTTTGTTTCTGAATGCGGGAAAAGTTAAAGGTTTCATAAAGCCTATATCTAAAGCTCCTAAAGGAGCAGATGGCTACCTTTTGACTATGTGATATGGAACCACTCACCATCATACATATTTCATTTGGAAGCAGCTAGTGTATTCTCTCTTGAAGATATGCTCATATTCAACTCCCAAGAAACTTAGAGTTCCAAAGCTTGAAATCGTCATATATTTACTTCACAAGCTCTGAATGCAGTTTCTGGCAAATGGGCATACTCCTGATAGAGTATTGGCCCACCATCAAACCTTTTGCTTTTGGATGAAATTTGAGTGTTGACTTTCAAAAAATGCGCACTCTGAAAAACTTTGTTTCTGACTGCGGGAAGAGTTAAAGTTTTTATAAGGCCTATATCTAAAGCTCCTAAAGGAGCAGATGGCTACCTTTGGGATATATGATATGGAACCACTCACCATCATACATATTTCATTTGAAAGCAGCTAGTGTATTCTCTCTTGAAGATATGCTCATATTCAACTCCTAAGAAACTTAGAGTTCCAAAGCTTGAAATCGTCATATATCTATTTCACAAGCTCTGAATGCGGTTTCTGAAATATGGGCATACCCTTGATAGAGTATCGGCCGACCATCAAACCTTTTCCTTTTGGATGAAATTTGAGTGTTGACTTTCAAGAAACGCACAGTTTGAAAAACTTTGTTTCTGAATGCGGGAAAAGGTAAAGGTTTCATAAAGCCTATATCTAAAGCTTTTAAAGGAGCAGATGGCTACCTTTGGGATATATGTTATGGAACCACTCACCATCATACATATTTCATTTGGAAGCACCTAGTGTATTCTCTCTTGAAGATATGCTCATATTCAACTCCTAAGAAACTTAGAGTTCCAAAGCTTGAAATCGTCATATATTTACTTCACAAGCTCTGAATGCAGTTTCTGGCAAATGGGCATACTCCTGATAGAGTATTGGCCCACCATCAAACCTTTTGCTTTTGGATGAAATTTGAGTGTTGACTTTCAAAAAATGCGCACTCTGAAAAACTTTGTTTCTGAATGCGGGAAAAGGTCAAGGTTTCATAAAGCCTATATCTAAAGCTCCTAAAGGTGCAGATGGCTACCTTTGGGATATATGATATGGAACCACTCACCATCATACATATTTCATTTGAAAGCAGCTAGTGTATTCTCTCTTGAAGATATGCTCCTAAGAAACTTAGAGTGCCAAAACTTGAAATCGTCATTTATTTACTTCACATGCTCTGAATGCGGTTTCTGGCAAATGGGCATACTCCTGATAGAGTATTGGCCCACCATCAAACCATTTCCTTTTGGATGAAATTTGAGTGTTGACTTTCAAGAAATGCGCACTCTGAAAAACTTTGTTTCTGAATGCGGGAAAAGTTAAAGTTTTTATAAGGCCTATATCTAAAGCTCCTAAAAGAGCAGATGGCTACCTTTTGAATATGTGATATGGAACTCACCATCATACATTTTTCATTTGGAAGCAGCTGGTGTATTCTCTCTTCAAGATATGCTCATATTCAACTCCTATGAAACTTAGAGTGCCAAAGCTTGAAATCGTCATATATTTACTTCACAAGCTCTGAATGCGGTTTCTGGCAAATGGCATACTCCTGATAGAGTATTGGCCCACCATCAAACCTTTTCATTTTGGATGAAATTTGAGTGTTGACTTTCAAGAAATGCGCACTCTGAAAAGCTTTGTTTCTGAATGCGGGAAAAGTTAAAGTTTTTATAAGGCCTATATATAAAGCTCCTAAAGGAGCACATGGCTACCTTTGGGATATATGATATGGAACCACTCACCATCATACATATTTCATTTGGGAGCAGCTAGTGTATTCTCTCTTGAAGATATGCTCATATTCAACTCCTAAGAAACTTAGAGTTCCAAAGCTTGAAATCGTCATATATCTATTTCACAAGCTCTGAATGCGGTTTCTGGCATATGGGCATACCCCTGATAGAGTATCGGCCCACCATCAAACCTTTTCCTTTTGGATGAAATTTGAGTGTTGACTTTCAAGAAACGCACAGTTTGAAAAACTTTGTTTCTGAATGCGGGAAAAGGTAAAGGTTTCATAAAGCCTATATCTAAAGCTCCTAAAGGAGCAGATGGCTACCTTTTGAATATGTGATATGGAACCACTCACCATCATACATATTTCATTTGGAAGCAGCTAGTGTATTCTCTCTTCCAGATATGCTCATATTCAACTCCTAAGAAACTTAGAGTTCCAAAGCTTGACATCGTCATATATTTACTTCACAAGCTCTGAATGCGGTTTCTGGCAAATGGGCATACTCCTGATAGAGTATTGGCCCACCATCAAACCTTTTCATTTTGGATGAAATTTGAGTGTTGACTTTCAAGAAATGCGCACTCTGAAAAACTTTGTTTCTGAATGCGGGAAAAGTTAAAGTTTTTAAAAGGCCTATATCTAAAGCTCCTAAAGGAGCACATGGCTACCTTTGGGATATATGATATGGAACCACTCACCATCATACATATTTCATTTGGAAGCAGCTAGTGCATTCTCTCTTGAAGATATGCTCATATTCAACTCCTAAGAAACTTAGAGTGCCAAAGCTTGAAATCGTCATATATTTACTTCACAAGCTCTGAATGCGGTTTCTGGCATATGGGCATACCCCTGATAGAGTATCGGCTCACCATCAAACCTTTTCCTTTTGGATGAAATTTGAGTGTTGACTTTCAAGAAACGCACAGTTTGAAAAACTTTGTTTCTGAATGCGGGTAAAGGTAATGGTTTCATGAAGCCTATATCTAAAGCTCCTAAAGGAGCAGATGGCTACCTTTTGAATATGTGATATGGAACCACTCACCATCATACATATTTCATTTGGAAGCAGCTAGTGTATTCTCTCTTGAAGATATGCTCATATTCAACTCCTAAGAAACTTAGAGTGCCAAAACTTGAAATCGTCAAATATTTACTTCACAAGCTCTTGAAGATATGCTCATATTCAACTCCTAAGAAACTTAGAGTTCCAAAGCGTGAAATCGTCATATATCTATTTCACAAGCTCTGAATGCGGTTTCTGGCATATGGGCATACCCCTGATAGAGTATCGGCCCACCATCAAACCTTTTCCTTTTGGATGAAATTTGAGTGTTGACTTTCAAGAAACGCACAGTTTGAAAAACTTTGTTTCTGAATGCGGGTAAAGGTAATGGTTTCATGAAGCCTATATCTAAAGCTCCTAAAGGAGCAGATGGCTACCTTTTGAATATGTGATATGGAACCACTCACCATCATACATATTTCATTTGGAAGCAGCTAGTGTATTCTCTCTTGAAGATATGCTCATATTCAACTCCTAAGAAACTTAGAGTGCCAAAGCTTGAAATCGTCATATATTTACTTCACAAGCTCTGAATGCGGTTTCTGGCAAATGGGCATACTCCTGATAGAGTATTGGCTCACCATCAAACCTTTTCCTTTTGGATGAAATTTGAGTGTTGACTTTCAAGAAACGCACAGTTTGAAAAACTTTGTTTCTGAATGCGGGAAAAGGTAAAGGTTTCATAATGCCTATATCTAAAGCTCCTAAAGGAGCAGATGGCTACCTTTTGAATATGTGATATGGAACCACTCACCATCATACATATTTCATTTGGAAGCAGCTGGTGTATTCTCTCTTCAAGATATGCTCATATTCAACTCCTAAGAAACTTAGAGTTCCAAAGCTTGAAATCGTCATATATCTATTTCACAAGCTCTGAATGCGGTTTCTGGCATATGGGCATACCCCTGATAGAGTATCGGCCCACCATCAAACCTTTTCCTATTGGATGAAATTTGAGTGTTGACTTTCAAGAAACGCACAGTTTGAAAAACTTTGTTTCTGAATGCGGGTAAAGGTAAAGGTTTCATGAAGCCTATATCTAAAGCTCCTAAAGGAGCACATGACTACCTTTTGAATATGTGATATGGAACCACTCACCATCATACATATTTCATTTGGAAGCAGCTAGTGTATTCTCTTTTGAAGATATGCTCATATTCAACTCCTAAGAAACTTAGAGTTCCAAAGCGTGAAATCGTCATATATCTATTTCACAAGCTCTGAATGCGGTTTCTGGCATATGGGCATACCCCTGATAGAGTATCAGCCCACCATCAAACCTTTTCCTTTTGGATGAAATTTGAGTGTTGACTTTCAAGAAACGCACAGTTTGAAAAACTTTGTTTCTGAATGCGGGTAAAGGTAATGGTTTCATGAAGCCTATATCTAAAGCTCCTAAAAGAGCAGATGGCTACCTTTTGAATATGTGATATGGAACCACTCACCATCATACATATTTCATTTGGAAGCAGCTGGTGTATTCTCTCTTCAAGATATGCTCATATTCAACTCCTAAGAAACTTAGAGTTCCAAAGCTTGAAATCGTCATATATCTATTTCACAAGCTCTGAATGCGGTTTCTGGCATATGGGCATACCCCTGATAGAGTATAGGCCCACCATCAAACCTTTTCCTATTGGATGAAATTTGAGTGTTGACTTTCAAGAAACGCACAGTTTGAAAAACTTTGTTTCTGAATGCGGGTAAAGGTAAAGGTTTCATGAAGCCTATATCTAAAGCTCCTAAAGGAGCACATGGCTACCTTTTGAATATGTGATATGGAACCACTCACCATCATACATATTTCATTTGGAAGCAGCTAGTGTATTCTCTTTTGAAGATATGCTCATATTCAACTCCTAAGAAACTTAGAGTTCCAAAGCGTGAAATCGTCATATATCTATTTCACAAGCTCTGAATGCGGTTTCTGGCATATGGGCATACCCCTGAAAGAGTATCGGCCCACCATCAAACCTTTTCCTTTTGGATGAAATTTGAGTGTTGACTTTCAAGAAACGCACAGTTTGAAAAACTTTGTTTCTGAATGCGGGTAAAGGTAATGGTTTCATGAAGCCTATATCTAAAGCTCCTAAAGGAGCAGATGGCTACCTTTTGAATATGTGATATGGAACCACTCACCATCATACATATTTCATTTGGAAGCAGCTAGTGTATTCTCTCTTGAAGATATGCTCATATTCAACTCCTAAGAAACTTAGAGTGCCAAAGCTTGAAATCGTCATATATTTACTTCACAAGCTCTGAATGCGGTTTCTGGCAAATGGGCATACTCCTGATAGAGTATTGGCCCACCATCAAACCTTTTCCTTTTGGATGAAATTTGAGTGTTGACTTTCAAGAAACGCACAGTTTGAAAAACTTTGTTTCTGAATGCGGGTAAAGGTAAAGGTTTCTTGAAGCCTATATCTAAAGCTCCTAAAGGAGCACATGGCTACCTTTTGAATATGTGATATGGAACCACTCACCATCATACATATTTCATTTGGAAGCAGCTGGTGTATTCTCTCTTCAAGATATGCTCATATTCAACTCCTAAGAAACTTAGAGTTCCAAAGCTTGAAATCGTCATATATCTATTTCACAAGCTCTGAATGCGGTTTCTGGCATATGGGCATACCCCTGATAGAGTATCGGCCCACCATCAAACCTTTTCCTATTGGATGAAATTTGAGTGTTGACTTTCAAGAAACGCACAGTTTGAAAAACTTTGTTTCTGAATGCGGGTAAAGGTAAAGGTTTCATGAAGCCTATATCTAAAGCTCCTAAAGGAGCACATGGCTACCTTTTGAATATGTGATATGGAACCACTCACCATCATACATATTTCATTTGGAAGCAGCTAGTGTATTCTCTTTTGAAGATATGCTCATATTCAACTCCTAAGAAACTTAGAGTTCCAAAGCGTGAAATCGTCATATATCTATTTCACAAGCTCTGAATGCGGTTTCTGGCATATGGGCATACCCCTGATAGAGTATCGGCCCACCATCAAACCTTTTCCTTTTGGATGAAATTTGAGTGTTGACTTTCAAGAAACGCACAGTTTGAAAAACTTTGTTTCTGAATGCGGGTAAAGGTAATGGTTTCATGAAGCCAATATCTAAAGCTCCTAAAGGAGCAGATGGCTACCTTTTGAATATGTGATATGGAACCACTCACCATCATACATATTTCATTTGGAAGCAGCTAGTGTATTCTCTCTTGAAGATATGCTCATATTCAACTCCTCAGAAACTTAGAGTTCCAAAGCTTGAAATCGTCATATATCTATTTCACAAGCTCTGAATGCGGTTTCTGGCATATGGGCATACCCCTGATAGAGTATCGGCCCACCATCAAACCTTTTCCTTTTGGATTAAATTTGAGTGTTGACTTTCAAGAAATGCGCACTCTGAAAAGCTTTGTTTCTGAATGCGGGAAAAGTTAAAGTTTTTATAAGGCCTATATCTAAAGCTCCTAAAGGAGCACATGGCTACCTTTGGGATATATGATATGGAACCACTCACCATCATACATATTTCATTTGGAAGCAGCTGGTGTATTCTCTCTTCAAGATATGCTCATATTCAACTCCTAAGAAACTTAGAGTGCCAAAGCTTGAAATCGTCATATATTTACCTCACAAGCTCTGAATGCGGTTTCTGGCAAATGGGCATACTCCTGATAGAGTATTGGCCCACCATCAAACCATTTCCTTTTGGATGAAATTTGAGTGTTGACTTTCAAGAAACGCACAGTTTGAAAAACTTTGTTTCTGAATGCGGGAAAAGGTAAAGGTTTCATAAAGCCTATATCTAAAGCTCCTAAAGGAGCAGATGGCTACCTTTAGGATATATGATATGGAACCACTCACCATCATACATATTTCATTTGGGAGCAGCTAGTGTATTCGCTCTTGAATATATGCTCATATTCAACTCCTAAAAAACTTAGAGTTCCAAAGCTTGAAATCGTCATATATTTACTTCACAAGCTCTGAATGCGGTTTCTGGCAAATGGGCATACTCCTGATAGAGTATTGGCTCACCATCAAACCTTTTCCTTTTGGATGAAATTTGAGTGTTGACTTTCAAGAAACGCACAGTTTGAAAAACTTTGTTTCTGAATGCGGGAAAAGTTAAAGTTTTTATAAGGCCTATATCTAAAGCTCCTAAAGGAGCACATGGCTACCTTTGGGATATATGATATGGAACCACTCACCATCATACATATTTCATTTGGGAGCAGCTAGTGTATTCTCTCTTGAAGATATGCTCATATTCAACTCCTAAGAAACTTAGAGTTCCAAAGCTTGAAATCGTCATATATCTATTTCACAAGCTCTGAATGCGGTTTCTGGCATATGGGCATACCCCTGATAGAGTATCGGCCCACCATCAAACCTTTTCCTTTTGGATGAAATTTGAGTGTTGACTTTCAAGAAACGCACTGTTTGAAAAACTTTGTTTCTGAATGCGGGAATAGGTAAAGGTTTCATAATGACTATATCTAAAGCTCCTAAAGGAGCAGATGGCTACCTTTTGAATATGTGATATGGAACCACTCACCATCATACATATTTCATTTGGAAGCAGCTGGTGTATTCTCTCTTCAAGATATGCTCATATTCAACTCCTAAGAAACTTAGAGTTCCAAAGCTTGAAATCGTCATATATCTATTTCACAAGCTCTGAATGCGGTTTCTGGCATATGGGCATACCCCTGATAGAGTATCGGCCCACCATCAAACCTTTTCCTTTTGGATGAAATTTGAGTGTTGACTTTCAAGAAATGCGCACTCTGAAAAGCTTTGTTTCTGAATGCGGGAAAAGTTAAAGTTTTTATAAGGCCTATATCTAAAGCTCCTAAAGGAGCACATGGCTACCTTTGGGATATATGATATGGAACCACTCACCATCATACATATTTCATTTGGAAGCAGCTGGTGTATTCTCTCTTCAAGATATGCTCATATTCAACTCCTAAGAAACTTAGAGTGCCAAAGCTTGAAATCGTCATATATTTACCTCACAAGCTCTGAATGCGGTTTCTGGCAAATGGGCATACTCCTGATAGAGTATTGGCCCACCATCAAACCATTTCCTTTTGGATGAAATTTGAGTGTTGACTTTCAGGAAACGCACAGTTTGAACAACTTTGTTTCTGAATGCGGGAAAAGGTAAAGGTTTCATAAAGCCTATATCTAAAGCTCCTAAAGGAGCAGATGGCTACCTTTAGGATATATGATATGGAACCACTCACCATCATACATATTTCATTTGGGAGCAGATAGTGTATTCGCTCTTGAATATATGCTCATATTCAACTCCTAAAAAACTTAGAGTTCCAAAGCTTGAAATCGTCATATATTTACTTCACAAGCTCTGAATGCGGTTTCTGGCAAATGGGCATACTCCTGATAGAGTATTGGCTCACCATCAAACCTTTTCCTTTTGGATGAAATTTGAGTGTTGACTTTCAAGAAACGCACAGTTTGAAAAACTTTGTTTCTGAATGCGGGAAAAGTTAAAGTTTTTATAAGGCCTATATCTAAAGCTCCTAAAGGAGCACATGGCTACCTTTGGGATATATGATATGGAACCACTCACCATCATACATATTTCATTTGGGAGCAGCTAGTGTATTCTCTCTTGAAGATATGCTCATATTCAACTCCTAAGAAACTTAGAGTTCCAAAGCTTGAAATCGTCATATATCTATTTCACAAGCTCTGAATGCGGTTTCTGGCATATGGGCATACCCCTGATAGAGTATCGGCCCACCATCAAACCTTTTCCTTTTGGATGAAATTTGAGTGTTGACTTTCAAGAAACGCACAGTTTGAAAAACTTTGTTTCTGAATGCGGGAAAAGGTAAAGGTTTCATAAAGCCTATATCTAAAGCTCCTAAAGGAGCAGATGGCTACCTTTTGAATATGTGATATGGAACCACTCACCATCATACATATTTCATTTGGAAGCAGCTAGTGTATTCTCTTTTGAAGATATGCTCATATTCAACTCCTAAGAAACTTAGAGTTCCAAAGCGTGAAATCGTCATATATCTATTTCACAAGCTCTGAATGCGGTTTCTGGCATATGGGCATACCCCTGATAGAGTATCGGCCCACCATCAAACCTTTTCCTTTTGGATGAAATTTGAGTGTTGACTTTCAAGAAACGCACAGTTTGAAAAACTTTGTTTCTGAATGCGGGTAAAGGTAATGGTTTCATGAAGCCTATATCTAAAGCTCCTAAAGGAGCAGATGGCTACCTTTTGAATATGTGATATGGAACCACTCACCATCATACATATTTCATTTGGAAGCAGCTAGTGTATTCTCTCTTGAAGATATGCTCATATTCAACTCCTAAGAAACTTAGAGTTCCAAAGCTTGAAATCGTCATATATCTATTTCACAAGCTCTGAATGCGGTTTCTGGCATATGGGCATACCCCTGATAGAGTATCGGCCCACCATCAAACCTTTTCCTTTTGGATGAAATTTGAGTGTTGACTTTCAAGAAACGCACAGTTTGAAAAACTTTGTTTCAGAATGCGGGAAAAGTTAAAGGTTTCATGAAGCCTATATCTAAAGCTCCTAAAGGAGCAGATGGCTACCTTTTGAATATGTGATATGGAACGACTCACCATCATACATATTTCATTTGGAAGCAGCTAGTGTATTCTCTCTTGAAGATATGCTCATATTCAACTCCTAAGAAACTTAGAGTTCCAAAGCGTGAAATCGTCATATATCTATTTCACAAGCTCTGAATGCGGTTTCTGGCAAATGGGCATACCCCTGATAGAGTATCGGCCCACCATCAAACCTTTTCCTTTTGGATGAAATTTGAGTGTTGACTTTCAAGAAACGCACAGTTTGAAAAACTTTGTTTCTGAATGCGGGAAAAGGTAATGGTTTCATGAAGCCTATATCTAAAGCTCCTAAAGGAGCAGATGGCTACCTTTTGAATATGTGATATGGAACCACTCACCGTCATTCATATTTCATTTGGAAGCAGCTAGTGTATTCTCTCTTGAAGATATGCTCATATTCAACACCTAAGAAACTTAGAGTGCCAAAGCTTGAAATCGTCATATATTTACTTCACAAGCTCTGAATGCGGTTTCTGGCAAATGGGCATACTCCTGATAGAGTATTGGCTCACCATCAAACCTTTTCCTTTTGGATGAAATTTGAGTGTTGACTTTCAAGAAACGCACTGTTTGAAAAACTTTGTTTCTGAATGCGGGAAAAGGTAAAGGTATCATAATGCCTATATCTAAAGCTCCTAAAGGAGCAGATGGCTACCTTTTGAATATGTGATATGGAACCACTCACCATCATACATATTTCATTTGGAAGCAGCTGGTGTATTCTCTCTTCAAGATATGCTCATATTCAACTCCTAAGAAACTTAGAGTTCCAAAGCTTGAAATCGTCATATATCTATTTCACAAGCTCTGAATGCGGTTTCTAGCATATGGGCATACCCCTGATAGAGTATCAGCCCACCATCAAACCTTTTCATTTTGGATGAAATTTGAGTGTTGATTTTCAAGAAATGCGCACTCTGAAAAGCTTTGTTTCTGAATGCGGGAAAAGTTAAAGTTTTTATAAGGCCTATATCTAAAGCTCCTATAGGAGCACATGGCTACCTTTGGGATATATGATATGGAACCACTCACCATCATACATATTTCATTTGGAAGCAGCTGGTGTATTCTCTCTTCAAGATATGCTCATATTCAACTCCTAAGAAACTTAGAGTGCCAAAGCTTGAAATCGTCATATATTTACCTCACAAGCTCTGAATGCGGTTTCTGGCAAATGGGCATACTCCTGATAGAGTATTGGCCCACCATCAAACCTTTTCCTTTTGGAAGAAATTTGAGTGTTGACTTTCAAGAAATGCGCACTCTGAAAAGCTTTGTTTCTGAATGCGGGAAAAGTTAAAGTTTTTATAAGGCCTATATCTAAAACTCGTAAAGGAGCACATGGCTACCTTTAGGATATATGATATGGAACCACTCACCATCATACATATTTCATTTGGGAGCAGCTAGTGTATTCGCTCTTGAATATATGCTCATATTCAACTCCTAAAAAACTTAGAGTTCCAAAGCTTGAAATCGTCATATATTTACTTCACAAGCTCTGAATGCGGTTTCTGGCAAATGGGCATACTCCTGATAGAGTATTGGCTCACCATCAAACCTTTTCCCTTTGGATGAAATTTGAGTGTTGACTTTCAAGAAACGCACAGTTTGAAAAACTTTGTTTCTGAATGCGGGAAAAGTTAAAGTTTTTATAAGGCCTATATCTAAAGCTCCTAAAGGAGCAGATGGCTACCTTTGGGATATATGATATGGAACCACTCACCATCATACATATTTCATTTGGGAGCAGCTAGTGTATTCTCTCTTGAAGATATGCTCATATTCAACTCCTAAGAAACTTAGAGTTCCAAAGCTTGAAATCGTCATATATCTATTTCACAAGCTCTGAATGCGGTTTCTGGCATATGGGCATACCCCTGATAGAGTATCGGCCCACCATCAAACCTTTTCCTTTTGGATGAAATTTGAGTGTTGACTTTCAAGAAACGCACAGTTTGAAAAACTTTGTTTCTGAATGCGGGAAAAGGTAAAGGTTTCATAAAGCCTATATCTAAAGCTCCTAAAGGAGCAGATGGCTACCTTTTGAATATGTGATATGGAACCACTCACCATCATACATATTTCATTTGGAAGCAGCTAGTGTATTCTCTTTTGAAGATATGCTCATATTCAACTCCTAAGAAACTTAGAGTTCCAAAGCGTGAAATCGTCATATATCTATTTCACAAGCTCTGAATGCGGTTTCTGGCATATGGGCATACCCCTGATAGAGTATCGGCCCACCATCAAACCTTTTCCTTTTGGATGAAATTTGAGTGTTGACTTTCAAGAAACGCACAGTTTGAAAAACTTTGTTTCTGAATGCGGGTAAAGGTAATGGTTTCATGAAGCCTATATCTAAAGCTCCTAAAGGAGCAGATGGCTACCTTTTGAATATGTGATATGGAACCACTCACCATCATACATATTTCATTTGGAAGCAGCTAGTGTATTCTCTCTTGAAGATATGCTCATATTCAACTCCTAAGAAACTTAGAGTTCCAAAGCTTGAAATCGTCATATATCTATTTCACAAGCTCTGAATGCGGTTTCTGGCATATGGGCATACCCCTGATAGAGTATCGGCCCACCATCAAACCTTTTCCTTTTGGATGAAATTTGAGTGTTGACTTTCAAGAAACGCACAGTTTGAAAAACTTTGTTTCAGAATGCGGGAAAAGTTAAAGGTTTCATGAAGCCTATATCTAAAGCTCCTAAAGGAGCAGATGGCTACCTTTTGAATATGTGATATGGAACGACTCACCATCATACATATTTCATTTGGAAGCAGCTAGTGTATTCTCTCTTGAAGATATGCTCATATTCAACTCCTAAGAAACTTAGAGTTCCAAAGCTTGAAATCGTCATATATCTTTTTCACAAGCTCTGAATGCGGTTTCTGGCAAATGGGCATACCCCTGATAGAGTATCGGCCCACCATCAAACCTTTTCCTTTTGGATGAAATTTGAGTGTTGACTTTCAAGAAACGCACAGTTTGAAAAACTTTGTTTCTGAATGCGGGAAAAGGTAATGGTTTCATGAAGCCTATATCTAAAGCTCCTAAAGGAGCAGATGGCTACCTTTTGAATATGTGATATGGAACCACTCACCGTCATACATATTTCATTTGGAAGCAGCTAGTGTATTCTCTCTTGAAGATATGCTCATATTCAACACCTAAGAAACTTAGAGTGCCAAAGCTTGAAATCGTCATATATTTACTTCACAAGCTCTGAATGCGGTTTCTGGCAAATGGGCATACTCCTGATAGAGTATTGGCTCACCATCAAACCTTTTCCTTTTGGATGAAATTTGAGTGTTGACTTTCAAGAAACGCACAGTTTGAAAAACTTTGTTTCTGAATGCGGGAAAAGGTAAAGGTTTCATAATGCCTATATCTAAAGCTCCTAAAGGAGCAGATGGCTACCTTTTGAATATGTGATATGGAACCACTCACCATCATACATATTTCATTTGGAAGCAGCTGGTGTATTCTCTCTTCAAGATATGCTCATATTCAACTCCTAAGAAACTTAGAGTTCCAAAGCTTGAAATCGTCATATATCTATTTCACAAGCTCTGAATGCGGTTTCTAGCATATGGGCATACCCCTGATAGAGTATCAGCCCACCATCAAACCTTTTCATTTTGGATGAAATTTGAGTGTTGATTTTCAAGAAATGCGCACTCTGAAAAGCTTTGTTTCTGAATGCGGGAAAAGTTAAAGTTTTTATAAGGCCTATATCTAAAGCTCCTAAAGGAGCACATGGCTACCTTTTGAATATGTGATATGGAACCACTCACCATCATACATATTTCATTTGGAAGGAGCTAGTGTATTCTCTCTTGAAGATATGCTCATTTTCAACTCCTAAGAAACTTAGAGTTCCAAAGCTTGAAATCGTCATATATTTACTTCACAAGCTCTGAATGCGGTTTCTGGCAAATGGGCATACTCCTGATAGAGTATTGGCCCACCATCAAACCATTTCCTTTTGGATGAAATTTGAGTGTTGACTTTCAAGAAATGCGCACTCTGAAAAACTTTGTTTCTGAATGCGGGAAAAGTTAAAGTTTTTATAAGGCCTATATCTAAAGCTCCTAAAGGAGCAGATGGCTACCTTTTGAATATGTGATATGGAACCACTCACCATCATACATATTTCATTTGGAAGCAGCTGGTGTATTCTCTCTTCAAGATATGCTCATATTCAACTCCTATGAAACTTAGAGTGCCAAAGCTTGAAATCGTCATATATTTACTTCACAAGCTCTGAATGCGGTTTCTGGCAAATGACATACTCCTGATAGAGTATTGGCCCACCATCAAACCTTTTCATTTTGGATGAAATTTGAGTGTTGACTTTCAAGAAACGCACAGTTTGAAAAACTTTGTTTCTGAATGCGGGAAAAGTTAAAGTTTTTATAAGGCCTATATCTAAAGCTCCTAAAGGAGCACATGGCTACCTTTGGGATATATGATATGGAACCACTCACCATCATACATATTTCATTTGGGAGCAGCTAGTGTATTCTCTCTTGAAGATATGCTCATATTCAACTCCTAAGAAACTTAGAGTTCCAAAGCTTGAAATCGTCATATATCTATTTCACAAGCTCTGAATGCGGTTTCTGGCATATGGGCATACCCCTGATAGAGTAAAGGCCCACCATCAAACCTTTTCCTTTTGGATGAAATTTGAGTGTTGACTTTCAAGAAACGCACTGTTTGAAAAACTTTGTTTCTCAATGCGGGAAAAGGTAAAGGTTTCATAATGCCTATATCTAAAGCTCCTAAAGGAGCAGATGGCAACCTTTTGAATATGTGATATGGAACCACTCACCATCATACATATTTCATTTGGAAGCAGCTGGTGTATTCTCTCTTCAAGATATGCTCATATTCAACTCCTAAGAAACTTAGAGTTCCAAAGCTTGAAATCGTCATATATCTATTTCACAAGCTCTGAATGCGGTTTCTGGCATATGGGCATACCCCTGATAGAGTATCGGCCCACCATCAAACCTTTTCCTTTTGGATGAAATTTGAGTGTTGACTTTCAAGAAATGCGCACTCTGAAAAGCTTTGTTTCTGAATGCGGGAAAAGTTAAAGTTTTTATAAGGCCTATATCTAAAGCTCCTAAAGGAGCACATGGCTACCTTTGGGATATATGATATGGAACCACTCACCATCATACATATTTCATTTGGAAGCAGCTGGTGTATTCTCTCTTCAAGATATGCTCATATTCAACTCCTAAGAAACTTAGAGTGCCAAAGCTTGAAATCGTCATATATTTACCTCACAAGCTCTGAATGCGGTTTCTGGCAAATGGGCATACTCCTGATAGAGTATTGGCCCACCATCAAACCATTTCCTTTTGGATGAAATTTGAGTGTTGACTTTCAAGAAACGCACAGTTTGAAAAACTTTGTTTCTGAATGCGGGAAAAGGTAAAGGTTTCATAAAGCCTATATCTAAAGCTCCTAAAGGAGCAGATGGCTACCTTTAGGATATATGATATGGAACCACTCACCATCATACATATTTCATTTGGGAGCAGCTAGTGTATTCGCTCTTGAATATATGCTCATATTCAACTCCTAAAAAACTTAGAGTTCCAAAGCTTGAAATCGTCATATATTTACTTCACAAGCTCTGAATGCGGTTTCTGGCAAATGGGCATACTCCTGATAGAGTATTGGCTCACCATCAAACCTTTTCCTTTTGGATGAAATTTGAGTGTTGACTTTCAAGAAACGCACAGTTTGAAAAACTTTGTTTCTGAATGCGGGAAAAGTTAAAGTTTTTATAAGGCCTATATCTAAAGCTCCTAAAGGAGCACATGGCTACCTTTGGGATATATGATATGGAACCACTCACCATCATACATATTTCATTTGGGAGCAGCTAGTGTATTCTCTCTTGAAGATATGCTCATATTCAACTCCTAAGAAACTTAGAGTTCCAAAGCTTGAAATCGTCATATATCTATTTCACAAGCTCTGAATGCGGTTTCTGGCATATGGGCATACCCCTGATAGAGTATCGGCCCACCATCAAACCTTTTCCTTTTGGATGAAATTTGAGTGTTGACTTTCAAGAAACGCACAGTTTGAAAAACTTTGTTTCTGAATGCGGGAAAAGGTAAAGGTTTCATAAAGCCTATATCTAAAGCTCCTAAAGGAGCAGATGGCTACCTTTTGAATATGTGATATGGAACCACTCACCATCATACATATTTCATTTGGAAGCAGCTAATGTATTCTCTTTTGAAGATATGCTCATATTCAACTCCTAAGAAACTTAGAGTTCCAAAGCGTGAAATCGTCATATATCTATTTCACAAGCTCTGAATGCGGTTTCTGGCATATGGGCATACCCCTGATAGAGTATCGGCCCACCATCAAACCTTTTCCTTTTGGATGAAATTTGAGTGTTGACTTTCAAGAAACGCACAGTTTGAAAAACTTTGTTTCTGAATGCGGGTAAAGGTAATGGTTTCATGAAGCCTATATCTAAAGCTCCTAAAGGAGCAGATGGCTACCTTTTGAATATGTGATATGGAACCACTCACCATCATACATATTTCATTTGGAAGCAGCTAGTGTATTCTCTCTTGAAGATATGCTCATATTCAACTCCTAAGAAACTTAGAGTTCCAAAGCTTGAAATCGTCATATATCTATTTCACAAGCTCTTAATACGGTTTCTGGCATATGGGCATACCCCTGATAGAGTATCGGCCCACCATCAAACCTTTTCCTTTTGGATGAAATTTGAGTGTTGACTTTCAAGAAACGCACAGTTTGAAAAACTTTGTTTCAGAATGCGGGAAAAGTTAAAGGTTTCATGAAGCCTATATCTAAAGCTCCTAAAGGAGCAGATGGCTACCTTTTGAATATGTGATATGGAACGACTCACCATCATACATATTTCATTTGGAAGCAGCTAGTGTATTCTCTCTTGAAGATATGCTCATATTCAACTCCTAAGAAACTTAGAGTTCCAAAGCGTGAAATCGTCATATATCTATTTCACAAGCTCTGAATGCGGTTTCTGGCAAATGGGCATACCCCTGATAGAGTATCGGCCCACCATCAAACCTTTTCCTTTTGGATGAAATTTGAGTGTTGACTTTCAAGAAACGCACAGTTTGAAAAACTTTGTTTCTGAATGCGGGAAAAGGTAATGGTTTCATGAAGCCTATATCTAAAGCTCCTAAAGGAGCAGATGGCTACCTTTTGAATATGTGATATGGAACCACTCACCGTCATACATATTTCATTTGGAAGCAGCTAGTGTATTCTCTCTTGAAGATATGCTCATATTCAACACCTAAGAAACTTAGAGTGCCAAAGCTTGAAATCGTCATATATTTACTTCACAAGCTCTGAATGCGGTTTCTGGCAAATGGGCATACTCCTGATAGAGTATTGGCTCACCATCAAACCTTTTCCTTTTGGATGAAATTTGAGTGTTGACTTTCAAGAAACGCACTGTTTGAAAAACTTTGTTTCTGAATGCGGGAAAAGGTAAAGGTTTCATAATGCCTATATCTAAAGCTCCTAAAGGAGCAGATGGCTACCTTTTGAATATGTGATATGGAACCACTCACCATCATACATATTTCATTTGGAAGCAGCTGGTGTATTCTCTCTTCAAGATATGCTCATATTCAACTCCTAAGAAACTTAGAGTTCCAAAGCTTGAAATCGTCATATATCTATTTCACAAGCTCTGAATGCGGTTTCTGGCATATGGGCATACCCCTGATAGAGTATCGGCCCACCATCAAACCTTTTCATTTTGGATGAAATTTGAGTGTTGACTTTCAAGAAATGCGCACTCTGAAAAGCTTTGTTTCTGAATGCGGGAAAAGTTAAAGTTTTTATAAGGCCTATATCTAAAGCTCCTAAAGGAGCACATGGCTACCTTTGGGATATATGATATGGAACCACTCACCATCATACATATTTCATTTGGAAGCAGCTGGTGTATTCTCTCTTCAAGATATGCTCATATTCAACTCCTAAGAAACTTAGAGTGCCAAAGCTTGAAATCGTCATATATTTACCTCACAAGCTCTGAATGCGGTTTCTGGCAAATGGGCATACTCCTGATAGAGTATTGGCCCACCATCAAACCTTTTCCTTTTGGAAGAAATTTGAGTGTTGACTTTCAAGAAATGCGCACTCTGAAAAGCTTTGTTTCTGAATGCGGGAAAAGTTAAAGTTTTTATAAGGCCTATATCTAAAGCTCCTAAAGGAGCACATGGCTACCTTTTGAATATGTGATATGGAACCACTCACCATCATACATATTTCATTTGGAAGGATCTAGTGTATTCTCTCTTGAAGATATTCTCATATTCAACTCCTAAGAAACTTAGAGTTCCAAAGCTTGAAATCGTCATATATTTACTTCACAAGCTCTGAATGCGGTTTCTGGCAAATGGGCATACTCCTGATAGAGTATTGGCCCACCATCAAACCATTTCCTTTTGGATGAAATTTGAGTGTTGACTTTCAAGAAACGCACAGTTTGAAAAACTTTGTTTCAGAATGCGGGAAAAGTTAAAGTTTTTATAAGGCCTATATCTAAAGCTCCTAAAGGAGCAGATGGCTACCTTTTGAATATGTGATATGGAACGACTCACCATCATACATATTTCATTTGGAAGCAGCTAGTGTATTCTCTCTTGAAGATATGCTCATATTCAACTCCTAAGAAACTTAGAGTTCCAAAGCGTGAAATCGTCATATATCTATTTCACAAGCTCTGAATGCGGTTTCTGGCAAATGGGCATACCCCTGATAGAGTATCGGCCCACCATCAAACCTTTTCCTTTTGGATGAAATTTGAGTGTTGACTTTCAAGAAACGCACAGTTTGAAAAACTTTGTTTCTGAATGCGGGAAAAGGTAATGGTTTCATGAAGCCTATATCTAAAGCTCCTAAAGGAGCAGATGGCTACCTTTTGAATATGTGATATGGAACCACTCACCGTCATACATATTTCATAAGGAAGCAGCTAGTGTATTCTCTCTTGAAGATATGCTCATATTCAACACCTAAGAAACTTAGAGTGCCAAAGCTTGAAATCGTCATATATTTACTTCACAAGCTCTGAATGCGGTTTCTGGCAAATGGGCATACTCCTGATAGAGTATTGGCTCACCATCAAACCTTTTCCTTTTGGATGAAATTTGAGTGTTGACTTTCAAGAAACGCACTGTTTGAAAAACTTTGTTTCTGAATGCGGGAAAAGGTAAAGGTTTCATAATGCCTATATCTAAAGCTCCTAAAGGAGCAGATGGCTACCTTTTGAATATGTGATATGGAACCACTCACCATCATACATATTTCATTTGGAAGCAGCTGGTGTATTCTCTCTTCAAGATATGCTCATATTCAACTCCTAAGAAACTTAGAGTTCCAAAGCTTGAAATCGTCATATATCTATTTCACAAGCTCTGAATGCGGTTTCTGGCATATGGGCATACCCCTGATAGAGTATTGGCCCACCATCAAACCTTTTCCTTTTGGAAGAAATTTGAGTGTTGACTTTCAAGAAATGCGCACTCTGAAAAGCTTTGTTTCTGAATGCGGGAAAAGTTAAAGTTTTTATAAGGCCTATATCTAAAGCTCCTAAAGGAGCACATGGCTACCTTTTGAATATGTGATATGGAACCACTCACCATCATACATATTTCATTTGGAAGGAGCTAGTGTATTCTCTCATGAAGATATGCTCATATTCAACTCCTAAGAAACTTAGAGTTCCAAAGCTTGAAATCGTCATATATTTACTTCACAAGCTCTGAATGCGGTTTCTGGCAAATGGGCATACTCCTGATAGAGTATTGGCCCACCATCAAACCATTTCCTTTTGGATGAAATTTGAGTGTTGACTTTCAAGAAATGCGCACTCTGAAAAACTTTGTTTCTGAATGCGGGAAAAGTTAAAGTTTTTATAAGGCCTATATCTAAAGCTCCTAAAGGAGCAGATGGCTACCTTTTGAATATGTGATATGGAACCACTCACCATCATACATATTTCATTTGGAAGCAGCTGGTGTATTCTCTCTTCAAGATATGCTCATATTCAACTCCTATGAAACTTAGAGTGCCAAAGCTTGAAATCGTCATATATTTACTTCACAAGCTCTGAATGCGGTTTCTGGCAAATGGCATACTCCTGATAGAGTATTGGCTCACCATCAAACCTTTTCCTTTTGGATGAAATTTGAGTGTTGACTTTCAAGAAACGCACAGTTTGAAAAACTTTGTTTCTGAATGCAGGAAAAGTTAAAGTTTTTATAAGGCCTATATCTAAAGCTCCTAAAGGAGCACATGGCTACCTTTGGGATATATGATATGGAACCACTCACCATCATACATATTTCATTTGGGAGCAGCTAGTGTATTCTCTCTTGAAGATATGCTCATATTCAACTCCTAAGAAACTTAGAGTTCCAAAGCTTGAAATCGTCATATATCTATTTCACAAGCTCTGAATGCGGTTTCTGGCATATGGGCATACCCCTGATAGAGTATCGGCCCACCATCAAACCTTTTCCTTTTGGATGAAATTTGAGTGTTGACTTTCAAGAAACGCACAGTTTGAAAAACTTTGTTTCTGAATGCGGGAAAAGGTAAAGGTTTCATAAAGCCTATATCTAAAGCTCCTAAAGGAGCAGATGGCTACCTTTTGAATATGTGATATGGAACCACTCACCATCATACATATTTCATTTGGAAGCAGCTAGTGTATTCTCTTTTGAAGATATGCTCATATTCAACTCCTAAGAAACTTAGAGTTCCAAAGCGTGAAATCGTCATATATCTATTTCACAAGCTCTGAATGCGGTTTCTGGCATATGGGCATACCCCTGATAGAGTATCGGCCCACCATCAAACCTTTTCCTTTTGGATGAAATTTGAGTGTTGACTTTCAAGAAACGCACAGTTTGAAAAACTTTGTGTCTGAATGCGGGTAAAGGTAATGGTTTCATGAAGCCTATATCTAAAGCTCCTAAAGGAGCAGATGGCTACCTTTTGAATATGTGATATGGAACCACTCACCATCATACATATTTCATTTGGAAGCAGCTAGTGTATTCTCTCTTGAAGATATGCTCATATTCAACTCCTAAGAAACTTAGAGTGCCAAAGCTTGAAATCGTCATATATTTACTTCACAAGCTCTGAATGCGGTTTCTGGCAAATGGCATACTCCTGATAGAGTATTGGCTCACCATCAAACCTTTTCCTTTTGGATGAAATTTGAGTGTTGACTTTCAAGAAACGCACAGTTTGAAAAACTTTGTTTCTGAATGCGGGAAAAGTTAAAGTTTTTATAAGGCCTATATCTAAAGCTCCTAAAGGAGCACATGGCTACCTTTTGAATATGTGATATGGAACGACTCACCATCATACATATTTCATTTGGAAGCAGCTAGTGTATTCTCTCTTGAAGATATGCTCATATTCAACTCCTAAGAAACTTAGAGTTCCAAAGCGTGAAATCGTCATATATCTATTTCACAAGCTCTGAATGCGGTTTCTGGCAAATGGGCATACCCCTGATAGAGTATCGGCCCACCATCAAACCTTTTCCTTTTGGATGAAATTTGAGTGTTGACTTTCAAGAAACGCACAGTTTGAAAAACTTTGTTTCTGAATGCGGGAAAAGGTAATGGTTTCATGAAGCCTATATCTAAAGCTCCTAAAGGAGCAGATGGCTACCTTTTGAATATGTGATATGGAACCACTCACCGTCATACATATTTCATTTGGAAGCAGCTAGTGTATTCTCTCTTGAAGATATGCTCATATTCAACACCTAAGAAACTTAGAGTGCCAAAGCTTGAAATCGTCATATATTTACTTCACAAGCTCTGAATGCGGTTTCTGGCAAATGGGCATACTCCTGATAGAGTATTGGCTCACCATCAAACCTTTTCCTTTTGGATGAAATTTGAGTGTTGACTTTCAAGAAACGCACTGTTTGAAAAACTTTGTTTCTGAATGCGGGAAAAGGTAAAGGTTTCATAATGCCTATATCTAAAGCTCCTAAAGGAGCAGATGGCTACCTTTTGAATATGTGATATGGAACCACTCACCATCATACATATTTCATTTGGAAGCAGCTGGTGTATTCTCTCTTCAAGATATGCTCATATTCAACTCCTAAGAAACTTAGAGTTCCAAAGCTTGAAATCGTCATATATCTATTTCACAAGCTCTGAATGCGGTTTCTGGCATATGGGCATACCCCTGATAGAGTATCGGCCCACCATCAAACCTTTTCATTTTGGATGAAATTTGAGTGTTGACTTTCAAGAAATGCGCACTCTGAAAAGCTTTGTTTCTGAATGCGGGAAAAGTTAAAGTTTTTATAAGGCCTATATCTAAAGCTCCTAAAGGAGCACATGGCTACCTTTGGGATATATGATATGGAACCACTCACCATCATACATATTTCATTTGGAAGCAGCTGGTGTATTCTCTCTTCAAGATATGCTCATATTCAACTCCTAAGAAACTTAGAGTGCCAAAGCTTGAAATCGTCATATATTTACCTCACAAGCTCTGAATGCGGTTTCTGGCAAATGGGCATACTCCTGATAGAGTATTGGCCCACCATCAAACCTTTTCCTTTTGGAAGAAATTTGAGTGTTGACTTTCAAGAAATGCGCACTCTGAAAAGCTTTGTTTCTGAATGCGGGAAAAGTTAAAGTTTTTATAAGGCCTATATCTAAAGCTCCTAAAGGAGCACATGGCTACCTTTTGAATATGTGATATGGAACCACTCACCATCATACATATTTCATTTGGAAGGAGCTAGTGTATTCTCTCTTGAAGATATGCTCATATTCAACTCCTAAGAAACTTAGAGTTCCAAAGCTTGAAATCGTCATATATTTACTTCACAAGCTCTGAATGCGGTTTCTGGCAAATGGGCATACTCCTGATAGAGTATTGGCCCACCATCAAACCATTTCCTTTTGGATGAAATTTGAGTGTTGACTTTCAAGAAATGCGCACTCTGAAAAACTTTGTTTCTGAATGCGGGAAAAGTTAAAGTTTTTATAAGGCCTATATCTAAAGCTCCTAAAGGAGCAGATGGCTACCTTTTGAATATGTGATATGGAACCACTCACCATCATACATATTTCATTTGGAAGCAGCTGGTGTATTCTCTCTTCAAGATATGCTCATATTCAACTCCTATGAAACTTAGAGTGCCAAAGCTTGAAATCGTCATATATTTACTTCACAAGCTCTGAATGCGGTTTCTGGCAAATGGCATACTCCTGATAGAGTATTGGCCCACCATCAAACCTTTTCATTTTGGATGAAATTTGAGTGTTGACTTTCAAGAAATGCGCACTCTGAAAAGCTTTGTTTCTGAATGCGGGAAAAGTTAAAGTTTTTATAAGGCCTATATCTAAAGCTCCTAAAGGAGCACATGGCTACCTTTGGGATATATGATATGGAACCACTCACCATCATACATATTTCATTTGGGAGCAGCTAGTCTATTCGCTCTTGAATATATGCTCATATTCAACTCCTAAGAAACTTAGAGTTCCAAAGCTTGAAATCGTCATATATCTATTTCACAAGCTCTGAATGCGGTTTCTGGCAAATGGCATACTCCTGATAGAGTATTGGCCCACCATCAAACCTTTTCATTTTGGATGAAATTTGAGTGTTGACTTTCAAGAAATGCGCACTCTGAAAAGCTTTGTTTCTGAATGCGGGAAAAGTTAAAGTTTTTATAAGGCCTATATCTAAAGCTCCTAAAGGAGCACATGGCTACCTTTGGGATATATGATATGGAACCACTCACCATCATACATATTTCATTTGGGAGCAGCTAGTGTATGCTCTCTTGAAGATATGCTCATATTCAACTCCTAAGAAACTTAGAGTTCCAAAGCTTGAAATCGTCATATATCTATTTCACAAGCTCTGAATGCGGTTTCTGGCATATGGGCATACCCCTGATAGAGTATCGGCCCACCATCAAACCTTTTCCTTTTGGATGAAATTTGAGTGTTGACTTTCAAGAAACGCACAGTTTGAAAAACTTTGTTTCTGAATGCGGGAAAAGGTAAAGGTTTCATAAAGCCTATATCTAAAGCTCCTAAAGGAGCAGATGGCTACCTTTTGAATATGTGATATGGAACCACTCACCATCATACATATTTCATTTGGAAGCAGCTAGTGTATTCTCTCTTCAAGATATGCTCATATTCAACTCCTAAGAAACGTAGAGTGCCAAAGCTTGAAATCGTCATATATTTACTTCACAAGCTCTGAATGCGGTTTCTGGCAAATGGGCATACTCCTGAAAGAGTATTGGCCTACCATCAAACCTTTTCCTTTTGGATGAAATTTGAGTATTGACTTTCAAGAAACGCACAGTTTGAAAAACTTTGTTTCTGAATGCGGGAAAAGGTAAAGGTTTCATAAAGCCTATAACTAAAGTTCCTAAAGGAGCAGATGGCTACCTTTGTAATATGTGATATGGAACCACTCACCATCATACATATTTCATTTGGAAGCAGCTAGTGTATTCTCTCTTCAAGATATGCTCATATTCAACTCCTAAGAAACTTAGAGTGCCAAAGCTTGAAATCGTCATATATTTACTTCACAAGCTCTGAATGCGGTTTCTGGCAAATGGGCATACTCCTGATAGAGTATTGGCCCACCATCAAACCTTTTCCTTTTGGATGAAATTTGAGTGTTGACTTTCAAGAAATGCGCACTCTGAAAAACTTTGTTTCTGAATCCGGGAAAAGTTAAAGTTTTTATAATGCCTATATCTAAAGCTCCTAAAGGAGCACATGGCTACCTTTGGGATATATGATATGGAACCACTCACCATCATACATATTTCATTTGGGAGCAGCTAGTGTATTCTCTCTTGAATATATGCTCATATTCAACTCCTAAGAAACTTAGAGTTCCAAAGCTTGAAATCGTCATATATTTACTTCACAAGCTCTGAATGCGGTTTGTGGCAAATGGGCATACTCCTGATAGAGTATTGGCCCACCATCAAACCTTTTCCTTTTGGATGAAATTTGAGTGTTGACTTTCAAGAAACGCACAGTTTGAAAAACTTTGTTTCTGAATGCGGGAAAAGTTAAAGTTTTTATAAGGCCTATATCTAAAGCTCCTAAAGGAGCACATGGCTACCTTTTGAATATGTGATATGGAACCACTCACCATCATACATATTTCATTTGGAAGGAGCTAGTGTATTCTCTCTTGAAGATATGCTCATATTCAACTCCTAAGAAACTTAGAGTTCCAAAGCTTGAAATCGTCATATATTTACTTCACAAGCTCTGAATGCGGTTTCTGGCAAATGGGCATACTCCTGATTGAGTATTGGCCCACCATCAAACCATTTCCTTTTGGATGAAATTTGAGTGTTGACTTTCAAGAAATGCGCACTCTGAAAAACTTTGTTTCTGAATCCGGGAATAGTTAAAGTTTTTATAAGGCCTATATCTAAAGCTCCTAAAGGAGCACATGGCTACCTTTGGGATATATGATATGGAACCACTCACCATCATACATATTTCATTTGGGAGCAGCTAGTGTTTTCTCACTTGAATATATGCTCATATTCAACTCCTAAGAAACTTAGAGTGCCAAAGCTTGAAATCGTCATATATTTACTTCACAAGCTCTGAATGCGGTTTCTGGCAAATGGCATACTCCTGATAGAGTATTGGCCCACCATCAAACCTTTTTATTTTGGATGAAATTTGAGTGTTGACTTTCAAGAAATGCGCACTCTGAAAAGCTTTGTTTCTGAATGCGGGAAAAGTTAAAGTTTTTATAAGGCCTATATCTAAAGCTCCTAAAGGAGCACATGGCTACCTTTGGGATATATGATATGGAACCACTCACCATCATACATATTTCATTTGGGAGCAGCTAGTGTATTCTCTCTTGAAGATATGCTCATATTCAACTCCTAAGAAACTTAGAGTTCCAAAGCTTGAAATCGTCATATATCTATTTCACAAGCTCTGAATGCGGTTTCTGGCAATTGGGCATACTCCTGAAAGAGTATTGGCCTACCATCAAACCTTTTCCTTTTGGATGAAATTTGAGTGTTGACTTTCAAGAAACGCACTGTTTGAAAAACTTTGTTTCTGAATGCGGGAAAAGGTAAAGGTTTCATAAAGCCTATATCTAAAGCTCCTAAAGGAGCAGATGGCTACCTTTTGAATATGTGATATGGAACCACTCACCATCATACATATTTCATTTGGAAGCAGCTGGTGTATTCTCTCTTCAAGATATGCTCATATTCAACTCCTAAGAAACTTAGAGTTCCAAAGCTTGAAATCGTCATATATCTATTTCACAAGCTCTGAATGTGGTTTCTGGAATATGGGCATACCCCTGATAGAGTATCGGCCCACCATCAAACCTTTTCCTTTTGGATGAAATTTGAGTGTTGACTTTCAAGAAATGCGCACTCTGAAAAACTTTGTTTCTGAATGCGGGAATAGTTAAAGTTTTTATAAGGCCTATATCTAAAGCTCCTAAAGGAGCACAAGGCTACCTTTGGGATATATGATATGGAACCACTCACCATCATACATATTTCATTTGGAAGCAGCTAGTGTATTCTCTCTTCAAGACATGCTCTTTTTCACCAACTATGAAACTTAGAGTGCCAAAGCTTGAAATCGTCATTTTGGGGATTTCACAAGCTCTGAATGCGGTTTCTGGCAAATGGGCATACACCTGATAGATGATCAGCCCACCAGTAAACGTTTTCCTTTTGGATGAAATTTGACTGTTGACTTTCAAGAAATGCACAGTTTGAAAAACTTTGTTTCTGAATGCGAGAAAAGTTAAAGGTTTTATAAGGCCTATATCTAAAGCTCCTAAAGGAGCAGATGGCTACCTTTTGAATAGATGATATGGACCCACTCACCATCATACATATTTCATTTGGAAGCAGCTAGTGTATTCTGTCTTCAAGATATGCTCTTTTTCAACTCCTAAGAAACTTAGAGTGCCAAAGCTGGAAATCGTCATATATGTATTTCACTAGCTCTGTATGCGGTTTCTGGAAAATGGGCATAACCCTGATAGATTATCGGCCCACCATCAAACCTTTTCCTTTTGGATGAAATTTGAGTGTTGACTTTCAAGAAATGCACAGTGAGAAAAACTTTGTTTCTGAATGCGGGAAAAGTTAAAGGTTTTATAAAGCCTATATCTAAAGCTCCTAAAGGAGCAGATGGCTACCTTTTGAATAGATGATATGGAACCACTCACCATCATACATATTTCATTGGAAGCAGCTAGTGTATTCTGTCTTCAAGATATGCTCATTTTCAAGTCCTAAGGACCTTAGAGTGCCAAAGCTTGAAATCGTCATATATGTATTTCACTAGCTCTGAATGAGGTTTCTGGCAAATGGGCATACCCCTGATAGATTATCGGCCCACCATCAAACCTTTTCCTTTTGGATGAAATTTGAGTGTTGACTTCAAGAAATGCACAGTCTGAAAAACTTTGTTTCTGAATGCGGGAAAAGTTAAAGGTTTTATAAGGCCTATATCTAAAGCTCCTAAAGGAGCAGATGGCTACCTTTTGAATAGATGATATGGAACCACATACCTTCATACATATTTCATTGGAAGCAGCTAGTGTATTCTGTCTTCAAGATATGCTCATTTTCAACTCCTAAGAAACTTAGAGTGCCAAAGCTTGAAATCGTCATATATGTATTTCACTAGCTCTGAATGAGGTTTCTGGCAAATGGGCATACCCCTGATAGATTATCGGCCCACCATCAAACCTTTTCCTTTTGGATGAAATTTGAGTGTTGACTTCAAGAAATGCACAGTCTGAAAAACTTTGTTTCTGAATGCGGGAAAAGTTAAAGGTTTTATAAAGCCTATATCTAAAGCTCCTAAAGGAGCAGATGGCTACCTTTTGAATAGATGATATGGAACCACTCACCTTCATACATATTTCATTGGAAGCAGCTAGTGTATTCTCTCTTCAAGATATGCTAATTTTCAACCTATAAGAAACTTAGAGTGCCAAAGCTTGAAATCGTCATATATGTATTTCACTAGCTCTGAATGAGGTTTCTGGCAAATGGGCATACCCCTGATAGATAATCGGCCCACCATCAAACCTCTTCTTTTTGGTTGAAATTTTAGTATTGAATTTCAAGAAATGCACAATTTGAAAAACTTTGATTCTGAATACCTGAAAAGTTAAAGGTTTTATAAAGCCTATATCTAATGTTCCTAAAGGAGAAGATGGCTACCTTTTGAATATATGATATGGAACCACTCACCATCATACATATTTCATTTGGAAGCAGCTAGTGTATTCTCTCTTCAAGATATGCTCTTTTTCACCAACTATGAAACTTAGAGTGCCAAAGCATGAAATCGTCATGTATGTATTTCACTAGCTATGAATGCGGTTTCTGGCAGGGCATACCCCTGATAGATTATCGGCCCACCATCAAACCTTTTCCTTTTGGATGAAATTTGAGTGTTGACTTTCAAGAAATGCACAGTTTGAAAAACTTTGTTTCTGAATGCGGGAAAAGTTAAAGGTTTTATAAAGCCTATATCTGAAGCTCCTAAAGGAGCAGATGGCTACCTTTTGAATATATGATATGGAACCACTCACCATCATACATATTTCATTTGGAAGCAGCTAGTGTATTCTCTCTTTAAGATAGGTTCATTTTCAACTCCTTAGAAACTTAGAGTGCCAAAGCTTGAAATCCTCATATATGTATTTCACAAGCTCTGAAAGCGGTTTCTTGCAAATGGGCATACATCTGATAGATTATCGGCCCACCATCAAACCTCTTCTTTTTGGTTGAAATTTTAGTATTGACTTTCAAGAAATGCACAGTTTGAAAAACTTTGTTTCTGAATACCTGAAAAGTTAAAGGTTTTATAAAGCCTATATCTAAAGCTCCTAAAGGAGAAGATGGCTGCCTTTTGAATATATGATATGGAACCACTCACCATCATACATATTTCATTTGGAAGCAGCTAGTGTATTCGCTCTTCAAGATATGCTCATTTGCAACTCCTAAGAAACTTAGTGTGCCAAAGATTGAAATCGCATTTATGTATTTCACAAGCTCTGAATGCGGTTTCTGGCAAATGGGCATACCCCTGATAGATTATCGGCCCACCAGCAAACCTTTTCCTTTTGGATGAAATTTGAGTGTTGACTTTCAAGAAATGCACAGTTTGAAAAACTTTGTTTCTGAATGCGGGAAAAGTTAAAGGTTTTATAAAGCCTATATCTAAAGCTCCTAAAGGAGAAGATGGCTACCTTTTGAATATATGATATTGAACCACTCACCATCATACATATTTCATTTGGAAGCAGCTAGTGTATTCTCTCTTTAAGATAGGCTCATTTTCAACTCCTCAGAAACTTAGAGTGCCAAAGCTTGAAATCGTCATATATGTATTTCACAAGCTCTGAAAGCGGTTTCTTGCAAAGGGCATACATCTGATAGATTATCGGCCCACCATCAAACCTCTTCTTTTAGGATGAAATTTTAGTATTGACTTTCAAGAAATGCACAGTTTGAAAAACTTTGTTTCTGAATACCTGAAAAGTAAAAGGTTTTATAAGGACTATATCTAAAGCTCCTAAAGGAGAAGATGGCTACCTTTGGGATATATGATATGGAACCACTCACCATCATACATATTTCATTTGGAAGCAGCTAGTGTATTCTCTCTTCAAGATATGCTCATTTTCACAAACTATGAAACTTTGAGTGCCAAAGCTTGAATTCGTCATATATTTATTTCACAAGGTCTGAATGCGGTTTCTGGCAAATGGGCATACATCTGATAGATTATCGGCCGACCATCAAACCTCTTCTTTTTGGATGAAATTTTAATATTGACTTTCAAGAAATGCACAGTTTGAAAAACTTTGTTTCTGAATGCGGGAAAAGTTAAAGTTTTTATAAGGCCTATATCTAAAGCTCCTAAAGGAGCACATGGCAACCTTTGGGATATATGATATGGAACCACTCACCATCATACATATTTCATTTGGAAGCAGCTAGTGTATTCTCTCTTCAAGATATGCTCTTTTTCACCAACTATGAAACTTAGAGTGCCAAAGCTTGAAATCGTCATTTTGGGGATTTCACAAGCTCTGAATGCGGTTTCTGGCAAATGGGCATACACCTGATAGATTTTCGCCCCACCATCAAACCTTTTGGTTTTGGATGAAATGTGAGTTTTGACTTTCAAGAAATGCGCACTCTGAAAAACTTTTTTTCTGAATGCGGGAAAAGGTAAAGGTTTTATAAGGCCTATATCTAAAGCCCCTAAAGGAGCACATGGCTACCTTTGGGATATATGATATGGAACCACTCACCATCATACATATTTCATTTGGAAGCAGCTAGTTTATTCTCTCTTCAATATATGCTCTTTTTCACCAACTATGAAACTTAGAGTGCCAAAGCTTGAAATCGTCATTTTGGGGATTTCACAAGCTCTGAATGCGGTTTCTGGCAAATGGGCATACACCTGATAGATTTTCGCCCCACCATCAAACCTTTTGGTTTTGGATGAAATGTGAGTTTTGACTTTCAAGAAATGCGCACTCTGAAAAACTTTGTTTCTGAATGCGGGAAAAGGTAAAGTTTTTATAAGGCCTATATCTAAAGCTCCTAAAGGATCACATGGCTACCTTTGGGATATATGATATGGAACCACTCACCATCATACATATTTCATTTGGAAGCAGCTAGTGTATTCTCTCTTCAAGATATGCTCTTTTTCACCAACTATGAAACTTAGAGTGCCAAAGCTTGAAATCGTCATTTTGGGGATTTCACAAGCTCTGAATGCGGTTTCTGGCAAATGGGCATACACCTGATAGATTTTCGCCCCACCATCAAACCTTTTGGTTTTGGATGAAATGTGAGTTTTGACTTTCAAGAAATGCGCACTCTGAAAAACTTTGTTTCTGAATGCGGGAATAGTTAAAGTTTTTATAAGGCCTATATCTAAAGCTCCTAAAGGAGCACAAGGCTACCTTTGGGATATATGATATGGAACCACTCACCATCATACATATTTCATTTGGAAGCAGCTAGTGTATTCTCTCTTCAAGATATGCTCTTTTTCACCAACTATGAAACTTAGAGTGCCAAAGCTTGAAATCGTCATTTTGGGGATTTCACAAGCTCTGAATGCGGTTTCTGGCAAATGGGCATACACCTGATAGATTTTCGCCCCACCATCAAACCTTTTGGTTTTGGATGAAATGTGAGTTTTGACTTTCAAGAAATGCGCACTCTGAAAAACTTTGTTTCTGAACGCGGGAAAAGTTAAAGTTTTTATAAGGCCTATATCTAAAGCTCCTAAAGGAGCACAAGGCTACCTTTGGGATATATGATATGGAACCACTCACCATCATACATATTTCATTTGGAAGCAGCTAGTGTATTCTCTCTTCAAGATATGCTCTTTTTCACCAACTATGAAACTTAGAGTGCCAAAGCTTGAAATCGTCATTTTGGGGATTTCACAAGCTCTGAATGCGGTTTCTGGCAAATGGGCATACACCTGATAGATTTTCGCCCCACCATCAAACCTTTTGGTTTTGGATGAAATGTGAGTTTTGACTTTAAAGAAATGCGCACTCTGAAAAACTTTGTTTCTGAATGGGGGAAAAGTTAAAGTTTTTATAAGGCCTATATCTAAAGCTCCTAAAGGAGCACATGGCTACCCTTGGGATATATGATATTGAACCACTCACCATCATACATATTTCATTTGGAAGCAGCTAGTGTATTCTCTCTTCAAGATATGCTCTTTTTCACCAACTATGAAACTTAGAGTGCCAAAGCTTGAAATCGTCATTTGGGGGATTTCACAAGCTCTGAATGCGGTTTCTGGCAAATGGGCATACACCTGATAGATTTTCGCCCCACCATCAAACCTTTTGGTTTTGGATGAAATGTGAGTTTTGACTTTCAAGAAATGCGCACTCTGAAAAACTTTGTTTCTGAATGCGGGAATAGTTAAAGTTTTTATAAGGCCTATATCTAAAGCTCCTAAAGGAGCACAAGGCTACCTTTGGGATATATGATATGGAACCACTCACCATCATACATATTTCATTTGGAAGCAGCTAGTGTATTCTCTCTTCAAGATATGCTCTTTTTCACCAACTATGAAACTTAGAGTGCCAAAGCTTGAAATCGTCATTTTGGGGATTTCACAAGCTCTGAATGCGGTTTCTGGCAAATGGGCATACACCTGATAGATTTTCGCCCCACCATCAAACCTTTTGGTTTTGGATGAAATGTGAGTTTTGACTTTCAAGAAATGCGCACTCTGAAAAACTTTGTTTCTGAATGGGGGAAAAGGTAAAGTTTTTATAAGGCCTATATCTAAAGCTCCTAAAGGAGCACATGGCTGCCTTTGGGATATATGATATGGAACCACTCACCATCATACATATTTCATTTGGAAGCAGCTAGTGTATTCTCTCTTCAAGATATGCTCTTTTTCACCAACTATGAAACTTAGAGTGCCAAAGCTTGAAATCGTCATTTGGGGGATTTCACAAGCTCTGAATGCGGTTTCTGGCAAATGGGCATACACCTGATAGATTTTCGCCCCACCATCAAACCTTTTGGTTTTGGATGAAATGTGAGTTTTGACTTTCAAGAAATGCGCACTCTGAAAAACTTTGTTTCTGAATGCGGGAATAGTTAAAGTTTTTATAAGGCCTATATCTAAAGCTCCTAAAGGAGCACAAGGCTACCTTTGGGATATATGATATGGAACCACTCACCATCATACATATTTCATTTGGAAGCAGCTAGTGTATTCTCTCTTCAAGATATGCTCTTTTTCACCAACTATGAAACTTAGAGTGCCAAAGCTTGAAATCGTCATTTGGGGGATTTCACAAGCTCTGAATGCGGTTTCTGGCAAATGGGCATACACCTGATAGATTTTCGCCCCACCATCAAACCTTTTGGTTTTGGATGAAATGTGAGTTTTGACTTTCAAGAAATGCGCACTCTGAAAAACTTTGTTTCTGAATGCGGGAATAGTTAAAGTTTTTATAAGGCCTATATCTAAAGCTCCTAAAGGAGCACAAGGCTACCTTTGGGATATATGATATGGAACCACTCACCATCATACATATTTCATTTGGAAGCAGCTAGTGTATTCTCTCTTCAAGATATGCTCTTTTTCACCAACTATGAAACTTAGAGTGCCAAAGCTTGAAATCGTCATTTTGGGGATTTCACAAGCTCTGAATGCGGTTTCTGGCAAATGGGCATACACCTGATAGATTTTCGCCCCACCATCAAACCTTTTGGTTTTGGATGAAATGTGAGTTTTGACTTTCAAGAAATGCGCACTCTGAAAAACTTTGTTTCTGAATGGGGGAAAAGTTAAAGTTTTTATAAGGCCTATATCTAAAGCTCCTAAAGGAGCACATGGCTGCCTTTGGGATATATGATATGGAACCACTCACCATCATACATATTTCATTTGGAAGCAGCTAGTGTATTCTCTCTTCAAGATATGCTCTTTTTCACCAACTATGAAACTTAGAGTGCCAAAGCTTGAAATCGTCATTTTGGGGATTTCACAAGCTCTGAATGCGGTTTCTGGCAAATGGGCATACACCTGATAGATTTTCGCCCCACCATCAAACCTTTTGGTTTTGGATGAAATGTGAGTTTTGACTTTCAAGAAATGCGCATTCTGAAAAACTTTGTTTCTAAATGCGGGAATAGTTAAAGTTTTTATAAGGCCTATATCTAAAGCTCCTAAAGGAGCACAAGGCTACCTTTGGGATATATGATATGAAACCACTCACCATTACATATTTCATTTGGAAGCAGCTAGTGTATTCTCTCTTCAAGATATGCTCTTTTTCACCAACTATGAAACTTAGTGTGCCAATGCTTGAAATCGTCATTTTGGGGATTTCACAAGCTCTGAATGCGGTTTCTGGCAAATGGGCATACACCTGATAGATTATCGGCCCACCAGTAAACGTTTTCCTTTTGGATGAAATTTGACTGTTGACTTTCAAGAAATGCACAGTTTGAAAAACTTTGTTTCTGAATGCGAGAAAAGTTAAAGGTTTTATAAAGCCTAAATCTAAAGCTCCTAAAGGAGCAGATGGCTACCTTTTGAATAGATGATATGGACCCACTCACCATCATACATATTTCATTTGGAAGCAGCTAGTGTATTCTGTCTTCAAGATATGCTCATTTTCAACTCCTAAGAAACTTAGAGTGCCAAAGCTGGAAATCGTCATATATGTATTTCACTAGCTCTGTATGCGGTTTCTGGAAAATGGGCATAACCCTGATAGATTATCGGCCCACCATCAAACCTTTTCCTTTTGGATGAAATTTGAGTGTTGACTTTCAAGAAATGCACAGTGAGAAAAACTTTGTTTCTGAATGCGGGAAAAGTTAAAGGTTTTATAAAGCCTATATCTAAAGCTCCTAAAGGAGCAGATGGCTACCTTTTGAATAGATGATATGGAACCACTCACCTTCATACATATTTCATTGGAAGCAGCTAGTGTATTCTGTCTTCAAGATATGCTAATTTTCAACTCCTAAGAAACTTAGAGTGCCAAAGCTTGAAATCGTTATATATGTATTTCACTAGCTCTGAATGAGGTTTCTGGCAAATGGGCATACCCCTGATAGATAATCGGCCCACCATCAAACCTCTTCTTTTTGGTTGAAATTTTAGTATTGAATTTCAAGAAATGCACAATTTGAAAAACTTTGATTCTGAATACCTGAAAAGTTAAAGGTTTTATTAAAGCCTATATCTAATGTTCCTAAAGGAGAAGATGGCTACCTTTTGAATATATGATATGGAACCACTCACCATCATACATATTTCATTTGGAAGCAGCTAGTGTATTCTCTCTTCAAGATATGCTCTTTTTCACCAACTATGAAACTTAGAGTGCCAAAGCATGAAATCGTCATGTATGTATTTCACTAGCTATGAATGCGGTTTCTGGCAGGGCATGCCCCTGATAGATTATCGGCCCACCATCAAACCTTTTCCTTTTGGATGAAATTTGAGTGTTGACTTTCAAGAAATGCACAGTTTGAAAAACTTTGTTTCTGAATGCGGGAAAAGTTAAAGGTTTTATAAAGCCTATATCTAAAGCTCTTAAAGGAGCAGATGGCTACCTTTTGAATATATGATATGGAACCACTCACCATCATACATATTTCATTTGGAAGCAGCTAGTGTTTTCTCTCTTTAAGATAGGTTCATTTTCAACTCCTAAGAAACTTAGAGTGCCAAAGCTTGAAATCCTCATATATGTATTTCACAAGCTCTGAAAGCGGTTTCTTGCAAATGGGCATACATCTGATAGATTATCGGCCCACCATCAAACCTCTTCTTTTTGGTTGAAATTGTAGTATTGACTTTCAAGAAATGCACAGTTTGAAAAACTTTGATTCTGAATACCTGAAAAGTTAAAGGTTTTATAAAGCCTATATCTAATGTTCCTAAAGGAGAAGATGGCTACCTTTTGAATATATGATATGGAACCACTCACCATCATACATATTTCATTTGGAAGCAGCTAGTGTATTCTCTCTTCAAGATATGCTCTTTTTCACCAACTATGAAACTTAGAGTGCCAAAGCTTGAAATCGTCATTTTGGGGATTTCACAACCTCTGAATGCGGTTTCTGGCAGGGCATACCCCTGATAGATTATGGGCCCACCACCAAACCTTTTCCTTTTGGATGAAATTTGAGTGTTGACTTTCAAGAAATGCACAGTTTGAAAAACTTTGATTCTGAATGCGGGAAAAGTTAAAGGTTTTATAAAACCTATATCTAAAGCTCCTAAAGGAGCAGATGGCTACCTTTTGAATATATGATATGGAACCAATCACCATCATACATATTTCATTTGGAAGCAGCTAGTGTATTCTCTCTACAAGATATGCTCATTTTCAACTCCTAAGAAACTTAGAGTCCCAAAGCTTGAAATCGTCATATATGTATTTCACAAGCTGTGAATGCGGTTTCTGGCAAATGGGCATACCCCTGATAGATTATCGGACACCATCAAACCTTTTCATTTTGGATGAAATTTGTGTTTACTTTCAAGAAATGCACAGTTTGAAAAACTTTGATTCTGAATGCGGGAAAAGTTAAAGGTTTTATAAAACCTATATCTAAAGCTCCTAAAGGAGCAGATGGCTACCTTTTGAATATATGATATGGAACCAATCACCATCATAAATATTTCATTTGGAAGCAGCTAGTGTATTCTCTCTACAAGATATGCTCATTTTCAACTCCTAAGAAAATTAGAGTGCCAAAGCTTGAAATCGTCATATATGTATTTCACTAGCTCTGAATGTGGTTTCTGGCAAATGGGCATAACCCTGATAGATTATCGGCCCACCATCAAACCTTTTCCTTTTGGATGAAATTTGAGTGTTGACTTTCAAGAAATGCACACTTTGAAAAACTTTGTTTCTGAATGCGGGAAAAGTTAAATGTTTTATAAAGCCTATATCTAAAGCTCCTAAATGAGAAGATGGCTTCCTCTTGAATCCATGATATGGACCCACTCACCATCATACATATTTCATTTGGAAGCAGCTAGTGTATTCTCTCTTCAAGACATGCTCTTTTTCACCAACTATGAAACTTAGAGTGCCAAAGCTGGAAATCGTCATTTTGGGGATTTCACAAGCTCTGAATGCGGTTTCTGGCAGGGCATACCCCTGATAGATTATCGGCCCACCATCAAACCTTTTCCTTTTGGATGAAATTTGAGTGTTGACTTTCAAGAAATGCACACTTTGAAAAACTTTGTTTCTGAATGGGGGAAAAGGTAAAGGTTTTATAAAGCCTATATCTCAAGCCCCTAAAGGAGCAGATGGCTACCTTTTGAATATATGATATGGAACCACTCACCATCATACATATTTCATTTGGAAGCAGCTAGTATATTCTCTCTTCAAGATATGCTCATTTTCAACTCCTAAGAAACTTAGAGTGCCAATGCTTGAAATCGTCATATATGTATTTCACTAGCTCTGAATGCGGTTTCTGGCAAATGGGCATACCCCTGATAGATTATCGGTCCACCAGCAAACCTTTTCCTTTTGGATGAAATTTGTGTTGACTTTCAAGAAATGCACAGTTAGAAAAAATTTGATTCTGAATGCGGGAAAAGGTAAAGGTTTTCTAAGGCCTATATCTCAAGCTCCTAAAGGAGCACATGGCTACCTTATGAATATATGAGTTGGAACCACTCACCATCTTACATATTTGATTTGGAAGCAGCTAGTGTATTCTCTCTTCAAGATATGCTCATTTTCAACTCCTAAGAAACTTAGAGTGCCAAAGCTTGAAATCGTCATATATGTATTTCACTAGCTCTGAATGCGGTTTCTGGCAAATGGGCATACCCCTGATAGATTATCGGCCCACCAGCAAACCTTTTCCTTTTGGATGAAATTTGTGTTGACTTTCAAGAAATGCACAGTTAGAAAAAATTTGATTCTGAATGCGGGAAAAGTTAAAGGTTTTATAAAACCTATATCTAAAGCTCCTAAAGGAGCAGATGGCTACCTTTTGAATATATGATATGGAACCACTCACCATCATACATATTTCATTTGGAAGCAGCTAGTGTATTCTCTCTTCAAGATATGCTCTTTTTCACCAACTATGAAACTTAGAGTGCCAAAGCTTGAAATCGTCATTTTGGGGATTTCACAAGCTCTGAATGCGGTTTCTGGCAAATGGGCATACACCTGATAGATTTTCGCCCCACCATCAAACCTTTTGGTTTTGGATGAAATGTGAGTTTTGACTTTCAAGAAATGCGCACTCTGAAAAACTTTGTTTCTGAATGCGGGAAAAGTTAAAGGTTTTATAAAGCCTATACCTAAAGCTCCTAAAGGAGCAGATGGCTACCTTTTGAATATATGATATGGAACCACTCACCATCATACATATTTCATTTGGAAGCAGCTAGTGTATTCTCTCTACAAGATATGCTCATTTTCAACTCCTAAGAAACTTAGAGTGCCAAAGCTTGAAATCGTGATATATGTATTTCACGAGCTCTGAATGCGGTTTCTGGCAAATGGGCATACCCCTGATAGATTTTCGGCCCACCATCAAACCTTTTCCTTTTGGATGAAATTTGAGTGTTGACTTTCAAGAAATGCGCACTCTGAAAAACTTTTTTTCTGAATGCGGGAAAAGGTAAAGGTTTTATAAGGCCTATATCTAAAGCTCCTAAAGGAGCACATGGCTACCTTTGGGATATATGATATGGAACCACTCACCATCATACATATTTCATTTGGAAGCAGCTAGTGTATTCTCTCTTCAAGATATGCTCTTTTTCACCAACTATGAAACTTAGAGTGCCAAAGCTTGAAATCGTCATTTTGGGGATTTCACAAGCTCTGAATGCGGTTTCTGGCAAATGGGCATACACCTGATAGATTTTCGCCCCACCATCAAACCTTTTCCTTTTGGATGAAAATTGAGTGTTGACTTCAAGAAATGCACAGTTTGAAAAACTTTGTTTCTGAATGCCTGAAAATTTAAAGGTTTTATAAAGCCTATATCTCAAGCCCCTAAAGGAGCAGATGGCTACCTTTTGAATATATGATATGGAACCACTCACCATCATACATATTTCATTTGGAAGCAGCTAGTATATTCTCTCTTCAAGATATGCTCATTTTCAACTCCTAAGAAACTTAGAGTGCCAAAACTGGAAATCGTCATATATGTATTTCACAAGCTGTGAATGCGGTTTCTGGCAAATGGGCATACCCCTGATAGATTATCGGCCCACCATCAAACCTTTTCCTTTTGGATGAAATTTGAGTGTAGACTTTCAAGAAATGCACAGTTTGAAAAACCTTCTTTCTGAATGCGTGAAAAGGTAAAGGTTTTCTAAGGCCTATATCTCAAGCTCCTAAAGGAGCACATGGCTACCTTATGAATATATGAGTTGGAACCACTCACCATCATACATATTTGATTTGGAAGCAGCTAGTGTATTCTCTCTTCAAGATATGCTCATTTTCAACTCCTAAGAAACTTAGAGTGCCAAAGCTTGAAATCGTCATATATGTATTTCACTAGCTCTGAATGCGGTTTCTGGCAAATGGGCATACCCCTGATAGATTATCGGCCCACCAGCAAACCTTTTCCTTTTGGATGAAATTTGTGTTGACTTTCAAGAAATGCACAGTTAGAAAAAATTTGATTCTGAATGCGGGAAAAGTTAAAGGTTTTATAAAACCTATATCTAAAGCTCCTAAACGAGCAGATGGCTACCTTTTGAATATATGATATGGAACCACTCACCATCATACATATTTCATTTGGAAGGAGCTAGTGTATTCTCTCTACAAGATATGCTCATTTTCAACTCCTAATAAACTTAGAGTGCCAAAGCTTGAAATCGTCATATATGTATTTCACGAGCTCTGAATGCGGTTTCTGGCAAATGGGCATACCCCTGATAGATTATCGGCCCACCATCAAACCTTTTCCTTTTGGATGAAATTTGAGTGTTGACTTTCAAGAAATGCACAGTTTGAAAAACTTTGTTTCTGAATGGGGGAAAAGTTAATGGTTTTATAAAGCCTATATCTCAAGCTCCTAAAGGAGCAGATGGCTACCTTTTGAATAGATGATATGGAACCACTCACCATCATACATATTTCATTTGGAAGCAGCTAGTATATTCTCTCTTCAAGATATGCTCATTTTCAACTCCTAAGAAACTTAGAGTGCCAAAACTGGAAATCGTCATATATGTATTTCACAAGCTGTGAATGCGGTTTCTGGCAAATGGGCATACCCCTAATAAATTATCGGCCCACCATCAAACCTTTTCCTTTTGGATGAAATTTGAGTGTAGACTTTCAAGAAATGCACAGCTTGAAAAACCTTCTTTCTGAATGCGTGAAAAGGTAAAGGTTTTCTAAGGCCTATATCTCAAGCTCCTAAAGGAGGACATGGCTACCTTATGAATAGATGAGTTGGAACCACTCACCATCATACATATTTGATTTGGAAGCAGCTAGTGTATTCTCTCTTCAAGATATGCTCATATTCAACTCCTAAGAAACTTAGAGTGCCAAAGCTTGAAATCGTCATTTTTGTATTTCACTAGCTCTGAATGCGGTTTCTGGCAAATGGGCATACACCTGATAGATTTTCGCCCCACCATCAAACCATTTCCTTTTGGATGAAAATTGAGTGTTGACTTCAAGAAATGCACAGTTTGAAAAACTTTGTTTCTGAATGCCTGAAAAGTTAAAGGTTTTATAAAGCCTATATCTAAAGCTCCTAAATGAGCAGATGGCTACCTTTTGAATCTATGATATGGACCCACTCACAATCATACATATTTCATTTGGAAGCAGCTAGTGTATTCTCTCTTCAAGATATGCTCTTTTTCACCAACTATGAAACTTAGAGTGCCAAAGCTTGAAATCGTCATTTTGGGGATTTCACAACCTCTGAATGCGGTTTCTGGCAGGGCATACCCCTGATAGATTATCGGCCCACCATCAAACCTTTTCCTTTTGGATGAAATTTGAGTGTTGACTTTCAAGAAATGCACACTTTGAAAAACTTTGTTTCTGAATGGGGGAAAAGGTAAACGTTTTACAAAGCCTATATCTCAAGCCCCTAAAGGAGCAGATGGCTACCTTTTGAATATATGATATGGAACCACTCACCATCATACATATTTCATTTGGAAGCAGCTAGTATATTCTCTCTTCAAGATATGCTCATTTTCAACTCCTAAGAAACTTAGAGTGCCAAAACTGGAAATCGTCATATATGTATTTCACAAGCTGTGAATGCGGTTTCTGGCAAATGGGCATACCCCTGATAGATTATCGGCCCACCATCAAACCTTTTCCTTTTGGATGAAATTTGAGTGTAGACTTTCAAGAAATGCACAGCTTGAAAAACCTTCTTTCTGAATGCGTGAAAAGGTAAAGGTTTTCTAAGGCCTATATCTCAAGCTCCTAAAGGAGCACATGGCTACCTTATGAATAGATGAGTTGGAACCACTCACCATCATACATATTTGATTTGGAAGCAGCTAGTGTATTCTCTCTTCAAGATATGCTCATTTTCAACTCCTAAGAAACTTAGAGTGCCAAAGCTTGAAATCGTCATATATGTATTTCACTAGCTCTGAATGCGGTTTCTGGCAAATGGGCATACCCCTGATAGATTATCGGCCCACCAGCAAACCTTTTCCTTTTGGATGAAATTTGTGTTGACTTTCAAGAAATGCACAGTTAGAAAAAATTTGATTCTGAATGCGGGAAAAGTTGAAGGTTTTATAAAACCTATATCTAAAGCTCCTAAAGGAGCAGATGGCTACCTTTTGAATATATGATATGGAACCACTCACCATCATGCATATTTCATTTGGAAGCAGCTAGTGTATTCTCTCTTCAAGATATGCTCTTTTTCACCAACTATGAAACTTAGAGTGCCAAAGCTTGAAATCGTCATTTTGGGGATTTCACAAGCTCTGAATGCGGTTTCTGGCAAATGGGCATACACCTGATAGATTTTCGCCCCACCATCAAACCTTTTGGTTTTGGATGAAATGTGAGTTTTGACTTTCAAGAAATGCGCACTCTGAAAAACTTTGTTTCTGAATGCGGGAAAAGTTAAAGGTTTTATAAAGCCTATATCTAAAGCTCCTAAAGGAGCAGATGGCTACCTTTTGAATATATGATGTGGAACCACTCACCATCATACATATTTCATTTGGAAGCAGCTAGTATATTCTCTCTTTAAGATATGCTCATTTTCAACTCCTAAGAAACTTAGAGTGCCAAAGCTGGAAATCGTCATATATGTATTTCACAAGCTGTGAATGCGGTTTCTGGCAAATGGGCATACCCCTGATAGATTATCGGACATCATCAAACCTTTTCATTTTGGATGAAATTTGTGTTGACTTTCAAGAAATGCACAGTTTGAAAAACTTTGATTCTGAATGCGGGAAAAGTTAAAGGTTTTATAAAACCTATATCTAAAGCTCCTAAAGGAGCAGATGGCTACCTTTTGAATATATGATATGGAACCACTCACCATCATACATATTTCATTTGGAAGCAGCTAGTGTATTCCCTCTACAAGATATGCTCATTTTCAACTCCTAAGAAACTTAGAGTGCCAAAGCTTGAAATCGTCATATATGTATTTCACGAGCTCTGAATGCGGTTTCTGGCAAATGGGCATACCCCTGATAGATTATCGGCCCACCATCAAACCTTTTCCTTTTGGATGAAATTTGAGTGTTGACTTTCAAGAAATGCACAGTTTGAAAAACTTTGTTTCTGAATGCCTGAAAAGGTAAAGGTTTTCTAAGGCCTATATCTCAAGCTCCTAAAGGAGCACATGGCTACCTTATGAATATATGAGTTGGAACCACTCACCGTCATACATATTTGATTTGGAAGCAGCTAGTGTATTCTCTCTTCAAGATATGCTCATTTTCAACTCCTAAGAAACTTAGAGTGCCAAAGCTTGAAATCGTCATATATGTATTTCACTAGCTCTGAATGCGGTTTCTGGCAAATGGGCATACCCCTGATAGATTTTCGGCCCACCATCAAACCTTTTCCTTTTGGATGAAATTTGAGTGTTGACTTTCAAGAAATGCGAACTCTGAAAAACTTTTTTTCTGAATGCGGGAAAAGGTAAAGGTTTTATAAGGCCTATATCTAAAGCTCCTAAAGGAGCACATGGCTACCTTTGGGATATATGATATGGAACCACTCACCATCATACATATTTCATTTGGAAGCAGCTAGTGTATTCTCTCTTCAAGATATGCTCTTTTTCACCAACTATGAAACTTAGAGTGCCAAAGCTTGAAATCGTCATTTTGGGGATTTCACAAGCTCTGAATGCGGTTTCTGGCAAATGGGCATACACCTGATAGATTTTCGCCCCACCATCAAACCTTTTCCTTTTGGATGAAATTTGAGTGTTGACTTCAAGAAATGCACAGTTTGAAAAACTTTGTTTCTGAATGCCTGAAAAGTTAAAGGTTTTATAAAGCCTATATCTAAAGCTCCTAAATGAGCAGATGGCTACCTTTTGAATCTATGATATGGACCCACTCACAATCATACATATTTCATTTGGAAGCAGCTAGTGTATTCTCTCTTCAAGATATGCTCTTTTTCACCAACTATGAAACTTAGAGTGCCAAAGCTTGAAATCGTCATTTTGGGGATTTCACAACCTCTAAATGCGGTTTCTGGCAGGGCATACCCCTGATAGATTATCGGCCCACCATCAAACCTTTTCCTTTTGGATGAAATTTGAGTGGTGACTTTCAAGAAATGCACACTTTGAAAAACTTTGTTTCTGAATGGGGGAAAAGGTAAAGGTTTTACAAAGCCTATATCTCAAGCCCCTAAAGGAGCAGATGGCTACCTTTTGAATATATGATATGGAACCACTCACCATCATACATATTTCATTTGGAAGCAGCTAGTATATTCTCTCTTCAAGATATGCTCATTTTCAACTCCTAAGAAACTTAGAGTGCCAAAACTGGAAATCGTCATATATGTATTTCACAAGCTGTGAATGCGGTTTCTGGCAAATGGGCATACCCCTGATAGATTATCGGCCCACCATCAAACCTTTTCCTTTTGGATGAAATTTGAGTGTAGACTTTCAAGAAATGCACAGTTTGAAAAACCTTCTTTCTGAATGCGTGAAAAGGTAAAGGTTTTCTAAGGCCTATATCTCAAGCTCCTAAAGGAGCACATGGCTACCTTATGAATATATGAGTTGGAACCACTCACCATCTTACATATTTGATTTGGAAGCAGCTAGTGTATTCTCTCTTCAAGATATGCTCATTTTCAACTCCTAAGAAACTTAGAGTGCCAAAGCTTGAAATCGTCATATATGTATTTCACTAGCTCTGAATGCGGTTTCTTGCAAATGGGCATACATCTGATTATCGGCCCACCATCAAACTTCTTCTTTTTGGTTGAAATTTTAGTATTGACTTTCAAGAAATGCACAGTTTGAAAAACTTTGTTTCTGAATACCTGAAAAGCTAAAGGTTTTATAAAGCCTATATCTAAAGCTCCTAAAGGAGAAGATGGCTACCTTTTGAATATATGATATGGAACCACTCACCATCATACATATTTCATTTGGAAGCAGCTAGTGTATTCTGTCTTCAAGATATGCTCATTTTCAACTCCTAAGAAACTTAGAGTGCCAATGCTTGAAATCGTCATATATGTATTTCACAAGCTCTGAATGCGGTTTCTGGCAAATGGGCATGCCAATGATAGATTATCGGCCCACCAGCAAACCTTTTCCTTTTGGATGAAATTTGAGTGTTGACTTTCAAGAAATGCACACTTTGAAAAACTTTGTTTCTGAATGGGGGAAAAGGTAAAGGTTTTATAAAGCCTATATCTCAAGCCCCTAAAGGAGCAGATGGCTACCTTTTGAATATATGATATGGAACCACTCACCATCATACATATTTCATTTGGAAGCAGCTAGTATATTCTCTCTTCAAGATATGCTAATTTTCTACTCCTAAGAAACTTAGAGTGCCAAAGCTTGAAATCGTCATATATGTATTTCACAAGCTGTGAATGCGGTTTCTGGCAAATGGGCATACCCCTGATAGATTATCGGACACCATCAAACCTTTTCATTTTGCATGAAATTTGTGTTGACTTTCAAGAAATGCACAGTTAGAAAAAATTTTATTCTGAATGCGGGAAAAGTTAAAGGTTTTATAAAACCTATATCTAAAGCTCCTAAACGAGCAGATGGCTACCTTTTGAATATATGATATGGAACCACTCACCATCATACATATTTCATTTGGAAGCAGCTAGTGTATTCTCTCTACAAGATATGCTCATTTTCAACTCCAAAGAAACTTAGAGTGCCAAAGCTTGAAATCTTCATATATGTATTTCACGAGCTCTGAATGCGGTTTCTGGCAAATGGGCATACCCCTGATAGATTATCGGCCCACCATCAAACCCTTTCCTTTTGGATGAAATTTGAGTGTTGACTTTCAAGAAATGCACAGTTTGAAAAACTTTGTTTCTGAATGCGGGAAAAGGTAAAGTTTTTATAAAGCCTATATCTCAAGCTCCAAAAGGAGCAGATGGCAACCTTTTGAATATATGATATGGAACCACTCACCATCATACATATTTCATTTGGAAGCAGCTAGTATATTCTCTCTTCAAGATATGCTCATTTTCAACTCCTAAGAAACTTAGAGTGCCAAAGCTTGAAATCGTCATATATGTATTTCACTAGCTCTGAATGCGGTTTCTGGCAAATGGGCATACCCCTGATAGATTATTGGCCCACCAGCAAACCTTTTCCTTTTGGATGAAATTTGTGTTGACTTTCAAGAAATGCACAGTTTGAAAAACTTTGTTTCTGAATGCGTGAAAAGGTAAAGGTTTTATAAGGCCTATATCTCAAGCTCCTAAAGGAGCAGATGGCTACCTTTTGAATAGATGATATGGAACCACTCACCTTCTTACATATTTCATTTGGAAGCAGCTAGTGTATTCTCTCTACAGAATATGCTCATTTTCAACTCCTAAGAAACTTAGACTGCCAAAGCTTGAAATCGTCATATATGTATTTCACTAGCTCTGAATGCGGTTTCTGGCAAATGGGCATACCCCTGATAGATTATCGGCCCACCATCAAACCTTTTCCTTTTGGATGAAATTTGAGTGTTGACTTTCAAAAAATGCACAGTTTGAAAATCTTTGTTTCTGAATGGGGAAAAGTTAAAGGTTTTATAAAGCCTATATCTAAAGCTCCTAAACGAGCAGATGGCTACCTTTTGAATATATGATATGGAACCACTTACCATCATACATATTTCATTTGGAAGCAGCTATTGTATTCGCTCTTCAAGATATGCTCATTTTCAACTCCTAAGAAACTTAGTGTGCCAAAGCTTGAAATCGTCATATATGTATTTCACTAGCTCTGAATGCGGTTTCTGGCAAATGGGCATACCCCTGATAGATTATCGGCCCACCAGCAAACCTTTTCCTTTTGGATGAAATTTGAGTGTTGACTTTCAAGAAATGCACAGTTTGAAAAACTTTGATTCTGAATCCGGGAAAAGTTAAAGGTTTTATAAAGCCTATATCTAAAGCTCCTAAAAGAGCAGATGGTTACCTTTTGAATAGATGATATGGAACCACTCACCATCATACATATTTCATTTGGAAGCAGCTAGTGTATTCTGTCTTCAAAATATGCTCATTTTCAACTCCTAAGAAACTTAGAGTGCCAAAGCTTGAAATCGTCATATATGTATTTCACTAGCTCTGAATGCGGTTTCTGGCAAATGGGAATATCCCTGATAGATTATCGGCCCACCAGCAAACCTTTTCCTTTTGGATGAAATTTGAGTGTTGACTTTCAAGAAATGCGCACTCTGAAAAACTTTGTTTCTGAATGCGGGAAAAGGTAAAGTTTTTATAAGGCCTATATCTAAAGCTCCTAAAGGATCACATGGCTACCTTTGGGATATATGATATGGAACCACTCACCATCATACATATTTCATTTGGAAGCAGCTAGTGTATTCTCTCTTCAAGATATGCTCTTTTTCACCAATTATGAAACTTAGAGTGCCAAAGCTTGAAATCGTCATTTTGGGGATTTCACAAGCTCTGAATGCGGTTTCTGGCAAATGGGCATAACCCTGATAGATTATCGGCCCACCATCAAACCTTTTCCTTTTGGATGAAATTTGAGTGTTGACTTTCAAGAAATGCACAGTTTGAAAAACTTTGTTTCTGAATGCGGGAAAAGTTAAAGGTTTTATAAAGCCTATATCTCAAGCTCCTAAAGGAGCAGATGGCAACCTTTTGAATATATGATATGGAACCACTCACCATCATACATATTTCATTTGGAAGCAGCTAGTGTATTCTCTCTTCAAGATATGCTCTTTTTCACCAACTATGAAATTTAGAGTGCCAAAGCTTGAAATCGTCATTTTGGGGATTTGACAAGCTCTGAATGCGCTTTCTGGCAAATGGGCATACACCTGATAGATTATCGGCCCACCAGTAAACCTTTTCCTTTTGGATGAAATTTGAGTGTTGACTTTCAAGAAATGCAAAGTTTGAAAAACTTTGTTTCTGAATGCGGGAAAAGTTAAAGGTTTTATAAAGCCTATATCTCAAGCTCCTAAAGGAGCAGATGGCAACCTTTTGAATATATGATATGGAACCACTCACCATCATACATATTTCATTTGGAAGCAGCTAGTGTATTCTGTCTTCAAGATATGCTCATTTTCAACTCCTAAGAAACTTAGAGTGCCAAAGCTTGAAATCGTCATATATGTATTTCACTAGCTCGAAATGCGGTTTCTGGCAAATGGGCATAACCCTGATAGATTATTCGACACCATCAAACCTTTTGGTTTTGGATGAAATTTGTGTTGACTTTCAAGAAATGCACAGTTTGAAAAACTTTGTTTCTGAATGCGGGAAAAGGTAAAGGTTTTACAAAGCCTATATCTAAAGCTCCTAAACGAGCAGATGGCTACCTTTTGAATATATGATATGGAACCACTCACCATCATACATATTTCATTTGGAAGCAGCTAGTGTATTCTCTGTTCAAGATATGCTCATTTTCAACTCCTATGAAACTTAGAGTGCCAAAGCTTGAAATCGTCATATATGTATTTCACAAGCTCTGAATGCGGTTTCTGGCAAATGGGCATACCCCTGATAGATTATCGGCCCTCCAGCAAACCTTTTCCTTTTGGATGAAATTTGAGTGTTGACTTTCAAGAAATGCACAGTTTGAAAAACTTTGTTTCTGAATGCGGGAAAACATAAAGGTTTTATAAAGCCTATATCTAAAGCTCCTAAAGGAGCAGATGGCTACCTTTTGAATATATGATATGGAACCACTCACCATCATACATATTTCATTTGGAAGCAGCTAGTGTATTCTCTCTTCAAGATATGCTCATTTTCAACTCCTATGAAACTTAGAGTGCCAAAGCTTGAAATCGTCATATATGTATTTCACAAGCTCTGAATGCGGTTTCTGGCAAATGGGCATACCCCTGATAGATTATCGGCCCTCCAGCAAACCTTTTCCTTTTGGATGAAATTTGAGTGTTGACTTTCAAGAAATGCACAGTTTGAAAAACTTTGTTTCTGAATGCGGGAAAACATAAAGGTTTTATAAAGCCTATATCTAAAGCTCCTAAAGGAGCAGATGGCTACCTTTTGAATATATGATATGGAACCACTCACCATCATACATATTTCATTTGGAAGCAGCTAGTGTATTCTCTCTTCAAGATATGCTCATTTTCAACTCCTAAGAAACTTAGAGTGCCAAAGCTTGCAATCGTCATATATGTATTTCACAAGCTCTGCATGCGGTTTCTGGCAAATGGGCTTACCCCTGATAGATTATCGGCCCACCAGCAACCCTTTTCCTTTTGGATGAAATTTGAGTGTTGACTTTCAAGAAATGCACAGTTTGAAAAACTTTGTTTCTGAATGCGTGAAAAGGTAAAGGTTTTATAAAGCCTATATCTAATGCTCCTAAAGGAGCAGATGGCTACCTTTTGAATATATGATATGGAACCACTCACCATCATACATATTTCATTTGGAAGCAGCTAGTGTATTCTGTCTTCAAGATATGCTCATTTTCACCAACTATGAAACTCAGAGTGCCAATGCTTGAAATCGTCATTTTGGGGATTTCACAAGCTCTGAATGCGGTTTCTGGCAAATGGGCATACACCTGATAGATTATCCTCCTACCATCAAACCTTTTCCTTTTGTATGAAATTCGAGCATTGACTTTCAAGAAATGCACACTTTGAAAAACTTTGTTCCTGAATGCGGGAAAAGTTAAAGTTTTTATAAAGCCTATTTCTGTTATGTTCCTGTGTTCTATGTGTTAGATTATCATTGTTTTTTTTATCATCATTCTTGTAATTTATTGCTTTTCCTATTCATGTCTGGTGTTCTGTTTATATTCGTTAGTCTTTGCACTCGCCTTCCCCTGTGATGTCTGAGTCTGAATGTTTTCTAGCCCAGTCACTCCCTTGTCTGCGTTCACTATTCGGGTGTTTACGGTTGTTCCCTGGTTCAGTCTTCCTTCCAATCTTACATTCCTTCCTTCATTTACAATTCTGTTCTGTAACTCCGCCTCCCTATTCTATCACTGATGACTTGCTTAGTTTCAGCGAAGTATTCGCACCTGTCTCTCTCTATCTCTGCATCTCTTGATTCTCTGCAATTGTCTACTCTCTAGTCCGGAGCCGTTTGTATTACATGTGTGTCATTGTGAATCCAGTCCGCGTTTTCGTTTCCCCCTCGTTATTGTCCTATTACCCTTTCATGTGTCTCACCTGATGTTTATTTGTTAGACCGCCCTCACTCCCATGCCCCGCCTAGTTTGTCTCATTCCCCTGTGTATTTATACCTGTCCTTTTCAGTTGCACGCTGCTAGTTCGTCTTGTCCTGCTTCTGTTCCCGAGCCCTTGATTCCGTCCCCCTGGTCTAGCGCCCTTGCCCTTGCCCTTGCCCTTGCCCTTGCCCTTGCCCTTGCCCTTGCCCTTGCCCTTGCCCTTGCCCATTTGGTTTTCTGGTTTTGACCCCTGCCTGCTTCCCTGGACTCTTCTTTGCTTTTTGGATTTTTGTACCTCTGCGTTTTTGGACAGACCCCCTGGTTTTGACCCTGGCATGTTTTTCGACTCTGCTCTGTCTGCCCCTTCTGATATTAAATTGCCATTTTTCTGCACCCCCGTCTGCTTCTGGTTCCTCTGTTCCCCCCGGCATAACAATATCTAAAGCTCCTAAAGGGGCACATGGCTACCTTTTGAATATATGATATGGAACCATTCACCATCATACATATTTCATTTGGAAGCGACAAGTGTATTCTCTCTTCAAGATATGTTCATTTTTACCAACTATGAAGCTTAATGTACCAAAGCTTGAAATGGTCATTATTGGGATATCTCAACCTCTGAACGAAGAGTGTCTGTGACCAGTATGGTAACGTAGTTGCAGAGAAAATGTATTACCCCCATCTGTGTGTAAGAAAATTCATTATAGCTCATCCAAGAATTGAGGTTTTATGCATTTTTCCACAAAAACTTTTTCAGTCACAAAGGGATCTAACTTCTGAGTGAATATTTCTGAGGAAGACAGTGAAAACACAGTTGATTCCACAGTTGAGAGCATTTTCAGTGTCATCACCCCCATTTTATATCGGTGAACATCTAGATCAATTCTCGAAATAATGTATTATTATTCAATATGCTTATAAATAAGGTGCCAGCCTGCTTTCGAACAATAAATAGCATGTGAAATTGTGGAATGCATCAGGTGTGTTCACACTCCCATTACCTGGGAGTCAGGTGTGAAGACAGTCTGGCCAATCAGTAGCACTAATTGTTCAGTGAATTACCTGGGATGAAAGAAAACCAGGGCTGGATTTGGTAGAGCAGGGATACTCAATCTTGTCCAGAAAGGGTCGGTGTGGGTGCAGGCTTTTCCAACAAAGCAGCTACACTACAACATGTCTTACATTTGAAGTGCATCTGCACAAATCAATGGAATCCTCAGCTGTTTGGATTAGATTTTTTTCTATATTTATTATTTACTCCGGGATAACAGCATTTTTACAGCACAATTTGCATAATATCTCAATACATCCTGTGTACAACCACAAAACCATGACATTAGATTCTTTGTTTCTCATTTTTACATGAAGTGAAAACCCAGACAGATTTTACAAGCATATCTTTGTACAGTCTGCCGCATACTGCTTCAAATAAATGCACAATTTTCCTGTTTTTTATTTAATTTTATTTAACCTGGGAGCAAAAATATTAACAAACCACCAAAGACACATGCAACATCCAATGTGAAGACATTTACATTCTCCAGCGTTGACTGAATTTAATTTCCTTTTTTTCACCCCCATTGTAATTCTGTGAGATTTTCGGGTCTGCTGAACAGATCTGGATGGGTTGACAGCACAAGTTATTGGGCCAATCAAATAATCACCTGATGACATCACTGGATCAACATACAGATTTTTTTTTCCCACACATTCACATGCGCAATGCAAACTGAAATTAAGAATCATATTCTCGTAGAAAAAAATGCTTTGTATTTACAAGGAATGCCAATAAAAGAAATCCATTCACACTGATCACATAACTGTAATGCTCATTGTCTTCCAGGCCATCACATGTGACAAAACAGTGAGAAAGATACTGAAGGTGTCATTGTCGCTTGGGCATTTAGTGGGAGAGGCAGCATCCGATGAGAGCTTGTATTAAAAAGGGAGATGGTTCAAATTAAATGCGTCTCAAACATAACACACAGTAGTGTTTTCATATTCACATAAAAACATTTCCCCCATTTTACATACATGTACTGGAAAAAATAAAATAATTTCAAACCTGGAGTACGAAAAAAATTAGCGAAGATCTTAACCACACAGGAAAACTTAAATTCTGATAGAATAAATTTGATCCCTCTTTGACTCAAAGTGCGGGTTGACGCAAAAGATTTTACTTGCATATGTATATCCAAGTCTTCTAAATAATGAGGGGGATATGACTGCACTTTCATAGGATGTTAAGCCACTGCTCAATATCCTGGAACTGCTGTATGCTAGGACCCAGAAATATGCAGCAAATCTGAATGCATATTTTCACCAAGTACTGTAAACACACATGTTGTGCTGCTGAGCAAGAAAATGCCATTTTACCATTCTACACTCTTTCATTGATTGTTGAGAAAATTATGACAAAATAATAATGCTTTTGTAGAATTACAACTTTGAATTCGCAACATTTAACAAACAGGAAAAAAGAAGTGTACATTTACTCCACATACATGACTGAAAACTAGTAGGAGATAAAAAAAGCAAAAAATATCAATATTTCCTTCTTTTGACAAAATGTTTGCTTATATTTTATACATTAAGAAAATGCATTCAAAGCACAGTCTACGTTGCATAGAATCATGTCAACAGAACCTATGGATTTGGTTAGAATATTAGGTTGGCACACGTGAAAAATCAAATATTGTTTTTTATAAACCAACCAACTGTGTTTAACACTGCAAAGTTGACCCTCTTTAGTCAGATATGCATCAGCAATGCATTTAGCGCCATATGATGAAGTTATTTATGTACTGCCAGTTTAAAAACCTTTAAAACAGCTTGCTGGAGATGGGTAGTAGCGTCACTTGTCACTTTGTACCAGAATTGCACTCTTCGGTTTCTTACTTTTTACATGGATTTGAAACGAAACAAATAAGGAGACTGATACAAACACGATTATGCAGCAGCACGGTAAAGTAGTCCGGTGGTAAAAGGCCGTATCCGTGACTACGCGTGTAGGTGGCTTTTCCGGGGTGTGTGTAATGAAAGTGTGGGGTTGGCATTTCAATCCGCGACTCTGTTTGAAGAACGAACACTGAGTTCAACACACGTGGGACAGACAGACAGGGACCAGTAAAAGAACGACACGCAACACTGTGAACGACAGCTAGAACCATGACTTCACACAGTCAGACCAGAAACGTACACGACACTCCGCCACTTATATTACTACAAGCTCTGTTGAGACACAAAATTGTATGTCTGACGACATTTTGCACATATAACATTAACCCATTGTGTTCTGACAACTTGGCTGGGTTTTGGGGGGTGGGGACCATGCCATTTGTCCAATGAGGGACAGTGATTTGAAGGTTCCAGCTGCTGACAATTTACTTTTGCCTGTTCACCAATGGCTAGTAATAACCATGGCCGGCGTTTCTAACAACAGCTCAGAACCCATAAGACAAAGGCAGTTTCTCTACATGCATGTACTGGAAAAAATAAAATAATTTCAAACCTGGAGTACGAAAAAAATTTGCGAAGATCTTAACCACACAGGAAAACTTAAATTCTGATAGAATAAATTTGATCCCTCTTTGACTCAAAGTGCGGGTTGACGCAAAAGATTTTACTTGCATATGTATATCCAAGTCTTCTAAATAATGAGGGGGATATGACTGCACTTTCATAGGATGTTAAGCCACTGCTCAATATCCTGGAACTGCTGTATGCTAGGACCCAGAAATATGCAGCAAATCTGTTCAAATGTGTAAGACAAAAATCATATGACCATACACTGAACCCATAAAAAGACTTCCAGGGCCTTTAAACAGAATCAAAACTGTGGTCATGCTTGCCACTTTCTACATGCGGCTTATCACACATTGTAAACCATCCTTTGGAAAGTATGACTGAATGCATCAAAGGGATATTTTTCCATGATATGAAATAAAAAATATATGGTGCCTAAATTTTACACAGTAGTTATTCCCTCTATGTTTTTCTATGTGGCTAAAACAACCATATATATATATATATATATATATATAGCTCTCATTTGTGCTCAATGTTACACATTCATAACACCGTACACCATCATCGACCAATTGGATTGTCTGTGACAGGATATATGTGTATCTTTTCACGCAAAATACTCCATTATGTACAAAATAAATCTTATTTATTACATGAAAAAAAGTGACTTTATTCCTGTCCATGAGTGTGGTTTGCACCATAACAACATCCATGCACACTGAGCCTGGTATTGTTTTTTCTTCAGGTGTCTAAATGTATACTTTGTACATTTTCCATCTTATATTTCTGAGATATCTATATGTAAATATACATGTATAGTTAAGACACAGGGGATCTAGCAGCAAAAAATATTTTCTATGTGTACAGCTGAGCCATCATACATCCTTTTTGAAGAAAAATATGCATTCACCATATTAATTTTATGCAGAAAACTGTAATAGATTCTCTCTAATCCCTGACCGCAATTCTTCGTTGAACAAATATTCCAGCATTCTGGTGAAAAAAAAAAAATACAAAACTAAAAATGTTGACATTGTTGATTCACTCAAATTATGATCAAGTTAGATTTCAAAAATAATAATAAAAATAAAACCTTCTACCTGGAATGAACCGTTTCTGATCTAAGAAATCCATTTTAAAAGAGATGGAGTTTTGGAGTTGGAGCTGGTTTCAGGAATACTGCAATGCAAACAGGAGGAAAATGTATTGTGTAAATAAATGTAAAGTGGAATAAACTGATCCGTTCTCTTCTGACAGTGAGGCAGGTGGGAGCAGGGCTGGGGTGTGACATTGTGACGTTAGACTTCGCCGCAGTGTGGTGACAGTGCCTCCTCGCGTGTATGATCCCCCTATTGTGAGAAGATAATCAGTGTCACTTCCTGCCGTGCCGTGTTTCTGCCTCCCTCCCAGAAGCGCTTGTCCGTCTTGCCAGGCCCCTCCTCCTCTGCATCCGCCCTGCCTGGGTGTTCGCCTGGGGAGCTCTGCCCACTCGCTCCCCCGTGGGAAGGCTGTGGGAGGACACAAAGGAAAACTGTCTTCCCCGGACGTTCCCGGACGTTCCCGCCCTCCTTTTTCGGCTCCTCTTCCTCCTTTAAGGCCCCGGCCTGGCAGTGTGCCCCTTGGCCTTTCCGCAACCGCTCCTAGGGGTGGGTCTGCAGGGAGCTGGCCAGCAGCTTGTGCCAGCTCACGGCCCGCTTGCGAAGGTCAACCTTATCTAGCCAGATGTATGCCTCCCCGATCAGCGTCTTCTTCACAAACTTCCCCCCGTTCGACACCAGGAAGAGCTGGACACAAGGAAAGAGAGGTGTAAGAGGTGATACGTAAACCGTTTACTTTTGTTCCTACAAGAGTGTATAATATATTGTTCTTAGCATTGCGTTTACTAAAACGATTTCATAGATATCATCCTTTTTGTCACCAGATTAATCTACAAGACCTTATCCTTATCTTTGTGGTTATTCCTAGCACTTGAAACTTCGACTTCCCTCTAGGGTCTTTGAACACGCTCGTCCCTGGTTATGGGTATGCACTTTGGTGTATGTCGCCCTGGATAAGACCATTTGTGTTTTCACCTGGCTAGATATGTAGGTCTCGAGACCGGGCCATATCCAGGTGAAACCTGAATTGGGGCTAAATTAGTCCAAATGTCTCTCACTCTCAGTATGTCTCAGAATCCTGAAACATTCCTCTGGAATATCCGGAAGCCTTTCCTGGGTTTACCTGGATGGAGTGCCCCTCGGGGGTCATGGCGAATCGGTTTACCTGGATGGAGTGCCCTGCGGGGTTCATGGCGAATCGGAATGTCTCGTTGAAGGACGGCTCTCGGTCGTGCCGGCACACCCTCGTCTTCTTTTTTATCACTCTCTTCTGTGTTGCCACATTGACCACGTAGAGCTTCACGTACAGGTCTAGCACACAACAACAAAGCAATCATTTTCTTATTGACCAAGTGGAATAACCAAGGTTGATTCTTTGTCAAGGGTCCAATGGTTAATTTCAGACTTGCAAATCCAGGTACTTTGAAGTACTTCAAAGTACTTCTCGGGGGTAAGTATAACATTGCCGGAATAGGATATTTGACCTAAATTAGCTATATCTTTTGACAACAAAATCTGATGTTTTTTTAATTATATATCCAACAAGCTGAAAGTATTTTGAGCATTTCCATACCAAGTTAACATTTTTACGATTAGTAGTTTTGAGAACGAGAGCTTTGTTTGATACTCGCGCCAGTCTCCATGCGCACTGACGTTACGTTAAATCACTTCAACGCGTTCTAGATAGCACCAGCACTCAGATATCAGATAGATACTCAGCACCAGTGTCAAGTAACGCTAGCTAGATAGCTAGCACCGTGTCTTGTGTATAATTTGTATAGATAGATCGATTTATCAACAGATTGTGTCAAGTTAATTAGAAGCTGATAGATAGAAAGAAAGAACCAAGTGATACAATCCACCAATAAAGTTGATCAATCGTGTTACGACTGGCTCGTTCTAGTCGTGAACAGTCGTGAACAGGAAAATGAGACACGCGACAACAGGCTTACGATATAACCGATTATTTATTTAAACTAAGTTATTATGGGGTATGAGAGATGCATGTTGCATGTAGTTGGAGTTGCAAAAATACAACAAAAACCATCTGTCTTACGACAGGTGTGATATTACTGCCCCCCAAGCAGCAACACTGGAGCCCCTTTAACCTGGAATTAAACCAGCTCCAGGCCCAAGCAGCAACACTGGAGCTCCTTTAACCCAGAATTAAACCAGCTCCAGATGCCACTTGTGGGACCATGGCCAACAATCAACCTGTTGGAAGGCATAAGGGGAAAATGTTGAAATGCAGCAGGGAGGCGTGACAATCGATATATCTATCTATTCAAATTAGCTAGCTAATGTGATTTGATACTGGTGCTGAGTATCTATCTATCTCTAAATCTAAATCTAATCTAATCTAATCTAATCTAATCTAATCTAATCTAATCTAATCTAATCTAATCTAATCTAATCTAATCTAATCTAATCTATCCACTGCTGTCTGTCTGGTGAGAATGTGTTGAAGTGACTTAACGTAACATCAGTGTAATGTCCTATTCCTGCAATTATATATTTACCCCGAAGAAGGGGCGTGGCTATGGCGGTGACATGTTGCCGGTCTGGTCTATTGCAGCAAAGCTTTTTCAATGATAGGAAGGCATTTACAATGGTAACACAATGTAACACAAAAACCTTTAACTTTGTTATTCTAACAAAATACCGAGCATCAGTACTTGCTTTGACAGAATAACTATACTGTCAACAACAAAAGTAAGTGTTATCCTTTGCCATCTGGTTAAATTACCAGTAATTAAATGAACAGTTTTTTGTGTGTTCTCACAACATGTCTACAACGTTGTGGCGACGTGCTGAGGACACAGGCCTGTCGGGCTTGCCTGGGAGGTGGTCGGGAGTCTTGAATTTGTAGGTGATGTTCCTGCACTGAAGAATCTCCACAATGAGCTGCTCTCCCTCTGTTTTCATCTCCTTCTTCAGCGCAATTTTAATCTCCCCCATCATCTGTGTTTTACCTGCAGGGGAAAAAAGACACACATTCAGCTTCTAAGACAAATCTTCTAAAACTGAGTAATCATTTAGTTATCAAATCGTATTTTACAGTCGGTGTACCAGAGGCTGTGAATCGTTTGATCAGGTCAATAGTCTTTGATGTTGTCAGCGAAACACCATGAAAACAATAGCCCCATCTCCCCCTTTAATTGTGATTTTGGTTACGCTTTCAGGTATTTAAGTAAGCAGCAGTTCATTTTTGAAAAGCACAGAAAGGCACATGAAAGACAGGAATAGCCACACTGGTGGTGTGGAGCAGCTGGTGTAGCCAAAGCCTTGATTAAGCCCTGAGGTGGGAGAGATGCAGGGGGTCTTTCTGTTGGAGCAAAGCCATGTCTCTGTGAGATCCGTTCAGCTACAGAGCTAATGTATCACCTGCGATCAGAATGTCCTCACAACTTTGCTGCCATGTAATGTTATCACACTGACTAAACATTCCACTAGTGTTGTGAGGACATTTTGTGTTAGCTGGACACCAGGGTGCAGTTGCTCTAAATTAGAGGAGTCAGCCCTAGGGGCAGGACAAAAACAAAACACAGGAAAAAAACAAAACACAGGACAAAAACAAAACACCCTTGCTGATGAAAGGCTGAAGGGAATGAGCCTCAGATTGTGAAAAGGGGGAAGCTCCTTAGAGCCCACGAAATGCGACTCAACAGGCGATCAACAGGCACCACTGCAATCCATTACCACGACATGGACATAACACAACTTGAAACATTCCAGTTTGCCTTTAAATAAAGGGAAGATATCAAAAATGTAGCTGAAGTGGCGGATTAATCTTTAACACATTTACTACAGCTACAGAGCTGTTTAGCCAAATGACAGACAAGTCAAGATTACTAGCCAACGTTAACTAGCCAACTAATGTTAAGTAACTAGCCGGCTAATATTAACCTGCAACACTGGCAGTAATCAATTTGATCTGGCTAGATTCTACCTTGAACAAAGTGATCAGAACACATTCTGCTTGGCTTACACTCCTCGTTCCTCGTTCTCTCTCATCACTGGGATTCTATAAAAGCACAACTGCCTAGTCTTGTCACCATCGGATTTGTTATCCATCCATCCATCCATCCATTATCTGAACCCGCTTATCCTGATCAGGTCGCAGGGGGGCTGGAGCCTATCCCAGCATACATTGGGCGAAAGGCAGGAATACACCCTGGACAGGTCGCCAGTCTATCGCAGGGCACACACACCATTCACTCACACACTCATACCTACGGGCAATTTAGACTCTCCAATCAGCCTAACGTGCATGTCTTTGGACTGTGGGAGGAAACCAGAGTACCCGGAGGAAACCCACGCAGATACGGGGAGAACATGCAAACTCCGCACAGAGAGGCCCCAGCCAACGGGGATTCGAACCCAGGACCTCCTGGCTGTGAGGCGGCAGTGCTACCCACTGCACCATCCGTGCCGCCCGGATTTGTTATGACAACATTAAATTACACATGTTGTGACCATTTTCGAAGAAAGAGTTGAACAGAAAAATGTATAATTTAATGTTTCTAATTCTACTCCACACAGTGGCAGGTGGTTTAGTGTTTGTGTACGTTTAGTTTCTGCACAATATGGCACCCAGCAGCTCAAGTGACGTCACCTTTTCCAACTGTACCTTAGTCCTCCCTCCTGATCCCCCCCCCTTTCCGATACCCCTCTTGTCTAACCCAAAAAAAAATACGATGACTGTATTTTTTGTTTAGAACAGCACTTCATGTGTATTTTACTAGTTATGGATGTGAGGCTTTAACTTCTGGAAGAACCTATGCACTTGTAAGACACTTTGGAGTAAAAGCGTCTGCCAAATGACTATATGTCATGACTAAATGTAAATATGAATGTAAAATTTCTCATTAGACATGACATGAGAGAACATGCAATATTGCAAATATAATATGGAAATACCATGTCAACAGGCATCTCCTTAAGATTTCACTGAAGAAATAAGTTTCAGAAAGCAGAATTATCCTTCAAAAAGGAAAGCCATGATGCTAACCATACTTTTAAATCATGCATCATTATGTATGCTAGCTAGATTTAAAAACAAAACCTTTGGTTGAGAAAAATATCACTTTTTTTGTCTTGGTTGAATGGGATAGATTCTTGAATGCAATGCCAATGGTTTTATTTTAATGCATACCTATCAAGTATTAATTGAACCTCCATCCATCCATCCATCCATCCATCATCACCCGCTTATCCGGAGTCGGGTCGCGGTGGCAGTAGGCAAAGCCGGGTATTCCAGGTGTCCCTCTCCCCAGCAATGCATTCTAGCTCCTCCTGGGGGATCCCGAAGCGTTCCCTGGCCAGGAGAGATATATAATCTCTCCAGCGGGCTCTGGGTCTCCCTCGGGGTCTCCGCCCAGTTGGATGAGCCCGGAAAACCTCCAAAGGGAGGCGCCCGGGAGGCATCCTGATCAGATGCCCAAACCACCCTCAATTGGCTCCTTTCGACGCGAAGGAGCAGCTGCTCTACTCCGAGCTCCCTCCGGATGTCCGAGCTCCTCACCCTATCTCTAAGGCTGAGCCTGGCCACCCTATGGAGGAAGCCCCTTTTCGGCCGCTTGTATACGCGATCTCGTTCTTTCGGTCACTACCCAAAGCTCGTGACCATAGGTGAGGGTTGGGACATAGATCGACCAGTAAATCGAAAGCTTCGCCTTCCAGCTCAGCTCCCTCTGCACCACAACGGTCCGGTGCAACGCCCGCATTATTGCTGAGGCTGCACCGATCCGCCTGTCGATCTCACGCTCCCTTCTACCCTCACTCGTGAACAAGACCCCGAGATACTTGAACTCCTTCACTTGGGGCAAAGACTCGTTCCCAACCCGGAGGGTTGAGAGTGACTTTGTGCCGAGAATGCGGACACAGCTCTCACTTTGGTTATACAGGGACCTGATGGCTCGTAACAACGGCCCCGGTACCCCATACTCCCGCAGTACACCCCACAGGGTTCCCCGGGGGACATGGTCGAAAGCCTTCTCCAAGTCCACAAAGCACATGTGGACTGGATGGGCAAACTCCCATGACCCCGCCAGCAACCCTGCCAAGGTAAAGAGCTGGTCCACTGTTCCACGGCCAGGACGGAAGCCACATTGCTCCTCCTGAGCCTCCTTTCCAGCACCCTAGAGTAAGCTTTCCCAGGGATGCTGAGGAGTGTGATACCCCGGTAATTGGACACACCCTCCGGTCCCCCTTCTTGAAAATGGGGACCACCACCCCGGTCTGCCACTCTGCAGGTACTGTCCCCGACCTCCACGCGACACTGAAGAGGCGTGTCAGCCAAGACAGCCCAACAATGTCCAGAGCCTTCAGCATCTCAGGGCGAATCTCATCTACACCCGGTGACTTGCCACTGAGGAGCTTTTTGACTACCTCAGCAACTTCCGCCAGGGATATAGGTGCAGATTCCACCGAGTCTTCGGGTTCTGCCTCTTCCACAGAGAACGTGTTGTTGCTCCTCGAAGTGCTCTTTCCACCGCCCGACAATATCCCCAGTCCCGGTCAGCAGTTCTCCTCCCCTGCTGAAAACAGCCTGAGACAAGCCCTGCTTTCCCTTTCTGAGTCGTCGGATGGTTTGCCAGAACTTCCTCGAGGCCAACCGAAAGTCCTTCTCCATAGCCTCTCCGAACTCCTCCCATACCCGGGTTTTTGCTTCAGCGACTGCCGAAGCCGCAGCCCTTCTGGCCACCCGGTACCTGTCTGCTGCTTCAGGGGACCCCCGCTTGACGGCCTCCCTCACCGCTGGTGTCCACCAGCGGGTTCTTGGGTTGCCGCCCCGACAGGCACCGATGACCTTCTGGCCAAAGCTCCTGCTTGCCGCCTCTGCAATGGAGGCTTTGAACATGGCCCACTCGGACTCCATGTCCCCAGCTTCCCCCGGGATGCCCGAGAAGTTCCTCCAGAGGTTGGAGTTGAAGACCTCGCGAACAGGGGCCTCTGCCAGACGTTCCCAGTTCACCCTCACTACACATTTGGGTTCACTGGGTCTGTCCGGCAGCCTCCCCGGCCACTTGATCCAAGTCACCACCAGGTGGTGATCAGTTGACAGCTCTGCTCCTCTCTTCACCCGAGTGTCCAAGACATATAGCCGCAGGTCTGACGATATGACCACAAAATCGATCATCGATCTTTGGCCTAAGGTGCTCTGGTACCAAGTACACTTATGAGCTACCCTATGCTCGAACATGGTGTTTGTTATCGACAATCCATGACCAGCACAGAAGTCCAATAACAAAACACCGCTTGGGTTCAGATCAGGCAGGCCATTCCTCCCAATCACCCCCCTCCAGGTTTCTCCGTCATTGCCCACGTGAGCGTTGAAGTCGCCCAGCAGAACTATGGAGTCTCCGGGTGGCACCCTTTCCAGGATGCCGCCCAGTGACTCCAAGAAGGCCGGATACTCTGAACTGCCGTTTGGTGCATAAGCACAAATGACAGTCAGAGCTTTCCCCCCAGCGACACGTAGTCGCAGAGAGGCGACCCTCTCGTTCCCCGGGTGGAACTCCAACACAATGGCGCTCAGCCGGTGGCTTGTGAGTATCCCCACACCTTCCCCACCGGAGAGGTGACGTTCCACTTCCCCGGAACCAGTCTGCGACGCCGAGGATCAGCACGCCCGGATCCCCGCCTTTGCCTACTGCCCGTTGGGCAAAGCACCCGACTCCGATGCCGACCCCTGCAGGTGGTGAGCCCACAGGGCGGCGACCGCACGTGACCAGTTCGGGCTGTGCCCGGCCGGGCCCCATGGGATAAGGCCCGACCACCAGACGCTCACCGACGAGCTCCCCTCCCGGGTCTGGCTCCAGCAGGGGGCCCCGGTTTCCCTTTTCCGGGCGAGGTAACAGGGTCGTTGTGTGGCCGTATCATCGGAGTCTTTGAATCGCTCTTAGTCCGGCCCCTCCCCCGGGACCAATTTGCCTTGGGAGACCCTACTGGGGGCTAACAGTGCCCCCGACAACCTAGCTCCCAGGATCACCGGGACACACAAACCCCTCCACCAAGTTAAGGTGGCGATTCCTCGGAGGGGCTTAATTGAACCTCCTGGTGTAAAAACTATGAAAATGAATCATATAAAAACTGTTTTCAGTTAAATGTTTGCATTTGCATAAAAGACAGGAAATTTAATTGATCAGCTCTAAAGGTAACATCAGCCTGCGCTCCATCAAGGTGTATCTGCACAGATCTTTGTCAACATGCTACAGCCCTGTAGTTCATATTCAGTTTGTGCAGAACAAGACTCTCATTTATACCCAATTATTTGCATAGCATTAACATAACATCATTGTATTATATTGATGAATTCAACAGCTTTACAAAATAAATAAGTTATTCCCTCAGTTAGAATCAAAGTAATTCGTGGGTGACACTATAAGTGAGTGACTGTGAATGCACAGAAGTTTGCCATGACTTTGTTTAATTGGTCAATACTATTTGAATAATGATGTATAGGCCCATATAGGTAACCTATACTATATATCTGTTTAACTTTTATCCAGAATGACATACAGTAGGCCTATGTGGTCCCAAATAGGACACATGGCCATGTTGGAAATTAAGCATGGTTTAGAAAAATTGCTATTTTCTGATTGAATATGAAATTTTGCCAATACACTGCGCAGTGCATTAGTCTAAGATTATGAATTATTTGAGAGGTTTGAGAGGTTCTTAAACAATCTGCCCAGCGGTGAGCACATGTTGTTAGACGTACAGTAGGCATTATACATGGCTGTAGCATGTTGTCAGAGGTCTGTGCTGATACCTTGATGGAGAGCAGGCTGTTGTTAGATGTACAGTAGGCATTATACATGGCTGTAGCATGTTGTCAGAGGTCTGTGCTGGTGCCATGATGGAGAGCAGGCTGATGTTAATGTTAGGGCTCATCAATATAATTTCCTGTCTTTTGACGCAAATGCAAACATTTCACTTAAAATGTTGTTTTTTGGGATTAATTTGTTAATTGATTGACAGCAAAATAACATGAGGGTATTTCGGTCAGCCACACTGCTTATATTGAATGTCCAACTGCAACATATTTCCGCTAGATGGAGACAAATCTGCAGGAGGTGACAATGCTAAAACATATATGTGTGGCGCAACTCCAAAGGGATTTTCTGATCAATGAATGCGACTGTCTGCCTTTTCAAAATTCATTACGCGTCTGTATGCATGTCTGTGTATCCAGTGGTGTGCTAAATGCAAAAAGTACCCTTAGTCTGGCCTGTCTGAAAAGTTGAAACGATGGTTTGCAACGGTAGCAAAATCAGTAAAACCAGAGGGCTACCCTATATTGCCATCAGATGAGCTCTCAGTGGCACAACGGGGTCTTATCAGATCAATACAAAATAAAGAAGGGCTTTCGGTCTGTAATCTCTAACCTCATTTCTTCCCTTTACTGACTTCACTGTAAAGCTTGGAGTAAAGAAAAGAAAAGGGAAATCCCAGGGCCTTCTTAATATGGCCAAATATGTAGAGGATTTGCGACGAATAGTTTAATCCTGTTTTTAGCACCGTCCCAATCCTTCTGTATGACACAAGCTGTCATGCGGCCGGGCAGTCACAAGCGTTGTGACTTCTGGGTCGATTCCACTCCACTAAAGAACTGAAATAGTGGGGATTCTCTTCTGCACTTGAACAAACAGGAAATCTATTTTACTTCATCAGTAGTACTGGCAGACAAAAAGCTACAACAGGATGTGTGACCACATTTTGTTTAGCATTAACTGTTCATAACAATAACAGATAAAATGGCTGCCAAATGAATGCTTGTGGGTAAAAGGCATGCAGAATTAAGTGCATGGCCAACTGCATGTTTTTGGAGGCTACACATTTACAGTATATAACCCTGCTGTAAAATCCAGTTATGCCAGCTACCAGTTCTTCCAAAATATAGATTGAGCTGGTCAAACCATGTCAAGTTGGGAGCTGGTCTGAGCTGTTTCAAAACCTAGCTGGAGCTGTTCAGCAGGGAAACCTACACAGGTCCTTCACCACATGCAGTTACTCAGGTGAGCCGGCTTTAATTCCATCATGTTCAGAGTTTGCTGACACGAGTCCGGATTCACAAGGAAATGTTCCTTTGATATCCTGAGCAAAATCATGCTAATGTTGGGAGGATGAATTGTTACTTTAGTGGACTAAGGTAAAGTGTGTGGTTGAGCTACTGTTCTTGTGGTAGGCCTTAAACCTGATTTATACATCGTTGCACAACCCTTGTGGCAAATGTGGATTGAAGAAAATTTTACGAAAAAAAAAAAACAATTCCTGTGTCACGCACCTGTATAATCTTCTTATGTGGTGGACAATGTCATACGGTGTCACACAGTATTTATTGGATAGGATCAGCCAGATGGATTTTCTTCATGTAAACAAAGCTGTCAGGAGTTCAAAGTCTTATTACCATGGAGACAATAGGACCCTCATCACAGACTATTGCCGCAACCCTTGTGAGACAAAATACAGCTCCACAGCCCTGCTGCTTCTCCTGGCCTGGCACCTCCTACTGGATGTGGGAGGAGGTGCAGAGAAGGTACGTAGGAGTGCCGGAGCTTCCTGTTTGGATGTGGGAGGTGCAGAGCAGTTGAGACACTTTTAAGGCCCACACACATCAGCAATCTCTTCATAGTTTTAGTATCCAAAACACCCTCGAAACATTCGCTAAGTTTTTTTTTACTTGAAAGCTTGAGGATGATGTGGAAAGCTCAAAAACCCAAAAAATATGTGGGCCTTTAACGCTTCTTTCACACTTTCCACTAATCTAGACTATATCATGCGAAATAATGATTTTGCCCGTAATGTTTGTGAAAGTCTATGTCTTCTGGAAGATTTTCAGTGATTTGATCTGGTATTGTGCTGGTGTCCAAAGCCAGGTGATGACTCATGGCTGACCGGCCACTCCATTGACTGGGGAGAATTAAAGGGCGGGCATAAAACAGCACATGTAAATATATAACGTTGCAGTGTTGTGTTGAGAAAACAACAGGCTGGTGTTGTTACTGTGTCTTATGTGCTGTGTTTATGTTTATTGCAGTGATCACTATGTGCAATTCATCTGTAGGTGAAAAGAGATAAGCCTTATGTTTTTGGTGTGCCTCACTAGCTGTGAGACAGTGGGAGAAATTGAGACGCTGCTGTCACACCTCATGAATTTGTTAATTTACATCAGCATTTACGAATAACATGATATTCATTTTTTCATCATGCAGAACAGATTTCAGTAATCTTAGGTTATACACTGCGTACCGTGTTAAAAAATCCATGAAATGTTCCAGTAGCAATAGCAGCAGACAGACAGAAGGAGAGACACTCTATTGATCCCCAGGGATTAATACGTGACTATTGATCCCCAGGGATTAATATGTGACTATTGATCCCCAGGGATTAATATGTGACTATTGATCCCCAGGGATTAATACGTGACTATTGATCACCAGGGATTAAAACGCGAGATGCAGGTGCTGAGTTATCAGAAAAACAGCATAATATTGGACACTATGTGATTAAAAATAAATAAAAATAAATAATCAGTGCTAAAAACACACACCCACAAAGTGCACTGTCACCACTGTAACAGGTCTGCTTTAGCAGGGTTTCCACACATCTATAATCCAATCACTGTGACAGGGAACTGTGCACTCAGCTGAACTCTTTCAGGTTTGCACCCTCACAACAGGAAATATCACAATATCTGGGACCCGACGCAATCAAGCTACTCGCCAACCATCTGCAACCAGCAATACTCCCATTAGCTCCTGTACTTAATTGCTTAAGGCATTAAAACACTTTCCTTCCCCTACATTAGTACATTATATTATCTCTGAATCAGTTATATTAAATTGTGCACAAACCACTTCAAAACTCATAACCTCTGCATCCTATATGTCATACTTTAGTTTTATTTGAGATATGAGAGTCAGTATGAGAGTCTTCTTGCACTTCCATTCCATTAATGCAGACTCATTTTACCCATGCACAAACATACTAATTTTTAACAAGGAAATGTGAAGTGTAATTGGGAGCATTACTTGTTCTGTATGGGTACTACATTGGTAAGCAATTGGCAAAGCCTAGTGGCTAAGGTACATGACTGAGACCTGGAAGGTTGGTGATTCAAGCCCTGGTAGATCAGTGCAGTGCAGTGCAGCTGTTGGGCCCTTGAGCAAGGCCCTTAACTCTGCATTGCTGCTGGGGGATTGTCCTCTGCCTAGTCTAATCAACTGTAAGTCACGTTTGGATTAAAAAAAATATATATATATATATATTATTGGGGCACACAGTGTGTTTCTACCTGTTCTTATTAGTGTGATTGCGACGCAACACACTATTGTTATCCAAAAGTTTTATTTATTATTCCACCAGTTATTCCGCCTACTCTTCCCACAGTTTTCGAGCTATCGACACCTAACCAGGCGAGCGTCTGGTGGCCGGGCCAAACTGGTCACGTGGGGCCGCCGCCCTGTGGGCTCACCACCTGCAGGAGTCGGCATCGGAGTCGGGTGCTTTGCCCAACGGGCAGTGGGCGAAGGTGGGGATCCGGGTGTGCTGATCCTCGGCGTCACAGACTGGTTCTGGGGACGAGGAACGTCACCTCTCTGGTGGGGAAGGAACTGGAGCTAGTGCGGGAGGCGGACTAGATATAGTTGGGCTCACTTCCACGCACAGTACTGGTTCCGGAACCAAACTCCTGGAGAGGGGCTGGACTCTGTTCTTTTTTGGAGTTGCTCAGGGTGAGAGGCGCCGAGCGGCTGTGGGGATACTCACAAGCCACCGGCTGAGCGCCACTGTGTTGGTGTTTCACCCAGGGAAGGAGAGGGTCGTCTCTCTGCGACTACGTGTCGCTGGGGGGAAAGCTCTGACTGTCATTTGTGCTTATGCACCAAACGGCAGTTCAGAGTATCTGGCCTTCTTGGAGTCACTGGGCAGCATCCAGGAAAGGGTGCCGCCCGGAGACTCCATAGTTCTGCTGGGCGACTTCAACGCTCACGTGGGCAACGACGGAGAAAGGCGTGATTTGGAAGAATGGCCTGTCTGATCTTAACCCGAGCGGTGTTTTGTTATTGGACTTCTGTGCTGGTCATGGATTGTCCATAACGAACACCATGTTTGAGCATAGGGTAGCTCATAAGTGTATTTGGTACCAGAGCACCTTAGGCCAAAAATCGATGATCGACTTTGTGGTCGTATCGTCAGACCTGCGGCCGTATGTCTTGGACACTCGGGTGAAGAGAGGAGCAGAGCTGTCAACTGATCACTGTCAGCTGCCGGACAGACCCTGTAAACCCAAATGTGTAGTGAGGGTGAACTGGGAACGTCTGGCGGAGGCCCCTGTTCGCAAGGTCTTCAACTCCCACCTCTGGAGGAACTTCTCGGGCATCCCGGGGGAGGCTGGGGACTTGGAGTCTGAGTGGGCCATGTTCAAAGCCTCCATTGCAGAGGCGGCAAGCAGGAGCTGTGGCCAGAAGATCATCGGTGCCTGTCGGGGCGGCAACCCAAGAAGAGGGAGGCCGTCAAACTGAAGAAGGAGGCCTTTCGGGCTTGGCTGGCCCGGGGGTCCCCTGAAGCAGCAGACAGGTACCAGGTGGCCAGAAGGGCTGCGGCTTCGGCAGTCGCAGAAGCTAAATGGTATGGAAGGACTTTCGTTTGGCCTCGAGGAAGTTCTGGCAAACCATCCGACAACTCAGAAAGGGAAAGCAGGGCTTATCTCAGGCTGTTTTCAGCAGGGGTGGAGAACTACTGACCCGGACTGGGGATATTGTCGGGCGGTGGAAAGAGCACTTCGAGGAGCTCCTGAACCCGAACAACATGTCCTCTGTGGAAGAGGCAGAGCCCGAAGACTCAGGGCAATCTGCACCTATATCCCTGGCGGAAGTTGCTGAGGTAGTCTAAAAGCTCCTCAGTGGCAAGTCGCCAGTTGTGGATGAGATTCGCCCTGAGATGCTAAAGGATCTGGACATTTCAAGAAGGGGGACCGGAGGGTGTGCTCCAATTACCGGGGTATCACACTCCTCAGCCTCCCTGGGAAAGCTTACTCTAGGGTGCTGGAAAGGAGGCTCCGACCGACGGTCGAACCTCGGATTCAGGAGGAGCAATGTGGCTTCCGTCCTGGCCGTGGAACAGTGGACCAGCTCTTTACCTTGGCAGGGTTGCTGGCGGGGTCATGGGAGTTTGCCCATCCAGTCCACATGTGCTTTGTGGAATTGGAGAAGGCTTTCGACCGTGTCCCCCGGGGAACCCTGTGGGGGGTACTGCGGGAGTATGGAGTACTGGGGCCGTTGTTACGAGCCATCCGGTCCCTGTATAACCAAAGTGAGAGCTGTGTCCGCATCCTCGGCACAAAGTCAAGCACGTTTCCTGTGGGTGTTGGACTCAGCCCCTTGTCACCGGTCCTGTTTGTGATATTCATGGACAGGATCTCAAGGCGCAAGAGTGAAGAGGGAGCTGAGCCAGAAGGCGAAGCTCTCGATTTACCGGTCGATCTATATCCCAAACCTCACCTACGGTCACAAGCTTTGGGTAGTGACCGAAAGAACGAGATTGCGTACACAAGCAGACAAAATGAGCTTCCTCTGTAGGGTGGCTGGGCTCAGCCTTAGAGATAGGGTGAGGAGCTCAGACATCCGGTGTAGAGCCGCTGCTCCTCCACCTTCAACTGGGTGGAGACCCCAAGGTAGACCCAGAACCCGCTGGAGAGATTATATATCTCTCCTGGCCTGGGAACGCCTCGGGATCCCCCAGGAGGAGCCGGAATGCATTGCTGGGGAGAGTGACGCCTGGAATACCCAGGTTAGCCTACTGCCACCGCGACTCGACTCCGGATAAGCATATGAAGATGGATGGATGGATGGATGGAGTTATGCCTGATTTTCAAAAATTTGGCACAGTTCATGTTCAAAAGCATTCGTCCATCACAGCCAATCGAAATGGGCAACAAAGTCACCAAACAACTTAGAACATAGACTCCTGTGGACCTGCAAAAAAAAAAAAAAACGGAGTGAATTGACCACCGGGGGCACCTCAATAAGTAAAAATGTATTTTGCCAAGTAACTGTTGATGTGTTTGTCTTAAATAAGTAATTATTGTGTGTGGTTGTATCTTGAGAGATGCCAAGGCAGGGACAAAAGTGTTTGTTCATTCAAGTTGCCAAAGAGGATGTGAAGTCTTAACTCAGCAACATATTCATGTATCAAAACAAAACATGGTACTCTGGACCCCATTTTGAGGAAGCATCAAACATTTTCCATCATTTGACCACTAGGAGGCACTGAAATAAACATAAATTAGTTTATGGTAATAACAGTTGATGAATTTAGCTTAAAAAAACGGATTGTTATGAATGCTGATGCCTTGGTAAATCCCAAAACTGTTATCTCATAGCCGTATTGAACTTGTTTATAATGTTTAATAACATTTCAACACCAACAAAATGTGTCCAATCTTCACCAAACTTTCATCCATTATAGCTAAATCAAAGGCAAATTAACTATACAGGACATGAGCTCATATCTCACCTACATCCAATTTTTTGTCAATTGGCATACAACGTGCTACCAGTTCTTACAGCCACACTTGTAACATGATCCGATCAAGTTGCCATGTCGACCCTGGCCTGCTGGACTGCTTAGCCCCCTCAACCCTGCTTGCAGGTTTTATTTACTGAATTATTGCTTGATACCACTTTACAAGAACGCTATCATTCATGACCACTTAAATCACCCAAAGAGGACCATCACTGGGTATCCAATGTCATTATATATACAGTGGTGTGGAAAAAACTGGGCGCCCCTGGTCAAAAACCATTTTACAATTAATATCTAAGGGAACAGAAGCAAACCTGACTTCTAAAGTTAAACACATTTACAATTTTCAGTCCCCCCCCCCAAAAAAAAGAAGGAAAATGGCCCTGTAAGGCGTTTGGGAACCCTATCAGTTAGTACTTTGTAACTGTTCCTCGGGCAAATATAACAGTTTATAAAGGCTTTCTGTAGCCGTTAAGAGTCTTTAAATTCTCGCTTTTGGAATTCAAGTCTGAGGACCGTGGTGACCATTCCAAAACCTTCATCTGTCTTTCCTGGAGGTACTTCATGGTTCTTGCTGGAATACCCAACCTCTCTTCAACTTCAATATCTGGACTGACCTCTCAAATTTCTTGATATTTTGTGGAATCCATTCTTACTTCCACTTGCACAATATTTCCTGTGCCCCCAGTTGCCACACAACCCTAAAGCATAAGATCCACCTCCATGCTTCACAGTTGGCAAGGTGTTGTTCTCAACAAAGGATTAACAACTTCTTTGTAAGTAGACAAAAAGTTCCATTTTGATTTTGTCAGCCCAAAGCACATTGGTCCAAAAGACTTCAGTCTTCTCTACGTTTTCTTTTGCATACTTCAGAATGTTAATTTTGTGTTGAGGTTGTTCTTTCTGGCAACTCTGCCATGTAGGTCTTTTTGTTGTTTAAATTATATTGTATTGTTGCTGTGTCTGCTACTCTTTTTTTGCAGCGCTTTTGCAGTGATGTGTGGGTTCTTCTGAGCATTTCTCACCAGGTCTCAGGCCATTATATCTGAAATCTTTCTTGGTCTATCAGACCTTGCCTTGACTTCAGCTATTCCATTTATCTTCCATTTTCTAATAATGTTTCTGACAGTGGAAATAGGTGGCTTGAAAAGTTATAAGAGTTTTTGTAGCCTTCTCCTTCTTGGTGGAAATAAACCATCTTCATTCTGACATCCTTGGACATCCTTGGTTCACAGGAACCCATGGTTATTAACACCAGACAGAACAGCCACTGCAATTGGATACTTAAGCATGGAGTTACTTCAGAATAAAAGTTCCACCCTGGAGTTATACTCACCTAGCTCACTGAAGCCCTAACAAGTAAATCACCTGGGTCTGGGCCTTGTTAGTCAACTTTTTAAAAAGTAACAAAGAATAATCCAAAAGGGTTCCCAAACTTTTGCACAGGGCCCTTTTCCTTTTTATATCATTTATAAACAGAAAAAATTAAAATAAAAAGCAATCTTGCTTTCAAATTTGCAGAAATGTTAAGGTTTGCTTTCGATCATGTACAAATATATTGCAACATACATTTAAACCAGGAGTGCCCAAATTTTTGCACCATTATCCATCTACCATTATCACAATATAAGAATGCTACTTATAGCATTATTTATCTTATGGCATTGAACCTATAAAGGTCTTATAGCATTATTTATCTTATCGCATTGAATCTATAAAGGTCTTATAGCATTATTTATCTTATGGCATTGAACCTGTAAAGGTCTTATAGCATTATTTATCTTATGGCATTGAACCTGTGAAGGTCTTATAGCAATATTTATCTTATGGCATTAATATATAATAACTCACTCATGGGCACACTGATGAACAGAAGTCTACTTTACTGAGTTAATAACAAAGGCATGGAGGACCACAGGCAAACACTCCCAAGAATGGTCAAATCAACGGGGGACGTCTCTTCTCAGGCAACAGAGGAAGTGAGGTCATACCCAGCTGTGAGACGAGAGGGGCCAATCGATCTCACCTCATATCTGCTATGATTTTCAGCTTGCTGACATCCCACCTGGGAGAAAAAACTCCCCAAAAAATATATATCCATAGAATGAGATACATATAAATATATTAACAAAAAATGTGCAATTGTCGGAAAAAAACATATTCACAAAACACTGAAGAAGTCAAACGTTTGCAGTATTTTAAAATGAAAGATCTGTTGAAATTGTATTGGTGTCTCAGGCATATTTTAAAGCATTTCCATTTCAGATAATAATTTGACCCCATGCACACAGGAATTTTTTTATTGGAAGGTATTCTGGGAGCAGCAATAGATGTGATTGTTTCTATCCAAAGTTCAATCAGAAAAAGGAGGAGGGGGAGCCAGTATTTACATGCCTGCACAAGAGGCTCATATGCTTGGGGCAGCATCTTGCAAGTTGAGTCTGGTGATGAGCATAATGGTGTTTGATCGAGGCTCACCAGTTCCTTAACTTTTATCTTTGTTTTGCCCAGTCTGTACAAAATCCAGAGTCCAGGGGGTTTGGAGAAAGCCATTCTTAATTTATCAAGTTCTGTAATTTTGCCAATTTCTTTTAATTTCAGTGATGACTTTGGTCTAACAAAAGGGACAAATTGGTCGTTGACCAAATGTAACAGGTTTTAATAGGAGATCAGGGGCTCATTTCACGAAAGAGATCTGCGAGGATTTTCACTATATCTTATCAAAATGCGTTTCATGAAAATGAGTCACTTGCGAATCATAAACCTGCGACAACTACATACCTCTTGCAAAACCAATTTTCTCCCTCACAAGTACGCGTTTTCCTCTGATAATGCAGATAGGCCACATACACAAGTTCCAGAAAGAATAGAATTTATTCTAAGATTTGGTAGGCTAAACTCTAATTATTTTAAACCATTTACTTCTGGGACTTTAGGAAAAGTCTTTAGGCATATTTTTCCAAACAGCTTTTTTGTAAGGGTTGACAGCTCCGAGCAACCACTTTCTTGGGGTTTTCAGGCAATGAAGTAAGATCCAGATACATCCGTAAAGTGCCAATGAGCAAAAACTTAATTCAGTTATCCGAGCCCATCACAGTAGTCAAGTGAAATTCCTCACTACTTGGTCTCCCAAAAGACCTTTGTGCAATTGGTCGTTACAACTTACCATCAATGCACTGACTGAGAATGCACACATGGTTGTGTGTAGAAATGGGGAGGCTACCACTCTGTAAAAATTGCTGTCACAAAAGTCATAGCCCATGTGAGTTCATGTGAGTATGCTATTATTATATATATATATATATATTATATTATGCACACACAGTTACATCTGAAGAAACTGTGATTTTGGTCACTGCTTCTTCACAGGTGATGTTACTAATGGATGGCGTCTAGGTGTTATGTTTAATTAGGATATTACAAATAACAAAACACTTAAAGTTACTATAAAGTGTAGGCTATGATATTAGGTGTACTATGTAGGCGTAATAGTTCAAATAAAACAAACCATTAAAATAAAATTTTGAATTAACTAAATATATTTTTTATTTGATGCAAGATTAATTTTCCACCCTTTGGATACCCTTGGCACCCATGGCCAGCCCACTTTGCTGAGAAGCACTTTTCTATGCTATCACTGATTACCAGTTTAGTTTCAGCAAAGTGTTCGCACCTGTCTCTTACTATCACTACGTCTCCTAACTCTGTGCAAATGTCCACTCCGTAATCTGGAGCCATCAGTATTACGTGATGGTCTATGTGCATCCAGTCCGCGTTTTCGTCTCCCCTTGTGATTGTATCATTACCCTATTATGTTTTCCACCTGTTGTCTAACCCACTTCACTCCCATGCTCCACCTAGTTTGTCACCTTCCCTCACATACCACAGACTCTTAGACTTGCAGTCATCAAATCACTTCTTAAGAAGCCAAACTTAGATGTGAATGATTTGTCCAACTACAGGCCCATTTCAGTGTCAGAACGTTGATCATTATTCAGAGCCGAGTTACCAGTACAACCTGTCTAATCGAGATTCTTTATGACAACCTGTTTTGTTTTGACAGCCTGTTTTTCGAGTTTGCCTAGACCCTTTGATTTGGTTTTGGATTTTATTTCATCAATTTTGCCTAGCCCTTCTGTATCTCTGCCTTCTGGATTTTTGACCCCTGCTTGTTTTTTTGACTTTTCATTTGCATCTCGTTTTGGCATTGTTGTCTTATGATCTCTAAGCTTTGGACTGAACTGAATATATGACTGAAATAAATACTACATTTTGGAATATCCCTTGGTCTGCGTTTGGGTCTTCAGTGCCGTACATAAGACTCAGGAGAGGCTTGATAACATGACTGACAGGTGGGAGTGATTCCAGATTTTTTTCGAGAGATAGTCACCAACCGCTGTTAATCGGAATCAGATCTATAAACAGTTTGTCTATGACTCAGAAACTCTGTGTGACGTAAATGGTAAATGGACGGCATTTATATAGGTTATATAGGTTAAAAGCACTTCACAATTGATGCCTCTCATTCACCCATTCACACACACAATCACACCAATGGCGACTGGCTACTCTGCAAGGCTCCAACCACCTCAGCAGGACCAATTGGGGGTTAGGTGTGCTGCACTGGAACACTTCGACAAACCAAGGGTGGGGGATCGAACTGGCAACCATCAGAAGGCAAGACAACCTCCTGAGCTAATGTTGCCCCGTGACTGCTGCCTTATTTTCCTTCAGAAGATGAGGGAATTTCGGGGGAGGAACTGTCACAACTAATATTTTGGTTGGCCTGCTCTCAGTGAGTGTGTCCCTGTCAGATGTTTTAGAGTTATTGAGGAGTATTATGTTTCCACCGTGTTGATGTGAGGTGACAGGGGACTGTGAACGCAGGGGCTAACAGGAAGATAAACCTTCCTCAGTGGACCAACCGTGTCTAAACTAAATCAGTGAAATTTCTTTCTGTCTGGTCCAATGTGAAACTCGAGTGTGACTGTGCCTGCGTTTTTGTGTTTTTATGCATCATGGACTGAACCTAGACATAAAAACCACTGAGTAACGATATGATAAAATGCTAAAACTGGCCTTGTAGGTCTCCATGCCTCAAATGAAAAACATTAAAAATTATTTTCCACAATCACAAGACATAGACTACAAATATATAAATAATAATAATAATAGTAATAATAATAATAATAATAATAATAATGGTAATAATAATTTCAGTACATTGATTTGGGTTAAATTGCACCACAGAACCATAATGAACCACAATACACACCTGGACCTGAGCATGTTATACAAACCCCAAGGTGCTGCAGGCCACACAGTGCTATAAATAATGATGCAGTATGAGCCGTTAATACCATGATTCAAACTGTTACAAGCACATCCTTAATCCTCCCCCAGGGGTAAAAGGCCAGTGTGCTCACTCCTGGTCCTGAAGAGCCAGGAGTGAGGAGAGGGAGTGTGGCTTAATATCAGCAGGCCATTCAGACCTAAGGAACTAGGTGAGGTAAGTGAAATGTGTCATGGACTGTGCTGAGTAACAACGAAAACCAGCACACCCTGTAGCTCTCTGGGAACAGGAGTGAGGACCACCGTTATAGACAGATGTGGAGGGTTTGAGTGAATTTGGGTTTGATACTGGCATCTTACCGTCCGAGTCTCCAATCCCTGACGCCGGTTTCAGGGAGTCGGGCTCTCTAGTCTTGTCTGCACCATTTGGGATAGTCTTCCCGCTGTTCACAAGACAAGGAAAATGCTGGACATTACCAAGGTATTATAATGTCATCACCACCTTACTATTATTATTTAGCATATTGCATTATCCAGTGAAAACTCCAACACATGAAACTATGAGAATATGATGTCAAAACAAAACACTTGTTGAATATAAGACTTTAATTGAGCACACAAAAGCATAAACGGTTTATCGATGTCATGTTCACTGAAATGAACAATTCCGAATATAAAGAATCAGGCAAGAAGAATCAATTAACCAATGAACCATTTAACCAAATTTTCTTTTTCGTCCTCGAGGGCTGCCAGACCACCGCCTTCCAGAATTCAACCTCAGAAGATCCGCTCCTCATACACTGGCACTCCACTCACCATTCCTAAGACCCGAATCAAACTGGGAAACAGAGCTGCTCCCACCCTGTGGAATGCCCTCCCAATGTACAACAGGGAAGCAGAGAACATTATCACTTTCAAACCCAATCTCAGACTCATCTTCATCTATCAGTGCCTTGTTTGTAAGTTTGTTTGTGTCTACATTCTGTAAATGCCTACATCCCTGATTAAACACCGTCTCTAATTAAACACCGTCTCTGAGCAAACACCGTCTCTGATTAAACACCATCTCTGATTAAACACCGTCTCTGAGCAAACACCGTCTCTGATTAAACACCATCTCTGATTAAACACCGTCTCTGAGCAAACACCGTCTCTGATTAAATACCGTCTCTCTAATTAAACACCGTCTCTGAGCAAACACTGTCTCTGAATAAACACCGTCTCTGATTAAACACCGTCTCTCTCATTAAACACCCAGCGTCCGCCATCAGACCCCTTCAACTCATCCAGAATGCAGCAGCTCGTCTGGTCTTCAACCTTCCCAAATACTCACACGTCACCCCCCTGCTTACTTCCCTCCACTGGCTGCCTGTCATGGCTCGCATCAAATTCAAAACATTGGTGCTAGCCTTCCAAGCAGTTAAAGGGTCTTCCCCAGCTTATCTGCAAAAAATCATCAGACCCTACACCCCTGCCAGACCTCTTCGTTCAGCCTCCACAGGCCGCTTGGCACCTCCCCCTCTCAGAACCTCCACCTCACGCTCACGACTACTGTCTGTTCTGGCTCCACGGTGGTGGAACGAACTCCCCGTTGAGGTCAGAACTATAGAATCTCTCCCCACCTTCAAGCGCAAGCTGAAGACGCACCTCTTCAAGCAGCACCTCTCCCCATCCCTCCCTACCTCCCTGTGAACCTTAATTGTTGTCTCTGTGACTTGCTTTGTGTATCGGTATTTTTAGTTGGCTAGGTAAGCAGTGTTTGGATAGTTAACTTTGGTGACTTTTGCTCTGTTTGTTTGTTTGTTTGTTCAAAAAAAAAAAAAAAAAAAAAAAAAAAAAAAAAAAAAAAAAAGCCCCTTGTCCTTATCTTTGTTGTACAGGTAGCAGTTGAAATTGTACTTACCTCTAGGGTGTTTCAGCGAACTTATCCCTGGTTATGGGTATGCACTTTGTTGTACGTCGCTCTGGATAAGAGCGTCTGCCAAATGCCAATAATGTAATGTAATGTAATGATGAATAAACACTGTCTCTCTCATTAAACACCGTCTCTGATTAAACACCGTTTCTCTGATTAAACACCGTCTCTGATTAAACACCGTCTCTCTAATTAAACACCTTCTCTGATTAAACACCGTCTCTGATTAAACACTGACTCTCTCATTAAACACCGTTGATGAATAAACACCGTCTCTCTGATTAAACACCGTCTCTGATTAAACACCGTCTCTCTGATTAAACACTGTCTCTCTGATTAAACACTGTCTCTCTGATTAAACACCGTCTCTGATTAAACACTGTCTCTCTGATTAAACACCGTCTCTGATTAAACACTGTCTCTCTAATTAAACACCGTCTCTGATTAAACACCGTCTCTGAGTAAACACCGTCTCTCTGATTAAACACCGTCTCTGATTAAACACCGTCTCTCTGAGTAAACACCGTCTCTGATTAAACACCGTCTCTCTGAGTAAACACCATCTCTGATTAAACACCGTCTCTGAGCAAAACATTGTCTCTCTGATTAAACACTGTCTCTGAGAAAACACCGTTTCTGGTGTTTAATCAGAGACGGTGTTTAATCAGAGAGACGGTGTTTATTCATCAACGGTGTTTAATGAGAGAGACAGTGTTTAATCAGAGAGACAGTGTTTAATCAGAGAGATGGTGTTTAATCAGAGACGGTGTTTAATCAGAGAGACGGTGTTTATTCATCAACGGTGTTTATTAATCAACGGTGTTTAATGAGAGAGACAGTGTTTAATCAGAGAGACGGTGTTTAATCAGAGACGGTGTGTCTCTGATTAAACACCGTCTCTCTGATTAAACACTGTCTCTCTGATTAAACACCGTCTCTCATTAAACACCGTCTCTGATTAAACGGCGTCTCTCTGATTAAACACCGTCTCTGATTAAACATTGTCTCTCTGATTAAACACCGTCTCCGATTAAACACCATCTCCCTAATTAAACACCGTCTCTGATTAAACACCGTCTCTGAGCAAACACCGTCTCTGATTAAATACCGTCTCTCTGATTAAACACCGTGTCTGATTAAACACCATCTCTCTAATTAAACACCGTCTCTGATTAAACACCGTCTCTGAGCAAACACCGTCTCTCTGAGTAAACACCGTCTCTCTGATTAAACACCGTCTCTCTGAGCAAACACTGTCTCTCTGATTAAACACCGTCTCTCTGAGTAAACACCGTCTCTCTGATTAAACACCGTCTCTCTGAGTAAACACCGTCTCTCTGATTAAACACCGTCTCTCTGAGTAAACACCGTCTCTGATTAAACACCGTCTCTCTGAGCAAACACCGTCTCTGATTAAACACCGTCTCTGAGCAAACACCGTCTCTCTGAGTAAACACCGTCTCTCTGATTAAACACCGTCTCTCTGATTAAACACTGTCTCTCTGATTAAACACCGTCTCTCTGAATAAACACCGTCTCTGATTAAACACCATCTCTCTAATTAAACACCGTCTCTAATTAAACACCGTCTCTCTGATTAAACACTGTCTCTCTGATTAAACACCATCTCTCTGATTAAACACCGTCTCTGATTAAACACCGTCTCTCTGATTAAACACTGTCTCTCTGAGTAAACACCGTCTCTGATTAAACACCGTCTCTCTGAGTAAACACCATCTCTGATTAAACACTGTCTCTCTGATTAAACACCGTCTCTCTGATTAAACACCGTCTCTGATTAAACACCGTCTTTGATTAAACACCGTCTCTAATTAAACACCGTCTCTGAGTAAACACCGTCTCTCTGAGTAAACACCATCTCTGATTAAACACCGTCTCTCTGATTAAACACTGTCTCTCTGATTAAACACCGTCTCTCTGATTAAACACCGTCTCTGATTAAACACCGTCTCTCTGATTAAACACTGTCTCTCTGAGTAAACACCGTCTCTGATTAAACACCGTCTCTCTGAGTAAACACCATCTCTGATTAAACACCGTCTCTCTGATTAAACACCGTTTCTGATTAAACACCGTCTCTCTGATTAAACACTGTCTCTCTGATTAAACACCGTCTCTCTGATTAAACACCGTCTCTGATTAAACACCGTCTCTCTGATTAAACACTGTCTCTCTGAGTAAACACCGTCTCTGATTAAACACCGTCTCTCTGAGTAAACACCATCTCTGATTAAACACCGTCTCTCTGATTAAACACCGTTTCTGATTAAACACCGTCTCTCTGATTAAACACTGTCTCTCTGATTAAACACCGTCTCTCTGATTAAACACCGTCTCTGATTAAACACCGTCTCTGAGCAAACACCGTCTCTGATTAAACACCGTCTCTGATTAAACACTGTCTCTCTCATTAAACACCGTTGATGAATAAACACCGTCTTTCTGATTAAACACCGTCTCTGATTAAACACCGTCTCTCTGATTAAACACCGTCTCTCTGATTAAACACCGTCTCTGATTAAACACCGTCTCTGAGCAAACACCGTCTCTGATTAAACACCGTCTGATTAAACACCATCTCTCTAATTAAACACCGTCTCTGATTAAACACTGTCTCTGAGCAAACACCGTCTCTGATTAAACACTGTCTCTGAGCAAACACCGTCTCTGATTAAACACCGTCTCTGATTAAAAACCGTCTCTCTGAGTAAACACCGTCTCTGATTAAACACCGTCTCTCTGAGTAAACACCATCTCTGATTAAACACCGTCTCTCTGATTAAACACCGTCTCTGATTAAACACCGTCTCTCTGATTAAACACTGTCTCTCTGATTAAACACCGTCTCTGAATAAACACCGTCTCTGAGCAAAACATCGTCTCTCTGATTAAACACCGTCTCTGATTAAACACCGTCTCTCTGATTAAACACTGTCTCTGAGTAAACACCGTTTCTGATTAAACACCGTCTCTGATTAAACACCGTCTCTCTGATTAAACACCGTCTCTCTGATTAAACACTGTCTCTGAGTAAACACCGTTTCTGATTAAACACCGTCTCTGATTAAACACCGTCTCTCTGATTAAACACTGTCTCTCTGATTAAACACCGTCTCGGAGACGGTGTTTAATCAGGGATGTAGGGATTTACAGAATTTAGACACAAACAAACTTACAAACAAGGCACTGATAGATGAAGATGAGTCTTGAGATTGGGTTTGAAAGTGATAATGTTCTCTGCGTCCCTGTTGTACATTGGGAGGGCATTCCACAGGGTGGGAGCAGCTCTGTTTCCCAGTTTGATTCGGGTCTTAGGAATGGTGAGTGGAGTGCCAGTGTATGAGGAGCCGGTGTTTAATCAGAGACCGTCTCCGTCCCCTCCCCACCGAGGCCCTCCCCACCCAGGCCCTCCCCACCCACGCCCTCCCCACCCAGGCCCACCCAGGCCCACCCCACCGAGGCCCTCCGAGGCCCACCCCACCGAGGCCCTCTGAGGCCCTCCCCACCGAGGCCCTCCCCGCCGAGGCCCACCCAGGCCCACCCCACTCAGGCCCTCCCCACCGAGGCCCTCCCCACCGAGGCCCTCCCCGCCGAGGCCCACCCAGGCCCACCCCACTCAGGCCCTCCCCACCGAGGCCCTCCCCACCGAGGCCCTCCCCACCCAGGCCCACCCCACCCAGGCCCTCCCCACCCAGGCCCACCCCACCCAGGCCCACCCCACCGAGGCCCTCTGAGGCCCACCCCACCGAGGCCCTCCCCGCCGAGGCCCACCCAGGCCCACCCCACTCAGGCCCTCCCCACCGAGGCCCTCCCCACCGAGGCCCTCCCCACCCAGGCCCACCCCACCCAGGCCCTCCCCACCCAGGCCCTCCCCACCCAGGCCCACCCCACCGAGGCCCTCCCCACCGAGGCCCTCCCCAGACCCTCGTAGCGGCGGCCCAATTGTTGCCTTATGCACCGGCCATACTCAGATCTGGCCCTGGTCACGTGCAAAGTCCAATGCCATAACTGTGCACCACCGTGGCACCTAAAGAGCACTTTCTCACAGTCTTTCACAAGCAAACATCGGCCACTACAGCAGTCATAGACGGGTCTGAGCCTGTGGGTTCGAGCGTTTATGCACACTGCGGGCACGGAGCAATTATACCTCACTAAAAATAACAGCACCAACTGCCCTTGCTTGAATAGAGTTAATGACATGGCTCCAATGGAACAAAGCACTTCCCCCCTTTAATGAGAGTTGAGCCCAAAGTGCAGCAGGACAGAATTCCTTTGTTCAGATATTGACATCGCACAGACCACACTGCTGGATTTCTGAGGGCTATTGATCTATTCATAGGAGAACCGAGGACCAAGGTACAACAGCCGTATGTATTCAGGAGAAACAAACGAACGGGCTGTATATCAATGCTAATGCTAACAGTGGAGATGATGGAGTATTCTGTTTGTTGAGCTCAAGTTAATTTAAATTCAAACTAGTAATTGAGGTTATTGTTTGTAATGTCAGGGCTGTAAGTTCTGCATTTCATTATTTGTTCCATGAGCAACCGCACTGGAAATTATGCTCTGGGCTCTAGTATACAGTACACACTATTTCTATGTATATATTTTAACCCAGAAATAAAAAACAGGCCAATTCACTCCAAAAGGCCAAACACATTTGCCAAACACACACAGCCAAGTGAAAAGGCTCCCGATCATGTGACCAGAAGGTCACCGGTACAAGCTCCAGATTGGAGGAGCTGAAGCCAGGGACAGTGTGATTGGGGGAGTGGGGAAAGAGGCGGGACTCACATGCGAGGGACGTGGAAGATGGCGCTGTCGACTGCGTTGGTTCCGCCCTCACCCTCCAGATTGCAGTCGTTACCCAGGCTGTTGACGGAGGAGGTCGTTGTCATGGAGTCGTCGGTTGCTCTGTGACCAGGCCTGGCTGCACAGGGGATGGATGGCACTGTGATGTAAGACTGTGTGTGCACCTGCAGTCCTCCCCTTCAGCCAATAAACTCCTCCCCTTCAGCCACCAGACTCCCCCTTTTCATTAAAACCCTGCCGTCCAGCCAATAAACCCCTCCACTTCCCCTCCAAACCCCTCCCATTCAATGACCAAACCTCTCCCCTCAACAAGATCCTTCCCCTTTAGCCAGTTTGTAAAACCTGAGTCGACATGAATAGAACGGTTGGGGCCAAAAATCCATGTTGGCTTTGGTAGGACTGAACCCCGGTCCTTGGTGTGCAACTGCAACAAACTGATGCCTGCATCAAGGTCCATTTCTTTAGTTGTGCACCACTGCGACTCTTGAAATGTACTGAATTTCAACACGTTATTTGAACGGTCCTTCATAAGTCCTTCATGAGCATGACATAGCACATTCAAAGCAATACATAAGCATTCATAACCACTTATGTCAATAACCACCAATAGGCATGACAGAACTGACAGAAGATCCTTATATACTGTAGGTTATTGAGAAAAGCATGTATGAATGCTTATGTAGCGCTTATGAATGTGCTGTGTAGCGCTTCTGGAGTTACAGTGGGAGCAATAATTATTTGATCCCTTGCTGATTTTGTAGGTTTGCCCACTTACAAAGAATGGAACTGTGTAGAATTTTAATCATAGGTACATTTTAACATTGAGAGACAGAATATCACAAAATAATCCACAATTTGATAAATTTATTATTGTATTTTTGCATGAAATAAGTATTTGATCCCCTACCAATCAGCAATAATTCTGGCTCCTGTGGACCAGTTCGTTTTCCATGAAGAAGCACTCCTAATCTCAACTCATTACCCAAAACACCTGTCAACTCGTTACATCGTTATGTAGCTGTATAAAAGACACCTGTCCACACAATCAATCAGATTCCAACGTTTCCACCATGGCCAAGACAACGGAGCTGTCTAAGGACATCAGGGACAAAATTGTAGACCTGCACAAGGCTGGGATGGGCTACAAGAAAATAAGCAAGCAGCTTGGTGAGAAGTTAACAACTGTTGGAGCAATTATTAGAAAATGGAAGAAACACAAAGTCACCGCCAATCTCCCTCGGTCTGGGGCTCCACGCAAGATCTCACCTCGTGGGATATCAATGATCATGAGAAAGGTCAGGTCAGCCCAGTACTACACAGGCGGAGCTTGTTAATGACCTGAAGGCAGTTGGGACCACAGTCACGAAGAGAACCATCAGTAACACACTACACCGTGAAGGATTAAAATCCTGCTGCGCACGCAAGGTTCCTCTACTGAAGAAGGCACATGTACAGGCCCGTCTGAAGTTTGCCAAAGAACACCTGGATGATCCAGAGGAGGCTTGGGAGAAGGTAATGTGGTCAGATGAGACCAAAATAGAGCTATTTGGCATCAACTCGACTCGCCGTGTTTGGAGGAAGAGAAATGCTGAGTACAACCCCAAGAACACCGTCCCCACTGCGAAGCATGGAGGTGAAAACCTTATGCTTTGGGGGTGTTTCTCAGCTAAGGGGACAGGACAACTTCACCGTATCGAGGGGAGGATGAATGGGGCCATGTACCAGGAAATTTTGGGCGACAACCTCCTTCCCTCAGTGAGAGCACTGAAAATGGGTCGGGGATGGGTCTTCCAACATGACAATGACCCAAAACATACGGCCAAGGCAACAAAGGAGTGGCTCAAAAAGAAGCATATTAAGGTCCTGGAGTGGCCTAGCCAGTCTCCAGACCTAAATCCCATCAAAAATCTGTGGAGGGAGTGGAAGCTTTGAGTTGCCAAGCGACAGCCTTGGAACCTTAAGGATTTGGAAAGGATCTGCAAAGAGGAGTGGACCAAAATCCCTCCCAAGATCTGTGCAAACCTGGTGCAAAACTACAACAAACGTCTGACCTCTGTGCTTGCCAACAAAGGTTTCTCCACCAAGTATTAAGTCCTATTGTTCTATGGATCAAATACTTATTTCATGTGAAAATATGATATAAAATTTATAAAATTTATATGACGTGGTTATTGTGGATTATTCTGTGATATTCTGTCTCTCAATGTTAAAATGTACCTATGATTAAAATTCTACACAGTTCCATTCTTTGTAAGTGGGCAAACCTACAAAATCAGCAAGGGATCAAATAATTATTGCTCCCACTGTATATAGCTCTTATGTAGGACCCTTCGAATAAAGCATTACCCCAAATTTCATTGTACTCCAAACTCAACTGAAAAAGAACAGACCCCAATCCTACAGAACACTGTCTTTAGCGTCTGTCGGCTTTCCCATCATCAGACACACGGTTCACACATCTGTACATTTCAGCATGACACTCTGGATACAACAATCCGCCCAAACAATACACATCTCTCAGAGAGCAAAGACACCACGCTCTCGGGCTTCAGCACGAGATAAGCAAGTCTGCATAACAGAGAGAGCTTTGTTTCAAGCGCAAAGCGCAAAGCCGTGGACACACACAACACAAAGAAACTACATCTGTACTCTGAGCATGCTCACAACTACAAGAATCTCAGTGCAAATCCCCCTAGAACACAAACAACTTCATAAAAACCCCACACACAAAAACACACAAATATGCAGGTCAGGTCCATAAATATTGGGACATCGACACAATTCTCCTATTTTTGGCTCTGTACACCACCACAATGAAATGCTTTAATTTGAGGGTATTTACATCCAAATCAGGTGAACGGTGTAGGAATTACAACAGTTTCTATATGTGCCTCCCACTCCCAAAAGTAATGGGACAATTGGCTGCTCAGCTGTTCCATGGCCAGGTTTGTGTTATTCCCTCTATCTCATTTACAAGGAGCAGATAAAAGGTCTAGAGTTCATGTAAAGTGTGCTATTTGCATTTGGAATCTGTTGCTGTCAACTCTCAATATGAGATCCAAAGAGCTGTCACTATCAGTGAAGCAAGCCATCATTAGGCTGAAAAATCAAAACAAACCCATCAGAGAGTTAGCAAAAACATTAGGTGTGGCCAAATCAACAGTTTGGAACATTCTTAAAAAGAAAAAACGCACCGGTGAGCTCAGCAACACCAAAAGACCCGGAAGACCACAGAAAACAACTGTGGTGGATGACAGAAGAATTCTTTCCCTGGTGAAGAAAAACCCCTTCACAACAGTTGGCCAGATCAAGAACACTCTCCAGGAGGTAGGTGTATGTGTGTCAAAGTCAACGATCAAGAGAAGACACCAGAGTGAATACAGAGGGTTCACCACAAGATGTAAACCATTGGTGAGCCTCAAAAACAGGAACACCAGATTAGAGTTTGCCAAACAACATCTAAAAAAGCCTTTACAGTTCTGGAACAACATCCTATGGACAGATGAGACAAAGATCTACTTGTACCAGAATGATGGGAAGAGAAGAGTATGGAGAAGGAAAGGAACTGCTCATGATCCAAAACATACCACCACATCAGTGAAGCATGGTGGTGGTAGTGTCATGGCGTGGGCATGTATGGCCGCCAATGGAACTGGTTCCCTTGTATTTATTGATGGTGTGACTGCTGACAAAAGCAGCAGGATGAATTCTGAAGTGTTTCGGGCAATATTATCTGCTCATATTCAGCCAAATGCTTCAGAACTCATTGAACGGCGCTTCACAGTGCAGATGGACAATGATCCGAAGCATACTGCGAAAGCAACCAAATAGTTTTTTAAGGGAAAGAAGTGGAATGTTATGCAATGGCCAAGTCAATCACCTGACCTGAATCCGATTGAACATGCATTTCACTTGCTGAAGACAAAACAAAGGGAAAATGCCCCAAGAACAAACAGGAACTGAAGACAGTTGCAGTAGAGGCCTGGCAGAGCATCACCAGGGATGTAACCCAGCGTCCGGTGATGTCTATGTGTTCCAGACTTCAGGCTGTAATTGACTGCAAAGGATTTGCAACCAAGTATTAAAAAGTGAAAGTTTGATTTATGATTGTTAGTTTGTCCCATTACTTTTGGTCCCTTAAAAAGTGGGAGGTACATATAGAAACTGTTGTAATTCCTACACCGTTCACCAGATTTGGATGTAAATACCCTCAAATTAAAGCTGAAAGTCTGCAGTTAAAGCACATCTTGTTCGTTTCATTTCAAATCCATTGTGGTGGTGTAGAGCCAAAAAGATGAGAATTGTGTTGATGTCTCAATATTTATGGACCTGACTGTATATACAAAAAATAAGTGCTCATGCTCAGATTTTACAGATCATATTCCAAATGGCCAAATTATCAAAAAATAGATAATTATATTATAAAATTATATTTGACATCTTATTTTTTCAATACATTTTCTTATTGATAGATTATTTGAGCGCACATATGAAAATCGCAATTAAGACGGACAAATTAAGTCCAATTTATGAATGTCTTGAATCTTGTCATAACCCTGATTATGAATGGCAAAAAATTAAGAATGTGTTAGTCTTGTGAAATGAAAGCTCGATGAGTTAATTAATGCTACTGTTGACCAATTGAGATGATATGGAATGTGTGTTTTAGAACAGACTGACCATCACAATTCATGTCCGCACTGTTGAGTCTGCACCCGTACAAACGTATGCCTATACCCAGAAGGTCAAGGGTTACATCCTCGACAACTGTATACATCTCTAATCCAGCTCTGATGGATTGTCATCCAATGTTCCCTTTGGGTATTAGCCAACTGCTGCATAGCTGACCTATGGAGAAATGCTTAGCAACATGAATTGTTGGGAGGGGAAACAGGTTTTTTTTTTTTTTGTGGGGGGGTGCTTTTTAAACCCCTGTCCTTTTCCATGAGACAAGAAGCAAGTTTCTCACCTCCTTCTGCGCACGCGGTCCCATCGGACATGGCTTTCCTGATGGTCAGGTGACTTGTATCTTTGCTCTCATTGGCCGGCGTGAGGAGATAGTCAGACTGTGTCCTTTGAATTGAGGGCACCTCGTCTACGCAGTGCCTGGGGTGTCTCTTTTTATCGACTGCCACCCGCCCGTGCGAGGGTGGGGGATGGGGAGGGGGGAGGAGGGGGTGGGCGAAATGGAAACCCAGAGTATGTATCCTTGCATGGAACCAGCTTACTGCACGTGGCCACGCATGCACATCACCCCCCCTGAGAGGCAAGGGGAGTTTGGTCTTTTTTGGGGTGGCCCGTGGTCCAGACACCAAAAAGGAGGAAAGAGGGGGGTCGGGATAGAGGGGGAAGGGGCCGCGGCATGCACAGGAGCTCAAAAGGGTTGAGTAGTTTCACAACTGGCTGTTTGAGATTTTTAAGGGCTCCGTAGCAGCAGCACGGAAGTCACAAGTACAGTACTTTCTGAGAGAAGGATGAAAAGAAGGAAAGAAAGTAAGAGAGAGATGAAAGAAGAGAGAAAGAAAGCGTGTAAAATCCAGCTGTGACCAGCTTAAAATGACCAGCTACCAGCTGTTTCAAAACCTAGCTTTAGCTGGTCAAACCATGTTGAGTATGGAGCTGGTCTGAACTGGTCAACCACCTACCAGCTGTTTCAAAACCTAGCTGGAGCTGTTTTTTTCAGCAGGGCAGGAAAGGAAAAAAGGTTGAAGTGCGTCCATCTCCACCCTGTCCCTGTACTGAACGCCTGGGGTAATAGTGGAACTATGCGAGTGCAATTCCGGCTTTGTTTACTAAATTTGACGAATGGAAAGGAAGACAAATGGGAGGCGGGGGGCGGGGTTTGGGGGTGGTCATAGAAACAAGATTGCGGGAAAGAGCACTCATAGGGTTTCTTCAGCTCGCTTCGTCAGTTCAGCCGGCAGAAGAAGACGTGGATTTCAGTAATAATCCAATAATCGAAAACTTACATTTTTAAGAGCAATGTTTTGGAGCGCTGGTTTTGCAGTTTTTAATGTTTGTTTCCGGATAGGAACCCTTCGTGCACTTGCACTGGGATGTCACGCGCTGCTTTGTTATAATTAAGTTAAATTGTATTTCATTTTTCCAAGGACTGCCTAAATTAAATCAATCTGAGCTCAGTTGGGACAAGGAGATATATGGAACATAATTATACAAAAGTAATTAAATAAGAACTAATGCATGTCTCAATATTTGCTTCATTTTCGGCAGTTTTGACTTTAACATGATATGTATTTATTAAGTATTAGTAGTACTAAGTATTAATAATGAAGTGTTTTAATAAGTATGGCTTGATAAATTTACCCAAATTCAGCAACTTGCTGAAGATTCCCTATAGCTATTTAATGTATATATTGTATGTGGATTAAAATGATGTTTCTCCAAAATAGAAACAGCCAGTTCTACTTCCCTTTTTAGGGTAAACAACAACAAAAAAACAAAATAAATTTCTCAAAAGTGAACTTGGAAAAGGCCCTTTTTCACACAGAGAAGGACAACCGTGAACTGGCCGCGTTTCACGGAAGGTGGGGGGAGTCAACTGAAGGTCAAAGTTCAAAGGTTTAACGAAAGAGCCGGGAGGGGTCAAAATAAAGAGACCAACGGAAGACGGAGGGAAGAAGGATCGACGACCACGGAACGGAAAAGGAAAAGAAGGAGAGGAGGGAAAGGGAGGAAGCAACGGATGAGTAAGTAAGCTGCCATGCCAGAGGACTCATTCGCGTGGTGCTTTACTTGGTTGCGGGCGCTGCAGCAGCTGCTGGCCGATGGCTTCGGGGGCGGTCGCTATGGCGACGGCGGTCGCTATGGCGACGGTGGCCGCGTCCTCCGGGCTTTTGCCCGGACAGCGGGGGGGCGGTCCGTGACACCGCACCTGGCCCTCCGAGCAAGCCTGGGAGCCTCCGGGGCTACTGTGAGATTTCTCAATAGTGGGCACCTGCATGTCTAAAACACAGTGCTCATTTTATAATGTTATATTATACTGTATGTAATATACAGTGGCTTCACAAAGTATTCAGACACCTTTTTGCACACTTTATTGTGTTGTAGATTTAATTTAAAAAGGATAATTTTGCCATTCATTAAAAATCCAAAACTGAAATCTCTCCTTCAGACCCTTTGCACTCATTCTGTTTGCTTTATTTATCCTAGATGTGGCAATTTGAATTCATTGGACATAGTTTAGAATGGGCATACACCTGTGTATATAAGGTACCACAATTCACACTGCATTTCAGGACAAAAACCAAACCATGAAGTCCAAGGAACTCTCTGTAGACCTCCGCGATAAAATTGTGGTGAGGCATAGATCAGGGCAAGGGCATAAAACCACGTGTAAAACTTTGAGTGTCCCCAGGAGCACATCCTCAGTAATTCCAAAATTGAAAAAGTTTGGAACCACCAGGACTCTTCCCAGAGTTGGCCATCCAGCCAAACTGAGTATTGTACCTTAACTCCTCTGCTAACCTATAGTCACTTTTTCCACCCAGCTTTACCTCCTTGTGTTTCATACCTTAATCTAGGACTTTTGACTTTGTATTTGTCTCAGTACTGTAGTCCCTCAAGTTGTAGTTGTCTTGGTATGGCAGTTTGACTTGGCCTTACCTTGTGTGTTCATGGCCCTACAACAAATTCTATATGAATTGTAACTTATCCCCTATCTGGCATGTTCAGTTGTTTGTTATGACTTTGATATGCACTGTTTTGTACATCACTGTGGATGAATAATAAACTATGTGCCAAAGGTAAATGTAATATAATGTAATGTAACTGGGCAAGAAGGGCCTTGGTCAGGGAAGTCACTCGAACAGACTTCAGAAGTCCTCTGCAGAGATGGGAGAACCTGCCGGAAGGACCATCTAAGCAGCACTCCTTCAATGAGACCTTTATGGTAGAGTGGCTAGATGGAAGCCACTCTTGAGTAAAGGTATATGACAGCCCGCTTGGAGTTTCGTGGCATTTAAAGGACTCATTAAAGGGGAGCATGAGGAAAAAGATTCTCTGGTCTGATGACTCTTTGGGCAGAACTCCAAGCACTGTCTGGCAAACATCAGGCACTGCAAAGGCACACCGGTCCAGGTGTGCTGAGCCCGTAGAGACTTCCCCAAGAAGACTCAAAACTGTAATTGCTGCCAAAGGGGCTTCTACAAAGTACTACATCAAGGGTCTGAATACTAATACAAATGAGAGATTTCAGTTTTTGATTTTGAATAAATTTGCAAAAATGTGTAAAAACATGTTTTCACTTTGTCATGATGGGTTATTGAACGTAGACTGATGGGCAAAAATGGCAATTTTCTGTGTGCAGGGGTCTGAATACTTTTTGAAGTCACTGTAAATGCTGTATATTAAAAAAACATTTATGCTTTGTTGGCAATTATTGTTTAAAATAACAGGGCTGTCATTGGTTTTAACATCACAATGCTTATTTTATATTATATTAAACTGTATTTACTATACACTCAGTAAGCACTTTATTAGGTATTTATTAGGCTTATTTGTTTGACTTTTTAAGTCTTCTGCTGCTGTGGTCTATCCACTTAGAGGTTTGATGCGTTGCATGTTCAGATATGCTCTTCTGCATACCACTGTTGTAATGCGTGGTTATTTGCATTACTGTCACCTTCCTGTCAGCTTTGACCAGTCTGGCCATTCTCCCCTCACCTCTCTCATTAACAAGGCATTTTGAACTGCTGCTCATGCTCATGCTTTTTGTTTTTCGCACCATTCTCTGCAAACGATAGAGTGAATAGAGAATCAAACCACCCTGTCTGGCGCTAATGTCAATGTCACCCATTTTTATGGGTGATGTGAACATTACCTAAAGCTACTGACCCGTATCTACATGATTGTATGCATTGCACTGCCGCCACACAATTGGCTGATGAGATGATCGCATGAATACGTAGCTGTACATGTGTTCCTAATAAAGTGCTCAGTGAGTGTATATGCTGCATATTAAAACACATTTATGGTTTGTATACAATTATTGTTTAAACAACAGGGCTGTCATCGGCTGTAGTATGACCACACGAACTGCAAATCTTATTTTTATGTAATATAAAATATTTTATATATTCTGTACAGTAGAACCTCAGAGAATTTCGGGAATGAAGGTCGCTCAGAACACTGAACTTTTCATAACTCTGAAAGTGACTTTGAAATACAGTAATTTTAAGAAATTAAATATTTATTTCACATAATAATAAACCAATAACCACAATGGCATTCTCCCAAACAAGGACTGTCCCATAAAGTGCAAACAAATAGGCTAAGAAACAATAATTTGTAGGCTAAACTCACAAAACAGCCACATCAGTAACAAATCCGTATACTGACGTTGGTAAAGCTCGCTCTTGCGGCTGAAAGTCGTCGCAAGCATTGTGACATAATGTTTGCCAGATTTAAAATTATTCACCTGCTTCCCTTTTTTTATCCAACAGTGAATTTTGTCCTGGTCCTTTCTTTGTCAAAGGCTATACTTTCCTTGCAGGCTACACTTTAACAATCAGTCCCTTGTGTAATTTTTATATGTGTGTTATTTGTGTTATTCGTTTGTGTTTTGCAGTCATCATTTTGTATTAATGTTATACTTCCAATTCCACACCATGTTCGATTGACCAAACTTTTCGGTTTTTTGAGTTTCTCTGAAGTTCTACTATATATGAAAAAAATTATTTTACAACTTGAAATGCTAGATATTTGGTGATATGTTTTGTATATTTATATTTATATGGACTGTACATATTTTATAATTATATATTATATGCATTTTGAATCAACCCCTCTAATAAAAATAATATAACACACTCCTCTGTGGGATTATGGATCTTGTCTTTTCAGACGTGTGCTTATTGACAGGGATTAATCCCTTGCACGTGCAGTTAATTAAGATAATAAAACATGGCTCAGTCTCTTTTTCCATTACTGGAGCATCTTTTATATTTTATATTATAATGATAAATGCCCTGGTTGCCTTCCTTTCTCCTTTCCCAGTTCACCACATTATTTATCAGCTCTGCTTGCCCTGGGTTGACCCTGTGCATCTTTAGAGAGGAAACAAAATGGCTGCCACGAGAGCAGCTAGACTACAGCAAATCCCGTGAGCTTGGGATTTAGATATAACTGCTTAAAATATGACACTGCCATGGACACCCTAGCCCAGGGTGAGGATCACTGCCCTAGAAATGTGGGGAAGCCCTAGCTGAACAGCCCATCAAAGGAGACTGGAGGCTGGAGTTGCCCAAGGGTGTCAAATTCCAGGCAGGGAGGGCAACAGTGTTTGCTGGTTTTCAGTGTGCTTCAGCACGAGCGGTTCATTTAAGCCACTGGCTAAAGAGCCCACACACCTTGTTCCCCAGGCCTTAATTGGTTGGAGATTGAAAGGATACACAAATACCTGCAGACACTGCCACCCTCCAGAACTGGAGTTGGACACCCCTGCCTGAGCCAAAGGGGCCTTGGAAAGACACAGGATACCCAACTCAACCAGCCCTGCAGCCCTTGTAGGCTTATGTAGACCTATCTCATGGAAGTGACACACCCTGGAATCGAGCCGGCGATATCCAAGGCCTCGAGGAATGTGCACTGGAGTTACATGGGGGGGTTGAAGTAAAACAAAAGATCTGTATGGCCGTGAAAGCTTTCGATGTGAAGTATGTGTAAAGAAAGGAAAAGGACGGTGAAAGGTCGGCCAATGCACACAGCCCCCTCTCTTACCCTTGGACGGGTCGGGGAAGATGCCGTGGCTCCGGCTCTTGATGACTGAGGGCTTGGGGGACTGCTGACTGCTTGTTCCCAAGCGTGCCGTCCCGTGGTCTGTGCCCTCATTCTGCTCCTTCAGGGGGAACCAGCGCGGGGTGTTGTCCAGGGGAGCAGTATTCGACAGGTCTATCAGCACCTACAACGAACAGAACAGTGTGTTTGACATGTCTATGAGCACCTACAATGAACAGAACAGTCTGTTCGACGTCTATCAGCACATTCAATGAACAGAACAGTGTTCGACAGGTCAGTCAGCACCTACAACGAACAGAACAGTGTTCGACAGGTCAGTCAGCACCTACAACGAACAGAACAGTGTGTTTGACAGGTCAGTCAGCACCTGCAACGAACAGAACGGTCTGTTTGACAGGTCAGTCAGCGCCTACAATGAACAGAACAGTGTGTTCGAGGTGTCTATCAGCACCTACAATAAACAGAACAATCTGAAAAAAGGGGAAAGGTACAATAGGTCATTTCTAACAGTCAAGAGAGGAATTGCAACAACAATCACCCTCAGACCACAACACTGTTTAAGCTTCCCACAGTCTATGAATATAACATGTACTATAAATCGTTATCATACAGTTCAGTGCACTGTTTTGGAAAGCCGACAGTGACAAATGCAACAGAGCCTGCTGTCTTTTCATAGTGTTCTCGTCAGAAAATGTTCACGGAACAGGTGACTATGAAATTTTGACTTTGGTGAGCTACACAACACTATACAGATTTTTTTGACTTTTTGAAGTTTTCACTTTAGCTAACCAACCTAACCTAACTAACCTTTATTGTGAGCAAGCAAGTTACGTAACTAGCTGGCTATATAACAAAGATGTGATAGTCCACCACAAACAATGCAACTGTAACTTACAGTTTGAGAGAAATAAAGGTTTAGCTAAACACAGATGATTGAACATCATTGTAAAGAGATAAAAGGAACGTGTAGCTGCCCAGGTTGCGCTCCAGACAAGTGTCACCGAAGCTGTATGCTATTGCTTATCAAGATAGAAAACAATACCAGTTTGCTATCTGTAACAAGAAGCAAATTAGCTATTACTAGTTAGCTCCCAGAATTTACAAATATCCACCTGAAGCTCAATGCTTGTGCAATCACTACTATGTTCTTATTACCTATATTTTGTAAGTGGATATTTGTAAATGAGTCAAGCTAACTACAGCTAATTTGCTTGTTACTACCGAAAACAAACTGGTATGGTTTTCTAATTAGATATGTAGTCTTCACTTGGATAATAAGTAATAGTATACCGAGTTTCAGAGTGCAATTTGGGCAGCTACACGAACAATCTGAATAAGCCCCCGCGCCAGTTAGAACCAATTCTCAACCAATAAGCTTGAATTGTTGTACAGCTGTACAATGTTTTGATACAGAGTGACAGCCTGACAAATGTACACTTTGAAACCTGAATTGGAGGACTATAAACACAGGCAGAGGGTGAGTTAACATGTCAGTGAGCCTTTTTCAAGGATAGGAATGGATTTACAATGGTCTTGTAACAAAGAATCACTGTCAGTGTAACCGTTTCCTAAATATGGACGTGTCGGGTTGGGTAGCCTGAGTGATATGGTGGACACCTATAGTTGGTCGACACGAGAGTTAGAGGACGAGCTTTTAGATTTTGACGAGTACAACTGAACCATTTTATGTATGCTAACCTTACTGTATTTTCATGAGAGTGTCATGTGATCACCCATAACTCAGTCTCTGCGTTCAAGGGTGGAGTTTGAGCACCCCGTTACCTTCTGGGAAACACAGGCTGGAGTGACGTCACTGGACGTGTTTGTTTTGAGAAGTTTTTCCCCATATAATTAGAAAATGGCTACACTGACGATGATTTTAAAATGGCCTACAGACAGAATTTAAGCATTTAAGCCAAATATTCTCAACTGAAACAAGTGTTACAGTGCCCCTTTAAGAAAATATTTTGCATATAAGAGAATTTCAATAAATCATAGAAGCACAGTAGATGTAAATACACTAAACCTTCAGGGGAACAAACAAACTTTTGTATTTTAAGCGCAGAGTTCAAGGACAGTGCTTCATTGTTGAGTCATACACCACTCACTTCTCCCAGAAAGTCGTTGGAGGAAAATCTGTCATAGTCCCACACGGTCACTTCCAGCGTCTTCTTCTTTAGCTGGGGGAAGAAAAAGGCACACGATTGGTGTGAAAACTGAGAGGAACTAGCCAATCCAGTAGCAGCTGCAGCAGCTCAACTTCAAACATGCATCCTTGCTTTTGATCGTGCTCTCAGATTCACTGTGTCAATATGATGTTCTTATCATTTAATCATTATTCTGAAAAACAGCACATGCAGCCATTCCTGTGTTCCCCTTGCCTCACGTTTTCCTAAGCCTGACATAATTAGAAAAAAAAAGAATCGATCCATATTTTAATTAGGTAACAACATATGAATTTGACAGTATGTTGCCCTGCTGAAAAAAACAAGCTCAAGCTATGCTTGGCATCATCACAAATCATACCCAGCTAGACCAGCTTTATGACCATCTCATACCCAGCTAGACCAGCTTTATGACCATCTCATACCCAGCTAGACCAGCTTTATGACCATCTCATACCCAGCTAGACCAGATTTATGACCATCTCATGCCCAGCTAGACCAGCTTTATGACCATCTCATACCCAGCTCGACCAGCTTTATGACCATCTTGGCCATGCTGGTGGACCAGCTCATGCCCAGCTTGACCAGCTCAGTTTTCAAGATGATCTAGTATTCTAGGATTGCATAAGCGGTCACCCTGGTGGCATACCTGTTCTAGGTGGATGTTTTTCTAGTGGTTTGGCCTGCCTGTTCCAGGTGGATGTTTTTATAATGGTTTGGCCTGCCTGTTCCGGGTGGATGTTTTTAGAACAGTTTGGCCTACCTGTTCCAGGTGAATGTTTTTATAGTGGTTTGACCTGCCTGTTCCAGGTGAATGTTTTTATCATGGTTTGGCCTACCTGTTCAAAGTGGATGTTTTTATAGTGGTTTGGCCTACCTATTCTAGGTGATGTTTTCATAGCAGTTTGGCCTGCCTGTTCCAGGTGGATGTTTTTATAGCGGTTTGGCCTACCTGTTCTAGGTGGATGTTTTTATAGTGGTTTGGCCTACCTGTTTGAGGTGGATGTTTTTATAGCGGTTTGGCCTACGTGTTCCAGGTGGATGTTTTTATAGCAGTTTGGCCTGCCTGTTCCGGGGTGGATGTTTTTAGAACAGTAATGGCCTGCCTGTTCCAGGTGGATATTTTTATCACGATTTGGCCTGCCTGTTCTAGGTAGATGCCTTTATAGCAGTTTGGCCTACGTGTTCCAGGTGGATGTTTTTATAGTGGTTTGGCCTGCCTGTTCCAGGTGGATGTTTTTATAGTGGTTTGGCCTGCCTGTTCCAGGTGAATGTTTTTATAGCGGTTTGGCCTACCTGTTCCAGGTGGATATTTTTATCACGATTTGGCCTGCCTGTTCTAGGTAGATGCCTTTATAGCAGTTTGGCCTACGTGTTCCAGGTGGATGTTTTTATAGTGGTTTGGCCTGCCTGTTCCAGGTGGATGTTTTTATAGCGGTTTGGCCTGCCTGTTCCAGGTGAATGTTTTTATAGCGGTTTGGCCTGCCTGTTCCAGGTGAATGTTTTTATCACGGTTTGGCCTGCCTGTTCTAGGTGGATGTTTTTATAGCGGTTTGGCCTGCCTGTTCCAGGTGAATGTTTTTATAGCGGTTTGGCCTGCCTGTTCCAGGTGAATGTTTTTATAGCGGTTTGGCCTGCCTGTTCTCGGTAGATGCCTTTATAGCAGTTTGGTGTACTTGTTCCAGGTGGATGTTTTTATGGCGGTTTGGCCTACCTGTTCCAGATGGATATTTTTATCATGGTTTGGCCTGCCTGTTCTAGGTAGATGCTTTTATAGCAGTTTGGCCTACTTGTTTCAGGTGGATTTTTTAATCATGGTTTGGCCTACCTGTTCCAGATGGATATTTTTGTAGATGACGGTCTGGTTCCACTCAGGGTTCAGGCTTTTTTGCATGTGCTTCGTTCTCCTTTTGTTCTCAGCACTGCAGTTGAAAAAAATTAAGATACAACATTCATAACAATAGCGGAGTGATTTCATCATAAAAATACGGCTATTCATATGTTGTTTGATGAAAAACTTGGCCTTATGTCCTTGGAAATGAAGTTAAACATCTTATATCTCTCTTAAAAGGATGCATTTCATGGATGATGGAAACAATGTGAAAGCAATATACTACTTATATTGCTCTGTGTACAATTTAGATTTCAGGTAACCCACATTGCTATATGTGTAGACACATACAAACACAAAAGGAATACATGTGTGATTCTCTAGAGCAGGGATCATCAAATCACAGTCCTCGGGGTCAGAGAGCTGGGAGTCAGGCGTGACGACAGTCTGGCCAATCTGTAGCACTAATTGTTCAGCTAATTACCAGGGAGAAAAGAAAACCAGGGCTCGATTTGGATTTGAGGTCCAGATTTGATGATGGCAGCTCTAGACATTGAACAAACAACAAGCAAAGACATATGGGGATATTATATGCAGATACTGTACAAAAGAGAATGAGCAAACACAATGAATGTTCTGGAACGTGCACCAGGGCAGCGAATGTAAAGAAGTGCCACGCTACCTTGCGTTCTGGACAACCATGACTTGGCTGAAAATGACCAGGGGTTTGCGGCAAGTGCAAATTTGACACACACAAAAAAAGTCAGAGAAGCAGGAAAGGGGGATAAACAGGAACAAGAGATAAGGCTAAGGAGCTAGATGTTAAAAAGAACAACAGCTGTTACCAAAAGCAGGCTCTATGGCAAGTTATGCTTCTCCAAGGATAAGAGGCACATTATGTTGAATAATCACATTACCAATCAACACACAGCTTTTATGATAGTCTAGATACAGTGCCTGCAGAGGGCATATTGATTTTCACAGCTTGTTTGCAGAGCAGTTCCTGAAAGAAAAGTGTAGGAAAACCAGGGATGAAGGATTATCTTAATAAGGTAATAATTTTCACATTTGCTTCGCCAATGTGATGTTGTTCTTTCAAAGCAAAGTGGGGTTTCTTTAAAAATAGCTCTTGGGAGGATCATTCAAAAAGTACTGGACACGTGTTTACTGTTGACTCTCACATATACAGCTCAGTAAAAGTTCATGAATAAATTGTGCACCAAGAACCATCCACCGAGAGTGACAATTTAGGACTGCTTTCCTGGAACCTTTATGTTTATTATATCTCTTGTCACATTTAAACTCCAGTGAATGTTGTACTAGATGAGAACTCCAGAGCAGATGCAGGTTAAAGGAAAATTTTTGGTGCCATAAAAAATAAATATGTTCATAAATACAGTATCAAAAGGACAGGGGAGTTATGGAAAGTATGCATTTTAATGTCTTCATATTTATCTGGTTGGGTGAAGAAAAATGACCTCACCTTAGATTACTGAGGAAACCACTTAAATCAATCAAAGAAATATTAAGAAAGTAAAATGAGAGAACGTCGGCAAGACGAAAAATAATCATAGCATGGCACTCTTAAACTCAGACTTTGCATTTAAAAACGGGTTACTTACGCCAGTCTAAACAACACCAGAGTCTCCATTTAAAAACAGGTTAATTACACCAGTCTACACAACACCACAGTCTGCATTTTAAAACGGGTTAATTACACCAGTCTAAACACACCAGAGTCTGCATTTAAAGCTTGGGTGATGCAATGCACCACGACAAGAAGCAAGAACAGAAACTAAGGAATGAAACTGCTCTGGGTTTCCATGCGATCCTGCGGGAGAAGAGCTTTATGAAAGGCGTGACACTCACCCTCTCCCTGGCAGCAGATAAACTTTAACGAATGGGTCGGAGTAGCCATTGTTGTCCCTGGGGACAAGGTTTCTTGCTTGCAGAACGTGGACGATCAGATTACCAAGATTCTTGTCATAATTGATTTGAAGCTGAATAACGGGGCCAGAAAAAAACACCAGGCACAGTTATGCCTGTTCTCTCACACAGTGCTGTGACTACAGGCACAGTTATGCCTGTTCTCTCACACAGTGCTGTGACTACAGGCACAGTTATGCCTGTTCTCTCACACAGTGCTGTGACTAAAATGGCATACCCTGCATTGAATATTTTAAACATATTGTACAACTTAATCTTGAATCAAATATACACCCAGTGATCACTTTATTAGGTAGACGTAATAAAGCACTCAGACATGGTGCTCACTGAGAAAGCACACAGACGTGGTGCTCACTGAGAAAGCACACAGACGTGGTGCTCACTGAGAAAGCACACAGACATGGTGCTCACTGAGAAAGCACACAGACGTGGTGCTCACTGAGAAAGCACACAGACGTGGTGCTCACTGAGATAGCACACAGACGTGGTGCTCACTGAGAAAGCACACAGACGTGGTGCTCACTGAGAAAGCACACAGACGTGGTGCTCACTGAGAAAGCACACAGACGTGGTGCTCACTGAGATAGCACACAGACGTGGTGCTCACTGAGATAGCACACAGACGTGGTGCTCACTGAGAAAGCACACAGACGTGGTGCTCACTGAGATAGCATACAGACGTGGTGCTCACTGAGAAAGCACACAGACGTGGTGCTCACTGAGATAGCACACAGATGTGGTGCTCACTGAGAAAGCACACAGACGTGGTGCTCACTGAGATAGCACACAGACGTGGTACTCACTGAGATAGCACACAGATGTGGTGCTCACTGAGAAAGCACACAGACGTGGTGCTCACTGAGATAGCACACAGACGTGGTGCTCACTGAGATAGCACACAGACGTGGTGCTCACTGAGATAGCACACAGACGTGGTGCTCACTGAGATAGCACACAGACGTGGTGCTCACTGAGATAGCACACAGACGTGGTGCTCACTGAGATAGCACACAGACGTGGTGCTCACTGAGATAGCACACAGACGTGGTGCTCACTGAGAAAGCACACAGACGTGGTGCTCACTGAGAAAGCACACAGACATGGTGCTCACTGAGATAGCACACAGACGTGGTGCTCACTGAGATAGCACACAGACGTGGTGCTCACTGAGATAGCACACAGACGTGGTGCTCACTATTAGGTAGACGTAATAAATCACTGAGAGTGTATTTGGGACACCTGGCACGACATTGAACACATAATAATGTGTTAAAATGATCATGATGGTTAAAGATGGTTGTACTTGAAAATCTCAAGCAGCTGGTTGACCAGTTCAGACCAGCTCCCAGCTCAATATGGTTAAACTGGTTGACCAGTTCAGACCAGCTCCCAGCTCCACATGGTTCAGCTGGTTGACCAGTTCAGACCAGCTCCCAGCTCCACATGGTTTAGCTGGTTGACCAGTTCAGACCAGCTCCCAGCTCAGACAAGCTAATTTTGAGATGCCTTAAAAAAATAAAAATAAATTGAATTGAATTGAATTCAATACCCAGCTAGACCAGCTTATTCAAGCTGGCATAGCTGGATTTTACAGCAGGGTGTAATTGCATTATATGTTGAAGAAAGGAGGTTGTGTAAGAGTGCAAACCATACCTGGATTTCCCCAGTAATAGGATGAGCCTGAGTCTTTACGGTTTCTGCAGACTGGAAGCCAAACAGACACAGGGCACTTTAAAAATAATGAGACTCACATACATCTTATTCTGACCAACAAGCTCCCACAGGCATCGACTACAGTATCTGATACACAACAGCAAATGGGAAAGCTTTGATCACACACACGTTACATTACATTACATTATTGGCATTTGGCAGATGTTCTAATCCAGAGCGATGTACAGTTGATTAGATTAAGCAGGAAACAATCCTCCTCTGGAGCAATGCAGGCTTCAGGGCCTTGCTCAAGGGCCCAATGGCTGTGTGGATCTTATTGTGGCTACACTGGGATTAGAACCACCGACCTTGCGTGTCCCAGTCATTTACCTTAACCACTACGCTACAGGCCGCCCCGCCTGCTACGCTACACACCACACAAAGTGTTGCTTATAAAGGCTTTATAAATCAGATGTAAAGCCTTCATAGAAATGGCATTATGGCTTCATAAATCATACATAAGCAAATGTCATACTTCCTAAATGGAGGCACAACTTTTTATTATGCAACACATTATACCAAATGTGACGTACCCAAGAACATCACCTAAAGGCTACATGTTACACAGGGGGGACATAAACATGCTTATTCAGGATGCTAGGCTAACTGCGGTATAGCCAACTCTGATAGAGAATTTAGGGATGCAAATCCCTTTAAATACCATCACCTACTCTTGACACACAAGATACAAGGACCTTCAGCCACATCTAAGCAACACTTTGTATAAAGTGAGACCCAAGCTTTGACTCTCATGTCTTAGCACAGGGCTATTCACTTCTGAATTGCAGGTTTTTGAAAATGCCTTTTAAGTGTCTAGAACGCCCATTGCATTCAGTTGGCAGTATTAGAGCATTAGAAAGTTCAGTTCAGGACATTTGTGATCTCATACCTTAAAGGTTTAAACTGAAACTAGGGAGGGGAACCAAAAAATATATTTCCAGAAATCAACATAAACATTGTCATTAAAATATCAGTTTAAACTTAAACTGGGGGTAATGGAGGCATGATCGTGATTTTTTTGGATGGTCTATGTCCCTAGTACTAAAAAATGTATGATAGCATTGTGGCAAAGGCTTCATTGCTTGTTTTTTCATCCCTCCATCATTATTAATTTTTCATGTTTTTTCATCAGTTTTCAATTCAAACTTAGTATTACAAACAGTTAAACAAAGCACAATATAAGGAAGTAATTTATGGAAAGCTTATAATCCCATCCTGTAGAACTTGACCTTTCACCTCTTGTGATGTAATATAGAAATTTTGGAATGCCTTGAGATGTCCCAAATGAGGCTTACTAACTATTTACACTTGCGTCTGGTGCCAACAACGTATGATGCATATGTACATTTGCAGATATGATGCGTATGTACATTGGCAGATATAGCTCATCATGAGAATAATTGAATCATTGAGGCTTCAGAATGTTGATGGAATCCTTGGGGACTTGCATTGGAATCGATCCACAAGGATTCTAATGAATCAGAAGTTGCACAAATATCAATTAATCTCAGCAATACTCATTTACTACTGAAATTGTGCATACTGGATGAGTATATTAATAATCCAAAAATAATCAAACACATTATACACTCAGTCTACCACTGTATCCACTTTTATTAGGTACACCATTACACCAGGTAATTTATGTGACCTTGGCTAATCAGCCAATCATGTGGCAGCAATTCAATGTATAAATGCATGCAGACATGGTCAAGAGGTTCATTTGTTGTTCAGGCCAAAGATCAGAATGGGGATGAAGTGTGATCCAAGTGACTTTGACTGTGCAATGATTGATGGTGCCAGACAGGGTGGTTTGAGTGTCTCAGAAACATAAATTATGCATGGTAAAAAAGGCAAGAGGTTTTGCAAAGTCAGAATTTGTCTCTTTCCTTCTCAATCCTCCCTTATTATTTTAATGGCCAATATCAGTGTCATTTTACATATTGTATTTGGTTGCAGCCACACGATAGCCTGATTAGATGTTTGCATATACCAGTTGGTGCAGTAATGTGATCACGGAGTGTACACTCAACAAGCACTTTATTAGAAATATTTTTACTTCATTACACCTACTTATTCATGCAACATACACTTTGTTGTATGTCGCTCTGGATAACAGCGTCTGCTAAATGCTAATGGAATGATTATCTAATCAGCTAATTGTGTGGCAGCAGTGCAATGCACACAGTAATGTAGACTGGGGTCAGAAGCTTCAGTTACATCTTCACATCAACCATCAGAATGGGGCAAAAATGTAATCTAAGTGACTCTGACCGTGGAATGATTGTTCGTAATTTTTGGGTTTCAAAACTTCCTTCTCATCCTCGCATTTTCTTACTTCCTGTTTTCAGGCTAGTTCATGTTGTACAGCACTACTTACTAATAACAACTAACATACATATGGTACAGTACTAATTACATTAACACACAAACTGTCTGTCTAACTAATTAACTAACAGTCACTAGTTTTTGGCAAAGTGTTCACACCTGCTCTCTGCTATCACTAGGTTCCTTAATTCTGTGCAATTGTCTACTCCCTAGTCTTATTGTGGCTACACCAGGTATCGAACCACTGACCTTGCACGTCCCAGTCATGTACCTTAACCACTACACTACAGGGTCATGTACCTTAACCACTACACTACAGGGTCATGTACCTTAACCACTACACTACAGGGTCATGTACCTGAACCACTACACTACAGGGTCATGTACCTTAACCACTACACTACAGGGTCATGTACCTTAACCACTACACTACAGGGTCATGTACCTTAACCACTACACTACAGGGTCATGTACCTTAACCACTACACTACAGGGTCATGTACCTTAACAACTACACTACAGGCGGCCCACAGCCTCCTTGTTCCCGAGCCTTTGCCCTTGTGGCATTCTCTCCTGGTTTTTTCTTAGTTTTTGTTTTCTGGATTTCTTGTTTATGGCCCCTGCTCTGTACCTCTGCCCTGTTTCTGGACTGCCTACCTGGTTTTGAATTCTTGCCTGTTTGGATTACACTCTGTCTGCCGCTTATCCACCTGCACATTAAACCAGCCATTTTTTCAAACACCCCTGAGTCTGCCATTGGTTCCTCTGCCCCGCTTCTGTGACAGAAAGGCCTTGTTAATGAGAGACGTCAGAGGAGAATGGCCAGACTGGTCATAGCTGACAGGAAGGTGACAGTAACACAGATAACCACACATTACAACAGTGGTATGTAAAAGAGCATCTCTGAACACAACACATCATAACTCTAAGTGAATAGACTGCAGCAGTAGAAAAGGACATGGTTATTATGTCGTGGTTCTTAGACTTTGAAAGAATTTCCAGTCACTAACTTTTTGCGCCACCCTTGTCAGATTCCTGAATACCTTATATTGTATATTTGGTAATTAATTTCACTTTGGCAATGAATGGTGATTGGGTCATCAATTCCCTCGTGCTGATGACTGATTCCTATTGTCTGTCAGGTGTGGTCTGATTGCCTATGAAGGTCAGCTGTGTGTCTTTCCATTTGGGTCCCATTTCTCTTCGGGGCTTGTTTGTTGCATTCCCCATAGCACGTTATTAAATATTTCATTTGTGCATTAATAAAGGTGTGACTGACAATTCTCATTTACCTGTTGTAACGGAGTCTATGGGAGCTAAACACGTAGCAATTCTCTGTCACCTTAGGGTAGTGAGGGCAGTCTGTCGCACCTTCACTTTCATGTTTTATTTTGGTGCACAAATGTTAGACACCGTGGGAAGATAGGATTCCTCTGGTCAACCAGGGGTGTGAGACCCCGTTCGCAGCTTCCTACTGTCTAGGCCAAGTGTTAGAGTTTTGAGATTATTGCACCCCTTTTCCCACACACTTGCTCTCATTGGCTGTTCGCCCACATAGTTTATTTCTGCCTTGTTTAAAAGCTACCTTTAGGAAGAAAGGAGCTTTAGGCTGAGTTAAGGTGGACCCAGGAGTACTGAGACTCTCTGGTAGTTCAGACTGGCTCAGACTCCCTATAGTTTTGATCAAGTGTAAGGAGAAGTCAATATTCCCTATATTATAGCATGTTTGTTTTTATGTATTACACTAAGGATATAAGAGTGAGTTTAGAGTAGTCGTACATGCCAGTAAGAACTACGTGAAGCTTCCGAATCCCGGAATCCTATATCGGAGGTTGTTCGTGGCTGTATGAATGCATGAATGTATGAATCATGTATCATGTTCTGAGTGCGTTGAGTTCATTGAGATGAAATGTATGGTCCACCCAGGGTGCTGAATTGATAACCTTTTGAGCCGTAGGTGCATTTAGTTGGCGCATTTGTAAGTCTGTGACTTTAGGGTACCGAAAATAACACTGTTGGATAGACGGGATTGTATGCTTTCCATACATATATGACTCCATCATATACTGCTTTGCTTAACTGTTTTTATACAAGTTTTAATAGAAAATTATGAAAAAACATGAAAAACCACTATGAGACATCGTCCCTCCAAGTGGACATGATGGCCAAAATGTCGGGGCCTGTCTCATGGACTATCTATGGAATTTGAATGTGATAAAAGTGTTTTTGTGGCTTTTAAACATACATTTTACCAGCATTGCATCAATGAGCAGGCCCCCGATGGCAGACAGATCCCTGAACATTCCATTGTTTACATTCATGGAGTTTTTTAAAGGTCACTTAACAATGGCTCTCACTGGTTGATTTTTTTATATTACTGGCATTTTTTTATATTACTGGCTCTTATTTTACACGCTCGATTATGACAGTTGGTGGCAGTTGGAACTCTCAAAATTCTGACTGATAGCCAGGTCAATATTTTCACTGGTTTTCGTTATATCCCTCCTTAAAACTGAAATCGTTAAAATGGGTTTTGATAATAGACATGTTCCAATCATGTGAATGATTTTGAGTTATGCCGGAAGTTTTGGAAACAAATAACAATAGTGAATCCTTCTGACATCATTTAGGACTGTACACTCAGATCGCACTGCTTCACTCACATTGGCCAAGAGAAATCAACGATGATTCAGAAAAGAATTGCTTTTAAAGATTTAAATCGATCCTATAGTGGGACTTTTGCCGTTTATAGAATGTGCCATGGAAATATTTGGTGCCATTGACCATAATCAAATGTTTTGATTTTTATTTTTCGACTGACCTTATACTGTTAAACAACACATTTTATATGTTAGTGCTATTGGCTTGTGCTAGCAACACCATGCTAACTTAATATGGGGATCAATGAAGCTCAACAACTCGCCAGTACTTTGCTTCGATGAAAAATCAATGGGGTGGTCATATGAGGTCACAAATTCACAAATTCACATAATGTGTGAACATAATGGGGTCAGAAATGCCCCACTACCCCCCAGGCCTCACCAAGGAGCTCAATATCAGGAGCCATCTTAGATAAATGCGGTGCTGAAATATGCAGCATTAAACGAATAGGGGTAAAATAAACTGGAGAGAGAGGTGGCAGGCCAAGAGGAAGGTTTGGAAGATGACGGCTACAGTAAGATCTGCACAGCTGTCGGGCCCTTGAGCAAGGCTTAACCCTGCATTGATCCAGGGGGATTGTACCCTGCTCAGTCTCATCAACTGTAAGTCTCTTTAGATAAAAGCGTCAGCTAAATAACACATTTTTATGATGTAATTTTAGAGCAAAGGGACTGGTTCTGTACAGCCTGCTTTCTTTCACATCTCTCTCTCTCATCCACATTTACTGTGTTCACTACATGTTGTTAGGCCAAAGTAAATGTGTTTTTGGATGGCCTTTTAAAACGCTTATTGTATTTTAGACTTTTTATGTTTCTGATGTTTTTATGGTGAAACCAAAGATGAATTTTGAATTCGCATCACCTCCCCTCTTCTGCTGGTATATACCTCCACAGTGAGCCTTCACTCACATTCCTGTAATAAAGTATTTGGCTGAAATGTCCCCAAATAGATTATTAGCTTTTAAAGGATAACAGGACCGGGACTGTGATGCTATATGTCTTGGTAAAAAGGTTTCTGAAGAGATATCAAACATGGGTGAGAACTGGGTCACATACACGATTGTTATTGATATAAACTTGCTGACTTGTACATCTTTCAATCAATTTTAAGGGAAAGAATATTATATTCCCATGCTGTCCTGCAGAATGGCACAGGAATGAAATATTATCAAGTTTAAACACCTCCATCATTTCAAGTTTTATGTTGAATGTAGAAACTCTCAAGATATTAAAATTGGCATTTTGTGGGTTTTCCTGCTAGTTTCCAGCTTTACATTACATTAGTTATTTCTCTGACACTGTCATCCAAAGTGACTCGAAAAGCAATAGTTGATTAGACTAAGCAGGGGCCAATCCCCCCTGGAGCACCTTAGCCACTAGGCTATAGCACCTCAGCAACTTGGATATGGCACCTTAGTCACTAGGCTATAGCATGTTAGCCACGAGGCTACTTAGCTACTTGGCTATAGCACCATAGGACCTTCAGCATTAGGCTATAACACCTCAGCCACTAGGCTATAAGAACTTAGCCACTTGACTATAGCACCTTGGCCACTATAGCAACTTGGGTATGGCACCTCGAGCACTAGACTAGAACACCTGAGCAACTTGGGTATGGCACCTCGAGCACTAGACTAGAACACCTGAGCAACTTGGGTATGGCACCTCAAGCACTAGACTAGAACACCTGAGCAACTTGGATATGACACCTCGAGCACTAGACTAGAACACCTGAGCAACTTGGGTATGGCACCTCGAGCACTAGACTAGAACACCTGAGCAACTTGGATATGACACCTCGAGCACTAGACTAGAACACCTGAGCAACTTGGGTATGGCACCTCGAGCACTAGACTAGAACACCTGAGCAACTTGGGTATGGCACCTCGAGCACTAGACTAGAACACCTGAGCAACTTGGGTATGGCACCTCGAGCACTAGACTAGAACACCTGAGCAACTTGGGTATGGCACCTCGAGCACTAGACTAGAACACCTGAGCAATTTGGGTATGGCACCTCGAGCACTAGGCCCCAGGCTCCACCGCGCCCCCGTGGCCCCAGGCTCCACCGTGCCCACCTTGCTGGTGTGCCTCTTCTTGCTGATGGACGGGGAGCCGGGCTGGCCGGGGCTGGGCACGGCGCTGGAGGCGGCTGACGCAGTGCCTGAGTAGAGTTGGGGTCCTTTCTCTGAACTGGAGGCGGCCGACGCAGTGCCTGAGTGGAGATGGGGTCCTTTCTCCCAGCCGGAGGCGGCTGTAGAAGGCGTCTGCTGCTGAGAGACCTTCTGAAGTTCCGCGGCCAACTGCTTAGGGTCCACTCCCGGGGACCTCTGTCTGTCTGCTGAAGAGGGGCCAAAACAGTGAACCACACCCACTCCCGGGGACTCTGTCTGTCTGCTGAAGAGGGGCCAAAACAGTGAACCACACCCTCTCCCGGGGACTCTGTCTGTCTGCTGAAGAGGGGCCAAAACAGTGAACCACACCCACTCCCGGGGACTCTGTCTGTCTGCTAAAGAGGGGCCAAAACAGTGAACCACACCCTCTCCCGGGGACCTCTGTCTGTCAAAACCGTGAAGCACACCATGGGACAGAGGGTCCCCCAGCCAGTCCAGGTACTTCATGTGTTCTAATACATTACATTACATTAAAGGCATTTAGCAGACCCTCTTATCCAGATGCAAATGAAGTGTATAATGAAGTGCAAATCAAACATAAGTACATTCAGGACCCAAGAGTTCTGAGTCCTAGCATGAACCCTCGAAGAGTACATCAACTTACCAACTAACATACCATAGTTGGCAGCTAGAATACCCCGAGTACAACAATAACTGCACAAGTGCTATTATAAGTGCTATTATACTCTTTGGCATACACAATAACTACACAAGTGCTATTATAATCTATGGCATACACATAACTATACATAAGTGCCATTATACTCTATGGCATACACATAACTATATATAAGTGCCATTATAATCTATGGCATACACATAACTATACATACGTGCTATTATAATCTATGGCATACACATAACTATACATAAGTGCTATTATAATCTATGGCATACACATAACTATACATAAGTGCCATTATAATCTATGGCATACACCTAACTATACATAAGTGCTATTATAATCTATGGCATACACATAACTATACATGAATGCCATTGTAATCTATGGCATACACATAACTATACATAAGTGCTATTATAATCTATGGCATACACATAACTATACATAAGTGCTATTATAATCTATGGCATACACATAACTATACGTAAGTGCTATTATAATCTATGGCATACACAAGGCTAATCATGGTAGTGAGGTAGGGAGGAAAAGGTATAGCCTGAAGAGGTGAGGCAAGCCTGCTAGTGTAGTGAAGATGCATCTAGGCGACACAACTGCACACTACTCTGCACTGTAGCAGGTCAAATACACATTTGTTTTGCATTCAAATACTCCTCAACTCTTCACTGAACTTGTCTGTTGTATGTCAAAGAGTTCAAGTGGATACTGTGCACAAGAATATAAGCAGCTAATAATGTAAGCAGACGGTAATTGGTGCTAGAATGCACTAAGAAGGTTTGGATCACCATTTTGATTGCAGTGAATGTCTGTTTAAAGTCTCAGTTTCGGTCGTCATCATCTGTCGGGGTTTGTGTCAGTTGTGTCAGTTAATCGACTCCAGATGGAAGCTGGCCTATTTAACCGTTTAAGATGTGATGTCACTTATAGCAGTCTATAACGAAGCCAAAGAAACAAAGGCACAGATACAGTATACACAGCTTCCTAAAGCCCCATTAAGCCCTTTCAGTCAGTGTTGCTTTCCATTGCTTTTACATCAGCATTAGAATGCTAAATTAAGAATATTCTCATCACATATTTGTGACATCACATCTTAAACGGTTAAATAGGCCAGCTTCCATCTGGAGTCGATTAACTGACACAACTGACACAAACCCCGACAGATGATGTCATTGTCTTCGCACCCACTTAAGCTGACTATGAACGTGAAGCAGACTGAAAACATCAGGCTTTTAATTAGCATCACGCTAACCGAGAGCAGGTGAGGGCCGTTACTGAGCGGAACGCGGCATCATGGGAGAACCTACCTGCCTTTAACTGGCCATGGAGCTCCAGGCGCTGGGAATGCTCAGAATCCGACAGCATGTTCAAATCCCTGGAAGGAAGTGGAATAAAGCATTTTAGCCCGAGGGAATAAACTACACATTGTGCTGCTCAGATTCCAGTTAGTCTGTGTTGAGCAGAGGAAAAGTCAAAAACTCTTTTGAAAACAAAATTGAATGCCCATTTCTTTTACTTATGGCCAGCCCAATTGTATTGGTAGGCTTTGTAATAAGTAGCCTCCATCTTTGAACGCAAAGCAAAACATAAACAGAACACTATGAAGCGCAAAAGCAATGGATGATTTATGACTTCTTTGACACTGAGCCGGTCGTCCTGATTCAATGAGAGACGACGCCGGCGCTGTGTCAGTAATACCACAAACGGAATCGATTTGTTTACACCGAGGCGTGTGGCCAAAGCGCTTAGTCGTCGCATGAATTCCAAGGGGATTTATTTATTGGGCGTTGTTTTAATTTCATGCTCCGGTCGCCGGGCGGAAGAGGGAAGGGGGCAGGGACACTCACAGCCTGACGCAGAGCTCCGCCCCTCCGAACTGTTGGCCAACGAGGCTCTGCACGTCTTCATAGGTCTTACCCGCCAGGGCCACGCCGTTCCACTCCAACACCTGCATTCCTGCCGGAGCACAGAGGACACGCTCACTGCCTGTCTACGGCCTGACCGCGCCCACTTCCTGTCTCCGGCCTGGCCACGCCCACTTCCTGTCTACGGCCCGACCGCGCCCACTTCCTTTCTATGGCCTGACCACGCCCACTTCCTGTCTACAGCCCGACCGCGCCCACTTCCTGTCTACGGCCTGACCACGCCCACCGCACTTCCTCTCCCTCAGTGATGGCTGGAAGCAGCTGCTGCAAGTTCAGGATAGTAGACCATTTTCAGAAGCCCAGTTTCAGTTCCCAGAACGGTTTCTATGTCACGTTTCTTAAGGGAACATTTTATCAACCTTATTGGAGGTTGCCTGAATGCATTATTTTTTGGGGGGCAACCGGGGAACATTCCGCACAATGTTCTAAGAGCGTTGCAAAGAAAAACATTCTTAAATCATGTTTTTTTCCAGAACATTGCAGGAACATCTTGGGAACGTTATGTGGGCAACGTTAAAAACATGAACAAAGTAAAATATTCTTCCATCACATGTTCCTAGAATGTTCCAGGAACGTTATATTTATAACATTACAGTGGAACCTTCTTCACCTATAGCTAGTGTCACTGAATGTTCTCAGAACGTTCCCTGTTAGCTGGGAAACAGCAGGCCAGCCCATCACAGTTCAGGTGCACATACTTCTTTGCCGGTAGTTTTGTATCTGTAGCTATGCTGCTGAGCTAGCGAGTTAGCGAGTAGCTTGTCTGCCACCATGACGTTTTCTGGTTCTACAAGCTGCTGCCTTCCACACGTCACAGAGGGAAGGAGAGTACATTGGGTCTCTGCCCTGTGATTTTCCACCACTCTGACCTGTAGATGTGCATGTGTAACCCGACAGGAAAGCACATCTTCAGCTCACATCAGCTCGTGAAGCCCTGGAAGCTTGTACTGCTCATGTTAAGTTGAGGGAAAAACATTGGAGCTCCCATTAAAGTGAATAGGGAATATCAGACTCCTGAAGGCAAAATAAAATTGGCATAAAATTGGCATTTTATTTTACCGATTGGTATTTTGAATGATCAAGGAATCTATGAATGATTATGTTATAAAAGGAAGACTGGGCAAACATGTAATATGCAAATATTTTATCATCTACACATCCAGCCCAAAACAATCATTGTTTTGCAAACTGCTACACCAAACACACGCATAATCAATTGCAAAACAATTACTGATGAGGTCTTCCTTGGTTGTTAAATCACTAATTCTACATTACATTCAATGGGCAGATCGTTTGCCCTCAACTTTGCACAGTAGAGTCTGTTTCCTGTCTCTCCGGTTCCTATGTAGGACTTATGCTCCAAACAGAAAAGGGTAGCAGCCTGGGCACTTAACGTCTCAGACCCTATTGATCTCACTCACACTCCATTACCTACTGCAGGCCTTGTGCAATCAAAAGTCATTGATCAAAGAGATCTGGCCGAACAGATGTGGCTAAGTGTGCATTCTTTAGGTAAGAATTAAGTAAATCTTCCAAATGAAAAAAGTGGAATGGGTTTAAGCATCTACATCCCACTCTTTCCACCAAAAATAACTGTTCAAGAATCGATAGCAATATGAACATTACTTTTGTCCAAATCTAAGGCTAATCTTTATCCGTAACTGGCATAAGCAAAACACTGGTCTCTCTTCGCATCTTAACCATTTTAAATGTTTAAAAAAAAATTCTAAGTCAGTGTTCTAGAACTGCTGCTTTCAATTACCAGTTGTGATTGTGATTAGAATGAACTGATTAACTGAACATTCAAATGCTGATGTCACAATCACTATTTGTAATTTAAAGCAGCAGAGTAACTTGAGAGGTCACAATTGTGTGATTAGAATTTTCTTAACTGAACATTCTAATCACACAATTGTGACACCTTAAGAGGCCCTCTGTCCCCGGTGTAAAAATGAACACAGCTCAGAAGAAAGGCCCTTTGGAACAGCATGCCAGAGTAGAAGGTATAAGAACGGAAATCTTCACAGCAAACAGAGTGCCCTGGTCTCCCCGGCAGTTGCCACTTACACAAGTGAAAGCGTGTCTTCAGGTATTTCAGATAAGCCTTGTGTTTACGCCGTGCCTCACTAGCTGTGAGACAGTGGGATAAATTCAGACATTGAGGTCATACCTCGTGATATAGCTAACTGGAATGCACACCCAATGAACAGTCAGCACTTGACAGAAACATGATATTAATCTTTGGGTCGTGCAGAACAGATTTCAGTTATCTTAGGTCATGCACAGTGTAACATGTTAAAAAAATCTGGAAATGTTCCACTAGTAATAGTCAATAACTGCAGCAACAATGAACAAAGACATACAGGCAGACAGGCAGACAGGTAGATAATAGATATCTATAGATAGATGTAGATAGACAGATAGACATAGATAGATAAAAAGATAGAGACCGGTAGATCAATCAATGCAGACAGACAGACAGACAGACAGACAGACAGAGCTCTAGAGAAACAGAACAGATTTGCAGATTTGAGCAAACATGTATAAGTCCTGTGAGGCTCTGCAGGTCATCTGCAGCTTCTAGCTTTCCCATCCGGCTGCCCCAGTCAAGAGGGAGGCAGACATCTATAGATTTGGCGTGGATTTCAGCCTACATTTAACCCAGGGCTGCACAACTCCGATTCTGGAGTTCTGGATTGGTTTTTATTCAGCCAATTACCTCCATTTCTTTTTCGGCCAGCTCTAGAAATGATGATGGTTCGCTCCTGAATGAGCCCAGTGCAGTATGCACTACATATAAATACCGCATGCAGTGGGCAGGCCAGCCCAGCCCAGGGAAAATCTGTTATTTATTTTATGTAATCCTGGAAATAAACAGAAAGCTTTAGGATTTTGAAAAACAATTAAGAAATAAAAGTTACTTCAAAGCTTTGCAAGAACTCGAAGACCAAAAGCAAGGAGTGCTGGACAAGCCACAATCACCTGACCTCAACCCCATTGAATATTTATGGAGGCACTTGAAGACTGACAAAAGCACAGTAGCATCACAAGATGCTCTTTGGAACATTCTCAAATAGTGCAGGTTTTGCACAAATATGTGGAGTCCATGCCTGCTTGAGTGCACGTTGCCGTTGTCATTTTTTCAAAAATTCTACTTTTCACTCAAATTGTTATTCTTATAATATAATTTGTAATGAAAAATCTTCGATTAAATAATGCAAAATAGGAGCATTTTCAGTAGTGGTCTCAGACTTTTGTACAGCGTTCCAGGTTTTTATAGTTATATCTAGAATTAGTTAGTATTTTAATATTTCACAACTGTAAAGCAAGTTCTTGTTGCTCGTACCAGCACGTAGCAATCAAGTAATCAATTTCCTCTATTATATGCACCTATAATGAGTGTTAACAAAAATAGCCTAATGGAGTTAAGTAGGCTAAGTAATGTGCTTTGTTTGCAGTGAGACTAAACCCACCTTGATGTAAGATCTCTCTCTCACAAGGTTATGTATATTGTATGTATACTGTAGGCTGTGTGTAATTGCTGGAATAATTTGTGTGATGCTTCGTGATCCTTTTTCTATAAGGAATAGTTTGTATGGATGGTCTGGAGCATGTGTAAAGGTACGGACATTCTCACCATAATTTTAAGTTTATGAATCTCAATGTTGTCATGGATTTGTCTACAGTCAAGTCTGGCCCTATAACCTATTTATGCATGGCGGCTTTAAGACTGACACGATATCCACAAGTGAAGATGAGGTCTGATGCCAACACATACAGGACCGTGCCCCGTGGATTGGGAGAGCTGGTTACTCACAGGTGGGAATGACTAAGATTCATTTTAGGGCTGTAAGCCGAAGGTGAGACAGCCTGCTGTTTACCCTCTGCCGTACTTTACTTACTTTACTAACTTTACTAACTTTACTAATAATGGATGAGAATTCTGTTCTTGATTAATGCAGGCTTTATTTACTGAATCCATCCCTGTTGTCCCCTACAGCGTGATAAGAGACAAACTTCATTTGTCACAACAGAATATTACCTTCAGGACTTCAGTCTTTTTCCTGAGAAGAAAAGCTGATTTCTACAGTGTGTTAGCGCAGCATACGTGGCTGTGCAATACTACAAATACACTGAGTCGCCCGTCGCCTAACGTACCTTGAAGGGAATATTGTTCAGTTTATTTATGTGATATCGATCTGAGCTCTTAAAACAGGGTTTTTGCTGCTGAGCGCTCTGCTCAATGCTTAAGCTAGTGCAGAGCAAATCCCGGCGACGCGGGGAGAATATTCAGTGGGCCGGACACTGCGCCGAAACTCCTGCTAGCACGATAGCATCGCTAAACTCACAGGGCCCGCTTTCACAACAGCTTCTTCCCAGCCACTGTCAGGCTAGTGGCACAGGACATTAAGGAGGGATGGAAACACCTCACTCCCCACTGACATTATCTGCCCCCACTCACACAGAATGTGCAATATATCCATTCCTCAACATGTGCAATACACTGTAATTCGAGCAACATGTGCAATAAGAAATGTCTCCTTTTTATTTTTTTATTTTTTTATTTTAATTTTACTTACTCTTGTCTTATATAGGATTGTATTGTATTGTATTGTTTTGTATGTACATCTGCACTGTTTTTACTTGCACTAGCCTCACCTTTATTATTTATTATTTATGTGTATTTTTTACTTGCCTGACTGGAAGAGAACGCACAAGAATTCCAATGTACCTGTACTGTATTGTACCTGTGCAAATGGCAATAAAACTCTATTCTATTCTAACAGTCCCTCTGCCGGTGAATCCCCTCTGTTTCTGTCGCTCTGCCACTCACCACGTCCTGCCGTAGCGCTGTGACACAAACACAACTGCTCCTTCAGCGCTCAATCTGCCACCACCAGCTCATTTTAGGGTCAGGTCCAAGTATAAATAAAGTAAATAATTTGTTGTTACTTAGCTGACACTTTTAGCCAAAGGGACTTACAGTTGATTAGACTGAGTAGGGGACAATCACCCCTGGAGTAATGCAGGGTTAAGGATCTTGCTCAAGGGCCCAACAGCTGTGTGGATCTTATCACGTATACGCCAGGGCTTGAACCACCAACCTTCTGGGTCTCGGTCATGTACCTTAGCCACTAGGCTACAGGCTGCCCCCTTGTATTTTTATTAAGCCAATAACTGATTTTGCTTTAATGGACAATGTCTTCCCTACTGCTTGCAGATTCAGGGAACAGTGGGCCATCATACTCTCAAGACTCACAATGTACTGTAGGTTCTGTCATTAACCCATTATGGACTAAGGCTCCCTGTAGAAATCCCTTAGGAATCACAATGCATTTCAACAGTTATGTGTCTTGAAAAACGCTCATATGATCAAATAACAGTGCCGTTGTATCCGTCTGTTAAGGGAGATGTAACGCACAGGTCACATCCATCTGTTAAGGGAGATGTAACACGCAGGTCACATCCGTCTGTTAAGGGAGATGTAACGCACAGGTCACATCCATCTGTTAAGGGAGATGCATCTGCCCATAAGGGGTTAAAGAAAGCTTACAAAACTCAGGGGAAAGCTACTAGTACTTTCTGATATCTGGGCAGGAAGTCTTCTAATGAGTTACTCTGAGCACCTTAGGGGTATTCCCCAAGGGTGTGCGTTCACTTTTTCACTTTTAACATAAAACATGGAGCGCAATAGCACTGCTGTACTGACAACAGTTGCTAAAGTAAGTAAGCAGATTTTTAGATGCTTAGGTTTATAAAAATGAACCAGGAGAAAGGCCAATTTAGTTCTCCTCAGGTCATTCATAATGCACTGTCCAGACCTCCTCCAGTATAAAGCACCAAAGTCACTTTTGACTCCAATCTAAAATGTCGATAGGGGGCCATTTTGCACAGCTAAAATAAGGCCTTGACCTGCTTTCATCCCGCCTCCATTTTAATATGTTTTTAACCAATGTCCAGGCTAAGCTAGCTTCATTACAGAGGCTTCACACAAGCCACGCTACGATGATTACATCACCTCACGTACCTGTGCGTTTTTCTACAGACAATAGCAGCTTCTCACTTACGGCTATGAGCAGGTTACCTAGGTAATCTATACTGACAAACAGTATGCGCTCTCTCTGTCTGGGATGTCTACTGCTCAGCCCTTTGCTTCAGGACCTGACTGCGCCAGCCGGCACTATTAGACTGGGGGAGTGCGGACAGTTTTAAAACCCACATTAAACATTTATTTCATCTGGCCTCCAGGATGCCATCTTAACCACCCCCTTCATTCCGCATTTTTATCCCTCTTTTATAGTTATTTTGTTTGTATTTCATCCGTTTTTCATTGCCTGCATTTTATATTTGTGTTCTACAACCTTCTGGAGTGAAGTGGTTTGGGATTTGCCTGTAATTGTAAATGCTCTATAGGAGGGGGTCCCAACCCTGTTTCTGGAGATCTACCATCCTGTAGGTTTTCACTCCAACCCTAACAAAGGCATAAACCCCTTAGAGAAAGAGCCTTGGTGGCTAAGAGCCGATTCAGAGGCTAAGATGCAGCGGACCTTGCTGTTGCAGTTCAGTTCGTTGCAGTTGCACACCAAGGTTTGTTTCCTGATTCCTGAGATTCCTGAGGAGGCGGCCTGTAAGGTAAATGACTGGTTAAGGTAAATGAGTTAAGGTAAATGAGTGGTTAAGGTAAATGACTGGGACCTGCAAGGTTAGTGGTTCTAATCCCAGTGTAGCCACAATAAGATCTGCACAGACATTGGGCCCTTGAGCAAGGCGCTTAACCCTGCATTGCTCCAGGAGAGGACTGTTTCCTGCTTAGTCTAATCAACTGTTCATCGCTCTGGATAAGAGCATCTGCCCAATGCCAATAATGTAATGTAATGTACTTTCAGTTTGGCCCTGGAAGCTTGCCACATACAAGAACAGCGCCCGAATCGCCTCGGAGTCTGAAAAGGCACATCTTTCTCCGGATTGTGAGATGCATTCATGCTGCCAGGGGACGTGGTCATATGTATGCAGTGTATCCTAGACAACATGGGTAACTGGTATAGATAGGGTAAAATTGGCAACCACATTTGGAGAAAAGATCTGAAATAAATGTAAAAAAGAAAAAAAAGAATGTTTTCTGTTGACTTGCAAATATCACTTTTGACACTTTTGATCACATCACTACTAAATGTACTTCTCAATCGCATGTATTCTGTAATGAGGCAAATCCTCCATTCTCCGTCAAAAGGCAGTAGGTGTTCAGGATCTAACTATCTGGGATATCTTAAGGATTATAGGTACAAGTCTGCTTGCTGAAAAAAGCACATTCTCAGCTGTGCACTCTAAAGGTTAGACATTCCTAGAGGAACTTTTAGGGGTCCTCAACTTGCCACACCAGTGGAACCCCTAGAGGTGCCTCCAGGAACCCTTTTTTTAGGTTCTCTTGAAGACATTTCAGTGCCTGGAGGAATCTGCTATGTCCCATAATAATAACAATAATATTAATAATAGTAACAACAACACTGCTAGATCACATAAAAAATAATAAAAAATTGTGTGTGTAAAATATATATATATATTTATACTTTTATTGAACCCTGTGGGGTAATTTGTCCTCTGCATTTGACCCATCCTAGTTATTAGGAGCAGAGGCTGCCACAGTGCAGCACCTTTGGAGCAATGTGGGGTTAAGGGCCTCGCTCAAGGGCCCAACGGCTGTGCGGATCATTTATTGTGGCTAGACCGGGATTCAAACCACCGACATTGCGGCTCCCAGTCATGTACCCGAGGATGCTTAAGAGAACCCTTTTTAAAGAGGGGATAATTTCTGAACTTGAACAGGTTCAAATATGAACTGGTGACAGAGAAAGGTTCTTAAATGACTTTAAGCTTCATTAAGGATCCGAGAGGATTCTCTTTCGAGCCTTTAGAGTTTAGAGTATGACACAGGAGAAATTGTGAGGGGGCCCAGCTCGAGTTTGGACGATTCTTAAAATGGTGGAGGGATGGGGGGGGGTGAATCTCTGCCGGCAGGATGCCTGGTGTCATTACGACCTGATTGGCTGTTTCATTACGACCGTTAGATTGGCTGTTTCATTACGACCGTTAGATTGGCTGTGTCATTACGACCGTTAGATTGGCTGTGTCATTACGACCGTTAGATTGGCTGTTTCATTACGACCGTTAGATTGGCTGTTTCATTACGACCGTTAGATTGGCTGTTTCATTAAGACCGTTAGATTGGCTGTTTCATTACGACCGTTAGATTGGCTGTTTCATTAAGACCGTTAGATTGGCTGTTTCATTACGACCGTTAGATTGGCTGTTTCATTAAGACCGTTAGATTGGCTGTTTCATTACGACCGTTAGATTGGCTGTGTTATTACGACCGTTAGATTGGCTGTTTCATTACGACCGTTAGATTGGCTGTGTCATTACGACCGTTAGATTGGCTGTTTCATTAGGACCGTTAGATTGGCTGTGTCATTAGGACCGTTAGATTGGCTGTTTCATTATGACCGTTAGATTGGCTGTTTCATTATGACCGTTAGATTGGCTGTTTCATTACGACCGTTAGATTGGCTGTGTCATTACGGCCGTTAGATTGGCTGTGTCATTAGGACCGTTAGATTGGCTGTTTCATTATGACCGTTAGATTGGCTGTTTCATTATGACCGTTAGATTGGCTGTGTCATTACGGCCGTTAGATTGGCTGTTTCATTATGACCGTTAGATTGGCTGTTATTCTCAGACAGTGCCCTGATGAAGGTTTTTGTGGCCGAAATGGGATGTGTCAGATGTTTCTTACTAAACCCCTGTGGATATACCACGTCAATAAAGGTATTTTAACTTAACACTTTCCTCTATGAGAGTGCCTTGAACCACACAGCCCAGTTTTACTTACACTACACTGCGGCACCATTAATTATATAATTGATATATTAAAGCCGGATATTATATTATAATATACACTTAGTGAGGACTTTATTGGACTTATTGTTTAGACTTCTATTGCTGTAGCCTATCATTACATTACATTACATTAATGGCATTTGGCAGATGCTCTTATTCAGAGCGATGTACAGTTGATTAGACTAAGCAGGAGACAACCCTCCCCTGGAGTAATGCAGGGTTAAGGGCCTTGCTCAAGGGCCCAACGGCTGTGTGGATCTTATTGCGGCTACACCGCGATTAGAACCACCGACCTTGGTGTCCCAGTCATTTACCTTAACCACTATGCTACAGGCCGCCCTATCCAATTAGAGTTATGATGCCTTGTGTGTTCAGAGATGCTCTTCTGCATATCACTGTTGTAATGTGTGGTGATCTGTGTTACTGTCACCTTCCTGTCTGCTTTGACCAGTCTGGCCCTGCTTTGACCAGTCTGCTGCTCACTGGATTTATTTATTTATTCATTAATTTATTTATTTTGCACCATTCTTTGCAAAGTCTAGCGACTAGTGCATGTGAAAATCCCAGATCAGCAGTTCTGAACCACCTTGTCTGCCACCAACAAGTGACTTAAATGATTTTTCCCCCCATTCTGATCATTTTGATGGTTGATTGAAGCTCCTGACCCGTATCTACATGATTGTATGCATTGCACTGCTGCCACACGATTGGCTGATTAGATAATCACATGAATAAGTAAGTGTCATTTTCCGAATAAAGTGCTCAGTGACTGTGTATTAGTCGGATATTTAGGCAAGGGTCAAACAAATGTATTATGTCTGTGCAAAAAAGAGTTAGGAAAGTTGTTACGTTGTTACTTAAAATGTTACGTTAAGTGAACAAGAAGACAAGTTGCCTTCAGGATCAATATAAACAGCTTGTCTTCACTGTTCACTTGCCTTAAAATTTCAAGGCAGCCCAGACACTAACTTTTAAAAATTGAAACAATATTTATTTTTAATAGTGTAGCTTCTCCACCTCTTCATAAACACTACACAGTGTTGTAATATATGAGTTACAGCCTTGGCCTTCTGTTTTCCTTTGTGGACACCAAAGCTGTGCAGGGTTTTAATTTGGTGGATCAGCAAAGCTCTCTGGTCTGGACATGAGGCTGGGTGGGCCTTGAGTGGCCTCCCTGGTCCTCCATGGGCTCTCCCAGATAAAGCTCCTCCCCAACACAAGATACATCCTTTTTAATAGGATGCATCTGGGTATTTATTAATATCTCATGGTTCTAGGCTGGTTATTTATGAATATCTCATGGTTCTGGGTTGGTTATTTATTAATATCTCATGGTTCTGGGTTGGGTATTTATGAATATCTCATGGTCCTAGGTTGGTTATTTATTAATATCTCATGGTTCTGGGTTTGGTATTTATTCAGAACTTATGGTTCTTTGTTTGGTATTTATTAATATGTTATGGTTCTTTGTTTGGTATTTATTAATATGTTATGGTTCTTTTTTGGTATTTATTAATATCTTATGGTTCTGAGTTGGTTATTTATTAATATCTTATGGTTCTTTGTTTGGTATTTATTAATATCTTATGGTTCTGAGTTGGCTCGCAGGAGAGAGAGTATGTAGTGAAGTGTCAATGGCCCTGTTATGACTGTAGATTCTGAATAACGCCACTGTTTTTAGACTGCTCCAACCTGGCAAGGCTGTGCAGACCCCAATGCTTTCTATGTGTGACGCCAAGCAACTGTGCAAACAAATTTAGCATCTGTTTCACAATAATATTCATAATGGCTTATGAGATTTTAAGAGATTTAGCTTGTGTTAAAATTTTCATTACACCACGTGCTGCACGACGGGGTAAAACGTTTAATTAAACATGTAATTAAAAACGTTAATGTATATTTTTGTTTATTTACACTCTGTTCAATAGAGACTTTAATTACATGCATGTTAGATGTCTGGAAGTACATTTTTAAAAGGAGAAAAAAATCCTTTCATAAAACAGTGAATTTTTATCTTCCTGCAACAAATTAAAATGTTTTTTTCCTCTTCACCTTTCCTACATAAGTTCAAATCTCTTGAGTCTGAGTATATTGGAACTCATACCTGGAACATTATAACAATGCACGGCTCCAAAGATAACAAAATAAATGATTTAATCAATTGTACCTCCTCTAGAAATACAAGAAATGAGTTATCATCTTTCAAAGGTCCATACCTTTATTATTATCTTGCACAAATCAGCCTGTGACTCACAAGGCTTGTCTTACGGGGGAAAGAACATGCAAAACAGCTCTCAGCATGAACTACTTAATCTGTTTAGTCAAAAGCAAAAAAAACATGCATTTTCTGAAAATTATTTCTCCTTTCAGTCTTGTTTAAGCTTGATACCCTGCTGTAAAACGTCAGCTTGAAAATTGTGCTGGACAAAAGCTGGCCTAGCTGGGTATGAGCTGGTCATAAAGCTGACCTAGCTGGGTATGAGATGGTCATAAAGCTGATCTAGCTGGGTATGAGCTGGTCATAAAGCTGATCTAGCTGGGTATGAGCTGGTCTTAAAGCTGGTCTAGCTGGGTATGAGGTGGTCATAAAGCTGGTCTAGCTGGGCATGAGATGGTCATAAAGCTGGTCTAGCTGGGTATGAGCTGGTCATTAAGCTGGTCTAGCTGGGCATGAGATGGTCATAAAGCTGGTCTAGCTGGGTATGAGCTGGTCATTAAGCTGGTCTAGCTGGGTATGAGCTGGTCAACCAGCTACCAGCTATTTCAAAACCGAGCTTGAGCTGTTTTTTTCAGCAGGGTAGTGGATTCAGGTAGCCATGCCGGTGGGCTTTTTTTCAAAGAGCTCACATTAAACCATGCTGCCCCCTGAGTGACAGAGAGTGGTTAAACACGCATTCACATGTGCTTCTGAATGCTGAACTCCATCGCTGAGAAACACTCTCAGCTCACACTGAGAACAAGGGACAGTGCATCCATCACAGTTGCGCAAAGAGACACACAGTTGCACGCAGACACACACTTGCGCACAGAACAGAACACGGGATCTCCAGAGGGCAGCTATCCCTGACACACACCTCTGACATCAGATGGTGCTAATGACAGACGTATCCTCATTACTGACGGTGGCTGAGGGGATGTTGCTGGGGGCAGTTCATTTGAATGGACTTCCCCTATGAGGCAAATCTCTTTGGAAGTATGTAGGAGCTAGTGTGAAATTCATAAAGCAGATAGTGCATATTTCTATACATACACGGAGAGGAGAAGAGAGAGAAAGAGAACTAGAATCAGAGAAACATGGTCTGTTTGCAACTTTGACAGAAAATGTTGCAGAATGTTATCTACGCCCTACCCTCCAGAATCTGTCCAGCCTGCTCAACGTTTCCTCCCGGCAACACTTTGGCAATGTACGCTCCAATGTCCCCTCCGCAGCCCGGGATCTCCTTTCCCCCCACCACTCTGATTCCCAATCCATTTCCTGCAAATTAAAAACCAATAATACATCAATCACAATATGTACCAATTTAGGACAAATAACGTTTAATATACCAAATACACACTTTATTCAGAGATTAAATTACCAGTAATTTACATTTAATTATATATCTGTAATAAAAACTCTTTCTGCCATGGTTTTGGCATGGTTTTAAAACAGATTTCTTCATGTCAGAGAATTTTTGTAGGATAATGCATAAGTGTACAAGATAATCTAACGGGGGAATTAGACACCTACAGACTTAATGACTCTATTGTGGACAGATTCCAGAAGTAGCTTGAAATATCTACCTCAGTTAGGAACGTAAATTAGCCTGGAATCGAGTCAAAGCAGAACCTTTCAGAACCTTTCAGAACCTTTCAGAACCTTTCAGAACCTTCCAGTGTCGCATGGTCTGTGTGAAGCCTTTTGAAACTGTATGGCAATAACACACCACGGTACACCCAAGAGCATTCTGGGAGCTACTGTTGATTTTATTCATGTTTAATAAATGCTTATTAAGCTCACTTCAGAAGCGCTAAGTGCTATTCTTATGGGCCAATCCCACCAAACGCACATTATTGGTTTTAAAACACGAGGTGCACAACATTTTTTTAAGCCTCTCTGCTGACACTACATTACATTACATTACATTAATGGCATTTGGCAGACGCTCTTATCCAGAGTGACATACAGTTGATTAGACTAAGCAGGAGACAATCTGGAGCAATGCAGGGTTAAGGGCCTTGCTCAAGGGCCCAACGGCTGTGTGGATCTTATTGTCGCTACACCAGGATTAGAACCACTGAGCTTGCGTGTCCCAGTCATTTACCTTAACCACTACGCTACAGGGTCATGTACCTTAACCACTACGCTACAGGGTCATTTACCTTAACCACTACGCTACAGGGTCATTTACCTTAACCACTATTCTACAGGGTCATGTACCTTAACCACTACGCTACAGGATCATGTACCTTAACCACTACGCTACAGGGTCATGTACCTTAACCACTATTCTACAGGGTCATGTACCTTAACCACTATGCTACAGGGTCATGTACCTTAACCACTACACTACAGGGTCATGTACCTTAACTACTATGCTACAGGGTCATGTACCTTAACCACTACGCTACAGGGTCATTTACCTTAACCACTACGCTACAGGGTCATTTACCTTAACCGCTATGCTACAGGGTCATGTACCTTAACCACTACACTACAGGCCTTAGCCGCTATGCTACAGGGTCATGTACCTTAACCACTACGCTACAGGGTCATGTACCTGAACCACTATGCTACAGGGTCATGTACCTTAACCACTATGCTACAGGGTCATGTACCTTAACCACTACGCTACAGGGTCATGTACCTTAACCACTATGCTACAGGGTCATGTACCTTAGCCGCTACGCTACAGGCCTTAGCCGCTATGCTACAGGGTCATGTACCTTAGCCACTACACTACAGGGTCATGTAGCTTAGCCGCTATGCTACAGTCATGTACCTTAACCACTACGCTACAGGGTCATGTACCTTAGCCGCTACGCTACAGGCCTTAGCCGTTATGCTACAGGGTCATGTACCTTAGCCGCTACGCTACAAGGTCATGTACCTTAGCCGCTACGCTACAGGGTCATGTAGCTTAGCTGCTATGCTACAGTCATGTACCTTAACCACTACACTACAGGGTCATGTACCTTAGCCGCTACGCTACAGGGTCATGTACCTTAGCCGCTACGCTACAGGGTCATGTAGCTTAGCTGCTACGCTACAGTCATGTACCTTAACCACTACACTACAGGGTCATGTACCTTAGCCGCTACGCTACAGGGTCATGTACCTTAGCCGCTATGCTACAGGGTCATGTACCTTAGCCGCTACGCTACAGGGTCATGTAACTTAGCCGCTACGCTACAGCCATGTACCTTAACCACTACACTACAGGGTCATGTACCTTAGCCGCTACGCTACAGGGTCATGTACCTTAGCTGCTACGCTACAGGGTCATGTACCTTAGCCGCTACGCTACAGGCCACCCGTAACACACCTGCTCTCCACACCTGTCAATCACTTTGACCGGTATTAATGGCACAGGAGACTGATTTCATGTTTGGTGTGATTAGTTGAAACACAAAACTATTTGAAACACAAAACCTTTCGTGAAATCGTATGCGGTTGGGTGAAAACGCTGTCACCAATTTATCCTAATTTAACCGAACCAGGCAAACCCCGCCTCTATTCCCATATGATTGGACAGCAGAGAAAAGGCTGTCAGTGACGAAGGAACAGCATCAGAATAGGATCATTTGCAGCTGGAATATATGGGTGAAAGCTGCTCATTGATGCTGTGAAACGTCCAGTGTGGAACCTTGTGCAGTTTTAATCACTGTGTGACTGTCACCACACTACGATCGGAGCTCTGCTGTACCTGATACACTGCGGTCTTTGGGATCTGTCTGTAGCTTGACTCTAGCGTGGGGGAAAGGGTAGTGAATTGGCTTCATCTGGAAGGAAAACACACAACCAAGAGCTTTAATGAACGGTTGAAAATAAATACATTGGCTCAGGAGGTCATCTGGCAGTCGGAGGGTTGCCGGTTCGATCCCGCTCTAGACACCTAACCCCCAATTGCTCCTGATGAGCTGGTTAGAGCCTTGTGTGTGTGCGTGTGTGCATGTGTGTGTACAAAAGGAAGCATAAGTGAGGTTCTGGAGTACAGCAGTAATGGCCTACACACGTAAGATCTTTCTGTTTGAAAAAAGTCAAGTGTTAATTCAACTGTAACAGGGTAGATTCGAGTCCAATGGGCACACATCGGAGGTACATTAATGGCATTTGGAAGACGTTCTTATCCAGAGCGTCTGCCAAAAATCAAGAGTTGAAATCAGGAATTCAATTCACACTGAACATTTTACTCTGTATCTCTTTTTATGCCAGTGTTCCTGGTCCCATTAACGGGCAGTGGCACGGTGGCCTGAAAAAAACTTGCGAATTATGCAGAGTCATCAACCAAACTCGTTTAACCCTTTCAACCCCCTTTCAGTAGTGGTTCCACCCAAATCCAAAGGGATTTTGACTTTGGTTGAGAAAATGTAGAAAATTAGGAAGGGTTTAATTGGGGCCCAAATGGTTGGATTGGTTGATGAGTATGGATTGGTTGATGAGTATGGATTGGTTGATGAGTATAGATTGGTTGATGAGTATGGATTGGTTGATGAGTATGGATTGGTTGATGAGTATGGATTGGTTGATGAGTATAGATTGGTTGATGAGTATGGATTGGTTGATGAGTATAGATTGGTTGATGAGTATAGATTGGTTGATGAGTATGGATTGGTTGATGAGTATAGATTGGTTGATGAGTATAGATTGGTTGATGAGTATGGATTGGTTGATGAGTATAGATTGGTTGATGAGTATAGATTGGTTGATGAGTATGGATTGGTTGATGAGTATAGATTGGTTGATGAGTATGGATTGGTTGATGAGTATAGATTGGTTGATGAGTATGGATTGGTTGATGAGTATAGATTGGTTGATGAGTATGGATTGGTTGATGAGTATAGATTGGTTGATGAGTATAGATTGGTTGATGAGTATGGATTGGTTGATGAGTATAGATTGGTTGATGAGTATAGATTGGTTGATGAGTATAGATTGGTTGATGAGTATGGATTGGTTGATGAGTATGGATTGGTTGATGAGTATGGATTGGTTGATGAGTATGGATTGGTTGATGAGTATAGATTGGTTGATGAGTATGGATTGGTTGATGAGTATGGATTGGTTGATGAGTATAGATTGGTTGATGAGTATGGATTGGTTGATGAGTATGGATTGGTTGATGAGTATAGATTGGTTGATGAGTATGGATTGGTTGATGAGTATGGATTGGTTGATGAGTATAGATTGGTTGATGAGTATGGATTGGTTGATGAGTATAGATTGGTTGATGAGTATAGATTGGTTGATGAGTATGGATTGGTTGATGAGTATGGATTGGTTGATGAGTATGGATTGGTTGATGAGTATAGATTGGTTGATGAGTATGGATTGGTTGATGAGTATGGATTGGTTGATGAGTATGGATTGGTTGATGAGTATAGATTGGTTGATGAGTATGGATTGGTTGATGAGTATAGATTGGTTGATGAGTATAGATTGGTTGATGAGTATAGATTGGTTGATGAGTATGGATTGGTTGATGAGTATAGATTGGTTGATGAGTATGGATTGGTTGATGAGTATAGATTGGTTGATGAGTATAGATTGGTTGATGAGTATGGATTGGTTGATGAGTATAGATTGGTTGATGAGTATGGATTGGTTGATGAGTATGGATTGGTTGATGAGTATAGATTGGTTGATGAGTATGGATTGGTTGATGAGTATGGATTGGTTGATGAGTATGGATTGGTTGATGAGTATGGATTGGTTGATGAGGTTCAGAGTGCGCTGTGGAGGCTGTGCTCGAGTGCCCATGGCGCTCTGAAACTGAAAGGGTTAAGTCCTCACCTGCCGTCGGTCCAGAGGGTGTGTGCTCTCCAGGTGCATCTCACGTGGCTTGTCGAACCAATCAGTCTCCTCACGCCGGAGGTGATACGCTTCGGGGGAAACAAAACGGGCTGAAATGACTCACTCTGGCCCTCGCTAATAAGCAGCACAAACAGCCATGCATGACTGCCCGGGCTCTAGTCCTCCGGTTAAAGTGCTCGGGGGACAAATCATGCAAGAAAAGTGTGAAACACACAGACAGGAAGCAGAGACTGGACAGGACGGGAGTCTAGACAGAACGGGTGCAGAACAGAACGGGTGCAGAAAGAACAGGTGCAGAACAGAACGGGTGCAGAACAGAACAGGTGCAGAACAAAACAGGTGCAGAACAGAACAGGTGCAGAACAGAACGGGTGCAGAAAGAACAGGTGCAGAACAGAACGGGTGCAGAACAGAACGGGTGCAGAACAGAACGGGGGCAGAACAGAACGGGTGCAGAACAGAACGGGTGCAGAACAGAACGGGTGCAGAACAGAACGGGAGCAGAACAGAACAGGTGCAGAACAGAACAGGTGCAGAACAGAATGGGAGCAGAACAGAACAGGTGCAGAAAAGAATGGGTGCCGAACAGAACGGGTGCAGAACAGAACGGGTGCAGAAAGAACGGGTGCAGAAAGAACGGGTGCAGAACAGAACAGGTGCAGAACAGAATGGGAGCAGAACAGAACAGGTGCAGAAAAGAATGGGTGCAGAACAGAACGGGTGCAGAACAGAACGGGTGCATTGGCAGTGGAGGTGATAAAAGAGTCTTCCACTTGTCAACTACGCTATAAGCAAACAAAAATCCCAAAGGAGAAAAATAAATAAACAACAAAAAGAATCAGTCATACTTTCAGCATATCAAAACTTCAAAAAGTCATTAACTGAAAATGCTCTGCGCCCATTCAATAATTTTTCTTGAGCATTTTTTAAATTTCATATGGAATTAATTTACAGGCATTGCTTTGGGTACATCGCTTTCATCTTGCAAAAAAAGTTCAATGTTAACTTTTTACCTACCCGCTCCCCAGTGTAAAATGACGGGCTAAATATTTTTGTTTTGGTTAGTTTGTCATCTCTTCTGGGTCTGGCATTTGAATTTTTTTAAACCAGTTTACCGTTCATAAGACCAACCTATGCTGTTTTTATGAGCCTAAACAACTGAACAGGGGCGGAACCTGACTGAACCTGTAAATTATGTAATATTTGTCTTATGTAAAATATAATATGGTACGGCAGCAATGCGCCACGGGGCATGTGAGATGTACCATGTTCAAATGTTTCAACTTTAGCAGCTCCTCTAGCTAGCTCAGATATACTGTCTCTGTCTACACCAAGAGAACACAAAAGGTCACATTGCTCTTCATCTGAACAAAGTGTCTGTTCTTGAGTTCAGTATCCCATGTATGTATGTATGTATAGATTAAGTGATTTAAGGTATATTCTGTATAATACCATCTTTGTACTCATCTGTGTATGGTGAAATTAGTATAATTCTTTACCATTTCTATCTTTGGAGTTGATTTTCTCAAAACATTTTGGACAATAGTACAGGGCATTTTTCTCAGTGCATAATCATCCTATCATCATGGAACTTTGCAACCTTGACTCCATATGCTGTAAAGTAGACGCCAGCAAGTATATTTTGAGCCCATTGAGATTTAGTTGTGGGTACAGCATCACAAATCTCATTGTTGGTCGATCCTGGCATTTCACCATTTTTCTTCAAAAATTACTATTGGGTACTGGCTCAAAACAATCTTCATTGAAAGAATTATAACAATATCTTACTTGGTTCAGATTATTACTGCTACAAAAATGTTTGAATTTGTCATTTCTGCCATCTTGAACAAAGTGAGACATTTACATATTTTGTCAGAATTTATCTTTTCAAGTCGATACCTCATGATAATTGAAGTATGCACCTTTGAAATGATCTGGGCTGCGTTTCCCGAAGCCTTCTTAATGCTACGTCATTTGTAAGTTATACCTTAATGTTTCAGCATGTGTCCTGAAAAGTTCTTAGCTAAGTATACCTTTTGTAAGTGGTACTTTTGTAAGGTTGGTCTGGACCACTCTTAGCTATACCTTAGCGATGTTGTAAGCTCACTCCACTAGTGGCCACCACTGTTATGACCTCAAGCCTCTGAAATCAGCCGTTGCAGCCTAGTTACATCTCTGTGAAGTAATACTCTAATAAGACACTAATAATTCTACATTTGTAGTTGGCTAATAATGTTACTAAAATATCACATTAAAATACCACATTAATGAGAGTGTTTACATGCAATTGTACATTACGATGGATGTACAAGTGCATGTTGCACTTTATTGAATGTGTTGCCTAATTGCCTTCCATCCATCCATCCATCCATTATCTGAACCCGCTTATCCTGAACAGGGTCGCAGGGGGGCTGGAGCCTATCCCAGCATACATTGGGCGAAAGGCAGGAATACATCCTGGACAGGTCGCCAGTCCATCGCAGGGCACACACACCATTATTCAGTGCCACCTCCTCTAACAATATCAATAATAAAAATACAATTTGTTTGCTGTGAAACTGCATATTTCTTTGTTTTTTTCCAGCATAGCTTATGTAAAAAAATTACAAAATGTTGTTTTCGTGTTGGTGTGTTTTGCTTGTTGGTGTGCTTTTGTTGAAAAAGTCAAGCCAATCAGAGAAAAAAGTGAATTACACCAGAAATGCGATGGTGCTTCTGGCAAATCAACCCTGAGTGCAAAGACATTTAAGGAACAACGACAAAAATAAAACATGACATACCAAAGAAGGCGGTTTGCCTGGTGGGGTAGCGGGATGATGTGTGGTTGGATAATTCAGTTTGTACGTTTTCAATTCTATTAATAAGTTCCCACCAGTCGTGATAAATGCAATATTTTAGTATTCCTGTTTTATTTATAAATAATACTACTTTCTCTCATAACACTGTCAAGCAGCCGCTGCATGGAGTGAATAATCGATCCTGGAAAGTCGATGGGTCTAGTAACGTTGCATGTAGAAGCTGTCCCTTAAGAAACCTCCGAAGGGATAGTTCGGGAAACACGCCCAGAAAAGTAAACAACTTTAGTAAGGTATACCTTTCGAGTCTTCATAAAACACTAAGAGACACTTATCGGGAAACGTGGCCCCAACGTTTTTGGTGGAACATAACCAGGTGTTTTCACGGCTTGTCAAAAAAATAAGGAAAGGTCATCCACTAGGAAGTTAGCGATCAGAAAAGTTGCTATACGCAGTGAAATATCTATTGCTGTAACACACTTTTGCTTTCCCTGGTGATCTTCTAAAATATGCTTTTCTTAACCTATCTGTGATGTATCAAACCAAATATTATCCCTCATAATGATCAATTCCAAGGAAGTTTGATGGGGCAAGATACTTTCATACTGTATTTCATACCTGATTTGAAGACATTTTGGAGTGATCACATTACAAAACATTAGGGATCACGTCAGAAGTTCGCCTTCTGTAGATAGAAGATTCTTTTTTTTCATGTAATGGAATGGAACATACATAAAATACACCTGAATGGTGTATGAAATATCACATTGCAAGGTTATGTTGAAGATCAAGAAAATTTGAATTTTGCCAATACTCCCCGCTGACAAAATGCTACAAAAGTGTTCTTATATGCTGAAGAGTAGAATATGCTGCAGAGTAGTTTTATGGAAAACAAATACACTGGATACATACTGGATTTTTTTTGTAAAATATAATAAATACATTTCAGAGCAATGTATTTTACAAAAAAAATACATATCGCAATACCTGCAAATTTGTATACTTGCCCATATTTTGAGGTATTGCAATATTTTTACAGTATACTACATTTCAATATATTGTAGTATATTCCATTTCCATAACTGCCTTATGATGGTGCCACTTTTAAGAAATAGTAAAAATTTTCAGAAGCGACCTTTTCAAAAAAACATATTAAAAATATCTATAAATATTATATGGGGAAAAAAAAGTATCATGTTCAACTGTTCTGCCAGGGAGACTTACAAAATTACAGAAAATGTACAATTTAAACGCACGTTGCATATGTGAAAGTGCCTGAAAATAAACTCATTTCCACAGAGACAGACTATCTGAAGATAGTTTTCCCATTTTCTTTTTTCTTCTAAAGCCAATTCCCAGAGAATGCGACAGGGTGTGGAAAGTGCGCTGGATGGAACACGTAATCAGTTATTGCGATAAAGGACGTACAGTACATCTCAAAATGGCCACCAGCGTTAGCCTCCGTTAGCAGTACAAAGAGAATGCGTTGTCATTCATGGCGTGTGGCATGAACCAATGACTGAGGTGGGGTAGGGGATGGGGACCGCTCGTGGAGGAGCTAGGACACGTGTGTGGTGTGCATTCAGACATATCTGCAGCATTCGGCAGCACACGTATGCATGACCGCACCTGATATGCAATGTTCGCGAGCCGAATGCTCGGAGTGCGTATGAAACATGGATACCGATGGGTTTCAGCGGGGCGGTTGGGTGTTGCCACGGAGATGCAGTTTGTTCAAACCATGAGACAACATGGCGGGATATATTTATGCTTCATGGGGGTTGGGGGAGGGGAAGTTACATCATTATCTCACCTTCTGCATCCCAGCTCGTGCCTCCCGCTGTGATGCAAAGTTATATTTTAGGAACTAAACAGCAAAAACGTGCTACAAGAGAAAGTTAATGCTTCCTACAGAGCTAAACAGAACAGAGAGCATCCTCAACCTACAATCTGCTTTCTTCTGATTCTTAACATGCACTAAAGTCACATTTAAACCTATGGTACAAGGACTATCTGTGATGTTTTTAGTAGCTGTTTATTAGATTAAACAATCTATTTTATCTTACATTAAAGTCAATGAGTCCCTTTATTGTGTAACCAAACTGACTTATTAGATTAGACAGAACATGTGACATCTTACCTACTGTTTAACTTTGATACATTACAGGACTGTATTGGATATAAAGTCCTTCATTTGTCTTTAGAAGCATTTAATGATCTTGTTTTACTGGCAAAGTTTTGACAGAATCTTGCATGGTCTACAAACATTTACAGTAGCATCCAAACTGTTTTGTAATGTACTCATCTGTTGACCACTGAAAAGAAGACATATACATGTTCACTTGAATTCAACAGAAGGGGAATAACAGGATATTGTACTAAAGAATAATCCTCAATGTGTGAAATATACTGGTGTGTAACTCAAAAGTGCTCAGTGTCAAGCCAATAAATCAACGTTTGCTTTATCTGTCGTACATACAAAAAAAATGTGATCTTATAATAAGATTATATTTAATTATTAGTGAAATTATGGTGCTATCTTCTTTAAGTTGCAGTGTGCAGACATTTGCGATTGGTCCCCCCGCTTTCTTGAGGTTAAATGATCATCGGTGGAATACAGAAAAATGTATTAATGCAGCAATAACTTCTGTCAGAACCTTCACCAACACTAATGGACGATGGAACATAATAAGATATTCCACAGGTAATAATTATAATGCAGTACACAGATAAAATGAGAGAAGGGTACACTCGGTGCTTGACTCTTCTTTAGAGACATTGCAAAGACAGAAAAACATGAAAACCCTAAACAAAATGCCGATGATAAATCATTGTAACACGTTAGTGGCATTAGAAACCCCCTTCCCCTCTCCACTATTCAAAGGTCTCAAAAGACCTGCAGTCTTTTGGCAGTTTGACATTTTTAAAGTCGGGCTGTAACTGTCTGGAATGCACTCAGAACTGATCAACTTCCAATAAATATTCCCACTGGAAACACTTAGTCCCTGGGTAGATTTCAAGTACACATCAGCAACGTTATAAAACACAGTGGATGCTATTCATAAAAAAGCAACAGCAATTCCTCTGAGTCTAAAATCATTTCTTACCTGGTAATACTTACTGGTTTATAAAGGTTAGCCACTGAATGATCATGTGGATACTTTGAAAGTAAAGCCAACAGTCTAAAGGCAGAGTGTTTGTAGCAGCACTACTTTAATATCAAACATACATTTGAAGATATGCAAAATAAATATTGCTTATGATCACGTATGCATACTGTCTCTATAAAAAATCAAAGACATGCAACTTATTGCTGATTGATTCAAGCTGCACCAAACATACACATACATGCATCTATGGAGATGGTATAGTTAAATAATCTGGAAAATATGTAGGTAAACAATAAGGAGTACCATGGACTCATGCTTGAAATTTGCATGGTTGAAACTGACAGTGAAAATATCTTCAAAAAAACATAAAACTATGTTCTTTCTATTGTATAATCTTGTTGTCTTTATTAAATCAACAGTACAATACTATTTTTAAAACAACTGCCCAAACAAATGAATAACCTCAAATCTAACTAAAAATATTACATGTTCAACCAAGTAAGTAGTAAGATAGAATGTTTCCAATCAATATGAAACTGAAGGTTTTTCCCTGCTTTAATGCCAAAGATATGGTGATCCAATCTCCACTCTCGAGAGAATTTTTGGGTGCCACCCACCCCTTATTTAAGAGCCAATATCTCTAGAATGACAAATCCAATGAGGCTAATGTTTTGGATTTTCTTTATTGGACATATAAATAACATTTACACAAAGTTGACTGAAATTGTGCTAGTTTTTTTCTGAAAACTGGAACATTTCTATCATTGGAAGACTGCAATTGCAAAAAAATATTAATTATATGCATATTCAAATCAAAACCTGAAATCAGCCAGCTCTGCCTTTACAATGAGATAGTCATTGCGCCTTTAAAAACAGAGAACCTCTCACTGATCTAAAGACCTAAAGATACTTAAACATAAAACAGTGTTGACCTGCCTAAAGGCAAACTCATCTTTTCAATGAGAAAGATCACAAAGAAAATGCAACCTTCTAAATAATGGTTTGTGTATCTATATTCAAGATGTCATTGGGAAATGTGTGGTGCTTTATGTGTCCATTATGGTCTTCCAGTCAACCGACCCTCTGTTTATGTAGTGAATCTGTGAAACATTTGCTGCAGGATTTACAAATCATTTTGAAAGGTCACTATTCCGACTTAGGATATAAGTGAAATGTCATCACCCTGTTGTTACTGAACTGTATGGAAGTTCAAAGAACAATAACTGATGTTTTTGCCTCAAAACAGATCTATTCGATTTCTATGAATTAACCTTTACCTTGAATATTCAAGTAAGATATGCATCTTGAATATTCTTCTATTCCCTAGTTTAAAAACTTGTCCCAGAGGCACTTACATTATACAATGTCTGATCACATGAAAGTATTAAGCTATGTCACAAAGACGTCAAATTCTCTTATCGTCAGTGCCGTATATTTACAGTGTAGTTCCAAGTGATATGAGTTATGTAAGACTAAAATCAATCAATATACAATTTTTTAATTTTTTTTAACAACTTCACATGCAACTCACAGAAAAAACAACACATACAAGTACATTTCATGAGAAGATTGAACAAGGAGCAACATACAGAAAGCACACAGTATAAGCATGACTCCAGCATGCATTGAGGGTAAACAGAAAAAAGAAAGAAGAAAACAGTTACAGTCATAGACAGTAAACAGAAGCATAACAAGACACAACAAACAACTAAAAAAGAAAAGCAAGCTTGTTATGCGTAGACAGGAATGCAGTCAGTCGCATGCATTAACAGCAGACCCGCAGAGCAGGAGTGGGGGATGAGCTCAGGGCTCGGTTTACCTTCGCTGTCGGACATTGCCCCCTGCAGGTCGTCCATCATGAAGGCGATGTCCCGGTCATAGCCGCGGGTCCGGGACTCCTCTCTCATATGCTGCTGGACTTCAGGGAGGGAGTGGCTTGAGCCAAATTGGTCCCTGGAGTCGGCAGATATAGGCGGGAGGGGTCCTGCCGAAGCCCGCGCCATTCCCATGGGCTGCCCGACCGGACTCAGGGGGCTCTCCTCCTCCGAGTTCTGGGCCACAATCGGGATGCGCCCCCGGCTCTGGCTTATGGGGAGGCTGGTCGGCTTGGGTCTCGCCGTGGGGGCTGCGGAGAAAGAGGCGTCCAAGTGCTCCCCCTCCGTCTTCAGCCTGAGGGAGGAGCTGGAAGAGTCCCTTTTGATGGAGAGGTCAAGGCCGTAGACGGAAGAGGGCCTAGAGGAGGGCCGGGACCTGCTGCCGCTCGGGTACGTGCCATCGTCCATCAGGGACGAACGGACGGTCGGCCCCAGATTCAGAGACTGGCCGAGGTTGAGAGAGTGGGCCAGGTTGGCCCCAAGGGATGAGCCCAGGTACTTCTGCTGCTCGGCGATGTTCTTCCTCAGGCCCAACGTGATCTCATCCTGCAGCAGCCGGGCCCGGGAGGACAGCGCGCTGACCGATGAGGCGCTGGAGCCGAGGTAACTGTCGTAGTCCGGCTCCAGGTCCCGAGTCTCTTGGATTGGGGAGAACTTGGTGACTTTAGGGTCCATCAGAGCTTTTTTGTGCTTGGCCTGCTTCTGGTAGAGCACAGAGGCCGGGAGCTGTTTGGCGGCCTGTTTCTCCAGCGTCAACCTGCCAATGCTGTACTTCTCCGCCTTGGGGAAGTGGCGGTAGCTGCCCTCGCCGGGGTAGTAGTGCGGCAGCCCCGTCAGGTGGTCCAGCCCCTCACCGCTTCGCCGGAACTCCTGCTTGATCTGCTGCTTGAGTAGCTTCAGCTCATAGGGCTCCTCCATGGAGTCTTCCCCTTTCCCGTAGGAGTGCAGTCTGGAAGATGCCTGCAGGGGCCCCAGGAAGTCTGACACCTCGGCTGCCCGTCGGACCTGTGCGGCCCGCAGTAGCCGGTCGGCCTTGGCCAGGTCCTTGTCTGGGATAGAAAAGCCAGAAGAGAGGCCTGACGAACCCTTGGTGAGCTCGCCGATGTCATCGATCAGGACGTAGTTCCTGTGGTGGTCGATGTCGGCGTAGAAGGAGTCGGCTGAGACGCTGGACATGGGGCTGCTGGCCATGCTGCCCCGCTCCTCCAGGCCCAGTCGCAGGTCCAGGCTGCTGGCCATGCTGCCCCGCTCCTCCAGGCCCAGTCGCAGGTCCAGGCTGCTGTACTTGCCTCCGCCCAGGTGCGGGATGCTGTAACCGGGCTCGGCCGAGGAAGAGCCCATCATGAGGGGCTGGTTGCGGATGACCTCGTAGTTGGTGGTGATCTTCGGCTCCAGGTCGGACAGCGTGGCCTGCAGGGCCTTCTGCTGAAGGAGGAGCATCTGGGCATGCTGGTAGTCCTGCTGCTGGGAGCTCTGGGGGTAGGAGAGTGTGGGCACGGAGGAGTAGATGGACTGGGACTGGTAAGGGGACACCTGCTGGTGGTAGAGGGAGGGTTCGTAGAGGGTCTGTTGGGTGTACTGGGTGGCAGCAGCCTGGGTCTGTGGGGCGTAGGTGTACTGGGTGTAGGGACTCTCTGACTGGCCGTACTGGGCCTCTGACTGGGTCTGAGGTGGGACAAACTGGTTGAGCTGGGACTGCGGTGCGGTCCTGGGCCTCTCCCGGCTGTGGCCGTTCCCACTCCTGGTCTCCCGGATGTTGCTGACCTCGCTGTCGGACATGTAGTCGCGCTCCTCCGCCACGCCCTGCAGGTAGGCCCTCTCCCTCTTCTCCCGCTCCTTCAGCAGGGCCTCCTTCCGCCGGTTAATGCCCATCTCCAGGTACCTCAGCTTGGCGTCGATCTCCTTCTCCTCCTCGTCTAGCTCGGCTTGCTTTTTGCGGAGCTTGGAGGATTCCCGCTCCACCAGGTCCAGCTCCCGGTCTATGTCCTGCAGGATCTTGGCCCTGGCGATGGTGGTGTTCCTGCATAGGCGTCGGCGGGTGGAGCCGGTGCTGTAACCTGATTGGCTGCCAGGGTCTTCTTCTGCCGGGGGGTTTGGGAGAGTGCGTTTAACCTTCTTCTGAGTGCCTGACGAAGTGCCACTCTGCAAACCTTTGCTCTGAGCGGAGGAAGGAAAAACAACAAACAACCTGAACTTTATCTCTGAAAAACAAGAGCCCTGATAAATTAATACTAAAATGGCTGGAGGCATTTCTCAAACAATTACTTTAATAATAAATCGAATTTAAAATATATCTGATTCTGTGTGCTTTTCAAATTTTCAAATGTTGATTGTCTGCAAGGAATTTAGTTTTAAATTAAGCTAATAAATAAATATTTAGCTCATCTAGAAATAATATGGATGATTTAATTTCTTTCAGGATATTCATGTTTTACTGATAAGGTAAAAACACAATTTAGATAAAGAAGCAAATAGTTTGCAAAATGGAATCTCCTTCACCCTTGGTTAATTTGTAGATGACGATAAACTATTCAAAATACCTATACCAATAAGACTCTTTTATAAGGGTAAAGGATTCTATATAACTTGTTTCCTACCCCTCAAGCTCAGCTATTGGCTTTTTTGTTGTTGTTTAATATATAGGAGAAACTTGCTCCAAAATCAAAATCATTCGGGCAGAAAACTGGTTTCCACTTGACCAGAGAGGGTCACCATCAAATCAGACCATTTACTCAGTTTCCTCCATTTCCTCCCTGCTGTGTGCAGCTTCTCCAAACTCAAAAAGCAACATTCATTTTCGCAATCCTCACATGATCCCCAGGATTGGAAATGTAAAATATTTTAAGTGAATAGCATTAATTGACCATTATGACAATGCAATTAACAGTAATCTGCTAATGGTGGTATTGACAGAAAACTATTGAGGAAAAAACGTTACTTTTATACTATATATGCATCCACAATGAGTATGCATCGATTTTTTCAGTTAACCAAATACATTTCTTTGTGTTGTACATGCACTGTAACCGTGACAACTTAATAATAAACAACTAGAAAAACATGAAACATTATTAAAGTCTGTTTTAGAATGTGAAACACCCCTTGTTGCACTATTACACAAAACAATAAGAGCAGTTGTTACATCACGGTACACAAGAGAGGAGCAAAATAAAAAATAAATCTTCAGCAAAATTTCCTTAAGGAGTATAATTAAAACAGCCAACAATGATTACCTATAATTAAAAGGCAACATATAATACGCAGTGCTGTCACTCTGAAGCGCTAACAGCATTAGCAAAGTAACAGTGTTATCAAGAGTGCACAGAAACCCTGTGACAATTGTAAGACAATTTGTAAGCAATTCATGAAAAAACTGTTAGATGCATGTTTTGGATTCAGTCATTTGGGACAGTGGAAAGAAATACAGGATCCTGTGCGTGCAGTGATAAATGAGATCCTATATTCATCAAAAAAGCATGGCCATAAAAATAATTGAGTAGCCAGTGAAGCTTAGATTCAGAATGTCACATTGAGTTACCTGAACTTTCCTTGATTTTTCATTTTCAAGATAGTATCAGACACACTTCAGTTACCACTTTGTCTTGAGAGATATAAAGCTAATCTGACTATTATAACTGTAAGAGGGAATAACTTTGCAAGAACATTTCTACACCCATTTAGTCTGTTATACCAGAAGGGAGGTAGGCGTGATATAGCACTGGCAGCAAATAGTGCAGAACAAAACTATATTCATGTATGTACAATTTCAAAAGGAAGAGGGCTATTTCAACTTTTTCTCGTAAATTCAATTGAATAATATTATATGAATTTGATAATGATAATACTAATAATAAATACTACTACTACTACTACTACTTCTACTACTACTACTACTAATAAACTTCACCAACATTATATTGTTTTGTACACAGCAGTTATTCACACTTGCAATATCCAGTTTTAACATAACCTCACTGAATCAACACATTAACATCACAAAAGTACTTACTGAGTACACATCCGAATACTGGAAATTAGAGCCGGGTCTTTCTTCTGCGGGACTCAAGGATTTGGGATCAGATACGGACCGCTGCATGGCTTTCAGTGTCCGTGGGCTTTGAGGGGGCTTGGATGGATCTGTGGTCAACATTTTCTGCGGGCTTACTTCCCCAACAGATTTATCATATTGAACTCTTTCTAGTGATTTGTTTGGGGACAGGGGTGAGATGGGCGAATACAATACTTTGGGAGACTTGGGAGGGGAAGGTGCAACTTGGAGGGAGGAATCAGCTTTTAAGTGGGTGTTGTAGCCTATCTCTAAGGGAGTGGGGCGTCTCTTGTCTTTCTCGGGAGATGACATACCAGAGCCTGTATCAGCATGGTAAGTCACGCTACCACCTCGGCCATGCTTTCCAATCTCAAGCTTGGTATCCAACTGTGCCTTTACTGATGGCCTTTTGATAGTTCCTGAAGAATCTGTCTGCACTGAGATCTCAGCGACAGTCTGGATGGCGATGCTGGAAACCTTGGATCCCTGCTTGCTGGAGCGGGACCTACGCCTGTTCCTGGTGGGGATGTCCCAGTCCTCCTGGTCCTCATCGTCAGTCTGGACACTGGAGTCCACGCTCTTCTTATTCCTCCTCCTCCGCCCGGTGTAGGCCTTCTCCACACCGTCTTCTTCATCCGTCTGAACCCCGCTGTCTACCATCTTCTTGTTGGAAACTGTGGTTACCCTGTGGTCAAGCTGCACAGGCTTCTGGTACTCGGTCTGCGGCGTTTCAGTGGAGCACGGCAGGCTGGTGATGTACTGGGCAACTCCCTCAATAGGAACGGTGTACCAGGTCGTGTTCTGCTGCAGCTCGAGGCCGGTGGTAGAGGATGACGCGGTGGTGTCATCCTGCACTGGCCAGTACTGCCCGTTATCTCCCAATACGTACTGCTGGTCCAATGGGATCTGCTCTGAGCTGGCGAGTGGAGAACCTCCCTCTGAAGGGTCGTAGCCATATGGGAACAGGTGCCTCATCTTCTGCTCCTGTAGCTGCTGCTGCAGTTGCTGTTGGAGCTGCTGGATCTGTTCTAGCTGCAGCTGTTGCTCGGCGTAGGTCTCCTGCTGCATGAGCAGGTGGGCCTGGTGCTCCTCTTCCTGCTGCATCAGCAGCTGCCGCTTCATGGTCTGCAGTTCCTCCAGCTCCTTCTGCACCAGGACCTGCTCCTGCTCGCGGAACCTCTGGATCTCCAGCCGCTCCCACTCCAGCTCCTCGGCCAAGCGCAGCTGCTTCAACTTCTCCAGCTCCAGGAGGTCGCGCTCCATCCGGTACTGCGCATCGTCCGAGATGAGTGGAGAGGCTAAGGCCTCCAGCGAGGCGGCTATGGCCTCCAGCGAGGCATCTGCGTATGCGTCGCGGAGCGAAACCTGGGGGAAGGCCGCAGACATGGCGACCATCTCTTGGCTGAAAGCTTGTTCTTGTGCTGTGGCTGTAGTGGGTAAGAAACTGTAGGATTGAGATGATACTGCTGGCATAGTGTCATGAGTGTGCATTCTTGTCAAAGCATCGTACGTTGTACTAAATATCGGTCCTGGCTGGGTAGTGATTGCATATGTTGATGGAAACGGTGCGGTTATGGAAGAGTATACCACACCATTTGAGGACCTGAGGACATTATTTACACCAAAGTGTGTTCCCACAGTAGGAGTTATTCTGGCTTGGGAATATTGAGGAATGGTCATTCCAGAATAGGCTCCTGCACCCTTGCTTGAGTAGTCCATAATTTCACCTGCAAAGGTTCACAAATATACCTCAGTCCTTAAAAATATGACATAAATATAACTGTAGACTAAAAAACCATGCCCATCCAGCCGAAAGAAAATAAAACAGAAAGCATGCAAAAAAAACCTCCAGTTGTGTAGTTAGCAGGAAGCAAAGCCAAAACACTGTGGGATAACACGCAGGCACATGCATGCATCTGTGTGCAAAAAGAAAAAGGGAAAAAAATTACATGGATACCAAAGCACACTCTGATTCATCTTCAAAATGCAAAACAGACACAACACGAAAAGAAAAAAAAATTCAAAAGAGAAAGTCACAGGTATCAACCAGGAATGAGCGGCAGCAATTCAAAAGGGTATTTCAAAGACAAGTCTGCCACCATCTCATCATACTGACCTGTGGACATCTTTCCAGCCGTCAAGTCCACTGCACCCTCTGTGGCTCCATTTTCATAACCATTTTTGAACAGTAACCCAGACTCTGCTAGATTATTTTCAGAGATGGAGGGTGACACGCCATCAGAAGCTTTTGCCCCAGTGTGATCGAGCTGGTAACGATCGTCTCTATAGCCAAAGCTCTCTTTGGATAGCGTGGTTGGCGGTGGCTGCGTTCCACAGCTCCCAGCAAAAGGGAGACTGTACACCACATCACAGCAAATGACTCGTCTCCCGGCTGTGAGGTCCACGGGTTTGCCATCGTCTTCAATGAGGCTGCTAACCACGGCTGAATTAGACCCATCGACAGCAACCATAGTTTCAGAAGGTTTTGATGTGGTCAGGTCTATGGCGCCAACTAGCCCCACTTCTACACGGGTAGGAAGACTGGTGCTATTGATTAGGCTGGCTGGGGCAACTGTGACAGGTGTCCCAAGATTTTCCACATTTGTAATGGCTCCAAAAGAGAGATTAATGGGGGCATCTTCATTAGAAGCAGGTGTGGCCTTGGAATCTAAGGTTCTATATATTATCTGGGCAACTGGCTCAAATGGCTTGGATGTTGTGAGCTGAAGAGGCATTGATGTAGGCCCAACATGTCCAAGCTCCTGGGGTCTATCAGCAGCACCATTATTGTAAGCTATTGTGGCTGTGCAGGTGACAATGGTTATGCTATCAGTCACGACAGACAGAGTTGAAGCTGGCACTGACTCTGCACTGAGATTCACGACGGCTGGCTGCACTGCACTTGTCTGGCGTCCACTGCTATCACTGGAGAAAGACTGTCGCCTTGAATTAGGGGCAGACAAATCCAACCCTTTATCAGTCATTTCGACATTGAGCCTCAAGGTTCGAAGATCAACAACATCTGAAGAGTACATCCTCCCATTCTCTTTTGGCTTTGGTGGGCTTTTAGCAGCGTCTGGGGGAATAGTGATAGCAACACTAGCTGTCCTTGTTGCGGGAGGTGTTCCCGGTAATCTTTCACGGACAACAGACACTGTAGTCCTTTGTACCTCTGTGGTTACAACCTGGGCAACAAGGCTGGGCAAAGTTATAGCAGGCTGTGCTGCAGTCGAAATGGAGGAATAAATGTGACTCATGCTTGAAAGAACTTTTTCAGATCCCTGTATTTCTTGGCTCTCCACTGATTTTGTATACTGAGTGAATGCTACTGGTGCTGTAGGCCCTGACTGTGACTGCTGTATTGATGGGGACACTGTGGCTGGACTTGTGGGAGCTTGGGTTATAATGCCTTCAACAGGAGTACTGGGCTCTGATGGTAATGTGATGACTACATAAGTTTCATGGAGAGAACTTGCGTATCTGGGGGATAAAGGAGATCTGGGTGATGATGCACTTAGCCTGCACTCTGGGAGCGTGTTCAGATTCAGAGTCATGTCACCCGAACTTACTGTGGCAACAGGTCCCGGCTGTGACACTGTTATAATCTGTTGGGCTACCACTGGCCTTGGAGCAACTGGAGGCCTGACACTTTCCCCTGGCTTGTGACTGAATATCAAACCTGCCGGAATGGATGCAGGTTTCGGTGGTACGGGTGGCGGTACATTAGGTTTGTAAGTAGGGCTTGTTGAACCCTTCACTGCTGTTGGGCCTGTGGTCGTTATTGTTGCTTGAGCCACTGTTATAGCTGAGGAGACAGGCACTGCTGCAGCAGTTGAAGATAATTGAGGGGTGCCGAATGGAGGCTTTTGTGGGTAGAAAGTTGGCATAGGTATAGTGGGAGGAGGTAGGGGTGGAGGCGGTGGGGGTGGAGGGGGATGAGCAATGACTGGAATGTCCACCTTTCCCTGAGACGAGGCTCGGAGAAGGGCTACAGGTTTGGGGGGGACTGGGGGGGGTAATGTTGGTGGCTGAGTTACGGAGACACTGGAAGAAACCGTAGCTGAAACTACACTAGACACAACAGGAGTATATTGAGGTAAAGTAGGTATTGGTGAAACACTCACAAGAGCGGAAGGTGAACCTGATAAGGAACTAACAGGAGGAAGGGTTGAACTTATCTGACTGGTAGCTTCAATCACAGGACTAGCAGGTGCCACTGATACAGTCCCTGCCACTATATCTGGTGATGCGTGGGCAATCATAGAAATTTTATCCATGCTTGGCACTGAAATAACCACGTGTCCTTGAGCAGTCTGTTTTTCAGGTGGGGAAACAGAGAGAGCTAATGGTGCAGTCGACATTAGATTACTTGAAAGAGTCACTGGTAAAGGCAGAGTAACAGCTGTCTCAGAAACTGCAGACTGAGACAGGATGGGATCCTCCATGTTAGGTTGGATGTCTACAACCACAGTTTCTTTTGGCTGGGAGGGTGTTGGTGTCATGGAACCTACATATTGGTCAGTCTCTGCCACTGGGATATCTGAAATAGTTTGTGGCAAAGTGACTGATGTGGGTGAAGGTGGCTGCGGTGGGGGATAGGGTGGTGTGACTTGAGTTAATGAAGCTGGAGTAGGTTCTGAAACAGGGGCTGGAGGTACAGCTGAAGCAATAGCTGGAGCAGAAACCAATTCAACAGTAGGAACCATAACAGACACTGAAACTGAAACTGGTTCTTGAACTGCAACTGACACATGGAGAGGAGGTGAAACTGGTTCTGTTGCTGAAACTGGAACGTGGATTTGAGCTGATACTGGTTCTGTTGCTGAAACCGGAACACGGATTTGAGCTGAAACTGGTTCTGTTGCTGAAACTGGAACACGGATTTGAGCTGAAACTGGTTCTGTTGCTGAAACTGGAATGTGGATTTGAGCTGATACAGGTTGTGCAGTTGGAATAATGACAGGAACTGGAACTGGAACTTGTTCGGGAATTGAAACTGGTTCTGGAATGGGAACTGAAACATGGACTGGAGCTGAAACTGGTTCTGGTGTTATAACTGGAGCAGGGATTTGAGCTGATATTGGTTGTGCAGGCAGAATCATAACAGGGACTGTAACTGAAATTGTTTCTGGAACTGAAACTGGTTCTGGAATTCCAACTGGTTCTTGAACTGGAACTGAAACATGGAGAGGGCCTGAAACTGGTTCTGTTGTTGAAACTGGAACACGGATTTGAGCTGATACTGGTTGTGCAGTTGGAATAATAACAGGAACTGGAACTGGTTCTGGAGCTGAAACAGGTCCTGTAACTGGAGCAGGGATTTGAGCTGATATTGTTGCAGTCCGAATTACTGGAACTGGTTCTGGAACTGAAACATGGACTGGTCCAGGAACTGGAGCCATAACAGGAACTTGTTCTGGAACTAGAACTGAAACATGGACTGGAGGTGCAACTGGTGCTGTTGCCACATAGGGAGTAACCTCTGGCAGTGGAACACAAACAACAGAAACTGTCTCTGACTCTGTGTCTGAGGTGACTGCAGCTTCCGGAATAGATGTGTCTAAAACAGGGTCTGGCACTGCAACCATCTCTGAAGTGCAAACAGGGGCTGGAGCTGAAACTTGCACCGGATCTTTATCTGGAGCAGCCTTTGACTGTGGAACTTCACATACAACAGAAATGGGATCTGAAGCTGGAGTTGGAGTTATTGAAACTGGTGCTGTGGTTATAGTTGTAACTGGACTGTCTATTTGCTCTGGAATGTCACAAACAAAATATTTTTGCTCTGAAACCAGAGCTTGAGCATTTAAAACAGACTCTGCAGGGGCATTAGGCTGTGGGACAACTGACATAGGTTCTGAGATGAGAGCTGGGCTTTGAGTTAGCACTGGTTTTGGAGCAGAAGCAATAGATGGAGCTGTAGCTGGAGGTGGAACAGGAGCAGCAACTAGTGTGGTGGCTGAACTTGGAGCTGGAGGTGGAGTAGGAGCGTGAGGTGAAGATACAGCTGCAGGTGGAGATGGAGTTGGACTAGGAGCGTGAGTTGGAGCTACAGCAGAAGGTGGAGATGGAGTTGGACTAGGAGCGTGAGTTGGAGCTACAGCTGCAGGTGGAGATGGAGTTGGACTAGGAGCGTGAGTTGGAGCTACAGCAGAAGGTGGAGATGGAGTTGGACTAGGAGCGTGAGTTGGAGCTACAGCAGAAGGTGGAGGTGGAGTTGGACTAGGAGCGTGAGTTGGAGCTACAGCAGAAGGTGGAGGTGGAGTTGGACTAGGAGCGTGAGTTGGAGCTACAGCAGAAGGTGGAGGTGGAGTTGGAGTAGGAGCGTGAATTGGAGCTACAGCAGAAGGTGGAGGTGGAGTTGGAGTAGGAGCATGAGTTGGAGCTACATCAGAAGGTGGAGTTTCAGCATGGGTCGGAGCTGCAGCTGCAGGTAGAGCTGGGGCAGAAGGTGGAGCTGGAATTGGAGCAGGAGCTTGGGTTGGAGCTACAGCAGAAGGTGGAGCTGGAGTGTGGGTTGGAGCTGCAGCAGAAGGTGGAGCTGGAGTGTGGGTTGGAGCTGCAGCAGAAGGTGGAGCTGGAGTGTGGGTTGGAGCTACAGCAGAAGATGGAGCTGGAATTGGAGCAGGAGCTTGGGTTGGACCTGGAGGTGGAGCTGGAGTTATAGCCGGAGCTTGGGTTGGAGCTGCAGTTGCAGGTGGAGCTGGAGTAGAAGCAGGAGTTTCCTGTGGCTCTCCAACTTCACAAACAACTGATAATGGTTCTCCAGCAGCAGCCGCTCCTAGCTCAGCTGCATGTCCTCTCATTACTGAACGATCAGCTTGTGGAATGTCGTGTGAAGAATCTGTCCCCTCTCTTTGATCAAAACTGTTCTCTTCATCAAGGTCCTCTTCCCCGGAGGAGCACTGCGTAAATTTCAGGTCAGGAATGGGATAGAGGGATCTTTGTATTCCAGCATTAGAGGAAACAATTGATGTGTCGACGCTAGGCCTTTTAACACTAACAGGAACTGACATTATGGATTTTTCAGGAACCTCTTCAACAATAGCTCCTGAGGGAATCACAATCACCTCTGGTGAATCACATAGACCAGAGGCTAGCTGGGTTGGGCTTCTTCCTTGTGCAAGATTCATTCCTTGTCGTTTCATTAATTCCTCATATGCTGCCTCAGCATCTAAAAGGGGTTTTCCATCCTTTCCTGAGGAAGTTGTATCGCTTGTAGAAATGGGAACAGAGCATGCTTCATTAATGGTAGGTGGCAAAACTGTCTCAAGCACAGGGATTTCTTTTACAGGGCATGTTTGTTCAAGTTCCTGTTCTTTTTGCATCATTTCCTTCCTCTTCATCATCATATCTTCATACACTTCATCTGGTGATCTCAGTTTCTTCAAGGGTTGTTGAACTGAGATCTTACTTGATTCTTGCTGCTCAACCACACACTCTGCCAAAGTGTCCTGCTCTTCAACCAATGACTCATAAATATAGTCTTCGATTACCATGCCACTATAAAGGGGTTCTATCTCTGGTGGGGGTTCTATCTCCTTAGCATCAAGAGCTTTAGCTTTCTGCATTATCTCCTCATAGGCTTCATCTGCACTCTTTAAAACCTTCTGTGTTGCATCACTAGCCTGCTCATCGGTTGAAGAATAGACTGAAGCTGATGTCGACAGCTGGTCTTCTTTCAGTACAGGGGACGAGATGCTTAATTCAAAGCCCTCTGGTTCAGACTCAATGCTTGGAGAGAAATCGGAGCAAGATGATTTGTGAAGCTCTTCCATCTCTGCAGCTTGACGCAGTTCTTCTGTTGGCGAGGCGTCCTCAATAGGAGAGAGATTGCTTGGCGGTGTTTTGGGATATTCACGCCTCCTCTGGGCACGTAGCTCCTCTTTGTCTTTCTTAGATTTTTTGGCTGAGCTCTTCTTCCCCTGCTGCTGGTCAAACCCCCGCTGCATCTCCTGTTCCCTGAGAAGGTCCTCTTCCTCTCGCATCTCTTCCTCCTCAGACGAGTCCTCGATGGTGGGGAGCATCGGGCCGTGCTGTCTGTGCCGGGACTTCCTGTGCTTGCCCTCGCTGCTCACCCTCGTGCGGCTCGGACTGCTGTCACTGTCCTCGTCTAGTGAAGACACTGAGGTGGGGGACGTTCCTGGCGTGAAGCTGGACGCATGCACGCTGGACGACCCCTCGCCTCTCGATCGATCCTCAGGTGAGGTGAGGCTCTCCACTTCTTGGTCCCCTGCATCTGCTTTGTTATCTAGCTCAATTGGTTTAAAGTGTAGGACCTCTATGGTTTCACTTAAGTTTCCCTGGCCCTCAAGACTCTCTGGCATCTCAGTCTCGGGCAATGAGTGTTGTCTTGTAGGCTCATCCTCCTGACCAACGCTCTTTTTTACGAGCTGCTGATCGTCAGATGCACTTTTTTCTTTGTTTTTCCTCTCCTCTTCTTCACGTTGCTGCTCCTGTTCCCTGATCTCTTCTTCACGTTGCTGCTCCTGTTCCCTGATCTCTTCTTCACGTTGCTGCTCCTGTTCCCTGATCTGTTTCCGTATGAAATTATCCTCATCAGAGGGTGACGGTTCCTCACTTGCACTCATCCCCAAAATCTGTTGGCGGATGAAGTCCTCCTCATCTCCAGAACACGGACTATCTTTTTTGCAGTCGTCGCTGCTAGACGATGTGGTGCTGACTTTCCATCTCCTCTGCAAGAGGGGCGAAGGTTCACTCTCACTGCTGTCTTCAACCGAGTCAGAGTCCTGCCCCTTTCCCGGAGCGGCTTCCATGAGCACCTGCAACTTTTTCCCATCTTTTCTCGTGATTGATTCGCCAAGGGGCTCCATCTCTTGGGAAGCTTGAAGCGCTTCCTCTCCCGAACTATAGGATTCAGATGAAACCGGTAATATTTTTTTCCTGTGTTGCTTGAGCTCTGCGTCATAACTGCCACAGGGATCCTCCTTCCCAGCCATGCCTGTCTGAGCTTCTAATAGTGGAAGCATTGTACTCTCTAACTTGGCTAGGTCTGATAGACTTGTTGGACTTGTGTTTTGTTTGACAGTATCCTTTTGGACAGTTTCCAGGAATGGCTCTCTCTCCTTTGTTTGAACGACTGAGGGAATTTCACCCAGCGATCCTGAGATACCTTCTGAGGAGTACCCTGTGTCGCTTAAGCCTTGAGGACTCTTTTGTTGTGAGGAACCAGAGGTGTCAAATCTACTTTCTTTCTCCTGTAAAAAAAGAACATTTGAAAAAAGTCACCATTTTATGTTGTAATTAAATACAAATTTAATAAAGCATTCAATATACACATAGTAACTATATCCACAGACAGTTACTAATACTAAATCTATTTCTACATTTAATACCCTTTTCAAAATTACATTTCTGTGGGCAAATTATCACAACAGTGTGATCTAAATACACTATGTTTTGTTTCCAGGCTAAAGTATAATGTCTAATAGGCTAATGGCACTAAGCTACCAGGTTTTGTTTGCTAAACTACTAAAGACTTACAGATTTTACTGCATGAATGTCAGTGGACATTTTCAATGGCTGTACTTCACTGAGGTCAAGTTCTTTCTCTTGTAGTTCAGGCATTGGTTCCACTTCTATACCTTCAGGACTGCTAACTTCTCCTTCTATAGAGAATGGAATGGCATGCACTATTTCTTGCTCCACAGAGACAGAAACATCCTCTACCGTTTCAGTCACAATGTCTGGCAAAGACTTGTCAGCTAAAATTTTAGGATTGCTAACTATTTCTTGTGTGCTATCTGCAAGGGATGTAGTTACAGTCTCCAATCCTTTTTCTGGGGGGAGAGAAATGTCTGTCATATCAGAGTCTGTTTCTAGTAGTGAATTCTCATCTATAACTTTAGCTATTATGTCTCGCACACTATCTGGAGTGGGGGGTGTATCATTCACCACTGCTTGTTCTGGGGTGGGGGGTGTATCATTCACCACTCCTTGTTCTGGAGTGGGGGGTGTATCATTCACCACTCCTTGTTCAGGAGTGGGGGGTGTATCATTCACCACTCCTTGTTCTGGAGTGGGGGGTGTATCATTCACCACTCCTTGTTCTGGAGTGGGGGGTGTATCATTCACCACTCCTTGTTCTGGAGTGGGAGGTGTATCATTCACCATTGCTTGTTCTGGAGTAAGGGGTGTATCATTCCCCACTCCTTGTTCTGGAGTGGGGGTTGTATCATTCACCACTCCTTGTTCTTGTACAAAAGAATCATCATCTATCTCTTCAGACTCCCTTTCTGGCAAAGAGCACTCTTCTGCAACTTTAAGAGCGATGAGTTTGTCTTGTGTATTATTTCGATGTAAAGGAATAGCATGCTCTACTTCCTGTTCTGGTGGGTTAGAAACATTCCCTATCTCTTCTGAATCTGTGTTGTGCAACAAGTTCACTTCCGCAACTTTGGGAGTAATATCTGGGAAGATAAAAAAGATGGCATGTTCTTCCGGTTCTGATGGGGCAGGATCATCCTTTATCTTTTTAGACTCTGTGTATGGGAATAAGTTATCTTCTACAACTTTAGGAATTGTAACTTCTTGTGTACTATCTGGGAAAGATGAGAGAGCATGCTCTGTGCATTTTGGTGGGACAGACATGCCCTCTGTATGCTCTGATGTGTCAGACAGACTTTCTTCAGTGAATTTATGGCTGCTAACTTCCTGTGCTCTATCTGCAGGTGAGGGAGCTACATGCACATCCTCTGATAAAGCATGCATGTCCTCTGATGAAGCATGCATATCCTCTGATGAAGCATGCACATCCCCTGATAAAGCATGCATGTCCTCTGATGAAGCATGCACATCCTCTGATAAAGCATGCATGTCCTCTGATGAAGCATGCACATCCTCTGATGAAGCATGCACAACCTCTGATGAAGCATGCACATCCCCTGATGAAGCATGCATGTCCTCTGATAAAGCATGCATGTCCTCTGATGAAGCATGCATATCCCCTGATGAAGCATACTCATCCTCTGATGAAGCATGCACATCCCCTGATGAAGCATACTCATCCTCTGATGAAGCATGCGCATCCCCTGATGAAGCATACTCATCCTCTGATGTAGCATGCACATCCTCAGTCCTTTCGGCCTCTGTGTCTGGTGCTGTGTCTGGTTCTGGAGCTACCTGCTGAGTGGTTGCTTCTGGCTTAGTTTTCTTCACTTCTGCTTCTACCACCTCTACTGTACTTTCCTCTTTCTGCCTTTCCGCTGTGTCGGCTGCGTCTTTGGGCTTCTGCAGGGGCGCATTAGCAGCTGTGGCTGTCCTTGTGGCTCCCGTATCGGGAGGAGGAGTCGAGGCCGTCTGGGCTGAGGCCGTGGCCTTGGTCAGGTGTGTCTTTGGTTGGTCGGGAGCAGGTTTGGGTAGGGTGGATGCTGTGATGACCGGTGATGTCACCTGTGATGTCACCTGTGATGTGGGCTGCTTGGCGGGGGAAGGCTGGCTCTTGGGAGAGGGGGGCTGCGGTTTCATCACCATGGTGATTGGAGGAGGCATGCTTCCCATGTCCCCCAGCTGACCAGCCAGGGCCCTTTGAGTCTGGCAGTTCAAACAAAGCCATTCTTTCTGAAAGACAAGGGCAAGAGAAAAGCAAAGTTAACACTGATATTCAAGAATTATTTGTTTCAGATTTTACTTGCGGCCTGTAGCGTAATGGTTAAGGTAAATGACTGGGAAACACAAGGTCGGTGATTCGAATCCCAGTGTAGCCACAATAAGATCCGCACAGCCGTTGGGCCCTTGAGCAAGGCCCTTAACCCTGCATTGCTCCAGGGGAGGATTGTCTCCTGCTTAGTCTAGTCAACTGTACGTCGCTCTGGATAAGAGCGTCTGCCAAATGCCAATAATGTAATGTAATGTAATGTAATGTACTTAAATATTACATTTAAAACAACTTGTTGTGGAAATGGAGTTTGAATCAAAACTAAAGTTAAAACTGTCCAAAATTACATTTTAAATTAAAATATTTTTTTGAATGCAAAGAAGATATATTGGTACAGACTTAGACCACCACTTCTAGAGTCTAATCAGTCATTGGGCACTTAATGCTTGATTGGGCTGGAGTCACCTTCCAGTCTTGCCTTCAGTAAATTATCTAAAGCAGCCCTAGTCATCATTGATTGCTCATTCAAACTGATTAAACCATTCAGCGAATGAAAAAATGTTATCAAAAATTACAGAGGGCAAGTCAAGGTCCTCATCCAAGTTAGGAAAAATTACTCCATAAAAATTCAGGATGTGAACAAAATTAGTTACTTTTTACTCCAGTAACTTTAAAAATGGTATCATTATATCTCACCAGCAGTGACTCATCATTCAATGCTATTTTACGCTGCTGCCTCTTTAGTGAAGATTAGTCATTACAGGACAGACACTGTATGCACTGATGCTTTGTCACAAATTATTGTTCTATTTCTAGAGGTATAAAATAAATATTTTTCCCCATGAATAAAAACCTGATGAGCAGAAACCAAATAAAATTGCACTTTTTGATGCAAACTGATCTCTATGAATGATAAATGATGTATTAGTGTATGTGTGAATTGATGAACAAAAGAAGTACTCCAGTACGCTCACAAACATAGTCAGACACAGAGAGATAATTTTATCGAAAGAAATTGCCAATATGCATATTACTCACTGCTACAGTACATGGGGGGTGTTATTGTAAAGTCAGCAGGAAGCCATAAACTTCTGGATATATAATATCCTTTATATTAGATTAATAACTATCAGGGCCAATCAAAAACACACATCAAAACTTAAATAAGACCAAAAAAAGACCCAGGTAATTAACTGTCTCTTTACACTGGTCTTATTGCAGTGTCATTATGGTGACTGCATTTGCTTCTGTCTACCAGCAGGGAGCCTGCTTCAGACAGAGCATAATACACACAGGAGTGCACATGCACACACACACACACCCACACACACACACACACACACACACACACACGAGCGGACATGCACACAAGCGCACATGCACAAACACACACAAGCGAACATGTACACACACAGTTATATATTAACTATATAATATATATTATATATTATATAGTGTGTGGAGTGGCTATATTAGTCGTAAATGCTTTTCGAGCCCAGATCTGTGCACACAAACATGCACATGTATGCAAACACACTCACACATACACACACTCACACATACACACACACACTCACACTCACACATACACACACACACTCACACTCACACTCACACATACACATACACATACACATACACATACACAAACACACTCACACATACACAAACACAAACACACTCACACATACACAAACACACACACACACACACACACAGGCACACACACACCCACACGCACATACACACACATACATACATAAACATGCATGCACATGTACACAAACACACTCACACTCACACATATACAAACACACACACACAGACACAAACACACACACATACATACATACATACATACATACATACATACATACATACATACATACATACATACACACGCGCACGTGACTTAGCAGTGTGACGTAACTGGAGCACTGTCCCTGGATTTACTCTGCAGCTTATCCTAAGTCCCGGAGATCCTAGTTTTCCCAGCACACAATAGTTTATGCAACACGGCACACAAGAGATGCAAACGCACAAACCTGTGAAAGCAGCTCTGTTCAACTATTCTTTCAGCAAAAAGAAAATTCACAGCCAGATGTAATTGTATTATGAAACCAAAGAGCAGGGAAATCAGGATGTTTGCAGAGAAGGGCCTTGCTCACTCAAACAATGTCTAGCAGAGTTAATAGACTGGGGGAGGCTGGGTCTAGCAGTGATTTTAATGGATAAAACAGCCAGTCATTCCCATAACAACTGAATCATCTCTAGAAGCCAACAAAGGCCCGCTCAGTGTCAGATAGACACGTCTCAGGTGGCGGCAAACATTCCTTCTGCACCCGGAGACAGGGAGAAACAATTATACAATAGTTAAAAACCATGTCTGGCTCAGCTCATTTTCAGAAGTGCAAAAAGTGACACATCACGCTGTAAAGTTTGATGGCACGAGGTGTACATATATATATATATATATACATGGTGTATGAGGTGACCAGCCTTGTAATCCTTCTGATCCCTGACACGACAGCGAAGGCTTTTTTTCTTTTAATTGCTCCTAAGTAAAAGAAACTCATGTGCAAATGAAGCGTTAAACTAAATTAAGCCAACGTGACCGAGCTGTTCAGGCTGGGAAGTGACATTCTTCACAGGCAGGGAAGAGGAGGGTGAGAAATGCAGGCAATTTCAGAGTGCAAGGAAAGCACCCCTCGTTCAAATCAAGAAGTGTTTTTGGGGAAATAAATGCATACTGTATTTTGTAATTTTCAATAACTGGCTAGGTTGCTTGACTGGGACGGTTGGTGGATGGAGCCCCAGTGTAGCTCCAGCTGTTGGGCCCTTGAGCAAGACCCTTAACCCCACAATGTTTCACCTGCTTATTCTAATCAACAGTCGTTTTCGATCAAAAAAATATCTGTCATTTAACACACTTAAATGGTCTACTTTTTCCTGGATGTATTTTTAGTGTGTTTCTTATTGATTGTTTCTTAAAAGTTGCAAACTAAACAACACATCACATTTAATCCATGTATATAATTCAGATAGAAGGAATTGTAATTGCAACTGTAACACTGTAGCCAATCACTTGGGAGCAGAGGGGCTGACATCAACAGGCCAGTGAAAGCATTGCCATTGTCATTGTCAGAGGTCTTCCCCGTGTCTCTGTGTAGAGGACAATGGCCACAACAGACTACTCATCAAGACTATAATCCAAGATCCATGGATTGGCTAAGAATAATGGTAATTTCATTTATTTATAATAATAATAACAACAACAACAACAACAACAATAATTATTTGTTATTTAACTGACACTTTTATCAAAAGCAACGGATCTAGTTGATTAGACTAAGCAGGGGGCAATCCCACCCTGGAGCAATGTGGGGTTAGGGACCTTGCTGAAGGGCCCGGCAGCTGAACCACCAACCTTCCAGGTCCCGCTCATGCACCTTAGCCACAAGGCCACAGTAGAAGTAATAATAATAATAATAATAATAATAATAATTACAATAATAATAAGTTCCTTATTATAGGAGCTGGTCACTGTTTTAGGGGGGCAAATTGGGTTCCCCACAGGGGTTTGCCTTCTTCATCGATGGGCTTAAAATGGAGAGCGGAATTGCATCAGTTCATTTGGGCTCACAGGATAGAGAAGGTTACTTTTTTACACTGAATACTGTACAGTACTGTATATGAATACTGTACAGTACTGTATATGCTACATACCCTTTTACAAAAACTATACCTGCTTTCAATATACACTCCCTGAGTGAGCAGCAGTTCTGCAGACAGAAGGTCTTGTTAACGTGAAAGGAGAATGGCCAGACTGGTCAAAGCTTACAGAAAGGTAATGCAAATAACCACACATTACAACAGTGGTATGCAGAAGAGCATCTCTGAACATGCAAGGCATCATAATAGCTTGGTGAGTTATATACACTGGCTGTGAGAGTCTTCAGTGTTTCAGAATAACAGAAACTAAGAGCTCGCAGCTCGACTGCTTCCCCGAATGCAAAGAAAGTGGCCCACTGCTGACTCGAACTACGTATCGTACGGCGGCCTGCAGCGTAGTGGTTAAGGTGAATGACTGGGACACACAAGGTCGGTGGTTCAATCCCCGGTGTAGCCAGAATAAGCCTTTGGGCCCTTGAGCAAGGCCCTTAACCCTGCATTGCTCCAGGGGAGGCTTGTCTCCTGCTTAGTCTAATCAACTGTACGTCACTCTGGATAAGAGTGTCTGCCAAATGCCATTAATGTAATCTAATGTAATGTATCGCAGACACAAGACGACCCCAGCCATCTGTGGCCAAAGCTCATGCTTACTGCAGATCCTCATTCTGGCTGGGTTGAGTGGGGGAGTGGGATTCATCCGGAGGGAGTGGGATTAATCCGGCTTTGTGGACGCAGAGTGAGAATCAAACTCTGAGAGAAGACTGCAGCAGGCATGGGGGGACTGTGCTGTAATGAGCTGAGTGCAGATTGTGTGGGGTGGAGTGGAGAGTGGAGTGGAGAGTGTGTGTGGAGAGTGTGTGGGGTGGAGTGGAGAGTGTGTGGGGTGGAGTGGAGAGTGTGTGTGGTGGAGTGGAGAGTGTGTGTGGAGAGTGTGTGTGTGTGGAGAGTGTGTGTGGAGAGTGTGTGTGGGGTGGAGTGGAGAGTGTGTGGGGTGGAGTGGAGAGTGTGTGTGGTGGAGTGGAGAGTGTGTGTGGAGAGTGTGTGTGTGTGGAGAGTGTGTGTGGAGAGTGTGTGTGGAGAGTGTGTGTGTGTGGAGAGTGTGTGTGGAGAGTGTGTGTGGGGTGGAGTGGAGAGTGTGTGGGGTGGAGTGGAGAGTGTGTGTGGTGGAGTGGAGTGTGTGTGTGGAGAGTGTGTGTGGAGTGGAGAGTGTGTGTGGAGTGGAGAGTGTGTGTGGAGAGTGTGTGTGGAGTGGAGAGTGTGTTTGGAGAGTGTGTGTGGAGTGGAGAGTGTGTTTGGAGAGTGTGTGTGGAGTGGAGAGTGTGTTTGGAGAGTGTGTGTGGAGTGGAGAGTGTGTTTGGAGAGTGTGTGTGGAGTGGAGAGTGTGTGTGGAGTGGAGAGTGTGTGTGGAGAGTGTGTGTGGAGTGGAGAGTGTGTTTGGAGAGTGTGTGTGGAGTGGAGAGTGTGTTTGGAGAGTGTGTGTGGAGTGGAGAGTGTGTTTGGAGAGTGTGTGTGGAGTGGAGAGTGTGTGTGGAGTGGAGAGTGTGTGTGGAGTGGAGAGTGTGTTTGGAGAGTGTGTGTGGAGTGGAGAGTGTGTGTGGAGAGTGTGTGTGGAGTGGAGAGTGTGTGTGGAGTGGAGAGTGTGTGGAGAGTGTGTGTGGAGTGGAGAGTGTGTGTGGAGTGGAGAGTGTGTGTGGAGTGGAGAGTGTGTTTGGAGAGTGTGTGTGGAGTGGAGAGTGTGTTTGGAGAGTGTGTGTGGAGTGGAGAGTGTGTGTGGAGTGGAGTGTGTGTTTGGAGAGTGTGTGTGGAGTGGAGAGTGTGTTTGGAGAGTGTGTGTGGAGTGGAGAGTGTGTTTGGAGAGTGTGTGTGGAGTGGAGAGTGTGTGTGGAGTGGAGAGTGTGTTTGGAGAGTATGTGTGGAGTGGAGAGTGTGTTTGGAGAGTGTGTGTGGAGTGGAGAGTGTGTTTGGAGAGTGTGTGTGGAGTGGAGAGTGTGTGGAGTGTGTGTGGAGTGGAGAGTGTGTGTGGAGTAGAGAGTGTGTGTGGAGTGGAGAGTGTGTGTGGAGAGTGTGTGTGGAGAGTGTGTGTGGAGAGTGTGTGTGGAGTGGAGAGTGTGTGTGGAGAGTGTGTGTGGAGTGGAGAGTGTGTTTGGAGAGTGTGTGTGGAGTGGAGAGTGTGTGTGGAGTGGAGAGTGTGTTTGGAGAGTGTGTGTGGAGTGGAGAGTGTGTGTGGAGAGTGTGTGTGGAGTGGAGAGTGTGTGTGGAGAGTGTGTGTGGAGTGGAGAGTGTGTGTGGAGTGGAGAGTGTGTGTGGAGAGTGTGTGCGGAGTGGAGAGTGTGTTTGGAGTGGAGAGTGTGTGTGGAGTGGAGAGTGTGTGTGGAGTGGAGAGTGTGTGTGGAGAGTGTGTGTGGAGAGTGTGTGTGGAGTGGAGAGTGTGTGTGGAGTGGAGAGTGTGTGTGGAGTGGAGAGTGTGTGTGGAGAGTGTGTGTGGAGTGGAGAGTGTGTGTGGAGTGGAGAGTGTGTGTGGAGAGTGTGTGTGGAGAGTGTGTGCGGAGTGGAGAGTGTGTTTGGAGTGGAGAGTGTGTGTGGAGTGGAGAGTGTGTGTGGAGAGTGTGTGTGGAGAGTGTGTGTGGAGTGGAGAGTGTGTGTGGAGAGTGTGTGTGGAGTGGAGAGTGTGTGTGGAGAGTGTGTGTGGAGTGGAGAGTGTGTTTGGAGAGTGTGTGTGGAGAGTGTGTGTGGAGTGGAGAGTGTGTGTGGAGTGGAGAGTGTGTGTGGAGTGGAGAGTGTGTGTGGAGAGTGTGTGTGGAGTGGAGAGTGTGTGTGGAGTGGAGAGTGTGTGTGGAGAGTGTGTGTGGAGAGTGTGTGCGGAGTGGAGAGTGTGTGGAGTGTGTGTGCGGAGTGGAGAGTGTGTGGATAGTGTGTGTGGAGAGTGTGTGCGGAGTGGAGAGTGTGTGGATAGTGTTCCCTCCCCGGCTCCCCGGCTGACCGGCTGCCCACACCGAGCGGCAAAAACCTTTCTGAAGCTCATTTCCTGGACATGAGACGGTGCTCAGTAGCTCCTGTATAGGTCATTCAGACTCGTTTTCAACATAAAGTCAATGGTAAAATGCTCATAAATCTAGCAATATTGTGTATGTGTAGACACAAAGGTAAATAAATGTCATTCGGAAACTGCATCACACACCAAAAGTGTTCTGGCTTCTGTGTGTGTGAGTCTGCATACACGTTTGTGTAAGAGAGGAGGAGAGAGAAAGGGAGAGAGACAGATGAGGGAGGGCACACTACTCCTTTCACTCTCTCCCTCCCTCCATTTTCCATTAGCCCGCTCACGTGGACTCAGATAGACAGCATACAGAGCCGGGGGCTATCGAAACGCACGCTCTCATCTCACAACTAGGGCCACTCTCATCCTAACAAGCACAGTCTCCATCCCCTGCTCAGTACATCCTCTTTCATCCAGGTCGGCTGGTGTGTCTGTTGTGGGAGAGTCCAGCTTTATTTTCATTTCATGGTGACACTAGCCGAGCAAATGGCCGACGCACAAGTACCTTCCAATTAATCACGATGTGCACAAGCTGCTCTTATTCAAATATCTAGTGTTTACTGCGCTAGCTGTTCCAGAGAACATAAAGCCCGCTTCTGTTGTCAGTTTGTAGAGGGAAGGCTGGGGAACTTGAATTCGGAGAGATTTGAGTAGAATCTTAGATGGGTCAGTGTTGCTGGTCTTTACCCTTGAGAAGAAGGGATGAACTGGAAACATTTAAATGCACACACAGAATAAATAGTGGGTCATCGTGTCCAGAAAGATTTTTCAGGTCACCCTGGTGATAACTGCTCCAGGAGTGAATCATTTAAGGCGCTTTAGAGTCTACATTCTGGCCTGACAATCACACACAGACCCTGCGAGAGCTGTGCACACTGCTTTCATTTCTCTTTATTATAAATACAGCTATTAATTCACAAAATTCTCAGTACCACGACATATAGCCTGCTCTCCTCAATTAAGCCATTTAAGAAGTGATACAATTATTTTTATTAGCATTGCAAAATCGAGCATTTTATCAACATCATTTGTGGATAAATATAGACCTCTTCTTTAGCCACATGCTCTCAGAGAACATTCATGAAAAAGATCTGCATGCACATTTTAAACAATTCTGCGCAGGTTTTGTTATAGTTGGTTATGCTGAAAGCTAGCGCAGTAGTTAACAGAGTGGTGTATCTTTTTGCATTAGTTGTATGTCATTTACTCCCCCAAACATGATGCAAAGAAACTGTGTGTCACTGGACAATTGCTTATTCAGTTTTTGGGCAGAATTTGGCATACTTGTTAATCAAGGAAATGGAAGAAAATAGGTTGAGACCAAGGATCAGTGTAAAGGAAAGTTTTGTGACCGACCAATTTTCAGCTCATCCCAGCGACACACGCCTTTGTCCTAGAGGAGGAACCAACCTACCTCAGGCTTTTCCCAAAATCACTGAGGAACAGCTGTCCTGCTGTAAAATCCAGCTATGCCAGCTTGAGAATTGAGCTGGTCTCGCTGGGTATAAGCTGGTCAACCAGCTAAACCATGTTGAGCTGGGAGCTGGTCTGAACTGGTCAACCAGCTAAACCATGTTGAGCTGGGAGCTGGTCTGAACTGGTCAACCAGCTAAACCATGTTGAACTGGGAGCTGGTCTGAACTAGTCAACCAGCTAAACCATGTCGAGCTGGGAGCTGGTCTGAACTGGTCAACCAGCTAAACCATGTCGAGATGGGAGCTGGTCTGAACTGGTCAACCAGCTAAACCATGTTGAACTGGGAGCTGGTCTGAACTGGTCAACCAGCTAAACCATGTTGAGCTGGGAGCTGGTCTGAACTGGTCAACCAGCTAAACCATGTTGAACTGGGAGCTGGTCTGAACTGGTCAACCAGCTAAACCATGTTGAACTGGGAGCTGGTCTGAACTGGTCAACCAGCTAAACCATGTTGAGCTGGGAGCTGGTCTGAACTGGTCAACCACCTACCAGCTGTTTCAAAACCTAGCTTGAGCAGTGTTTTTCAGCTGGGTATTCTCACCCCGGCAATCACCGCCTCAACCTTTGTACTGACTGCTTTCTCTAATTTACTAAAAGCAAATATTAGCACAGACTCTGAATCTGTTGAAACAGCAGAAGCTGTGATAACATTTAAAATGCAGAAGATGTTTCCCGCAGCCATATGGCTCAACAGACTTTTCCATTTCTCTTTCTTCTCCTCCCCCCCTTTCCAGGAACTGAAGATGAATTGTGCATCCAGATAAATAAACCCAAGGCATAAACCATAAGATGACACCCTGGGTTCGCTTTGGGAAAACCCACTCCTGAAATCATACCCAAAGCATCTCTTCTGGGACCGGGGGCACAAAATGCTCGAGATATAAAATGGCACCATTGTGCGACAGCAGGCGGTGACAGTACTTCATCAATCAGTACTTCTACCAACCGCCTAGTCACTCGAAAGCATTGGTTCTGAATGCTGAGATCCGTCCTGCAGCCAACAAACAAAGCACACCTCATTCAACAGCTAGAGCAGGGCTGCCCAACCCTGTTCCTGGAGATCTACCATCCTGTAGGTCTTCACTCCAACCCTAACAAAGCACACCTCATTCAACAGCTAGAGCAGGGCTGCCCAACCCTGTTCCTGGAGATCTACCATCCTGTAGGTCTTCACTCCAACCCTAACAAAGCACACCTCATTCAACAGCTAGAGCAGGGCTGCCCAACGCTGTTCCTGGAGATCTACTATCCTATTGTTTTTCACTCCAGCCCTAACACAGCACACCTCACTCAAGAGCTAGAGATCTCCATGAGCTGCTTTTACACATTTACTCAGTGAGATCTCTAGCTGTTGAATGAGGCAAATTGAAATGAAATGGGAAAAACTACATGATGGAACAGGGCTGAAATCGAGTGCTCTAACTTTAAAGACAGCAAAATAAGAAAAGGAATTAAGGTAATTGCAGTGTGGTCCAGCAGTGAATTACAGAATTACTGTACATTGTCTCAGGAGGTAAGGTTGTGTGGCTGTTGTGTGGCTGTTGCCGGTTCGATCCCACCCTGGGTGTGTCGCTCAGGCGGCAGCCAATCACCGTTGGTGTGTGACTGTGTGTGTGTGTTTCTGTGTTTCTGTGTGCGGGCTGTGTGTGTGAGTTTCTGTGTTTCTGTGTGCGGGCTGTGTGTGTGAGTGTGTGTATGGGTGAATGAGAAGCATTACATACAAACTCCAGAGAGCATACAGTACACAGAGTCCAGCCTATGTCTGTTTAAACTCCAGAGAGCATACAGTAGATACAGCCTGGTCTTGGTATAGAGTTAAAAACCAAATATGCAAGTGGGGGAGGGCGTCCTTTTCCCATCGTGTCTGCGCTGCGTCTGTCGAGCAAGCCGATGACACGTGCGCCCGTCATCCTCCCCCTCTGTCTTAGTCATTCCCACCACGGCTCCCCGCAAAAATGCCTGGGCCGGAATACGGGAACGTCGCGAATGACGGCATGGCGGAATGAACCCCTCCGTCACGTGAACCCCTGGCCTCTCTCATCTGCCCTCTCTCACCTGCTCTCTCTCATCTGGCCTCTCTCATCTGCCCTCTCTCACCTGCCCTCTCTCACCTAGCCTGGTCTCACCTGGCCTCTCTCACCTGCCCTCTCTCACCTGGCCTGGTCTCACCTGGCCTCTTTCACCTGCCCTCTCTCACCTGCCCTCTCTCATCTGCCCTCTCTCACCTGCCCTCTCTCACCTGCCCTCTCTCACCTGCCCTCTCTCACCTGGCCTGGTCTCATCTGCCCTCTCTCACCTGGCCTCTCTCACCTGGCCTCTCTCACCTGGCCTGGTCTCATCTGCCCTCTCTCATCTGCCCTCTCTCACCTGCCCTCTCTCACCTGGCCTGGTCTCACCTGGCCTCTCTCACCTGGCCTGGTCTCACCTGGCCTCTCTCACCTGGCCTCTCTCACCTGACAGGCTCAACAGCTGACCCGTTTTATTCAACAAATGCATTCATAGTCATAAAAAGCTGAATTACTTTCATTACAAGGGACAGTCTGCTGCGTCCCCAGCAGATGAAAATAGTAAACAGTAGCTTTAATGTGGCTAAGATGTGTGTAGCATGGTTAGCTCGGCTAGTTCGCTAGTAAGCATGGTGAAGTGCAATGAAAGCGAAGGCTGGTAGCAGGTTACCTTGACAACACTCCCTGATGATGTATTCAAAAGAACGTTGTTGCCCTTGGCTAGGGGCGAGTTTGTCTTTAACTGACTGGTAACGCGTTCCTTCATCGTCTTTAGCTGACTAGTAACGCGTTCCTTTAACAAATATTTGGACAAGTGAGAGGCCGGGGTTCAAATCTCACCTCGGACTCAGGCAACGTCTCACCTGTTACATGTGCACAGCAGCTTAATGTGGCTAAGATGTGCACAGTAGCTTAATGTGGCTAAGATGTGGCTAAGATGTGCACAGTAGCTTAATGTGGCTAAGATGTGCACAGTAGCTTAATGTGGCTAAGATGTGCACAGTAGCTTAATGTGGCTAAGATGTGCACAGTAGCTTTAATGTGGCTAAGATGTGCACAGTAGCTTTAATGTGGCTAAGATGTGCACAGTAGCTTTAATGTGGCTAAGATGTGCACAGTAGCTTTAATGTGGCTAAGATGTGCACAGTAGCTTAATGTGGCTAAGATGTGCTAAGATGTGCACAGTAGCTTTAATGGGGCTAAGATGTGCTAAGATGTGCACAGTACTTTAATGTGGCTAAGATGTGGCTAAGATGTTCGCAGTAGCTTTAATGTGGCTACGATGTGCACAGTAGCTTTAATGTGGCTAAGATGTGCACAGTAGCTTTAATGTGGCTAAGATGTGCACAGTAGCTTAATGTGGCTAAGACGTGCACAGTAGCTTTAAGGTGAATAAGATGTGCACAGTAGTTTAAGATGTGCGCAATAGCTTTAATGTGGCTAAGATGTGCACAGTAGCTTAATGTGGCTAAGATGTGCTAAGATGTGCACAGTAGCTTTAATGGGGCTAAGATGTGCTAAGATGTGCACAGTACTTTAATGTGGCTAAGATGTGCGCAATAGCTTTAATGTGGCTAAGATGTGCACAGTAGCTTAATGTGGCTAAGATGTGCTAAGATGTGCACAGTGGCTTTAATGGGGCTAAGATGTGCTAAGATGTGCACAGTACTTTAATGTGGCTAAGATGTGCGCAATAGCTTTAATGTGGCTAAGATGTGCACAGTAGCTTAATGTGGCTAAGATGTGCACAGTAGCTTAATGTGGCTAAGATGTGCACAGTAGCTTAATGTGGCTAAGACGTGCACAGTAGCTTTAAGGTGAATAAGATGTGCACAGTAGTTTAAGATGTGCGCAATAGCTTTAATGTGGCTAAGATGTGCACAGTAGCTTAATGTGGCTAAGATGTGCTAAGATGTGCACAGTAGCTTTAATGTGGCTAAGATGTGCTAAGATGTGCACAGTACTTTAATGTGGCTAAGATGTGCGCAATAGCTTTAATGTGGCTAAGATGTGCACAGTAGCTTAATGTGGCTAAGATGTGCTAAGATGTGCACAGTAGCTTTAAGGTGGGTAAGATGTGCGCAGTTGGAAACAGTGTTCTCAGTGTTAGCCATCATGTTTGAGATAATCGCTGAACTCTGAGGTGCGAGTTAATGAAACAGAGCGGGACTAAAATATCTTGCTGAATATCCTCTCACCTTTGCAGGTTAAGTGCTACAGCTTGACACGAAAGACTTTGACATTCAAGGTAGAGCCATTATTTGGAAACTTTAGGCAACATTTAATTTAGTGTGGATGACTCTTGCTAGGTGCTAGTGGAGTAATCTGAAAGCTCACTTTCTGTTTCATTGGCAAAGTTGCAGATTTGTGGCCTTAAATGCAAGAATATGATTTTGGCTGAAGCCACACCAAAGATATTTTACAGGAATCAATTGAGAAAGTGAATATGTACAGTGGGGACCAAAAGCCTGAGACCAAAGGAGAAAATGCTTAAATTTTCATTCTTTTATAATTTAATACAAATGTTGTCATTACAAATGTGAAAAATGTACATGAATTTCATAATTTCTTGGTATTTGGTTTGTCCCCCAGCTTTAATGGCAACATGCACATGAGCTGTCTTGGACTCCACATATTTGTGCAAAACCTGATGATCCATGTTATTCCAGCAGTATTTGACAATGTTTCAAAGAGCATCTTGTAATGACTGGCTTGGTTTCTGCCAGTCTTCAAGTGTCCCCATAAATTGAGGTTGAGGTCAGGTGATTGTGGATTATGCAGCAATCCTTGCTCTTCTTTGGTCTTCAAGTAGTTATTGCCTAGCTTTGAAGTAACTTTAATTTGCTTTAAAATGTTCGAAATCCTAAAACTTTCTGTTTATTTGCACGATTACATGAAAAATAAGTCCCAGATTATCACTTTTGGAGACCACTGTAGGTCTCATTTACCTTCCGAAGGTTCCTGTACAAACAGAACTAAAGCCAGATTTAGATGTTTGATAAGTCTGATATGACACGAAAAATATGTCAGTTTCTCAGCACTGGTCACCTCTAGAGTTTTGCTTTGCTGTGTGTCATATGGTGTTGTGTATTGCTGATTGCACGGCCAGATCATGGAACACCAAAATTTACCGTCATGGATACATAAAAAAAAGTATATAATAATTTCACTAGCTGCCGGCCCGTTTTCACAAATGTAAACAGCAGTTTGGCATGTTGTTACCATCGACAACACAGAACCTTCCTTGAAATGTGACGTGTGCGGGGCTTTCACTTGCAGCAGGACGCTGGTGATCATGTGACGAGGTATGAATCAGCTTTAAAAGAGATCAAAACTCCAGAATTCCCTTTCGTGTTTCTTTCCAATCTAAATAATTCCAAACAGTCCGACAAGGATATTGGCCAGCTGGGAAAAGGGACTGCTAGTGAAAGCCGGGCCCAGTGATTATTTATGTACTTCTTGCCAAGTGAATATGCGATGGACTTACGGCTGGGGTGGATTACCGTACCCATACAGGCATGAGCTCATGGGAGCGTCGATGATGGACGGCAAGCCCTCCATGCACAGGGGATGCGGTGCTGCTCTTGCTCTCAGCCAGCGGAATCAATCAATCAATCTGACCGGATTCTCTCGGATGGATCACAGTGATCCAAGACGATCGATGCCTTTGACTGTCCGATCCTCTGAGAGGGGTGAAAGCAAATGCCATGCTCGTCCAAATGGATATAACATTTTAAAATGTGAGGCAGATATTATTTTGGAAAAGACACCCACCAGCACCATTAGGATTGTAAAATACTTGTATTATTGTAAAATTATGTGTAATGGTTACTACAGCAGTGAAAAATGTGGATGCATTTGCGAGTTCCACCAAACTTGTGATAGTTGAAGGGAGCTTCTCACTAAAATGGAAATACAATACGCAGGATTGCATTTCGGGGCTACTGGTCACCACCAAATCACATTCTCATTCCCTTAATTACATTATTTCCTGCCCCCTTTCCCAAACAACAGCATTTCACCCAGAAGATTTTACTACATAACACATTTTTCCCTCAGCTAAATTTTCGTAACCTGCCATAGCATTACTTCCCAGATATCCAATTATATTCCCAGATACACAATTATATTCCCAGATACCCAATTTCAGCTTCCAAAGATCTCAGCATATCTGCATTACACACTCCAGATGTTTCCGGCAACATCCGCCCAAGCAACACACCAGGGCGATAATTTAATCTGGAGGCATCTGTAGGCATCAACTCGGTAGCAGTGGTAGTTCTCACAGTAGCCTCCATTCGCTCCTTCGCCCCTTCAAATTCCCTCCCTCCCTCAGTTGCTATCTTCCGAATAGCTCCCTCATTCCCTCCTCGTCCAAATCATTCCCTCGCTCCCTCCTCGGTCCGGCCTGGCTGGCCGCTGTACTGAGCCATGCCCTCCGTCCTACCTCTCTTCTCACTGTGCACCATAACCCTCCACACGTCCTACCTCCCTCTCACTGTGCACCATAACCCTCCACGCGTCCTACCTCTCTTCTCACTGTGCACCATAACCCTCCACACGTCCTACCTCTCTTCTCACTGTGCACCATAAACCTCCACGCTCCGTCCTACCTCCCTCTCACTGTGCACCATAAACCTCCACGCGTCCTACCTCTCTTCTCACTGTGCACCATAACCCTCCACACGTCCTACCTCTCTTCTCACTGTGCACCATAAACCTCCACGCGTCCCATCAGCCCACAGTTACTGGCGGGCATACGGCTCATCGTTGTATTTTCCTGCGAGTGTCATGGCAACCAGCGCAACGGGCTGTCGGCCCCCCTGGCAGTTTCGGCAGAGGAGGTTTGGTGGGAGTTCTGAATGAATAACGCACCACAAAACTGTAACACACCGTTTCATAATATTGCTCACACGCAAGACAGAGGCATATTTTTCAACCTTGCCTCCATTCAAGATGCATAATCGCCTTGATGCCCTGCTGCCCTGCCATCCCCCGCCCTACTGCCATCCCGCCCTGCTGCCCTGCCATCCCCCGCCCTGCTGCCCTGCCATCCCCCGCCCTGCTGCCATCCCGCCCTGCTGCCCTGCTATCCCCCGCCCTGCTGCCCTGCTGCCTTGCTGCCCTGCCATCCCCCGCCCTGCTGCCCTGCCATCCCCCGCCCTGCTGCCCTGCTGCCCTGCCATCCCCCGCCCTGCTGCCCTGCTGCCCTGCTGCCCTGCCATCCCCCCGCCCTGCTGCCCTGCTGCCCTGCTGCCCTGCCATCCCCCGCCCTGCTGCCCTGCTGCCCTGCCATCCCCCGCCCTGCTGCCCTGCTGCCCTGCCATCCCCCGCCCTGCTGCCCTGCTGCCCTGCCATCCCCCCGCCCTGCTGCCCTGCTGCCCTGCCATCCCCCGCCCTGCTGCCCTGCCATCCCCCGCCCTGCTGCCCTGCTGCCCTGCTACCCTGCCATCCCCCCGCCCTGCTGCCCTGCTGCCCTGCCATCCCCCCGCCCTGCTGCCCTGCTGCCCTGCCATCCCCCGCCCTGCTGCCCTGCTGCCCTGCTGCCCTGCCATCCCCCGCCCTGCTGCCCTGCTGCCCTGCCATCCCCCGCCCTGCTGCCCTGCTGCCCTGCCATCCCCCGCCCTGCTGCCCTGCTGCCCTGCCATCCCCCCGCCCTGCTGCCCTGCTGCCCTGCTGCCCTGCCATCCCCCCGCCCTGCTGCCCTGCTGCCTTGCTGCCCTGCCATCCCCCGCCCTGCAGCCCTGCCATCCCCCGCCCTGCTGCCCTGCTGCCCTGCTGCCCTGCCATCCCCCCGCCCTGCTGCCCTGCTGCCCTGCTGCCCTGCCATCCCCCCGCCCTGCTGCCCTGCTGCCTTGCCGCCCTGCTGCCCTGCTGCCCTGCTGCCCTGCCATCCCCCCGCCCTGCTGCCCTGCCATCCCCCGCACTGAACAGCGATAATGCGCATATCCACATTGCTGCCATGCAACAGATGTCACGTCCTTACACACATTAGTGCTGTCACGGGTGAGACTACATGTGGAAAGTTCTCTGAAGCATTGCCATAAACAAGAGTAATGCACCAATAAAGCATTGTTCATTTTTTGAGATAGTATCATAAATTATTTTCTGCTTCCAATAATCGTTTGCTTAGGAATTCTTCATTCTTCAAAGTTACATTTTACCATTTAACTTGCATATAGAATAAAATAAAAACAGTAAAATTTTTACACAATCAGGAATCATCAAATCTGGCCTCAAATTCAAATTCGGTCCTGGTTTTTCTTTTCTCCTGGGTAATTAGCTGAACAATCAGTACTACTGATTGGCTAGACTGTCTTCACACCTAACTCACAGGTAAAGGGAGGGTAGAAAACCAGCAGTTCTCTGTCCTCAACGACCTGATTTGATGATTCCTGACTTTCATAGTGACTTTTGCTTGAACCTGACCACGAGTTAGCGTGGTCATGGTCAATGACGATCATAACCACAGTCATAGTTACAATGTTGTTTCTGGTGTATTAACTTTTAGAAAAGGAGGTTTTTGGAATAATTTTTTAAAATTCCAAGTCACTGTTCTAGAACTCCAATGCACACATTCTCCAGTACTGATTGTGACATCAACATTGGAATGTTCAGTTAAGAGCATTCAAGGTGTGTATTGCCTGTGTTACTACCTGAACAGAGGTTCTCCCCGTGGGGAGCTCCCAGAAGCCTTAGCGGTGGTTGAGTCACATTGTACTGGGAAAGTGAATCAGATAAGCCCACAGTGGCGTTATATAGCACTGCCTCAATCTTCCCCTGTCCTCAGAGGAACTGGTGCTGGCACCGTATCGATTTCCTGGCAGGCGTCTTTGGCAACATCTGCCACTGGCTAATATACCGTGCTTTCAACAGGCCCCGGTGGCCGCCATCTCTCCATAAATCAAACTCTATGGTAATGGCGAACGCTGACCCCGCTAATCTGCAATAAGCGGAGTGCTCGAAGATACGGGCAGTCTTCACCTCCTCCTGCTC